>NC_059135.1:99182928-100382928 GCF_020740605.2 Lemur catta
CACTCTGTTGCCAGGGCTAGAGTGAGTGCCATGGCGTCAGCCTAGCTCACAGCAACCTCAAACTCCTGGGCTCAAGCGATCCTCCTGCCTCAGCCTCCCGAGTAGCTGGGACTACAGGCATGCGCCACCACGCCCGGCTAATTTTTTTCTATATATGTATTTTAGTTGGCCAGACAATTTCTTTCTATTTTTAGTAGAGACGGGTCTCACTCTTGCTCAGGCTGGTCTCGAACTCCTCACCTCAAGCGATCCACCCGCCTCGGCCTCCCAGAGTGCTAGGATTACAGGCGTGAGCCACCGCGCCCGGCCCCCCACCTAACATTTTAAGTGTGTTTCCTTTTCTTCTTTTGTCTAAGACTTTTTTGGAATATTTAGCATCATTTTTATTTGCAGGGTCCTGTTCTTTTCACTGAACATCATACCATGAGCATTGCTTCCTGTCACTAAGAATTCACATGCATTATTTCAACAACTGCATAATGTTCTGTCATACGGGCATACTGCGATTTCCATGACCAGTTCTCTAATGTGGAGCATTTCGATTATTCTCTCTCTTTAAATTTTCACTTTAAACCACATTGCAATACACTTTCCTGAGAATGGATTTTTCTTTCTGTTCCAGATTACTTCTCTAGGATCAATTATAAGAAGTGGATTGTTTGATTCTGAAGGTGATCCATTGGCCAGATAGTACACAAGAGCATTGAAGGTGCTGTTTTTGACAATCCCGCTTTGACCCAGGCCATGCCAACATAACTGACAATGACAAGAACTGACATTCAAATGGCCCAGCCTATGCCAGGCATCACTTGCCACACGCTCACTCACCACAAGCCCACACAGTAGCACTGTCATCTTTTACACATGAAGAAAGCCAGGCTAGAAAGGCCACATTGCCCCAATATGGTCCAGGCGCTAGTGTTGGTGCTGAGCTGTCACTCCTTCCCCTGTGCCCTCCAGGCCTGGCCAGTGTGCTGACCCCACAGGGGCTGGCCCAAGCCTGGCAGTTGCAGTTGGGGGCCCCAAGGGTACCACAGCCCTTCTGTGCACCCTCACTGTCCTCGGGGAGGTGTCTAGATGGAGCTGGGGCTAGAAATAGGGGTGTCCAGGGCCTGCTGCGTTCCAGCCACCTCTGCTGGAGCCCCGCACTGGGAGGCCCAGCAAACACTGGTTGGTACACGGCCCCCTTCTGGCTCCGAGACATCTGCAAATGTCCATCTCCTTGTCTCATTTGCTGTTTTGGTGCCTGGAAACCTTTTTTTTTTTTTTTGGAGAATCATTTCCTGCTGCATCATCCCAGCCCAGCTATCCTTAAATGAATCATCAGGGCTCGTTTGTCCTTCCATTGGCCTCACTGCAGGGGCTTGGTGTAGAGTGGATGTCCGGGGACAGGTGGTCCTGGGAGCTCTGCTTAATTTCCCAAGAACAAAGCAGAGGAGACTGCAGTCTCATGAGGCGTGGACCAGAACGGCGTGTGCATCTACCAGACCCTGGCACAAGGGCCCCCTCCCTGTACCCAAATCACAGGGGCAGGTGGGGAACAAGCAGAGGGGACAGATTTTCAGGGTTCTCAGACATCTCAACCCCTCCAGGTCCCGGCTACCTCAGCAGGGGCTCTCTGGAGCCTGGCCCTGCCTGGCTGTCAGGTGGCCTCTCCTGCTCCTCCCTCAGCGTCAGTTCCCTTCCAGCGCCCAGATCTGTCAGCCTGACAGAGTGACAGGTGCCAATTAGAAGTTGCACAGCTGGGTCTCCTTGGTGTTCTAAAGCCACATCAACTATTTCAGGGTGGATTTTCTTCTAGGAGAAAAGCAAACTTACTAAGCTTTCTTTAGGTGGTGGGCATTGTCGTAAGCCAGAGCTGCTGCAGTTGCTGGCTGATACCCGACACCCGCTGCAGCCGCTGCTGGTCCCCTGCCCAGTCCTAGCCCCAGGCAGTTCACCTAGGGAACTTTCTCCTCCGCTCTTCTGGCCTGTTTCACGTCTGATTTTCCTAGGAATCCTCCACAGGGCGTGTCAGCTGGGGGAGGAGGAGCGCTGGTTCTTTTCCCCTTTTCTCTACACCTTGAATACAGGAGGATGTTTGCTGCCTCCTTGATAAACCGCAAACTCCACTGTCCGGAGCTGATGAGGTGCTGTCCCTCGGGAAGAGTCCCATGTGCACAACAGCAGCCTCATCCTGCTCAGCAAACCCTCTTATCCCAAGACTCATCTTCCCTTCAGGGCTTTTTACTGGTTTCCCTGTGTGTCACCATCCTGGACTTAAGAGAAGGTCATTCTACTTTTTTATACTCTGGCCCCAAATGGAGACAAAGGATTCTTTCCTTTTGCTTAGATGCTGTAGCTCAGCTGAGGCAGGTGGGTCGTGGTGTTGAAATAAAGCTCTGTTTTTTTTAAAAAAGGGGGGCTTAGGAGAAAGGGCAAGGAAAGCCACACAGCAAACCCTGGAAGCAGAGTCTTTGACTGGTGAGTTACAGTAAGGGCACCTCTCTCGCCAGTCCCCTGCTGGGACCCATCCATCCCAGAGCACTGCCCAGGTGAGACATGCACAGCAGGCCCCGTGGGCACAAGGGGAGACGCTGTTCCTGACTCTGCCCCCTGGGTGTCCAGGCCCTGCTTCGTCCCCAGGTTACTGCTGGGGGGTGACTGTCTTTTCCAGGCCAGGGCGGCCCCATGTCCCTGCCACCCACCCTCGCAGGCCTCCACGCTGCCACGTGGGTGGTGCGGTGCAGCAGTGCCCACACGGCAGCATCAGGCAGGACGGGACCATGGTGAGGAGGAGGAGGGTGTGGGCAGACAGTGACACTACACTGCTCAGCCCTGGGGCTTGGGGGCATTATTTATAAGGGGACCCATACAGACCTTCAAGGTAATTTTTTTGAATTTTTATTTTTAGTTATTATGGGTACATAACAGTTGTATGTCTTTATAGGGTCCAAGTGGTGTTTTGATACAGGCGTACAATGTGAATTAAACAAATCTGAGTAATCGGGGAATCCATCCCCTCAGGCATTTATCGTTTCTTTGTGTTAGGAACATTCCAATTCCACTTTTTTAGTTATTTTAAAGTATACCCTGACTTGTGCTATCAAATGTCGTTCATTCCGTCTCACTATCCAACTATATGTTTGCACCCATTAACCATGCCCACCCTCTCCCCCTCCCCGCTACCCTTCCCACCCTCTGGTAGCCAGCATTCTGCTCTGTCTCCATGAGAGCCCTCTGGTAGCCAGCATTCTGCTCTGTCTCCATGAGAGCAATTGTTTTTAATATTTAGCTCCCACATGTGAATGAGAACATGGGAGATTTGTCTTTCTGTGCGTGGCTTATTTCACTTAACATAATATTCTCTGGTTCCATCCATGTTGTTGCAAATGGCAGGATTTCATTCTTTTTGTGGCTGTATAATATTCCATTGTGTATATGTGCCACAATTTCTTTATCCCTAATCTGCTGATGGACACTTATGTTGAGTCCGTATCTTGGCTATTGTGAATAGTGCTGCAGTAAACATGGGGGTGCAGATTTCTTTTCAATACACTGAATTCCCATCCTGTGGATATATGCCCAGCAGTGGGATTGCTGCGTCGTGTGGTAGAATGTCCAGTTTTTTGAGGAATCTCCATACTTACTGTACTAATTTACATTCCCACCAACAGTTCGCGGTTTCCCCTTTCTCCAGTCCTCGCCAGCATTCATTATTGCCTGTGCTTTTGATGAAAGCCATTTTAACTGGGTGAGATGACATCTCATTGTAGTTTTGATTTGCCTTTCTTTGATGACTAGTGATGTTGAGCATTTTTCAGATACCTGTTGGTCATTTGTATGTCTTCTGAGAAATGTCTGTTCAGATCCTTTGCCCATTTTAATTGGATTGTTTTATTTTTTCCTATTGAATTCTTAGAGCTCCTTATATATTCTAGTTATAAATCCCTTGTCAGATGAGTAGTTTGCAAATATTTTCCCCCACTCTGTGGGTTGTTTCTTCACTTTGTTGATTGTTTTGGTTTTGGTTTTTGCTATGCAGAGGTTTTTTGGCTTGATGTGACCCAGGGCAATTATTTTGACCTTGAGACTGACCGGGGTGGTCTAGTTCACATGAGCCTTGCCTGCGAACTCTGTCCACAAGCCCAGGTGACGGCAAGGATGGCCAAGCCGGAGAGAGCGTGGGCAGGCGAAGCCCCCGTAGCATGCTTCCAGCAGCTGCCTGGAGCCCAGCCGCCTCCGCACGGTGCCCAGGCACTGAGGCCGTTGGCGCCAGTTGAGGGTGGCCTTCTGCCCAACCCGGAAGTCCCGCTGGCCACTCCACTTCCATGGGCCTTCCCTCCCTGTCCCTGTCTCGCCACCGTGCTGGCTTGCGTCTGCGGCAGTGCCCGCCCCCGTCCCAGCAGGCCAGACCGGGGGCAGCCATCAGATGTCGGGGGCTTGTGGGCTCCATCAGACAACTTTCCTGATTCAGCCTGGGACGCCTTTTCGCTGCTGGCTACACAGCAAGCCCCTGATGGCCGGGCCCTGGCCTTGACTGCGGAGCGTGCAGCCGGCGGGTAGCAGGTGCTGCAAGGTCCGATGAGGGCAGAGAGCAGCAGCAGAGCACAGTCGCGGGCTCCTCCCTGTCAGAGGATCGCGAGTCCTGGGCCGGGGCTCACGGCTGAGCCTCCTCTGCGGCAGCCACGGGCCCCTCTTCCTTGCTTGCGGCGATGCCTGGTCACGGGGGCTGTGGGCGGCGTGACTTTACACACACCTGTGCTGCACCTCAGAGTCGCTAGGGATTTGGCTGCAGCCAATGGCAAATTCCGTGGAAGAAAAGCCATTTCCAGCTCCACTAAGATGTGGATGGTGAGGGTGCAATTTAGTCGATTCCTGGTTCCCCAGAGCGGACTAGGCCTTCAGACATTCAGCAGTTGTCACTCAGTGCCAGGCACCCAGCCCGATGCTGGGCATAGCCCTGTGAGCAAGACAGGTGCGGGGCCTGGACTCGTGGAGCTTCCAGGCTGGTGGGCACTTTTTGGTCTTGAAAGGAGCTGGGAAGGGAAAACACAGGACACTTTGGGCCTGTCCACTCGTGGGTGGGTAGGATCTGAGCTCACTCCACCAGCCTGCTCCACATCCCCGCCGGCATTGCTGCTGCCCGGGGGGAGCAGCACAGGGAGTGCAGCAGACCCGGGCTCTCCCCCCACCTTCTCCAGCGGCACGAGATGGAAGCCCAGGCATCAGGAGCCTCGGCACCACGGATGGCGAGCAGACCCTTGAGGAGAAAGCCAAGAAGCAGGCAGGGGTGAGGACTCCACAGATACTGAGCTCTCTGCCCGCGATGCTTATACCCTCTGTGCAGCAAACTCCTCTTCATCCTTCAAAGGCCAATCCTGATACACACACACACACACACACACACACACACACACACACACCCGTGGGAAGGCTTGTTTTACACCTGCACTTCTCAGCCTGAGCATACATCAGAATCCCCTGGAGGCTTTGTTACCACCCTGATTGCTGGGCCCAGCCCTGGTGTTTCTGGTACAGCAGATCCGGTCTGGAGCCCGAGAATTTCTATTTCTACGAGGCTCCCAGGGGATCCTGCTGGTCCAGGGACACCTTGAGAATTGCTGTCTCACACCATCCCCACCTCCCAGACAGACTCTAGTGTCCTCCTTGCTGATTCAGACCTGTGTGGCTGTTTTGGTTGGGCTGACTGTCATTTCCCAGAGTCTGCTGCATTGTGCAGTGGGAGGGGGCCAGGGCCTGGAGAGCATAGTGGGAACCAAGGGGGCTTTCCTGCCCCCCGTGGCCCAGTGGGCTTGGGCTTGCAGGGAGCCCCTGCTGGGAGGCCTGACTGGTGATGCCCTGGTCTCAGGTCCTGCCTGCCCTCCCAGCCCACCTGAACTGCTGGAAGTGCATCTGGTACCCCAGTATATGGATTTGGATACAAGGTCCCTGAACACAAGCCAAGAAATGCACCCCGAGCAGTTCAAGCCAAATACCTCATCTGGAAATCAGCCCACCGAGGCTCCCACTGGGCAGTGCCCTGCAGGGTAAACTTGCTGACTCAAAGCTCTTCGGGTTTGAACTGGGTGACTCCTGACGCTCACGGCGGCTGCATGAGTCAGGGAAAACAATAACACCTTTCTGGGACTTGGCTTCCAAATCTGTAAAATGGTGACAATAATCACTCCTACCGAATGGGACTGCTGTGGGCACTAAGTGAGTTAAAACGTGGTAAATGCTGAGAACGGTACCGGCACCTGGTAAGCAATTGCTAATTGTTTTTAAAGGAGAAGGGAGTAGCAGTCCCTTCTCACCCTGGCTGCATTGGACAGACTGAGGTAAGAGATGCTGGTCCTCACCTGGAAATTCCTAAGGGCAATTCCGTGTACTCAAGTTTCTCCAACCATCCCTGCCAACCTGAGCAAGGTGCTGTTCTTTCTTACTGAACTGTGAGGTGCTTAGTGACTGGAAAGATCTAGAACTCCACCTCTAAATCCGTTCATTCATATGTGCATGCGTTCAGTCCTGCACGCAGCGACTATTAACTGAGCACCTACTCTGTGCTGGGCACGAAGTCACAGGCTGCAGCTGCTCACACTGTACCACAGAGGCCAGCGTCTGCTTCCACTTGCTGCACCTCCTGCTTCAGGTCTTGCCACGGAGAAGCACGTTGAACGCTGAGCCCCCTCCCTGCCTGGCTCCCGCCGTGCCCTGACCCCTGGACTGTGCCCGCTGCCGCTTTGCTGACTTTGCTGACGTGCTGCTTTCTTTCATCCTCTTCCCCACCACCAGGCTCCGCTCCCTGCTGTGGCCCCAGCCTGAGGTCTGTTGCTCCCCCACCTGCTGTCCCTTCTGACACCAGCAGCCGGTTTCTTATCAGAAAGAGGCATCTGGCTGCTTGGCTGAGGAGAATGACCTAAGAGCCCTGTCATTAAAGTGATTATCTGAGCGGAATCGGCTATTACGAAGCATCCTCCTCCCTTTCATTATGCACAGGGCGCACAATGGGAACGCAGGATTTCCATGTTAACGCTGACACGATTTCCATGTTAACGCTGACACTTGCCGGTGCCTAACAGCTCTTCTCAATCATCCCCCGCAGGAGAGGAGAATTCAGGGCAGCAGCTCGAGCAAACACTCAGGTTCCCACTCTTCTAGAGATCCCGGTGCTCTGGCCAGACCGCTGAACTCTGGAAAAACACACTCAGTAACCTTGGTGGCAGCACAGAGCCGTCCTCCCCACCGGACAGTCAATGCGGAGACCCGCGCAGGGGCCGCGGGGAGGGATCCCTGGACAGGGGTCCTAGGAGGGGCTTCTTCGAGAGGGAGGGCGAGAAGGTGCACCCCAGAGGCAAGAGGACCGGCCGTGTCCTGTGAGGTTGTGGGCACGTCACCTCCCTGAGCCTCAGTGTTCTACCTGTGAAACGGAATAATAGCACCAGGCACCTCACGGACTGCAGTGAGACCTCCGGATACACCGGCTTAAGGGCCCCCAAGGCAACACCTGGTGCTGTGGTCTGTCCGCACTAGAACTCTTGTTGAAATCAGACTCCCAGGGTGGCAGCGCTGGGAGATGGGGCCCAGCGGGCGGTGCCCGGGTCACGGAGACGCTCCCTAATGCGTGGAGCACAGGGATCAACGCCCTGCCGAGGGCGGGAGGGAGTGAGTCCTTGCGGGAGGGAGTGAGTCCTTGCGCCAAGGGGCTGGGTCAGCTACCGGAGCGCGGGTTGCTGTGAAGGCGCGTTTGCTCCCGGGACTGTCCCGCTGCCGTTCGCGCGTGTGATCTCTCTGCACTCGTCTCTCCCTCCCGCTTCCCACCGCGAGTGGCAGCAGCACGAGGCCCTCCCCGGGCACAGCTGCCCAGTGTCGGGCCTTCAGCCGCCGGAATCGTGAGCCAAATAAACCTCTTTTCTTCATACATTCCCCGGCATCAGGCATTCTAGCAGCACAAAACAGACTGAGGCGGCGGGTGTGAGCGGACACGGACGGCCTGTGCTGGAGCCACAGTCGCGCCTGCCCTCCTCGCACACGCCCCAGGCGCCGGCCCAGCCGCAGCGCAGGGACGCAGGCGGGAGCTCACGCAGGTGCCCTGGTGGTGGGCACAGCACTCCACAGCCTGCTGCTCTCGGGCCCGGTCCGTGGCCCTGCACAGCCTGGGCCACAGGTCTGTGGCTGCCCCCTGCTGCTGCCGCCCCTGGGCCTGTCAGGGCCGCTCACGCATGAGCTGAGGGTGCAGCTGCAGCTGCGGGGCTGCCAGGCATGGAGAGCCTTCCTCTCTCACCTCCGACTCTCCTCTTCCGTTCACAGAGCCTGGCTGGGGGCTACCCTCCACCATCACGGACATCGCTGTCATTGCAGGTGAGCTGTCATCGCAGGGCCCCTCATGCAGCCGGGAGGGTCTCAGAAGAAATGCCCGGGGGACAACTGGTCTGAGGACTTGGGTGGAGGCAGCCATGGTCAGCGTTTTCCCCACCTCAGAGTTGGTTTCAAACGTGGAATGGAAAGTCCAGCCCTGGTTAAGAAAACCCAGCAGTGTCCTGGAGGAGCAGGCAGAGCCGGGGCGACAGGAGGGGCCTGGCCGAGTTGCAGGAGGCGTCCCTCTCAGGGTGGAGAGAGTGGCTCTGGACAGGGAGGTTTAAAGTGGAGGCCGGTGGGCGAGTGGACTGGCCGGGCTGCCTGGTCTTCTCCCCCGGCCCCCTTCCCCGCCTGTTGCCTGCCCTGTGTCCCACGGCCACGCCCTCCGTCCTCGGGGAGTCTGGCCCTGCTCGCGCCTTGCTGTAAGCCCCAGGCAGGTGGCTTCCCTGGGTCATGACTGTGACTCCAGATTGTGATTCAGGAACAACCAAGTCTGGGCAATGTCACATGCTCTGTGTCCTTCTTTGAGATCCACACTTCTCACTAGGTTATTAATAGCTCAGGGAACTTCTACAACTAAAAAGAAAGAAAAAGCAGCAAAGACACCGGGCAACCGGCATTCTCCAACTCACTGACCCCTTCTTAGACGACATTATGGGCCTCGTACGGACACAGCGCTACCCTGAAGGCAGCAGGAAGTTTAGGAAATTGCTCCGTACAGTGGGACTTGGGAGCACCTTAGCCTGCCCATATTCCCCACAAGCCTCCCCCGAGGCCCCCCACACTGACCTACGTTCTAAGGAAAGACAGAGGCGTGTTCTGCAGCTTCAGATCAGTGCCCGGACTCGAAACACCCCCAGTGGGACCGCGGCCCTTCAGCCCCCTGACCCCTCGCCCCGCCACTCCCAACACCCTGAGTGGCCTGACGCCTCCTGAGTCCGGGGGCAGGTAAACGGCCTTCCCCACCGCACCTCCCGCCTGGGCACAGCATCCTCAGCAGGACCCTCCCTCTCAGTCCTTCACGTGGCCACCCGGTCCTCCTGCAGACTGGTGGCAGTCCTCGCTTCTCAGGGAAAACACAAACCACACCTGACACCACCTGTCCCCAAGTGCAGCTAGCAGCCCTGGCCTTTCTCCCCTGTGTGATGCATACAGGGCAGCCAGCTCTTCCCAGTTTTCCAGGACTTTCCCGGTTTTAGCATGGAAAGTCCCACGTTCCCAGAGCCCTTCAGTGGGGGTTGTGCTGCTTTAAAAGGTGAAGCTCTGCATCCCGTGGACCCCACGGTTTCAGGCAAACCCGCGCACTTCCCTTACGCAAATCCTGCATGTCCTGCAGCGATGCCTACATAAGTCTCTCTCTCCCCAGTAGACTGTGAGCACCTCCAGGCAGGGTCCCACCCTGGGATTCCACCCAGCCTGTCTGCAGAGCGCTCAGTGAGCGGGAGGGGAGGAAAGGAAGGAAGGGGGTGAGAGAGGCGAGAAGGGAGCCTTAGAGGTGGCACAGATGAGAAGCCAGCACACCAGGCAGTGGGACGTGTACAGAAGGAAGGGACCTGAGGTTGGTACAGATGATCTCCAACTTACAATGGTTCCACTCAATGAGTTTTTGGGTTTTCAACTTTACAATGGTGCAAAAGTAAACACGTTCGGTAGAAACCGTACTTTGACTTTTGAATTTTGATCTCTTCCCAGGCTAGCAATGTGCAGGACGAATACACTTTATTATTAATGTATAATGGGCTTTGTGTTAGATGATCTTGCCCAGCTGTCAGCCTGTGTAAGTGTCGTGAGTCCGTGATGTTCAGTAGGCCAGGTGTATTCATGCCTATTTGACCTATGAGACTTTCAGCTTATGACAGGCTTATAGGGATGTGACCCCCTCTCACAGTAAGGAGCGTCTGTCTATGTTTGTTACAGCAGCATGTCTTTCCTGACACACCCTGTCCCTTGTCCCAGGGCCCAGGGCCCCTGCTCCACACTGACCCATTGCATTTCTCCCACCTGCAGGCGTAATTGCTGCTGTGGCCCTCGTCCTGGTCTTCCTCCTCCTTGTCACGCTACGCTACATGTGTCGGCACAAGGGCACGTACCACACCAATGAGGCCAAGGGCACGGAGTTTGCTGAGAGTGCAGACGCGGCCCTGCAGGACGACCCTGCCCTCCAGGATGCTGGTGGCGGCAGCAGAAAGGAGTACTTTATCTGAGGGCACCTGACCTCCCCTCCCCAAGTGCCTGCTCAAGCCCCCTCATAGAAAATGCACCCCACCGCCCACCAGCACTACTGGGACCACCCTGCACCCTGCAAGAGCAGCTGCCTCTTCCCGAGATTCGCACCTTGGGGTGCCAGGTGCCCACCCAGGGAGGAAAGCAGGGGGCTCCAGCTACGTGAGGCATCTCCCAGGGACACAGGGAGGCAGCGGCCACCCAAGAGGCCAGCCTTTGCTCTGCCACAAAGGGAGAAAGTCTGGACACACAGGTCCCCTGGGCAAGCCAAGGCGTCATCTCATTTGCGTGACAGTCCTTGCTGAGGGTGAGGGGGCGGGTGGGCCTGGACCAGGGAAGCAAGGACATGCGTCATCAGCACACCGCCTGGGGATAACGGCATAAAATGTCAGTCCTTGACATTTGGGGGGAACAGCAGGTGCCACAACTAAAGGGTACCTTCGTCTCCCATTGATCCAGCTCGAAACGATTGGAAATAAATTTGAAATGTAACAGAGCATTCCGAGTCCGACGTTACTGTAGGCGCGTGGGGAAGATAAACGGCACCGGGCTTGCTGCTTGCCCGTGCGATTTCGAGTTGCCTGCGGAGTCTCCATGCGTGGGGCGGGGACAGTCCATTCCGGCCCCGTGGGCCCGTTCCCAGGGAGCACAGAGGGTGCGGACGGCCCTGGGGCCTGCCCGGGCGGGGTGGGGAGTGACCGGCATTCCTTCCCCGAGGCCGGCACCGGCTGCCGGAAGGAAACGGGCGGGTGAAATGTCCCTCTAGAAAGAGATCGTCTCTGAGCAGGACACTGGCTGGAAAGCTGATTTTCTACTGCGCAGGATTAGACAAACCAGACCTGATGAACAATATGCGTGAGCCCCGCCCTTCCCATGGCACCTGTCGCCACCCGACCGGGTCCATCTGCCGCCGCCCAGGCAGCAGCCGTGCGCCGAGCGCAGGCTCAGGCAGAGTCTCCCACTCCGCACAGCTAAGCGGGGAGACGGAGGCATTTCTGAAACCCGCCGCCGCCGGAGAATTTGGGAGACAGGGCTTTTAAGGATAGTTTAGCAGGCAGGGGATTAGGTAATTAGGTTCGTTAATTGGGGCAGAGTTATAGGGGTGTGGAAATCGTCTGGCTGTGTTGCGCCAGTCCTGGGGTCACAGTTCCAGCTGAGTCAGTTTTAGGTCTGTGCGGCCCGGGGACCCACCGGCCGGCGGGCCTGGCAGACAGCTTGGGAACCACCTTTAGGCTCTGAAAAGGTGATGTTCTCCACGGAGAAAGTTAAGAATCTTTAAGGACACCAGCTGCGTGGCTCCGCAGTGGCAGTTACAGGGGGACAGGTACTAATTATTATCATTTTTAGCGAGGCCCTCACCACAGTTTTCGCCTTGCACCCCATCACTGAAGGGCGGTTTCACACCCAGCGGTGGGAGCAGAGACCGCAGAGCCCACTCCCTGGGGATGGGTCCCGGCTGCTCTTTCCTGGTCCCAGGACCTTGGGCCACTTGCTTAGCTCTCTGGCCTCCATGTTCTCATCCCCCAGGTGGAAACGAGGCTAATAATGCTACCTCTGAGGTGCCAACTCCCGGCATTGAGGGTTGGGAACAACTGTGCCAAGGGCTCAGCGTCCATGGTCTTCCAGTGTCGGCGACCGGGACAGTGTGTGTCGTGGTTAATGATCATTCCTCACTGACCGCTTTGAAACGCTCCTGAGGAGAAACCATAACTCCAAATGAGTAACAGGGAGAGACCATGAACTCGTCAGCCAACCCCTCACGCGACGCTGAGACTCCCGGCAGCCCGGCAGTCACTCAGAGACCAGCAGCTGTGCGGTTGAAGACTGCGTCCCAGGTGCCAGGGTCGCCGCAGGAGCTCCCTGGGGCTCAGGTTCTTGAGGCTGCGCCATCTTCCCCTGGGAGGCAGCAGAAAGGGCCCCTCACTCTCCCAGGAGGATGTGGGGGTCCAGGCTGAGTGGAGCGGCCACCAACCAAAGGAGCTGGAGGTCCTGGGGCTGTCGTGGGGGACAAGCAGGGAGCTCACAGAAGCTGGTGACGGCAGGAACCCAGTTCAAAGGTGACACCTCTCCCGGGGTAAACAGAGCCGGCCCTCACATAAAATAAAGGACCATGGCCACAGCCTTGTCTTCAAGGGTTGTGAGCACAGATGGCTGTCCAGTGGGCACGGAACAGCACCCAAACCCGCACATAGGCTTGGGTTGGTGTGGATGCCCAACCAGGGAGAAGATGCCCCCAGAGTCCCCTGGGCCTCCGCCAGGGCTGGGGCCTGTGTGGAGAGAGGATGCTGGTCACTTGTCCATCCCTCAGTGGACCCACGGGCTGTCCATGCTAAGCTCGGCTCCCTGGCCACTCTGCTCACCTCCCCTTCCTCGCCTCTGCTCATCCCTACTCTTCTGCCTGCCCAGTGTCCTGGGACACTAGTGGGCCACAGCGTTCTCCCCAGGCCCAGCCGGAACCATGCTCAGCAGCAGAAGCAGCAGTGACACGGAAACTGCAGGGCTGAGTCGTCCAAGGTGGCCCAGTCCAGATGACACCGAGCAGAGAGCTCACAGGCTAACTGCAGAGAACAGATGGCCACACCAAAGAGCAGAGCACCTTAAAGAGATGCTGTGCATACACACATCCATGCACACTGGTGGGCAAATAAGTAATCCTCCCTCAGGTACGGGGTCGGCGTCTTTACCTTGTCTCTCCCGCAACAGCGCACCATCACTCTGCAGCACGCCTGCAGCAAATCTTGGTCGGAGTAAATATGCAAAGCACCAAAGTTTCCAGAAACTGTTAAGGAGGAAGGAGGGACAAGGAGAGGAAAGGAAGAGAGGAGAGATAAGAGGAGGGGTGGGGAGAGGAAGGCTGGAGGGAGGAAGGAGCCAGACCTCACGCTAGGACATCCTGGCTTCGCGCATGAGCCTCCTTCAGTCCTCCCAGTAACTGTGTTAGGTGGGCATCCTCTTCCCCCTTTAGATTTGTAGAAGTGGAGGCTCAGAAAGGCCAAGGCTTTGCTGGAGGTCTCACAGCTCCGAGTGGCAGAGGAGGGGTTCACCCCAGGCCTGACTGGCCTCCTCCCTTCAGCAGGTTGAGGCACCAGGACTCCTGGATGCTGAGGTGACTCACAGTGATGGCCCGGCACCTGTGCCAGCATCCCTGTACCTGGTGGGAGCTGGCCTGGGACAAGTGGTGGATAAGTAGGAAGATGAAGACAGCAAGTGCAGCAAGCTCGGCCGCAGCAGCCCCGCACCTCAAGCACCACCCTTACGAAAGGGAAGGTAATCGGCTGGGCTACATCATGCCAAAGCTTCCCCACCAGCTTTTCTTGGATGATTTGTGCTTCTTACAAGTGTTCATTCCATTCCCAAACTAGGAGTATTTAAGTGATGAAATTTCAGACTTAGAGGCATATAATACATCTGTTTGTCTGTTTGAGTGTACAGCTGCCGTCCACAAACATTTATTCGGTATCCATGTAAGTGTTGGACTTACATCGTTGAATATGGCAGCTCCTGCCTTAAGGGGTCCTGGCTTAGCAGAGAAGATAAACGGGTAAGTGTGCACAAGCCCTAAGGTGTTAGGTGCTGAGAGAGAAGAGATGCAGATCAGTTGGGAACACTAAGAAGGCTGGAACCAGTTCTCCCTGGTGGCCAGGAAAGGTTCGGAGAGGGCAGGAGGCTTAGGTAGCTGCACAGCAGATGAGGGCTGGGCCACAGAGCACCCCTGGCCCCAAGGTGAGGAATTTGGACTCTGTCATGTGGGCGATAGGGAGCCATGGACGAAGTGGATCGATCTGTGTCATAAGCGTGAGCCAAGGATCACTTTAAACAGGACAAGATGCAAACACACCATGGACGTTTACAGGGGGCCTTGGAAAGGCTCCCAGAGCTGGAGACCTGCCCCGCAGGGCTCGCCCGCTGCTCCCACCGCCCTGCTGTTTGGTCTGGGTGTATCGTGACTCTACACATCTGCCTGGTGACAGGAGGGTCTCACCTGTTCACCAGAGAAGGGGCAGTGGGTCAGGGCATGGAGCCAACTGTTATGTAAATGTTAGAGAACTTTTGCTTCTTTTAATGGAAGGAACGCCCCACGATTTTATCTGTTTATGCTCCTTAGAGGACAGGCTGCTCAATTGTTTCCCATTCTTTGCCTGAACGTTTTCATCATCATAGCAAGGGGCATGACTCAAGGGCCAAAAGGATTTTACCTGGCCCAGTGCCACAAGGAGAGCTGCAGGCATTAACGTTTGCAGTGTGCCACATCAGCATGATGTGACGGAAAGCCAGTGGTCTGGCATCAGACAGCTGTACAAAAATCTCGCTTCCGGCACTAACTAGCTCTGCAACCTAGGAAGAGTTACCCAACTCCTCCAAATGCCAGTCTTCTTACCCACAACATAAAGGCCAACATATTTGACCTTTAGGGTGTTTTGAATATGCATTTAAATAAGGACAGAATCTTGCCACGAATTGTGAAGGGCCTGAGATTTTGCTCTGCTTTCAAGAGAGCAATTTAGCCTGTACGAGTGGCATGGATGCTGAGTTCTTCACGATCATGCAGACACATCCACAGCTCCTCTGGGACAAAAGATACCTGGCTAGAATTCCAGAGGGGAAATGAAAACAAAGGATTCAGAAGGGCTACCTCATAAAGATAAAGCCTGCCCTAAACGGCATCCGAGATGCCCAAACTTTCACCCCAAGTAAGTCAGAAATTCCACAGTTCAAGTTTTCTTCTTTAGGATGGGTACTGCAAAGCTCTCTGCCACACACAGCCCTCCAGGCTGGGAGGAAGCAGGGGAGCAGTGAGGTCCAACCCCTGCCTTCTCTGTCTGCAGATGGGAGAACAGAAAGGGGTGCCAAGGCATTGGTGGGATACAGGGTGGGGTAGGACACAGACGAGCCTACCTTCACAGCTTTGCTCAGCTCTGACACCCTTCTCAGGCCAGAATGCCATCCGGGCCTGTGTGGGAACACGAGACAGAAAAAAGACTGTGCTTGAAGTCAGGCAAAACACCCAGTAGTGTTCTAGACAGGAACTAGTACGGGACTTATGTCTAACTTTCTAGTCTTCCTAAGAGAAGAAGAAATGTCCTGGAGACTCCAGAGAGCAGGCTCCACATGTAGGTAGTGGCCGTCTGTGCAACCCTAGCATCTGTGCTATCCTGGGCACCTGCGTGACACTGGATACCTGTGGAACACGAGGCACCTGTGCAATATTGGCCTCCTGGGCAGTGCTGGCCCCAGTACAGTCCTGGCGTCTGAGCAACACTGGCACCTCTGCAATCCTGGGCACCTGTGCAATGCTGGGCACCTGTATAATACTGGGTACCTGGGCAACACAAGCTCCTGAGCAGCTGGAAAATACTGAACACCTGTGCAGTATTGGCACCTGTGTCACACTGGGTACAGCTGTGCAACACAGGTGTCTTGCAAACTCGAACCTGCGCCACACTGGCACCTAGGTAATATGGGGCAGCTGCGTGGTGCTGGCACCTGAGTAGCACTGGCACCGGCCATGACTGGACACCGGCTGCGGGGCTGACAATTAAGTGAACCCGTTGCTGTCTTACATTTGATTGTCACTAGTTGAAGAAGACAAAGTGGTTCCTGGGAGATGACACGGGGCAGGGTTGGTGGTTCTCCTCTTCGAGCTTCGATTTCCCCACTAGTACAAAGGAGATGATGAATCCCACCCTCCCCTCTTCATGAAGCTGTTAGAGTCGGCCAATGCCATGTGACACAGAGGAGCTTCAAAGTGAGGAAAGTGCTCTCCCACACTATTCTTCCATTCCTTTCCACGCCCTGTTGCCATGCGCCATCAGAGAGAGATTTCTGAATGTGAGCAGGACTTTTTCCTCAGACATTTTGATATTCAAAAAAAAAAGGCTGGAGATTTTAAACAGCTAAGCTGAATTGGAATTCTTGGCAGCTAACAGTAGCTACCCCCCAGGGAGGTAAAAGGAAGTTCTCTAACTTGTTTATTCCACCCAATATTAATCACTTGCCATAGAAAAATGATTCTAGCAGGAAAAAATGTGCAGCTGCCTTATTAAACAAAAACAATTTTAAATATATATATGTATATGTGTATACATACATAGACAGTTGAACCTTGAGCAACACAGATTTGTCCACACAAGTCCATTTGTATGTGGATTTTCTTCCACCTCTGCCACCCCTCAGACAGCAAGACCAACCCTCCTCCTCCTGCTCCTTAGCCTGCTCAGCGTGAGGACAGTAAGGACGAAGCCCTTTGTGACAGTCCCCTGCTGCGTAATGAATAGGAAATATATTTTCTCTTCCTAATAGCAGTCTTTTCTCTAGCTTAGTTTACTGTAAGAAAATATGTATGTACAGTATACAACACATATAACATGCAAAATACATGTTAATTGTTATCAGTAAGCGTTCTGGTCAACATTAGGCTATTACCAGTTAAGTTTTAAAAGAGTCAAACAAAACATATATGTGGATTTTCAACTGTGTGGGGAGTTGGTGCCCCAAGCCCCACATTGTTCAAGGGTCAATGGTATATATACACACATATATAGACATATCTGTGTGTGCATGTATGTGTATATAGGTGTGTGTATATAAGTATGGGTGTACGTGTACCACATTTTAACACACTAATCAAGGCAGATTTTATTTAAAAGAATCTTACCCAAAGCCACCAAGGGTCCAATGGGCTCACAGTGGTTGGTGAGTACAAACTTGAGCACAACTTCTCTGGCAGTGTACCAAGAATCTTGTAAATGTTCACATTCTTTGATCCAGAAATTCTACCTCTCTAAAAGTATACCCTGAGGAAATATTCTGAAATACAGGCCAAGATTTCAGTTAAAAAAGTCTTATAATAGAAATAGCTCTCGCAGTAGGAGAAATATAGAACTGTTTAAGTGTTTATCATTAGCAGAATGTTAAGAGAATTATGATGCAGACTTGCAATTAGATATTCTACAGCAAGATGTCACTACAGAGAATTTCAATAAGTTGGGCAAGTACTTATGATATCACGTTAAGTGAAAAACACTGAAACACACATTACACCCAGTGTAAACTCGAGCGTGCCAGAAAGGCACAGAAAAGATTGGGAAAGTTCACCTGCATATTATTGCACAGTAACTACTCAGGGTGCTAAGACCATTAAGAGAAGTTTCCATAGGAATCAAGGAAGCTCTAGCCTCTTCGGAGGCCAAGACCGAAGCTTCAGTGTGTGCCTCTCCTCTTTGCCCTCCACGATTGGGCACATTTATGGGTCCCCTCATCCTGCTGCCCACCTCCTGTCAAAGTGTCCCGCAGTCGCACTGTGCGTCCCACAGTCTCCTGAGATTCTGCAAACTGGCCGCTTTGCTCCACTTACTCTGCAGAGGGTCTTAGATCCTGAACTAGAGGTTCTTCAGCAGATAGTGGCAGGTTGTGAGTCATTGCTTTCTGATACTTTCCTTCAAGGAAGTACTTTTCCAAATCTTCTACCAAAAATACATAATCAGAAAAAATCAAAAAACTGGATGAGCCTCACCAAGGGTTGGCACTGTTGTAAAATGCAGACTGTTTCACAGCCCACCCTCAAGGGTCTTTAGAACCAAATAGAAAAAGTAGGTCACTATGATTATCACTCCGACTACAAGGAAAGCTGTGCAGAGAGTGATTTCAGACCTGTGCCCAGCCACACTGCTCTGTAAACATGCCATGGGTTTGGAAGCTTACTGGGGATGGGGCTGGTGAGATGGGAGAGAACCAGGGGGCCCCAGCTGCCAGAAGGCATAGAAGAGGTTATATAGCCCAACTCTCTACCTGAGCAGGTGGGGAGACCAGGAGGGGATGCGGTAAGGGCTTGTCTGAGACTACACGATGCATTAGAGGTGAGCTATGACTAACACTTCTAAGTGTATTCAGCACTTACTATGGACCAGCTATGATCTATTCACTCATTTAATTCTCACAACTATCCTCTGAGATAGGTGTTATTATTTTCTCCCCACTTTACGGATGAGGAAACTAATAAGAAGAAACATCAGAAAGCTTGTCCAGATTGCATAGCACAAAGTGGCAAAGGCAGGGGGTGAACCCAGCCTTCAGCCAGCACTCTTAACCACTACACAGCATTTTAGAAACTGCTAGGTCTGAAATGGAAGACCTATACGGAGTTTCTGGGAACATGGGGCCTGTTTAACCTGGGGGCCTGCAGGAGAATTGCTCTACGAGGGCCCAAACACACTCCTGCCCAGCATGAGGTAGGTGGGTTTATCCACAGCCCTTATGCAGCCACGCCAGCGTCCCCATCTGCAGAGCTGGCATTTATCCCAACGGAAAAAGGTGCTCCCTCCCACCAACCTCCAGAGGCCAGGGCAGACACCCCACAACATAGCTATTCTTTTGGGATTTCCCTGCTTCACCAGGGATGTCTGCCTTGGATGGGATAATGGAGGGGTAATGGTACATCCTTCCAGGGACGTACTAAATGCATGCAGACACTCAATTCTCAGGATAGGGGAAAACCCTGGGGGATGATGTCCTGGGGTCGAGTTGGGAAACTTTGTTCATTGGCCAAGGCAGAGCAGAACTTGTGGGGCCCCGAGCAGGCAGAGCGTGACCCGTACCGTAGTAAGAGCATGCACCTTCATTTCAAGTCACTGAGCATGCGTGAACAGCCTCCTATGTGCCCGGTCCTGTGTGTACGCTGGGTCTCTAGAGAGGAAGGCCTGCCTTTAAGGAGGTCCCAGAGACAGAGACAATAATAGAAAGTAACCCAAAAATGTCAATAAAGCTTGCTAAATGCAGGGATGAAAAGAACCACAGTATGCGTCCATACATGACTCAGCAGATGGCAGGATGGGAAGGGAAGCTCTGGTCACACCATCCGTCCTGGAGGAAGAACTGTTGGTCTGAATGGATAAGGAGAAAATATTGAGTTGCCAATTATTTGAGTTAACAAATGGGGGATTTCAGGAAGCAGAGAGTGATCAGGCAGACATGGATGTGGCACATTCAAAGTCCTGTGAGTAGCTGGGGCATATACATGGGACAGGCAAGCTGGCAGGAGGCAAGCTGGCAGGAGGCAAGCCTAGAAGTGGGCAGGAAGATGCTCACTAATAGGATCACGCCATGAAGTTTCTGCTCTGCTCTGCGGCAAAGCAGAAAATCAGGAGCGAGTGGCATGATCAGATTAGGAATTTTGAAACACCAGTTTTAGTACCAGGAGAGGCCAAAGGGATGAAAATCCCCACCATTTCTAAAAACTCTTAGTTTAGAAGAACACATTATCTCTGGAAAAGAAGTGAACAACCTTATCTCCCTGGATACTTCATTAGCACCTGCCAACACGTAAGCACGTATGGCACATGAGCCTGGATCCCTTTCTCGGATTAGGTGGGAAAGCAAGACTAGGCCCAAAGATCACAAAGCATAGGAAAATCATTTAATTTGTTTTTAATACCATTATTATCATTTTTTATATACTTTTAGAAGTAGTGGCTCCAGTCAAGATGGCACAAGTAAATTTCCTCCTTAGATGCATCATCTCTGTTCTAAATATATGTTTATAAGAGATAAAGCAAAAAAGAGAGAAAGTAGCTGCAAATCGAGGAGGACATTTGTGTGGACTCAGAAAAGTAACATAGCTATAGAAAGGCATCGGCTTGCTGACTCAGGAATGACTCTGGCTGGATAATAGGAAGTAAAAATATTTGCCTGTCAAGGGAGGCCCAGAGTTCAGAAAACCCAACTCTAAGAGAAAACAGGCCCTCCAAGCACCGAGAAGACTGAACACAATTAAGTTCACACCTTGACACATTCTAATAAAACCACAGAAGAGCAGGAGAAAAGAGAGATTGCCTCCAAAGGACTGGTAATTGGGCTAATGGATGTCTTCCCTAACAGCAGCAAAGGAAGCCAGAAGGCAATGGATTATCTACTATATACTGAGCAGAAATTACCCAGAAAGTGGCAAATAGAAGCAAAAAGATAGAAGGAGAAGTTAAGAGATGAAAGATATATGGAGGACTGAGTAAGAAGATCTAATATACATCTAATCATATTTCTAGAAGGGGAAGAAAGAAATGGTGACAGAAAATAGGTAGATGAGAATTTTCCAGAATTAATTAAAGACACCAATCTTCAGAATACAAAAATCCCAAAGACCCAAGGAGGAAAAATGGGAAGAACCCACACCTAGGCATATCATAGTGAAATTGCTAAACAGTGATGAGAACGAGAATATATTAGAAGTAAAATAAGAGAAAATATAGGGTAAATTTTAAAGTATCAACAATTATTTTAACAGATAATTTCTCAGTAGATGTGAAGAAAGCCATAAAAACTGAAATAATACTTTCAAGGAGAAAGTAGAGAAAATTGTCAACCTATAATTGTACAAAAGAACATGATGAAAGAAAGACATTTTCAGGCAAACAAGAAATTCTCACTAAAAGAAATTCTAAAATAATTCAGGAAGAAGCAAGTAATCAAATACTGATTTATAAAACAATAATAATTATGTTCAATGAGATTAGAAATATGGTAAAACTGAAATGTTGAACATCAACACCATATTTAGAAGAGTTAAAATTAAAATGTTCTCGGGTCCTGTATTATTTGGGGAAATGACAATGATATTCATTAAATTTTGACTTTGATAAGTTACACACACCTGTTAAATAAAATAGAAAAAAAGTAAAAATTCTAAACTAGAGCTAAAAAAGTGAAATGATAAAAAATAATTAATCAATTAAAAAATCAATAAAAATAAATATAGAAAAAAATCAGAAAGTACAGAGTAAGTTATTGGAAATAAATCCAATTATATTATAAATACAATTAATGTAAATTTATTAAATTATCCATTTAAAAGAGAATATTGTCATAATAAAAAAGTAAAACAGATGCTGGTTACAAGAAATAGGTCTAAAATGTATCAACAGAGAAAGGATAAAAGTAAAAACAAAAATAAACCATGCAAATACCAATTCTCTCAAAAGCTAATCGAAAAGTTATAAACTTGTATTCAGCTCAAACATGGTCTTAAAATATATAAAGCAAAAACTGACAGAACTTCAAGGAGAAATAGACAAATCCACCATTATTTCAGGAGATATTGACACAACTATCTTGGAAGAAGAAGGAAAGAAAAGAAAGGCAAGGGAAGGGAAAGGAACGGAAGGCAAGGGAGGAAGGGAGGAAGGGAGGGAGGAAGGAAGGAAGCAAGGAAAAGTAAAAAAAAGAAAAAAAGGAAGGAAGAAAAGAGGGAGGGAGGGAGGAAGGAAGAAAGAAGACATGCAAGATTTGAAAAACACATCAATCTCGATGTGATGGAGATCAAGGTAGGTAGGATGGTAGGCAGAGATAGATGATAGAAGATAACTGATTGATAAATAGACAATCAATATTCATTAGTGTCCAACAATAAAGAAATACACTTTCTCTTCAAATCCACACAGAATATTTACAAAAATTGTTCACACACTAAGACCAAAAAAAAAGTCTCAACTATTTTCAAAGGATTGGTATCTTGATATGTTACAAACTCCATTCTCTGACCACAATGTAAGAAATCAATAACATAAAGATCATATACATATATGTATTCAATGACATACTTCTCAATAACACAAGTCAAAGAAGAAATCATCATCAAAATTACAAAATATTTAAAACTTAAAGATAATAAAAGACTGCATATGAAAATGAAATGAAATGCTAATTTGGTATATGAGGAATCTTCAAAAACTTTATGGAAAATATGTACTATGAAAAAACTATTCATGGGTTTCAAAATTGTTTTGCACCAAAATAAATGCATAGTAACTTTTTATAACATGTCTGAACAGAATCTAGTTTGAGGCACTAAGAAATATAAAATATCAGTTTGAAATGAGTCCCTATCAGAGCAACATAAATTCTGCTAAAATTGAAGCAAGAGTAAATATCAAATTTATGGTGAAGCTTGGGTGGAAGAATAGTAAAACCATTGATGCTTTATGAAAAGTTTATGGGGACAATGCCCCAAAGAAATCAGCAGTTTACAAAGGAATTACTTATTTTAATTGGGGGAAAGATGTTGTTGAAGATGAAGCCTTCACGTCAATTTTGGAGGAAAAAATTAATCTTGTAGTGCCCTAATTGAAGAGGACAGATGGTTAAAAGCAGAAACAATAGCCAACACTAGATGACTCAATTGATTCAGCTTACACAATTCTGACTGAAAAATTAAAGTTAAGCAAGCTTTTCACTCGATGCTCCCAAAACCAGTACAATCCTGAGAACAAAGCACAACCAAAGCCATGGCTACAAGAGGTGAGCATGGTCCAGTTGAAGCCAAGTGAACCAGTCAAGAACAAAGGTCATGGCAGCAGTTTTTTGGGATGCTCAAGGCATTTTGCTTGTTGACTTTCTGGAGTGCCAAAGAACAGTAACATCCACTTGTTATGAGAGTGTTTTGAGAAGGTCAACCAAAGCTTTAGCAGAACAACCCCTGGGAGAGAGCAGAACTCTCTTCGCCAGAAGGTCCTTCTCCACCACGGCAGTGCTCCTGCTCACTCTGCTCGTCACACAAGGGCAATTTTGCAAGAGTTTTGATGGGACATCACTAGGCATCCACCTTACAGTCCTGACTTGGATCCTTCTGACTTCTTTTTTATTTAAAAGATCTGTAAACGGCACACATTTTTTTCTTCAGTTAGTAATGTAAAACAGACTGCATCGACAGTCTTTTTTCCCAGGACCCTCCACTCTTTAAGGATGGACTAAATGGCTGGTGTCATTGCTTACAAAAGCAGCTTGAGCTTGATGGATCATATGCTGAGAAATGAAGTTTATATTTTTTACTTTTAATCTTTTGATTCCATTTTTTTCATGAACTTTTTGAAGTCCCCTTGTATAGATAGAAATTTATAGCCTTAAATATTAATGTTAGGAACAAGAAAGTCTAAAATTTAATGAGCTAAGCATTTGACTTAAAAAGAACAATAGAATAAACCTAAAGAAATGGAAAGGAGAGTGTACTAAAGATGAAAGCAAAATTTAATGAAAAATAAGCACATACAATAGACAGAAAAATAACGCCAAAGATTGGTCCTTTGAAAAAGCTAATTTTAAAACTTCACACAAAAGTAATCAAGAAAAGCATGAGAGGAGGCACGAATAAATAATTTAGGAGTAAAACAGAAAACACAACTTTGAATGCTGCAGATATTTAAAATGCAATACAAGGATATTATAAGCAACATTATACCAATAAACTTCAAAACTTAGATAAAATGTGCAAATTCATTTTAAAAATAACTTACCAATGCTAAGGAAAAATACAGGGCAAGAATTCCGAATGGTCCTATATAACCCTTAAAAAAACCTGAGTAGTAGCTAAGAGATCTCCTTCCACAAAGAGAGCGCTAGGTCCATGAAGTTCCACAAAGAGCTGCACCAAATACCCGAAAGATGCACAATTCTAATTAAACTGAGATTCCTACAAAAAACAGACAATGGCCTCATTTCATGAGGTTTACATAACCTGGCACAACCAAAATCCAACCACAACAGTATGAGAAAATAAAATTACAGGCAACCTGTCTTTCCTGAATATAGATGTAAGAAAACCTTAAAATGTGAACTGAATGCAGCAATGTCTAAGACCACATTGGGCTTATTCCAAAGATGTAAGGTTGACTTAACATTTTTTAAAAAATCAATGAATGAAAGTCATACATTCACAAATCAAAATTAAAAAATCACAGCCTTATCTATTAGATGCAGAAAAAGCAATTCATCAAACTTAACACATATTCATTATAAAAATTCTTAACAAGCTAATAATAGAAGGAAACTTCCTCAACCCAATAATGCAAACCTCACATATAACAGTGAAGAAATGGGCACATTCCCTTAAGATTAGGAGTAGGTACAGGCCCACTGTCACCATTTCCATTGAACATCAAACTGGTGGTCCCATCTGGCATAGAAAGGCAACACATAATCAGAATCTGTCTAATCAAAAAGATTAGACAAGAAAAGCCAAGACAGTCAGTATTTGCAGATAATACGACTGTCCACACAGAAAACCCACAGCATCTACAGATGAACTATTGAATTAATAAGAGAGTTTACTAGATAGAGGTCATTTTTTAAAACTGCATTTCTATACACTAACAGCAATTTTTGAAGACATCATTTCTAAAAGTAACATTTAAAATTGTCTCAAGAATATAAAGTCCACAAGAATAAATGTAACAAAGAATGTGCCTGACCTATATAAACAAAAATATAAACTTAATTAAAACATACTAAAGAATACCAGTTAGCTACGTCTTGAATGTATTTCAACCACAACACAAAAGTGGCTGAGTTTTTTCGTGTTGTTGTGTTTGTAACCGTGTAAGGTGACCTGCTGTTTCTAATACTGACATAGAAGAGCAAAGGCTAAGAACAGCCAGGAGAGCTCTGAAGAGGCAGAACTGGCAGGAAGGCTTACCCTGTCAAACTGAGAATGGCTGCACAGCGACAGTCATCCAGCAATGAGGCATTGGTGGAGGAGGGGAAAGGACAGGCGGAAATGAATAGAGAACCAAAAAACAGGCCACGTGTGCAGAACTAAGACTGCACTGCCATGAGAAAACCTGGACTTTTGAGGAAATAAAGAAAACATGTTTCCCTCCCATCTTGATCTTTCTGTGGACTGTCTCGTCTCTGCTGTGGGTGCTGGTGTCTCCGAGCCCGCCGGAGGCCCGTGGTCTGGGGCGCAGCTCGGGTGCTGGGGAGCGGCGGTGGGAAGGAACCGCTCTTCCCACGGCGAAGACCCGCTGCGGGTGATGCTCCCGTAGCAAGGAGTGAGCAAGGCGCAGGCCCATCTACAGGGGCCGCGCAGCGCCCTGGGCACCGCCATCGAGGGTCCTAAGGAAGAGTAGCTGGCGACGCCAAACGTGGTTTGCAGACTCTCAACTTCAGCATTAGAGTGCGTTATAAAGGGTGGGTTTGGAGCTGAGAAAAAAATAGCTTCGCATTAAACTGGCACAACCACAAGATTAAAGAGCCCTGGTTCCCGTGACATGGGGCCCTGGTTCCCTCTTTCCATTCCCTGTGTCTGGGCTTCTGTCCCACATTTGACTTCATGCCTTTCTTCACATCCTGCCTCTGCCTCAGGCCCCACCACTCACCTGCTCACCCTGGCCCTGCGCATTCTGCATGGAATGCGCTCCTCCCCAGGGTGCCTCGGCCTGCCCCAAATTCCTCCCAGAACACCCCAGAGCCGTGGCTCCCGCACTCCCCACCTCCATCAGTGTTGGCCCTCTCAAGTCAGCGCACAGCCCTGGGACCCCGCAGGCGGCAGCACATGGCAGGGCTCAGAGATTCGGGTGACCAGGAAGCACTGTCTCTTCCCAGCCCGAGCTCTGCTCTAGCAGCTCAGGTGGACAAGGCTTCTCCCGAGATGGGTCAGTCAAAGCACCATGTCACTGTCACAGTGACCAATCCCACGTTTGCACCAAAGTAGCATTAAGTTAGCAAACGAGGCAAAGCAAGCAGGCAAAGCAGATCACAGTGGAGGTGGCTGCGTTTAGACACCCCAAGCTGCAGCTCTGCAGCCTCAGCCCGAGACATGGGCCTAAAAGAAACACTGGCAGCAGTGGAAACAAAAGGAGCGGCTGCAGCTGCTGTTTCCTGCGCTGAGTGCTGTTGTAGGCTCTCAGGAAGTATTATCTCATTTAGTCCCCACGGCAGGGCCAGGAGAGAAGTGTAATTAGCCACACCAGAGCAGTGCAAGCTCTGAGACTCCGAGTAAACAATGAAAGACACACAAAAAACTTGCCCTGGGTGACAGGACTAGTCAATGGCAGGGCCCGGCATTAGCAAGATTGCTTTCAGCAATTAGCTCCTGTTCAGGGAAACACAGGGGTGGTCCCCCTGGTAAGCCCCAGTTTGCCTGTGGCAGTGGGGTAGTCAGCCTGGGCCCCGACGGGGCGGCTCAAGCCCAGACATTTGTTTCCCACAGTTCCGGAAGCCGAAGCCCACGGCCCGGCCCCAGCTGCCAGATGCTGCCTTCTCGCTGTGTCCTCGCAGGGCAGAGGAAGAGAGAGACAGAGAGAGAACGCCAGCTCTCCGGTTCTGGTCTCCGGTCTCGCCCGACGAGGGCCTGACCCACCCTCATGACCGCGTCTAACCCAATCACTTCCCAGAGGCCCCGTCTCCGCGGTGCCATCATGCTGGGGGTTAGGGCTTCAGTGTGTGAATGGGGGAGGCGGACACAAGCATTCAGTCCGCAGCACGCAGAGGCCCTCTACGGCTCACTGTCAAGGATGTCGCAGACTCTGCCTGCCCGGCTCCCCTCCCGTCTTCAGGGACATGGCCCCCCACCGCCGCCGCCGCCGCGCAGCTCCCAGTGATTTACGCAGGACCCACCGTGTTCATGTAGATGCCCTCTGGCCACAGCTGATTGGTCCAGGCAGAAGCACCTGACGCAAGCTGAGCCAATCACAGTGCTTCCAGCCCCTCCCCACCTTATAGTTGCCTCATTCAGAAGAGGGCATTTGACTCAAGTTGGTCTAACTCAGAGCCCTTCTGTGGGATTCTAAAACTGAGTCCAGACGTACCTCAGTCCTCCTGTGCTAGTGGGCAATGCATTGTGATGCCAGGGGACCCAGTTCAAAGCTCTGGGCAAGCATGTTGCCCACCATGGGCCGAGTGGAGAAAGTAACAGTTTTGTAAGTAAAATCCCAAGAGGACCGAGGTAACCTGGCCCGTGTGTATAGGTGTCACGTGCTCTGTCCTGCGAATAACTCCTGGAGAAGCCTGGAGTAGGCAATTGGCACTCTCTAGAACAGACTGCCACATCCCCCTACAGCCACGTAGTCTTTGGACCTCACAGTGCTGCCCTGCACAGGGATTTTAGAAACGTTGGATTACTTGCCCACATTTAAAAATTGGGAAACATCCCATAAATATCTGCATTTCTAAATTCTCTTAAAAAAGTAGAGAAACTGGAAACATTGGGCTTTTGTCCCTGCAGGCAACAACATGCTGGAAGCCAGTTGGCATGCGACTTCAGGTGGGGAAGTGATGGAGACTGCGGCAGGCTGTAGCCAAGCAAGCACGTGCCCAGCCTGCTGCCATTTATCTCTGTCTCTGCCCTGTTCCTTCATGGGAGATAAAGGGCTGGGCCAGGAGGACTGAGCATTTCTAGAAGTTTGGGAGACAGGTGCTACTTTGTGGAAGGAAAGAGTGCGCCTGCATGATTAACAAGCAAACAGAATCTGCGCTAAAGTAATACAACTGAAGATGTGACAGAACTAATGATTGTCACCAGTTCACTCAGCGTGAGGCTGGCTTGGCCCTTCTGGGTGTTTCGTTCTGCGAGAACTGCTCTAGAATGTTAATCGTCCTGGGCACCAGTAATTCACACTCAAGGTCAGCAGTTAGTACTCGAAGGGTAGCATGTGCTGTTTAAAGAAGGTGCACTTTGGGATCTATGTTCTATGTCTTAGTCTTGTTTCTGCTGCTACAATAAAATACCTGAGACTGGGTAATTCATACAGAGCAGAACATTATTCCTCACAGTTCTGGAGGCTGGGAAGCCCAAGACCAAGGCCCTGGCAGGTTTGGTGTCTGTGGAGAGCCTGGTCTCTGCTCCAAGATGGCGCCCTGCCGCTTCATCCTCCGGAGGGGAGGAATGCTGTCCTCTCATGGCAGAAAAGATGGGGAGGCGTGAGGGCCACTGAGTTCTCCCCAGCCCTTTCATAAGGTGCTAATTCCACACAAGAGGCCTAATCACTCTCTAAAGGCCTCACCTCTTACTGCTGTTGCCCTGGGGATTGAGTTTCAACAACAATTTTGAAGGAGACACAAACATTCAAACCAGAGCATCTACACAAAGAAATTTAAAACATGGGGCTTCGTTAGGACAAGCAAAGATCCTGCTTTGTGTCCCTCGAAGGTCTGTGGCCAGGAATATCAAGTTCCCCATTCTTATAGGAAAGAAAAAATGTTCAAGAAGTAGAAACATGATCTTTCAGGAAACAGTGAATGTCCAAAAAGTATGTTTCATTAGTAGGGTCTGGTAAGAAAAGAATAAAAATGCATATATCTTATTTATCTAGTGGCGTTGTCCTGCCTGCCTCCACGTGAGTGCTCACGGTTTCTAATAAAAAATGGAATTACTAACTCACTTTTCACCTGCCATCTGTGCCTTTCCATTCCCAGTCAACCCCTCCATAAAAGTCATCGCGTTCCCAGGCCCAGCCCTGCTCGGTTCCAGTAACTGCCAGGGCTGGTGGACGAGCTGGACGGCAAAGGCAGTAACGGGCAAGGACGCGGAATCACTGCTCTGCGCTTGGCGCACAGTGCGCTGTGTGTGCCGGCGGGGGCTAACTATGCATCATCTAATTCAATCCCAGTGACAGCCACGTGCAGGATGCTGTCTCATCCTTCAGTAAAGGAAGAGAGGCTGGTTCGCAGAGGTCAAGGGGCTCCAGCTCACTGGTTCTTCTTTTTATTTCAAAGTATTATGGGGTTCCAGTTGTTTGTGGTTACATGGATGGCTTTTGTAACGCTCAAGTCAGGGTTAAAAGGGCACCCGTCACCCCGATAGCTTCACTGTTCCGTGAGGCTCATGCTTCTTCCTTCCTCAAACCTGTGGAGCTCCTTCCACCGGGGGCCCTTGTGTCTGCCAGCTCCTCCCTCTGGAACGCTGTCCTCCCCGACCTTCAAAAGCTGGCTCCTTCTCGTCCAGATGTCGCCTCCTCGGAGGTCTGCTCGGCCATTACATCTGCCCCCACCTCCCCGCCTTCTCTCTCAGGTCACCGTGTCACTCCTCCACAGTGTCTGACAAGTGCTCATTGGTTGAGCGCCCCTTGATCCTGTGATTCTTTGGATTTTTTATGTAATTTTCTGCTCAAAAACCTCCCCTAACTCCAAACATAACCTCAAGATCACATTCACACTCACTAGCTGAGCACTCAAGAACTCCGCCGCTTGGGCCATCGCGCACCCCACCCACCCCTCGAGCCACCCCCACCCCCACAGCAGTGTGAGGGGCTTTGTAAGTGGACCTCAGGGCCAGTTTATAAAGAAAAACGAGCCTAAGCCGGTGTGTGGTGCGGGGAGGGGGCAGCCCGGCTCTGCAGCCACGGTGAGAGTGAGCGGGGGTGGCGCAGCCGGCTTGAGGGGCGACAGGAAGCGGGAATGGGGCGGGGCGGCATGGGGTGGGTGGGCGCTGTCGACGGTGGGGGTGGCAGTCCTGGTGTTCGGGCTGGGTGCTGCTCTGGGTGGTAGGGCGGGCTGTGCCGGTGTTGGAGCGGGGATGGGGTATCAATGGTGGTGGTGGTGGTTTCAAGGTTGCCATGGGGGAAGCAGAGGTGGCCGCGGGAACAGGGATGGGCTGACAAGGGTGGGTGCATCACACCGGGACTCGGTTCATGGATCTGACAGAGTTGTCTGGGTCTCCCTGCCAGGGTCTCACCTAAATCACTACCCAGTTTGGATAACCCATGGGCACCCCAATCGCGAGACCCTCGGTAATCACTCCAGTCCTAACTCAGGACACTGGAAATGACTCTGGCTGTTTGGGTCAAGGGACACACACAATTTAGGTGTGGAAAACCTGCAACTTGGAGAGTGAGGTGCCAGACAGGTCCAGTGTGAATAGATCCAGGTGCGACCCCCAGAATCCTTCAGCCCCACCTCCTCCAGGCGTCTCTCCGCCGGCAGCTCACAGAGACGGCCGCTCCCGGGCAGGGGACCGGAAGGGCATTGGCGGCTCCGCGGGCGCAGGCGGAGGCCATGGTAATCTGGCTGCGGAATCTCAGGCCTCGCAACTCGCCCCAAGAGCCCTAAGAGCAGGAAAAGCCCTGGGGGACAGTGGGTCCATCTGCTCAGCCGCGGATGGGGCCCACGGTGAAGCAGGCCTATCCGTGGATGGCTGGATTCAGTCAACGAGAACTGTGCGGCTCCAAGGGGGCTCACCCCCAGCCGCAACCACTTTATAAAGAGGGAAGAGGCCAGGGAGGGAAGGTGCAGGCGAGTGACCAGGTTTGTGCCATTTGGGAGCAGGGCCCGCAACGAATTCTACAATCATTTATTCATTCTTTTATTTGCTCCTTTGTCCTTTCAGCCGACATTCACCCCTTCATACATGCATTCATCTTTTTTTACTTCATTTGCTCAGTAAATGTAGCCCTTGGCCAGGAAATAGAACAGGCCCTGACAGGAGGAAAGAGGCACCTGACATCAGGCTGTGACGCAGGATGCAGCAAACGTCACCCAGGAGGTACAGTTTGGGAGTGAAGCAGGAAGTCAGGGGCCTGGGTGAAGTCAGCAGGGAAGGCTTCCTGGAGGAGGAAGGGCCCTAGGCGGCCCAGGCTGAGAGATGCTGTATGTAAAGTGGTGAAGGCAGAAATGAATGGGGTGCACTGGAGGTGAGCAGAGCAGGCTCCCGGGAGACCTTGAGAGAAGGGGGAGCCCTGGCCAGATGTGTGGGGTCCAGGGAGGGAGGGCCACAGGCAGAGCCTGGCCCAGCGCTCAGGCCAGCCCGCCTGCCCCCACCGCTGTGTCTCGTGCAGAGGAAACGGGGTTTGAGGATCCTGGTCTGGTGCATCTGATTCACCTTGGATCAATTTCAAAATTGTCACAGCCAGTTGCACCCTCAGACACCTGAGTTGGAATGCCTGGAGGTGGCCTCGGCGTGTCAGTCTGGGGGGAAATGGCTTCGGGGTGAGTCTAAAGACACACATGAGTAAGAAGCGTAGGAGGAACGTTCTGAAGGAACATAGAAAGGACACAGATAGGTGGAGAATCTCCCAGGGATGCCACCCTGGTGGTCATCGCCCTTAGCTTTCAGACCATCTCCAACCCTAACAGACTGCAGTGTCCCGCATCAGCAAGGCCTGCCAGAATGCATTCCCAGGCCCTGGCTGGGCCCAGTTTCTGGCACAGCTGCGGCCTCCATCTGAGCGCTGACCTCGGTGAGCCTGTGGGTGGCGCCAGCCCCCCCAGCTCCCTCCCCGGACTCTGCCCACGGCCCCTGTGGGGAGACACCCCCCCACCCCTGCCAGGAGCAATGTCACAGGGCTGCAGTACCTTCCCGCTGTCACAGCTTGCCCAGCGCTGGCCCTTCCTCACGTCCTCGCCCACCTGCCTGGTGGACACCCTGCAGTGACTTGAGCTAGGAGAGGAGTCACAGGTCAGGGAGTGTCAGTGCCCCCGCCCCACCCATGACGGAGCCACCAGGCTGCTCTGGATGGAGAGAAATTCAAGCCCTGGTCCCCTCTCCCTTCTGACCCTCAACGTCATCTTTGGCAAGTGGGCCGGCTGTGCACGGAGAGCTCCAGACGCCCTGCGAAGGGTGGAAAACTGCGGTCTACCTTCTTCAGTTGGCTCTTGGCCACTGAGTCTCTCCAAGCAGAGGTGACTCTTCCACGGGATTGTTTGTTATGCAGGTAAAGCCTAAACCCTCTTCTTAAAAAGTAGAGGTTGAGCCAGGAGAGGAACAGCCCACAGTGGTGCACGAGGCCATCCGCCCAGGAGGGAAGGACCAGGGGGGTTATGAGAGGAGCCCAGGCCTGGAGGGCAGGATGGGGGCCTTGGCCTTCTCTCCCTGCCGGCCTGACGACGTGGGCCCTGCAGGCTCAGGGAGGGAGTTCAGGACAAGCCGACCCTGCAAAATGGCAGCAGATGGGACATAAGAGAAGACCCCCTGTGAAGGGCCTCTAGGCTAGAAAGTGGTTCCTGACCTAATTTGTGTTTATCGTTTGGCTGACTGGTTGGTTGAATGAGAAAGGGGAACATATGCATGTGGTTCAAAATTTTAAGTTAAAAATTCAATAAGTTTAGACCAGAAAGCAAGTCTCCTTTCATCCTCTGTCCAGCAATCTAATCCTCACTACGTTACTGGGGACCTGTCGTCCTTCCTTAGATATTTATTCTGTGTCTGTGCCTGAGACTCAGTGTGACATTGTCCTCTGCGTTCTAATCTCCCAGGGCATGCCCAAGCTTCAGAGGAAATCTTGCAAAATGCCGGATCTTGGTGCTAGTTCCCCTGTGGGAAAATGAAGCAGGGCCTATTCTGCGCTCAGGGAGAAGAGGCAAGGCAGGACACGGCAGTGGGCAAAGCAGTCAGAGGACAGCAAAGGTGACCACACACAAGGCCCAGCTCCAGAGAGAGAGGACGAGGTGCCCAGGGCAGATGTGCAGAGCCCAGGCAGAGCCCCTGGGGACCCAGCAATGCTGGGCAGAGTGGAGTGACTCCCGGGGACCCGGAGTGTCCTGCAGCTTTAACATCCTGCAAGGAGCAGTTTAGCCCCGTGCAAAAGCTGGGCCCTCTGCTAACACCACCCCAGTGCTTGCGGAAAATACAAACAAGGGTGGAAAAATCGCAAAGGGGACACCTAAGTGGTCCCATGCTGAGCTCCTGGACCAGGGAGAACTTAGAGTGAGAGCCGCCCCCTCCTGGGAATGCAGGCATCTTGTGGAAGTTCAGAGTCAATGGTGGGTGGGGCCAGGGGGGGAAACAGAGAAGGGGGCTGTTGGCCACCAGCTGGTCACAGGAAACCTTTAGTCCTGTTGACAGGTCTGGTGTATTGGCCACGTGACAAGGTCAGACCCGGGGCTAACGCACGTGCACGAGCTCGCCACACTGCCTGGCACAGGGCAGGCTCTCGAAAGATGGCTCTGCCTCAGCCATCAGTTCTTCCTGGTGGCCAAGCACTGCTGATGTCAGAACATCGCTGGTGGCTGGTCAAGCTCCTGATTTCCACAGGGTCCCCTTTCTTCCTCCCACAGGACCTGCCTTCTTTTCTTCAGTGGCCCAGTGGTGCCCTGAGTGGGGCCGTGGGGCAGGTTCAGGGCCTCTCCGGCAGCCCCCGGCCCTGCGCCTGGAGCCCACCTCCCGCCCGGGCACACCTCGCCAGCCCACGCTGCATTCCGAGTCCTGGGCAGGGGCCAGCCTGGGCCAATGCCACTGTAGGAATTTTGCTGTGGACTCCAAGGGAAGGACTTTCCCCTGCTATTATAATAAGGAAAGGCTGAAAAGGAGAGTGATATTCTTCTGCTGCCTGGAAAGGCTGCAGTCTTCCTACAACACTGAGGCCGTCATCGCACCAGGCGGCAGGTGCCGAGGGGGAAGACGGAAAACCCGTGGGGCCCCTGAGGACATCTGGAGCCACCACACTGACCCTGGGACCACCTGCACCTATGCTTTTGCTATGGCATCTCATACATATCCTTGCTCTTACAGCCACTTTCCTTCGTATCTTCTTTGCTTTCACTCCGAAGCATCTTGAATTATGGTTTTAAACACAGTTGTTTCCAGAGCCACCCTCCCAGTCTCTGTCCCCTGACCGCCATGCTCAAGGGAGCCGGTGGGATGGCCTGTTCGTCTGCTCCTGCCTCCTTGAGGGTGACTCGATCCCACCCCTACTTGTCCTCCTCCCCCTCCTGTCTGTCACCACAGATCCGGCCCAAAGGTGTGAGATCAGAGCTGCAGAGAAGAACCCGCTGGTGCATCCAGCCTCAGGTGGCGACATTCCCCTCAACGAACAGATCGCTGTGAAATAAAATCTGTCCGTGCTCCCTTCCCATGTAATTTCCTTCAGCAACTCCCTATCTTCCAGGAGAAAAAGCTCCAGCTCCAGCTCCTTACCCAAACCCTACAAGGCAGCCCTGCAGACAGCCGTTGCGCTGGGTCCCTGGCAGGCTGGGAGCAAGAGGCCAACAGAACACGGCCATGGTCGCTGCTGCCAGGGGCTCCAGCTCTACTGGGTTTGGGGCATCAACCGTGCACAGGTAGCCTGGGAACTCAAGGAAAAAATGCACAGGAATTTTCAGACAAAGGTAGCCCTGAGATGAATGGTGAAGGACGAGCAGTTTTCCAAGTCAACCATGTGCTAAAGCAGCGGTCCCCAACATTTCTGGCACCAGGGACCAGTTTCATGGAAGGCAATTTTTCCACAGACTGGGGGCTAAGGTGGGGATGGTTTCTGGATGATCAAGTGCATCACATTTACTGTGCAGTCAAACCTCTCTGCTAATGATAATCTGTATCTGCAGCCGCTCCCCAGCACTAGCATCACCACCTCAGCTCCACCTCAGATCAGGCGTTAGATGCTCATAAGGAGCGTGTAACCTGGATCCCTCACATGCGTGGTTTACAGTAGCGTTCACGCTCCAATGAGAATCTAATGCCGCCCCTGCTCCGACAGGAGGCAGAGCTTGTGCAGTGATGCCAGCGATGGGGAGCATCTGTAAATACAGACAAAGCTTCGCTCACCCTCCTGCTGCTCATCTCCTGCTGTGCTGCCCAGTTCCTGACAGGCCACAGACAGGTACCAGTCTACAGCCCAGGGGTTGGGGACCACAGAGCTAAAGAATGTACGGTCTTCAACCGCCCAGGGCTGCTTCCGGCCATTCCGCCTTGGCTGGCTGTCTTCTCCGGAGCAACCGTTCTCAGGCCCATGTGCCCCACTCCTGCTCATCCCACAAGATCCACCCAAGTTTCTTCCCACCCCTGAAGCCTTCCCTGGTCCACCCAAGTCCTGTCCCTCACTCCGTCTTTTGTGCTGCCCAGAGACTGAGGGTGGAAGGTGCACTGTACTGTGACAGGCAGCGGTGGTGTGTTCAGGTTACTGTGCAGGGTACTGCTGTTCAGATACTGTCTGTCTCCCCAGCTCAAGGGCAGCAGCATGTTTGCACCCACTTTTAAATACCCGGGGACTACCACAGGAGCTGTGGGACTGCTGTGGACTGGCATGCATGGAGGTTCGGGAAAGGTAGACAGGCAGGTCGACCCGGAGGGTATGGCTCCAATAGACTGATCCAACCCTTTTAGAAATTTGAGACATTTCTGTCCAGCCATTAACATATCAAGACCTTCTCAGGCTTTGGTGAGAATAAGTGCTGCGTTTTCTTTTCCTTGAGTAAGGTGTAGAAACTGCAGTCAGGTTCCCCGTTGCTCAGAGAGAGCCGGGTAAGGCGGCAACACAGGGGCCCTGGGCGCCCAGGCTGCACACGGAGCACACATCCCTGTCGCTTGGCTCTGGGCCCCAGCAGCGCCTGGGCCAGGCTTCCTGCTCTGCACACTGAGGAGCAAAAAGGCCGACGCTGAGCATACAAGAAGCCACAACCCCACGGGGCTCCGGTAGCTGGCGGTGCAGCCAAGGCAAGTCCTTGCTTAACTGAAATTAAGTGTAGCACATTGATGCTGACTGAAGGGCCGGCCACAAACTCCTCTCAGCCCATCTCCACCCACGAGTCTGTGACAAACGCCTGCAGGAGACACGAGGCACCACTGGGCATGCTCATGCTGGAGATTACCCGGACACTACTAAGAGGAACGGCACAGACGCCGGGTCTCTGGTCAGCGCCACTCGCCAGCCTCCACTCTGGTTCCCTGCTGACCGTTCAGGGCGCCAGACCCCTCTGCGCATGGTACTAATGATGCGCGTGGCTACTGGGCGCTCACCCACACTGGGCCAAGTGTTCTGGTGGATTCATTATAACCAGATAACAATACTGCCAAGTGTGAGTATCGTTATTTTATAGATGAAAAACCTAAAATCAAGGTAGACCTTAAGCAGCTCAGCCAGAGCCAGACACCTGCAGGGAGAGCCGGGGCAGCTGCTCTTGCCGACCGTCACCCGCCTCTGAGCTGCACCACAGCTCGGCCCGAGCAGACCACCCAGAGCGGACGCCGATCCCCACCAGGAACTTGGATTCCAAAGAGAAGGGTGAAAATAATGCTGCCTCCCACTGGAGGAAACAGGGAGCTCGCTGCTGCTGATTCATTTTCTCTGGACAAAAAGCAAATAAACAACTCCCCTTGTGTTTGGGAACTCCTCATCCATAAATGGCAGTTCACTGCCACTCCCCTAAGTACTCCCCTCACAGGATGTCTTTGGGAGAAATGCAGACACGGATATGAAAGCGCATTCTGAAGCCTGTGGGTGTTGCAGCTTTTTTCAGGCTGGGATGTTCCTTAGGCCCTTACCTTCCAAGGCTCTGTCCTCCTGGGCCACGTATCTCCTGGACCCTGTACCTCCCGTTTACAGGTGTCAGACTTAGCAAATAAAAGTATAGGATATTTAGTTAAATTTGAATTTCAGATAAAGAAAAAAATTCATATAACTATGCCCTTTGCAATATTTGAAATATACCAAAAAATTATTTGTTTATCTGAAATTCAAATTTAACCAGGAGTCCTGTATTTCCTCTGGTAACTCTCCCCTTGGGCCTCTTTCTTCCTGGGTCTTACTGTCTAGTTCCAGCCGCCTGGAAGTCTGCAGCTTTAAAGTCTTCTGGAATGCTTCCAGTAAGTGGGTCATTGCTTTGTAAACTTAAGGCCTCTCCCATATAAAACAGAGATGTACCTTGTCATGCAAAAGCTTGCAGCCTGACCTCTGTAGAAACCATCCACCCCCAGGCCTTCTGAGTGTGGAATGCTCCAGCTCTTTCCTGCCAGGCCCTGCACTCCCTCATAGCTGTGCAGAGAGGGAACAGGCTGCCCTGGGAGAGAGGGTCATGGCTCCCTTACCTGCCGGGCTCAGTGTGGCTGACTGGCCTGGGCAATGGTGAAGCAACAGGCCTCTGTGCAATCCTCGTGGTTGCCCTGTAGATGTTTACAATTTCTCTCTACCACAAGGACCAAGGTTCTATGGATGCAGAAGCCTCAGTGAGTGGAGCCAGAGCAATGTCACCTGGGAGATGCACTGACCCTTAGGATGAGGAAAGGGCTGCCTGCAACAGAGCCTGCCAGCATGGGAAAGAGCAGAGGAGGGGAGAACAGGGTGGCCAGGAGTAGATGACGTGGGCGGAGGCCTCTCCCTCCTCTGGCCACCTCCTCTCTGTTGTTCCTCTTCCAACTTTTATTCCCTCACTTTCTTACTTCCTCTCCAGCACTTTCAACCTCTGACTTCCTTCCATTTGTTTCCTGGTCCTCTGTTGCTTCCTTTCCTTTGATGTATCCATCCTCTCTCTAAATCCATGGATGAGATGTCCTGAGATGGCACCATCAACAGTCTAATCTTACGCTGCTGCAGCCTCTGCCAACTATGGGCAGCTGGGGCTTTGATCATACTATTGAACCCTCACACTACAGTTTCTAGTTATAGGCTAGTGCTCAGAAACAGTGTGTGCCTCAGGATTTAAATTGATAGTTTCTCTGAGTTGCCAAACATAACAACAGGGTAAGTAACATCAGCAACATGGCAGAGTAAGAAGCCCTGAATTTTCCTTTCCCCCAGAAAAACACTGATTCAGAAACAATTCACAGATAAATTCATTTTGTAAGAAATTGGAAACTAATTAGAAGGCTCCTATACTTCAAGAAAATGTGAACCCGGACTCCCCAAAGCTGGTAAGTATTTTCAGGACACTCTCCACTAGACCTGCCTTACAAAAAATGTTAGTAAGAATTCTTCAAGTTGAAATGAAAGGATGCTAAGCAGCAACATGACAGCATAAGAAAGTATAAAACTCATTGATACAGGTAAATATATAGAAAAATACAGAATACTGTATTACTGTAATGGTAGTGCAAATTCATTTTTAATCCTAGTACAAAAAACAAAAGTATGAAAAGTAAGTATACTAAAAAATGTTAGGCTAGGCATGGTAGCTCATGCCTGTAATTCTAGCACTCTGGGAAGCCAAGGTGGAAGGATCACTTGAGCTCAGGAGTTTGAGACCAGCCTGAACAAGAGTGAGACTCCATCTGTACTCAAAATACAAAAATTAGCCAGGCATGGTAGTGTGTGCCTGTAGTCCCAGCTACTTGGAAGGCTGAGGCAGGAGAATCACTTAAGCCCAGGGATTTGAGGTTGCAGTGAGCTATGATGATACCAGTGTACTCTAGCCCAGGCAATAGAACGAGACTCTGTCTTAAAAAAAAAAAAAATGTTAAAATGTTCACAATATATTTATTAGATATAAATTGTTACAACAAGAACATAAAGTGATTGGGAGAGAAGTTAAAGTGTATAGTTTCTGTATGTGATTGAACTTAAGTTGTTGTCAGCTTAGGATACACAAATACAGTTATAAGATATTTTATGTAAGCTCCAAGGTAACCACACACATAAATATAGCTATGGTAGTTACACAAAAGAAAAAGAGAAAGGAATTAAAGCATATCAATACAAAAAGATATCAGCACAACACAAAGAGAAGAAAGGCAGAAAGAGAAGAAAAGGCAGACAAAAGAACCACAAGACTAACAGAAAATAACTATCAAATCATCAGTAGTAATTCCTTCTCTATCAAAGTTACTTTAAGTATAAATGGATTAAACTCCCTACAAAATATGTAGAGTGGCTTAATAAATTTAAAAAACAAGACCTAACTATATGCTGTTTACAAGAAACTCATTTTAGACCTAAGGACAAACATAGGCTCAATATAAAGGGATGGAAAAGATACTCTATGTAAATGGTAACCAAAAGAGAGAGGGGTGACTATACTTATATAAGACAAAATAGACTTTAAGTAAAACCTGTCACAGTAGACAAAGAAATTTTATAATTATAAAATGGTTACTCCACCAGGAAGATTTAACAATTATAAATATTAATATATATGTACCTAACATACACAGAGCACCTAAATATCTAAAGCAAACATTGATAGAAATGAAAGGAGAAATAGATAGCAATACAATAATAATAGGAGACTTCAATACCACACTTTCAATTATGGACAGAATATCCATAGAGAAAATCAATAAGGAAACAGAGGACTTGAAGAACAGTATAGACAAAATCAACCTAACAGATATATACATAACATTCCATCCAACAGCAACAGAATGGACATTCTCAATTGCACATGGATATTTCTCCAGGATAGATCACATGTTAGGTCACAAAACAAATCGTAACAAATTTAAGAGACAAATCATACCAAGTGTATTTTCCAACCATAATGGAATGAAACTACTTAATATAAATCAATAGCAAAAAGAAAACTGGAAAGTTCACAAATAAGTGGAATTAAACAACGTATTCCTGAACAACCATTGAGTCAAAGAAGAAAGCAAAAGTGGATATTAGAAAATACTTTGAGACAAACAAAATAAGAAAGCACAACATACCAAAATTTATGGAATGCAGCAAAACAGTACTAAAAGGGGGAAGTTTGTAAAGATAAATTCCAAGTTAAAAAAGAAGAAAGCTCTCAAATAACCTAACTTTATACCTCAAGGAACTAGAAAAAGAATAACTAAACCCAAAGTTAGCTGAAGGAAAGAAATAACAAGATTAAATCAGAAATAAATGAAATCGAAAATAGATGAATAATGGGAAAAAAATCGACAGAGTTGGTTTTTTGAAAAGATTTTTTTAAAAGTTGAAAAATCCTTAATGAGACAAACTAAGAAAAAAAGAGGTATGATTCAGATAAATAAAATGATAAATGAAAGGGAATACGTTAAAACTGATACTACAGAAACACAAAGGATAATAAGATATTACTATAAACAATTATATGCCAACAAATTGGAAAACCTAGAAGAAATGAATAAATTTCTAGAAACTTAAAACCTACAAAGTTTAAATCATGAAAAAATAGAAAATCTGAACAGAGCTATAACAAACAGGGAAATTGAATCAATAATCTAAAATCTCGTAATAAAAAAAGTCCAAGACCAGACGGCTTCACTGGTGAATTCTATCAAACACTCAAAGAGGAATTAATGTTATTCTTTCTCAAACTCTTGCAAAAAAATTGAAGAACAAGAACTCTTCCAAACTCATTTTATGAGGATGGTATTACCCTGATATAAAAGCTAGACAGAGATCACAAGAAAAGAAAACTACAGGCCAATATCTCTTATGAATATAGATGCAAAAATCTTTAACAAAATACTAGAAAACTGAATCCAACAGCACATTAAAAGGATTATACACCATGACTAATGGGGATTTCTGCCTGGCATGCAAGTATATTTCCAAATACAAAATTCAATTAAAATAATACACAAACAGAATAAAGAATAAAAATCACACAATCATCTCAATAGATGCAGAAAAGGTGTTTTATAAAATTCATCACTCTTTCATGGTAAAAAAAAAAAACTTTCAACAAACTATGATCAGAAGAAAATTACCTCAATATAATAAAGGCCTTCTATGAAAAACCAACAGCTAACATCATAATCTATAGGAAAAAACTGAAAGTTTTTACCCTAAGATCAAAAACAAGACAAGGATGCCCACTCTCACCTCTTCTACTCAACATAGTACTGAAATTTCTAAACAGAGGAATGAAGCAAGAAAAAGAAATAAAAGACATCCAAATCAGAAAGAAAGGAAATTTGCCCCTCTCTGTAGATGACATAATTTTATATACAAAAACTCTAAAAACTCTGTAGAAAATCTGTTAGAACTGTTAAACAAATTCAGGATAGTTTCAGGGTACAAAATAAACTTGCAAAAATCAGTTGTGTTTCTGTATGCTAATAATAAACTAATTGGAAAGGAAATTAAGAAAACAATTCCATTTACAATAGCACTAACAAGAATAAAATACCTAGTAATAAACTAAACTAAGAAGGAGAAAGACATGTATACTCAAAACTGCAAAACACTGATGAAACAAATGAAAAAAAGATGCAAACTAATACAAACTCTGTGGAAAGAATATGGAAATACCTCAAAGAGCTAAAAGTAGAACTACGTACCATTTGATCCAGCAATCCTATTACTGGGCATCTACCCAAAGGGAAAAAAAAGACATTCTACAAAACAGACATCTGCACTAGAATGTTCATAGCAGCACAGTTCACAACTGCAAAGATGTGGAAACAACCCAAGTGCCCATCAACACATGAGTGGATTAATAAAATGTAGTATGTGTATACCATGGAGTTCTACTCAGCCACAAAAGACAATGGTTATATAGCACCTCTTGTATTACCCTGGATAGAGCCGGAACCCATTCTACTAAGTGAAGTATCACAAGAATGGATAAACAAGCACCACATGCACTCACCATCAAATTGGCATTAACTGATCAACACTTATGCACACGTATAGTTGTAACATTCATCAGATGTCAGATAGGTGGGAGGGGGGAGGATGGGATGGGTAAATACACACCTAATGGGTGCGGTGTACACCGTCTGGGGGATGGACATGATTGTAGCTCTGACTCGGGTGGGGCAAAGGCAATATAGGTAATCTAAACATTTGTATCCCCCATAATATGCTGAAATAAAAATAAATAACTTTTGAAAAATTAAAAATAAATAAATAAAAAGATACAAACAAATGGAAAGGCATCCTATGTTCATGGATCAGAAGATTCAATACTTTTTAAATGTCCATACAACCCAAAGTGATCTACAGATTCAAACCAACTCCTGTCAAAATCCCAATGGAATTTTTTACAGAAATAGGGAAAAAAATCCAAAATTCATATGGAATAAAAAAGATCATGAACAACCAAATCAATCTTTTTTTATTTCAAAATATTACAGGGGTACAAATGTTTTTGGTTACATGGATCACTTTTGTTCTTCTTGAATCAGAATTATAGTGTGCCCATCACCCAGGTAGTGTTCATTGTACACTTTGTACCCGTCACATAGGTTTTCACCCATCCCCTCCTTGCCCCTCCCTCCTGGTTGATTTCCACTGAGTTTTACTTTCCTCTGTGCATATATGTGCTCACTGGTTAGTTCCAATTTAATAGCAAGTGCATGTAGTGTTTGTTTTTCCATTCTTTAGATATTTCACTTAGAATAATGGCCTCCAGTTCCATTTAAATTGTTGCAAAAGGCCTTAATTCAACCTTCCTCGTGGATGAATAGTATTCCATAGTATACATATACGACATTTTGTTAATGCACTCATGAACTGATGGGCATTTGGTTTGATTCCACATCTTTGCAATTGTGAATTGTGCTGCTATAAACATTCTAGTGCAGGTGTCTTTTTGATAAAGACCTTTGATATGACCTTTTTCATTTGAGTAAATACCCAGTACTGGGATTGCTGTATCAAATGGTATGTCTACTTTTAGTTCTTTCAGGAATCTCCATACTGTTTTTCATAGAGGTTGTACTAATTTGAAGTCCCACGAACAGTGTATAAGTGTTCCTCTCTCTGCACATTCATGCCAGGATCTATTGTTTTTGGACTTTTTAATAAAAGACATTCTAGGTGGGGTAAGGTAATATATCACTATGGTTTTAATTTGCATTTCCCTGATGAGTAGTGATGTTGAGCATTTTTTCATATGTTTATTGGCCATTTGTCTATTTTCTTTTGAAAAGCTTCTGTTCATGTCTTTTACCCACTTTTTAATGGGGTTGTGTTTTTCTTACTGATTTGCTTCAGTGTTTGGTAAATTCTGGTTATCAGATCTATAGCTTATATTTTCTCCCATTCTGTAGGTGTATTTGCTCTGTTAGTTATTTCTTTAGCTGTGCAGGAGCTTTTTAATTTTAATCAAATCCCATTTATTTATTTTTGCTGTTGCTGTTATTGCCATTGGGGTCTTCATAAATTCTTTTCCTAGGCTGATATCTGGAAGACTTTTCCAACATTTTTTCCTAGAATTCTTATGGTTTCATGCCTTACATTTAAGTCTTTTATCAATCTTGAATTAATTTTTGTGAGTGGTGAGCAAGATAGATTCTATTTCATTGTTTTGCATGTGGCTACCCAATTTCCCACTACCATTTATTGAGTAGAGATTCTTTCTCCAGTGTGTATTGTTGTCTGCTGTGTCAAAGGTCAGTTGGTTGTATATGGATGGTTTTATATCTGGGCTCTCTCTTCTGTTCCACTGGTCTATGTCTCTATTTTTGTGCCAATACCATGCTGTTTTGGTTACTATAGCCTTGTGGTATAGTTTGAAGTCTGATAATATGATGCCTCCAGATTTGTTCTTTTTGCTTAAGACTGCTTTGGCTATTCGGGCTCTTTTCTGGTTCCAAATGAAGTGGAGAATTATATTTTCTAGTTCTATGAAATATAACATTGGTATTTTGATGGGGATTGTATTGAATCTGTAAATTACTTTGGGTAGTATGGACATTTTAACAATGTTGATTCTACTGATCCATGAGCATGATATGTCTTTTCATTTGTTTGTTTCATCTGTGATTTCTTTCCTCAGTGTTTCCTAGTTCTCTGTGTAGAGATCTTTCACCTGTTTGGTTAAGTATATTTCTAGTATTTTATTTTTTTATAGCAATTGTGAATGGTATAGAGTCTTTGATTTGACTCTCAGCTTAACTGCTGTTGGTGTATAGAAATGCTACTGATTTGTGTACATTGATTTTGTAACCTGAGACTTTGCTGAATTTGCTTATCAATTCCAGAAGTCTCTTGGTGGAGTCTTTGGCATTTTCTAAATATACAATCATAGAATCAGCAAAAAGCAATAGTTTGACCTCCTCTTTCCTGATTTGGATACCCTTTATTTATTTCTATGCCTGATTTGCTCTGGCTAGGACTTCCAGCACTATGTCAAATACAAGTGTTAACAGTGGGCACCCTTGTCTTGTTCCAGTTCTTAATGGGGATACTTTCAACGTTTTCCCATTCAGTATAATGTTGGCTGTGAGTTTGTCATATGTGGCTCTTATAATTTTGAGATAACTTCCTTCTATGCCTAGTTTGTTGAGGGGTTTTATCATAAAAGAGTGCTGAGTTTTGTTGAATGCTTTTTCTGCATCTATTGAGATGATCACGTAGTCTTTGCTTTTGCTTCCATTTATGTGGTGAATCACATTTTTTAATATGTTGAACCATCCTTGCATCTCTGGGATGAAGCCCACTTGGTTATGGTGGATTATCTTTTTGATGTGCTGTTAAATTAGGTTTATACACTGTAAAAAAATGATATATAATATATGAAAACCTGCTTTCCTCCGTTCAAAATATCAACAGGGAAACTGTGGTAGGATATTAAGTGTTGCCCGCATCATTACTGTTACAATGAATAAAATAAATATTTGAACAAAATGACATAGTTCATCACAAAAACATATTGAGGTGTTTGGGGAATTTGTAATGTTTCATTTAATCACAGCAGAAAGTAAAGGCAAGACATGTGTGTAGGGAATGGACTTGCAGAAATGGGAGCTGAGTTCCTTGCTGTGATATTAAGTATAGCCCTATTAACTCAGACCCTACACAGTTTGGAAATTAAGTATATGTAATTCTGGGCTAGCAAAAATTTGAACATAAAGTATTTATTTGTGAGGTCTAAAACTATTGATCACAAGAAAGGAGAACATGGAGTGATCAAGCAAGGTTCAAAAAAAAAAAATGAAACCAATACAAAAACAAATCTGTCTCTTTGAAGGTGTTAGAGTTCTGAATTCAAAAAATAATATTGACTGAGAAAGGGCCCGAGCATAGAGAACAGACACAAGTGGTTTCTACAAGCCCTAGATAACTCTTCACCATATACCCTCAGGCTGTTATAATCCCTGAGTTTCTGCTTATTTAGCTTCAAAAGAAAAGGTGGTAGAGATGATCATTAATTTTACTGCCAGCTTAAAGAGTCCATGATCCTCATTTTTATAGGCTAAATAATATATTTGCTAAGGACATAGTTCTATGTAATTGAGATAATTGGGCACTTATTTAATAAATCAGTGTTCATGTAAAATATCCTCTATAAACTTTTATCAAATATTTTCCCAGTTTTCTTTTTCACAATTAAGGAAATTACCCATCAGGTGGACATTAGTCTCAGATTTATAATTTTGCCCATCTCACCAGTTATTTTCTACAGACTTGTTCAATAAAAGCAAATACCATATTTTATATTAATTTTGTCCTTATGCTAGTTTTTTCGTTACAGAATATCATGGGGCTACAAACATTTTGGTTACGTATAATGCTTTTGCCTGACCCAAGCCAGAGCCAAGCATGCCCTTCCCCCATACAGTGTGCTCAACACCCATTAGTTGTGAGTTTACCCATCTCCACCACCCCCATCCCACACAACCACCATCTCATGAATATTACTGCCATGTGAGCACCTTAGTGTTGATGAGTTAGTACCAATTTGATGGTGAGTACATGTGGTACCTGTTTGTCCATTCTTGTGATACTTCACTTAATAGAATGCACTCCAGCTCAATCCTGGATAATATAAGAGATGCTAATTCACCATTGTTTTTTGTAGTTGAGTAGTATTCTATGGTATGCATATACCACATTTTATTAATCCACTCATATATTGATGGGCACTTGGGTTTTTTCCACATCTTTGCAATTGTGAATTGTGCTGCCATAAACATTCGAGTGCAGATGTCTTTTTTATAGAATGTCGTTTTTTGCTTTGGGTAGATACCTAGTAGTGGGATTGCTGGATCAAATGGTATTTCTATTCTCAGTTCTTTGAGATATTTCCAAATTATTTTCCATAGAGATTGTACTAATTTGCAACCCTACCAGCAACGTAAGAGTGTTCCTATCTCTCCACATCCATGCCAGCATTTTGGTTTCGGGACTTTTTGATAAAGGCCATTCTCACTGGAGTTAGGTGATATCTCATTGTGGTTTTGATTTGCATTTCCTTATGATTAGAGATGTTGAGCACTTTCTTATATGTTTGCTGGCCATTATTCTGTCTTCTTTTGAAAAGTTTCTGTTCATGTCCTTTGCCCACTTTTTGATCATGTTGTTTGACTTTTTCTTTTTAATTTTCTTAAGTTCTGTATAGATTCTTATTGTCAGCCCTTTATCGAATGTGTAGCATGAAAATATTTTCTCCCATTCTGTAGGTTGTCTATTTGCTCTAATGATAGTGTCTTTGGCTTTATAGAAGCTTTTTAATTTGATCAGGTCCCAATTATTTATTTTTGTCGCTACTGTGATTGCTTTAGAGGTCTTCTTCATTAATTCTTTGCCTAGGCCAATGTCTATAAGAGTTTTCCCAACATTTTCTTCTCTAATTCTTAAGGTTTCACACCTTAGGTTTAAGTCTGTTATTCATCATGAGTTGATTTTTGTGAGAGGTGAGAGGTGGGGATACATTTTCAATGTTTGGCATGTGGTTATCCAGTTTTCCCAGCACTATTTATTGAATAGAGATTCTTTTCCCCATTGTATATTTTTGTCTGCTTTGTCAAAGATTGGATGACAATATAAGGATGGTTTTACATCTGGGTTCTCCGTCCTGTTCCAAAGGTCTGTATCTCTGTTCTTGTGCAAGTACCATGGTGTTTTGGTTACTGTAGCCTTGTAGTAAAGTTTGAAGTCTGGTAGACAGATGCCTCCGAATTTGTTCTTTTTGCTCAAAATTGCTTTGGCTATACGAGGTCTTCTCTGGTTCCATATGAAGTGTAGAATTATTCTTTCTAGATCTGTAAAGAATGATGATAGTATTTTAATAGGGATTGCATTAATTCTATAGATCACTTTAGGTAGTATGGAAATTTTAACAATATTGATTCTGCCAATCCGTGAGCATGATAGAGTTTTCCATCCATTTACATCTTCTGTGATTTCCTTTCTCAGGATTTCATAGTTCTCCCTATATAGGTCTCTTGGCTCCTTCATTAACTATATTCCAAGATATTCAATTTTCATTGATGCTATTGTGAAAGGTGTTGCATCTTTGATTTGATTTTTGCCTTGACTGTTATTGGCATACATTAATGCCACTGATTTGTGTGCATTGATTTTGTATCCTGAGACTTTATTGAATTCATTTATCAATTCCAGGAGTCTTGTGGTTGAATCCTTGAGATTTTCTAGATATAATATCAAATCATCAGCAAAAAATGAAGTTTGACCTCTTCTGCCCCTATTTGACACCCTTAATTTCCCTCTCTTGTCTGATTGCTCTGGCAAGGACTTCCAGCACTGTGTTGAATAGAAGTAGAGATAGTGGGCAACTTTTTCTGGTTCCAGTTCTAAGCAGGAGTACTTTCAATTTTTCCCCATTCAGTATGATATTGGCTATGGGTTTATTGCATATGGCTTTAATAATTTTAATGTATGATTCATCTATGCCTACTTTGTTACTAGCTTTTATCATAAAAGTGTGCTGGATTTTGTCAAGTGCTTTTTCGACATCTATTGAGAGAATCATATGGTTTTTGTTCTTGCTTTTATTTATGTGGTGAATTGCATTTATAAATTTGCATATGTTGAACCAGACTTGCACCTCTGGGATAAAGTCCACCTGGTCATGATGAATTATTCTTTTGATGTGCTATTGAATTCAGTTTGCTAAGATTTTTTGGGGGATTTTTGAATCTATATTCAAGATGGATATTTGTCTGTAGTTTCCTTTTTTTGTTGTGTCCTTTCTGGCTTTGGTATCAAGATGATATTGGCTTCATAGGATGAGTTGGGAGGATACCATCCTTCCTTCAATTGAGCTTACCAGAGTCCTTTCCTTTCTTGTTCTTGTCAATCTAGCAAGAGCAGTGTCAATTTTGTTTAACTTTTCAAAAAAACAACTTTTGGTTTTATTAATCTTCTGTATAGTTCTTTTATTCTTGACTGAATTTAGTTCTGCTCTGATATCAGTTATTTATTTTCTTCTGCGAGGTTTAGGACTGATTTGCTCTTCCTTTTCCAGTTCCTTGAGTTGGTTTATTAGTTTTTCGATTTGTGAACTTTCTATCTTTTGGATATGAGCATCTAATGTTATTAGTTTTCCTCTCAGGAATGCTTTTGCTGTATTCCACAGATTTTAATAACTTGTGTCCTCATTATCATTTAGTTTGAAGAATCTTTTGATTTTCATCTCGACCTACCCCTTGATCCAATAGTCATTTAGCAATAGATTGTTTAATTTCCATGACTTTGTGAAGTGGTGAGTGTTTCTGTCAGAATTGGTCTCTAATTTTATCCCACTGTGGTCTGAAAATATACATGGTATGATTTCTGTTTTTTTTAAATTTGTTGAGATCTGATTTGTGGCCTAGGATGTGATGGATTTTAGAGAAAGTGCCATGAGCTGATGAGAAGAATCTAAATTCAGTTTTATTTGGGTAGAATGTTCTGTAGTTGTCTGTTAGACCCATTCATTCTAGAGCTCTGTTTCTTTGATTATTTTGTGCTAGGAGGATCTGTTCAGTTCAGTCAGTGAGGTTTTGAAATCTGCAGCTACTGTGGCATTACTGTTTATCATGTTATTTAGATCAAACAGGGTTTGCTTTATGTATCTGGGTGCTCCTGTGTTGGATGAATAAATATTAATAACTGTTAAGTCTTCTTATTGGATTTTTCCCCCCACCATTATATAGTGACCATCTTTGTCTTTCTTCACTTTTGCTATTTTAAAGTTTATATTATCTGATGTAAGAATAGCTACCCTAGCTTTCTTTTTGTTTCCATTTTCCTGGAAGATTGTTTTCCAACCCTTCACCTTGAGTCTGAAGGGTCTTTGTGGGTAAGATCCATTTCCTGGAGACAGCAAATACTTGGCTTGTGTGTTTTTTTTTTTTGTTTTTTTTTATTGACTCAGCCAGTCTATGTCTCTTCAGTGGACAATTCAAGCCACTCACATTTATTGAGAGAATTGATGTTTGGCATAGATTTCTGTTCATACTGTTGAATAAATTCTTATTGTTTTGTTTTACCTCTCAAGCCATTGTGGAATCAGGGTTCTGGACTTTAACTCTTGAATCATTTTACATTGGTTGGTGTCTGTTGTGCTGTTCAGTGTATAATGCAGATCTGAGTGAGTACTTCCTGCAGGGCAGGTCTGGTCTTCACAAATTCTATTAGTGATTGCTTGTCTGGGAAAGTCTTTATTACTCCCTCATAGATGAAGCTTAGTTTTGCTGAATAAAGAATTCTAGGTTGGTCATTATTCTGTTTTAGAAGATTGAGGATGGGTCCCCAGTTCCTTCTGGCTTGGGGTTTCAGTTGAGAAGTGTGCAGTTAGTCTGATAGGTTTTCCCTTGTAAGTTATCTGCTGTTTTCATCTTACTGCTTGAAAGATTGCCTCTTTCATGTTTACTTTGGCCAATGTGGTGATTGTCTTTTCACACTGAGTCTCCCAGGATTTCTGTGTGCTTCTTATACCTAGATATCTAGATTTCTGGCCAGGCCAGGTATGTCCTCCTCCATTATACCAAGAAATAGATTTTCCAGGCCTTGTGTATTTTCTTCTTCTTTCTCCAGGATGTCTATAATTCTTATTTTTGCTTTCTTTACATAATCCCACATTTTTTGTATATTTCATTCATGTCTCTTGCTTCTGTGTTCTTTTTCTTCATGTGATTTGTTTTGCACATAGGCATTATCTTCAAGTTTTGAGATTCTTTCCCCTGCATGATCCATCCTATTCTTAAGGCTTTTCTCTGTGTTTTGTAGTTCCTTGAATGCCTCTTTCATTTCTAGCATTTCTGTTTGGTTCTTTCATAATATTTCAATTTCTTTAGAGGATTTTTCATTCATTTCCTGCATTGTCCTTATGGCTTCTTTGTGTTGGATTTCTATTTTCTCTTCAATTCCGTTGAATTTTCTTATTATCCATAGTCAGAATTCTTCCTCTGTCATTTTAATCATTACATTTAAGTTGGTATCCATTGTTGAGCATCTAATGATTTCTCTTGGGGGTGACTATTCTCTCTCATTTTTCATGTTTCCTGCATTCTTTCACTGATTCTTTCTCATCAGGCTTCTTGGCTGTGAACTGGGGGTGCTAGGACTGGTTTATGGCCCTATCTCGAAGTCCCCAAGGGTCATTCCTTGACAGTGCTGGGGAGAGGCACACTGGTCCTACATTTCTTTAAGGATATTTTAGCAAGTTGGGTTATCACTGACCTGTTGTCTTCACCTCTTGCCAATGGAGACTAGTGAGTTTGGTCCCCCAAGCTTAAGCTCCCAGCTAGTGGATCGCACTTATGGGTATGACTCCAATGCCCTCTAATAGCTTGAGATGGAAGGCACTGTGCTAAGCCATGGGGTTACTCTCTCTGTTGTTGATTGCAGTTTGTGTGGAGGAGCCAGTTATCCAGGTAGTCTGATGTCTCTGTGGTACACTCTGGTCATCTGATTGGAGTATACAAATGCCCCAGTCTTTGCGAGGGGCCTTGCCACTCCCATGGGTTGCTTGGACCCTTCCCCCTTAAGGTGGTGGTAGGTGGAAGATAGATCCCAGCTGGTGCCTGCAAGCCTGGGTGTGTGTGCTTCTGTGGTTGCTTGACCTGCAGCTGGGGGAGAGCCACTAATATGTTATCCAGGGCTCTTTGCCCGCACTTGGAGGGCTGCTCCTGATGGGAGGGGTTGACTGGTGCAATTGCTGAGGTCTCTGGCCAGGTTTTTCCTTCCCTGTCCACAAACCCCGATGTTGGTGGCCACCAGGACCTGGAGAGCAAGCCCTGGAGTTACGATCTTATTAGATGACCTAAGCTGGTCTGGCGGGCAGAATCAACAGGCCTCTATTTTTTAGCACCAAAGCCCTGCAGAGTCACGCCAGTCGCACAGAGGAAGTGGTTTTTCTCGCGTCTCCCCACCTCCAAGGGCAGAGGCCGCTGCACCCGGCACGAAAGTCCCTGGGCCAAGGGAGGGGTGTTGCCCCAAACCGCCGCACACTGCAGCATCTCTGGGCCGGGGACCCCCAAAATGGCAGCCACCCGCCCCTGGAGAACTAGCACAGGGGGTACCACTTAGGTGTTGGCAGATGCCGATCCAGGGGGCTGAATCGACAGGCCGCCAGCCGTCACCTCTGCGTCACAGTCCCGCAGTCTCAAGCCGGCCTAGCAGAGGGCCCTGCTCTTCTTGTCCCGCCCTGAGCCAGCCGGACCGTCGGCGGTTTCCACGGCAGAGCCCCCTTTCCAGCGTTCACCCCGTGCCCTGGTCCCGCTGCCCACCAGAGGCGACGGGCCTGCCTCCCAGCTCCCTCGCACGGTCGCAGTCACAGGGAGTAACCGCTCAGGCCGGCCCCTCCCCCGCCCGGTGCGGCCCCCACGGACCCCCGGGGAGTTCAGAGTCTTTCCCGCTGTTGTCCCCTCTCCCCGGAGCCCGCGGTCCGGCGCCAGGACTTTGCCCCGACTCCAGGCGTCCTGCCTGAGGGGTGTGGAGGTCTGCGGGGACCCGGCGTCCTCCTGTGGGTCAGGTCACACTGCCTGGCTGGCCGGGCGGCCCGATGGTGTGACTCGCACTCCCCAGCCTTGGCCAGCCTGTCTCCCTTTCGCCTCCCCCTGCGCCGAGTGTCCCCTGCTGTTTCTCTGCAGATTCGCGGCCTGGCGCTGTTCCTGGGGGTGGGGGAACGATCCACGCATGCGCAGCCCTCCGAGTTCTTGGCCTCCTCTGGGAGCAGCGAGCCGGGAGGCCACAGCTAATGCGCCATTTTCCCACCCTAAACCTGTACTCGTGCTAGATTTATGTGCTGATGCTTATTTGCATAAGTACTAGATTTAATTTAACACTATATTTCAACCCAACACAAAATTTTAAATATGACTTAAATGTACTTACAAGTAAACATTTTTCTTGGATTCTTTCTATCTGCTCTGTTAATCCTGGCAGGATTATCCACATATGACTATTTACTTGGCTCGTAAACCAAGCTGCAAACACAGTTTTTTTTTTTAGCTTCCAACAAGTGCATCACATGATCTGCTGGAGATCTGGAAGAAAGTATGGGAATTTCTAGCTCTGTTCTTATTTTGCATTTTTATAATTTCTATTTTTCCATACATTTTATAAAATACACCACCTTTTGATAGTTTGACAGATTTATTATTTAAAAATAAATATTGAAGATGTATTTTAGTTATATTTACCTATAACGGTACATGTGCAGGAAGGTTGGGGATCCACTGTCTAAACCTGTGCTGTCCAGTAGAGATATAAGCCACATACATAATTTAAATTTCCTGGCAGCCAAATTAAAAGAAAAAAGTAAAACTATATATCCAATGTATCCCAAATACCATTTAATATGTAAACAATATATATTTATTAATGATATAGTTTGCATTATTTTAAATATATAATATATACATATATGTATTTTAGTAATCTTGGCAATACAATGCATATTTTACACTTACAACACATATCTGCTTGGACTGACCACATTCCAAGTGCTCAGTAGCTACATGCAGAAAGATATTATTCTCCTAGGCAGCTCAGTTCTTAAAACTACACAAACAACTCCTCCTCCCATTGGTTTGGTCTTGACTCTTTTTGCTGTTGTTTTCTTACTGTTCATGGAACTTCATAGTATAGCCCCATACCCATATCTGTCTCTGAATCTTTGCTTTGGGCGACACACATCAAATTTAGCTTCCTGGTGTCAGTGTTCCTGCCACAACTATGTCTGTGCCTACTTGGATTTTGAAGACTGTCCACTGCAGCCTCCAGGAGCAGCATAGCTGTGGGTTGCTGCCTTTGGGATATTTCCCTGGGCTCCAAATATTAAGGAAATACAGGTAATTAGGTTAGAGCAGATGTATCTGTGAAGTGGAAGTGAAGTCTGCCAGGTGGCCAGTTCCTCAGTTTGCCTCTGAGCTGTCCCCTCCAGAAGTGAATGCCATTTTGTGAATGTCAGCAGTGATTGTGGCATTAACTATCATGGAACCTGTTCAGACTTTGGTTTCACAATAAAACAGAATACTTTTCTCCCTAAACTCTAGGACACTATGAAATTTAATGATATCGTGATAACAAAGAGTTTAGAAAAGAAAGTGTAGGAAAAGGGGTGCGGAGGATATGGGGATTATTTAGACCTGACAAGAAGAGCTGGAATACAGTGTGACGGGTAGTTGATATTTGGACATTTGCAGGGGTGATCACATAGAGCGCATCTTGTCAAGCTGTCTTGTGGTGCTGGGGCATGCTTAGGAAAAGAGCACAATGATGTGGCCCACAGGATAATCAGGTGAGGCTGCTCAGGACTAGATTCTGCCCTAAGGCTGTGACACTCCTAGGACCTACCCTGCCATCAAGGGCTCAGGGAGTCACTGGCTTATCACACTGAGCCCTGTGCCTGGCTTGGGGGACTCCCGTGCCTGCTATGAAATTGATGTAGAGGGCTGCAACTATCTGCATTTTAGGTAGGATTAGAAAAAGTGTGGGCAATATAATGAATGAAAGATTGAAACAAAAGCAGGAAATGGTTGATTTCTGGATTTGAAAATACTGGATTTATTTGTCAAAGGATGGGTGGGTGTGGAGCATGTCCCTAAAGTCTTTGTACAGTTTAAGCTTCACCAACTTCAGAAAAATAGTGCTCTAAATTTACCCCCAAGATCACCTGAAGTTCTAATTATATACATTTATTTTATACTTATTTTAGTTTTGTAGATGATGAATAATGAATTATTAGCTTTAATGATTTGAGTCCAACCCTCTGATTGAAAACAGCAAAGGCTGACTTCAAAACAAAAAATTTACTACTCAACATTCATAAAACTAAATAAGTGTAAAAGAACTTTAGGTTTTATATCCGGTTAGTGTGAGGCAAAGCATCCTGCAGTTAACGTGGATTCGAGGATAGGTGTGACCCTGAGCGTACACACGTCTGGGTACAAGCAGAAATCCCAGGTCGCATTTCGGACTTTCAAGGTCCAAGTCAAGGGCTCCGCACAGTAACAGGGGACAAAGGCAATACCTGGATTATGGATGAAACACACAGAAAATGTCACTGAGGCCAATATATGATATGAAGAAAGGGTGAGTTGGAAAATGGGATGGCAGGGAGGGCAGAGGGCCCAGAGGGTCCAGGAGGGGTGGAGGGACCTGCTGGGCAGGGGGAGGGGCTGTGCCACACCCTCTTCCTGTCCTCCCTCTCCCACCCTCAGAAACCCTTTGTGACACCCCCGTGCTCTGTGATGCAGGCCTGGGGCCTTAGCCCAGCACGGCACCTTCAGGGCTCAGTTGCAGTTGGGGCCATGGAGTGTGTGCTTCATTTTCTGAAAGGCCACATCGAGCCCTGGCTGAGCTTCGGCTCAGCCACTTTGGTTATGGAGCCCCAGGTCCCCCTTCTGAGCGGACTGGGGTTACTCTTTCTCTACCTGCTCCACCTGGTGATACAGTTGTTCCTCTCAAAAAACCGGGAAAATAAAGAAGCCCCAAAGGTAAGGAACACCCAAGAGCTATCCTTTGTTGCGAGTTCCCGTCCCAAGTCCCACATGTCTAAGGGACTCTGGTTGGCTTAGAGAGTGATGGGACATCACCCTTCTAGGGGAAGAGGCTGGAGGGGCCGGAGCTCAGGAGGATGAAGGTTTCCACTCGGGCTCACAGGCTGCCAACAGGGCGGTGGAGGCTCCAGGGTAAAACCCCAAACACAGGGATTTCATGGTCCTGGATTGGCATATTGAGAAAGTTGGGTTCTCTGAGGAGAACAGTCTCTCCTGACACTTGATCGTCCCTTTCCCACGTCAAGTGCCACTCGGCCAAGCCTTCCTTCGTGTTGGGCTGATCAGGGGAGCAATGTCGAGATTCTCTGAGCTCTGCCCCAGGATCCAGGGTCCTCTGAGGGAGCAGATGTGACTGCTGGCTTCTCAGTCTGCATCCTCCTTGGCACAGGACCTCTGAGAACACCCAGTGGGGCCTTCACAGACAAAATGCTCCCTTGAGTTTCTCAAAGAAGGAAACATTGGAAATGTGTGATCACTTCTAGAAGTTCATACTGGAACAAATTTCTATTAATTAACATGGCGAGTCACATTATCCATGGATAATGAGTGTCTGAGCTTCCTAGAGAAGAGGAGTGAGAGAAGTGAGTCCCAGCGCCTTACTGTGTTCTTTTTGTTCTCAGTGTCAGGGCAGAGCCAGGAGGAGAAGGAAAGGTAGAACATTCAAAGGTAAGGTGCTTTCTATTTGCCCTGAGCTCTCCAGGGCGAGCCTTCCTGTTCCTTCCGTGAGGTCCCAGGTGTGTGATCTCTGAGGATGTCACTTGCTAGATACAGTCTCTCTGAGAAGACAGCCTTCAGAGGAGGCCTCCCAGAATGGCAATGGGACCTGAGACACATCTCAGAGTCCCTGCTCTGCCCGCCTGTGGGCAATGGCTGTTGCCCAGCGGGTGGCCACGTGAGATGTTGAGGATGGGCTTCTGATTGGGTGGAGTCAGCACTTCTGTCTCCTGACTTTGTATAAGTTATTTCACTTCCTGGGTGCTCAGATTCCTCTTTGAGGTGACTGCCAATGTGTGTGCTTCATGTGGTGGTTTTGAGCATCATGTGGGATGTTGTGAAAGTACTTTGTAATGAGGCCACATACGCACGTGCACCTTGTTAATATTATTGTTGACCATTTGACCTTGTCTCCTGATTGACCTTGTCTGCGGATCAGAGTCTAATACCCCAAGGGTCCCCCATAAAGGGACTCCTGTGTGATCCTCATGTTTCTACGTCCCTCAGCTGTAACCTAATCTCCTGGTTCCCCAGGTCGGCGATTGCACCAGAGACGAGCCGAGGAGGAAAGGATCCTGATTTCTTTCCTGACAAGGTGATGAATCTTCCCTCTTCTTTCCTGGTCCCTTTCAAAGCATGTTCTATGCGTTTCAGGGATTCAGTGCAGCTGCCATAGCCATGGGAGGGGTAGCCATGGGAACGGGCCTGTGAGTGAAGGCCCTGGGGTGAGGCTAGAGAGTCTACTGTGAGGCTGTGGGTGGGGCAAGGTGAGGGGTCGCAGACTTCAGGTGGCCCCACCCCGGCTAGGCTAGCAGACCCTCCTGCCCGTGTTCTGGTCCTGGCTGCAGCTGTGTACCTCCTGTCTTCTGCAGCCCCTGGGGCGAGCATCGTGATCCCATGAGTTTTCGTCAGCTCTTATGTCCAGACCCGCTCTGTGACGTGTGCAATGCCAACCCTGCTGAGATCTTGAAGGTGCTATTGCGACGGCCGTCCCTGGAAGACGCTGCTCCCTCTGTGTCATCCCCAGAGTCTACCACTTCCCTTACTGAGCCTTCATACACTTTGTCCTCTGCCCGCTCTGAAAGCCCTCCGGGAGACCACATACCAGCCTCTCTGCCCCAGCCTTCTCCACCCCCACCCTCCCTTCTCTCACCTGACCTGCTGACCCCCTCACCTGACTTACCTTCACCCTCGCCACTGGGTGGCTCTCTTCCTGTTCCACCCCTGAATTCCAAATTCCCTGTACACAGTTCACCACCCCAGCCACTTGCCTTTCCCCTTCTCCCACCACACTGCACTCTGGGAGCAGATCATGTTCTCCAAGCAGAAACCACTTTGTCTACAAAGACCATCTTTGCATTTGACCCCATCCTTCTCCAAGATGTCAACCCCGCACGAAATTCACCCCGGAGAGTGGATCTCACTGACCCCCACGCCCGTCGTTACGCACCGCAAACCCTGTCGGCTTCACCACCGCCAGATGGCACCTTGACTGGGGCTCGGCCTGAACCAGCTTCCATCTTAGCGAAGCCTGGTCCGGAGACGTCCTCTCCAGACAGAGCTGACGCACTGACCGCTCAGGTGCCAGCCACCGGAGGCACTGACCCTTCAAGCCTCGCAGCTTCAGACTTCTCCTGGTGGCAGCCTCATGCCAAGGACTTGTTCCTCTCCAACTTGTCACGATGTGGTCTCAAGCAACAGCTTCTTGCCCCCCACCCTTCTGAGGCCTCTTCTGTGCGAGACCCTGAAGCCCACCTTGTAGAACCTGGTAACGTCTCTTTTAGGAGGGACTTCGTGATGGGGAAGGAAAAGGAAAAGAAAACGGGGTCTCCTCCAAGGAAATGTAAGTCAGACTACCAAGGGAATTCCTCAGCAAACACGTCAGCACCAGGGGCTGCTGAGCACGACGTGGCAGTGTCCCTTCCTTTGGGGACCAGCAGAGACAAACCAGAGGAGCTGCACGCGCCTCAGCAGCTCCTGCACCCTAAGACCTTTGAGGCAGCTCCGGTCCAGTCCCAGTCCCAGCACCCACCCCCACTGCCGATCCCGTCACCTGCACCTCTGTCCCAAACAAGGCCCTGTGGGGTGTGTTTTCACAAACCCCAGAATGAGGCACACTGCCTTACGCCATCAGAGATTCACCAGCTGGAATGGAACGTGCGGCAGAAAGAACAGGAGACGGTGTGGGGTTTACCCTCTGTGGCCAAGAAATCTCAGCAAGAGTTTTGTCCTCCAGCCCCCAAGCTTACACTGGGCGGCCAGTCCTCCAAGGCTGATGTTCCCATCTCTGTCCTTCCTGGAGACTTTCCTCTCAGCAGTGAGCTGCGGAAGAAACTAGAGCATCACCTTCGGAAGAGGCTCATCCAACACCGCTGGGGCCTGCCCCGCAGGGTCCGTGAGTCTGTGTCACTGCTGAATCCTTCCAGAGATGTTCCTGAGACACCCAAGCCAAAGTGCCACTATGGACTCTCATGGATCTCCTTCTTTAAAGGGCAGAGCAGTGAAGGTCCAGAAAACTCTGGATTGAGTCAATCAAGAAGCTTCCATGACAGATGCTCGGATAAGCTCCCGCTAAGGAAGGACATGAGGAAGGGTCAGGGACACAGCCTGGAGCATGGACCAAAACATCATCCATTGAGTGACCCAGAGAGGTCTTCAGGTAAGGGTCTGGGCTCCAACTCCGTGAAAGACCTAGAAAGTCACACGAGGAGCCTGTCAAGGAATAATTCAAGGGCCTCAAGTGTGAGCCTGAGTCCGAAACAACTTGAAAATGCCCTACTGGTACCACTTAGCCAGAAATTTGAGGACATCAATGAGGGCCAGGATTCTGGGACTGTGCGTAATTCATGGCATCCTACCAAGCACACAATGCCTCTTCCCCAGAAATCTCACAGCCAAACAAGACATGGAAATTCGGTAGCAGCAGTGGGTGTGGACCCCTACCTGAATCCCTCCCAGGAGGCTGGCTTCCTTGACCCCAGCAAGAAAGAGTTGTTGGAAACTCATATTAAAAATTTTCATATGAGGGCTGTGTGGGGTCTTCCCACCAAGGTCCTCGAATCCAGGGAAATCTTCAACTTGAAAAAGGACTCATTCAAGTCTCTTTCTCTGTCTAACTTTGCTGCTTCAGACAACCTTGTTTCTGGGGTGGATTCCAAAGATGGAGTTTCCAGGCCCCTTAGAAGAAGTTTTAGTGCTTTTAATTCAGTCCCCAGCCTGGATCATCTCTTCCCTGCCACCTCACCTGTGGGCAAAGGAGGACAGGCAGCCCTAAGACAGTCACCCCCTCATACCCACCGTGAGCTTACAAAGAACGTCCAGATGACTGCAGATGGCAGACAGACTCTTCCTTCCCCCCTGACAGCAGCATAGACAGAGCGAGTCGACAGCAGACTGTGCCCACCAATACACACAGGCCGAAGCCCCCACAAGGCAAGCTGGCACTGGACAGGAGCCAAAGGATGAGACAGTCACTCCCAGCCATGGAGTAGAAAGGCCTCATGGCAAAAGGATGAAGAATTCAGAACATTTTCCCACACTCAGCAGGTCCAGGGAGATATTCAAGTTAGAGGAGCTCCATGCTCTTCAAATAACGATCTAGTAACGACTCTACAACCATCGAGTTGGAAAGTTCCCCAGTAATAAACGTGTTCCATTTCATTTCGTTCTGTCTCACCTTTGTCATTTGTTTTCTTCTGCTGGTTTTGGGTTTGGTTTGCTCTTTTTTTTCTAGTTCCTTGAGATTGATATTAGGTTGTCATTTTGTGCCCGTTCTGAGTTTTTGATGTGGGCATGTAGGGTCTGAATGTTCCCCTTGGGAATGCTTTTGACGAATCCCCCAAATTTTGATAGCTTGGGTCTCCTTTGTTTTTCAGTTGAAGGAGTCTTTTGATTTCCATCTCAATGTCATTACTGACCAATAATCAATCATCAGCAGGTTGTTTAATGTTCATGACTTTGTGTAGAATTTAGTGTTTCTCGTGGAGTTGATTTCTAGTTTTATTCCACTGTCATCAGAAAAGATACATGGTATGATTTTGATTTTTTAAAATTTGTTGAGACATTTTGTGGCCTAAGATATGATCTACCTTGGAGAATGCCCCACGTGCTGATGGCAAGAATGTGTATTCGGTGGTTTTGGGTAGAATGTCTGCAACTGTCTGTGAGGTGCATTGGTTTCAGGGTCCCATTTAAGTCCAGTGTTTATTTATTTTCTGTTTTGATGATTTGTCCAGCTCAGTTAGGAAGGTAAATCTATTAGAAAGGCAAATGTCATGTTAAGTGTTTTTATCACAAAAAAATTAAATTAAATTACATAGATTTTTACAGAAAGATACATAAGAACCAGGCACTGAAGTGATGGTAGACAGACCAGCTCACTGCACCTCGGCCAGGGACACATCTGAACAGCCATCACATGATTCCTACAGCCCCTCCCCCTCTGGGCAGGGAGGACAGAGCCAGACCCTCCCCGCCGGCCCCCCTGGGCCCGGGTGCCATGGGCGGCACTTGCACACTCTGGGCCCTGTGACTCCCACCTGAAGAGCCGCCTCCTCACCACCGCTTCCTTTACCAGGGAACGGGCTGCCCCCGACGACTCACGTCGGGTCTGGGGCCACAGGTCTCAGAGGTGGAACTTCAGACAGAGGGAAGGAGCAAATCTGAGAACAGAACTCACTCTGGCTTCCTGCCCGAGACTGCAGGGGACGTTCAGTGTTCTGCCGACACTGTCCTCCTCCTGGATGCAACCCACGTGTTTCGGGCTCCCACCCCCGGTCCCCACGGCAGCACCGTGCGGCAGCCACACAGGCCCTGGGCACCCTGTGAGGCACACTGTGTGCCTGGCGCGTCCTCGTGCACAGTCTGTGCCTGTGGGCTCGTGCTTTAGGGCCGGCAGGAGTCACTTTTCTCTCCCCAGAAGAGCTATGGAGACCTAAGAAGAGCAGATACCATTCACTAGGTGCCAGGCACATGCCAGAGTAGGAACACCAGAGTGAATATGCCACAGTCCTTACTTCAGAGAGCTCCAAGTCTTGAAGTGGGGACACACAGTGAAGCAGCCATCTCAATGTGGTCTTTGTCACCGTCAGGACAGCCCGGGAGTGGATGCTCTACCATCCCGCACAGGCTTGCAGAGAAACCATGGCGATTGCGTGCGGTGAGCGCCACAGTCACTGTGCATGCGAGCTGCCACAGCTGCGGCGATGGGTGGGCCTCCCCGGCGCGTAGGCAAGGGGCCTGGGCATCCGCCCCATGGGCCCCCCTTTCCCATCTATGGAAGTGGGGGGACTCGGTTGTCGGCTCCGGGGCCTAGTGTCCATTCTACACTGGCTTGTCCAGGCTCCCCTCTCTCACCCCGGCCCTCCCTGCGGGCGGCCTTCCTGCACCCGGAGGTGGCATCCCGCTCCCCGCTGGAAGCAGACACTGTGACGGTGAGCACTGCCGTGCAGGAGACGTCGAGGACAAACTTTCTTCTCCCCGCTGCTGAGTGTCTAACCAACATCCAGTCTCCGCCTCGCGGGGTGGTCTCCTTCCCTCCCTGTTCAGGCCTTTCTCTCTGCTAATAAGCTGTCATTTCATCATGTAGTCTTAATGGTCCCCAAAAGCACAGGGATGGGGTGGGCAGGAGCATGGTGGTCCCCTGCGCAGTTCCCTGCCTGCCGTCGGCCAGCCGCTGCTGAGCTGGTCTGAGCCAGGGTGGTCACCAGGGGACCTGTCACCAGTGTGCATGGAACCTCGGTTCGAGGGGCCCGCCCTGGTGGGGAGGGGCTCGCAGAGCTGGCTGGGAGGGGGCAGGGCACAGGCCAGGAGGCTCACAGGGTGAAGCCAGGCCAGGAGGGGAGGGTGCCCAGGGCGGGAGCTGGGAGAAGGCTCCGCAGGCGTGTGAGGAGAGAGGCTCCTGCCCGGGGCAAGGGCGCGAGGCCACCACGGCCAGCACAGGGGCTGCATAAACCTTCTTGGAAGAGAACAGGAAAAAATACAGCAGCAGTGGGCAGTGGGGCAGGGGCCAGAGGAAGCCGGCTGGTCCAGGCAGGCCAGCCCAGTGTCCCGGCCTCCAGAGCCCGTCCTGGGTGGCTCTCAGGCAGAGGAAACACCGGTTGCCCAGCCCTGAGGCCTACACCTCCGCCTGCACTACCCACGGGGGGAGCCGGGGGCAGCTGCGCCCTTGCTCAGAGTGGGCGCTGACGGGGGCCACGCGTGGACACCAGGCACCCGGTTCACTCGCACACCGGTGGGCACGGAACAGGGCCAGGGACTGCTGGCATTTTTGGAGGCATGGCCAGTGGTGGGCACATCTCTCCCCATATCTCTCCCTGCGCCGGGCACGGGAATGTCAGTAGGTCGTGTGTTTCTACCAGTAACTTCACCAAACCACAGGAACTGAAGACAAGGACTCTGGGAGTCAAAGAGGTAAAGCAATTTTCCCAAAGTCCCAGAGAACTCACTTAGTCTGAGGCACGGACATTCTCCCTTGTGTCGCACCGTGCTCGGTGGGCGCTCCGGCAGGGCAGGAGGGGAAACCGGGCCCCTCGCCCAAGAGGCTGCTGGTCTGAGAACTCGAGGGAGGGAGAGAGGCGGTGAACCCACTGGTGTTCAGGGTTCCGAGAGTGGGAGAAAGGAGGCAGATTGGGCGAAGTGATACCAGCAGCTGTCCCATCCTCTCCGTGAGGTCACAGGGAGTTCAGGGCTGGGACAGTGAGGGGCGGGGGGGGGGGGGGTGTGAACACCGAGTGAAAAGGATGAGGTTTATGGCAGGTGGGGGGAACCAGGCAGAAAATAGGAGTCCCAGGGGAGCAGGAAACCAGGTGATTGGCCAGCACAAAGCAGTAGTCTGGAAGAGTGAGGCCTGGCGGTCCGGGAGCAAGGGGAGAGCCCCCTCTGTGGTCCCTGCAGAGGTGGGAGCCCTCGGGGTGGACAGACTTGAGTGGTACTGCGGGGTGGGTGGGATTCCTGAGTTGGGAGGGGGCTGCGAGGCCAGCAGGGCAAAGGTCTCGGGTTCCTAAGGGACAGAAGCTGCCCTGGGACCCAGAGGAAGGGGGCCGGGGGCCGAGAGCGCACTCACCCAGGACGTGGGGCACAGTCCTGCCGCGGGCTGGGGGGGCAGGAGCCGTGGGCAGGTGGCAGGCAGTGCAAAGAGAGAGTGGAGCCTGGGGAAAGCAGTTGGTGGGGTCCCAAATTCCCACCTAAGACCCCCCAGTTCACCCAGTTCTTCAATCATTCCACACACTCATTGTGGGCCAGAGTCTGCTCTGGGCACTGGCTACAGAAGCAGGAAACCGCCTGCCCTCAGGGGTGTCAGGGGAGACGGCGACCGTCTAGTACTCGTGGTGGCAAGGTCATGTCACAGGCTTGCTGAGGCCGTGCCAGGACGGGCTTCTGGGAGGAAGACACGGCCGCATCCTAGGGAGCTTGGAGGCCAGTGGTGACTGTCTGCAGGGGCTCCAGGAGTCTGGGAGAGGGACAGACAGGATTTCTGAGGTAACCTTTGTGTGCTACTTTGTGAAGTTCTTTGAATGAATTTGTGACTTACATTTATAAGTCAAGAAAACTGAGCCTCAGTGCGCTGGCTTTAATTTTACATGTCAACTTGCTTGGCTGCAGAGCCTGGACATGGGGTCAAAGATGACCCTGAATGTTTCTGTGAAGTTGTTTTCTGGTTGTGGTTAGCATTTAAACGGGTGGACTTTTAGTGAAGCAGATTCGATGCAGGCGGGCCTTGTCTAATCAGTTGAAGGACCTAACTGAACAAAGGCTGACTTCCCAGCAAGGAATTCTGCCAGCAAATAGCTTTAGACTCAAACTGCAGCTCTTCCTTGGGTCTCCAGCCTGCTGGCCCATGCTGCAGATTTTGGACTTACCAAGCCACCGAAATCAAATAAGCCAGTCCCTTAAAATCTCTCTCTCTCTCTCTCTCTCTCTCTCTCTCTCTCTCTCTCGAGAGAGAGAGAGAGAGAGAGAGAGAGAGAGAGAGAGAGAGAAATACACACACTCCTGCCCCGTGGGCTCTCTGTCTCTGGAGAACCCTGACTAACACACTCAGAGAGATTAAGTGCTACGCCCAAAGGCAGGTCAACTCTATGAGCCCAGGAGGTCTGAATCTGGGACAGCCTGAAGCCCTTTTAGCCATTCTGGTCCACAGTGAACTTCCCACTGATCCTTCAAAAAGGAGAGAAAGGCAGGATCAGAAATTTAGTCCATTTAGTCAAGATAAAGGATTGTCGTTTATTCTGAGGTATTGTTTTCCTTCTCTTGGTGTCAAAATGCCCTTTCTTTGGAGAAATGATTAGCCATAGTTAGCAATAGTTGATTTTTTTAATATCTTAATTTGGAAAAATTAACAAGTTGAAATCTTTCTAACATACCTATTTTAAAATTTTCACAGGCCTCTCAAGAAATGCGGTCTTGGACCCCACCCTCCATGGGCGCACCTCCTTGTGACGCATGTGCCTGGCTGCAGGGCACGTCAGCAGCAGGACGGGCAGGGCACGGGTGCACCTGCCAGCACCGGCCCGGGGGAGGGGCAGGGCACCGTGCCTGAGGGGGCGCAGGCGGCAGCCGCCTGGAGGCTGCCCGGGAGGGCTCGCCCGCCTCGCTGATCTCCCCCTCTCCTCAGCCAGTGCCCTGAGTCCTGGCCCCGAGCCTGCGCGCTGCAACTGGACAGAACCCAACCGCCCTGATTAACTTCTTCGCCGCTTCGATAACGCACTTAAGCTCTGGTCCGCAGATGTTGAATCCGTCCAACCACACAGCCTCCAGCCTCTTTATCTTCCAGGATCTCTCCTCCCTGTCTGTGCCCTGGGGCTCTTGCTCACACAGGACTCCCTGCCAGCCTGTCCCAGCCTCGTGTTCACAACCTTCCTCTTCTGTTTCCCCTCCTGAGATGTCCAGGCCTTGCTCCTTCAGGATTCTGGCACCCGGCAACACCAGGGCCCTAAACATGACACAAACATTTTATCTATCTGTCTGCAGGTTGGCGGCCACTCCTCCGGCCAGCAGTGCAGTCCCTCGGCTGATGGTCAGTTCTAGGGTCCAGCCAAGTGGACAGGCTGTGTGACCTCCTGCAGGTCCCGAGAGTTCAAACAGAGACTAAAATACCTTCCCATTTAATGTCCAGTGTGGCCAAGTGAAAACCAAATAATAAAGAGGTGTTTCTTTATGATTCAAAACTTTTTTTCTAATTTTACTGATGCAGCTATTCCTGCACCACCACCTTCCGCATCCTAATCGCTGCTTGAACACACCGCTGTGACTGGGGACTGTCTTTCTGCATTGCTGTGACTGTGCTGTGCTGCCCCTGGACATTCTGGGCTGGGGGACACTCTGGCCGTCCTAAAGGGACTGAGACTGAATGTTCCCTTTCTCAGCAGCTTGTCTTAGGACCTTGCCCTGCCTGGGGAATCAGGGCAGCCCAGAGTGGGGGTTTGGCCCCAAAGCGTCGTGGAGAAGGACTGTGTTTTCAGAGCCTGGCACAGACTCAGGGTGTGCTGGGCACTGCAGGTGGGGACGCAGCGCAGAGCGCTGTGAGCTAAGGCAGGAGAACCGTCCAGGCAGGTGCAGTGCCAGCCCGAGGATTCCCCACGACCAAGCGCCGCAGCAGCAGGTGAAGGCTGGCGTGGGTGTGTTGGGTGCACCAAAGACACAGAGACCGCGGGATGGGTATCTTTTTGTTATTGTGGCTTTTTTTCCTTTTTGCCAGCCCTCACTGACATTTGCCCACTGTTGTCTGCATGTTTGTGGAGACACAGTGGCCACCACCACCATCACCATGTTTTCCATGCCACGAATCTGTTGTGAACTGGAAACAAAAGAAATAGAAACTTCTCATAGAACTTGGTGTAAAATAGGAAGAATCGGGCTTTAAATGAGAACTCAGGGTCTTCACGAACCTAAGCACCTGCATCCCAGTGCATGGCGCGAGGACAGTGGCTGTGACGGCCGCAAGCCTGTGCTGTTGATGGACGCCCTTCTCACTCGCCAGCAGCAGGGACAGCAGCAGCCTTTACTGCGCACTCGCCACGAGCGAGGCGCTGGCCAGGCCCACTGTGGACGGGACTTCGCTCAATTCCTTTCAACAGCCCTGCAAGGATGGGGGGCGTTGACCCCATGGAACGCGAGGGAGCAGGCTTGGGGCAGTTACGGGCCCTGTTTGGGCCCCACAGCCAGTTAGTGACGGAGGCAAGATTCAATCTCAGGCCTTTCTGGCTCCGAAGCCCTTTCCCGTTTTGTCCAGTACTTCCCGTGGCCTGCACATGCCTGCCAGCCCCACCTCCGAGCTGGCAAAAGCCTTACAAAAGATTGAGGGCCTGGCCACAATTCCAATTAAAGCTCAGTTCCTCTGAGGAAATTGGCTGGGCTCCATCCACTGCAAAGACAGATAAATAAACAAATAGAGAGTAGATAAAGAGATAAGTAAGTAAATGGAACCTTGCTTGGGAACACTATTCGGCAGTTTCTACTGAGCACTCCTACATTAAGAGATGAAAGAATTGAGGAGAAATCAGCAAAGGAGGCTGAGAGAGTGTGGCCGGTGCTGCAGGAGGAAAATGAGGACAGTGTGGTGTCCCGGAAGCGGAGTATGGGAAACAGATCCGGAAGGAGTGAGCCACTTGGTGAAATGCCACTTAGTAGTCAAATAAGGACCAGAAATTTAACTTCTTGCAGTTAAATATGCCCCCAAATCTAGATCATCTTGGGTTTGGTCATGAGGTTTTACATACAACACCAAAAGTACAACCCATAGAATAAAAAAGTGAAAATCTGGACTTTATTAAATTGAAAAAATTCTGCTCAGTAAAAGACACTGTTAAGAGAACAAAAGGCAAGCCACAGACTGGGAGAGAATCATGCCAAATGCATACTGCATAAAACCTCTGTATCCAAAGTGTACAAAGAATGCTTAAAATGCAGCCAATTAACACAACCCCATCAAAAAAATGGGCAAAAGATATGAACAGACATCTCACCAAAAAAATACATAGATGGTCAATAAACATATGAAAAAATGTTCAATCTCAGTTGGCCATTTGGGAATTGCAAATTAAAACAACAGTGAGATAGTGTTACACACCTATTAGAATGGCTAAAATTCAAAAGACTAACAGCTCTCATTCATCGCAGTGGGAATGAAGAATGTTAGAGTCATTTTGGACAACAGTTTGGCAGTTTCTTAGACAGCTGAACACACTTTTACCACACAATCCAGAATCTGCACTCGTAGGTATTTACCAATTGTATTGAAAACTTATGATGACATAAAAACCTGCTCATGAATGTCTATAGCAGATTTATTCATAATGACCAAAACCCAGAAGCAAACAAAGTGTTCTTTAATAAGTACACAAACTGTGGTACATTCATACAATGGCAAATTATTCAGCAATAAAAAGAAATGAAATATTAAGCCATGAAAGACATGGATGAATCTTAAATACATATTGATAAGCGAAAGAAGTCAGTTCTGAAAAAGCTACATACTATATGATTCCAACTACATGGCATTATTAAAAAAAAAACTAGAAAAACTATAATGATAACAAAAAGATGAGCAGTTTGCAGGGCTTTGACAGGAGAGGGGAGAGGGTTGAATCACTGAAACACAGGAGATATTTTTAGAGCAGTGAAATCTTTTGTATAATGCTGAAATGATACATACATAACATTTAGCATTTGTCAAAACTCATAGAAATTTAGAGCACAAAGAATGAAACCTTAATGTATGCAAATGTTTTTAAATAATCATTTGGGAAGCTGAGGGAGCCCAGGATACAAATTCAGACCACGACGAAAGAACCTGTCTCACCAACATATGAGAAAACCTCACTGAAGGGGCTGGGGAGAAAGGTGCTGCCCTAAGTAACTTGGAAATGAGTGGCGACTGTAAGACCAAAGGCAAAAGAAATTACACATAAATGCTCGAGGATAACGTTGTCCCCACAGGGGTGCTCATTAACAATTCTGTTGTCAGTACACTCATATGTTGGAACTGAACCACTAAGTAAAAGGATGAGAGCTGGAGGGAGCCAGGTTTCTCACCATTGGAGTGGGGGTTAAGGTAAGGGAAGGAGACTAGAGTGATCCATGTGGCAATGAATTGGAGTCAGAGAATCAGTACGAGCTCATGTTTACCTTAACACATAGGTGGCTACATACAGAAATAGATGCACAGGTCAGTACACACACGTGCATCCTTGTTGTGCTTATTGAGAGAGCCTAGAAGCAATGACATCCCAGGAGCAATGAGCACACCTAGTGCCCAGACCTTGGTTTCTAATACCATCCTCCAATAACGGAAACTGGAGCTCCTTAGATAGATGACTCGCTCTAAAACTAGGACGGGAACATCCTATAACTCCTAAATCAACTTATAGTGCTACAAAGTAAGGAAGTGCTAAAAAAAAAAAAAAAAAGCCCCAAAAACCCACAATGATGGGGGTATGTCAAAAGGTCACAAGAGCCAACTGAAAGAACTCCCAATACACAAATCTAGAATTTAAGCAACAAAAATAGTAGTGTTAGATTTGAACCCAAAGTATTAAAAAAACCCAAATTGATATAAATAAATGAATGAATAGATTAATGAATAAACAGTAAAGAAAAGGCAAACATCCCATGCAGAAAAATTCCAAATCATTTCTGTAGATTCTCAGTTCCCAAGAAGGTGGAGCATGCCTCCCGCCCCTTTAGTCTAAACTGTATGTAGTGACTTCCTCCCAAAAGCACATCGTATAAATGGGGAGAGGAATGGGAAAGAAACCCGAGCAACACTGTCTTGGCATTGATGCTGGTCAATGTCAACATCAGTGGTAGTAAGTCCTGTAGATGGTAGGAGCCCTTGATATGATGTAAGAAAATTACACTTTCCCTTTATGTCCTTCCTCCTCCAAACCCATAACTCCAGTTGAATCATGAGAAAAGATCCGACAAATCCCAGTGAGAGATCCACAAACTGCAAAACCACTGCTCCTCAAAACCATCAAGTGCATCAAAAAGAAGTGAACCTTAGAGACTGTCACACAGAAGAGGAGACTAAGAGAAACAGAGGACCAGGTACATTTGGAGTCGCGATGGGATCCTGGAACAGAAAAAGAACTTCAGGTACAAACTAAGGCAACCTGAATAACAAACAAACATTGAATCAAGACAAACGCAACTTCAAAATCGCAGGAAAACCCTGCTTCCCACACCCGCCCCAGCTTGACGGCAATCTTGAAGACAGCAGCCCTCTCCCCCAGTGTGGGCCCCAGGCCCCTAGTTCAGAGAGAGAAGAGCAGAACTTATTTCCAAATCCTTGTGCTTGTAGTGTCTGGGATGACCTGAAAGACTGGCACAAGATGTTTGTCTCCATTTCACCTAACTCAGAAGCCAGTTGATGCAGAAAAGTGGCAAACGATGCTCAAATACATGACAAGTCAAATGAAAACTATGCATCCTCCGGGTCAAAAGATTAGAATCAAGACATACAGCAGAACCTCAAAAGCCAGAGGGAGGAAAGCTTAGGACAGAGTTTCTTTGAGAAATTAGGGCATCCAAAAGCAACTGTGTATGCTGGGAGATTTAGAGAGCCCTATGCATGCCGGGGCAAGGTGCAGACTCGGAACGGGCCTGAGAAGACCCCGGTGTTCACCGCCGGCTGATCTCCGGGCAAGCAGAGGTGAAGGCTAGAGCAGTGGATTACTATAGCCCAGCTAAGGGCTGAGCAAGTGCAGAGCCAAGCTGCAAAGAATGGGAGGGTGGGCTTTGGTTGCTGTTTGGTTTTGGTTTTGTATGGGGTCTTCTTTGTTTTTGTTTTCTGTTTTTTTTAACTACTGACACTCAAGGAAATATCTTTCAAAACCCAAACTGGGCCGGGCGCGGTGGCTCACGCCTATAATCCTAGCCCTCTGGGAGGCCGAGGCGGGTGGATCGCTCAAGGTCAGGAGTTCGAGACCAGCCTGAGCGAGACCCTGTCTCTACTAAAAAAAAAAAAATAGAAAGAAATTATCTGGCCAACTAAAAAATATATATAGAAAAAAATGAGCCGGGCATGGTGGCGCATGCCTGTAGTCCCAGCTACTCGGGAGGCTGAGGCAGTAGGATCGCTTGAGCCCAGGAGTTTGAGGTTGCTGTGAGCTAGGCTGATGCCACAGCACTCACTCTAGCCCGGGCAACAGAGCGAGACTCTGTCTCAAAAAAAAAAAAAAAACTGAACACAGGCTAAAGGAACAGAAATTTCAAAGGCCACACATGACAAGGAATACAGTATTTTCAAAAATTGTTTGGAAAGGTCAGTGGTCAATAAACAAATGGACAACTGCATCCTTCAACAATCAAAAACAGCAAACTATGGGTAAGGGGAGAATAGATTTCCAGAGCTGCCATATTATAATATTCAAATGTCCAGTTTTCAACAAAAAATCACCAGGTCTAATTAAAAACCATGGGCACACAATATTTAAAGATGCATTTTTGTGACAATAACATAAAAGTTTCTAGAACAGTAGAGGGGTGGAATTCCTGTTGTTCAAGCCTCCCAGTCTGTGATATTTATCATGGCAGCCCTAGCAGACCAGTACAACTTGTACCCAGTAAAGAGACTGAATCAGTAATAAAAACAATCTCCCAAAGTGTTAACAAAGATATGGAGAAATTGGAACCCTCATTCTTTGCTGTTGGGAATATAAAATGGTTCAGCCACTGTGCAGAACAGCTTGGCCTTTCCTGAAAAAGTTAAACACTATCTTACCTGTGATCCCAAAAATCCACTCCTAGGTATATTCCCCAAAGAATTGAAAACAGATACTCAAACTAGGACATATGTAAGCATGTTCATCTAAGCATTATTCACATAGCCAAAAGGCAGAAAGAGCCCAAATGCCCATCAACAGGTGAATGAATAAACAAATCATGGTATATACATACATTAGAATATTATTCAGTTGTAAACACGAATGAAGTACTGACACTACAACATTAATGAATCTTGAAAACACTGTAAGTGAAAGAGCCCGACACAGGGTATATTGAGGAGGAATTGCTTTATGGGTAGTGAATTTTACTTTTGGAGTGATGGAAATGCTTTAGAACTAGATGGAAGTCATTGTTGTATTACACAACACTGCAAATGGAGTGAATGCCACTGAATTATTCACTTTAAAAGGATTGATTTTATGTGAATTTCACTTCCATAGTTTTCTAAGGGGCAAGGTGAGAGATCCCCAGGCTGAACTGTTCTATGTCTGGACTCTGGTGAGGGATACATGACCCACACATGAGACAGCATTGCATAGAACTAAATGTACATGTACACACACACACACACACACACACGCACTCTTAAGTACAAACAAAACTGGGGGAACCTAAGTAAGACTTATGAGTCACAGCAATGTCAATGCCTGGTTACAATACTGTACTATAGCTTTCTAAAGAGTACACAGGATCTCTCTATTATTCCTTAACATGTCTATGACTCTACAATTATCTTAAAATTAGAAGTTATATTTAAGAAAAAAAAGTCCCTCTTCCCAGCTTTAATGATCTGCATCCCCGAAGGCTGATGAGAAGCCCAGAGGGATGGCCCAGCCACCGTTTCTGTCCCCATGCAAGGCCAGATGCACGCCCTGCTCACAATGTCTCCAGGAACTTCCAAAGGCCCCCTGTGACTCACCACCCACTGTGTCGGTGCCTGTTCATTTGATTCTGCCATAGTCTTTCTCAGATTGCCCCATTTTACACTTTGCTCTATGCCTTGGGCTCAGCCCAGGCTCAAGATATCATTTCGCCTTTCAGAACCAAATATTTTAATACCACTCAATATTGCAGGTTCATGCCACCCATCTCAGCTGCAGTGAGGGCTCCCTGGCCCTACGCACAGGGCATTTGAAGAGGGAAAAGAGGAATATAATTTTCTTGCATTGTCTCAATTCCCCACCCAGGGAAAAATGAAGGGGGGGGCATTTATTTTTAGACCTAAATCTTTGCCTTTTTTTTTTAAAGAGAAGTGAAGGAAGACTGGTCATTCGGTGGCTGGCTGGACAGACTGCCCATCTGAGAGCCAGGAGGGCTCCAGTGTAATTGCAGTGAGACCCTGGGAAGTTTCTCTCTTTCTCTTGACCCTGCTTTTCTCATTTTTCCCTGTGGAAGTTAGATCGGTTCTTTTAAAAAGCCCCTTCCAGCGCCAAAGTCCTGTGTTTCTTCTAGTCAGCCGGTATGAATCTGAGCTCTGCCATGCACTAGCTGAGCGCCAACTTAAACCCTGTGAGCCCTGACAGTAGTGCACTCGCTTGTGCAAAACACTGAACAATAAATAAATACGGTTGCCGAAGTGTACAGGGACTGCCTGGATCCGCGGGTCAGTGTGGGGAGACCTGCATCATACTATAGAGCATTCTGACCCTCGCACAGCAAACATCTCCCCACTTATTTGGTTCTTTTGGTTTTCCTTAGCAATGTTTCGTATTTTTCAGGGTACAGATCTAGCATTTTTTGGTCAAATTTATCTCAAAGTATTTAATGCTTCATAATTCAAAGGTATTCTCATTTCAGTTTCTGATTGTTCATTGCTAGTCTATAGAAATGCCACTACTTTTTGTATATTGATCTTATATACTGAAAACTCGCTAAACTCAATTATTAACTCTAGTGCTCATTTGAGGATTCACAGGAGCACTCAAAACTAAAGGTAGTTTTACGTCTTTCTATCCAATTTCGATGCTACTTATTTTGTTTTCTTGTCTTACTGCACTTGTTAGAACTAGCTAGACCAAGGACGCGTTCCCTCGTGGCCTCAGGCAGGAATTCCCTTCCCAAGTGGAGATTTGGGGATGTCTCCCCTAAGAGGGTGAGTTAAAGAGCATCCTTCAAGTCCATGAGAAATTTGCTGAGAGCTTCCTGCATGGTGACATGGGGACTCCAGCAATCCCTTCCTCTCATGGACCATCCTTCAAAGCCTGGGAGTCTCAGGTGACAGAGGTAGGGTTCACCAATAGCCCCTTTTCAGGGTACCTGCTTTCCCATCTCGTGGTAAGTGCCCCAGCCCTGGTTTGCCTGGGCCCTGCTAACCAAGGCACTGTGCACTGGGGGACATGGGGGCACACAGTGGGCACTGTCCAGCCCATAATACAAATGTTTGCTTTTCTGTGTAACTGGGATTCTTTTGGGTATAGCTCCCTCGGCTGGAATTGAGAAAGGAGTAAGTAGAGAAAAATAAAACCACACCTAGTCCCCTAGCCAGGCAGCTTGTCCTTTGCCGGCACAGAGGGTCCCCTACTCTGATAAAAGTGTGCCTGGTTCAATCAAAACATGTCTCGTCTGCTTGTCTCCCTCTCTCCCTCCCTCTCTGTGTCACACACTCACACTCGGTGAAGAGCTTCAGTGGGTTATGACATCAGCCCTTAGTCTCTTTCACCAAAGACCTGGTGCCAAAGACACAGTCTGGGTCACAGCAGCGTGACTCTGGGGGCTGATCTCTTCCTCACACACGCCTCCACTCACGGCCTTCTCACATCACCTACCTGCCTTCTGTACTTGGCACCTGCTGGCGCCCCTCGGAGCCCAGCCCTTGGGGCCGCCGGGCGTTCCGAGGCTGCGCTCCCTCCACGTCCCCTGCGATGGCAACAGCCCGGGGCTGCCACAGCCCGTCTCCCCCAACTCAGGGGCCGCTCCGAGAACCGGCAGGCACCATCCACTTTCTCTGCTTCCATCAGAACAGGAACGCCACTTTAAATCCCAAATGGTCACAAAAATCCCTTCCCGGTTGAGATATGAAAGCATGTGCTCCCTGTCCGTCAGCACTGGGCATCTGGGCCGTGCACAGCGGGGAGCTGCTCCAGCACTGCTTCCCGCTTAGTACAAACTAACCTACCCTGGGATTTCCCGCCGCGATGAAAATACTTACATTTACTGTGTTTTCTCTTCATACACTGAAAATATACAGAGGTTTCCTCGGGCCACACTGATATCCAAGCCTCCCACCAGCGGTCATAAACCTGGTGGATGCTGACCCCAGGGGGTGTTTCGGGATGTTGTGGGGCTGTTTGGGGTCTCAGTGCAATAGTGGAAGCCGCCGGCTCCGCTTTTGAATACGCTGCTGGACAGTCGTGTGGTGCTAGGCCTGCCTGTTACCCGAATTTCACATCACTGTACATATAAACACCAAGTATGTTTACCCAGTTCCATATACACTGAATTTTTAAAGGCAACAATTACATGAATCAAGGGAAGAATTGCTTCTATACCAACCATTGCTCTCCTTTTGAGAAAATCCCATCACAATGGTAATGCCTTTCCAGAAGTTTGAGTGATCTCAGCTCAAAACGCCTGGGTACACGTGCATTTGTGGCTGTCACAATGACCCCAGGAATGAGCACATTCCATGTATAAAACACTTCTGCAGCTCTTGTTTCAAAATGCCACACATGAAGAAAAATCTTCAGCAAAATTATTGTCTTCTTTCTCTCCATCTACATTTATTCATTGTGAGCAGGTGCAGACATCTGATTGCTTTATCATATTTTCTGGTAAAGTCAGAGCTGAGCATTTCTATGTTGCAACTGCAAATTACTTTCCTCTTGTTTCTCCTTTTTACTATACATATTATGGTCAGTGCTTTGCTGACTTGTTAAAAATTATGTGCACAGGTAAGTTATGCTGCTTGTATTTCATTTCTGTATGGTAAAGAGTCTGTCACAGACTATTTTGTACAGAGGGTGTTGCGCCTGCCGGAGTGGAGGAGCACTATTCCGTACCACTGAATTCCCCCAGTGTCCTGCCCAGTGAGGAAGCTCTTTCAGGACGGAAGGCTGGGACGCGGTTGTGAGGGGTAAGCTGGCCTGGGGCTGAGGAGATAACGTGAACCAGACACACATTAAACACTTGGCTGGATCAGAACCGCCAAGTCAGCACCTGTCTCAGGTCTCAGCATGGATCCCCGGCGGGGTCACACTTCCATCAGCCGGGGGCCGGTGTCAGATCTCGAGCAGAACAGAGACCTTTCAGTGAGATTTTTGGTTTCCCATTATGGCTGAATATTATACCATCTTCAGAAAGGGCAAACTATTGTTTTATTCTTAAAGGAAATAAGAATATTCATCCAAATTAACATGACTTATAGAGTGGTTGTCTCAATGAACATAATTCTTCCCTCTTGGTCGCCTAACTGGCGCTCAAGAAGACTGACATAGTGGATGGCCAAGCAAACAACGCTCGACTGCGCAAACACTGAAAGATGCCAGGGACAGAGAAACTCAGTGAAGTATCAGTAACACCTCTGCCAGGTGGGACCCGCAGTCACCTGTGGCTGTGCAGGGTCCTGGTGGGAAGGCTGCCAGGGGGCTGAGCCCGCCCCTTCCCCCTTTGACTTGTCCCCCTGCCCCAGGTCACAAATCCCTACACTGAAGGAGAGACAGGAGCCATGTCTAACCGATGAAGTGCCCAGGTAAGGGGTGTTTCTTGAGAGGGCCCTAAGCCATCGCTGAAAGAAATCCACCCTGACGCCCAGACAGCCTTCCTCCAGCAAGGGAAGGGAGCCCTTCTCGCGTCAAAATCCTCTCTCCTGGGCTCCACTGCCTCGAGGACTTACCAGTTCATTTATTCAGTGGTATGTTTGGGGATATCTACTCTTGCTGGGTGTGAAGACAGCTGTCCAGCAAAGCAGGTGGGGAACTCACAGCCTAGCATAGAGCAGATGGTGGCTGGAGGAATAATCCCACAAACAATGTGCAATTTTAACAGGACATGAGCACTATTAAGGATAGAATGCAAGAGTGGGGGTCAAGGAAGGTTTTCTTGGGAAGCAATGCCTGTGCTGAGAGTTTAGAGTTGGACAGAAATTAATTAGGAGAAACGGAGCAGGTGGTGGAGTGTGATCCAGGGGGTGTGGCAGCACGTGCAAAGGCCCTGTGGTGAGTGGGACAGCCCCATGCCCAGCCGTTCTAGAGGCCACTGGGAAAGGATGAAAACATGGCAGGGAGGGGCACCAGGCCAGGCTGGGCAGGGACTACAGACCACACAGGCCCGTGGTCAAGAAACTTTATCTTAGGAGTGATAGAAAAACACGCCAAAAGGCTACACAGAGGGAAGGATATTGACAGCTTCACATTTTGGAACAATCACTCTGGCTGCAGACCCCAGAAAAGGCTAAAGGGCCAAACAGAAAGTTAGAAGGTAGAGCAGGAAGCCATGGCCACAGCATGCCTGCACTGGAACCTGGGACTTTGGAGACCTCCAGTCAGATGAGCGAATTCTCGCTCAGACAGGAAGGACCGAGAGCGCCCAGCATGCTACCTCTCATGCCCGTGGGCAAGGCCAACCTGCAGACAGTGCTGCTCCTGTACATTCCTCACGCCGACCTGCAGCTGCTGGCCAAGTAACCGTGATGGGGGCAGGCCTGTCGCTGCTTTATGGGGGTTCTATTAATACATGCAATGAACTGAGCTCTCCTGCCCACCTCTTGGGCCTCCTGCTCGCTCCAGCTATTGAGTATAACTGGTGTGTTCCGTTCCCCCAGTCCCCAGCTCCCGCCCAGCTCCAGGGAAGAGCATAGACTTTGGGGACCCCTTAGCAATAGATGGCCTCGGGCAGACCACTGACGTTGCCTGAGCCCCAGTTTCCCCACCTGTATAACTGGGGGAGCAGCCGGCACACACAGCAGGGAGGACTGAGGGAGCTGGCATCCGTGCAGGGCCCAGCCCTTAACAGCAGTCAGGGAGCCAAGATGTGTGCCCTCTGCACCCCAAACACCCTGGCTCGACCCTGGGTGTCAATCACCCTCATCCTCCAAGGGCATCCTCAAGGTCTGGCAGGAAAAGGGCAAATATCCCACAGGCCTGCGAAGGCTCCTCCCTGGCCCTGCCCCGGCGTGAGACTGACCTCGGGAGGAGCAGCAGGCGCAGGGGCCAGACCGCAGAGGGCCCGGTGGGGAGGTGGCCGTCCTGAGGGCCGGCTGGCAGCTGGGGCTGGGCCAGGCCCTCCGGCGCCGGCGGGCAAGCAGGACGCCCAGGCGCAGCCCAGCACCCAGGGAAATGGCCCCAGCAGCTGCCCGGGTGGCACAAGCCACCCCTGCTCGGTGCGTGGGAAGACTGGGACACCGCCCTGTCCCCTCACAGGCGCGGGGAGGAAAGGGACCCCACAGGGACATTGCCGCCTCTGCTCTGCTTCCCGGGGTGGGCGTCTCCTCCGGGAGTCGGGGCCTGGGGGCGCCGCCTGCCCGCACACCCGCCCCGCCCGGCTCCCTGCTCTCGGCCTGCGCCCTCCAGCTGGGACCTGCTCAGCTCTGGTCAGCGGTCCGGCCCGCTCTGGGCCGTGGGAAACCAGGCTCCGTGACGCCCCTCAGCGGGCGAGCAAACCCCCTGTCTCCTGAGCTGTCCCTGCAGGGCCGCGGGACGCCGCCGGCTGCGAGCCCCTCTCTGGGAAGAGGCGGTTTCCAGCCAGTCTGAGAGCCTCCTGCCACCTGCCCGGCCCAGGGGGACGCTGATGTCCCAGAGCACACGCGGACAAGTCAGAGGACACCGGCTTGGCTGAGACCCAGCTGCGCAACCGACGTGGTCCAGGACTTTAAAAATATTAAGGATCAAGCGAAGGGCTGTTATCGGTGGTAAGAGCTTAGCGGTTACCCTCAGGCCGGCAGAGGCGGCCTCTCTGCTGTGCGACCTCAGGCTCCGTGTCCCATGTCTGAACGCGGATCACGATAGCACCTACCTACCGCAGAGGTCGCGGTGAGGACTAGGTGATAATCCGCACGGAACACCCGGCGCGTTAAACAAGCTCTGTGCACCTGCCCTGTTCATTATGTGCCGGAGGTGGGTCCTACAGTCCTGATGGTGCCACGGGAGCTCAGCGGGTCGGGTCACAGGCTGCAGGTCACCAGCTAGACAGTGGCAGACCCAAAGGCAGTGAGGGACAGCCCCTGCATCTGTTGGGGCTGGAGGGACCCCTATTTGCCAAACACATCAGCAGCTGCTCAGGCACGGCCAAGGGGCACTCCCAGGGCACACAGCACACCAGCTGGGACAGAGGGGGATGTGGGGACAGGGCTTCCCCGGCGGGCCCCCTCCCTTCCTGGACCTCCAAAGCAGATGTAGGGGTTCATCAGAGCAACAGAAAGTGGGACCCCGATCTTACTCCAGTCCCGCACCCCCACACCCAGCTTAGGGTCGTGTTCAGGTGCCCTGCAGAGCACCGCTTACCTCCTCTCGTGGCGTCCTCACTCTGACGGTCTCCGGAGAAATCCCTGTCTCCCCTTTCAGGCTGCCATTGTTTCGTCTCTTAGACACACAATAGCAGCAACCACAGGCCAGACACCCACGGGAGCTTCGCAAGCTTAATGCCTTAATCTCATCACAGCCCTGAAGAGGGCGCTGTTATTACCCTCATGTTACAAATGGAGAAGCTGAGGCCCAGCTTAACCAGAGAGGTTAAGTAACTTGCCCACAGACACACAGCTAGGAATTAGCAGAACTTGGATTCAAACCTAGGCAGTTTGGCACCAAAGGCTGGAATTTTTTTTTAAATAATTTCAAATTTACAGGTAAACTGCAAGAATATTGCAAAGAACCCCTATACACCAATTGTTAACATTTTGCCCTATTTTTGTTTTATTGTCTCTCTTTCTCTCTCCCTCTCTCAGCTATTTGAATATTTAAAAATACGTTGCTGACATCTCTTCAGCCCTAAATGTTTCAGCATAGCAATCCTAGGAATAATAATGTGCACTTACATCTCCAAATTGCAATTATCAGAATGAGGAAATTTAACATTGATACAATAATCTTTTCTACTCTACAAACCTTATTAAAATTTCACCCATTCCTAAATCATATTTTTCTTGGCTAACATTTTTTTCTGGTGCAAACTTTTTGTCTCTTTAGCCTCCTTTAATATGGAATGATGTCTTGGCCTTTCTTATATAGAGTATAGAGCTTTTTTTTTTTTTTTTCAAAATTTCCCTTAATTTGGGTTTGTCTGATATTTTCTCCCGATTAGGTCAGGCTGGGCATTTCTGGCAGGAGGGATGTGTTCGCAGCATGTAACACAAGCAGGCGTGCACCACTGATTAGCACGTTTTCAACAATGTTAACTTTGATCATTCGGTTCAGGTGATATCTGCCAGGCTGCTCCACAACAAAGTTCCTGTTTTTTCCCTTTGTAACTGGTACATAATTTGTGGGGAGATACTCTGAAAGTATGTAAATGGACTGTTGTCGGCAATCTTCCCCCCACAGCTGTGGCATCTGCTGGTGACGCCAACCTGCCCCCAGTGGTGCTCCAACGTGGTGGGGTGGCGTGCCAGCTCCGTCATTCCTCCTGCACTTATTAGTTGATTTTTTTCTTCTCCCCCATTTATTCATTTAGTGGGGACTCATGGACTCTTACTTTTTTATGTTATAATCCATCGCTATCATTATTTATTTTGATGCTTGAATTGTCCCAGATATGGCCAGTGGACACCTCCTCCTTTTCCCTCAACATGTCCCTGTGTTCTTAGAACACTCTCTGTCCTGCACAAGAGGTCCTGGCCTCATTTGTATCCTCTCTGTCCCAGTCCTTGAGTCCCCATTTCCCTAAGGAGCCCTGGTTCCTTTTGGTTGACGTGGTATTTAGAAACCAAGCAGTGGGCACCAAGGGTGCTCATTGCTGCTGAGATGTCGTTGGTCCACGCCTTGTGCTGTCTCCTCCTCCCAGATGTCCTCCCCCTGTACCCAGCTAACTCTCACTTCTCCTTCAACTGCCACCGTCTCTGGAAGTCAGCCCTGACTCCTCCAAGCTGGCTCAGGACTCCAGGACACCCAGGACACAGCCCTGTCCTTGCAGCCATGGGGCCACTTGGAACCCTCTGTTAACACCTTCCCGGGCTGGGCTCCCCTGGACCAGGGACTGTTTCTTATTCATGAAGTCTTTGTTAAATCAGTTCTAATTCTGAATGAATTTCTGGAGCATTCTCAGTAGTACCACCACCTTCCAGTACACAAATGCTATTTGGTGTATGCAGGTTTCTAGTCCCTGTACGCTCAGGCTTCGGGCCTGTGTGAACCTGAGTGGCTGAGACACCCACCAGCAGCTGCTATCTCTCTGACCGCACACCTTTCTTTGGCTCCCAGGACGTACAGTAACCAGCCTGGAGCAAAGCCAAACGGCTTAGCCTGTCAACACGGTGCTGTTTCTATACATTCCCCTGACGGTGGTCACCCTTGTGAGGGCTTGTTGCTTATTCCTGATGGAAGTAACAAATACTTGTGTGTCTGCCTCTTTGTCTCTGACCTAATTGTAAGATTAAAAGTAAATAAGTATCAGCTAGCATTTTTTCACAGAATATTAAGATCTGAGATTTTATCCATTCATTCATTCACTCCCTCATTAAACATATATAAGACATCGATTTATTATTATTAGCAATAATTTTATGAGTAATACAAGGACAATCAATGATGAATCCGCAGTCAGGTAGCTGATTGTCTGTGTGGAGAGATAAAGTATGTAAACAAAATGACATAAACACAATAAAGCACGACATAAATGGCATAAGGTAGAAACAAAGTGTGTGAGAAAGACTATTTGTCATTGGGAGGATCTATTTGCTGAAGAGCCTTGGAGGCAAAGATGAGCCTGTGAACATGGGCACAAGGTCAAAGGGAAGAGCGAGTTCATTTTAATTGATGGGGAATTAGGGAAATTTCAGATGTCCAAAGTGATCCATTGTCCACAGCCGTTCCTTTAAGCAAGATGCAAGTGGCTCTCTTGTCCCTGACCTCAGCCACGTCACTCACTCAACACACTAACCAGGGCGCTAACCCCGGCTCAGGGAGGTGGGAGAGGACAGCTGAGAATCCCTGCGCAGCGAGAGAGGAGCTGGTGGGAAAGGACGTGTCCCTCCATGTTCTAACTGTCTCCTTACTAAAACGATCCCAGAAATAAATACTCTGCCTTTTTAAAATAAGAATATCAATTTGCCCCCAAAAGTCTAAGATAAGTGATTCCTACAATCTTGATGTAGCTTTCAGAGTTAAATATTGAAAAGAACTTTATGATAAGATATAAACATTTTCTAAGATTGATTTCTGGGCCAACACATAAATAAATCCATGTGTGTTTCTGTGAAACAGCATTCAATATGTTACCTTAAAAATAACAAAAAACCCTAATCTCTAAAAAAATAAGTAATAAATACATAGGTATGTTACGTTACCAGCCCCTAATGAGGACAGATAGATAAATAAAACAGTAGATTAACAAAAGTAGCAGGAAAAACATGCACTGATTTTTTTTTTGCTTTTGCTTTTGGTTCCATGTGGCTGGCTAAAACTCATTTGCATTGTAAATCATCTTGTTTCTGCACTAAGTTCAGGCTTCTTACCCCACTGGGGCTCTCTTTGCTCACCTCGGCACACTGGGACTAAGGTGGATTCTTCCACCTCTTTGTTTACTTGCCTTGTCCTGTTGAATAATTCACTGCTTGGAGCAGGAGTTTCCAGGGGCTGCCGAGCAGAGCAGAGCGAGCTGGGGGGAAACATGAGGCCCAGGAGTGCCAACTTTTTGCCTTTAATTAAAGTTCCTGCCCAGCCAACCCGTGACCCGCCAGGGGAGCAGCCTCTCCCTGACACTCTGCATGAACACAACAGCTTTACAAGATGCAGGGCTGGCTCCCCCTCGCCCCACTGTGCTCCTGCCTCCGCTAGCCTCCTGTAGTGTGAAATGCCTTATAAATTAGGACATTTATGGGGAATCATGTTGACAGACAGCAAAGGCTTTCAAAAGCAAAAATAAAATAAAATAAAAAAGGAACATGCAGGCTACACCGAGTGTCCAGCCTTGCTGACTGGATGGGCAAGCTGGAGAGGGTGTCACGTGAAAGTTGAGAATGCACCTTTCCCATCCCAGTTAAACCCATAAGAATGCACTGGAACGTCCACACCTCTCCCCTGGACAGGTCACTCAGAGAGCAGCCACAGGCACCTCTCAGACACGGGCAGCACCACAGTTCCATGGACCAAACCTGAGTCACGTGCAGCCTTTCCTTGGGGAACTCACAGCCAGCTGGGGAAGGGACAAGTAACCAGACAAGTGCCAAACACCAAGGTAAAGTATAGGGACAGAGAAATATAGGAGAGGTCTTGGGGGCACAGACAGCCTCCTTCCCACCGAGTCAGAACGCAGAGAGTGGGCAGATGTTCTGGGCAGAGGGACAGCACCAGCGCAGCCCCAGGGGTGAGACGTGGCCCGACTCTGGGGAGCACAGGGTGCACCCACTCCAGTGTCCTTGGAGCCCAGAGTTCAACAGAGAGGGGAGAGGGCTGAGGCTGGACACAGAGGCTGGGGAACCGGGAGTGCCTGGCGCACAGCAGGGACCCATGGTGCTGGCTAACTCACCACAGTGTCCCTAGCAAAGAAATAGATGGGCGGCCCCCTAAATTCTTACCCAATCTGTGCAGTCAGGACTCTAGATCTAGTGAACAGAGTGTGATTTGAATCACCAAAACAGAAAATCTCCTCAATCAACCAATTCCCAGATGAGCCACGTTACAGACCCAGAGCCCCCGGAACTAAGAGGAAGCCACATCCCCTTAAGGAAGGATCCCATTATACTGACAAAAATTTACACTGCTGATCTGCATCCCAGCCTTCCCCCGCAGGAAGCTGTGCACTGGGGAAAGGAAACAGTCAGGCCTTTCAAGGACAGCTAGACACTGGCTGTGAAGGGGTGGCAACTCCAGGAGACCCCAAGCATCACTGTGGCCTCCAGACAGAGTGGGGCTTATGGAGGTCAGGTGACCAATGGGTTTCTAGCTCAGGTCCATCTCACGGTGGATCCTGTGCGTCCTCAAACCCACCCTGTGGTTACTTCCCCGGTTCTAGAAGGTGTAGTTGGAATGCGCACGCTCAGCAGCTGCAGACTCCCCCCACCATTCCCTGACCTGTGGCGTGAGGGCTATGATGGTAGGAAAGCCCAGTGGAAGCCACTACAGCTGCTTCTACCTTAAAAAAATAGTTAAACAAAAGCAATTCCACGTTGCTGGAGAGAGGGACTGGGAATACGCAGGGTGGTGTAGCTGCCATTCCACATGTAGCTTCATTGCTTAGGCAAATTGACACACCCCCGGTACCTGCCATGCAGCTATTGGTCTGGTGAGTGCTTTCGCTCTCTTTTTCTCTCGTTGTCTATGAGTAAAGACCACCAGAAGCAGTCTGCTTTTAGCTGACAAGGCCAGCAACATACCTTCACTGTCCCACCTGAGGGATATGTTAATATCAACCCCCAGTCTTCTCTCATAGGGACTTTGATCAGCTTTCTCTTCCAAAGACATCAAACTAGTCCATCATATTGATGACATGCTGATCGGCTCTAGCGAGCAGGAAGTATCAACTGCTCTAGACACATTGTGCTAGAGGGTGGGAAATAAATCCCATGAAAATTCAGGGTCCTTCCACCGCAGTAAAACTTGTGGTTGTCCCAGTGGTCTAGGGCATAGTGAGATACGGCTTCCAATGTGGAGGACACATTGCTGCGTCTGGTCCCTCCTACAACCAAACGAGAAGTGTAGCACCTAGTGGATTGTGACTTGGATTTTGGAGACAACGTATTCCCCACGTGGGTGTGTTGCTTCAGCCCGTTTACCAAGCGTCTCAAAAAGCTGCTGGTTTTGAGCAGGGCCCAGAACTAGAGAAGGCTCCGCAACAGGCACAGGCTGCTGTGACAGTTCCTCTGCCACTTGGACCGTCACATCCAGTTGAAATGGCTGTGACAGGGATGCTGTTTGGGGCCTGTGACAGGCCCCTGCTGGTGAATCATAGCCCAGGTCCCTAGGATTTGGGGTCAAAGCCCTGTCATCCTCTAAAGATAATCAGTCTCCTTTGGAGAAAGAGCCCCTGGCCCGCTACCAGGCCTGAGTGGAGACTGAGAGTTTAACCATGGGCCACCAGGTTGCTATGCGACCTCAGCCCCACCATGAACTACATGCCGTCTGACCCATCCAGCCACAGCGCCGGGCATGCACAGCGGCACTCCGCTATCAACCGGAGGTGGCTCACAGGGGATTTGGCACCTCCCCTGCCACAACACGATGCCAGGCCTGCTGATGCCCTAGGAGCCCCAGCCTGAGTGTAAAAGGTGGAGTTTTAAAATCCTTCCTGATTCCAAACAGCAAAGGCCAGAGGCACCTGCATTCACCTTAACTCAGTATCCTGCACAAAAAGCCCCCCACCGAAGCCAGCACAGGCTCACGGGGACAGATGACTTAGCCCCCGCTGTTGAGACTTGGGGGTGGACAGCTGTGCAGAAGCCAAGGGCACAGTGGGCCAAGTTCAGACTCAGCAAGTTACCGTTGCTCATGGTCACACGTGTGGACATGGGGACTTGAGGGCACCATTAATGACAGATTAATACAGTGAAATTGAAATGCTTGGGCTTCTGGGAATTTGCCCTGTTCTACGTGGCACTCCCTGTGTGGTTGATTTAATGCTGTGGCTGGCAGGCCCTCGAAATGATATATTAATTTATTGGCATTTAGATTTATGGGCTTCAAGACATGCTAACGGAATATAATTAAAATTAGCCAACCCGACCCTTGCTGTCCCCAAGGCTGTGAGACAGCTGAGAGAATTTATCCTTCTCTGCAAACTCATGAGGGCTTTGGAATCAACCCAGGTTCAGGGCAACTGTTTTGCTTCATTCAGTCGAGGGAGAAGGGAAGAGCATATATTAGCCACATTTTAAAGCCCTTTTTCAAGTTTCAAAGGCATTTTCCTGGCTTAGTCTGTAGATTTGATAATGTAGTAGTCTTTTAAAGATTGCCAGGGAGGCAGTGACAAAAAAGGAAAAGATTAATCAAAAGGCAGTTAGAGGGTTCCAGTTAAACCGGCTGAGAGCAACTGAGCTTCCCCACCCGACGCCGATCAGCACAGGCAAAAACTGCGTAACGCCCAATGTATGCATACAGCAAATCCTCAGGCTGTACAACTGAAAAGCATACAGTTTTTAACACCCAACTATACCTCAATAAAGTTGGGGAAAAGTAAAATAAAACTAATTTGCCATTTTAGAAAACCGTGAAAGCATACATTAAAAGTCCCACTCCGTCAACACCTTTCTCCCAACAGCAGCGGCCACAAGCTTGTGCTGTCCACACCCCGACAAGAAGCCACTCGCCCGCCAGGTCTCACCTGCTCACGCAGCGAGCACACGGCAGGGCTGCGAAACCCTGCGAATTCCCCCGCGCACTCCATCCCACAGGGCAGCCGGGGGGTGGGGGTCAGATCCTTTCTTACTGAAGAAGAGCTGGGGTGCCTGCTGGCCTCCGGGCTGTGAGCACAGAGCTGAAGCCACCCCCACACACAGAAACGGGGAGCAGCCCGTGCAGGTGCCCACCCCCAGCGCTTCAGCCACGCACCCCTCAGGCTGCGGAAGCCCAGTGACACAGAGGCTGGGGCCAGGCACCCGCCTCAGATGGAGGAGCAAAGTCCCCGCAGCGCTGAGCAGAGCACACGGAGGCTCTGGACAAGCTGCTTGAGCAGGAGCCCAGGGGAAAAGATTCATTTATACAAACACACGACAGACAAGCACATCACACTCACACACTCACACTCACACACTACTAACGAGGAAAAGAGACAGAGCATGCAAGAATAAAGAACCCTACCTAGAAGAAAACATAACTCAAGGAGTAAAAAGAAATGTTGCACAATTCCTTTAAAGAACAAATTAAAAGGGTGTAAAGTATACAACAAGAGAGCTCAGGGATAGAATGATACAACAGAATGAAGTAGAAATAGAGATTATAAGCATATGGAAGCAAATTAATATCAAAACAATGTCATTACTGATGTAACAATACATTAGAAACAGCAAGAAACAGGATGAGCACTACTGAAAATAATTGCTCACCTGCAGGAAAAGCTTGAGAAAGTGTTTATTTAACGACATACATGGCATTTACCGCATGTTCTATGAACTTTACTATTAATCTCCATAACAATCCTAAGGTAAGGATAATTATTATATCTCGGTTTTGCAAAGGAGAAAAAGAAGACACAGAATGGTTAAGTATCTTGCCCTTGGCCACACAGCTATGTGGCAGTCTGGCTCCAGAGTCCTTGCAATGAACCACCTTACTATGCAAAATAATAAGGATGATAAAAATCCATAATAATGAAACTCACAACTGCCTGTACCAGACTTGCTCTGCCCTGAGCACTGTCTTAAGAGCTTTACATATACGTCTTTAACCCTGGGAGCTGCCCTGTGAGGTAGGCATGTTATCCCGACTTCATGGTGAGGAAACTGAGGCTCAGGGAGGCTGGGTGACTGGATACTGGACACAGGTGAAAAGGGAGACAGGACAGAAGGGATATAGGAGTCCAGATTGGGGAAGCGGGACCAGAGGGTGAAGAGTCCCGGGAGAGGAAGCAGAAGAGGCAGGGCCAGGAGGAGGCTCAGCCTGTCCCCAAGGCCTGAGCACTTTGTGGGTGCCATCCCTCATGGGGCCTTCCGCCACCTGAAGTGCACTCTCGTGGGGTCAGGCCAGGGACACAGAAGGCGCCAGGCACAGGGATAAACGTGTCATGTGCACTGGCTGGGGCTACGCTCCCAGCATCTACCTGCGGTGGGAAGGTGTGCCCCGTTCACAACTTAGGAGACTGGGATACAAACAGCCTGGTTAAGTGACAAAAGTGGGGGGTCTCTCAGAAGCCCCTTCCCTGCCTCTGGGTCCGAGGGAGGAACACGAGGCCACCCAACAGCCCTGACAGCAATCATCCTGACACGGCCCAGCAAACGTGCCCGTGCCCTGGCCCTGCTGCATGCCAGGTTCCCGGCCTGCACAGAGGCGCCACCTGCCAAAACCACCACCCTGGGCTCCGGGTGTGCTGTGCTCTCCGTGGGCAGCAGGGAAGACTGTGCCTGCCACGGAAATGCACTTGGCTCACACTGTCCTACCCATGGGACTTCCAAGTCACGCTCCATTAAAAGGTGGCCAAGTCTCGTGGCCCCCACCCCATCTTATTTTCTGTTCACTCCTTGGGTGACTGCATTCTGCCCCCGGCCCCCACCCGCTGCTCTTACTGGGTGTCCCACAGCCTCCTAGCGGCCACGTCCCACACAGCCCATAAGTCTGGGATCTCCCCGCCACCCTGGACCGTGCCCTCAGCTGCCAGTACAAGAGTCCCACTACAGTGGCTCCAACAGCACAGAGGATTAGGCTTCTCTTACATAAAGTCCTAGAGGTGAGCCATCCAAAGCTGCTGTAGGGCTTCAAGGTCATGAGAGGCTCAGCCTCCCTCTGCCCATCTGCTCCACCCTCCTTAGCAGATGACTTTGCTCCTACAGTAACCAAGTGGCTCAAGATGACTGCGGGAGCTCCAGATGTCACATTCAAGTTCCAGGGAGCAGCCACAGGAAGAGAGAAAAGAAGAAAGGCTCTCCCAGAAACCTTATCTAATGCCTTCTGTTGGCCACTCTGATGTGCTGGGAAGCTGGGAAATTGGCTTTTCCTCTGGGGCTGCTGGGGGTTAACTGCTGAGCAGCCCCCTGCTGTCCCTGGGCACTGGTGTCTCCTGCTCTCCTTGTGCTCCTCCGGCTGTCCCTCCCCTGTCGCCTCCTTCAGTGCTGGGGATTCATGGACCTGTTTCTCCTCTTAGTTTAGCCTTTTCCAAGACAGTCTCATCCTCACTTGTTTCTAGCTGTCTTCCCTTCTGTGTCCCTCCTGGGGCTTCTGGTGATGGCCTCAGTCCCCTGGTCTCTGCGTGCCTCTGACTGCCAGCTCATTAAGGCTGCGGCTCAAGGGTTGTCTCTGTGTCTTCGAGAATTCCTCTCGACCTGGTTTTCCCAGTGTTATCTTCCTTGGGGGCCATGGAGACCCCTCAGCAAACAGAACCCTCTAATTGGATCATTTTCCAGCAGAACTATTTTTTCCTGCTGTGACAATCTATCACCCTCTGCTACCACCCTGTTTTGCCTGTTGTATGTCAGAGTCAAGGGGAGGTGGAGGGTTGGGAGAGTGGGAACCTATGGCACCAAGCCAGTGTCCCTGCACAATTGTGCTCACTGGCCAAGTGTGAGGCCCCACTCGAGGTCAGTGACTTTACCTGTCCCAGTGTGTGCCACCTCCAGCAGCACTCGGCTACATGGGAGCAGGTGGGGAGAAGGTGGAGAGAACAGGGCTGGCCTGGGGTGGGCTGCACCAGGCTTGCTGGAGGGAATCGGGGGCAAGAGAGTTCAGGGTGGGAGACAAGCGCTGAAAGGCCACACCAAGAAACCTGTGCTGGCTCGGGAGGAACGAGGAGGCAGAAAGGGGCTTGGGAGGATGAAGAGGGATGGGACTGAGGTCCCAAGCAGCTGAGGGACAGCTGTGTGGGAGGAGAGGGGTGATGGGCGGAGAGCGGGGGAGGGGTGTGCGGGTGGAGGGTCCCTGGTAAAGCAAAGTTCCAGAGTGATACGGCACGAGCAGCTGACAGCGCCCCCAGAGGTGGTCCCCAGGGTGCCATCAAGGAAGGCTGAGGCAGTGTGTAACAGATGGGTGATCAGAGCGCAAGGCGACACCACCAAGAACAGGCGGAAGGCAGGCCTGGAGGGAGGTGCCGGCCTGGGCTGGCAAAGCACAGGTTGGGTAAGCGGAGGCTCAGCCACCAGGAGAGGAGGGAGCTCTGACAAGAGGGCTCACGGGCCCAGCAGGGAGCAGCGAAGGCAAGGACAAGGACACCAACCCACTCCACCCAAGGTGCCCGGGTAAGGACGTCAGCCCCGTGGCAGGAGGGCAGCGTTCTCCAGGGGGCACCATGCGAGCAAGGGCAGAGGTGTGCTGGGAGCCACAGGACTGCAGGCGAAGCAGGGACTGCTGAGAAGAGGCCAGGAGTGCGCAGGGGTCCAGGCCTGGGGGGCTGTGGGGGCAGGGGCTGTCCAGGAGTTTGAGAGCTTTGTCCTGTGGCTGAGACCCCAGTCCTGGTGCATGAGGGGCACTTAATAAGGGTTTTCTAAGTGAAGTGAGGGGCCTTTAATGAGGGAGCAACGAAGAGAACCCCAGCTGAGAATGGGCCCTTTAATGGGTACATGGAGGGGGTCTGAGGCCCCAGGCGCTGGGTAAGAAAGTAGGCAACAGAGGCAGCGAGAGGCACGGCGGGAGCTTACGGTGGGGAAACTGCAGGGGGCAGGGCGGGGGTGACCACCAGGAAGCAGTCAACGGCCTTCAACACTGACCATGGGTGACGGGGACGGCGGGATGGGGGGGCCAAAGGAACGGCCCCCTTCTGGATTGGGCAGTTTCTCACGGTGGCAAGGAGCCAGGCCTGTTGGGCACCCTGGAGGGGGTTCTGGAAAGGCCAGGGGACATTCAAAGCACAGAACGGAGGGAGCAAAGGCGCTGGATTGTGGCGGCCGCCCCGGTGAGGGTCACAAGGGAATGGTTTCTTCCGGAGCAGGCGCCCCTCATCAGCCCTCCCCGCTTGCCCCTCAGGGGAGGGAGAAGGCAGCTCTCCCCGCTCTGGCCTTGGCTTCCTTTCCCTCCACAGATCGCTGTTTCCACGTTGAGGACAAATCACAGACGTCCAGGAGAAGGACGAAGACTTAGTGGTATTTGTCCGGGGAAGCCCGGGCTGAGGCTTCACCTCTTCACTGCACGCACGGCCTCTGCAGCAGGGCTCCGGGCGCCCAGCCCGTCGGGGCGCGCACCTCCCGGCCTGCAGCAACCCAACTCCCCAGCCCAGCGCTCAGCACCAGCCCGAGAGCTCACACAGCAACCGTTATAAAAATGAAAATAGCTGCCGTGTGTGCGTGCGCTGCTGACATGCAGGGTCGGTGCTGGGCACATCTCTGCCATAGTGTGCACCTCTGTCCACTCGACTGACAAGGAAACTGAGGCTCAGGGAGGGGAAGTGACATGTTGAGGGCACAGAGCCAATGAGTCTAGAAGTGAGGCAGCTCTAACAGGGCCTGGGCTCCTGCCGTCACACCAGGAGGCTTCGGGAGGATCAAGAAACTCTGATCCCACATGAAAGCAGAGACCTTTCCCTGCTTACAGCATCAGTAACCCTCCAACCCTGCTGGAGCACCCTCTGGGGCAAGGCGGGGCCAGGCCTGGGGAGAGCAGGACAGGGCAAGCCCCTGCCCCCAGGGGCTGCCAAAGTTGGAGGGAAGAGCTGGAAGCTGAGTGAAACCTGCATATGAGACAGCATCCCAGGAAACGCTCAGCCCAGAAACCAAGGGAAAGGGCAGGCGACAGCTACGCTTCGGTAAGATGTGAGAAGCCCAGCACGTAGGCAAAGACAAATGCCAAGGCCTGCCGATGCTAGGATCCCCATGCTGCCGGGCAGTCACCTCCTTGGGCCTCAGTTTCCCCTCTGTACATGGATATCAATGCTGACCTTCGCATGGACATAGGGAAGATTAAGGAGATAATGTGTGCCGGGCATCCACAGCAGAGCCTGGCACATTGCAGTGGTCCCTTAAGGGGACTGCTGACCCATTACCTGTGACAGTACTGCTCCTAGCAAAGACACACTCACTGGCATGCACATACATGCACACACAACTCACTGATACACACACATACAGTGCACCTCCATGCACATGCTCACACTTGCACACATGCACTAATACACTCTCTCACACATGCACATGCACCTGCGTGTATGCACACCCACAAACTCACACACACTTACGTACTCACACCAATATGCACACACTCACACATGCATACACACCACACCTGCATGCACGCACACCCCAGCAGAATCAATCTGTCTTAGGCCCCTGTTCTTACTCTATAACTCTTGGTATTCCTGTTGGCTGTGGCAGGTGGCTTCGTGTGGTGAGAGGGGACAAGTAGCAGGGCAGGAGTGCCACAGGAGGCTTATATCCCTTCCAAAACTTCTCAGAGCCCCTTTCTCTGAACTCCCTGGTGACAGTGGTTGTCATTAATGCTGTTGCCCAAATTTTCCAGGCTGCTACCTTTCCGAGCACGTGGCAGAGTGGTGCTTCCTGGCCCTTGTGGTTGGGTGGTGCCGTGTGACGGGCCCTGGCCAGTGAGCTGTGCATAGAAGGGACACACCAGGAGAATCCCTCCAGAACGCTGCTGTCATGACGCTGGCAGGCCGCATGCATCACGGGAGGCTTTGTCAGCTGCACGCAAGTGACGGTGATGAGCAGAGCCCTGCTGGCCACCATGACCTGAAGTGCAAGTGAGACGTAAATCGCCCACGTCTGAAGCCAGTGGGCTGTGGTCACTGTGACACCACCCGAGCTAGCCTGTCCTCACCGAAGCAGGTACTGTCTGTTCTTCTGCAGGCACTGTGACCTTCCAGCACATTCTAGAGCCAGCCTTACACTGGAGTCTCTCAGACTCACTTTTCTTCAGAAGGAGGTGCCCATGTGATGGCTGCTCTAGCTTTCCTCATTCGTTCATTTGAACAAACCCTCCCAGAGGGCCTTGTCTGTGTCGGGCCTTGCACAGGGCAACAAAGAAGAAAAATGCCTGGCCCTGCCTTCCAGAAGCGCGCTGTCCTCGGGGGCCCAGGAGCAGGTCAGTACCACACCAAAGGGACTCAGCGCACTGGTGGTTAGACAGCTTTCTGGAGAAACTGATGGCTGAGTGGAGTCCTGAAGCCCAGGAAAGAAATGGACACACAAAGAAGGGAGAAGTGTGTTCCAGACAAGTGAAGAGGCCCAGGAGAGAGAATATGGCAGATTATGGGAGCACCTGTATGTGTGCAGGCACTGTGCACATGCACACGTGACAGTGTACACATGTGTGCATGTGTGGGAGTAGACATGCATGTATGCTATGAGTGTGCATGTACATGGATGTAGACCCGTGTGTCTGCCTGGGCATATGCTTTGCAGATGTGGGGAAAGTGGGGAAGGGTCGGTTATGTGTCCAGAGCTGAGACTAAGGACTTGATCCAGACAATTCATGCCAAGGGAATTAACTTGATCCCAGAAGCACTGGGGAGCCATGGAAGGCTTAGGCAGGAGGAGAGTCCACGATAGTTCTCTGCTCTGCCCTCTGGCTGCAGTGGAGAGGACTGACTTGCACTGGGCTGCAGGCCGAGGCAAGTCCTGGGGCTGCTGTGATAACCCAGACTCGGGAGACCCCCCCTGGCTGAGGCAGAGCTGGGATGGGGAGGGGCGGAGTGTCAAGACTGCTGCAGGTGCAGGCAAGGATGCAGGTGGAGGAGGCTCCTCAGGGGCCAGACGGGCTAAGGCGCGGGGCCTAAGGAAGAAGATGAAGCCCAAGGAAAGACAGGATGGGGAAGACCTTGAGCCGGCCCAGCTCCCACCTGGACTCAACGTGCCAGCGAAGCACCGGAAGTCGCCCACTGCAGGGCCACGGGGCCAGCTCCATCCCAACCCCTTGTAACTTTCGGGACACAAGAACAAGGAGCCTGCTTTACCAAGTCTGGTCACCCCACTGTCCCCGCCCTGCTTCGCTCGCCTTAGGGCTTCCAGGGAGGAGGGCCTGCGGGGAAGCTCGGGGCAGTCGTCCCGCTCCAGTCTCTCCTCCCGGGACCCAAGCCCTGACCCCGCGCCCCGTCTCCACCAGCCCCCGGCCCGGTCCTGGCTGCGCGGCTCGCCGGTTGTCAGCCTCGCGCACGTCGCCGGCCTCCGCGGTTAGGTGGGGATAGCTCTGTTTCCTGGAAAGGGAAACTCCAGGGCTCTGCCCCTGGGGCCACGCGGGGGTGAGAGGTGAGGGGCAGGGGACGCGGGCGGCGCAGGGACCTCCGGCCTTCACGCCGGTCGGCCTCCCCGTGCAGGCTGGGGACCGGGCCGGGGGCGGCCCCCACTCCTGCCCCTTCCGGGAGGGGCTCACCCGGGCTGAAACAGCCACCGCGGCGCCTGGGCTCCGGGACGAGCCTGGCCCCGCCGCCCCCTGCGGCCCCGCGGCCACCCTGAACCGCGGACGGGCCCGCTACCCTTTCTCCGCCCCGGTTCAGCCCCCACGCGCCCGGTGATCCGGGCCATACTGCGAGCGTTCTGCGGGCCTCAGCGGCCCCCGTCTGTGCCGCGGGGCGTGGAAGGGCCGGGAAGGCCGGGAAGGCCGGGAGCCCCTCCAGCCGGAACATTCGGGGGTCCTTCCCTCCGCGTGGCGGAGCCGGGACGCGCCAGCCGGCATGCGCGTGCCGCGCGCGCCCCCCAGTGCCCGGTTCCCGCGGCGCCAAGAAAGAGCTCCAGGAATTGTGATTTTTGTGAACTGGTGAATAAGAGTCAATAGGGAAGGGAATGGACAGACAAACCTCAGAACGAAGGACTAATAGGTGAATGATAATGAGTGCGCGAGCACATGCATGAACGGGCATCAAATGAATGCAGTGAGTAAATGAACCAAGTCAATCAATGGCCTAGCAAGTCACTGTTTTCAAACATGTCACTGGGAATAACAAGTCACACTGCAGACAAGACTGTGTGCATGGGTGGCATGAGGTCAGGCCCGCCTACCCCTCGGTGTGAAGCTCCTCTGTGTGCCTCAAGCACCCCAAGTCCTTTCCCTACTTAGCATCTGCAACCTCCCGGCTGACTTTTTTGCGGCAGCCTTCCTCATCTTGGAGTTGGGGCATGCCCCAGCCCCGTGAGCTCAGCTGCTCCATCCCTTCCTGGGATCCCTAAGGGGAGCTTCCCTGTCATTAGGATCACTTCCTGTGTCTGTCTCTCCTTCCAGGCCTTACATACTGTGACCACGAGGATGGGCATGTCCCCAGGGTTTGCTGAGTGCCTGGCTAGAGTAGGTGTTCAGGACGTAGCAGAGGAATAAGTGAAGTAAGGAGGGCAGTTTGCCATGACCTACTACCAGGAGGAAGCTCCTGCTCCTGGCCCCATCCACGTGCCCTGGGGCCGACAGCCAGAGCCCCCAGGCCCGGGACAGGACAGAAGGGGCAGGGATTGAGGAAGCCTGAGGCATGGGGTCTGAGCCAGGAGAGTCCAGCCAGGGGGTCACTGGGGCTGGCAGCTTTGCCCATCCCAATACTCATGGGGATGGGGGACTGGGGTAAGCAGCAGGTTATTAATCACCTGCCCATTCCTCCTTCTGGCCTCACCCTGCCCCCCCAAAGCTGGGCCTCACCCGGGGACAGAGTGGGTCAAGGAGCTTTGATGGTAATCACAGAGCAGCTGCACAGGATGGCTGCGCTCAGCCTCTGCTGATAACAGCATGACCTCCTTCCTCCCCAAGTCCGGGCAATCTACTCCCCACTCCCTTTGTTCCAGGGAGCCCGGCAGATTTCAACGCAGCCCAATTAAAAGGGCTTCAACAGAATAAAAATAGTGTCTGATTCCAGAAAGGCTCCTTCACGGTGACCCAACAATGTTTCTGCTGATCAAAGTGGGGGTGAGGAGGCCCCGAGAGCTCATTTTCTCCTCTTTATCTGTGCAGTCAGATTTGTTTCGTCTCTGCTGTCCAGCGGGCACCGTCGGTCATCTCAATTTTCCAGTTATTGCCTTTTCTGAATTTACACATAGGAGGGGAAGCCGTGCTGAGCCACCTGGCTTAATTTAACCAGGAGTGGCGGTGCCTCGGGCGGGCCCTAGGAGCCGCGTCCTGGGCAAAGCAGGCAGGCAGGCTGGCTGGGAGGCTGCAGCTGGGCTCCTCCCCAGTTGGGTGCTCATTGTGTGATCTCAGCAGTCCCAGGGAGTCTCTGACAGTCAGTTCCCACCTGCCAGACGGGAACCAGAGTGCAGACAGGGAGGGCTGCACAGTGGCCGTGTGGGAGTTAGGGACAGCCTCGGGCCAGTGGCACTGCTTCTACCTGCAGGCTGCCCCTCCATTCAGTCCCTCATGGAGCACCTCCAGTGTCACCGGACCAAGAAATCCAAGTCTGGCGAAAGTAAATTCCGCTGCTTCTATTAAGGACGAAGTATCTACAGCTGGATTGGAACTGCATCCCAGGGCTACCTACCCGCAGAGCCCAGCCTTTCCCGGGGGTATGTGTCCATTTCCTACTGCCATGCTGCCTACAACAGCAATGTCCCTAAAATGCCACTGGTCTCTCCTTGGGTTCCTCCAGGAACTCCAGGGAGGGGGTTGCTCCCTCCGTGAGTGACTAGATGGCTAAGACTCCTTCTAGCAAAGGGTTCTTCATGCGGAGCAGAGAGCTGCCTGCTGGTTATGACAGCTCGGCGGGAGCCCATGTGGCCCTCAAGACCACAGAGTGTGTCTCCTCCTTTTCTTTCATTATGTTTTAAAATGTGATTTACAGAAACCCCATGGTGGCACCTGTATCAGCCAAAAGTGTGTCAACATGGGAGGCCTGGAGTGGCCTTGGTCTGCACAAACCTGTCCCCTCACCCACCCCCAACTGCACAGGAGCCTTGGGATACTGGGGTCGCTGTCCAACGGCACAGTCCGGTGCTCCAGGGCAGCCCAGACCTCTCTTCCAGCCCCAGCCTCCTCCAGTATTGTCCCCACAGTGGAGTGAAGACCTGAGGTCCCTCCCCCGCCTCCGGAAGCCCAGGCCCTCAGCAGCTGTGGTCCTGCCCAGCTTCCCTCTAGGCCAGGCAGACGGCTCTTCAGAACCTTCTGGGGCACAGAAGGGGCAGGGCTGGGAGGCAGGGGTGCTTCCTCTCTTTTTGACAACACAGCGTACTTCTTATTGTGGCGGACACAGAAACACATCATTCAGACCCCCTTCTAGAAAGGACTCACTGCTCAGGGTGCCAGGAGGAGGGTTCCCTGGCATCCCAGACGATAACTCCTTCAGACCTGCTCAGCTTTCAAGCCAGCTACACTTCTGCAGCCTGTCACAGCTCGTACTGAGCATGGCAGGGGGCTGAGGGCCTGGCTACAACCCCAGTGAGGACCTGGCACAGGCAGGGCCCAGGACAGACAGTCGCTGCTCTGGAGCCCTGCGAGGCTGGCAGAGACTCACTGTGGTCTGAAGGCCGCTGCCCGGGTGCTACGCGCCCCCATCTCTCACTCTCCCAGCTCCACCCACCCGACACACCCACCCGGAACCCTCTCCCCAGCTGTCCCTCCGCCCCTGCCTTCCTGGGTCTGCTGCCTCCGGGCCTCTCACCGGCCACTGTCCTTCTGTCTGCACCTGGGTCTCCGCAGACTACAGCACAGCCACTCCCTGCTCTCCTAACATGTGTCTGGCCACCCCAGCTGCTCAGCTGTCCAGCTGCTCTGGTGTTGAAATGGCCTAATTGTCACTTGCCCCAGTCAAGCTAAATCGCATCTTTGGGCGTCTCTATCCCCAGGCCCTGGACCACTTTCGGGCACATTCTTGGCCTCTCCAGAAATACCTGTTAATTGCATGAAGGAGCCAATGCAGAACAACCGGGTGAGCAACACAGCAAGGTGAGCCTGCAGAGGATGGAGGCCCCTCCCACGGCGATGCTGGGGACGGAGCGGAGGGCAGGAACCCTGACTCCAGCACAGGGGCCTCCCCGGCAGGAGCTGACTTCCATCGGGAGCAGGGCAGGGACCCTGCATGAGTGACAGATTTTAATTTGTAATTGTTTCCACCCGCACTTCCCGCTTCTGCTTCACTGACAGTCTGCCTGCACTTAAATCAGCATTGTTCTTTCTGCCCAAGGAGAAACCGAATTCCAAGAGCCAGCTGGGGATTTGTGTGGAAGGGCTGGGCAGGGAGAGCTGGGTGTGGGTGCCCAGAGCAGCCGGACGCACGGGAGCTGGGGTGGCCGGATGCATGCCTTTCCTAGTGGCCGTGGACACTGGGCATCAAGGTGCAGGACGTCACTACACACATATTTCCCTGCACCAGAGACTTGAGGAGGACGGTCTTCCTACATCCATTTTTAAGATGAGGAAACTGAGGCACAGGGAAGCTATCACTTGCGTGAGGCCATACACGGAATGCGCTCAGGGGGTGGAATTCACACTGGAGCTGACCAACCTCAGCTCCAGCTTCCGTGAGCACCTGAGGCAGCGGCGCTTCCTTGCAGGGTGTGGTTTGACGTTTGCTACGCCCGTGGTCCCCACCCCACGCACACTTGCTGAGGGCCACAATCCCAGCATTGGTGCTGTCGCGTGAGCTCAGGTGCGCGTTAACGTGACTAAATAAATTCACGCTGAGCACCTGCCCAGCACCAGGCAATGGTCACAGAGATGCGAACCTGCACTGTGCGGGTGCGTTCTGCAGGGATGGGGACAAACAGCTGCCTGGGGACGCAGAGGGAAGGCGAGGTTCTTGCAGGGAGGCCCGGAGGAGCTAGTTTGAAGATGAGTAGTGTCTGGCCGTCACCGTGAGGGTCAGGGCCCCAGCAGGGGACCATGCCCCGTCCCTGAGAGCGCACAGAGTGGGGAGGAGCAGTTCAGAACTGGCAGTGAGGGTGGCACGTGGGGATGAGCCCACCTTGGGAGGAGGGGACTAGAGAGAGGCTCAGGGCAGAAGGGGCTGACGCAGGGTGAGCATGGCTGGCGGGGGCCGAGGCTGTCGGGGTGGGCTCAGAGCCCTGAGCTGGAAGACAGGTGCCGGTGGGCAGCAGAGGCCCTCACAGCTGCCCTTGCCCACTGAGTGCCTTCCCCTGGCCCCAGGAGAAAAGTGGGCTGCCCCATGCCGAGGCGGGGAAGAGACCCCTCCTGGGGTAGCGGCCTCTGACAGCTCCAGCCAGCCACGATTAGAAGCAAGAGCGAGACGGCGGCCCAGCCGGCCACCCGGTGTGAAGAGGCGTCTGCCCTGCGCGCTGCACGGTTCCCAGCACCCAGCACAGTGCCGGGCACACAGCGGGGACCCAGCTAATGCTGGACGAATGGATCGCTGGGTGAACGAATGAGTGTGCAAACCATTCCGTTGTGAGGGAAGCACTACTTGCACACGTCTGGCACACAAACACCGGCACACACTCGCTGAGACAGTCACGCCTGTACACACTCACAGATCCGTACACACGCACACAAAATACCCCCGCCCCGCCCAACAGACACGCAGGTTCAGGAGCGGCGGCTCAGTCTCGGTCGCAGATCCCCGTCCACAGGCACTGCGCAGGGGCGGGGCCCGTCCGCCGGCCAGGGCAGGTCGCCGGTTAGTGGCCGTGAAATTGGTTTAGTGGATCATGGCCAGCGTTCTTTGAAAAGAGAAAAAGAGAAAAACAGAAGAGCTGGGACAGCCAGGGACCGTCACAGGTGCCCCAGCCTTGTGTGTCCGTGTCCTGCTGCTCCTCGCAGTGGGCTGCCGTCAACAGTCCTCAGAGCCACTGGCTGGTGGCACCACATGCTCTGAGGCCCGGGCGCCATCTGGAAGGACAGCGAGGTGTCCTCTGCGGTGGCCAGAGTGAGACCCCTCTGACTGCGGAGTCTCGAGCTCTGCGGTGGCCTCTCAGGTGGGGGAAGGCCATTTGGCCACCGTGTGTAGGACTCCCTCCTCATCAGCCCCGGGGAGCCCCAGCGCCTGTCCTCAAACGCTCACAGTCTAGTTACAAACCCGGAGGGGGCAACAAAATTGCAGTGCGAGTGACAAAAGCTGCCATAAACACACAAACGAGGCTCCATGGGGCTGCTGAGTGGTCTGGGGTCCAAGGACAGCTTCAGTGTGGGTGTGGCGTGGACATAAGCCCCTCACGACCGTGGGATGTCACCATATGGGGAAGGGAGGAGGTGGAGCTGGGGGAGGAGTGGGGGCTGCAGGGACCCCACTCCAGGTGGCGGGAGCGGTGAGAGCAGAGGGGCAGGAGCTTGAGAGAGCACAGTGCTTTCTGGGAACAGGGAGGACTTTTTGTAACCTGAGCATAAGATCCATGTAAGGGACTGTGTGTGACACTGAGACAGTGGCTGGAAGCTGGGGCTGGTGCAGACAGGCTGTGCCCGCCCATGTCTGTCTCCAGGTGATCCCGGCAGGCAAAGGCCAAGAGACACACCCAGTCATGCAGCTCTGGGGCATCCTCTTCCTCCTCACCACGCCCAGTGTCCCGGCCCCTGGCATGGAGGGCTCCGCTTTGCTCTACAGCACCCGCGTCACCTAAGGAAGCGCTGACGTCCCAGAGCCCAGTGGCAGCCTCGCTCCCCGCGAGCACGTTTGGTGAAGCAGCAGGGAGGGCCTGGTCCCACCAGTGTGGGTCCCAGACGGTGCCCAGAGCTTCAGTCCTCAGGATGCCAACACTCACCGTGCCACCAGGGAGGGTGCAAACCAGCAATTGCCCTGCTCGCATGGAGTGTCTCACACAGTTTGTGTCTTGGAGGAATAATCACGTGTTTCCTTCCACTCAGGGCAACCGCGGAGCCCTCACCACCTCTGCCCCACCCCTGCTGCTGCGGTAGCTATGGGAAAACCCCATGGGGCTGTCTTAGAACACATGCCATGCAGCCACGGGGGCCGTGCCGGACACCGGCCAGCCGAGGGCTGCTGTGCAAGGTGCTTGCAGGTCCTCACACCTGTGAGGGCGGCGGGCCCCTCCTTAGCCTGCTCACCAGGCCCCCACGCCCTCACCTGCTGCCCGAGTGGTTTCTCATCAAAAGACAGTTTCCTCCCGTATTAGTCAACGTCCTCCAAAGCAACAGAACCAACAGGAGAAACATAGATGTAGACAGACAGGCAGATTTATTGCAAGGAATTTGCTCGCTCAGCTATGGCTGCTGACAAGTCCCAGGATCAGCAGGCTGAAGACCTGAGAACCAGGAGAGACGATGGTGCCGGTTACAGCTGGAGTCTGAGTTCAAGGGCAGAAGATGACACCCAGCCCTGAGACCACAGACAGCACAGATTCCCTCTTGCTCACCCCGTCGTTCTATTTACGCTCCCAATGGCAGGACGGGGCCCCCTGCAGGGGGAGGGCCAGAGTCTCTGCTCCGTCTACCCATTCAGTGCTAGTCTCATCCAGAAACACCTCATAGACACACCCAGAATAAAGTTTAACCAAATGCCTGGGCACCCCGTGGCCCAGTCAAGTTGATGCATAAAATTGGCTGTCACACTCTCTAACTGCCTGTTCACCCACTGGAGCACTGCTCATGTGCTTACCTGCCTGTGGCCTGTCTCCCCCTCACCAGAGCCTTCATCTCGTGACTGCAGGCGGCAATCCTGCCTCGCTCGCTGCTGAACCCTGGAGCCCGACACAGGCACAAAGAGCCACCCGCAGATAAACACACACATGACATACACAAAACTCACGTATGAACACAAACATGGGGCATGCATGGCTGTGTGTGCGTGACACCTGCCTGCCGAGCACACACAAACACACTCACCTGCCTACACTCCCTCGGCACACAGGCGTGTCAGGGAAGCACAGCTGTCGGGGGAACTTTGGCAGGAAGCGGGACTGCCACGCTGCCGCTGCTGCACACGGCAGAGAAGGGTGGCCGAGTGAGTGAACGGGTGACCACACCAAGGCGGGGGGACCCTGGGCGCCTCTTAAAAATATTCTCCTTAGTATTTTTCTGTATTTTCCCAAGGTTTAAAATGGATTGCCCATAAAATAAGAAAGCTTATCTATAAAATAAGAAAAAACATAATAAATGATAAAATTTTTATTTTAAAGAAAAATGCCAATTTGCAAACATCTCTGAGTCTTCTTTCCTGCCAAAGTTTTTCCAGGCTGGGGCCAAAAGGGCATCTTTATGTGCCGAGTGACCACCACGTGGGCCTCCCTATCGCTGTTCTGAACACTAAGGCCCATTGTTGACGACGCAATGAAAGGCCCATTTCTTACAAACCACACATAGTGGCACCACTCGTTCTCAGTCCTCACAACACCCCGAGCAAGGAGGCTGGCCACACTCTGCAGCAGGGGAGACTGAGTCTGGGAGCCGTCCTGACACTCGTCTGGCACACAGGCCAGTGAGGAAGATTCCAGAGCCTGACCCCACAGCACCTGCGGGCCAGACCCAGAGGTACAGGCAAACGCCGGCTGAGCCCAGGGCCCAAAGCAGCCTTCAGTCCTGCATTCCGCCCAAATCCTTCTCCAGCTGCATCTCCTCGACACACCTGTGCGCTCAGGGGGTGCAGGCAGGTGAGTGTGTTTGCACGTGCTCGGTGGGCAGGACTCACACACAGCCATGCACGTGGACACCGGCGTGCATCCACATGCCCTGTGGCTGTGTGTTCGTATGTGTATTCTGTGTATGCCATACGTGTGTTTATCTGTGGATGGCTCTCTGTGCCTGTGGATCTGTGTGTTCATGTGTGTGTCTGTCGCACACTTGGAGGAAGGCACAGGAGAAAAAACAACATGGTACCTGTTCCCCAGATGCTTCCAGTGTCACCAAGGAGAAAAACTAAGTGCAGCAAGGCTTTCAGGTACAGCGTGGCCTGCGACAACCTAGCTGGATCCAAGGGGCCGAGGACCTCGCCAGGAGCCCTCACGTGCGAGCTGGGAGATTGCACCCGACACACTGCACCTGCCTTCTCAGCCGCTCGTCTCTGATGGGGTTGAAGAGCGAGGGGCTCCAGGGAGAACACCCTGAAATGACAGTGCCTGGTCCAGAGAGAGCCAGCAGGGTGAGGAGAGTCAGCCTTGGAAGTGGACTCGGGGACAGGGAAGTGGCCATGAGCAGAGCACCCAGGAAGGCCAATTGAGGCAGGTCTGGAGAACTCAGTGCACAGCAGGGCCCTGGAAGACACGGGGCACGATAGCTTCAAGCCAGATCAGGCCTCACCCCTCAGGATGACATCTGCCCCCAGGGCCTCCTGCCAGCCTCCCCAGACAGCCCAGCTGCCTCTGGCCTGCCCCTCACCTGTCAGGGCGCACTTTCATCCCAAAGGCCCCCATCCTTCCTGGCATGGTTGCAGGGGCCAGGGCCGAGGAAGGCTGGAACACATGCCTCTCTCAGTGTAAGGAGAAAATAAATGTCACAGTAAAAAAGGGAAGAGCCCTGCTCTCATTTGTCTGTGAAGTCTCATGTACAGGGAGTTTTATCAGCCATGAAATTAGTCCTTCATGCTCTCCTACACCAGCGAGGGCTGGGGGCTGCCTCAGCACCACCTGCGAGCCTCGGGGCCCCCACTCCCCAGCGCTCCCCGCTGCCCTTGGAGGATGTGACATGCAGCGTGGCCCTGTCCCTGCCCTTTGCTGGCCCTGACTTCTGCAGAGCCGCATTGGAGGGGCTTCTGAGTCAGCCGGTCCCTCCACTTCCAGGGAGTGCAGTATCACACATATAGAATTACGTATAGAGGCACAAATGTGAGTCTGTGATTTCCTTTTGCCTTCGCAATGACAGTGCAAGGCAGTAGAAACTGCAAGCTTTCCAGAGAAATCTGGACTCAGAGTCCAGCTTCTCTGCAAGCTCAGTATGACACTGAACAAGTTCCTTCACCTCCCTGAGCCTGGGTTGCTTCATCTCTAAAGCGGGGGTCGCAACCATGTTCTGCAGGCGGAGGAGAGAAAGGACCCTGTGAGGCGACGCTGGCTCCGGGTGTCCTGTCTGACTGTCGGGGGCCTGCTGCCCCTGGGCCTGGGGAAGACGGAGAATGCGGCTGACCCAGGGCTGCTGTGTCACTGAAGAGAGTATCACACACACACATGCACACCACATACAGGCATGCACACACGTGCACACATGTGCATGCACACATACATGCACACTGCACACACAGGCACATACATGCACGCTGCACACACAGGCATGCACACATACATGCACACTGCACACACAGGCGTGCACACATACATGCACGCTGCACACACAGGCATGCACACATACATGCACGCTGCACGCACAGGCATGCACACATACATGCACACTGCACACACAGGCGTGCACACATACATGCACGCTGCACACATAGGCATGCACACATACATGCACGCTGCACGCACAGGCGTGCACACATACATACACACTACACACACAGGCATGCACACATACATGCACGCCGCACACACAGGCATGCACATGCACACTCTGGAGCCCGAGCCTCAGAGTGCACACATCCTGATGGCTCCCCCCTGGCTGGAACGTTTCTGTGTGCCTGCCACCTTCGCAGATGAATTCTGGCAGCATCCACAGTCAGCTGTCTGACCTGAGAAATTTCAGGATGAATGAGCATCAGAAATGTTTTCTTCCATCCCTGCCCTTGCTTGGCCCGAGTGTTATTCAGGTGATTGCCCCTTTAAAGAGGGAAAAAAATTCATTCTCATTCTCCTTGTTCTTTCTTTCTCTCTCCCTCCACCTCTCCCTCTCCTCCTCCCCCCACCTCTACCCTTCTCTCCTGAGACAGTCTTCAGCTGGGGGTGGGGTGACCAGAGAGCCCCCAACCCTCTGCAGCAGACGGGGGGACTTGAGCACAGGAGCTGGCCCACCTAGGCATGGGAGTGGGGTACAGCACCCCTCCCAGTGCCCCCTGGCTTCCTGAACCACGAGGGTCCCCAGTTTCACAGCCTGTGCTCCCAGCCCCGCCCAGCTGGCCCTGAGCCCTGTCTCACTTGGGGCTGCGTAGCCAAAACTTACCTTCAATCAATGACAACGGCAGAAAGCAAGGTTGAACCTCAGGCACTGCAGGTCCCGGGGGCACCTTTGTCACAGGTGGCATCTATGCACATGGCACAGCACGGTGGGCAGGCCCCCTCAGGAGCTAGGGAGCGCCCTTTACTGGACAGGCTTGGACCATCTGCCTCTGCTCATCCCTGGACCACCTCTGCCTGCTGCCCCTGTGGTGACCCTGCTCACCTCAGCCAGGTTCTTTGGAGTCCCCTCCGTGGAGGCAGAACCCCCTTCAGCTGCTCCCATCCAGCCCTGGCCAGGGGGCCCGACACGTGGGGGTGAACACAAGTCAGTGAGGCTGCCTCGGCCCCGCCCAGACCCCTCCCACCCAGGGTAACTCCGACACTGTGCCGGAGGCCTGGGCCACACACACCCTGGCTGGGGACACCCTGAGCTTATCTGGGCTTCTACCCACCCCACCTCACCTGAGTTTTCAGCCTGTCATTTTCTCCTTTTTAGTGGGAAAAGAAAGGACACTTTGTGTCATTTTGCACTTTTCCAACCTCTGATTTTTATAATCTAGACTTAGTATCTTGGGGCTATTACTTCTTGGAATTCTTTTTAGAGACCAAAAAGCCAACACAATCTTTTCCTCCTGAAAACACTTAGCACATGTACAAAGAGGATTGTCTTTATGAGATTAAAAGAAGAAAATTGATGGGAGCCATATAGAGGAAGCCTGAGTGTCAAGGTTCAAATTCCAGCTCCACCACTTACTTCCTGTGTGACCTCTGGCAAGTTGGTAAACCTCTCTGTGTCTCAGTGTCCACATGTATAAAATTAAGATAACAGTGGGTTAACACAAGGTGTTCAAAAGTATCAAGCACTGAAGAATCACTCAAAAATGTTGTTATTGCTCACGCCTGTAATCCTAGCACTCTGGGAGGCCGAGGCGGGCAGATCGTTTGAGCTCAGGAGTTTGAGACCAGCCTGAGCAAGAGCGAGACCCTGTCTCTACTAAAAAAATAGAAAGAAATTAGCTGAACAACTAAAAATATATAGAAAAATTTAGCAGGGCATGGTGACGCATGCCTATAGTCCCAGCTACTCGGGAGGCTGAGGCAGGAGGATGGCTTGAGCCCAGGAGTTTGAGGTTGCTGTGAGCTAGGCTGACACCACAACATTCTAGCCCAGGGAACAGAGTGAGACTCTGTCTCAAAAGCAAAAAAAATGTCGTTATTAATATTTAGAAATGCAGTTGACTTCTCTGCTCTCTGAGTTACTTGTGGCTTCTGTTCTCTGGGCCAGGGGATGCCTGCAGGGGCAACAGGGGCCCATGAGGGAGCACACAGAGCAGCGACAACTAAATGTGGCAAAGAGAAAGTGTAGCGATTATCTTCAATGTGACTCGTCCACACTTACCCGCTTTACTCCTCCCGGTAAGCCCAGGACAATGCTGCATCCTCACCCGCAGACCAGGCAGTGAAGGCCGGAGAGGGGGCCTCTTCCTCCCGTGAACAGAGCCCGGCAGCCGCGGCTGGCGCCTGCGCTGTCCCTATTGTGCCACCGGCCGCATGTGGTGGCCGAGCTGTGCAGTGTGGCTGCTGTGGCTGAGGCGTTCTGTGAGTGTACAATGCACACTGGACTGAGACAACTTAGTGACCCGGGCTGAGTGCACATCGTGTGCCACCTCCAACACGGGCACCTCCAGAAAGTGCACAACCCACCCTCAGCCGCTCAAGCCCCTGCACGGGTCTGCAGCTGAGAAGGGTACTGGAAACCTGCCCCCTGAAACCTGGGGCCACTGAGAACCGGGTACACTGTGCCCCAATCCCCACCTGAGCCTGCCCCCAAGGGTCAGCAAGCTGCCCAGGGTGGACAGACTTGTCTCTGAGTGCCTGCACCCCCGCTGAGGGGCGGCAGAAAGCAGCCCACCCTGGGTTTCACACCCTGGGGGAAACATGACCCCTGGGCTGCAGCTTTGAAGGACATCTGTTTCTAAGGGGACAGGAGCGGGGCTAGGGCTGTTCCAGACAGTCCCTCCTTATCCCAGGACGTTGCATTTCCAGCACATTCTACAGTTAATTTTGAGAACTGCCAGTTAGAAAGGAAAGAGAACCCGGTTGGTTCAAGGCCACCCAGAGAACGGCCCTGCTGCAACCGTCCTGGCTGCAACAAGTCCACCCCCACGGGCCCCGACGATCCCCTCTTCTGTGCATCGCTTTTTCAGGAAGGAGGGGCCAAAAAACGAACCATCACTCAGCTCAGGCTCGCAGCAGAAGGAGAGCCAGGGGGCGGAGCGAGAGGGGTGAGAGCCATCTGGAAGAAGATTCCTCCAGAGCTGCAGGCCCCAACCTTTTTGGCACCACCGACTGCCTTCATGGAACACCATTTTCCCAGAGACGGGGGCAGCAGGGGATGGTTTTGGGATGAATTAAGTGCATTACATTGATTGTGCACTTTATTTCTATTATTATTACATTGTAATGTATAACCAAATAGTCATACGACTCACCATAGACTGGGCACCCCTGCTCTAGAGAAAGACTCTTTTTGAAATGCTGGTTGCGTTTTGTCCGACCTTCCCCCTAAGCCAAGTGGAAGGGTTTCACAAGAACCCCTTGGAGAGCTTGGAGTGCACCCCTGGGGGACACAGGGACCAAACCTTCTCCGTCCAACAGGAGCACGTAGAGACCAGACAGCCTTCCCCTGAGCAGTGAGGGTCCTGCCCGGGGAGTCAGAGAAATGCTACTGGGGACATGTCCCCCCTGGAGGACCCAGAGGCCACCTGGGCAGAGGGACCCCAGGTGAGCTGCATGGGTGCAGCAGCGAGAGGTCCCAGCCCTGGTGCTCCATGCGGAGAATAAGCCCCCAAAGAGTCACCTAAGTAGGACCTGCGACTCGGCCGAGAGCACCTTGCCACTCAGCTTTCCACTCACGTGTGTGACATGTGGATCTGATGCCATCTGTCACAGGCTGCTGGTGTCCCGGTATCTCTAGCAACCACTCCCCTTCGACCTCTAAAAGAGAACTCTGACTTTCAGCTGGGCAGTGCTCACCCCCTAAATGCCCTTCCCCCTACCCTGGCGGCCGGGGCTGAGCATGGCAGTGATGCCCCAGGTGTGTAGAAACAGTGCGTGGGTGCCCAGGAAACCGCCTCAGAAAGGAGCCAATGCAGGCGTCTCTAACTCTACCGTCTTTGGATGGTTCTCCCTGAGTCTGCTGTATTTCACTCCAGGTCTGAGTCGCGTTTTGGAAGACAAAGTGTCTTCATGTAACTGCAAATAGTACAACATAGTTATACCAGGGACAGATGTGAGGGACATGGGAGACACCTGAGGCCAGAGAAGCAGCAAGAGGCAGGTCATAGGAGCTTCCCACAGCCCCACGGTCCCCTCAAGAGTGGCAGGTGCCAGGAAGGGTGCACACAAGACACCCACAGGGGTCTGTTTCCAGAAAGGCCCCTCCACGCAGCAGATTCCAGCCCAGGAGACTGGTCGGGACACAGGGGCAGTGTGCTCTTAGGTACTGGCAGTGAAGAGGAAGAAAAGAAGACAGAGGGGACAGACAGTAGGAAGGTTCTAGAAATGGGACTTGGCTATTGATTGGGCCCCAGGACAAAAGGAGAAGGTGGGGGTGGGAGCCAGGCCCAGCCTTCTGCGCAGATGGACCCACTTGAGAAGAGGAAGAGCCCGGAGGGCGGCGGGAGGGAGGCATCTTGGTGCCAATGGGTAAGGTGGGACTCAGACACGCCTTGAGGCCACTGTGTGCAAGCAGGGAGGTCAGGAGGAGTGATCCGCACCCACCGTACCTCGCACTTGCAGCATGTTCATGAGATGCACAGAGTATTCCAAGCATTATTATCCCCTTTATACAGATTAAAATACCCAAGGCGCAGAGAGGTCATGACCCCAGGCTCTTGACCCCTGTGCTGTCCTCCCTCCAGGAGCAGCAGGCGCAGAGGCTGCGGTCAGAGGGGACTGTGGGCCCTGGGCCCGGAGCCAGGTGTGGAGGGCGGGGCCTGGCGCCGGCTGCGGGGGACACAGCTGTGAGCTGGGTAAGGCGCGTGGAGTGGCGGCTTCTCAACGTCGGAGCACTCTCGTGGGCCGCAATGTAGCTGGGACGGGCCCAACACGAAGACGTCTGAAGATACAGGATAGAGAAAGGCCAGTCGAGGGTGTCAGTCCCCCAGGAATCCAGGACAGGGTGGGCGGGTGGCCCTGAGCAGGGGGTTATCCCCATAGAGGAAGAGGAGGGAGGAGTGGAGGGACGCAGGACCCGACAGACCAGTTGTCAACCTGCGGAGGGAGCAGGTGAAGTCTTGTCAGTGCTCAGCAAAAGAAGGGCGACCGTCCCCTGAGGTGAGGGGGCAGTGTGGGCCCTGGGAGGTGGAGGGACGGAGCAGGTGCTCCATGGTCACTGTGGGGACAGAGAGTGCTGTTCGCTGGCCAGTGAGGTACCTCCTTTCCTAGAGAACAATTTGGGGTTCATGGTTCTGGGGTGTGATCGGAGTCTGCTGCTGAGACGCCTGCTGAGCTGGACACAAAAAGTGTAAGTGAAAACTACTAACTAGATCATGGGATAAAGTAACAATAGATTATAATATGGCATGAAATCGGATGCCCGGGGCCGTCCCTCTGCCTGCGCTCTGTGTTGCTCTCCCAGGGGAGGGAGGGGCTCGGATGGGGAGAGGACAAGACAACGAGAACCCTCCAAACGCCATGGAAAGACACACTCCCTCCCGCGTCGGCGCGGCCACCGGGGGTCAGCGTCCCTCCCCGTGGGGGGCACAGAGGCCACGCAGCCCCGCCAGGCACCAGAGCACGGCGCAGGCCAGGAAATCACCACAGTGCTAATTACCAGGCAGAGCACTGATATTCCATAATTAAATTAATTCAATATGGTCTATAAAATAAAACTAGCATGACCACTCACCAAGCTCCCCGCACAAGGTCATGATCGTGTCATTTCAGGAATATTTATTCACTCGAAATCCCAGGCATTTTCCAGCCAACAGGGACTGTTAGTTCCTGTAATTTAGGCCCATTTTTTTTTCTTTCTAGAAAAATAAATTACCTACACAAATTGAAAAGAATAAACAGCTTGCATTGCAAATTATAAAGTTGCCTAGTCCAGCAGTATAGGAGGTCGTTACTCACAATATGTCATTTTTAGATAAGTTAATAAAGAAATATGGAAGAGAATCAATTTTTGGTCATCATTAGCATATATGGCACAGAAAGCTATAGGGTATTCAATTAATTCTAGACCATAATTATGAAGCAGGAGTTTTGCATATAAATCAACTTTTTTTTTTTTTTGCCTTCAGTGATGTACGAGGAAATGCCATTTCCAACCAGAGTTCACATGGAGAACGAATGGCTGCTGCCCAACCGGAGGGGGCACAGGGACCTCAAGACCTTTGGGAGACTCAATCCTGGAGGCATTTCATACACTTTTCACATCCAGAAAAATCATAATTACTGTCTTTGCAATCATCTCCTATTTTTTTCCAGCTGCCATCTGTCAAGAAGTGCTGGCCACCTACACCTCATGTAACTTGCACAGTCACTAATTAATCCCAGAAGACAGCACAAGCTAAGCAGAAATGCATTATTTTAAAAAAGACGGAAAGAAAGCAGCCAGTAGAAGTTACTACATGATGAGGGCAACCCCTGAGTCACTGTGGAAAAGCAAAATGATGGAGGAAATAATTTGCAAAATGCAAACTCAGTCCTTCAGATGAAGTGCGGGAAATCAAAGTTCTAGAGTAGAATGTTTTTAAATTGCGGTTTGGGGACTGCTGGGTTCTGGGGGCACTTTGGGGGATTGCTTGGTATATTGTTACACAAGAGTCCACTTCTGATGCTTTTAGAAAATCTGAATTTTCTGTTTGTCAACTCAGTTTCTTCTTCTTCTGCCCCAAATCGTATGCTCCTCTTCTCTCTGGGTGTACTGCTGGATAGGACATCTCTGCTTCGTCAAGCCTCCCCATTTGCCTTCAAATACACATCTCCCAGGTCTTAAAAACATGACAGTGGCCCTGAGTCACATCCTCCCTGTCCTCTGAGGCTGTGACTGCAGTCGTGGTGCCCCCATGCCAGCAATGGGGGGGCGGCCTGCCATCTCTGTCTGCCTGGCAGCTTCACCCTCTCCTCTCCCTCCCCAGCGGCCTCCCTTTCCCACGTGTGACCTGCCAGCCTGCCAGAGTCCTGCGCTGCGGGGACAGAGCTGACACATGCCCAGCTCTATGGACAGTTGGGCAGAGAACACATTAGGGCTGGGCTGGGGCTCATCTGTGCCACCTGCCTGAGGAAGGTCAACCGCCCAAGGTCTTAGAGCCAGTCCTGGACATCCTCTGAGGCCCTGGACCTCGCCGTGCCTGAGCCATCTTGCCCTGGACTTCCAGTGTTATTTATTTATTTTCAGAGACGGGGTCTCGCTCCGTCACCCAGGCTGGGGTGCAGCGGCACACTCATAGCTCACTGCAGCCTCCAATGCCTGGGCTCACGCGATCCTTCCGCCCCAGTCTCCCCAGTTGCTGGGACAGCAAACAAGCGCCACCACATGTAGCTAATTTTTTTTTTTTATTACTTCATGTAGAGACGAGCTCTCGCTATGTTGCCAAGGCTAGTCTTAAACTCCTTTTGTTGTTAAGCCAATGTGAGTGGGTTTCTGTCAATTGCAGACTTGAAAGTCCTGCCTGGACAGAGTACTTGGCCTGGCCCTGGCAGCCTTCCCTCTGTGCCTCTGACCTTTCACTGCCCTCCCTGCAGGCAGGCCCCTCCCGTGGCCCTGTGCTCCCACCACGTGCTCTGGCCTGGGGGGGCCCTGTCTGCCCTCGGCTTGGTCCCAACACAGGCCCCTGCCCAGGAGAACCCAGCAAACCTCTGGAGGTGGACAGCTGAGCTCCCATACCTTGTTGTGGATAAAAATCTTGAGGAATCTGTTCTTTTGAGAAGTGTCCCAGACTGGAAGAGGAAAGTAGAGCCTCAGGAAGGTTCTAGCGGAGCCCACCCTCAGTCAAGCCCCCATGAGTTATCGGATATTTGGGAGCAACACCACTGACTCATCAGTGAGCAATCATGGGCCGCCAGAGGCCAGGGGCTGTGCTGGGTCCTCAGAGGGTGAAGGAGCGGAGCCCACCAGACGAGGCAGTCCTGAGCCCCTGCCTGCTCCTTATCAGGGTCCTTGTCAGAGCCTGGAGACCTTGGGCCGGCTGAGCCTTGGACACAGCAACCCTGAGTCACGTACAGCCGGCCTTAGCTCAGGATTGCAGCGTATTGGGCTGCGGCCAGAGAGCCTGGGTGAGTCACCTGGTACGTGAGACACCTAGTGTGGGGTCACCTGGTATGTGAGTCAGCCTCATGTGTGACTTACCCTTGTGTGTGATTCACCCTCTTGTGAGTCACCTGGTATGTGGGTGAGTCACTGGGTGTGAGTCATTCTGGTGTGAGTCACCTGGTATGTGAGTGTGTCACCGGGTGTGAGTCATTCTGGTGTGAGTTACCCTAGGTCCAAAGACAGAGGTCTCCTCCCCTCGAGGACCCCTGGGCTGCCTCGTCTGGACAATGCAAACCAGCACTCACTGGCCACGCCCCCTGGGCAGGCCCGGCTCTGCCATTTCTGTGCTCAGAGAGTTTCCCGCCTCCACCCTGCCTGACTCACATGAGCCCTTCCTTGGTGCCCCGTAAGGGGGCATGGACCCCCTCATTCATCTTTGACTCCCAGGGCCTAAAACTAGGTGAAACATGGTGCAGGATTCAATAAATCCAATCATTAATTCCTTGGTTCACTCAGCCCTTCATTCATTTATTCAAGGGTCATGTGGAGACCTTGTGTGGCATGCGTCTGAGAGACACTCCGGGAGGCCCATTAGGTTGGGCCTCAGCATCAGAGGACAGAGGTCTCTGCACCGGGCAGTAATGCAGACATCTGTGCAGGGGACCAGTCAGCTGCCCTTGCCCAGAGACCCGTGTGCCCCAGGTCAGCACTGTCTCCTCTCCACACCTCGAACCTACAGGAGAGGACCAGGGGTGACCACGTATGTGCTCTGGGGGGACAAGGGAAGACCCACAGCCCATGACACGGTCCAGTGAGATTCTGAGATCCGGTGGGGTAGACTTTCTGGGAACCCCTCCCCAGGAAGGGGGTGTTCCTTAAGTGGACCCTGATTCTGTCCCAACAACAGGGCTTCCCTGGCTGGGCGTCGGGCCTTGGTGCTGCCACCTGTGGAGAACTGTCCCTTTGTAAGTGGGGGGAATAAAATGAGCCCAGATCATCTGAGACGCCTGTGAAACGTACACCCTGAGTTTGGAATCCAGGGAAGGGGTTAATGATGAAGATACCAACGTGGCAGTCACTGCCCTCTCGTTTGTTTGTGTACTGAGAAACATGCATAAATAAGACAAAGGATGATTTTATCCTGACAGGATTTTTTAAATTTAGGATCTCTTAAATGAGGCATTTTTCAGACTGAAGACAGCACTGGAGACTTTGCTACTGTCATGCAATGCTTCCCCATCTCTCCCCCACCTTCAACCAGGAGCAGCCCAGCCCTGGGGAGCAGCCCGGCCCTGGGGAGTACTCTGGCCCTGGGGAGCAGCCCGGCCCTGGGGAGCAGCCCGGCCCTGGGGAGCACCCTGGCCCTGGGGAGCAGCCCGGCCCTGGGGAGCAGCCCGGCCCTGGGGAGCACCCTGGCCCTGGGGAGCACTCTGGCCTTGGGGAGCAGCCTGGCCCTGGGGAGCACCCTGGCTCTGGGGAGCAGCCTGGCCCTGGGGAGCACCCTGGCCCTGGGGAGCACCCTGGCCCTGGGGAGCACTCTGGCATTGGGGAGCATCCTGGCCCTGGGGAGCAGCCCGGCCCTGGGGAGCACCCTGGCCCTGGGGAGCACCCTGGCCCTGGGGAGCAGCCCGGCCCTGGGGAGCACCCTCTCCCACATGCTGGGGATGACACAAGCTGGCCGTCTCCCGTCGCTGGGGATGATCTACATTCATTTCAGGTCTAACACTCTCCAACTGTATAACTATAAATTAAATGCACCATGCTTCTTTTATTATAGACACTCTGAAATATTAAAGAAGGTTAATAATTAAAGCTAATCTTGAACCGAGTTCAAAGCTCCCATGCTAATGATGTGAGGCACTTGCCTAATTCTGAGACTTCCCTGTCAGGCACAGATCCCCCCTCCGTCAGCCCTAGCATCACCCTAAGACAGTGGACTCTGTAAAATAACATTATGGGCTGCATCACTTCAATACATCTTTAGAGACAATTCCAGAAGCTCACAGAAGTTTTGCTCAACTGTCTTCACTTTTCTAGGCCCTGGTAAATAGTCACTTGGAAGTGTTCGGGGTCTTTTTTTTAATAGACGTGAGTAAGTATGTCATCCATACACACCAGCACCTTAGCAGCATGGCATCTAAGTATTTCGCTGTCCAGTTAAATACGTTTGATGCCATTTATTGTGCGTCTTTTCCCAAGGCCCATTTTAAATCTAGGCGTTTATCAACCTGTTCAAAGAATGGCACCACATCCCAGCACCTGCTAGAGTTCAGTTCTAGGCCCAGGCTGACCCAAGGAGACCTACAAGTATCCTGAAATTGGAAAGAGAAATGAGCCTGCCCGTTAACTATCTGTGTGACTAACAGAGAGCTGCTTCACGGGACACCAAAGACCAGAAGGAGCACCAGGTCCTGTCACCTAGAACAAGGTTGCAAACTGAAAATGCAGTCCATGACAAAGGAACACTGTTTTGAAAAGCCACAAAAATGGCATAGGAAAAACATACATTCATCTCAGCAGATGCCTGTTGCAAAATCTTGGGTCCTGGTGAAACACTCCACTGATGTATGTTCTGGATGGAAGTTGCAACTTTTGTCCAGTGAGAAACTGGTTAGTCTGTCTCTGGGCAGATAGCATTGGAACCTAGGAGGAGCCGTGACGCTCAGAGGATGCCCAGAGGAGAAATATGCTCCTGTGTAAGAGGTAGCACAGGTGGAATCGAAGTACCTTGTTGTCCTTTGTTTAATTTGAATTTTCTTGAAAGTCTCTCATTCCTTCCTTTCCTTGACACCCTTTTCATGCAAGCCTACCCCTTCTACCTGTCCTTCTCAATTGCCTTGTCATCACTTTTTCCACCACCTGTCCCAGCATGTCCCTCCTCACCATCTCCCGGCCCACCGTATCCCAGCCCACAACTTCCATACCACATTACTCAGCAGCTCTTACCTTCCTGGAGTCCTTTGAAAGCTGTAGGTTATCTATTAGGAAAAAAAATGCACATGCTCACACATGCTCACAAAGCCTTGCATTCAGGTCAGGAGAAGAACTGACTCTGAGTTAAGAACTCCCCACTCACACGTACGCCAGCGACTCCAGCTCCCCATGCCCCACCCAGACCCCTGCCCAGACTCCAGACTGCAAGCCTCTACCAGGATGGCGAGGGCTACTGCTGTCCACCAAAGCCCTGCACCTGCACCGTAGGGACCCAGTGAGCAATTGCTAAAGGTGGAATTTTAACTTGTAAAATTGCATCAGATATTTTTTAAATACAGAGAAAAGTTTGCAAAAGTGCATGTAAAGTATGATCTTCATGATGGAAGAACGTGCTTAGGAAAACAAATGGGAAGCAGATACATCAGAATTTACCAGTAGGATATTTCCATTTCCAGAGAGTGAAATTAAAGGTGATTTTTAAAATTTTATTCTTTAAACTTTATTTTGCAATTAAAAAGAAACCACAGATGTAGCAGTATATTTTAGTCAGATTTTCTCTCATGAAATATTGGAAGAACGAAGGTGTAAATCCTACGTCTCCCTGCTGCCCTCTGCAGTTCCCTTCCTCCCCGCCCCACCCCACAGATCAGATCCTGATCCCCAAGGCCTGGGTTCTCTCTCCTTGAGGGTCATGGAAGGCTTTGTGCTTAGGGGTCCCAAACTGACGTTTCCAGGCACCGTGAAGTCAACCTGTATCCTGCCTTGTGTGGCGAATCCAGGCCCCTTAAACCAGGTGGTCAAGCTGGGGTGGGGGCAGAGAGAGGATGGAGGGATGCAGGTGGGCGATTGAGAGGGGTGCAGGTTAGCTTTCCCCCGGGAGTCTGGGGGCTTCCACAGGAGCAGAGACGTAGGCTGCATTCGGCTGTGATATCTCCCCGAGCAGAGCCCTGAGAAGCGCACCCTTGAGGCAGCAGGGGACTGAGACCCGCGAGTCCACACGGGGCTCTAAGCGGTGGATGCCGGCACCAAGCACAGTGTGAACGCTGAGAAGAGCTGCCCAGCTCTGGCCCCGGCAAGGCTGGATGCTCCTAGGAGCTCCCAGACAGTGGTGGGGACTCCAGACATGACTGAGGGGCACATCTCAAACAGCCTGGCTTAGTTCAGTTTAGAGAAATAAAACAAAAGGATGGTTTCCGTGCCCGAGGGTTTGGAGCAGATTCCCACCCGCCGCGTGTGCGGAAAGGGGCGCTGTTTGGTGTGTTTGGCTGGCGGTTGTTTTCTGCTACTGGCTCCCGTGGAACAGACCTTTGGATTCTCAGCTGTAAAGTACCTAAGGCCGAAAGCACCTTGGAAAGAAGCCAGTCCCACGTCTCGGAACTGAGCCCTGCAGAGCTCCCTGAAGCCTGTGCAAAAGCACAGCTCCGTCCACACACCAGGCCGCCCTCGGCCGGGCCTGAGCCCTTCCGCTTTCGCGTGTCATGCGGTGCAGTTCCCTAGAACCACAGGACTGCAGGCTCGGGAGACGCCAGGCCCCCCACCTCACCGAAGCCCGCAAAGGGAAAGTTATTCCTTGCCCTGGGGAAATACAGTGGAGTCCAGAATAGAAGCCAGGACTCCTGATCCTCACGCAGGGTTCTTACAACCTTTGTCACTTTTCCCAACAAGGGACAGAGGTGTAAAGGGTGTGCCTCTGTGTAATGCGAGTAGGCTTGGCTATGGCCGTCATTCTCAGAAGCAAGTACGGAAAGTCTCTGGCAAAGAGAAGGGCATTTGGCAGATTTCCACGAACATTTACGCTCAAGGGAAGGGAAAGCTCTGTATTCTATTCCTGTCAGCGTCCCTTCACAAACACCCAGGCCCAGGGCCCACCGTTGTCGTGAAAATTAGCAACAGCACCCTTTCCCGGGGGTGCATGGAGACCTGCTGCCCCACCCACCGGCAACAGTGGACCAGGGCTGCCTTGCCTAGCTCCTCTAGAACACCAAGGCCGGAAAACCAAAACAACGCCACCCAGACACCCCAGGAACGAGGGCTCCAGACAGGTTTAAGTTCTGCCAATCTGACTCACTGCGCCAGTCTTTGATTTGGACCTGAATCCCGCAAGAAAGAGGCCAAGCTGTGAGGCACCCACTGGCTGGGGCTCTAGGGCCAGCCACTGTGAGGCAGCTTCTTAGTTCCCTGAGTGGTTGCCCCATTCCACAACTTCTGCCCTGCGGGGGCAGGTTTCCATGTTCTCCTGCAGCCATAACCATAGGCTTCTTCATCTTGGCAAAGTGATATTGGGTGTAGGAAATTTTTCCTGGGAAGCTGATCCAGATTCTTCTCCCACAGCCCTTCCAATTATTCTGCAAGCACCTAATTCCCTGCATTAAAGCCATGTCTGCTGCACCGGCTAGGTGGGTTCTGTTGCCTGCAACTTAACTCTTACCGAACTTTGGCATTTTTGCCAATCTGATAGTTGAGGAAAAAAGTGTATTCATTGTAATTTTAATTTTATTTTCTATCATTGTGAGCGAAGTTGAAAGTCTTTTTCTGAGTTTAGGAGGCATTTGTGCTTCCTTTTCTGCAAACAATCCATCCATTTTAAAGAGGTTGCTTCCTACCCATTAGTCACCCTTATTCTCCTATTATTAATATTTCTTCCATTAGCTTTATAGTTTTACTTTTCACGTTTTGGTCTGTAATGCAGCTGGATTCCCCCTTTGGGTATGGGTCAAGGTGGGCAGCCGGTCTCCCCAGCACTATCTACTTGCCAATTTGTGTGCAACTCTTGTCAAATATCATAAAGGCAGGGGCTTGTTCCTGAGCAATTTCCACTCTGTTCCGTCAGCTTACTTGCCTATTTCTGCACCAGCACTGTTGTTCTTTCTATAGCGACACTGCAGTCCCTCCTCACATATGGCAGGACACATCCTCCCTCCTTGCTTTTCTTACCCAGTACCAACTATTCATAAATATTTATTCTCTTTAAATTTAAGAATAATTCTATTGAAATCCTCAGAATATCAACCTAGAATTTGTATTGGGATTGCATTAGATGACATATTAATAAAGAGAATATTAACACCTTTATGACATTAACTCCTGAGTAATTAAATCCTGAGTATTTACTCAGTTTGTTATGTCCTTTAATTAAGTTTTACATTTTTCTCTATTGACATTTTGTGTAACCTCTGTTAATTTCTAGGTACTTTATAGTCTTTATAACTACTGTGGATATGTTATTTTTCTATTGTGTTTGTGGATTGCATTGTTATGGATGTGGGTAAATGCTATTGATTTTTGTAAATTGACCTTGGATCTAGCAACACCAGTGACTGTGCTTATTAGATGTAATTATTTTCTGTGTTACCTATGTAGAACATCATCTGTAAATAGACTTGTATCTCCTCCTTCCAATGGTTATAATTTTTGTTATTTTTCTTGTCTGATAGTATTTTATAGAACCTTTAATATCATGTAAAATCTAACAGCATTTAATTTCTTCTTAATTCTAAAAGTAATGCATCTAAAGTTTCTGCATTGAGTTAATGTTTGCTGTAGGTATTTGGTTTATAAGATACATTCAATTAAGGAATTTAATTTAATTCTTTGCTAAAATATTTTTCATTCCTAATGGTGTTGAACCATTGGAGTGGCTAAATTGAAAAAGACGGGCTGACACATCAAGTGTGGACCAGGATGTGGGACAGCAGCTGCTGGGGTGTACACTGGCACAACCACTGCGGCACACACAGTCGGTTCTTGTCTTGTTCAGCTCTGGCTCCTATGACAAAGCACCATAGCTGGGTGGCTCAAACCACTCCTCACGGTTCTGGAGGCTGGAAGTGTGAGATCAAGGTGCCAGCGGATGTCTGGCGAGGGCCCTCTTCCTGGTACCTGGGTGCCAGCCTTCCTGCTGTGTCCTCACACGGTGGAGAAAAGAAGCAAGTGCTCTCGGGGCTCTCGATAGGACACCAATCATTGCATTCAGGAGGGCTCCCCTCTCATGACCTCATTTAATTTTTGTTACTTCCCAAAGGCCCCACCTCCTACTGCCATCACATTGGAGGGTAGAGTTTCAACATAGGAATTTTGTGGGGACAAAAGCTTTCGGTCCATAGCTGCTCCCACCCAGAACCCCTCGACCCCTTTTCTGTGCTCCTCTCCCAGCTTCACAGTGCTCTGGCCCTGAATTGCCCACACAAGCAACTCTTTTTAGAGGATGGGCCTCATGCAACTAGGACCACTTTGGCCACATGGGCAGAGAGCCAGAAAGCCGGGGGTTTACACCTGCCACGAGCATCCTTAGCCAGTGACTAAGACGTGCAGGGGTATGAAAGCCCAGCAACCTTTCCCAGCTTGGCACAACTCCGAGGCATAATTTATGCTCCGAGTTCTCCTGTGGGCTCAGTGAAGCTCCCTCCACAGGACTCTGCCTTAAATCACACCCTCACCTGGGTTCTTGCCTTTGTCTGTCCTACTTCCTCCACCACCTTACCCACCTGTCCTGAAAGCACTTCCTTAGTAAGCCCCTCGAATGTGAATATTCCCCTCAGAAGTTGCTTCGGACCCTACTTCTGACCTAAGACAATGTCTTTGGGGAAGTGTTGGTGCTGTGCATAAAAGCTGGATAGAAGTATCCCTATAATCACAGTCCCACTCTTGGATACATATAGCAGAATATGTATGCAAGTTTACAAAAAAATGTACAAAAGTGTTCATACCAGCATAATTCTTAATAGTCCCAAACTGAAAACAACCCACTTGTTCATCAAACTGTCTGAATGGGTAAATCAAATGCCTCATGTTGGCACAACGGAACGCCACACGGCGGTAAGCGTGGATGGCTGCAACCACTCCCAGCAATATGTGCTGAGAGCATGGAGCCAGACACAGAGTGGCACAGTGTATGACCCCACTTCTGTAAGTACAACCAGACTACGCCAATCTATAATTCCAGCTTTGTTTTTCACATGGCTGCTTAGTTGCCCAACACCATTATTGAATACTATATGTTTGTTCTGCTGACTTGAAATCAAGATAGTGGTTGCCCTTTGTTAGTGACTAGAAAGGGCATGGAGTTGACGTTCAGGATTATGGGTGCTGGGTGCCTGGATGTTTCCAGTTCAGGAAAATGAATTTAGCTATACACTTTTGATGTGTATACTTTTCTTTAAGTATATTATTCATCAATACATTTTTAATTATAAAATAATGAGATGTTGAGCTTTATCAAATTTGTCTCTGCATATATTGACATAATTTCATTGAGAGTTTTTTTTAAATGTTGGATCATCCTCATACTCTCCAGAAAAAACCTTTCTTGAGCATGTTAAATGAACTTGTGAATGCTTGTTGGATTTGGTTATGATTTTTATGTCTTCTAAATGGTGAGATGAGCCTATAATTTTCTGTTCTTTTTTCATACGGTTTTGGAATGGTGGTTAAACTATAAGCTGGGCAAGTTGATATCCTTTTCTACTTTCTGGAATAACTAGAGTAAGATAAGAAACATCTCTTTATTGATAGTTTAATAGGACTCACAAATTATCTGGATTGGGGTCTTTTTTTGGTGGGGCATGAAGATTCAACTATCCTTCCTATTCATTTAGCATCTATTAGATTGTTAGAGGTTTCCATTTCTTCCCTCAATTACAACATTTTCCAATTTTCAAAAAATGTGTCCGTTTTGTCAAGGTATTCAAGTTTATTACCATAATTTCTTCACGTGACTTCATGGTTTTATTTTATTTTTTTTTTTTCCTGTTTAAAACTCTTACCCATCTGGAATTTATGTTGAGGTAAGGTGAAACTGTGGTTCTAACTTTACCTCTTTTCCACATGACCACCCAGTCGTGCCCACATCACTGATTGAGTAACACACCGTTTCCTCTGGAAGCTGACTGGTGTGGGAGGGAGAGCTGCGCGTCCTTCTGTTCGCTAGAACATCAAGTGGAATAAAAGGTGCAGAGACAGGGAAGATGTGAGCCCCTCGCCACTTCCTCCTCTGAGAAGACAGAACAAACGAAGAAACAAACAAATATCCGATAAGCAGGCCCAGACAGACCCCCTGCCGGCCTGACTCCGGATAGAGGGGCCCACGGGAACCAGGCACTTCGAATCAATCCCACGGCAGGGAGCTCCACACAGGCGTCTACTGCGGCACTTAGGAAATGAGATTGTTAGAGCAGCAGGGCCGTAGCCCTCTGCGTCCTCCCTCTGTTTTCTCCCTCTGTGTTAATTTACTCTGCGGTGTCATAAAAAAGGAGCGGGCGATTTCTCCTAAGTCAGAAAGCGCCCGCTACTTATTTGTCAGGGACACGGGCTTGCAGCTGTGCGGGAAAATCCCCAGGGCTCCCTGTAGGAGGTGGCACCCGCACCGCAGCAGCGGCTGGGGCGGGCGGGTCCCCGGCAGGAGCCTCAGGAAAGCCTCCCGCGGCTCGGGCCCAGGGGGCACACAGCGAACCCCATTGCCTGGGTTGCTTTCAGAATAGTCACAGTGAGGAGCGGAGGAGGTTAGTCACTCTGCAAGGCCCACCCCCGCCACGCCCCCACGGGACCATCAGGAAGCAGTTAGGAGACAGATACACTCCCTCTGGTGTTCAGCAGCAGGAAAGGGGAGGAAAAAACAAACCTTAAGTAATGGAATAAATATTCTTCTCTTCTGACTAATTGAGCCATTTAGGCTCATGACCACTCCTGAACCAATAACAGATCACAGGAATCCCATGCGTTGATTGGCTTAAATCTGGCTGGCTGAGCCAATCACAGGCAGGGGGGCGGGGCGACCGTAACTGGGCCCACTCCACCCGGGTCCAGCCCTGGGTGCCGCGTCCACGGACACACCCAGGAGGATGAAGTTCCCGAACCAAACGGAACGTGTACCAGGAAGAAGGAATGATCAGCTACGTGCTGGAGAAGCAACACTTGTTCATAGTAGAACTATTTTTTTAACTTTTTAATTCTTTTTAATCATGGTAAAATATGTATAACATAAAATTTACCATTATAACCACTTTTAAGTGTACAATTTGGTGGCATTAATTACATGCACAATGTTGTGAAAACATCACCACTATATATTTCCAATACATTATCACCCCAAAAAGAAACTCTTTAACCAGGAAGAAAGAACTCCCCATTCTCCCTTACCCCCTACACCCCAACTATAATCTACATTGTTTCTATTAATTTGCCTATTCAAAATATTTCATATAAGTGGAATCATACGATATTTGACCTTTTGTGTCCGACTTATTTCACTGTGCATGTTTTCGAGGTTTATCCACGTTGTGGCGTGTATCAGAACTTCACTCCGTCTTATGGCTGAATAATATTCCATTTTATGTGCATAACACATTTAGCTTATCCAGTCATCTGTTGGTGTCCACGGGGGTTGCTTCCACCTTTGGGCTATGGTGAGTAATGCTGCAATAAAAATTAGCACACAAGGGTCTGAGTTCCTGTTTTCAGTTCTGTGGGGTATATAACTTCTAGTAGAATTGCTGAGTTGTAGAGTAGTTCTATGCTTAGCTTTTTGACGAACCACCACATATTTTCCACAGAGGCTTCACCATCTAACACTCCCATGAGCAACGAACAGGATTCCGATTTCTCCACGTATTCACTAACACTTATCATTTTCCTTTTTTTTTTTTTTTTTTTTTTTAGCTCATAGCCATCCTAGTGGGTGTGAAGCAGACTTCATTGTGATTTTGATTTGCATTTCCCTAGTGACCCATGATGTTGAGCATCTCGTGTGCTTATTGGTCATTTGTATATCTTCTTCAGAGAAATGTCTATACAAGTTCTTTACCCATCTTTCCCAATTGTTTTTCCAAACAATTAGGGTTGTTGGTGTTGTTGTTGAGTTGTAATTCTTTATAAATTCTGGACGGTAAGCCCTGACAAAGACTCTGTCCTTTGACCAAAACTTTAGTCAGGTTCCTAAGTCCTTTCTGACCAGAGTTGACCTTGGGCTCCGTGCTCTGTGCTTGTGGAATCCACTTTGAGAAAGAATCCTGCTAAGTCAGTTTAACCAGAAGCCCCTTATAGTTGATTTTTCCTCATAGTAATTTCCCATCCACTGACCCCCCACCCTGCTCGTTAGTTACAAATCCCCACTTGTCTTTGTTGGAGCCAGAGTCAAGTCCAATCCCTCTCCCCTGTTGCAGTGGTCCCTTTATCTATCACCATGGCAACTTGAAATAAAGTCTTCATTACCACCTTTAAGAAGCATCTTGAATAATTTTCTTTAACAACCCTTACCAAATATATGATTTGCAAATATTTTCTACTATTCTGTAGTTTGCCATTTTGCTTTATTGATAATGTCTTTTGATGAACAAAAGTTTTAATTTTTATGAAGACTAATTTATCCACTTTATCTTTTGTTGCTTATGTTTTTTTGTTGTCATGTCTAAGAATTCCTTGCCAATTACAAAGTCATGAATATCTACCTCTCTGTTTTCTTTTAAGGAGTTTAGCATTTTAAGTTTATGTCATTAATCCATTTTTAGTTAACTTTTGTTAGTGGTGTAAGGTAGGAGTCCAACTTCATTCTTTTGCATGTTGAAATCCAGTTATCTCAATACACTTGTTTAAGAAGCTATTCTGTTCCCATTGATGGGACTTGCCAATCTTTGGTCAAAACTCAATTGCCCATAGATATATGAGTTTATTTCAGGACTGTAAATTCTATTCAACTAGTCTATATGTCTATCCTTATGACTTGCCACATTGTTTTGGTTATGGCAGCTTTGTAATAAGTTTTGAAACTGAAAAATGTGAGACCTTTAACTTTGATCAAGTTTGTTTTGGCAATTCACAACCCCCTACAATATCATATGAATTTGAGGATTGGATTTTTTATTCCTATAACAACAAGAAATAAAGGCTGTTAGAATTTTGATAGGGATTACATTGAATCTATAGATTGCTTTCGATTGTATTGACATCTTAACAATGTTGCCTTTTTATCCATGAACATAGGATGTCTATCCATTTATTTAGTTCTTTCTTAAATTTCTTTAACCAATGTTTTATAGTTTTCAGTGTACAAGTCTTTTACTTCCTTGGTTAAATTTATTCCAAGGTATTGTATTCTTTTTGATGCTGTTTTAAATGAAATTGTTTTCATAATTCATTTTTGAATTGTTTATTTCTGGTATACAGAAACACAACTGATTTTGTGTGTTGACCTTGTGCCTGCGACTTTGCAGAACAATAATAATAAATTTTATTATTAGCTCTAGTAGCTTTCCTGCGGATACCTTGAGGTTTTCTATGTATATGATCATGCCATCTGTGACTAGAGGTAGTTTTACTTCTTCTTTCCCAGTTTGGATGCCTTTTATTTCTTTTTCTTGTCTAATTCTCTGGCTAGAACTTCCAGTACAATGTTGAATAGCAGTAGTGAAAGTGAGCATCTTTGCTTCTTCCTGATCTTCCTGAAGGAAGCTTTTAATCTTCCACCATAGAGGATGATGTTAGCTGTGGGTTTATCATAAATGCCATTTATCATGTCAAGGAAGTTTCCTTATCTTCCTAGTTTTCTGAGTATTTCTATAATGAAAGGATGCTGGATTTTATCAAATTACTTTTCTGTATCAATTTAGTTGATCACGCATGTTTCTTCTCCTTTTGTGCTATCAATGTGATGTATTACATTGATTGTTTTCCTTATGTTGAACCACCCTTGCATTCCTGGGATAAATCCCACTTGAACTTGCTGTATAATCCTGTTGATATACCATTCAGTTCACTTTGCTAGTGTTTTATTGATGCTTTTTTCATCTGCCTATACATTTCTTTGCTTCTGATGTCTTTATCTGACTTTGGTATCAGGGTAATGCTATTTTCACAGAATCAAGTAGGAGGTGCTACCTTCTCTTCTGTGTTTCAGAAGTATTTAAAAAGGATTAGTATTAATTCTTCTTTAAATGTTTGATAGAATTCACAAGTGAAGTCAACAGGCACTAGGATTTCTTTGTTGGGAGGATTTTTATTACCTATTCAATCTCTTTTTATAAGTCTGTTCTGAATTTCTAATTTTTCTTAAGCCAGTTTTGGTGGCTTAAGAATCTAAGCCACTAAATTGAATCTCTTATAGATAGCATATAGTCAGATCATATTTTTCAATCCATTTTTTGTATGTTTCTGGGAAATTTTCCAGTTCAACGAGGTTGTCTAATTTGCATATAATTGTACATAGTATTCTCTCATGATCTTTTTTATTTCTTTTTTATCAAGATCAGTAGTAATGTCCCCACTCTCATTTTTTATTTTAATTTTTTGTGTTTTCTCTCTTTCTCCCTCTCTCATTGATCTAGCTAAAGGTTTGTTATTTTATTGATCTTTTCAAAGAACTAACTTTTGATTTTATTGATTACTTCCATTTTTATTCTCTATTTATATTATCTCTACTTGAATGTTTATTATTTCTTTCCTTCTGCTAGCTTTCGATTTAGTTTGTTTTTCTTTTTCTAGTTCCCGAAGGTGCAAAGTTAGGTTATTGATTTGAGATTTTTCTTCCACTTTAGTATAGGGATTTAGAGCTGTAAGTTTCCCTGTGAGACTGCTTTTGCTGTACCCCACAGTTTTTTATGTTTTGTTTTCCTCTTCATTCATCTCTAAGTATTTTCTAATTCTCCTTGTGACTTGTTCTTTGATTTGGTTATTTAAGAGTGTGTTGTTAATTTCCACATATCTGTAAATTTTCTCATATTTCTTCTCTTACTGATTTCCATCTTTATGCCATCATTGCCTGAAAAGATAATTTGTATGGTTTCATCTTTTTAAATTTATTGAGACTTGTTTTATGGCCTTACATGTGGCATCTTCTGGAGAATGTTCTATGTGCACTTGAAGGGAGGGTATGTTCTTCTGTTTGGGGTGGAAGGTTCTGTATTTATCTGTAGGTCTGGTCTATTTAGTTTATTATGTTGTTCAAGCCCTCTATTTCCTTATTGATCTTGGTGTTCTATCCATTATTGAAAGTGGTGCATTGAAGTGTCCAACTATTATTTTAGATCTATTTCTCCCTTTGATTCTGCCAGTTTTTGCTTCATATATTTTGGGGCTTTTCTGTTTGATTTATCTATGTTTATAATTGCTGTACTTTCTTGATGAATTTAGCCTTTTATTGATATAAAACATTCTTCTTTGTCTCCTGTGGCAGTGTCTCACTTAAAGCCTACTTTGTCTGATATTAATATAGATACTCCAGCTCCTTTGGGTTACTATTTGCATGGAATATCTTTTTCCATTCTTTCACTTCCAACCTATTTGGGTCTTTAGAACTAAATTGAATCTCTTATAGATAGCATATAGTCAGATCATATTTTTCAATCCATTCTGCAATCTCTATCTTTTGATTGGATAATTTAACACATTTACAATCAAAGTAATTACTGATAAGGAAGGACTTCTGTATGCCATTTTATATTTGTTTTCTGTACGTCTTAAGCAGTCTTTATCCCTCATTTCCTCCATTACTGCCTTATTTTGTGTTTAGTTGATTTTTTGTTGTGAACTCTTTTGAGTCTATTCTCATTTCCTTTGTGTATTTTTTTTAGATTTTTTTTTTTGTGGCTTTCATTAGCACTATATTTAACAACCTAAATTTATAACAGTATAATTAAATTTATATCAACCGAACTTCAGTAGCACACAAACACTCTGGTCTTATACAGTTCCATACGCACCTCTATGTTGTTCTCAGAAACTACATTTATACCTTGTGTACTTAATGTCATAGATTTTTTAATTATTTTTATGTATTTGTCTTTTAAATTATACAGGAACAGAAAAGCATATTTATAAACCAAAAATAATTGAAATATTGGCTTTTGTATTTGCCTGTGCATTGACCTGTACTGGGGATGTTTATCTCTTCATGTAGATTTCCAATGACTATCTAGTGCCCTTTCGTTTCAACTCATGGAAATCCCCTTGGCTTTTCTTGTAAGGCAGGTCTAGGGGTAATAAATTCCTTAGCTTTATTTTTTATCTGGGAATATCATAATTTCTCCCTCATTCAGGAAAGTATTGCTGGATATAGAACTCTCAACTGAGAATTTTTTTCAGCCTTTAAATATATCTTCCCACTCCCTTTGAACTTCTATGGTTTCTGATGAGAAATCAGATGTTAATCTTTTTTGATGATCTTTTGTATATCATAAGCCACTTCTCTTTCAGTGCTTTCAAGATTGTCTCTTTGTCTTTGGTTTTCAATAGTTTGATTACAATATGTCTCAGTATGGGTCTTTTGGAGTTTTCCTACTTAGAGTTTGTTGAGCTTTTTGAATATGTAGATGCAAGTCTTTCAGCAAACTTGGGGAATTTTTGGCCATTAATTCTTCAAATGTTCTTTCCACTCTTTTTTTTTTTTTTTTTTTTTGGTCTTCTCTTTCTGGGACTCCTGTAACACATATATTGGTTTGCCTATTGGTGCCCCACATATCACCAGGCTCTGTTCACTTTTCCTCATTTTTTTTTCTTTCTCCTTGGACTTGATAATTTCAATTGTTCTATCTTCAAGTTCACTAATATTTTCTTCTACTCAATGAAATCATTGAACACTTCTGGAATATTTTTTATTTTATTTGTTGTACTTTTTACCTCCATAATTTATGATTGGTTCTGTTTAATAATTTCTATCTCTTTTTTGATATCCTCATTTTTCATATTTCATTTCTTTGCTTCCTTTAAATCTTTGTTCATAGTTTTCTTTTGCTCTTTGAATCTCTTTAATGCAGTTGTTTAAAGTCTTTTTGTAGTAAGTCTAATGTCTGGTCTTTCTCAGAGATGGTTTCTTTCCATTTATTTTATTCCTTTGAATAGGCCACACTTTATTTATTTATTTATTTTTATTGTTATTATTTTTTTATTTTATTTTTATTTCAGTATATTATGGGGGTACAAATGTTTAGATTATGTATATTACCTTTGCTCCACCCGTGTCAGAGATTCAAGCGTGTCCATCCCCCAAGACGATGCACACCACACCCATTAGCTGTGCATATACCCATCCCCTCACCCCCTCCCATCTGCCCAACACCCAATGAATGTTATTACTATATGTGCACTTAAGTGTTGATCAGTTAAAACCAATTTGATGGTGAGTACATGTGATGCTTGTTTCTCCATTCCTGGGATACTTCACTTAGTAGAATGGGTTCCAGCTCTATCCAGGATAATACAAGAGGTGCTATACCACCATAGTTTTTTGTGGCTGAGTAGAACTCCATGACATATATATATATATATATATATATATATATATATATATATATATACACCACATTTTATTAATCCACTCAAGTATTGGTGGGCACTTGGGTTGTTTCCACATCTTTGCAATTATGCATTGTACTGCTATAAAAATTTGAGTACAGATGTCTTTTTTATAGAATGTCTTTTGTTCTTTTGCATAGATGCCCAATAATGGGATTGCTGGATCAAATGGTAGGTCTACTTGTATCTGTTTAAGGTATCTCCATAATGCTTTCCACAGGGTTACACTAGTTTGCAGTCCCACCAGCAGTGTAGGAGTGTTCCTATCTCTCTGCAACCACACCAACATGTATTGTTTTGGGACTTTTTGATAAAGGCCATTCTCACTGGAAATAAGTGATATCTCTTTGTGGTTTTGATTTGCATTTCCCTGATGATTAGGGATGTCAAGCATTTTTTCATATGTTCATTAGCCATTAGTCTATCTTCTTTTGAAAAGTTTCTGTTCATGTCCTTTGCCCACTTTTTGATAGAGTTTGTTTTTTTGGTTTTTTTTTTTTTGCTGATTTTCCTGAATTCTATATAGATTCTAGTTATCAGCCCTTTATCAGATGTGTAGCTTGTAAATATTTTCTCCCATTCTGTAGGTTGTCTGTTTGCTCTAGTGATAGTTTTCTTGGCTGTGCAGAAGCTTTTCAATTTGATCTGGTCCCATTTATTTATTTTTGTTGTTGCTGTGACTGCCTTTAGGGTCTTCTTCATAAATTCTTTGCCTAGGCCAATGTCTATAAGAGTTTTTCCAACAGCCACATTTTACCATTTCTTTGTATGCCTTGTGATTTCTTTTGTTGAAAACTGAACACTTGAATATTATAATATGGTAATTCTGGAAATGAAATTCTCTCCCTTCTCAGAGTTTACCGTGCTTTTGTTGATTGTTGAAGGTTGTTGTAGTCTGTTTAGTGACTTTTCCAAATAATTTTTGCAAAGCCTATTCATTTTCATGTGTTGTCTCTGTAATCTCTGTTTCTTAGCTTGTGATCACTTTGTGTTTTGATGGATATTGCCTTGAATCCAGGAGCATTTTTAAGTTGGCTTTTTTTATTTAGTATTCACTTGGTTACTATAAATCTTTGTTTTTGCTGAGTTCTAACAAAGTCTGTTCTGACAGTTTTTCTTGTTTTTCAATGTTTCTGTGGGGATGCAGATGCTTGGAACTGTCTACTTAACCATTTTACTAGTGTCCAAGTCAACAGAATCCTTTTGAAGAGTGACTCTATTGTGATTTTTAATAGAGTCCTAGTATAGCCAAGGTCAAGTATCTGAAGAACTAGCACTTTAATTGAACTCTGATCATAGGCAATAGGAGTAACTGTAATTGTTTACTTTACTTTGTGCAAGACACCCTCTTAATCAAGTGATAGTCTTTGCTTCTGAAAGTGTAGGGTAAGAGAAGATGTGTATAAGGACTAGCAGTTCCTGTAACATAGGAGATACTCAATGATATTAGTCTTTAATACTTTTCATTATCACCATTTATTATTAATATTGCTAACACCTCACTTCTGAAGCTGTCACTGACTCATCCACCCCATTCCTCTATTGCAAGAGTCAGAGCAGGTAACAGAAAAGCAAGAGGGTTTAGACCCAGGTTTAGAAGCAGACAGAAATGCAGGCAAATACTGCTTTTTCACTTCCTCACTCTGTGATCCTGATTAGGACACCAAGTTCTCCATTCTCAGTCTCCTATTCAAAAAAGTGAAAATGATTATACATACTAACTCCTTGGACTAAGTGATCAACAGTTAGTACCTATCATACCATAAGCTCTCTATAAAAGCTACTGTTGATGTTGATGCCCTTTTCCTTGTCCCTGGGCTCAATCTTAAGTCTTCACAACTGGCCTTTCTTCTCATTTTCTTCTCACACGTGCAGAAGGCACTGTTTTCTGCATCTACCAGTTCCTGGCCTCTCTGATCAAGTCTCAGTCTTATCCAGCCCTGACCTGGGGCTTCATTCTTGGTGGATATTCTGGGGCCAGGGTTCTTGTAGCCCCTCAATGGACCTGAGTACCAGCCCTCTAGCTCCCAGGGAACACTTCCTCAGCCTCCTTTCCCCAGCATCTCCACCCTCAATTACTCTGTTCTAGGCTGCTGAATGTTAAACCAATCACTTCCCACCATTTCTCAGCACTTCTCTCTTATGTTACCCAAGAGAGCACAGTTGGGGGTTGGGTTGGGGGAGAAGGATGGAATTTTTAAGAAAGTAACACATTTTCCCCTCTAGTCTCTCTCTTGGCCCTCCTAACTCCTCCAACTTGCCTCCTCAGTCATCCAGACTTTTTCTGGATTATGAGTTTCCAAAGTCTACAGGCTCTGGGACTTTAGCATGTGTGGAAAAGGGGGGGAAAAAGACAAAGTCTACAGGCTATAAAAGGAAATGGCTTAGGCATATATAACAGACTTAGAAGCATCCAGGAGGAGATAGAGCACGGTTTTCCATCTTCTATCCCTAAACTGGGGAAGAACTTCCTAGTCTAGGGGGAGAGGTTGAAAGTTAAGAAATCCCTAAGAACAGAAACTTTCTCCCTCCTGGGTAGAAAATAGCAGAACTTTCAGGAAGGTTTAAGGTAATCAAGAGCCAAGGGGGAAAATATGCCCCATTTCCCAGGCACAGCCCCAGATAGGGTCAAGGTCTCAAGGAAAAAAGATCACATGTTGTGTTTAGGGTAACAGAACAGGCCTAAAAGGATCCCAGACACCACACAGGAGATGACTTAGCATGACCACTGAGGTCCAGATGGGACCAAAGATAGCTGCACAGGGATTGTTCTGAGCAGATAACACTGAGACTTTTTAACTCCCAAGCTTATAACCTAAGAAAGTAGGTCCAAACTCAAGGAAAGTGTAAAAAGACCAATTTGACTGAAATCATATATGTGCATCCTCAGTAAAATGGAGACTCAAAATAAAAATTAACTTACAGGAAAAATGTGACATTTCTTACCTTCCTGAGTTTGAGCTACCACATATCCATCTATAGAAAGGCCTATGACTTTTTTTAACATTAGAAACAGCTAGATGCCTAGCCAACAAGTCGAGAGGGAAGAGCTTCCAGAGCCAAAGGAGCTGTGTGAAAGGTCGCCCTGACAGGGGTCTCCTAATCTCACCCTGACCCTGCCTGAAGACCTTCTGCAGAGCCCCCAGTGACCACGTCCAACAGGACGCAGAGGCAAGAGGCAGTCCGTATGTGTGAGCTTGCTGGGAGTAAACACAGGGTGGCGGTGGGTGGAGAATGCGCTGGGGAACAAAGGGAAGGTGTCCAGAGTGCCACGTGGCATTACCCTCTGTGGGGTGAACAACTAGAAAGATGGCTTTCTTGATCTGGTCTCCTTTCAGGAACTGGAAGAAGAGCTAAACACAGGATGGAGGAGCTGGGGCCCACTTTGGTCAATAAAGCTGACACCCACAAGATCATTTGTAGAATCCCTTGTCCGAGGAGGAGAGATAAAGGATGGAGACAAGAAATGAGCCAGAATCTTGGAAAATGTATAGTGAACCACACAAGAAGAGTAAAGTTGATAACAGTGGCAAGTAAGAAACTGAAGCAAGGAGTCAGATATGTGAATAGCATGAAGATAACCCCAGAAAGCCTGACTTTCCATCAGATTAATCTTGCATCAGAGAGATATCTGTCCTTTGAGATTAACCTTCTCTGTGAAAATAGGTTAGGGTAAGTGCCAAACCTATTCAGATCTTTCTGTTTGCCAGAGCAGCTCCACCTGTGTGAAAGAACGGCACTGTGGTATCTTCAGGGATGTCTCAGGCTCTAGCTACGTGGACAGGTGAAGCAAATCCAGAGCACTGCTTAGGCAAATGTTGAGTTGACTTGTGTTGAGTTGCAATTGACTAGTTGACATGATATTATGCAATTTAATTAAATGTTTATTTATTTCTAATTTTCAATTATTGAAGCCATTTTTTTTCATGTCTCAGACATTTTCTTAGGCCTTTGAGAAGTTAAGAGAAGGATAGTGAAGGGAAGTCCCTGAGAAACAGCTGCGTAGGTGGCCTGGAGCAACCTGTCCAGATGGAAGTTTGAGGGTGGAAGGCTCCAAGAAGGAATTTGCCAAGAACTGACAGAGTACATAATTGCTGGAAAAGATTGAGAGAGACTTTCAGATTGCTCACAGATATGGAAAGAATGAGTCACAGGTACATAGAAGCTAATCAATTTATTTTAAAAGAGTTAAACATTAACTCCTAGAAAAGTTAAACATTAACTCTTAGAAAAGTTATTGTTAGTGTAATCATAGAACACAAGTAGCTTTGGCTGTGAACAATATTTACATAATCATGTTAATGTAAACACTGAATATTGAGTTAACCTAAAATTATGATTATGTGCTGAGATCACAGGAGACGGGAGGTGGATGCAGGGCTTCATGTTTGAGTGCTAAACACTCATCTTCCATGGTAGGAAATATACAGACGCTAGATAAAATTAAATGAAGGCATGCTGGGTTACATATATTATTTAGAAATATGGAGGCTAACATCAGAAAAAACTGAGTGGCTGAGCTTGCCAAGCACAGGTTAATATGTAACTTGTGAACAACAAGAGGCGAAGGGAAGTGTCTCTGTATAGATTCCAAAACCTGATTTAATCAAGCATGCTTATGTAATGGAGCCTCCATAAAAACCCTAAATAATGGAGTTTGGAGAGCTTCTGGGGCAGATGAACATGTGGAGGGAGCATACCTGGAGAGGGCACAGAGGCTCCACACCTCCTCCCATACCTTGCCCTATGCAGCACTTCCATTCAGCTGTTTTTGCGTTGTATTCTTTGTAATAAACCTGTAATATTCTGCAAAGTAAATGAAACAATCAACAGAGGGAAGGGACAACCTAAGAATGGAAGAAAATATTTGCAAACCATACATCTGATAAGGCTTTGCTATCCAAAATATATAAAGAACTGGAACAACTCAATAGCAAGAAAACAAATAACGCAATTAAAAGGACGTTTCTTGAAAGAAGACATACAAATGGCAAACACGATTTTGAAAAAATGCTCAACATCACTATTCATGAGGGAAATGCACATTAAAACCCAATGAGATATCACCGCACACCTGTTAGAGTGGTTACAGCAAAAAAATGAAAGATAAGTGTTGGTGAGGATATGAAGAAAAGGGAACCATTACACACTGTTGGTGGGAATGTAAATTAGTACAGTCCTTACGGAAAATAGTATGGAAGTTCCTCAGAAAATCTGAAATAGAACTATCATGTGACCCAGCAATCTCAAAACTGTGTATCTCTTTCCAAAGGATATGAAATCAGTAGGTCAGAGAGATATCTGTCCTCCCGTGTTTATTGAAGCACTATTCACAATGCCTACAATATAGAATCAACCTAAGTGTCCATCAGTGGACGAATGGATAAAGAAAATGTGGTCCATATGCACAATGGAAAATAGTTCAGCCTTACAAAAGAAGGAAATCCTGTCATTTCAACAATATGGATGAACCTAAAGGACGTTATAATAAGTTAAATAAAGCAGACACAGACAGACAAATACCACATGATCTCACTTAAATATGGAATCCAAGAAAGTCAGACTCATCAAAGCAGAGAGTAGAACAGTGGTTACCAGACTCTGGTAAGGAGGGATGGAGAAATGTCGACCAAAGGATACAAAATCTTAACTAGACAGAGGGACAAAAATAAATAAATAAATAAATAGACTTCATATGAAACTAAAAAAATAAATAAACCAGTAATAATAAGTAAAGCCCTTTTCTGAGTTCCGTGAGCCATTGTAGCAAATTATCCAACATGGGGAGCAGTTGTGGGAACCCCCAAGGCCTGCACTCTGAAGTGGGGGCAGTTCTGTGAGACTGAGCCCTTCACCTGTGGGGTCTGTGTGAGGTCTAGGTAGTTAGAGTCAGAACTGAGTTGAGTTCTCTGGGCCCAGTTGGTGTCCAAAGAAAAAAAATCAGATCATAATATGGAGGAAAACAGATCTTCAGCATCTGAGGAATTAAAATTTGAGGCAACACAGGCCCGCGTCTAGGCGGAAGCAGAGACACGCTGCCAGCACCGAGCCCCCCAGACCCTGCTGTTAGGAGCCTCCTCTACTAGGAGCCCTTAAATATTCAGTCTGTTCATTTCAATCACTGACGCTTCCTCTGCCTGCAGAAGAAATTTGCTTTTTGGAAGGAGCATAGTGAACTATGAAGACTAGAAAAGGATTAACAGACAGTTGTCTGTCGGCCACAGACCCAGTGTTTCAGAGCCAAGGCGGGAGTGCAGCCTGGTCACTCCGGCAGCAGCTGGCAGGGCCCTGGCCGGATGTACAAAGGAAGGCAGTCCCCGGCAGGGCCAGCCAGGCTTCCCGGTCGCCAGCTGCCAGAAAGGGGACCAGGGAAACGTTGACACCAGGGCGCACTAACGTTCGCGGAATTGGAGACCCAGCATATTTTAGTGCATTGTAAGGGAATTGTTTTGTTTTGTTTTGCAGCTAACCTAAGAGCTCACGGCATCCTCGCAGCAACCGGGAGGGAGAAGGTGGCAGTTCCACCTGTGGGCGAAGGCAGGGAGGCAGTCGCACACCAGGGCCCTGAGGCCCCGGCGCCTGCGTCCACATCCCAGCTCTGCTGTGCTCCCTGCTTGCTCCGCACTCCGGTCTTGCGTCTCCCTGGCATGATCACGGACTGTCCTCTGCAGAGGCCAGAAACCGCACATGCATACTTGGGCCAGAAAGTGGTTCGCTGTCATGGGGGCACACACGCCCTAACAGGAAGTCTGGCTGCGGGAGACAGTGACTGTGACAGCAAAGACGCCTCCCCTCTCTGACCTGCCCCTGCAAGTACTGCAGGCCCTGCCGCCGCACTGCCCGGCCCTCGCAGCAGGCTGTCTGGCCCGTCCTTTTGTCAACCCTGCCCAGATGGCCCAGCGGTGCTGCTCAACCGTTTCCAGCAAACTCCTTGAGGACAAGGACTCATTCCCACCTCTTTTGCCCACAGTGCCCACCTTTGGCCTCCAGAATACTTATGAGTTGCTGTTGCGAGGATCAAAGGAGAAAACTTGCAAACCTGCAACACAACTGTGTCACGGACAGGCGCCCCTCCGGGCCGGTGTCCTCCCGAGGCAGAGCGGTCACGGTCGCGCCGGGCGGGCAGGCTCAGGGCATCTGCCGGCTCCTCTCCTGCCTGCTGGGTGAGGTGAGCGGGGGCTGCAGCGGCTCCCCCAGCCCAGCGGGGGATCCCGGCGCTCTGCAGCTCTTTCTAATCACCCCGAGGAGGCTGGGGGCTCCAGGAGGACAGCAGTGGCGCCTAATTATCGCAGCCCGGAGCGAGCCCAGCAGGCCGCACCCAGCGGGAGGCCAGCCTGCCTTCCTTAATGAAGACACGCTCTCCAGCCCGGCAGGAACCCTGCTGGAGGGGTGCAAACTCCAGAGCACAGTGTACAAAATGCCGTTTCCCCTAGAAATCGAGTCAGCACCTTATTTTTTTCTTATTACTCTAAGGTCTCTCCCAGCCCCGACTCTGGTTCCTGCCGGGCACGGGCACCTCCGGACCCAGCGGCCGGCTAGGCAGGGCCCAAGAGCATTCGTCTTTCTTTCGGTTCATAAATTAAAAAGGGCACATTTAATAGAATGGGTTCCAACTCTCTCCAGGAGAACCAAAGAGATGCCATATCACCGTTATTTCTTATAGCTGAGTAATACTCCATGGTATACATATACCACAGTTTACTAATCATTCATGAATTGATGGGCATTTGGGTTGTTTCCACATCTTTGCAATTGTGAATTGTGCTGCTATAAACATTCGAGTGCAGATGTCTTTTTTATAGAATGTCTTTTGTTCTTCTGGGTAGACACCCAATAATGGGATTGCTGGATCGAATGGTAGGTCTACTTGAATCTGTTTAAGGTGTCTCCATATTGCTTTCCACAGGGGTTGCACTAGTTTGCAGTCCCACCAGCAGTGTATGAGTGTTCCTGTCTCTCCGCATCCACGCCAACATGTATTGTTGTCCCAAAAATGGAAAAATAAGCACCACCAGCAAACTGGTCTTCCTGATCATCACCTAAGTGCACATTTGGGAATAACACCAATTGGGTATCTGACAGAGGTGGGGGCTGGGGGGAGGGGATGGGTGTATACCTACTTGATGAGTGTGATGCTCACTGTCTGGGGAATGGACACGCTTGAAGCTCAGACTCAGGGAGAAGCGGGGGTATGGGCAATATATATAACCTGAACTTTTGTGCCCCTATAATGAGCTGAAATAAAAAATAAATAAATAAATAAAATTAAAAAAAAAAAAAAAGGACACAGAGGCCAACTTGAGGGGGCTTCTATTAGCCACAGATGGGGCAACTGAGGCATCAGAAAACGATAAGACCTATAATGGATAAAAAGATATTCAACATATAAAATCCATGAATTTAAAAATATCCATAACTGAATATGAGCTATATGGGAACTGTTTGTACTGTCCTCACTACTTTACTGCAACTCTACAGCTACTCTCAAATAAAAAGTCTATTTAAAAAAAGAATAGTCAAAAACACAAAAGGCCACATATTATGTGATTCTATTTGTATGAAATGTCCAGAATAGGCAAATACACAGAAGACAGATGAGTGGTTGCCAGGGACAGGGAAACGGCAAATGGGAGGTGGCCACTTACTTGGAATGGGGGTTTCAATTTGGGGTGATGCAGTTCTGGAAATAAACAGTGGTGATGGCTGCACAACACCGTGAATGTACTTAATACCATGGAGCCATGCGCTTTAAAATGGTAAATTTTGCATTATGTGTATTTACACAATTTTAAAAAAGACAAGAGAGAAAGTTTAAATGAATACATTGTAGCAAAACACAAATGTATTTATGGGAATGATAGCAAACATTCAACTTCGAGACAGTTGATATTCCTGAGAAGGAATACAGAAAAAAAAAAGGATAAGGCCATGGTACCTAAGCTATATTCGTCATTCATTTGCTCCTTCACACATGCATGCAGTGCTTCCTGAGTGCCTGCTATGTGCCTGTCGCTATCCCAGGGGACGGGATACATCTGTGAAAAGGAAGCAGACAGACTGACTAACCCTCTGTTTTACCTACAAAATTGCGTGTGTGCACCTGAACCAACGTGGCACTGGATCTACCAAATGTACATCTTAAGGGCTGGTGCCTGGGTGTTTTATATTTCTGCTGAACATGCTGCAGTAAGTGATCTTACAAGACTATCTCATTTAATCATCATTGACTTTGTAACCTAGATTTTAACTCCACTCCACAGATGAGTCACTAAGACTTTCAGAGGTTATGTGATTTGCCCAAAGTTACACAACTAACAAGCAGTAGAGCTGAAATTTGAAAGCAGAGAAGCTGATGCATAGCTTCCATATGACATTGTGGGAAGGAAAGTGTTGACAGCAGGTCTCTAACTTGCTCCGATGCCTGGAAACATGAGACACACTGTTGACTTTGACTAGACTTCCTTGTAAACACATGGATGGGATTTCCCAGTAGAGATACAAGCAAGATCTTATGTAAGAATGTTTTCAGCAAGATATACCTGGTCTCTCTAGGTCGCTTATTATAAATAAATCTGGGATTATGGATTTATGGGATACAGCCAGCTGAAGAATGAGATGTAGTCATATATGTTCCTGCACTAAGTGAATAATGAAGTAAAAATACTAAGAAGTCAAAAATCTAAGCGGCTTTCTTCGTGCCAATTCATACTGCACACATCACTAGATCTCCTCTGTTAGTTACTCTGAAACACGTCCCAGTGCAGAAAAAGGAACTTTTTTTGAAACTATGTTTGATTGCTCAGATTCCTTGAAGAGACTAATGCTGTAATGTGGTTTTGCCTACTGTTTCTTTGTATCCTCCCCTAATAATTAGTAAATTTTGGTGTTGATTAACATTTTTTTTAAACTCTGAGTTTATGGTAATATTTATACACACACGTACACACACGTACACACACATACACACACAACAAACAAACAAACAAAAAAACTTCAACTTCCCTGTAGGAGTTGCTAGGACATCAATTCATCTTTCCAAAAAATTGATAAATGGCAAGAATCAAGCATTTTTATGTCTTTTCTGCATTAACTGTAGAGTAACTATTAATAATATTTGGTAAGAGAAATCATTTTTATTAAGAATTCCAGGTAGTAAATATGAAAGGATTGAGAGAATGTAAAAAGCACCATTGTGCAAACCTAATTAAATAATGGATCTAGGTTATGATTATCAATGGGTGTTGAAGTTATTAGGTGGAGAGTTGATAAGGAGCATCATAAAAGATAGTTCAGACTGGTAACACTGAGCCCCCAGGTCCACCAACCGTAAGGCAAAATAACCAGACACCATGTGCCCCCGAGGCAGGGCAGCAGGCAAGGCCCAGCACCATGCCACCACCTTCCCAACGAGAGCGACCTGAGCCCAGTCAAAGCCCTCCATCTGAATGTGCATTTTCCAGAAATGCGGGAGCTGGAACAACATCTTGAGGAACACCAGGATAAAGTGATGAGCCAAATCCTGAGTACTGACAGCTACAGGACAAATGATCAAGTTTCTTGCAAACAAATAAAAAGGCATGAGAACAAGCAGCGGAGATTAAAAGAGACATAAGAAAGAGATGCAACAGGTGGACCTTGTTTGTATTTTGAATCAAACTGATCAACTAACAAAAAGACATTTTTAAGATAATCAGGGAAATCTGAATACATTCTGATACTAAAGAGTAACTATTTATTTTATAGGCTTACTTTAATTTTGTGGCTTTGCTTAAAATATAGGCCAGACGTACATATGCAGTCGTTGCTGAAATGACATGGAATTTGTATTAAAATACTCAAGATGGGAATGGATGAAATACAATTTGTGTGTAATGACTACATGAGGATTATTAGTCTCTCTATTCTTATTATGTATGAAAGTTTTCATAATAAAAGATTAAAGTTCTTTTTAAAGTACAGAAATAAGTGAGCAAAGAAATAACAAAATATGCTAAATATTGTCCTTTGCATCTAAGGACACCCCAGTGGCTCTCACGGGGCAGGGCAGGGGGAGCCCACTGGTACAGCCTGAGCCCCATGGTTAGTGGCAGCCTCTGCAGTGCTTGGTGTCACATGGGCTGGTCACCCTCTGGGTGGGTCTCACTTGACAGGATATGGTGGCTTCCCTGGTATTTCCCATGGTGATCACTACCTTGCAGACATCCAGGAGGGGTGTTGGGAGTGATAAACTGGATCTAATGAATAGCATGAGGGGATTGAGTACTTGAAAATGAGTCAAAAATGGACTAATGTGTAATGGAAAGGATGACATTGGAAAAGTTTGGGATGAAATGGTGTGGAATGGATGTGTTGAGCTGGGCTGGTTAGGAAAACACAGGTGGAATGGGATAATTTGGATAGGATGGTTTGGAGTGGAATGAAATGACAATTTAGGCTTTGCTTATGAAAGTGGTAAAAAAGATAGAATGGCAAAAAAGTGATAGAAATCTCAGAAGACTTGAATACATAAGAAGCAACTGGAAATATCAGTGAACCAGAAACTAGCTAAACACCAGTGCATTGAGTTGATTTTTTACAGCTAAATCCCAAAGATCAATTACAGCTTCCCAATAACCATGGTGAGAAGTTTATTTGCCCATGCTCCTCATCCCCCACTAACTGAAAACAGATTTCTGAGCTGGGGGTTCACAAAGAAAAAAGCTTTGATTATCATATTCCTTAGACTCTTAGTAAAGAAAGCTGCCTCTCACCAAGTGCAAGTGCAAGGAAAAGTCTGCTTCCATCATGAGCCAAGGACACACAGGAGAAGCAAGACCCCAGGAGGGAGATGAGGGTATAATACATTTTTCAGTACTGTGGTGGATAAAAGATGCCCACAAATTATTTGACACTCCTTCTGTGAAGAGATGCAATATTTGTTCCCTCCCCTTAAATCTAGGCAGGCTCTGTGTCTTCTTGCATCAATAGAATGTGTCAGAAGTGACACTGTGCCAGTTTCTAGACCCAGGCTTTGAGACTAGCCACCTCCACCTCTCATTTCTTGGAACATTCACTTTTGGAGCCCTGAGTTGCTGTGTCAGAAGTTCTCCTGCCCTGCTAGAAAAACCACTTGCACAGGCCCTGATTCCACAGAGAGGAAAAGGGGCCCAGGTGAGCCCAGCCTCTCCACCCTCCACCCCTGCCAGGCATGAGTGAAGCATCCCTAGAACCTCCAATTGCCAGCTGAATACCACCAGTCAATGCCACATGGAGCAGAAGAACCACCCCACTGAGCCCTGTCCAAATTCCTGACCCTCACGTCATGAGCATAATAAAATGAGGGCTGCGTTAAGCCACTAAGTTGGGGTGGTTTCTTACGCCAACACTGGATAATTGGAACACCTGATGTTCGTTAAACATGTGACACAGAGACAGTAGATCTTCTCTCAAGCCCTTAGGCAGTGAGGCTGTGTGCACAGAGCCAGCCTTGTTTCATGCCTGGCTCCACCAGATGGCTAGACCAGGGGAGGAGGAGTTGGGGACAGGGAGGAGGGCAAGGGCAACAAGCTCATGTGGGGACTGAACCAGGGTCCTGGCCTCCTTGGCACTGCGTCCTGAGCCCTGATGCAAGAATCCACAGTTATCAGGCTGGGTTTCTGTCATTTGCCAGGGGACTGGGAAACAAAGGAAAACCCTAAAGAAGGAAAAACAGACAGAAGAAGGAACACTGGGCTTGGAGACAGCCCCACTGGGTGACCTGGGGAAAACTGAGCAGACTTTCTCCTTCCTGACAATAACAATGGCTGTCATTGTTGAGCTCTGACTATGCACAAAACCCAGCACTAACGTGTCACTCATCCTCACAGCACTCCTGAGATACAGGAGTTGCCACCTCCACTCTACAGAGCTGGAGGAGCCATGGGGCCCGGGTGTGGAGCAGCACAACAAAGGGAATAAAGCCCATGGCACTGGCATCCCAGCAGCTGGGTTTGGAAGCCCACTCTGCTGCCAACTGCACCTTCCCCAACTGCAGCTTTCTAGTCTGCAAGGTGGGGATGAGAAGACTGGCCCTTTAGGGCCATAAGGATGACATATGATGACATATGCAAAGTGACAGGCACAATATAGGCTCTCAGTAAATGCTGGCAATCCTGACCCCTTGCCCATGAACTCAGCAGAACTGATGTGCAGAACTCAGGCTGCTGAGGTCAGTGGGAGTGAAGGGCCAGCAGAGCTTCAGACTCAGAGAGGGCTGGTTTGGAAGCCTGGCTGTACCACTTATTAACTGCAAGACTAAGGCAACTCCCTGCACCTCCCTGGGCCTCAGGTTCCCCACCTGTAAAGTGCTGCTGCTAGGGCCTCTCTTGCAAAGTTGTGGTGAGAACTAAATGAAATAAAATGCTCGGATGTAGAAGGTGATAAATAGTGAGCATCACCATTATCATTGTCATTATCACGTCTTCTGCAGAGAGGACCTGCCAGGCCTGGGAGATACGGAGAGCAATGTCTCTGACATATGGAAGCAAAGTAAACGGGAGCTGGTAGCCTCTGTTCACCTCCTGGCTCCAGAAAGAGCCACCTGTGGAGGCGACTCCACCTGGAGCGAATGAGGGGAGGAATGTGTCTCTGTGCTCTTGGGAGGAGCAGTGCCCTCCCACGTCTGTCTGATGAAGGGCCAGCAGTGAGCGTGAGCAGCCAGAGGGTGCCCATGAGGACCAGGGGACCGTCCATCACTGAGGCCCTATCGCAAACAGCCTTTACCCCAGCTTACTCCAGGCCTGCTTCCTACTCTCTCCCTAAGGACACAGCTATTCAGAGGGGCAAAGAGGCCTGGCCAAGGTAGTCCTAGAAATTGCTGGCTTGGGGGGCCATGGGAGATGGGCAGACCTGGAAAGAAGGGACTGAAACAAGCCAGGGCTGGGCAGAATCCTCATTCTCCAAGGGAGAAGTCCTAGTTCAACCCCCAGTCTGGGTTAATCAGGAGAAGAAACGTCTTCTGTTATTTACAGCCCTGTCTGCATTCACAGAGGGTCGGCTGCCCCATGGATGGGCCCTGATGGGCTGAGGGTGGAGATGCTGAGAAACTCCTCTCTGGTGGCTCCACATGATGGAATGAGGGTCTGCAAGCTGGATGGGAAGGGGACAACAGGAGGAAGGAGCATAAGGCCAGGTTCTGCAGAATGATGTGCCACCAGGAGAAGCCCTGGGTTATTAGAGATGGGATGGGACAAGCAAGAAGGACATTGAGGAATAAAATAGACAGTATGGATGTTTAGGTAATTATCTGAGGGCTGTGAGGAAAGCTCGCTCCTGACTCCTTTATATTGATCTTCTGTGAATTCTATTTTGCTTCCAAATGCTATTGTGCAGTGGATCCTTCCATGGAACTCAAAGGGTTGGCTTTCCTTATCTGGCCATAGGAGTGCCATGCAGAGTTGGCCTATAAGGACCAGGAATCCAAGTCCAAGGAGGCCAGGAGAGAGTAAGACCCAAGGAAAAACAGAAGTCCTGGGAGTTACCCCAAGTCATCAGGTTGAGGGATGCAGGCAATCCTATTTTAATCTCAGGGTGGAGAAACACCAGCTGACATCTTAGCTGCCCATGCTCTGTGGGGAACATGGGTGGTGGAAAAACTAGACATTGGTCTCAAACAAACATGGATTCACATCCTCTGTTGGGAATGAGAGTGGCCAAGGTCACACTAGGGTATGGCGGCCGAACCCCTGGCCAAAAGGTCAAGAGCCTGCCATCAGTGATGATGTCACCTCCCACCTGGAGGACAGTGATACTGCCCAGGCTCCCAGGAAGAAGGAGAAGGAGCCCTGGGACTCTGGGGAGAAGTAGGGGGGACGTGCATGCTATCTCCCATTGTCATGACACCACATGAGGTAAGCATTATCATCCTCACCTTAGAGATGGGGAAACAGAGGTGTGGAGACACTCCATAATTCACTGGAGCCAGTACTATATGCAGGTTTGTCTAGATCTAGAGCTTGTATTCTTTCTACTACATCTTCCTGCTTCAGGGACTTAGCACCCAACACTACTACTACTGCCACCACCACAATCACTGACAACACCCCCACCACCATTACCACCAGCACTGCCAGCAATATCATGCTCACCACCACCAATACCACCATCACTGTCGCCACCACCCCCACAGCCATTGTCATCACCCAATCACCAACACCACCACCACTGCTGCTGCCAACACTGTCACCATTATCCCCAGTGTGAACAAAAAATAAAATCCTAAGTCCTCTGCTAACTGAACAGACCCTTCTTGGCCAAGGGGGCCCCAGAAACACCTTAAAACTGAGTTCCCAGCCATGACAGGATGGGAGCTATAAAGCACAATTACACATGTGCAAGATTTCTCTTTTCATAAATATTCATGACTCCTCCTATAGCTTGCTAAGTATGTATATTTAGTCTCCCTGCTAAGTATAAAACCCTGTTCCTTTTGTCTCTCCCTTGGAGAATGAGGATTCTGCCCAGTCCTGGCTTGTTTCAGTCCCTTCTTTCCAGGTCAGCCCACTGCCCGTGGGCCCCCTGAGCCAGCAATTTCTTGGGCAACATTGGCCAGGCCTCTTTTCCCCTCTGAATGGTTCTGTCCTTAGGGAGAGAGTAGGAAGGCTCCTGGCTTGTGGCTGAGAGTGGTGTTTCCCAGCTTGGCAGGATGGCTACTGGGAGCTTAAAAAGACCCTTTATGAGAAATAAAGCCCTACTTTTTCCAGAGTATAAACCTCATTACTTTTTAGCAACATCCAGCAACACCACCATCCGCACCAGCACCCCTAGCACCAGCAACAGCAAACAACACACACGGCACCTGAAATTGTAACACCACTATCTTCAGCAACACCAATGCCACTACTAACACCAACACAAACACTAGCACCAATATCAGCATTAGCATCAAAAGACCAAGATTTGCCTCAAACAGCTACACCTCTTACTTTGTGAAGTAAAGGGGAAGAGAGTCTGAGAAAAAATTGAAAGGTGAGAGAAGTGTTAGGGTGGGGACTCATGGTGCAGGCTGAGAAAGAATTATTGACACAAAGATTAGAATAGTTTTAAAGAAAGAAAGTTTATTTTACTTTTCAAAGTTGGGGGCAGGGCACAAAGGAAGAGAGGAGAAATGCCGACATAGGGGGCTCGGGATTTTTATGGAAGTAAAGGGAAAAACAGTTTATTGTGGCAGACTGATAGCAGGAAATGGCTGTGAAACAGTTGTGTCTGATTTTTCCTTTTTTCGCTCTTCTCTGTGAGGCTGGTTTATTAAAGTCCTTGGAAAGTGGTCTGGCGAGAGCTGGAACGGAAAGCTCACACAGCTGCTGTCTGCTTGGGAACTCCTCCAGGTGCTGTTAAAGCAAATCTCTCAAATAAAACAATTTAAGCCACAGGTGGGTAATCAAACAAAGGGTCAGTTGTGCTGTGATTTTTTTTAAGGGACAATTATGTGTTGTGAGCTTTCTCCTTTATTTTTCTTTGTGTTATTTTATTTTTTTCTGTTAGATAGTTTATTAACAAGGCCATCCTATCAAGAAGAATGAGTGATCAAGGCAAAAAGAGGAGAATGGTAAACTCCCAGCCTCCTGCTGACATCTCCAAGTCAGTTGGGTCCAAGGCAGCCCAGCAGCCTGAGGGATACAGCCCCTGACCAGGAAGGGCCTGTAGCCCAGGAGCGGCTGTGAGAAGCCCCAAGCTCGCACTCTCCTCCCCCAGCCATCCCTGTCTCACCCTCTCCAGGGCCCGCATGCACTCTCCCCAGATGCTACGTGCCCAGCTGGTTTGATGACTCAGGGGCCTGGTCTCAGGTCTCACACCTGAGCCCCAGGCAGGGACTCTGGGGACCCAGGTTCTAGCCACATGGCCCCACCATGAACCTAGGGGGACTCAGCCTTGTTCAACCCTGTGCTGGATGACGGACATGCAGGTGAAGAGCAGAGCAAGATAGAGAAGGCCTTGCAGAGGAAAGCAGCCAGATTCTTCTTGTTCCTTCACTGGCTACTATGAACTAAAGTAAAATATTAAGCCCTCCCCAGCTGACTGAATGGACACCCTCTCAGCCCAGAAATACCCTAAAACTGAGTTGCTGGCCATGAGAAGGGAGGTCAGACATACTTCATCTCACCCCCTCCCTTCCTGTAGCTGTCCTCTGTAGCTCCGACAGGCCTGAGGCTGTGCAAGGCACACCTGCAGGTCCTCCATCTACAAAACAAATCGCTGAGTCTGGGAATATGTCTGGTGGCTTGTCTCTGATGAACAGACTTCCCAGTCTTAACTTAAAACATTCCAAGCCTTTAGACGAAGCTTCATTTCTTTACCCAATTACAAATCAAAAAGACTTTAAACCCACCTATAACCTGTAAGCCCCCACTTTGAGATGTCTCACCTTTTCGGACCAAACCAATGGATGCCTTCCATGTGCTGATTTATGACTTTATGTGTAATTACTGTCTCCCTGAAATGTATAAAACCAAACTGTAACCCAGCCACAGTGAGTCTACTTACTCAAGGCTTCTTGGGCGTGACTCCAGACCATGGTGCTCAAATTTGGCTCAGAGTAAACCTCTTTAAATTATTTTCCAGAGTTTGGCTTCTTTTTCATTGACACTACCACCCTGGCCCAGGCACCAGCTGTGTGAGCTCAGTGGCCACTGAGACCCCCAGCCTCCTTCACCTTCCCCAGCTGTGACATGGAGGTGACGTCTACTGTGTAGAGTGCAGAAGCAACGAGTGCACACAGCTTGCCTGGCACAGTAGACGCAGCCCCAGCAAGCGGTTTTGGGATGAAGAGGTGAGGGAATGAGTGGATGACTACACTTGGGACAGGCTGGCCTCCCCGCTTGGTGGCCTTGGGCATTCCAACTCCTGAGGTGCCATCACGCAGGCCGCTGCAGCCCTGAGGCCTGGGGCTGAATCATCAGGCCAGATTTATGTCCCCGGCCACCAGACGATTCTGCAGAGATGTCAGCTTCTGTTCAGTTTAGCCAGACAGCACCTTAAACTTATGCTGCCAGACTTCATTAGGGTCCAGGTCTGCCGGAACCATTAAAGGTGGGGGGAGAAGGAGAGGGTGCTTTAGAAATGGAGTGTGAAATAAGGTAAAGAAAAGTTTAATGGGGCTAGAATCAAGTCTGCAAAGTACCTTATTAAGAGTCATTTTATTCATTGTCACACTGCTTGCTACAGGCCACCTGGCTCCAGCGGCAGGCGGGGCTGAGTCCCAGGCCCTCTCACCGTGCCGCTCTTGCCACCTGAGGCCTCTGGCTGACCAGGAGAGGGAGGACAACGAGCTCCTGACCAGGTTCTTACCTCAACGGTTGACACGGGGGCCCTGCCACCCAGCCTGCAGGACCTTGGTCTGTGGCACATGGAGAGAAACTCCAAGAGCAAATCCCAGAGCCCAAAACCAGCAGCCTGGGGGGAGGGTAAGGAACTGTAAGGTAAGCCGGCAGCTGGAAGATGGTGTCAGCAGGGACACCGGCATCACGGTGGGTAATCAACCCTAACCCTAACCCTAACCCTAACCCTAACCCTAACCGAGCCTGAGAAACAGAGTAAGAGACGCAGATGCCTCGGTTCTCCGCCAGAAAAGAGGCCTGGGGCGCCCCGCACACGGCAGGCTTCTTCCCGCCACGCGCCAGCCGGGGAGGGAGCCACGGCCTGCCCGCGGCCAGATGCGCTGCTCCGAGGGGCATCCCGCCCGCCCGCCCCACATCCAGCAATGCCCCCGTGCTTCAGACCCTGCCTGGACCAGAGCCCCCCGCCCAGGAGCGATCCACGCCGACCCCCCAGCTCAGACCCCAGTCACGACGCTGCCGGGAGGGCTCTGTCCTTGGTGGAGAGCTGCCAGCCAGGCTGACGTCTACGCACCGGGAAGTCTGGTGAGGGGCTCGGCCTCCCTGAGCGTGGCCACCTCCGCTGTCCTGACTAAATGGGGGCTCCAGACCACAGGGTGAGGACCAGAGAGGGCACTGTCCACTCCAGGCTCCGTCCACAGGGACAGCCAGCCGGGAGACAGCCATCCCGCTGTCTCTGAGCTGCAAGACGAGGTTCATGAGACCACTAGGTAAGGTTCCAAACAGCAGATGGCAGGTACCTCGGGATCAGAAGGGAGACAACCTGGGGGCTGGGGAGAAGGCGTCCTAGCGGGGGCGACGGATGGGCAGGAAGAGCCCAGAGCCCACTGGGGCTGGGGACAACACAGCGTTGCCGAGACCACTCCCCACCCAAACTCTGGGCAGCACAGGCTCGGCCCCAACTCCCGGGTCCGGCACTGCCTTCCAGCCCTGCGCTGTGCTGGGCCTGCCCGCACCCGCCCGGGACAGGTGAGTGGGCGCATGCGTGAGGCCCAGGCCAGCCTCGAGGGACGAGAGCAGCTGCAGGCCCTGAGGTCAGCCCAGGCTTGCCAGCAGGTCTCCTCAGGCACTGGGGGCTTCTCTGGCCTTCTGATGCCCAGTGTCCTGCACAGGAAGAGCAGAGGTGTCAGGCCCCGCGGCAGCGTGGCTGGGCTGAAAGGCTCCCCAGAGAGCCCAGGCCTGGAGGCGCTGTTCTCCTAACGGCCCCTGCGAGAGCAGTGATCACACTGAGCACTTAGTATTGCCCCGTCGCACGTAGTTTATGTACCTTAACCCTGAGGTAGGTTCTGTTGTTAAGCCCACATCACAGATGAGGAAACTGAGGCACAGAGAGATTAAGTAACTCACCCAGCATCACACAGCTACGAAGTAGCAGAGCTGGGATTTGGACCCAAATGAGAGAGGCATGACGGCTCCAGAGTCCATGCCCTTGATCCTAGGCCCTCCCACCCTAACACTCGGCTGGCAACTGGCGGCCCTTGGGCACTACAAAATCGACTGGGGCCCAAGTTGAGATGGTCAGAGATGGAGGGGGTGGGAATACCCAAGACGAATGTCCCTAAGGGTCCTGCCTGGCTGACAGCTGTGGCTGGCTCCTCACAGCTCAGAGGCTGATGGGGTCACCTCTCAGACGGGAGAGTGGTGGCTGTTGCTGGGCTGCCACCTCCTGGCCCAGGGCCCTGACAGCGACCCCACTGCCCGGGGCTCTCTCGTTCTCAGGCAGCAAGTGCTCGTCCCCAAGGGAGGGGAGATTAAAACTGCGGCCAGCAGGCCTGTGTTCTCCCCGGCCTCCCCTGTGACCCGTGCCGTCACACAGCAACAGCGCCGGGACGGATCGCCTGCGGTGTGACAGGCTGTGCTGGGGGCCCTACTCACACCCAGTCTCTGTCCTGCCACCAGGGCCACGCTGTGCTGCGGCCTCAGACCCCTGTCCTCAGGGGAGCCCAGGAAACAAACCACCAGCCTGAGCTCACGCGGCAGCTCAGGGCACGTGAAGGCAAGAAACGCAGCCTGCGGGCTGCCAAAGCCCCGGAGCTTTCGGTCGCTCCAAAGCTGTATGAGGACGTGTTATAGTAACTGTTACAGTCTGCTGAGCAATTTGAGTCTTCCAGAACGTTCTCACATTCATCCCCCACCTGGCTCCGATCCTCACCCTGAGGATAGCAGTTCCCTTGAGGACACAAGACAATAAGATTCAGCACGGGCATCTCTGACCTATCCTTTTATAATCATTGTTACGACCCAGGAGGGGGTTACCAATGGGGGAGCCACAGCGTGGGCGGCTCCCTCAGTCTGTCCGTCAGCATCCTGTGGTGACCTACTGGGACCACGCGGCAGCGGGCAGAAGAGCAGCAGTGGGAGTCAGCACGTGGCAGCTGGAACGGCTGAACCACTACGATGCGCCAAGCACAGCCCTGAGCGCATCACAGACTGAGCTCATTCCGCTCACGGTGGCCTTCAGTTAACTGTCACTCAGCATAAACCCTCAGCTGACAGACAAGGAAGCTCAGGTCGGGACTCGGACCAGACTCGCAGTCATTCATGGTGCCCAATTCAGTTATTTTTCAACTCTTTGCATTCATTCCACACCTCTCTGAAGGCCGGCCACGTTGCAGGCACGGTGCTCAGCCCTGGGAACACAGCGGTGGCGTGCAGTCAGGTGCAGTCCCCCGAAAACCTGGCAGCCCCTGGGCCACGGTGAGCCCAGGAAGGGGTAGACAGAGGCGACCCTCATCGGGCCTTCTCCGGTCTCCAGCAAGGCTCACTGAGAGATCGTCTGTCCTCATGACATAAACTTCTTGTTTCCTTGACTGTGTCTATCTTTTTCCTTCTTTACAACCAGACTTATTTTAATCTATATGCCCAAGGACAGAGAAGAATGGCACACTTTTAATGAAGAAGAGGAAGGCGAGAGTGGAGAACGTGCAGAGTAGCTTACTGAATTTCAGGCTAGCATTTAAACCTACTCATGTGATTCAAGTTCATTTACTTCTCTTGAAGTTGAGTGACAAGAACATATATTTCCCTGGAAATGTAGCACACTGAAGCCACCATAAATAAGGGCTTGGAAAATTGCACCTGTGTCTACGTGATGATTTATGAGATTCTCCATTGTCTCAGCTACTGAATCCTAGACTCGGACAGGGTCGGCCATTGCTGTTCCAAACTCTGCCTGTATAACGTGAATTCCAAAACGCTCGTCTCTGAAATGCAGCCCTGTGGATCCATCTGATCTTCTTAGTCTGGCTGGGTTCCAGCACCCACTGCAGCGTGATGGCAGTGGAAGCATCATTTCCTTGCACCCCTCAAACCTCCTCCTCCTGCTGGACCCCCATTCTTAGAGAATGGTACCAACATCTCCTGAGGCCCCACACAGAGGCCTCTCATTCTCATGCACCCTCATCCTCATCCTCATCCTACTGGTCATCTCATCCTCAGATTACACGTGCTCAGATGCCCTCAAGCGTGTTCGTTCTCCAGCCCAGGACTGGTCCCTCCAGCAGCCTGCTCACTGAGCTACCTGCTTCCAAGTCGCTCCCCACCTGTTCTTTCTATTGTGTCTACAGTGATTTTTCAAAACACAGTCTTATCATAAAGGCCAGTTCTTTCAGCCCCCCTTACAGCCTCAAATGCTCTACTTTTTCCACTCACATTTGTGCATGGCCCCTCAAAATCCTTGCTCCCTCTTGCTTCTGTGCTATGTACATACCACTCCTTCTTTGTAGAGCCTAACTTCTCCCATCTTCTTCACCTAATAAGAACTACAAATGTCAAGGCTCAGCACAAGCATCACCTCTTCCTGGAAGTCTTCCTGGATTTCCCATCCAGGATTGGTTAGACACTTCTGAATTGCAACTACAACATCTCTACCATGGGATCCATTACACTTTAAGAGAAATGTCTGTCTCTGTTCTCAGCCATCTGAACTGTGAGCTTCCCAGAAGAAGGAACCATTTCTTTCTCTCTTTTATTTTACCTTTAAAGGCTAACACAATGCTTAATCCATGGGAGAACTCAATAAACGCTTATCAAATGGATCAAGGGATGGATGAATGAGGAAATGCACAAATGGATCACTCATTCCCATCCTTCCCTCCATACTCCTCCATCTGTTGCAGAGGTCACCTCTAGATTGTATTATTAACAGGCTTTAGTCCCCATCATCTTGGTTTGCTCCTGATCATGCCATGAAATGAAAGACTCCATAATTCTACAGCGCAGTGCAGCGTTTTACAAACATTTATGAATGAAACTTAAGAAGTACATTTTAAATCATAATTCAAATCACACATGAGGAAACAAAGTATCACAAAATAATATTTAGTTATATAGCCATGCAATGCCTCTAGTATTTTTTATTGTCTTCTATTATATTATATTTTTCCCTATTCTATTTTATATCTCCTTTTTATATGCTGGTCGCAGCTCACCAAATTAGCTTTACTGTCCACTATTTATGAACCACAGTTTGAAAAACATTGCTGAAGAGTAAAATCCTTAATATTTTGATTTAAAATGTATTTGAAGTATAAGGTTAAATCAGCCATCCAAACTTCGGTAATATTTCAACCAAATTTATAAAACGTGTGGGTTTCACTTCTTAGTGAATTTCAAAGAAAAAATAAGTTGCACAGTATACCAAAAATAATTAAATCTGTTTTTTAAACTCTCTGAAGCATTTAGATTTAAGCTAACTATATTTCAAGAATGGCTACCAAAAAATAATGATCCCAACTGTCGAGCTCATACTATTCCTTCATGAAGATTGTATTTGTTATTCTTTCTATGACCATTCCTTCTCATCTTAAGCTGAAAAGTCAGTTCATAAAAGCCTTGGCTAAGTGGTGTTGGTACAGTGCTGAGTGCAGCTGCCTTCCACAGCAGCCTGGCCCAACTGGACTATTCTTACTTCCTATTCTTGCGTTCCTCTGGAGCAATATCATGGACACCGACAGTCAAGATCACTGTATGCTCTTTGACTAAGGAAGAAAACATAACCCAGACACCCTTCAGTGTGTCACACAATGTCCAGTAGACAATCAAAATTACTAAACATGTAAACATGAGAGGAAGCAGGAAAAAGTAAGCCATAATTGGAAAAAACTGTCGATAGAAATAGATTTCAAAATGGCCACAATGATGGACTTAGCAGAGAAAGATATCAAAACCGCTAAGACAGTATACTCAAGAACACAAAGGAAAACATTGACATAATGAGTTAACATTTGCAGGATGCAGTTTAAGTGGTGCTTAGAGAGAAATTTAGAGTTGTAAATACTTATATTAGAGAAGAAAAAAAGTATAATTTTGTTAGGAAAACAGGCTAAGAGACGTGCAAGGTTTCAGGGGTTTTGCAGGCTTTGCCTTGAAGGAATCTGTGGGCGTGTCAGTTCACAGACTAGAAGCTGCTCCCGACACAGACAGGCATTGTCAGGACATCTGCATAGCAGCGTTTCTTTCATGCTGCCAGCCGCCGCCTTGAGCTTATTGCACAGCAGAGCTCGGTTTTGGGCCCTGGCTGAGGAGCTGATTGAAATGCCTGCCCAGCAGATAACGTGCAGCTGGAACTATCTTATACTTCAAGGATACTCCTGCTTCACTCCAGACCACATGTCTCTGTATTTAGAGAAATAGATTAGATTAGTATACAGATTCAGTGTTCTTACTTTATACATTTTTATCTTTAATTTGTATCCTCAGCTAGGTCTGTTTCTAACTTAGGGCTTAACATGTTTATCTTAGAAAAATTTTATAACCATCTATTCTTGTAGACAGAATTAGGTAAGGGTCCCTTGAAGTCTTTGGGGCACCAAGAAACTTCAACAAATGAGCTGTACACATAATTCTTTAACCAAGGACAACTACTTACTGTAACAATAAATACTCATGTGGGATTTCACTTGGTGCCTCACAGCTCATGGGAATGCTGGAGGACCCCTGACTCCCCCATCACTTTAAACTGCACTTTGTCTCTGTCTCTGTTATTCCTTTGTCTCTATTATTTTCCAAATCTCTTGCAACAGTCCTGCCTGGGACCTGTTTTGCTGGAAGAATAGCTAACTCTCAGCATAATTTCAGTGATCTAAGTTTCCAAATTAAATTCAAAAATAGAAAGTAGATTAAAACCAAAAAAGTAGAAAAAGGGTGTTATAAAGACAAAAGCAGAAATCAATAAATTAGAAAACAGACAACAGAAAAATAATAATACAACCAAAGGCTAGTTATTTTTAAAATTTAAAATTTATAGAAGTCTAAAAAGACTGATCAAATAAAAAGAAGACATAAATTTTAAAATGTCAAAAATGAAAGAGGTGATCAATATGGATCCTACAGACATTGAAAGGAAAATAAAAGAATGGTATGAATAATTTTATACCAATAAACTTGACAACTCTGATGAGACAGACAAATTCCATGAAAAGCACAAATGATCAAAACTGACATAAGAAGAAATAGAAAATTGACTAGCTCCATTGTATTTGTTATCTATTTGGGGGTAATAAAAGTTATCCAAAAATATACGAGCTTAAAATGACAAACGTTTATTATCTCATAAATTTCTGAGGTTAAGGAACCTCAGAAGGTTAAGGGAGTAGTCTAACTGGGTGATTCTGTCTTAAGGTCTCTCCCAGGATTGCAGTCAGGGTGTCAGTCAGGCCCCAGTCATCCCAAGGCGTGAGTCTGCCTGAGAATCCTCTTCTGCTCTCACTCGCATGGATGCTGTCAGGGCTCAGTTCCTCACTGGCTGTACACGGGAGGCCTCTATTCCTTGCCACCTGGGCCTGTCCACAAGTTGCCTGGATGTCCCCTCAACACAGCTCCTGGCTTTTGTCAGAGTGAATGATCTAAGAGAGAAACATAGCTGGAAGCTGCAGCCCTTTATAATACACTCATAAGTGAAATATCATGAAATCTGCTGGATGCCATCGGTCACACAGGCAAACTCTGGTATGACATTGGAGGGGACTGCACAACTCCACAGGCTGTGACTACTGGGGGTCGGGCCCTTGATGGCCATCTTGGAGATTGGCTACTGCATCTACATCTATCAAATAACCAAAAACCATCCCCAAAACAGAAATCCAGACACAAATAATTTTAGTTATGATGTTTTCCAAACATTAAGGAAAGTATTTCAGAAAATACAGGTGGTAAGAACATGTGTCAACTAATTTTATCATGCCAAAATAACCCCGATACCAAAGACTGACAAAGACATTATAAGAAAAGAAAATTAAAAGTTTATCTCCCCCATGAACATATACATGAAATCCTTAACAAAATATTAGCAATACATAAAATCAGTTTCACTAAATGGATTTTATCCCAGAAATACCAGGTTAGTACAACATTAAAAAATCAATTAATATAATTTAATACATTAACAGAATAAATGAGAAGCCCCATGTGATTATCTTCACAGTTATAGAAAAAGCATTTGAAAAAAATTCAACATTTCTTTAAGAAAAATAAAACTCACAGCAAATTAGGGATCAAAGGAAAATTCCTCAGTCTTGTAAAGGACATCTACTAAAACAGCTAAAATCATACTTAATGGTGAAATATTGAGTGCTGTCTCATAAGTGTGTCTGCTGTTGTCACTTCTGCTTGATATTGTTGTAGAGGTCCTACGCAATGCAATAAGACAGGAAGAAATTACATAACATAAAGATTGGGGAAAAAGAAGTAAAACTTTCCCTACTTTTAGATGATGACATGATTGTTACAAGGAAATCCTGAGGAATCTTAAAAAATATGAAATAGATAAGTAAATTTAGCAAGGTCATGAGGTGCAATGTCAATGATCAATAGTAATTACATTTATATATATTGACAGCCAACAATTGAAAAATGAAATTTGAAAACTATGCCATTTACAAGAAAATTAAAAAATAAAGTACTTAATAATAAGAAAGAACATGCAAGAATAACAAAGGACATGCAAGACCCCTATTCTTAAAACTATAAAACACTGCTGGGAGAAATTAAAGCCTTAAATAAATTACAAAATATATTATGTTCCTGATTTGGAAGAGTCAATATTGTTAAGATGTCAGGTTCCCCCAAATAAATCAATAGAGTCAATGTAATTCAAATAAAAATTTCAATAGCCTTTTTGAAAGAAATCAACATCTTTATTTTAAAATTTATTTGGAAATGAAAAGGATCTGGAGTAACAAAATCAGTCTTGAAACACAAGAACAAAGTTGGATGACATACCTCCTAATCACAAGACTTACTATAAAGTTACAATAATCAATACAGTGTGGTATTTACATAGGAATACATTAATGTATTTCTATGTAATAGGATGTAATAGGAACTGAATAGAATGTCTAGATGTAGACTTACACAAAAATAGTCAATTGATTTTTCACAAAGATGCCAAGAAAATTTTATGGAAAAGTCTTTTTAAATATTAGTCCTGGAACTGGATAAACAGATGGGGAGAAAAATAACCTCAAATTCTACTTCATACCCCACAGATTTGCACAAATTAATTCAAGATGGATCACAGAGCTAAACAAATAGTTTAAACTGTAACATTTTAGAAAAATATATATCTTCCTAGCTTTGGGGTAGGCAAAGACTTTTTAGAAAAGGCACAAAAATTATGAACCATGAAAGAGAAAAATTATAAATTAGAACTTCATTAAATTTTTAAAACTTTTTAGCTACAAAAAAATAAAATACCTAGGAATAAATTTAACCAAGGAGATGAAAGATCTCTTCACTAAAAACTACAAAACACTGAAGAAAGAAATTAAAGAGAGCACAAATAACTGGAAAGGTATTCTGGCAGGATTCATGGATTGGGAAAATAAATATTGTTAAAATGTCCAAACTACACAAAGAAATCTACAGATTCAATGTAATCTCTATCAAAATACCAATGACATTCTTCACATAAATAGAGAAAATAATTCTAAAATTTATATGAAGCCACAAAAGACTTCAAATAGCCCTACCTGACTTCAAAATATACTACAAAGCTATTGTAACTGAAACAACATGGTATTGGAATAAAAACAGACACATAGACAGTGGAACAAAATAGAGAGCCCAGAAATAAATCTACACATCTACAGCCAGCTGATTTTTGACAAAGGTGCAAAGAACACACACTAGGAAAACCACAGTCTTTTCAATATATGGTGATAGAAAAATTGGATATCCACATGCAGAAGAATGAAACTTTCAGCATACACAAAAATCAACTTAAAATTAATTAAAGCCTTAACTGTAAGATCCAAAGCTATGAAACCACTAGAAGAAAACATAGGGGAAATGCTCCATGACATTGGACTGGGCAAAGATTTTTTTTTTTTAATAAGACAGAAGAGATCAAATTCTCACTCTTTGCTGATGATATGATATTATATCTAAAAAACTCCAAGGATTCAACCAAGAGACTCCTGGAACTGATAAATGAATTCAGTAGAGTCTCAGATACAAAATCAATACGCACAAATCAGAGGCATTCATATATGCCAATAACAGTCAAACTGAGAACCAAATCAAAGACTCAATACCCTTCACCATAGCAACAAAGAAAATAAAGTACCTAGGAATACATTTAACTAAGGAGGTAAAAGACCTCTACAGGGAGAACTATGAAACACTGAGGAAGGAAATCGCAGAGCATGTAAATAGGTGGAAAACCATACCATGCTCGTGGATCGGAAGAATCAACATTGTTAAAATGTCTTTACTACCCAAAGTGATCTACAGATTCAATGCAATCCCTATTAAATTACCAACATCATTTTTCACAGATATACAAAAATAATTTTACGCTTTGTATGGAACCAGAGAAGACCACGTTTAGCAAAAGCAATTTTAGGCAATAAGAACAAAATGGGAGATATTAATTTATCAGACTTCAAACTATACTGCAAGGCTGTGGTTATTAAAACAGTATTGGCACAAGAACAGGGACACAGACCGGTAGAACAGAATCGAGAATCCAGATATAAAACCATCCTCATGTAGCCATCTAATCTTTGACAAAGCAGACAAAAAACATACTCTGGGGAAAAGAATCCTTATTCAATAAATGGTGCTGGGAGAACTGGATAGCCACATGTAGAAGACTGAAACAGGACCCACACCTTTCACCTCTCACAAAAATCAAATCACGGTGGATAACAGACTTAAACCTTAGGAGTGAAACTATTAGAATTCTAGAAGAAAATGTGGGAAAGACTCTTATAGACATTGGCCTAGGCAAAGAATTTATGAAGAAGACCCCAAAGGCAATCACAGCAACAACAAAAATAAATAAATGGTACCTGATTAAATTAAAAAGCTTCTGCACAGCCGAAGAAACTATCACAGGAGTAAATAGACAACCTATAGAATGGGAAAAAATGTTTGCATGCTATACATCTGATAAAGGACTGATAACTAGAATCTATTTAGAACTCAGGAAAATCAGCAAGAAAAAAATCAAACAACCCTATCAAAATTGGGCAAAGGACATGAACAGAAATTTTTCAAAAGAAGACAGAAGAATGGCCAACAAACATGAAAAACTGCTCAACATCTCTAATCATCAGGGAAATGCAAATCAAAACCACAATGAGATATCACTTAACTCTAGTGAGAATGGTCTTTATCAAAAAGTCCCATAACAACAAATGTTGGCGTGGATGCGGAGAGACAGGAACACTCATACACTGCTGGTGGGACTGCAAACTAGTGCAACCTCTGTGGGAAGCAATATGGAGATACCTTAAAGAGATACAAGTAGACCTACCACTCGATCCAGCAATCCCATTATTGGGCATCTACACAAAAGAACAAAAGACATTCTATGACAAAGATACCTGCACCCGAATGTTTATAGCAGCACAATTCACAATTGCGAAGATGTGGAAACAACCCAAGTGTCCATCAATACATGAGTGGATTAATAAAATGTGGTATATGTATACCATGGAATACTACTCAGCTATAAGAAACAATGGTGATATAGCACCTCTTGTATTTTCCTGGAAAGAGTTGGAACCCATTCTACTAAGTGAAGTATCCCAAGAATGGAAAAATAAGCACCACATGTACTCACCATCAGATTGGTTTCACTGATCATCACCTAAGAGCACATTTAGGAATAACATTGATCGGGTGTCAGGCAAATGTGGGTGGGGGAAGGGATGGGTTTATATATACATAATGAGTGCGACGCGTACTGTCTAGGGGATGGACACGCTTGAAGCTCTGACTCAGGGAGGTGGGGGGGAAAGGGCAATATACGTAACCTAAACTTTTGTACCCCTACAATATGCTGAAATAAGAATAAAAAAGGAACAGCCATCAGGAAGAGAAAGGCCCAAATGCATAAGGGATGGGGAGGTGGGGGCAATGGGGAGATTTACAGCAAAGGGTACAAACTTTCATTTATAAGATGAATAAATTCTAGGGAATTTAATGTACAGCATAGTGACTATAGTTAATAACACTGTACTATTTATTTGAAATTTGCTAAGAAGGCAGATCTTAAGTGTCCCCACTCCCACCCCCCCTCAGACCCCCCCCCCACACACAGTAACTATGTGTGATGAAGGATGTATTGTGCTAATCGTTACACTATGTATATGTGTTTCAAATAACCACGTTATATGCTTTGAATTTATATAATATTTTTGTCAATTATATACTTCAATAAAGCTAAGGGGAAAAAAAGGGGGGAACTACCATATGATCCAGCAATTCCACTACTGGATAAATGTCCAAAGGAAATAAAATCAGTACGTCCAAGAGATATCTGCACTCCTGTGCTTATTGCAGTGCAATTCACAATGGCCAAGATATGGAATAAACATAAATACCCACTAATGGATGTATGCATAAAGAAAATGTGGTATATTTACACAAGGGGATACTATTCAGCCTTAAAAAAAAAGAACGAAATTCTGTCATTTCCAACAGCACGAATGAACCTGGACAATATTCTATCAAGTGAAATAAGCCAGACACAGAAAGACAAATACCCCATACTCTCACTCATATGTGGAATCTAAAAAAGTTGGTTTCGTTCAGGTATAGAGAACAGAGGGTCCCTGGGACTCGGGGGCGGGGGAGGATGGGCAGGACGGCCAATGGGTAAGGTGACAACAAGAGGGGAAGGATGAGTTCTGAAGGGCTGCTGCACAGTGGGATGAACGCAGCCAGCAACGAGGTCTCGCACATCCCAAAGTGGTGAGGAGGGAGGATTTTGTGTGATCCCACCACAAGGAAATGAGGAACGTTCGGGGTGGTAGATATGCTAAATACCCTGATTTGGTCATTTCACAATGTGTACATGTATCAAAACATCACACTGTACCCCATAAATACATATCATTATTATGTGTCAATTAAATATTTTTAAATTTCTGAACAAAGGCTTAAAAATGACTTTAAAAGTCACTAAGCCCTCTATTTTATAGTATTGAAGTTTGTAATTATATGCTAGTTATGATTTTAAAAATTTTAATTTTGTTTGCGCCAAGACACTATTCAAAAAATGAAAAAGCAAGTCATAGATGGGGGGAAATAGTCACAAGATATGTATCTGATAAAGGGCTTGGATCCAGGATACATATATATAGTTTTGTTTTGTTTTGTTTTGAGACAGGGTCTCACTCTGTTGCCTGGGTAGAGTGCAGTGGTGTCATCACAGCTCATTGCAACCTCCAACTCCTGAGCTCAAGTGATCCTCCTGCCTCAGCCTCCTAAGTAGCTGGGACTACAGGTACACACCACCATATCCAGCTAATTTTTTCTATTTTTTGTAGAGATGGAATCTTGCTCTTGCTCAGGCTGGTCTCACAGAATATATTCTTTAAAGCTCTACAAACAATAAAAACATAATTTAAAAATGGCCAAAACACCTGAGCAGATAATTCATAAAAGAAGATGGCCAATAAACAAATAAAAATGCTCAAGATCACTAGTATTCAAGGAAGTGAAAATTAAAACCACAATGAAATACCACTTCATACCCACTAAAATGGCTAGATTTAGAGAAACTGTCCTAGTTCCAGGGCACTATATTGAGATACCATACACTGAGAGCTTTAAACAACTGACATTTATGTTTCACGGTTCTGGAGGCCGAAAGTCAAGACCAAGGTGCTAGAAGACGGTGTCTGGTGAGGGCCTCCTTCCCGCCTTCTTGCTGAGTCTCCACGTGACAGAGAGGGAGATGGTCTCTCTCATGTCTCTCCTCACCAGGGCACTAATTCCACTCATGCGGGCTCCACTCGCATGACCTAATTACTCCCAAGACCCCACCTCCAAATGCTGTGGCATTGGGGTGCAGGGCTTCAACGTACTGATTTTGGGGGGGACACATTCAGTCCATGGCACAGACTGGCGACACCATAGGCTGGTGCGAGGGACAACTGGAATTCAACACATGGCGGGGGGGAATATGTAATGCTACAACCACTTTGTAAATCTGTCCGGAAGTTTCTCTACACCTATGCCTACCCTGTGACCCTGCAACTCCACTCCTAGGTATCTACCAAAGAGGAAAGAAAATACATGTCCACAGAAAGAGTTGTAAAAGATTGTTTAGAAGAGCTTTCATCATAATATTCAAAAACTGGAAATAACTGACATGTCTGCCAACCAGGAAAGAGATTTTTTAAGTTGCCTGGTAGTCATAGGTGCACACCATGGGGAACCTCAAAAACGTTTTGTTTCATGAAAGAAACTAGACAGCAAAGGGCATGTACCGTAAGCTTCCAGGAAGCGGAGTTCAAGAACAAGCAAACCCAACACACGATGCCGGCCTCCGAGGAGTGGCTGTCTGTGCAGGTAAGGACTGATGAGACGGGGTCATGAGGGGACTTTCTGGGATGATGAAATTGTTCTTTATCTTGATTGAAGTGTCTGCATTTGTCACGACTCAGCGGCTTACACAATTATGATTTATGCAGTTCACAGGATATAAATTTCATCTCAGTAAACAAGTGCAGTGAGACTTCATTGTGTTTATGCCGAGCAAGCAGTCATATCTGGAGCGTAACACTCAAGATGACGCGAAAAGAGCCTGTCCCAGCTGGCACCACCTGTATCCGCTTCCTCGTTAAGCAAAACCTCCCGCAGGCCGGCTGCAATCTCCAACACTTCCACGTGGATTAGCAAAGCAAAGGCGGCGTCTTGCTTGTTCCTTCCCTCCCCTATTCCAGCTGCCGAGGAGGCAAGACCCCCAAACTGCCCCCTCCTGTCTCCTCCCCTTAGCAAAAGTAACTGGCTTCAGACCAGAGTGTGCCCGGCTGTCCAAGCCGTTTTATCTGCATGTGTCATTAGGGTCTCCCTCCGTCCCCCAGAGGCAGCGGTGTCATTCCGCCTCTGTGTGTCTTGAGCCATCCAGTTTGTGGCAATTCGTTACAGCAACCACAGGAAACAGATGCATTTCCCCGCAGGTGTGGCCCGGGAAGCTCCTCCTGAACCCAGGCACTGGCTCCGTCACCAAGGCCAGGGGACATTGGTAGGGCTCGGCTGCTGCCCTGGACGAGCCAAGAATGTCCAGGGGTCCCAGGGCACGCATCACCCACAGCCCAGGCTCCCCCCATCCCACAAGAAGCTCACATGTCACTGGCCAGGCCAGCCCTGCCCCTCACCAGCACCTCACAGACCTTGGACAGGCACCAGGGCCCTGCTCTTAAGCATAGAATCTTGGGAAAGTCATCTATTAAAATAACTCTTTTAAGTGCAGAGAATATTCTAGAAATATACACACTTGTTCTTTGCAGACCCTTCCTCAATTTTGCTGTGAGTTCACTTATTATGGCATTGAGTTCAGTTCCTCAGCTGTAGAAAGACCCCTTTCCCACTCTGGGCCTCAGTCTCCCGGGTGTGGCTGAAGGTGTGGATTCGGTGTTCTCCAGCGGCCGGCTCTGCCACAGTGGTGGCTCTGGGGGGTCTCTTAACATCCACAGATTGCATCTCTGCATCTTCTCAAAGGTGGGACTGACACCGCCACCTCCAGGGAGGGAGACCCTTGACGCATGCAGATAAAATGGCCTGGACAGCCAGGCGCGCTCTGGTCTGAAACCAGTTACTTTTGCTAAGGGAAGGAGATAGGAGGGGGTAATTTGGGGGTCTTGCCTCCTCAGTAGCTGGAATGGGGGAGGGATGGAACAAGTTGGAAATCACCTTGCTTTACTAGTCCACGTGGAAGGGCTGGAGACCACAGCTGGCCTGCAGGAGGTTTTGCTTAATGAGGAAGCAGACTCAGGTGGGCTCCGTGGTGCAGCCAGCTGGGACAGGCCCTGGGCATGCAGCAGTCACTTGGGCTTTTAGAACACACATTGTCGGGCTCCACCTCCCAGAGTTTCTGATAGGGTTGCCCTGGAATGGGGCCCGAGAATCTGCATTTCTACCAGGTTCCCAGGGAATGGCAACGGTGTGTTGATCCGGAGACCGCAATACGAGAAGCACTGATCTGGACTGTCTCAGCCGTTCAGCCACTCCCATCAGGCCCCTGCTGGTGCCAGACAGAGGGCACGAGTCAGAGCACTGTTCTGAGCCCGCCTCTGCCATCACTTGGCTGCTGAACTCCAGTTTCCTCATCTATGAAATGGGTATGTTTGAGGCTTATATGTGAAAATAGCTGAAAAGACAAAGGCACCATGCAATGGTAGGATCCAACTTCGTGTGTCCTTTCTGTGCGTTTTCCACTGCAGTCTCCAGAACTGGCACGTAAGAGAACATGTGAAGACCTAGAGAATGAGCATCTTCTACCCCTCGCGGGCTTCGTGCTGTCACTGGATGTCATCACTGCAGTTCTGTGAGACCCAGACACTTAGCCACATGACAGGCAAGGAAACCAAGGCATGGAGATGCTCCTGTGCTTGCCTGCCTAGCTAGAAAGTGACAAAATTAAGGTTCCCCCAAGCATGTCAAGCTCTGAACTCCAAGTTCTTCCAGCTTTTCCACTTTCCATTTCACCTGAAATGCAGATAGGTTGTCCTCGAGGTTAAATGAAGTGGAATGCACAACACCGGGCCTTTGCAGGTCTCCTGCAAGTACTTCCCAGCCTCCTCTTCTCTCCAACACCACGACAGATGGTCACCATAGGCTGTTGACATGTTGAGAGATGACATGCCCTCATGTCATGGTGATACACCATGGCATTCCAGAGTAGAGGCCAAAGACCGTCCTTCTCCTAATGGAAGATGACTCTGGAGCCTCAGTGGACAAGGCCAAGGAGCATCCCAGTGTGGGGACGCCCGGTGGGCAGGCCAGACCGTGAGGACGGGCTCCAGGCACCCACAGAACTGACTTCTAGGAGGAGGGGTGAGTGGGTTGGACCCGGAAGCAGAAGCAGGATTTGAACAGCCCCAGAGAGGAGAGCAGAGTGGCTCATGCAGGGGACTGGAGGAGACAAAGACAGAGGTCACAGCCAGTGAAAGGCAGATAGCAGGGCCAGAGCGCGGTCCAGCCCTGAACTGGCTCAGGAGGGACTCGGGATGGACAAGTGACCAGGATGTGAGATTGCAGCTCACCTCATCACAAATCTGCAACTTGGACTTTGTGACAATTACCTCCTGATTTCGTTTGGTGGTGTTTGTTTATTACCAGGGCGGGAGGGGAGAGCTCCCAGCGTGCCAGAACCAAGGCCAAACTCGCAGACTGCAGGGTCAGACAGAAAACAGCCCGGGCCCGCAGCCATCCGCAAGCTGAGTTAGTGTCACTGTCTCTCTGGCGCCCTCCAGGTTTCTAAAGAGTCTCTGAAAGTGAGAAGCTCCATGCAGTGAGAACAGGCTTCGAGGAACAGAAACACGTGAGGCGACAGGCATCAGGCCAGATGCCACGGTTGCACTCGGTCTGCCACTCTCCAGCTGTGTCCACAGAAGCCCTGGCTGAGAAGGGAAACGACACACCCGTGTCACGGAGGCAGGAGGCGAGGCGCTGTTTCCCAGCTGCCTGTGGCCCAGTCGGGTCTAGCTGGGTCTCCCTTTGCCTCAGGAGCCTGAAACATGGATCTGGGACAGATTCGCCCCCAGGTGCCCACGAGCACACCCCTGTGCCTGCCACGGCACCTGTCATGTGGTACAGTAGACACAGGGGAGGAGGGGGAGGGCAGGAGGGGAGCAGTCTGTCAGCCACACACAAAATGAAACCATCTTCCTAGTTCTGGGCCTCATGCCATCTCCTACAGGCTCCGTCCCCAAAGCAAGCGAGTCTGGCTTCTGGAATCACTCATAGCTCTTGCATTGCCGAGAAAGCAATGGAAAGAGAGTTTCCAGGCCTTGTTCCCTTTCCTGCTGGTGCTCTGGGGTCACAGGGTCGGACAGGTCAGGGATTGCGGGATGGGAGTGGGCAGGATCACAGCGTCTGTCCTGATGTCACTGGGCTGTGCTCGGTGTCATCCACCGCAAGGCACTCTCAAAAGGCCTCGGTCGCTCCCCGGGGTGGGCAAGCTGCATCCCGGTGGGAAGACCAGTCCCGCTCCTGGCCCCAGGAGGACCAGATGGATGCCACCCTCAGAACCCAGGGATCCGTGGGGCCAACCAAGATGCAGCACCCAGAACCCATAAGTAATGAGGGGGGATTTATTTTAATCACGTCTCTTGAGGAGTACCAGACTCCAAATGCCACACGTGTGCCCCATTCCTGCCGCCCTCTCCCAGCACCCAGGCCAAAGCTCCGTCTCCCTCCTCACCCGCCGCTGCCTGGCTGCCTCCCCTCTGCCAACACTTTGCTCTGACATGACCTGAACCCCCCTTGTCTGCGAGTCCCTAGTTCAGTCATCTCCTCCCCTTTCTCAGGACTCTGCATCCCGGAAGACAAAACATCTGACTGGGGAAGGGAGCCCCTCCCCATGGAGCAGAGGAGGTGACGGCCAAGGCCAGATGCTAAATGGTCCTCAACGGGCAGGAGGCAGCTGTGAGCCTGGGAACTCCTGCAGGTTCACCAGTGTGTCCCCAGCACAGACGGGCGTGTGGCCGTGCAGCCGAGGGCCCAGAGCTGAGACAGTGAGGGGCAGGCGAGGAGGGTGGGGCATGCGGAGAGTGGGGCGGGGGAGAGAGAGAATATCCCAGAAGCGGGGGAGGGCTGCAGATGGCCAGTGCAGGGCACAGCTGTACCAGACGGATGGAGCATGACGGCCCATTTATATACCCAGTGACAGGCAGCCCCCGGGAAGGGCTGTGTTTTGCTGGGTGATTTGTGCTTCGCTGAGGCAGCAGAGACCACGCAGGGCCCCCTGGGCAGCTGCTGCTGGGGTCTCCCCGCGTGTGGAGCTGACGGGAGGCTGTGTGAGGCGGGGCAACCTCAGCCACTTCTGGGAGAGCGAGCAGAGGACACTGGGCCACTCAGGGCCGAGTCCCAGGGCTTCTCCTTGGGCAGGAGGGTGTGGGTGGGGCTGCCAGAGAAAGCCTTCGGCTCAGGGCACCACCCTGTGCACCTGAAGGCTGGGGGGGATGCTGAGGAGGTCCCCACCCGCCGAGTCTCCAGGCGCGCCCTGGGCATTTGTCAAAGCTGCTGACGGGAACACCAACCTGCCACCAAACAGGGCTCCACACATGCACAGAGCTGAAACCTCCCCCGTCGACTCCGTGGTCAAACACTGTGGCCCCGTTGTACTGGACAGGCACTGCGACTGCTGTCACATACAGTCCACAGCACCTCCCTCCAATCACGCCTCAGAGATTTCCCACCTACCTCCGCAGCCCGTTACTTCTGTGTGCCAAGGACCAGGGCTGCGGTGGTCCTGGGCACGGGGTGGGAGCATCCCTCTTCTTGCCTGCAGTGCAAGTCCTGTAAGCATCAGAGTTTCCATTTTCACCTCTGAGTCCCTGGCCTTTTTACTCACAGTTCTCCAGTTGGCTCCCAGAACCCCTCTGGTCACCACATCCACTCTCTAAAAGGGGGTCCCTGCATTGGGCAGCTCACTGTTTAATATAGGGCCCTCCCCCCAACCCCCAGGGCACTTTGCCCTGTGACCCCATCTGCTCAACCTACTGTGCCCCTGGCCTGTGCCAACCACACCACACACACCCCATTCCCAGCCCACCCAGCCTCAGGCTTTACTCTAGCCGATGAGCCCCCCTGCCAGCAAGTAGCACCCTCTGCACGCCCATGCAGCCCCAATCCTGGCCATGTCCGGAGCTCGTTCGCTGCCTCCGGATTTGCTTTCATCCCAACCCTGGATCCCAGATGCAGCTCCTCCCACAGCACAATGTTGGCTCACCACCTAGACCCCCCTCGGATACCAGACTCGCTCAGCTCTTTGTCAACACTGACCCCACTGGCTGCATCTGCTTCCAGCCACCGCAGGGAACGCTCTGGGCCCCGGTGCCCAGCCCAGCCCTACTCTTGTGCATGGCTGGTCCCCATCGCATCTCAGACGTGCTTTTGCCCGCCCCAGCTCCACCCTCAAGCTCTCAGCCACCTACCACCTCCACCCCCGCCCACCCTCTTCTCGAGCTTCCACTGCTGCTCCTCACGGCCCACCAGCAGGACTTGGAAGACAGCGGCAGGAGACAGTGCGAGGGCCAGGGCAGCCCCCCACACCAACGCCTCTCACACACCAAGCGATTCACATCAGTAAGGGAAACCGAGCTGTGTCCCACCAGCCAGGTGGTCCTGTTCAGGACACACAGTGCCCCATGGTCCGTGATCGTGGCAGTGGTTGGCATTTACGGGGCACGGATCCTACACCAGACAGCGCAATGTGCTTTACACACATTTCATTTCCTCCTTGCTGCCTTCCTATGAAGTTCATTTCTAGATGAGGGAACGGAAGCTTACAGAGATCGAGTGACTTGCCAGGGCCACATGGCCAGAGCTAATCCAAACCCAGCTCTGCCCAGGCCAAGGCATGGGCTTTGGATCATTAATGTATAGAGTCTCTGTTGCTTATAACGGAATGCCTGGAACTGGCTCATTTGTAAAGAGCAGAGACTTATTTATTACAGTTCTGGCTGAGAAGCCCTTTTGCTCTCTCCAGGCCCTCGACTCAGTGGAGGGTGCTGCCCTCCTTGGGGGAGAAGGGATTTCTTCAGAAACACCCTCACAGGCTGCCTTGCCAGCTCTCTGGGTATCTTTACCCAGTCAGGTTGACACCTACAATTAACCCTCGTCTGCCCAGACCCCTGGCGCAGGAAACTTGTCCACTGCGCGGGAAGTGCCAGCAGGGGGTCCAGTCCCACCTGGCCCGTCTTCGTGAGGGCGGCTCACCCACCGCCAGCGGGACTAGCGTGAGGTGCACAGTGCACTCACTTCAGGCACAAAACAAGGGGGCAGCAAAAAACTCAGTAACCAAGATAAATATTTCAATGCAATATTTTTTAAAATCTAAATTAATGCAAAAAATTACAATGAATAAAATACCAAAAGGGAAAAAAAGATGGGATCGAAATTCCTGATTTTTTCTTTTGCCTCAGCCTTGGCAGGGCACTGTCACTGAGGGACCCAGAGGGAGGACATGTGGGCCTCTAGGACATTGTTCCGTGTGAAGACTAAAGAAAAGGAAACAAAGGAAGGTGGAAATGGCTACTTTCTCATGGGAGACTCAGGCAGCCCCAGAAAGGGTGAGGCCAAAATGCTCCCAAACGTGCACCCCACACCCCCAGTGGAACCTTCTTTCGGACACTGAGGCGATCTCTCCACATAGATCCACCCGTGTAACCCTCACAATAACCCGGGGAGTTCCGTGTTCCCACTGCACCCATTTTACAGATGAGAAAGCCAAGGCCCTGAGATGTCCCCACAGCCACGCAGCTGGCAAGCGGAGGACCAAGACTAGAGCCCAGACTCCTGTGTTCAGCACCCACAGCACACTGTCACCACGTGCACGGCCACAGCCCCACCCTCCATGGGGCCACGCCAGGTCAGCCCCACCCACACACCGGCGGACAGCCCCGTACCTGGGCCGCTGGCTGCTCAGCTCCTTCTCGCCCGCCTCCCAGAGGGGCTGGTTGAGGCGTCGTCAGAGAAAGGGGCTGCAAAGCTAGTGCCTTCCCATTTGGCCAACGAGACGATGCCAGGACAAACACTACTGGGTCCAAGGAGCCAAAGGTCACTGAGGACGAAGTGTCCCCACAGCTCGTGACTAGCCACAGCCATCCTCTGTGCCTGGGTGGCTCCCGCCCCGTCAGCGGCACTAACGACTGACTGCCGGACCGTCCGTGCGTTAACACGGGGTCCCGGCCCCAGCGCCGCGGACAGGCAGGCGGGACAGCTCTCTGTGGCAGGGGCTGTGCTGTGCGTTAGGATGAGCAGCAGCGTCTCTGGCCTCCACCCACCAGATGCCAGTAGCCCCTTCCAGTTGTGACAACCAATAATGTCTCCAGACACGGCCAAATGTCCCCTGGAAGGCAAAATCACCCAGCTGGGAAGTCACCGTGTTAATGAATCAGAGAATGAAGAAATGAACAGCTTTTGGCATCTTAAAGGAGAAGGGGCCTAGTGTGGCCCTGAGCAGGCCCCGATGAGAGTCAGGGTGCAGGCAGGAGGCCCCAGACATCTCTATTAGAGGCCGGGATCAAGTCACCGTGACTGCATTTCCCAGCTCGTCCAATGGCCTGTCCACACCAAATTTGCAAAGTGTGACACTTTCAGCAGCAACAAATGACCAATCAGGGACCCGGCCCAGGGCTTCGAGCTCTGTCACTGTTCCTCGCAGCTGCCTGACTTAATGCCAGGGCCAGAAACAATTCCCCGCTTCTCCCTAAAAGAGCGATTTCCCCTTAGAGTGATGGATGGCCTGCCGTTCACCAGCCACAAACCAACCCTATTTTTCACTCTTCACACTGCTGCACCACTCCGGGGCTTTACAGTAAATAAATCAACAACTGGGAGCAGGTTATGGAAAGATACAGGGTGGGCAGAGCAAACCTCCAAATTCAAAGAGACAAGGCCAATCAGATTACGTTTCTGGGCTCTGCCTCCTGTCAGCCAGCGCTCGCTGTCGTCCGTTTCAGGAAGGCAGAGACACGCAAGCCTCATGAATTCAAGACATGTCCCGGCTGCAGTTGGCCTTTTTGCTGGTCCTTGAAGTTTCCTGTAAAGGAAGGAATATGGAAACCACAACAGGATACCATTTAACACCCTTCAGATTGGCAAAAATTAAGTCTGACAATACAAAAGTTGATGGAAATTTGGAGCAATGAGAGCTCTTACGCACCTGGAGGGCATGTAAACTGGGCAAAGCACCATGGAAACTGATCTGCTGCTCTCCTGCGACCTGAACGTGCAGATGCCGTATGGCCCAGCCGTTCCCTTCTGGACAGGGAAGGGGAGCAAGCAGAAAAACATGCACAGGGTCACCATGAGACATGCGGAAAATGCAGTGCTGCTCATGGGGTGGAAAGACGGGAACCAGCCGAAGCTCCGTCAGCAGCAGAGCGAACACGCACGATGCCATGTCAGACAGATGGATCTCATAAAGGGAGCATTATATGAAAAACAACCCAAAGGAAGTGCCTACAGAATCATTGCATTTAAGATAAAACTCAAAAACCTGCAAAACTAAACATCATACCGTTTAGAGACACATTCATATGTAATAATACTATGAAGCTACAACAATACCAAAAAAAGTAAAGATTAAACTCAATTTCAAAAAAGTGGTTGCAATGCAAATGAGTTTCCCAGGGGCTTCAGAGCTGTTTGCAATGTTCTGTTCCTCAAGCTGGGCAGTGGGTACACAGGTGTTCACTGTGTTATTGTTATTACTTAAATTACATACGCAGACATTACTATGTCATATGATTGAAACTTCCTAACCAAAAACTTCAGAAATGCAGGTGAATGGCGGAAGGAATGGTTGGCCCGCTCAGAGATGCTCCAAATGAGCTCAGAGCCCCCGGAAAGAGACAAGCCCTGTGAGAGTGGGTGGGCCCTCACACAGCAAAGGCCAAAGATTGCGCTAGTGCGTGGTCATCCAGCAGCAGGGGATGCACTCTCAGGAGGCCAAGGAATGTCTGAAACTAAAAGAAATGTGGAAGGAGCTGTTCTAGAACCTCTGCTGCCTCTGAACCTCCTATAATTATGCAGCACATGTGGCTTCATAGTTGCAATGAGCACAGACGATGTGTCAGGCAGCTACCACGAGTTATTTGCTTCTCAAAGCAATCCTGCAAGGGTGACTTCATTATACCCATTTTACAGATGAGGGAACTGAGGCTGAGAGAGCTAGTGCTACTTGACCAAGATTACACAACCATTAAGAAGAGTAGACAGGTTTCAAATGCCAGTCTGCCTGATACCAAAGCTTGACTTCTTTCCAACACTCCAGGCTGCCTGCTGAGTGTCATCACTCACTAACTCCCTTCCCACCTCCCACAAAACAGCCCTCCTCTCAGGCTGTTCCACATAAGCTGAAATTAAAAAGAAACAACTTCAATTCACCCAGCCCTGCTGCCAGGCCAGTAGCACAGTTGGGCAGGAACCAGCAGCAGTAACTAGCAAGAGGTGACCGTGGAGGACGGGTGCAGAAGCAGCACACCCTGTTTACATTCAGCAAAGCAAAACGAAAAATCCTTTTTTCCTTATAAGAAAGAAGCATGAGGGGAGGTAACCCTCCCAGGAGACATGGCAAACACCGTGGTGGGAACACTGGTGGGTGCTTCCTCTGGGGCAAAGCACTGTCTCAGCCACACCATCACAACAGCCTCGTGAGCTGAGAGCAGCCACACGCACTGGCCCCCAGCGACACTGCGCTAGGGTGGCCTCCCTGATGGTTGTCTCCACCTTTCCAACCCAACACAGTCACATCAATAGTCCCAGATTATTTGCCGAGCACCACACTGGCCCTGCCAAATGGGGGCCTGGCCACGCCTCCTTTGGTGCTCTCGTGTCTTCATTGACACTCCTCAATATGGCAAATAAGGTTTTCCATAGTCGTTCTCACCCCATGTCCCACCATGGGGATGTCTGTGGGAAAGGACTGCAGGCAGAGGAAACAGGAGCCATTCCCCGGCAGGCCGAGACACAGTAAGGGATGCAGCGAATGGAGAGAGTGAGCAAGGAGGAAAGTAGAGGGAGAAGAGGCCAGAGAGGTGATACAGGACCAGACTGGGGGCTTTGCCTTTTACTCTGAAAAAGATGGCAAGCTGGGGCATGGTTTGAGCACCAAGGTCTTATGGTCTCATTACATTTGAAAAGATCACTCTGTCTTTTCAAAGTGCAGAATGAATCTCCCAGGGACAGAAGCGCAGGCAGGGAAATGAGCTGAAAGCCATGCAGTGCATGAGGTGAGACCTGAGGGTAGACTGGACCTGGTGGTAGCAGTGGATACTATATTTATTTTGACAGTAGAGGCAATGGGATGTCCTGAAAGATGTGATGAGGAGTGCAACAAAAAGAGAAAGTCAAGGATGACTCCAAAACTTTTGGTCTGGGCAACTGGAAAAAGGGAGTTGCCATTCACTGAATGGGAAGGCCATGACCTGAACAGGTCATCTAGGGTGTTGGGGGACAGGCAGACATTGGAGTTCAGCTTTAGATATGTTTAGTTTGAGATGTCTACTAAACATCCAAGAAGAGATGTGGAGTATACAGTTATTGAATCTAGAAAAAACAGACTTCAAGGCTGATGTAAATTTTGGAGCCATCAACATGCGTAGAGTATTTGAATTCATGAGACAAACTCACTCACCAAGAAAGAAAGCACAAAAAGAGCAGAAAAGAGGACCAAAGACTGAACACTGGGACCCTCTGACATTAAGAGTGTTGGAGAGAAAAGTAGGCAACTACACATGATGAAGACAATCCAACAATAATTCAACTGCTATGTACATACATACCTGAATACATAAAGTTCAACAATCTCTAGAGAAAGATAACATAAACTAGTCTTCACAGTATCCATCATACAACTTAAAAAAAAACACGTATTCAACGAATCAGAAAAATATGTCCATAATCAAGAGAAAAAACTCAATAATGTTGATCACCCAAATGTTGGAATGAAAAGACAATGACTTTTTTAAACTATTGTAAATATATTAAAGAGTTGAGAGAAATAAAATGAATAGAAAGGGTGAAGAGATGAGGAATTTCAAAAGAGAAATTCAAACTATAAAAAGAGAACCAAATTGAATTTCTAGAATTGAAAAAAAATCTAAATTAAAAAATTATTAGATGAGTTTAACATCAGATTTAAGACAAAGAAAAAGAATCAGTAGATTCAAGGCAAGTTGACACAAATTATCTAAGCCAAACCACAGAAAGAGAATTGTTTTAAATAAAAGAGAGCATCTAACATATGTGGACAATATCAAATGGTTTAATGTAGGAGTTCCAAAAAGAAAGAAGAGAGTGAAAAGGGGTAGAAGAAATATTTGATGAGAAAATGACCAAAATTTCTCTAAAAAACTGATGAAATATCTAAAGCCAGACATCTCAAAGTGCCAAGAAGTCCACTCCTAGACATATCATAGGCAAAGTGCTAAAAATAAAAACTAAAGAGAAAATCATTAAGGTATCCAGAGACAAAGGAAATTTTATATTTAGAGTAACCACATTCAAGCAGGAAAGAAAGGAAAGAAAGAAACAGAAAAGATAAGGACACAATCTCTAAGTGACAAAAGCGGGAAAAAAGTAAACTTGGAATTCTATGTAAAGTGAAAAGCACTTTAAAAAAATCAAAACTAAAAAATGTATTTTTCAGAACTGAGAATCCAGATATAAAACCATCCTCATATCGCCATCTAATCTTTGACAAAGCAGACAAAAACATACACTGGGGGAAAGATTCCTTATTCAATAAATGGTGCTGGGAAAACTGGATAGCCACATGTAGAAGACTGAAACAGGACTCACACCTTTCACCTCTCACAAAAATCAAATCACGGTGGATAACAGACTTAAACCTTAGGTGTGAAACTATTAGAATTCTAGAAGAAAATGTGGGAAAAACTCTTATAGACATTGGCCTAGACAAAGAATTTATGAAGAAGACCTCAAAGGCAATCACAGCAACAACAAAAATAAATAAGTGGGACCTGATCAAATTAAAAAGCTTCTGCACAGCCAAAGAAACTCTCATGAGAGTAAACAGACAACCTACAGAATTGGAAAAAATTTTCGCAGGCTACACATCCGATAAAAGACCGATAACTAGAATCTATTTAGAACTCAGGAAAATCAGCAAGAAAAAAATCAAACAACCCTATCAAAAAGTGGGCAAAGGACATGAACAGAAATTTTTCAAAAGAAGACAGAAGAATGGCCAACAAACATATGAAAAACTGCTCAACATCTCTAATCATCAGGGAAATGCAAATCAAAACCACAAGGAGATAGCACTTATTTCCAGTGAGAATGGCCTTTATCAAAAAGTCCCAAACATTAAATGCTGGCGTGGATGCAGAGAGGTAGGAACACTCATATACTGCTGGCAGGACTGCAAACTAGTGCAACCCTTGTGGAAAGCAATATGGAGATACCTTAAGCAGATACAAGTAGACCTACCATTTGATCCAGCAATCCCATTATTGGGCATCTACCCAAAAGAACAAAAGACATTCTATGACAAAGATACCTGCACCCTAATGTTTATAGCAGCACAATTCACAATTGCAAAGATGTAGAAACAACCCAAGTGCCCATCAATACATGAGTGGATTAACAAAATGTGGTACCATGGAGTACTACTCAGCTATAAGAAACAGTGGTGATATAGCACCTCTTGTATTTTCCTGGATAGAGCTGGAACCCATTCTACTAAGTGAAGTATCCCAAGAATGGAAAAATAAGCAGCACTTGTACTCACCGACAAATTGGTTCCACTGATCATCACCTAAGAGCACATTTAGGAATAACATTAATCAGGTGTCAGGCAGATGTGAGGGGGGGAGGGGATGGGTGTATACATACATAATGAGTGTGATGCGCACCATCTAGGGGATGGACACGCTTGAAGCTCTGACTGGGGGTTGGGGGCAAGGGCAATATACATAACCTAAACTTTTGTACCCCCATAATATGCTGAAATAAAAAACAATTTTTAAGTATATTTTCCAAACAAATATAAAAAACTAGAAAAGTCATTGCTAGCATGCATGCACTACAAAAAAAACGCTAAAAGAAGCTCATCAGACTGAACAGAAATGATGCCAGATGGAAATCAAATCTGCAGGAAAAAATGAAAAGCACCAGAAATGGTAAATATGAGTGTAAACATAAAAGAATATTGTTCTTAATCTCTAAAAATTATTGTCTTTGTATAGTAAAAATAATAAAAATGCATAATAAGTATATAGAATTTATAATATATAGAGAAGTAAAATATAAGGAAGTAATGGCCCAAAAGACTGGAGGGAAGAGAAAATTACTTTATACATTAAAGGATATAATAACTTAAGATACATTATAATATTTTTGCTTAAGATAGCAAAAATAAAACTACAAATACAAAGAAGTATACCTAAATAACCAACAAAGGGAAAAAATGGAAGTGTTTTTAATTCTTTTAAATGCTTGGTTACTCCAAAAGAAAGCAGGAATAGAGGAAGAAAAGAATAAAAATAGATGGAGCAAATATAAAACAAATAGCCCCAACCAAAATGAAAATTCTGAAATGACACATAAAGAATAAAAAATATGAATTGTAAGGAAGCTCAGTGAGGTCCAAGATAAAGTTTAAAATCAATGCAAAGAAACCAGAAAAACAATTCAGGACATGAATGAAAATTTACTAAAGAGATAGGTATTTAAAAATTTTTAAAAACAAATAGAACTTTTGGAAATGAAAGACTCATTGAAGGAATTACAAAATACACTTGAAAGCTCAAACAATAGAATAGACCAAGTAGAAGAAGGAATTTCACAGCTTGAAGACAGACCTTTTGAATTACCCTAGTCAGAAAATAATAAATAAAAAAGAAATTTATAAAATGAACAAAGCCTTTAAGAAATATGGGATTATATAAAATATCCAAACATAAAAGTCAGAGGTATACCTGAGGGAGAATAAAAAGTAAAAAGTGTGGAAAACCTATTTGAGGAAAAATTTTTAAAGCAGCAAGACAAAAACATCTAATTACCTAAAAAGAAAAGCCTGTCAGACCTCAAAATAATAAAAGCCATATATGACAAACCCACAGCAAATATTATGCTGAACAAGGAAAAGTTGAAAGCATTCCCCATAAGAACTGGAACAAGACAAGGATGCCCATCTCACCACTTCCATTCAACATAGTACTAGAAGTTGTGGCCGGAGCAATCAGTAAGAGATAGAAATAAAGGGCATTCAAAGTGGAAAAGAGGGAGTCAAATTATCTCTATTTGCCAGTGATGTGATCTTACACCTAAAAAACTCTAAAGACATCTCCAAAACATCTCTAGATTTGATAAATGAATTCAGTAAAGTCTCAGGTTACAAAATCAATGTACACAAATCATTGGTGCATTTCTATACACCAATAACAACCTGGCTAAGAACCAAATCAAGAACTCAATCCCATTTACAATAGCTCCAAAAAAAATACTTACGAATAATTTAACCAAGGAGTAAAAGACCTCTACAAGGAGAACTACTGAACACTGATGAAAGAAATCATAGATGACACAAACAAATGGAAAAACATAAAATGCTCATGGATTGAAAAAATCAATATTATGAAAATTACCATATTGCCCAAAGAAATCTACAGGTTCAATGCAATTTCTATCAAAATATGAATGTCATTTTTCAAAGAATTAGAAAAAAACATCCTAAAATTCATATGGAACCAAAAAAGAGCCCGAAGAGCCAAATCAATCGTAAGCAGAAGGATCAAAATGGGAGGCATTATGTTATGGTTACCTGACTTCAAATTATATTACAGGGCTATAGTAACCAAAACAGCATGGAAGTTGTATTAAAATAGACACATATATCAATGGAACATAATAGAGAACCCTGGATTCTCAACAACCAACTGATCTTCAATAAAGCAGACAGAAATATACACTGGGAAAAGGATATCCTATTCAATAAATGATGCTGGGAAAAATGGACAGCCATATGCAGAAGAATGAAACTGGATCCCTACCTCTCACCATATAGAAAAATTAACTCAGGAGAGATTACAGATTTAAGTGTAAGTCCAGAAACCATAAAAATTCTAGAAAAAAATCTAGGAAAAACTATTCCAGGTATTGGCCTAGGCAAAGAATTTATGATTAAGATCCTAAAAACAAATGCAACAAAAGCAAAAATAAACATAGAACTTAATTAAACTAAAATGCTTCTGCAGAGAAAAAGAAATAACCAACAGAGTAAACAGACAACCTATAGAATGGGAGAAAATATTTGAAAACTATGCATCTGACAAAGGATTAATATCCAGAATCTACAAGGAACTCAAACAAATCAGCAATAAAAAATAATAATAATAACCTGATTAAAAGGTGAGCAAAGGACATGAACAGGCATTTTTCAAAAGAAGATATACAAATGGCCAAGAAGCATTGGAAAAATGTTAAACACCACTAATCAAAAAAATGCAAATTAAAACCCCAGTGAGATATCACCTTGCTTCAGTCATAATGGCCACTATTAAAAAGCAAGGACACAATAGATGTTGGCACAGCTGTAGTGAAAATGGAATGTTTTTATACTGTTGGTGGGAATGTAAACTAGTACAACCTCTATGGGAAAAGAGTATGGAGATTTCTCAAAGAAGTGAAAATAGAATGCAATCCTTATCAAAATACCAAGGACATTCATCACAGAAACAGAAAAAAAAATGCTAAAATTTATGTGGAACCACAAAATACCCTGAATAGCCAAAACTATCCTGAGCAAAAAGAACAAAGCTGGAGGCATCAGACTACCTGACTTCAAAATGCACTACAAAGCAATAGTAACAAAATCAGGATGGTACTGGCACAAAAAGAGATACATAGACCAATGAAACAGAATAGAGAACCCAGATATGAATCCATGCATTTGCATCGAACTCATTTTAAACAAAGTCACCAAGAACATACACTGGGAAAAGATAGTGTCTTTAATAACTAGCCGTGGGGAAACTGGATATCCATATTCAGAAAGAAAAAGCTAGATTATCTCTCACCATAAACAAAAATCAAATCAAAATAGATTAAGACTTAAATCTAAGACATGAAACTATAAAAATACCAGAAAAAAAAATTGGGAAAACTCTCCATCACATTGGTTGGAGTGAAGATATTTTGTGTATGACCTCAAAAGCACAGGCAATAAACACAAAAATGGACAAATGAGACCACATCAAGCTAAAAAGCATCTGCATAGCAAAGGAAACAATCAACAAAGTGAAGAGACAACCCACAGAATGGGAGAAAATATTTACAAACTACCCATCTGACAAAGAATTAATAATCAGAATACATAATAAGCTCAAACAATTCAAAATTCAAAATGCAATGCAAATGCAATGCAAAAATAAATGAAACAATCCAATTTTAAAATGGGCAAAAGATCTGAATAGACATTTCTAAAAAAAAAAAAAATAGCATACAAATGGCCAACAAGTATATGAGAAAATGCTCAGCCTCATCAATCTTCAAAGAAATGCATATGAAAACTACAATGAGATATCATCTCACCTCAGTTAGAATGCCTGTATCAAAATGACAGGCAATAACGGATGCTGGTGAGGATGTGGAGAAAGGGGAACCCTCATATACTGTTAGTGGGAATGTCAATTAGTACAGCCACTATGGGGATCAGCATGAAGCTTCCTCAAAAAACTAAAAATAGAACTACCATGTGATCCAGCAATTCCACTACTGAACATATGTCCAAAAGAAAGGAAATAAATATATCAAAAAGATGTCTTCACACCCATGTTTTTTGCAGCACTATTCACAATAGCCAAAATGTGGAATCAACCTAAGTGCCCATCAATGGATGTATGGATAAAGAAAATGTGGTGTATATACACAACGGAATATTAGTCATCCATAAAAAGAATGAAATCCTGTCATTTGCAGCAACATAGATGGAACTGGAGTTCATTATGTTAAGTGAAATAAACCAAGCACAAAAAGACAAAGATTGCATGTTCTCTCATATGCAGGGGCTAAAAAGTGAATCTCATGAAGCATGAAGCAGAGAGTAGATTGGTGGTTACCAAAGGCCAGGAAGGGTAGGGAGGAGAGGAGGATGAAGAGAGGTTGATTAATTGGTAAAAATATACAGTTAGATAGAAGAAATAAGATCTAGTGTTTGATAGATTAATAGGGTGACTATAGTTAATGACAATCTATTACACATTTCAAAATAGCTATAAGAGAATAATTCAAATGTTCCTAGCATAAAGAAAAGATAAATATTTAAGGTGATGGATATCCCAATTACCCTGATTAGATTTTTATACATAATAAATGTATCAAATTATCATATGTACCATGAAAATATGTACATCTATTATATATTAATTCAAAAAATAACAGTACAAGAAAAGAAAATTGCAGACCAATACCCCTCATAAATATAGACACAAAACTCCTTCTCAAAATATTACCAAATTGAATCTACAAATATATGAAAAAGATAATATATCATGACAAAAATAGGGTATATCATAGGAATGCAAGTTTGGCTCAACATTCAAACATCAATGTAATTCAACACATTAACAAAATAAAGGAGCAAAACCATGTGATAGTCTTAATGGATTAAGATTGATTAATAGATTAATAAATAGCTTTTGATAAAACTTAACAGATGTTCATAATAAAAACTCTCAGCAAACAAAGAGATAAAAGAAAATTTCCTCAATCTGGAAAGGAATATCCATGAAAACATACAAATATAAACAGACATATATATCATCGTATATAATGATGAAATATTGAATATTGCCCCCTAAGACTGGCAGCAAGGCAAAGATAACCAGTCCCACCACTTCTATATGATATTGTACTGGAGGTTTTAGTAGTCCACTATAGCAAGAAAAAGAAAGGAAGGAATAGGCTGTCTTTATTCACAGATGATATTATTGTACAAAAATTCAAAGAAATCTACAACTAGAATAATTAGTGAATTTAACAAGATTAAAGAGTAAAAAGTCAATATAAAATAATCAATATGGTTTTCAAACACTAGCAACAAACTAATGGAAAGTGAACATTTTTTAAAATACCATATCCAATAACACTCAAAAATCAAATATGTTGGAATAAATTTAACAAAAAAATGTGCAATATCTCCACACAGAAAAGTATATAATGTTTCTAAAGGAAATTAAAGACCTAAATAAATGGAAAGATAGCCTATGCTCATGGATAGATGCCAATTTTCACCCAAACTGATTACAGATTCAGTGAAATCTCAGTCAAAATTCTGTCAGGATTTATCATAGAAACTGACAAGATGATTCTAAAATTTCTATGGAAATGTAAAGGACCTAGAATAGCCAATGCAATCTAGACAGAGAACAGAGTCGGAGGGCCTACATGGTACCTGATTTCAAAACTTGATATAAACCTATAACTATGAAGACCGTACAGTATTAGCTTAAGGATAGAAAAAGAGATCAAAGAAACAGAAGAGAGAATAAGGAAATAGACCCACCCATACATGGTGAAGGGATTTTTGGCAAAGATACAAAAGCAGTAAGGAAAGAACAATCTTTTAAACACATGGTACTGAAATAACCGGAGAGCATGTGGGAAAAATTAACTCTGGCTGTTACCCACACCATCCAAACACCTTTATTCAACATCGGTCATAGACCCAAATATAAAAGCTACATCTAAGAAGACTCTAAAAGAAAAACCAGGAAGATATTTTCACAATCTTAGTGTTATCAGACAAATCACAAAAGCATTAGCCTTAAAATCTGATAAATTAGACTTCGTCAAAACTAAATATTTTGTTCATCAAAAGATACTTTTGCAAAAAAAGAAAAGAAAAGCCACAGACTTGTGTGACATGATAATTGGACTACATATGTCACACAAAAAATTACATCCAAAATATATGGAAAAAACTCTTACAAGTCAGTAAGAAAAACACAGATGACCCAATTCTTTCAAATGAGAAAAATAACACACATGAATAGCCAGAAAGCACATGAAAAGGTGTTTAACATCATCATTTGGGAAATGCAATGATGCCACTACACACCTGCTCAAAGGGCTAAAATTTAAAATACTGACAATACCAAGTGCTGATGCGGATGTGAAATGCTGAAATTCTCATGGGTTAGTGGTAGGAGGCTAAAAAGCCCAAAACACCAGGTAAGCTGATTAGCAACTTCTACTGAAGTTAAACATACGCTTGCCCAGGCATGAGGGTATGACCCCCAAGAAAACTTCTATGATAATAGCCCAGAACTAGAAAGAAAAACAACCATCAATAGGAGAATGGATAAAAAAATTAAATCGTGACATCTTTGAACAAATGTACCCCCAGAAAACCTAACAGGATGAGCCCCTGATACCTGCATAAATCAAATCCCCAAAACATTGTTTAGACAGAAGAAACTTCCATAAGCAGGAGGCTCCGGAGCAGGCAAAACCAGCCCGCTGTGATGCAAAGCATCACAGTGAGCGCCTTGGCCAAGAAGAGTTGAAAAGTAACTTTCAGGGAAGATGCAAATGGTCTACGTCTTCATCTGGATGACAGGAGGATACACGTCAAAACTACTGAGCTTGTGTACACTGCAAGTCCATGTAGTTCCATCTATGTAAAATCTGCCTCCATTTAAAAATGAATAAAAAACTTCTCAAAGAGAGGCAATGACAGAAGCAGCCCTGGAGTCAGTGTATACAGAAAGTCTTCCAGGAAGTTTTCCTACACACGGGAGCAGAAAAACGGGTAGCTGATGGGGCAGGCGTGAGGCAGAAAAGTTTGTTTTTTCTTAATAACATCAGAGAAAGGACTGCACAGTTGAATGTTTATGGGAGGGACCCAAGAGAGGGGCAAGAATTGCCAGTGTGGTTTCCTCAAGAAGACAGAGGAAGTGAGATCTAGACCCCCCGTAGTGGGACTGACTTTAGAGCCCAGGCGGATCCTCTATGGCTGTGGTCCCAACCAGTACTGGTCCGCACAGCTCCGCCACCAGCCCTGACCCTCCAGCCTGTCCTTGGAAAAAATGTCTTCCATGCAATTTAGGAAGCTTCGCTGCTCCCTGTGGCTGGCATCACCGCCTGAGCTCCGCCTCCCCCAACCATCACAGCCTCCTCCCCACGGTCCATGGAGAAATTGCCTTCTATGAAACCAGTCCCTGGTGCCAAAAAGGTTGGGGACCATCACATATGCCAGGAGAGCAGAGGCTGTGGGAGGAGGTGGTAACAGGTGGGGGTACGGGAGGTGGTCTGGGGATGTTCTCTTGTTTCCCAGTGGAGTGGGAAGCACGGCTCTCAGCTGAGAGTGAAGATGCAGGGCGGCGAGGCCTGCAAGGAAAGGGTGTGGAATAATCTGGCAGGATCCAGGAGCGGGAGCGGCCTGCAGCAGGAGTCGGCCAACCTCAGCCCTCCGCCCAGTTCTGCCCACTCCCTGTTGTTAATGACCCAGGAGCTGAGAGTGGTTTTTACATTTTTATATGATGGGGAAAAAGTCAAAAAAAGAAGAATGTTTTGTGGCATGTGGAAATTACATGAAATCTAAATTTCAGTTTCCATACATAGTTCTACCGGAACACAGCCTCGCTCATTCATTTACGCATTGTGCGCGGCAGCTTCACACTGCAGCAGCAGAGCTGAGTGACTGCAGCAGAGACCCATGGTTCACAAAGCCTAAAACATTTACTCTCTGGCCGGATACAGCAAGTTTGCCAACCAACGTGACTGCTGGGCAGCATGCAGAGCTTGCTTGAGGGCTGTGGTCTTGAATTTAAAATAAGACACATCGATGTAGTTGCGTGTCTTTTGTTATCTATAATGTGGCAATGATAACGTCCACCATTAGGTCACGGTTTGGTTGTTGATTTAATTAATGAGATCATGTATGTAGAGTGTATAGCATAGAATGAGTACTTATTCAACACGAAAACCCCAGCCACCGACTGCCCCTCCCAGGGCTGACGCATAAAGGGCTGAAGTGGGGAGAGAATAGCAGGATTCTGGTCCAATGGAGCTGCTTCCTGAACCATGCCTTTTCCTGTTCTAAACTTCTCTCTAAGCATGGGCTTTGGGCCAGGCACGGTGGCTCACGCCTGTGTAGGCTGAGGCAGGAGGCTAGCTTGAGCCCGGGAGTTCAAGAACAGCCTGGGCAACATAGCAAGACCCTGTCTCTACAACAAAAATTTTTTTTAAAAATTGGCTGGGTGTGGTGGTGTGCATCTGCAGCCCCAGCTACTCGGGAAGCTGAGGCAAGAGGGTTGTTCAAGCTCAGGAGTTCAAGGCTGCGGTTAGCTATGATCACACCTTATGTCGCCACTTCACTCCAGTCTGGGTGACAGAGTGAGACCCTGTCTCTTAAAGAAAAAAAAAAAAAAAAGCCTGGACTCTTTTGCATTCACATCTCCCGAGAGCAATTTTCTGTGGCCCCTCTGGTCAGCTTTGCTCCTACAACAACCCCAAGGCAAAACTACTCTGACCTTGTTTCCTGCAGGACAATTCTCTGAGTGACCTTGGACCAACCCAGTTTTCTCTCTTTTCTCACTTGTCGTTCTCAAGAATAACAGTAGAACACGCTTGAAGCCAACCTTCTAAAATGAGGAGGGACTTCCTAGGACAGCCCCAGCTGCATTCCAGTCCCGTCTGTGACAGAATGTCCTTCAGCACTTTAGCCCGGCGCGTCATGTTGCCCACAGAGTGTAAAGCCCAGGGCAGGCTGCTTCCCAAGGTCCTTGAGCTGCGGTGCCAGTGGGACAGACACAGGCAAGACTACATCTGCCCGGAGCAGCTCCTGAGCCTTGAGGGACCCTTGTCATGAATCCTAGGCTTCTACTGTCCCTTGCTGCCGCCTCTTAGTAATAAAGTTGCTTCACTTAACTTGTGTGCGTGTTCTGTCTCACTGGACATTGCAGCCCAGGAGGCCGCGGGCACAGGGAACATGCTGGGCTCCCCTAGTCCACGCTGGGAGACAGAGCAGTGATCTGGCATCTGCGGGTTCCGGGACTGAAGGTTCAGGGACCAAGTCAAGCGGGAGCTGCCTCCACCCACCCCCACCACGGATGTTCTCTCACCAAACAGCTTCGGGGAACAACCACTGGAAAGAGTTCATGTCCCTGTAACTTCCCATGAGTGAGAGTTGCCATTGCCTTTTTAAGACATTTTAGAAATTTTAATCCGGTGGCCAAAAAAATCATCATTTTCTTAGATTTAATTAATTTACTAAATTCCTCACTGTTCATTGGATTCAATCCTGTGTCTGTGGTCTTTCTGGGTCCATTACACTCGCGGGATTCGGCTTCATCTCTTCTAACTCATAAAAATCTCATCAAAATGGAAATAAAATGCGAATTTGAACTTTCTAATGAAGGCGCCCGTCTTGGCTCCCGGCACTCCGGAACTAATGTCGCCTTCCCCGCCCGCTTTGCGGAGAACATGCAGCCCTGTGCGGACGGGAGGACATTTGCCGCCGCTGTCATGCGCGGTCCTCGCCCCTCCAGCACCGCAGCTCCCGCACCGCACACCTGCGACCCCGACAAGAGAGGCGTGCCACCCAGAGAGCCACTGCAGCCACGCCGGCGTTTAGCATGACATGGCCCATGGTCACTTTATTCCGCTTCCATGAAAAGAAGGGAAGACACTGTCCCGATTCAGGAAAAGGGTAAAATCACTTTTGAGTTGGGTCCTGCACAGATGAGGGTGTAGCAGGACACGTCCGCCGGGAGCCCCGCAAGGACAGGGTGCCCGCACCCCTCCCGCACAGCACCCAGCCTCCCTAGCTCACTGGGCACTGAGAGCTCACAGCAGCGCCACGTGCAGGCATATCAGCTCTGTGTTTCCAATGAGAAAACTGGGAACTGAAGGAGGCATCTAGCAACCCGTCCACGCCCACACAGCCAGCAAGGGACAGGGCAGGACTGCTCACAGCACGACAGGGTCACCCCCAGCGACAATGATGTGTGTCCTCTCTGAATTTATTCCCTGGGTCGTCTCCAGCTTCAGCCACTGACTCCGAAGACTTCCTCTCCTAAGACGGCATCGCACTCACTGGAAACCCAGCAGCATGTCCTGGGACCCTGCCGTGACACCAAGGGGTGGGGTGAGGGACACCCATTTTACTTGCAGGTAAATTGAGCACCATAGTATGAAAGGGGTTGTGCGCAAATGTCTCAGCATCTCAGCACCTGCCTGACCAGAGACAGAGAACGAAGGGTCCTCAGTGCCAGACCAGCCCTCGGAGAGAGATCCTCCACCTTGCGGCAGGCAGTTCCCTCTGTACAACTCCCTCCACCCATGCCAACATTGCTCCCCACCCACCCATGCATCCACCTACCTGCCCATCTGTCCTTCCACCTACCGTCCATTCGCCCATCCATCCACCTGCCCACCTATCCATCCATCCACCTATCCATCCTTCCACCTACCCATCCATTTGCCCATCTATCCACCTGCCCACCTATCCATCTTTCCACCTACCATCCATTAGCCCGTCTATCCACCTCCCCACCTACCATCCTTCCACCTACCCATCCATTCGCCCATCCATTCACCTCCCCACCTATCCATCATCCTTCCACCTACCATCCATTAGCCCATCCATCCACCTCCCCACCTATCCATCCTTCCACCTACCATCCATTCACCCATCTATCCACCTGTCCATCCATCCACCCACCTGCACACTCATCCCATCCACTCAATAAACATTCCTGCCTACCTGTCCCTGTGCCAGACCTTGTTCCAGGTGCTGGATGCCCAGAGGAAAAGCAAGGTCCACAGAGAGGCGGGGCCTCTGTCCGAGGTAGCGCAGGGCTGCCCTGGCTGGCTGGGGCCTCAGAGAGCGCAGGAAGCTGGCCTCTGGCTGCCTGTGGTGGGAGCTCTGTCCACATGGCCGTGTCTAGGGTTGCCACCTACGTGCACGTCCAGACTCCCCAAGAGGACCATGTGCTTAAGGATAGGAATGTGGCTTTTACAGATTTGTGCCCTACTGATGGGAAAACTGAGGTCTGCAGATGCTGTGGGGACAGGGAGCCCCTGGCCAGGATGGTGGAGACCTGCACGGTCCCCAGGCCTGGAGGTCTATGGCCCTCATCTGGTTCCCCAACACATCCATCCTCTCCACGCACAGGGAGGGTGAGTGAAGGATGCAGATGAAACCCATTCCCAGTTAGTCGTTTCTGTGCCAGTGTCACATGTATTCCCCTCCGGCAGCCCCACGGAGTTACTTTTCAAGTCACTTTAAATCTTGCCATGTAATTAAGAAGAGGTCTGGCATTCTGCCACCAGATTTGGTTCCAGGAGCACCCCAGAGCAGGTGTGTGGCCAGCCCCGCTGCAGTCACCTCCCTGAGCAGCGCAGAGGCCTGCAGGCCGGGTACGGAGCCCAGACTGGGACCCCCCACAATAAAGGCAGGGAGGAGCCCCCAGCCCTCCCCACACAGCAGACGTGATGGTGCTTTGAGCTCGGCTCACAGCTCTTCCCGGCTCGTCTGCCCTCAGATAGAGTCAGCCTCTGGGGACCGACTGCCCCTGCAGGTGCTGGTGACCTCACAGATCCACAGATCGTGGCCCCATGGGCCCAGGGGAACCACTGTCACCTCGGTGTATCACCGTCAGTCCTGCAGACACCAGCTGCAGGAGGCTGTGCGGCAGCCCTGGCCAGGGAGCAGCCGGTGAGTGCTGAAAACGTGACGTCACTGCCAGCACGGGCCCTTCCGGGAGGGCCGGTGGAGACTGCCCAGTGTGAGTCACGCAGGGAGATGCCGTGTGCCAGGCACGTCACAGGTCACAGTGACATTGATCCATTAGCTTTGCTCGTACTCACAACACACCTTCTATGGAGGAGAAAGCAGAGGCTCAGAGGCAGCACGCATGCCAGGCACCTGCAGCGACTGTGCCCTCCCCAACACAATCTGTGATGGTCATAGATGTGTCAACTCGACTGAGCCATGGGGTGCCCAGATATTTGGTCAGACGTGACACTAGGTGTGTCTGTGAGGGTGTTCCTGGAAGAGATTAACTTTAAATCAGTCGACTGAGTAAAGCAGAGTGCCCTTCCGATGTGTGGCCCCTCCAACCAGCAGGAGGCCTGAGTAGAGCGGAGGGCTGGCCCTCCTGGCACAAGAGGGGACGCTCCTGCCTGCTGGCCTTGGGGCTGGGACAGCGGCTCTGCAGATTTTGGACTCGTGAGCCTCTATAGTCACTTGAGCCAACTCCTATATGTATGTGCATGTGTCCCCTTGGTTCTGTTTCTCTGGAGAGCCTGACTGCCACACTGTCCCTCTGAGAAGCCTCTGGCCACACCCCAGCCTGCAGAGATTTGGGGGGGGAGGGCCGAGGAGGCAGTGGGTGCTACCACGCACACAGGCCCCACACCAGGCTGGGGGGTCCATCCTACTCTGCCTAACGTCTGCCATGGGTCTCCGCTAGGCCTTAGACTCGTCACGTGGGAACCGGGAAACATAACTCTCAGCTCCCAGAGCTGGTGTGGGCTGAGCGCCAGGCACCTGGAGGGCCCTCAACAAATGGACACTCCTTCCCCAAATCACAGACTTGAGCTGCTGATTCCTTCCTGGGCTGGGACTGCTCCTGGGTCCCACAGCCTGGAGCCCTCACCCTGCATGCCTGGGTGGCTCCTTCATCATACCTGTACTAGCAGACTGGGCTGGGGACACACATGATACTTGAGTACTCTTAGAAAAGCTTCTGCCTGGGCAGCGGTCCCCATGCTGAGTCAGCAGGGAAGACAGCTGTCTGCGGGGGAAGCTCATTCCTCGGCCCACTTTCCTGCCATTCTCCCAAGGAGGGCTTCGTGGGGCACACGCTCTGCAAGCCCCCAACGTGGCATCTCCTGGCCCCGGTGGCTGGGGTGCTGTGAGTAAGTGAGGATGTCAGGGGGCCAAGCCACATGGTAGCCCTCGGAGGTCTGTGCCGGAAAGTGCTCCGTGGCCTTGCAGTCCGTGGACTCCTTGCACTGCACCAAGCAAGGCCAGGTCCAGAGAGGCTGAGTGACTGTGGCATGTCCCAGAGCAGCCTGCCCTCGCCACAGCCCTCCCGCAAGCCAGACTGCCCTGCCCCAGCAAACACCCACGTGCCCAGCCCCACCCAGCTCCACAGGACTGGTCCCGCACACGTCACCCGCCCTCCCAGCCCGCAACCCCTCCAGCAGGGGCCCACCAGGCCTGTCACCCAGAGCCCCAAAACGCTTCCTCCCCACTCCTCAGCCGTGAGCGTGGCCCGGCCAGCCAGCAGGTTCCGTCCCCACAGCACCCAGAGCGTGTGCCAGCCTGACTCGGCCTCCACTCGGGCTCGCGGCTCTGGCCTGGCCCACGCGCTGCCGGCTCTCCTGCTGGCCACCTGCCACTGGACGGACTGGGCTCTCCCGCGCCTGCCCCCGCCCCTGCTGCCCTCCTGCTGGAGTGAACTGTGCTGAGCCCCCTTCCTCCTCCGTCCCTGCGACCTCCCCAGCACGCCCGCCTCCCCTGGAGGCTGGGTTCCCTCCGGCAGAGCAGCTCAAGGTTGGCGTAGACTCCACTTGTGCTGTTTCGTCTGACTCCGATACTTGTCTCTTGGCTACTGCTTTCTATGTCCCCCATGGTCTCAAGACCCCTCAGGCGGGAGCCCCCCAGCCCCAAGCACCCACAGACGCCGTCCCACACCTCCTGCCCGGTGCCAGTTCCCCCTCCTGTCTCACAGGGGCTCCAACTCCTGAGACGAGTCCAGAGTCCGTTTTCTTCCTGAGTCCCTCATGTCGATCCCATGTGAACGGGAACAGCGGGTCCGGCTTAGCCCTGCATGATGGGGCTCTGGTGGAGAAACCCAGACCCTGCACTAGATGGGGAGGGACTTGTCCATGGGGGAGAGAGCGAGCGTGTGTGTATACAAGTGTGTGCACATGTGTATGTGAGTGTGTGCACATATGTGCACCTGTGGCATGTGCACGCCTTGGGGGCCATAGGAGGAGGGCTGCGTTAGGTAAGGAAATCATTTCTCCTCCTCACAGCTTCCTGGCAACCCCAGAATTGAGGCCGTGACGGTGGCAGAAGAGCAGAGGGGGCATCTGGGGACACATCAGTGGAAGGCAGTGAGAAGGTTTTCTTCCCCAAGCCGCCATTTCTTAGGATCTGGACAAGTACGTAGCTTCTCTGAGCCACTGTTTTCTCATCTGTAAAATGGCAACAAGCACATGAACCTCACAGGGTCCTGCAAAGGGTTAACTCAGAGCTGGGTGGGAGGAATCTGGGCAGGGCCCGGCACTTCCCCAGCCTGTACCCATGGCGCCCGGGAAGGGGAGGTAACCCCCAGCCCCCCGCCACACCGAGAGAGGGAAAGCTGCACCCAGACAGCCAGGGGGCCCTGCAGGGCTCAGTGCCAGGGAGCTGTGAACGCCGTGTTATTATGGAACACGCGTAAGTGACTTTCAGTATAATTAAGATGGATGGCTCTGATAATCCCGCGGGGCCCATTCCAAGCCACATTACCAGGCATTTTCGGGGAGTTTTGTGCACTTTGCTTCAGTGAGCACCGGAGCCCACCAAGAGAGCACGTGGGAGATGGGTTCTGGAGCGGGTGGCGCTGGCCCAACCAGTGCAGGGGCTCAGACGAAAGCCCAGAGGAACTCCGCGGAGCACCGTGCCCCAGGACAGTCATCCTCACCCCCACCCTCTGCCGAGCAAAGCCGTGCTTCCTTCTCCCTCCCAGACACGGTGCTTCAGCCACCGACAGGACCCTCCTTGGACTGAATTGTCCTCTTATCACTGGCAAGAGAGGAGAGCTTACAGAAGAAGAATAGGAGGTCCCCAGGGGCCACGTAAGCTGCCCAAGATCACCCAGCTCATCAAAGACAGAATCGAAAGTGAGATGAAGGGACCCGAAAGTGACCAGGTTCTTCCACTGCTGGTCTCCCTGCAGCTCCAGCCAGCCCACCCGGCCCTGCTGGAGGGGCACAGGGGCTGCGGCGCGCCCTGGGCCAGCCTCACTGCAGCACTGCCAGGAACGAGCCGGCGGAGCCCGCGCTGCTCACTGTGTACCAGGCACTGCGCCACAGCCTGCTTCACATAATTCCCGTTACCACCCCGGCGTTACCCCTAGAAGGCAAATGACGCGCCCAAGGCCACGTGGCTGGTTAGGGGCTCTGCTGAACCTCTGTCCGATCTCTCTGGGCCTGAAACCCAGGCCACTGCACAGAGTGGGGTGTCCTGGTGTCAGAAGCCACTCCTTACAGATGTGAGTGATCCAAAGTCTACTTGTCACAGCCCCGCATCCCCTCAAGGCGGGGAGACTCCTCCGCTGCTGTCTGCAAAAGCTGTCCCCACTCTGTCCTCTTTGGGGGTCCCACTCTGTCCCCACTCTGTCCACCCCAGGGCCAACCCCACCTCCCCCAAGAGCAAACTCTCAGGTCCCCACCCCTTGAGGGGGCCCTGGCTCCCCAGTGGCCTCCCTCTCTCCTGGCTGCATCAGCAGGAGGCCGCCCCAGATCCGGGCAGGACACGCCCTGTACCCCACACAGCACCCCCCCAGCCCTCCCTCTTCTCTCAGGGTTGGGCATGCAGGCAGCGCTAGCCTTGGGCTCACACACCCGGCAATGCCCTGCTCTGCGGTAATGACCTGGCAGTCTGGGATGAGCCACTGTGATCGCCGTGGCCTCAGTTTCCCCGTCTCTGAAGTGGAGATAGACACACCTACCACACCCAGTTCCCGGGAAGCCCGAGGGCCTCGGTGCCCACCAAGAGTGCCCCTGGTCCACTCCAGCCCTGCTGGGCCTGCAAGGGGCTGAGTGGGTGGGAAGAGGGGCAGGGGCCTTGAACAGGGAGGCTGGCTCTTTCCCCACAGACCTCGCCAGGCCGGAGACAGGCAAGGTGCCAGGAGGGGAGGAAAACTCGGCTGCCGTGTAGTCCCTCAGGGCCTGCTTGGGTAAGCGGAGCCCCCTCGGTGAAGAAAGGGCCCTCAGGGATGGCTGCCCAGCCCAGAGCGGGGCCTGGAGGTCCCACCCTCAGCCCCTGGCTCTCCGCACAGCCCACAGGAGGGGTATTGCAGGGTGCACTTCCCCGCACCCCCTCCCTCTGGGCTGTGACCCACAGTGCTCCTGGCACCTGAGAGTCTTCCCTCTGGTCCTGGCCTCTGCCTCCCCGACCCCGGGACACGCCAGGCCCCAGGAACCACCAGTCCCGGCAGCTGTAATTACAGGGCACTGAAGGCCTCCCAGGGCCTTAAATACCCTCAGATCTTCCCACCCAGAGTTACCTCCTTGGTCAAACACTCCTGGGCCAGGGATGGGGGGGACGTACCTTACAGAGCTGTGTCGGGCAGTGCGCGAGCGGGGTGCAGGATGGGGTCTGACCGCCTCCCCCCGAGGTTCCTGGCGTGCCCCTGGCAGGTCCCTCAACCTCTCTGAGCCCTGTTTCCTCCACGTGTAAAGTGAGGGCAGCGACACCCAGGGGCGTGAGCTCGCCATGCAGTGGCCCCGCTGGCCCTGTCTCTGCTGCCCTCGCCCTCCCACAGAGCCGCAGAGTCCGCAGGAGGGACAGCAGGGCAGGGGACCAGGACTGTCGCCATCGACCGCTCCCAAGTTTTCTTCTCTGGGTTTCCTGGGGACACAATTTTCCAGGCTGGAGCTTCGTGTGGGGTTAAAGCCCTTTGGAAATGCTCTAAATAACTTTTGATAATCACGATTAAAAGCTGGGAAATAAAACTCTTCACCAGAGCGTGGACCTTAGGGCCGGAGTTCTGGGTTTTTCTCCCCTGCGGTTTCACCCTTGTTTGCCTGCAGGAGTGACTCCCAGCCTGTGCACGTCACAGTCCCCCCGGTCAGACCAGACCGGACCGCCAGGCTTCCCTCACAGGCTGGGTGGGGCTCTCAGTGCTGGTCGCCAGCCGTGCTGCTGCTCCGGGGGCGGGTCTTCCACAGGCTCACTGTCCCCGGCCACCTCGTAAGGCACCGTCTGTGAGGTCGGGGGAGGCCGTGTGACTGGATCTGCCGATGACGTGGGTGTGGAGGCCACATCTACTGTTTCGGGGCCAGAGCCTTTAAGGATCCGTGGGAGACCCTCCGATGCTTTCTCCTTGCCCTGGTAGGGTGGCCAACGCCCGAGAGAGGGGCTGCTCCATCCGCTGGGCCTCCGCGTGGCTTTGATGAGCACAGACCCTGACAACCACGTGGGTGAGTTACATAAAGGACAAGGAAGGCCTTGGTTCTTTAGGCCGCTGAGATCTGGCAGTGTCTGTTACAAGGCAGGGCCTGACCAATACAGTTGCTGTGAAGATTAAATGTGACTTCCTGGATAAAGTGCCTGGCACCCAGCAGGCTCTGAAATGATGGCTGTGTCCCCTTGAAGCTTAAAATTCAGAGGACAAGGCCCCTCAAGCTACAGCAAGGGCGTCAAATACCCCAGCAGAAGGCCGCACAAACTGAAGAGTGGGTGGTGGAGAGCAGATTGTTTCCAAACAGCAGCCGTGGCTGGAGGTGGGGAGCACACGGGCTCCGGGAGCCCCGTCTGGGCAGGAGTGGGAGAGAAAGAGACCTGCGCAGCCGAGAGTGGGCGCCCAAGACTGACGCCTTCTTCGCCACTCTGCTGGGGCCCTCCCATCAGAACACACGCCCCGCAGCCCTGCTGAACCCCACCTGCAGCTAAGGATAGGACGGATGAGCTGGGAGCGCAGAGCTGATCGGGCAGCAGGGGAGGTGCTGGCAGGACTGGGCAGGCAGCGGCGACCCACAGCAGAGCCCACCATCCAGGCAGAGAGGGCAGGACCCTCGAGCGCCTCCCCCAAGTGGTGCCAAGCCAACGATCCTAGACCCAACGCAACAATAACTGACCCTTCCTGAGTGTCTGCTGGAGACCAGATGGTCTGCCGCACGTGCACGCTGATTGTGTCCTGAGGGAGCAAGGGTAAGCTCCTGGGTGTGGCGGGAGCTTGTCCAGCAGCAGGCTCACAATAGATGTCACTTCACAGCCACGTGGGGAAGGCCATGTGCTATGGGACACCTGAAGAGGTTAGGGAACTTGCCCAGCAGCCATGAGCTTGGGCTTCCCGTCTGTCACAAAGCCTCTCCTTGGGCACCAGAGGAGTCTCCCCTGCACCCAGCCCACAGCAGTCCCATCAGTCACGGGCTTCAAAGCTAAATACGTTGTCATTTGCTCTGGCCCCAGAGGGACCCACTGTGTCCCAGATGCAGATGCCAGTAGCAGTCAGCTCCCACGATCTGTGCTGGCGTGCCCTTAGGAAACACACCCCAGCATGTATATGCACAAGACACTGTGTTTGCATGTGTATGTGTGTGTGCATGTATGTGCGTGCTTAGGGTGCCGGCACACGGCTGGGCAGCTCCCAACAGGAGGAAGCCAAGCACTGCCGCCTGGGACCATGTGTTCCCTGGTGATGCCAGGGACTGCTCTGAGCTCAGTCGGACCCCTGCAGGCCTTCCCTCGCTGCCGACCCAGCCTGCACCAGGCACACTGGGCCCTGGCAAGTGGCTGCCCTTGGCGCTGGTGTGTGAGGGACCTGGCACGCACCACGCACTGCTAATGCGTCGCCACTACGGTTGGCAGCCGGGTGCAGCTGCTAAGTGCCCTTCCAAAGGGAAGGGAAAGGATTTAAGAGGACTTGAGGGCCTACGTTACATTAAGCCTTTGACAGAGATCTCTCAAAACCCTCAAGAAATGGCACTTTAATTATCTCCATTTTAAAGATGTGGAAACTGAGGCTCAGAGACATGAAGAAACTGGCCGAAGGTCATACTGCAAGGAAACGTCAGAGCAAGATGTGAAGCCCAGATCCATCTTAGCAAAGATGACATGAAGGCTCACTCCCCATTCCCCAGCACCCTCCTAACCAGCAGTGTGGAAGTGCACCTGTCTGCCTCCCACTCCACCCCCTGGCTTCTGGGAGGGGCTGGGAGGGAGTGGCCGCAGCCTCCATTTGACTGGGGCCCAGGCCTGTGGCCTACTGCGTGGCTGACGGGCTTTGTAACCTGAGTCCACCTGGAGGCCCAAACCTTCTCCACACACAAATGGAGTCTTGTCCCATCAAGACTGCCTTTGACAGCATAAATGCAGCTATTGTCCCTACCTGTCGCCGTTACCTTAGAGTTCAGAGCTGTGTACGGACTCCTGGGGAGGCCCCATCCTTTTGTACAAGGAGCTCATGAGAAGGAACCGACTGCTCCCAGGACTGCCGCTCCTGCCGCCAGAAGACAGGAGCAGCCCTGGATCACTCAGAGGCGTGGCACACGGACAGTCTGCTTTGAGCTCCTGGCTGACTGAGAGGTGCCATCTCCCTTCTGCAGGGCAGCGGCTGGGGTCCAGGGCCGCATAAAGGAAATCGAGAGAGCCCGGGCTCCCAGCAAGGGGCCAGACCGCCCTGCGTGAAAGTCAGGGAAAAAGGAGCTGAGAACACGGCATTGGGGGTGGCAGGGGAGCTCAGCTCCACAGAGAGGGGAGCAGATGTCCCAGGTCCGCAGCAGGAACTGGGCTCACAGCATTGGGGACAGCCCCTGGGGGCCACTCACACTACTGCCAACAGGGGAACCCAGAGAGCCCCAACCTCGACAAAAGCAAAGGATCCAAAGGAAGGCTGCTGTGACTGTGACCCCATTTTTCGAAGCAGACCGGTAAGGTCTGGGGAAAACATAGGTTACGCCAGGTTTTAATGGCATTTTAAATCAGCAACAGAAAGCGTGTCAGAAGTCGGCGTGCAACTAATTGCCTAATGAAAACACAAACATGGGCCGTGACGGAGACGGGAGCCTGTGGGGATCACCGTGGGGGGAGAGACCTGAGCAGGCTTCGTGGCCGCAGAGCTGAGCTCCCTGGCAGCGAAGGGAAAAGAACTCAGGAGAGAGGGGGTGAGCTTGGGTGGGACGCCGCTCTGGAGGGCACAGGCCTGCATGTGCACCCTCATCGGGCTCCTCGCCGGGGCAGGGGACCGGCTGAGTCCCGCCCACGGCCACCGCCAGCTCTAGTGCTGCGTGACTCTCCAGGAGCAGCGGGGAGATGCCACCCTCTGGCCACACCCCCCCACTGCGCAGCGAGGGTCTCCGCCCAGCCGCAGGGTGGAGGGGGTGCCCTCCAGGCCCTCGACCTTCCCCGGGAACACGGGAGGACCGCGGTTTCAACCTTTCCCAGACCATCAGCCCTCTTTAAATTCCTCTCAATTCCAGTCAAAATTCTTTTGATGGTCATTAAAATTCCATGAGTGGCTTCATGCAATTTTAATGTTCTCCACCAACAAATTCTGCAGGAGAAATCCCCCCAGGCGTCCCCATTGATCATGCCAAGTAGATACAACAGAGCATTTCAAGACACATGTTTTAACCAGAAAGAAAATGAAATGAATATTTCACTTATGATGGGCTATCTGGTGATGAATTTCTTTATAATTTTTTCATTAAAATATCAAACAACTAAATCCAAACTCTTGTAACAGCACTGACCCACTGGATGCCAACCTCTTGGATTTATCAAACATTATTCCAACCAAGGTTCCTTGTAGCAACTGAACAGGATTTGTAGCTCAACAACCTCTAAGATGGTTTTGCCAACCAAGTGACTTAATTTGCTAAGATAGATGCCCTTGCCCCTAGATTTCTAATTGCCACTATCTTAATATCTCTACAACTGAGCATGTGCCAAGCAAAAGCTTGTGCCTGGAATTTGAGAGCCTCCCAGAAGATTCCAAGAGACCCCAGCAGCATCCCAAAGGCTGGATCCAGGGGAACTCATGCCAACACGTAATGAGTAATAATGACCTCGTGTGCTGTTGTCTTACAGAAAGGAACCTGGCTATGCTGTGTCCCTGGTTCCTGGAGGACGCCCTCTGAGTCCCGGGAGTTCCCCGGGGGGATGAGTGTCTCTGCTGCTCATGGTGGGCTCGTGGACCATACCTAACCACAGCTTGTGTTAGCCATGCTAACCAGGTGACCCAGGATGGGAGCCGGCCACACCACAGAGACTAACCTGTGCTTAGAGGGTGGGTAATATCAGCCCAACCTCCCAGGAAGGGAGGGGCCTGGAGACTGGGTTCCACCCGTGGCCAGGGATGCAGTCAGTCACACCTGCACGGTGAAGTCCAATAAAAATTCTGGAATTCTGGACACCAAGGGTGGCTGAGCTTTCTGGTTGGCGATACACACCAATGTGTGGGCGGCAGGGGGTGATGCCTCCTGGGGACATGGAAGCTGTGCATTTGGGACCCTCCCCGGCCACCCCCTGTGTCTCCTCATTTGGCTAGTCCTGATTTGCTGTGTACTTGTCATGAAACCAGTTATCGTAAGTTCAGTGCTTTCTGTGAGTTGTTCTAGTGAATTATTAAACCCAAGGGCGTAGTGGTCACCCCCAGTTTGGTAGCCAATTTCATCATGAGTGAAGGGGGCCTGGGGACCCCACAGCTTGCGGCTGGTGTCCGAAGTGGGGGAGTCTTACGGGGGCCTCTGCTGTCAGCCTGTGACATCTGTGCCAGCCCCAGGCAGTCGGTGACTGTCAGGACCTCCCGTTTTCACACTACGGTGCTGTGTGGGGCAGCGTTTCCCAACCCAGACTGGTGACCAGCGGTGGAGGAGAGGGGGACCGACACTGCTGCAGGCCAGAGGGTGGACACTGCGGCTTAGGGGCGTGGTAGGCAGAATTCTGAGATGCCTCCGGGATTCCTGTTCCTGGCGTACACGCCTGCACAATCCTCTCCCTGTGAGCTCGGGCCATGTGAGGACGAGGAATTTCGCTCCTGCCATTAGGGTGTGCTGTGAATGTACAACAAAGGTGAGGGACTTTGGGGATGGGATCAAGGCCCCAAATCAGTCTGCTCTGAGTCCGTCAGAATGGGGATTATCCGGGGTGGGACTGACTTAGAAAGGTCCGGGCCCTTCCTGAAGACCGAGGTTCAAAGGACAAAGGAGCCTCTGGAAGGCGCCAGGTGGCAGGGCACTCAGAGGGGCTGTGTTTGCTGAGAGCAGCCCCCGGCCTCAGTCCTACAGCCATAAGCTTCTGTCAACAGCATGAGCTGGAAAGAGGGTCCGGACGAGAATGAGCCCACCCGACATCACTGCAGCCTCGGGAGGTCCTTTGGGCAGAGAACCCAGCTCGGCTGTGTCCACACTTATAGACACCACAAGGTAAGACATGAGTGTTGTTTGGGGCCACTAATTTTGTGGCAATTTGTTATGCAGCAGCAGAAAGCAGATCCATGGGGAAATCTGTGCTGGTGGGGAAGTAGGGGGCGTCTGACAACTTGACTGCTGCCAATCTGTCCTGCTGGAGACGGAGAAGGAGCGTTTGAGGGGAGAACAATGGGCACTGGGGAGACAGGAAACCAGACCTGAGAGGGGAATCTCAAGGAACCCTCAGACTGGAAAGAAGAAATTTGGCCTCCGAAGGAGAAGCTTCATTTCTGCCTTCAAACACGGGGGGAGCAACAGCCTGGCAGTGCTCAGAGTCCCCTGTCACCACAGAGCCACCCGGCTGGCACGGGCTGAACCCCCCTGCAGACCACGGTGCCTGCAGGCCACTCCCCCCCACACAGGGGGCTTCCGCCCAGGCCTGCTTTCTGCCCGAGTTCTGCGTGAGTAATGTCCTCCCTCCACTGCTTTCTGGAATTGGTATTAGCTGGATGTTGGACTTCGTGAAATGATCATGGGATTTTACTGTTTTTTCTGTCCTTTTTCTCATCTCTATCTTTCTGCACTTCTGTCTGGAAGATTTCTGAAACTTTATCTCCCAACACTTCTGTGGGATTTTTAAATTTGTGTTATCATATTTTTAATCTCTAATAACTCTTTCTATTGTCTGACTTTTTTTCTTTTATGTCACAGCCCCTTCCTGTCTGGAGACAGCCGTAGTCTGTGTAACTTTAATGGAGTTCTGAATTTCTTTCTGATTCCTGTCATAGCTCTGTGCCCTTCCTTTTCCCTGCGGTTTTTGTTTGCCTTCGTTTTGAGTTCTTGCTATTGTTTTTGTCTCTTGGTCATGTTAGAAACATTCCTCAAATGCCTGGTGGCCTTCAGCTGCCCATGACCCAGCCCAAGGCACTAGAAGCTGGCTGGTGTGTGGCGTGGAAGGGCACACCGTGCCAGCTGAGGAGTGACAAGGACCCCACAGGTTCTTTCATTATGGAGGAGTTAGTTTTGGTTTTCTTCAGAGCACACTGTACGAAAGATCCACTGCCCCAAAGGTGGCTTCTCTCTCTGCACGTCCCCACGCCACTGGCCGGAGCTGGTCTACACTCCGCCTGCGCTGTGGTGGCAGGAGCCAGGCCCCTCCCGCCCGGCCAGACACCAGACAGTTACAGTCAACATGCACTTCGAAAAAACATATTTTCCACCTGCCTTCTCCATGGCTGACCACTTGTGTATGGAAAAGTGTGAAGATTCAGATTCTCTTCACACAACTAAACCTCTCCCTGAGCTGTTCTTTCCTCACCTCTCTAATTTCAGTCCTGTTGAACTATTCCATGCAAGACGAGCACAGTCAAGGTGCCTGAGCACCTACCAAGGGGCAGTGTCCCCGTCCCTCTGACGCTCACGAGGCCCCTCCCAGCTGAGCGGCAGGGGCCCACTTGCAGAGGAGGCTCTCGCTTGGCTCCAACACCAAAGCCTGGGCTCACATCACGACACCATAGCTGGCCCTCACCTTGCTCTGTGGAATTTATTTTCTTCTGCCAAGAGAATGTGGTTCCCAGGGCAACAGAGCACCAACGTTCCTCATGGAACTGCCGGGCGGGACAGTGGGGCACAGCGAGAAGACCCCAGAAGATGCTGCCTCTCCTGCTCATCTGTGTCCTACCTGCCACCAGCGGGAAGAACTGCCTCCTCTGCTGGCCAGAAATATCTCCCCTGATAGACTACGACCTGCAGATTCTCTGGGGCAGCCCGGGGCCCCCCCTAGAACTCTCCCGAAGCCTCCACTCCCTATTCCTGGAAGATAATGATTTGCTCCAACTCTCGTGTCTTGGTGAGGCACAGCCAGGGCCCAGGGATCGAGGCTGGCCCCTCTATCTGACCTCGGATCTTACCCCCTTGACTTCCCCTGGTCCCTGTCTCATCCTCAGACCGTGACCACTTGGAGGAAGCAACAGCCAAACTCTTCACCGAAGTAGACCAAACCATTAAAACATTACGGTTCGGTGAGGAGCCCACAGTCCCAGCGCCCTGGGGCTTGGGCTGACCAAGGGCCACCCTCCAGGCTGTTCCCAGAGGCCCTTTGGCCATCGGGGGTGGGGATCTCGTGAAGGGTAGGAAAGGGACATAGCCGGTTGGTGCCTGTGCACTCTTTGGAATTTCTGCTTGAAAATGTGGGTTTGAAGTCCCAGCCTCGAGCAAGCTCTGTCACTGAGCACCGCTCCCCTCCTGCCCCACCCAGATAAGTCAGTACTTCTGGAAGAGATTCAGACGCACAAGACTCTCTTTGCTGAGAGGCTGAACGACGTGTCTGAGGGGCTGAAGGAGAAAGGTGAGGGGTAGGGCGGCCCCTGCCCACTGCCCAGCCCTGCACCCCTGCAGCCCCAAGGCCAGCAGAGTCTAACCTGCGGCGGACCCTCCCCAGGAGCCCACCCCTGCCCACGGCCTCTCCCCCATCTCCACCTCCCACTCGCACCTCCAGCTGCCCCCCGCCCGCTCCATGTGCCTCCCGCACCTCAGTTTCGCTACCTTCTCACCCTCCTGACAGCCTGCAACGAGTCCTGCGGTGAGTGCCTGGGACAGGGGCCTGGGAAGGGGCCTGGGCCGGGGCAGGGAGGGCCTGCCCCTCTAAGCCCTGCCCGCCCCCCGCAGACACGTCCTCCACAGTGGAGGTGACCAACTGTGCCAACTGCAGGACTCACTTCCTCTCCTGCGGGGACCCCACTTTCTGCCCAGGTCAGTGGCCCCGCCCCAGGCGGCCTTCCCCCCCACCTGCACCCCTGGGGCCTTGCTGTCCAAATGGAGCTGTTCCTGCTCTGCGTCCTCACTCTGGGGGAGCGCAGCACTTCCTGGGGGGGCTGGATGTCCTGGTGTCGGCTTCAGACACTTGGAGCTAGGACATCTCTCCCGGAGGCCCCTCAGGTCTCATGGTCGGCTCTCCTGGAAACACGCCCAGCCCAGCTCCACCCCCCAAAACCTGCTTCTTCTCCAGGGCCCTTCTCACAAATGGCCCTATCAAGCCCTTGCTCGGCCTCCTCAGCCGGGAACCCCCCTGCACCTTACTCCCTCCACTCTGCACGTGCACTCACCAAGTCTCGCTGAATAATTCCTAAGTATGTTTCCATAGTTTCCTTCTAACCTCCACCACCCTTCTTCAGGCATCCTCGTCTCTCACTTGACTTACAGCAACATTTCCTAGCTGTCCTCCCTCCCCCTCCGGGCGATGTCTCACTCTGAACTCTTTCTCACAGGGCCAATCTACCAGGGACACTCCCTGTTTATAACCATCAGTGGCTCCCAGCTGCCCCCAGATAAAGCCCACCCTCCTAGGCAGGCCCTGCGTGAGCCCCTGTGTGAGGCCCTGACTCCCCAGGCACACCAAGCTGTGGACACTCTGCACACACGGGCAGCTTCAGGCTCTTGACCTTGAGCATGTCCTTGGCCTGGGACCCAGTTTTGCCCTTGACCATCTGGACTGTTCAAGTCCAGTCAGAGCTGCTGCTTCCTAAGCAGCTTCTCTGATCAGCCCCACCAAACTTGCATCCACTGTCCTGGCCATCCCCCAGCCCTGCCCTATCCCTGGGGACACCACACCATGACTGCTGGCTTGTCTGACTCCTGGAGAGCCAGGACCATGTCTCACTGGTCTCCAGATGTGTGTTGGGCACACAGTGGGTGCTCAGTAAGTGTTTGTAGCAAGTGACTGAGTGAACAGAATAAGGAAGGATGGTGGCTGTCTGAGCCACAGGGCTCCACCTGGCCTCCAAACACCTGCTCCCTTTCCCACCCCAGCCAGGCCCCGGTGGCCCTCCAAGTGGGCTGTGAGCCTCAGCCTTGCTCTGCTCCTGGCAGTAGCTGGAGGTGGGTGAGTGACCTCTCCAAGCCCCACGTGCCCGGGGAAGACACACCTACTCCTTGACTGACCCGTCTCCACCCTGTTTCCTGCCCCAGAGGTTACTTTTTCTGGCGCAGGAAGAAAGAAGCAGTAAAGGTACCAAGAAAGGAGACCCCTACCCCAAGGAGGGACAGGCTGGGTGTGCCCTGGAGGTAGCAGGGCCTGCAGAGGCCCCAGCTCTGGCCTCCCTGGGTCTGGCGTCCAGAGCAGAGTGGGACGGAGGGCCGGGACCATCTGAAGGGCACATATCAGCCCCAGCGTGTGCCAATATAGTGGGGCCGGGGGCCCAGGACATGGAGGTGGCAAAGCCCAGGCCCCTGTCCTCCCCACAGAGTGCCCTGCCCCTGGCTGCCCGGGGCAGCCCACCTGTGCCCTAGAGATGAGCTGAAGCTGCCGCTGCTCTCGGGATCTTGGTGACTTTGCCTCCCCTGACACCCTCTGTGCTGGGTCCTGGGACTCTGAAGTTCTGAGGCCCAGGAGACTGTGCTCACTTGTGGGGTCCCTACGCCCACACCTTTGTAAATAGTCTCTTCATTAAAACATGCCCTCACGTCCTAATTGACTGTGATGTCTGCTTCCTGCCGGGCACAGACAGGAGTCCCTCCCCAGCAACCCTGTTCAGACCGTCCTATCTGCTCACCCTCATCCCCGGAAACACCCCTCCCACTGCCCTGGTCCAGAAGTGGTGGCCTCACAAGCTCACACAGCCCTCACCTGATTCCAACACCTGAGACGGGGCGGGGGCAGCCTTGGGCATGGAACAGAGGAGGGGAGAGGCCAGCTGAAGTCCCAGCAAGAGCAGAGACCAGCAAAACACAGCTGCAATCCCACCAGCAGCAAGGCCACCAAGGCCTGGCCGATGTTCACCCTGGGACACCCAGGTCCCAGAGGGTCCCTAGTGCTGCTAGCAGATGGAGTCCCCTGGCCCTGCCTGTGGGAGGGACCATGTCCTTGTCCTTCCCAGGCCCCTGGGACTGCCAGGCTCAGTGGAACCGCTACATGCCCATCTCCCCTGTCCTCCACCTGCATCCCTCCTTGCAGATCCTCCCGGCCCTCTCAGCCTGGCCCAGGCTCTCCCTGAGACTCACGGGGCCCTCCTACAGCCCTGAGGCATGGAGCCCCACCGACCTGGTCAGCAGGCCGGCTCCCAGGTCAGAACGGACGTGGGGGGCTGAGGCCAGAGCTGTGATGGGCAGCCCAGACCCTGGGCTTAAATCCTGGATCTGACAGAGGGTCCCGAGTGCCCCCCCTGAGTCACAGTTTCCCCTTCTGAGCATGGGGGAGCAGGGGGAGATGTGATGCTTTAGCCAGGTTGGCGTGCCCTGACCCTGGAAGTCCCTGAGTTCATGTTTACTACCCAGTGTCTGTTCATGCCGTGGGTCCAAACTGAAAGTCCTCCTTCCCTCTCCCTCCTGAGTCCACTGAACCCTGCCAGGTCCAGCCCAGCTCCTAAAACAGGACGGACCTCGTGTCTCCTTCCATCCAGCGCTGCGTACTCCTCGAAGCTGATGGTTGGCCTGGAAGCGGGCTGCCCTCGCAGCACCACCCACAGTGAGGGCCACTCCTGGGAGGGGAGGGGACTGCCAGGGACCTAGACGTCAACAGACCGTGAACGGCAGCCTGGCAGGGAGCGGCCGCCCTCCCTGCTTCCCCAGGTTGGGCAAATCCATGGACGTAAGGTGGTTTGGGAAGGTACAAAGCACTCTGAGGACACAGCCATAGGGCAAGGCCAGAGGCATAACTGCTGCGCACGCAGCTGCCATGGCTCCGGGGGACCATGGGTCTCTCTGTGAGTCTGGGCCAGGTGGCCGCCATCAAGATGTAGGAGATGCCAGGCTCCCGAGACAGTGATGGCGTTTTACTGTTTGTATTTAAATTGGGACCAGCAGATACCTCAAAAGTATCTAGAGCCACTGCTTTTGGACACATGCAGTAAAAACAGAAAACCCTGGGTATAATTTACGTGAAACATGAGTTGGTGTGCTTGTCTGTGTCTGTGTGCATGCATCTCTTATCAACAGATTTTTTATTATTTGTGGGCATATTTGCATGAAAACTGAATATTGAATTCTGCTATACCAGAAAGATCAAGAAATTTAGAGTCCAGTAAACCTTGGTCAAAACATAGGCTCTGGAGGACTTCTGCTTCCCGCTATAAGAGAATAGCTTATAGCAGACTAAGACTCCAGGCAAGGGCACCTAGAAATAACTTACACCAAAAGAACAAAGCAAAACAAAAAGTATGCTTTAAGACTTCAGATTCTGAGGCAGGTCCTCAGCATCCAAGGTCCCAGAAAGCAGGGGGCCCTGGCTAAGCCCTGCGAACCTCAGCATGCCCCACTGGGCTGGGGCCAAGCTGTAGCAGCACCAGAGAGGGGCTGCAGGGCCTGGGCAGAAGGCAGCCTGAAAGCTTAAGGGAGCTTTCAGCACATCATGGGACTGAGGAGACAAAACTTGGAGTGGGAGCTTGCCAAGACAGACATGGCGGGTCCAGATCCCCAGAGCAGGGAGGTGCAGGAAGGTGGAAGGATGTACTGCCTCAGTTTCCTCCCCCACTCCCTCAGACACTTGGGCACTCTCACACAGCACAGGGCTACGGACAAAGAAATCAAGCAGATCCTACCTAAAATGCAGAGATTTGGATGCTGGAGAAATAAAAATAGGAGTTTATGACCCACAGAGGAAGACAAGCCTTGGTAAATACTCCAGGCCATTTGTTGGGAGGCTACAGTTTAAAGTGCACAAGGGGCAGGCCAACCCCGCAAAACATGAAGCTAAGCCTCAAGGCACTTCGGCCCCTGACAAAATTAGGAACATGTGTTCTTATTCCACATCACTGCTGGAGGACAGGGTAAATACTTTCTAAAGGAAAATATCATCTAGAGCCACTACTATGTTTGATTTACAATGTCTGGCACCTAAACAAATATTAACAGGCACACCAAAAAACAAGATCAAGAGAAAAAACAGACAAAAGAAACACACCTACAAGTGATCCACGTAATGGAGTTACTAGACGTGAATATTAACATAACTGTGATTAATGCACTCAAAAATATTTAAGATGCCTTTCAACAAATGGTGCTGGAGCAATTCGACACTAATAGGCAAACATAAGCCTCAATAATGTAAGTTTCACAAACTATTTAAAAAGAAACTCAAAATGAATCATGGACTTAAACATATAGCATAAAACTATAAAACCTTTACAATAAAACATAGGAGAAAATCTTCAGAATGTAGGATTAGGCAAGGAGTTCTTAGACTTGATATTGAAAGCATAATTCATGAAAATAAAAATTGATAAATTGGACTTTGTCAAAACTGAAAACTTTTTCCTTGAGAAAGACTTGATAAGAGGATGAAAAGGCAAGCTACAGAGTGGTAGAAAAGGTTTGCAAACCCCAGATCTGACAGCAGACTAATACCTAAACTATACAAAGAGCTCTCAAAACTCAACAGTAAAAGTCAAACCATCCAATTAAAAAGTTGACAGAAGACATCAAAAACATTTCACAGAAGAGGATATGCAAGTGGCAAATAAGCACATGAAAAGATATTCAACATCATTAGCCATCCAGAAAAGGCTAATTAAAGCCACAATGACACGCCAAGAATACACCTGTTAGAGTATATGCTGACCCTCTGACACTGACAGGACCAAGTGCTGGGGAGGACACGGAGCAAGGAGAACTCACACGTTGCTGGAGGGAATGTAAAATGGCACAGCCACTGCCTGTGTGTGCGCCTGTGTGCATGTGTGCCTGTGTGCCTATGTGCATATGTGCTGGTGTGCCTGTGTGCCTATGTGCATATGTGCCTGTGTGCGTGTGTGCCTGTGGGCCTGTGGGCCTGTGTGTGTGCCTGTGTGCATGTGTGCCTGTGTGTGTGCCTGTTGGCGTGCATGCATGTGTGCTTGTGTGCATGCGTGCCTGTGTGCGTGTGTGCCTGTGTGTGTGTGTGCCTATGTGTGTGTGCCTGTGTGTATGCCTCTGTGTGCATGTGTGCCTGTGTGTGTGCATGTGTGCCTGTGTGCATGTGTGCATGTGTGCCCATGTACCTGTGGGCCTGTGTGCGTGTGTGCCTGTGTGCATGTGTGCTTGTGTACCTGTGTGCATGTGTGCGTGTGTCTCTGTGTGCATTTGTGCCTTTGTGTGTGCGTGTTTGCCTGTGTGTGTGCCTGTGTGTACGTGCCTGTGTGCATGCCTATGTGCATGTGTGCCTGTGTGCCTGTGTGCGTGTGTACCTGTGCATGTGTGCCTGTGTGCCTTGCATGTGTGCGTGTGTGCCTGTGTGCATGTGTGCCTGTGTGTGTGGGCCTGTGTGCCTGTGTGCATGTGTGCCTGTGTGCCATGGAATGTGTGCCTGTGTACCCCGCATGTGTGCGTGTGTACCTGTGTGCATGTGTGCCTGTGTGAATGCCTATGTGCATGTGCCTGTGTGCGTGTGTGCCTGTGCATGTGTGCCTGTGTGCCTTGCATGTGTGCATGTGTCCCTGTGAGCATGTGTGCATGTGTGCCTGTGTGCATGTGTGCCTGTGTGTGTGGGCCTGTGTGCCTGTGTGCGTGTGTGCCTGTGTGCCATGGAGTGTGTGCCTGTGTACCCCGCATGTGTGCGTGTGTGCCTGTGTGCATGTGTGCGTGTGTGCGTATGCATGTGTGCCTGTGTGCCATGGATTGTGTGCCTGTGTACCCCACATGTGTGCGTGTGTGCCTGTGTGCATGTGTGCCTGTGTGCCATGGAGTGTGTGCCTGTGTACCCTGCATGTGTGCGTGTGTGCCTGTGTGCATGTGTGCCTGTGTGTGTGGGCCTGTGTGCATGTGTGCCTGTGTGAATGCCTATGTGCATGTGCCTGTGTGCGTGTGTGCCTGTGCATGTGTGCCTGTGTGCCTTGCATGTGTGCATGTGTCCCTGTGAGCATGTGTGCATGTGTGCCTGTGTGCATGTGTGCCTGTGTGTGTGGGCCTGTGTGCCTGTGTGCGTGTGTGCCTGTGTGCCATGGAGTGTGTGCCTGTGTACCCCGCATGTGTGCGTGTGTGCCTGTGTGCATGTGTGCATGTGTGCGTATGCATGTGTGCCTGTGTGCCATGGATTGTGTGCCTGTGTACCCCACATGTGTGCGTGTGTGCCTGTGTGCATGTGTGCCTGTGTGCCATGGAGTGTGTGCCTGTGTACCCTGCATGTGTGCGTGTGTGCCTGTGTGCATGTGTGCCTGTGTGTGTGCCTGTGTGCATGTGTGCCTGTGTGAATGCCTATGTGCATGTGCCTGTGTGCGTCTGTGCCTGTGCATGTATGTCTGTGTGCCTCTGCGTGTGTGCCTATGTGCCTTGCATGTGTGCGTGTGTGCCTATGTACGTGTGTGCTTGTGTGTATGGGCCTGTGTTTTTGTGCATGTGTGCGTGTGTGCCTGTGTGCCATGGAGTGTGTGCCTGTGTACCTTGCATGTATGAGTGTGTGTGTGTGTGTGTGTGTGTGTGCACACCCCAGAATCCACAGGTTTCTGGGAGATTTCCCTGACAAGTCTCCATGGTGACCCTCCTCTTGGCCAGTGGGCAGAGGCCACCAAATTCCACGCTGACATAGGGGAGTTTCTTAGCAAACAGCCGCTGTTCAGGACCGTGGGCTGTTCTCGTGCACATCGAGCCTGGCTGTTCGCAGCCCAGACAAGGCCCCAGGCTCCCCAGGCTGCCTGTCAGGGCCCTACCATGCTCTGCCCACCCCAGCCTGGCTGCACCTCCCAGGCTTTGCTCTGCAAACACGCTCCTGGCCTCTACCTTCCATCTGTGGTCACACTGAGCCCTCCCTTGTACCTGTCCTGGCTCTGCCACACACAGCCAGAGCCTCTGCTGAGCAAGAGGACAGCAGCTTCTGGACGCTTTCCACTCTCTACCACATGCAGGTACCTGTCCCCTTGCCTCCTTTAACTGTAGTGACCTGGAGCACACGTTACTACCCTGTCGTTGCAGATGAACAAACTGAGGGCCAGTGAGACTATTACCTACTCAGCCCTTCTTTGTTCCAAAAAGTGGTGCAGACTTTTCCATGGTATCTGGAACCCGGGAACTGAGCTGCAGTCTTCCCCCGCCTTCCCCCGCCTTCCCCCGCCTCCCCCCGCAGTCCCACCCCAGCAGCCACAGTTCCTTGCCTCTGCAGGGACTCATTTTTATCAACTGAAGGGGTGTTAGCTGGCCTATTTCAGTTCACGCCGAAGCCACTGCCCAGTCTGCAATGGCAAAGTCCAGTTGAGGGTGTCCGTTGCTCTTCTAAGTCAATTTTCCATCTCTCCTTCTTAATCACCGGTTTGTTCAGCACCTTGCATTGCCAGGCCTGCGCAAGCTGCGTTATAGAATCAACCCGGCCTCAACACAGCCCCCTGCAGAAGGTTCTTTTCCCCTTAGAGAGATGTCAGAGCCCAGCTTGCCCCCAGCAGCTGGCACAGTGCAAAGTGTGGCCACGTGTGGGTGTCGTGAGCGGGCGGTGTGCACTGACATGCGTGACTTCAGAACACGCAGCTCCATAGACGCCGCAGCTCGGATCAAAACCCACAGAGATTAGGCAAAGGGCCCCGCGCTGGTTCATGTGCCTCCGAAGACCCTGTGCCACCTTTTCCCCCTTGTATCCTGACTTCCTGGTGAAACTGCTGCAGACAGGGGGGCGAGAGAGGCAGAGGCAACTTCCAGAGATAGAACCTTAGCAGAAAAGAGACAGGCTGAGGAAGGAAACGTATGGCCCGTCCTGCCCAGGGAAAGCCGTTCCCGTCCCATGCTGTTAACTGGGACAAACCGTCTGACTGGGATGTCACCTCCTTGACGAAACCTTTGAACAGAGCACGAGCCCCCTCCCTTCCACCGCCGAGCCCCGCCTTCTCCCTGGGACCTCACGCCCAGGCGCTTGGCCTCCATGTGATGTGTCACGTGTCCCTCTGGCTGGGCAGAGATGAGGCCTCTCTCTGAGCGCGTGGGGTGAGGCAGGGCAACAAGATGCCCAGAAGGGTCTCCCCAAGAGAAGGCTGGGTCTCTTCCCGCAATTCCCAAAAGAAGAAAGAAACCAGAGGGGTCAGGGTGTAGCTGGCTGGAGACAAACAGGATAAGGCCCTGACTCCTCGTCCAGTGCTCTCTCCACCATGCCATGAGCCCCTCTTCAGGAAGGATGGAGTTTTCATTCCGATTCCAAGCTGCAGAAACCGGGAATCCTTGGTCTGAAAGGGCCTCGGGGTGTTTCTCTCTGGACCTAACTGCTCCCACTCCACTGACTTGAGAGCACAATTGAAAGGGATGGAACGGCTCTGGGAAGACCGATTTGTTATTAGAATGTTCCAACTTCTGGGGACAGTGCGTGCTTGCTGAGTGATGAGGGCAAGGAGGCCGTGGGGGAAGCAGATGTCAACTCCACGCAGGCAAGCAGTGTTGGTGTGTCATTTATTAACTGCTGTGCCAGGGACCTGATCACCAATAGCCCTTTTTAATCTTCACTGTGACCATGTGAGCTCAAAGTCACACAGCTGGTCAGTGAGTGAGCTGGGGCTGTGCCAACCTAGCGCCCTTGTTCCTTCTACTGTGCCACGTTGCCTCCGACAAGGCTGCCCAGCACTGGCACAGCTGCATCCAAGAGGCTGACCACCCACCGCAGGAAGGGTAGGCAGAGGTGGGACAGATGCCACACTGGGACCCAGGACTGGAAGCTCCCTTTAACTCTGTTCCCCGGGTGCAGCGGTGGCCAGCACAGGACAGGCATTGGCGCCAGATGACAAGGGTGACGTCCTGGCTCCATCGCTCACAAGCTGCCTGATTGGGACAAGTCACTCAACCTCTCCTGACTACCAACTGCCAACTCCCCAAAGAGACCAGCCAACAGAGGAGGTGGCCTGGAAGGCCTGACTCACTGCTGTCTGGAGTGGGCTGCAGCCTCCCAGACGTGCCCACTGAGACAGGGAAAGGCACACACGGGACATTTGTAGGTCTGGGTGGTCGGGTACAAGCAGATCTTTCAGCGCAGGGGCCTCGATGGCCCTTAGCAAAGTTCACGATGCGACAGTTTAGGGCTGGTGGGCACAGCCGGGGCTGCGGACAGGGCCTGGGGGGTGAACAGCCCTTAGATGACCAGTCAAGCAATCTATTTTCCTTAGAAGGGGCCGCGCACCCTTTTGAGGGAAAGTTGAGTAGCTTATTATTCAGATAAATGGATTTTCAGGAAGTGCTGACACAAATTCTAAAGTTGCTTGCAGCTTCGTCTTCCTGAGCGAGACCGTCTTGCCCTAGCGGAGCCGTGTTGGCTCCGGACACCCAGCAGCACGGCCACGCCAGTGCACAGCAGGCTCTGGGCTGGGGTGACCTCAGCTCCCACCGCAGCCCCTCGGTGTCCTCACCAGTGAAGGGGGGACAGTGATAGCACCTGCTGCTTGGGCTGTCACAAGAAGTAAGTTGATGTGTCTAAAGGGCTTAGACCAAGTCCTGGCACTTGGCAGGTACTACAGAGCAAGTTGCTCGTGACACTGTTGTCATTATCGGATGTCTCAGCTAGCGCATCTCCAAAGAGCTGGCCTGAGCCCTGCCCGTGCCGGCCTGTTTTTACGTCCTCAGATGCCCCAGTTGCTTTCCTCGCTGCCCCTCCAGCTGCACGGCTCCCGCTCAGCACAGAGCTCCACTCCACCAGCCGCTCTTTCCCAGGAAGCCCTCCCGGGCGCCCCAGACCGGGCTGGCTCCTGCGACACACACCCTTCCTCAGCCACCTTCTTCTGGAACAATGCCCATGGAGTGCGGGTGGCGTGCCGGGCATTGGCACCTGCCTCCCAGAGCCTGGAGTGCAGCTCTATGCTGGGAACTTGCCACCCTGCCCCGCCCCGTGCCCCGGCCCCCAGCATCGTGCCAGGCAGGCACTCATGGCCACTTTTTCAGTAAATGAATAAATGAATAGATATTTTTACTGATTGTTTTTCACTGGGTGAGATATCTGAATTCATCAGTCAATTCATACAAACAGATGTCAAATTGATTCAGGCAGGAACAGCTAGGAAAGAGGCCTGAGGGCAGAAAATTGAGCCCCTGGCGTTGGAGGGGACAGGAGCCCCTCCACCTCCAGCTCCTGCCCAGGGAGGGGGGCGTCAGCCGTGAGCACAGCACAGGGTGGCCGCGGCTCACAGCACAGTGAGGACAGGCGCTGAGGGAAGGTCTCCCCTGCTGGGCAAATGAGACCCCAGCCTCAGATGACTGTGATGTGTGTCGTCTGCGTTTGCTGTTAACTCGGGTCCCAGGCAGCCTGTCCTCGTCCTCTCCACCCCAGCTGGGAGCACAGCAGTGGCCTGACCCTGCCGCCCTCACCCAGTTCCTGCTGCCCCACCCGCCCCATCCCCAGCTCTGGAAGGGAACAGACTGTACACCCAGGACCAGTTCTTCGGCCTCGGTGAGAATCCCTGACCTCCTGCTGCCACCCAAAGCCAGCACCCAGGAGAGCGGCTGCTGCATGCAGGGGCCCACTCCTCACTCCCACCCCGGGTCTGCCGGATCCCGCCGGGCGTGCCCACTGCCCTGCTGGCTGCTCCCGGCCTGGCCCCGCGCCTGTCTCTGCGCACACCCTCTCCCTGCCCAGAGCTCCCAAAGGCGGCGGAGTGCTCGCGTGGCCCCTCTCCGGCCTCCCTGCGGCCAGCCCTCGGCTCCCCGGCCAGTGTGTGGGAGCCACTTCCTTTCTCCCTCTGGGACTCAGAGTGGACGGCCCGTCTCCACCACCCTGGCACTTCCGCTCCTCTGATGCGCAGGTCTGGCCCCAGGCCAGGGCTCTGAGCATAAGGGGGCCCTGGGGCAGCTGCTGGGCATGTCCCACGAACCTCACGCCCGAGCCTCCCCCTTGAGGGTTCAGAATCTGGCCTCCCCGGCGGGGGCATCCATATGCGCCCGAAGGACGGGCTCCCACTGGCAGTGGTGCATCTGCGCCGGGCCGGGCTGAACCGTTTCCCGGGACCCCTTTCCTGGGCGCTTCCTGTTGGGGGTGGCCCTAAGCACCCCAGCCAGGGGGTGTTGTGCGTGAGGTCTGGGGGGCAGGAGCACAGCAGCGGCCGGGTGTGTTCTACGCTCAGAGCCTGGGGAGGCACTTGTGCAGCTCACACGTGTGTCCCTGATTTGCGGACTCACCTCGCTGGTGTGGGACAGACCCCAGCGCGTGGCTGATCCGCCTTCCCGGTCCTCCCCCAGTCAGGCATGTATTCAGCTCCGTGACAAAGGCCACCATCAAGGGTGGAGGCAGTGGAAATGGCCACAGGTTTTCGTGTGTCTGTGAGGGCTTCAGTTTGTCCTCGCCACCCCCACGTGACAACCCAAGCACTTCAACCTCCAGCATCAGACACAAAAACAACAGCCCCGCAGAGACTGCCAACCACCTCCCACAGTGACACAGGTCACGACAAACAGCGGTCAGCTCTGCTTCTCTGATTGAGTCCTGGATGACCAAACCCACAGTGACACACGCAGACCACAGAGCCAACACCAGTCTGGCTGTGTCGTCAGAACCACATCGGCCAGGCACACCCATCCACGAAGCTTCTCTCGAAGGCCTGTGTGGGTGGGAAGCAGAGGCTGGCTTGGGTGTTCGGGCCTGGGGTCAGGACGGATTGGAAGCCCCCAGTGGCCCGTGGTCTGCACCTTTGTCTGCCTGAGCCCACCTCCTCTGGAGACCCCAGCCGGTCCTGGGGACTAAGGCACAGCTCTCGGCCCCGGCACCCCTGGTCTGGACCACTGAGCACTCCCCGCCCCCCACACCCCCCTCCACCATCAGTTCTTTCCGCACGCACTGTCTACCGTCTTGGGGGGGCTGCGGCTCCGGGCTGCCCACCGCAGCCTGGAACCTCTGCAGGGCGAGGAGTGCCTGTGGGCAGTTACTCTGTGCCCCACCATCGGGGCCTAATCCCTGCCACACTGGCTGCTCTTTTAACCCCAATTTACAGGTGAGGAAATGGAGGCTTAGGAAAGTTAAATGACACTGGCACACAACGAGGATGCCTGGCACTGCCCACCTGTGTGAGCCATTCCACAGTCCCGCCCTTCCCGGCTGCACCTGGGCCTGCGGGCTGGTCTCCCTGACAGTGTGGCCACACGTTGCTGGGCCACGCTCAGACCCCTTTACAGATGAGCGAGTCGGCCCCTCACACGCTGGCGCCTGTCAGCTCCCCTCTCACACCACATGGGAAGGGCCGAGGTCTGGGCCCAGCCTCCCCTCCCGCCTGGCTCACGTCGCCTGGGAGGCAGCCACACAGACCAGGCGTGGCCTCACGGGGAGCAGGCAGGAACCCCGCGGGGCTGGGGCTGGTCTGGAAAGGCCCTGCTGGGGAGCTGGCATCCAGCCCTCCCGTGGGGGGCAGCCAAGGGGAGGAGCGGGGGGGGCCCCGAGGGGCAGGGCCGTGGGGCAGGAAAGGAGCAACAACGTGGCAGGAGCAGAGCCAGCCCGCGGAGGAAGGTACCCGGGGAGGTGGGAGCCCGGCCCGGACCATGCAGAGCTGTGTGGTCCATGTCAGACAGGTTGGAGGTGAGAAGGCACAGGAGAGTTTTAAGCAGGGGGACAACATGATCCAATATATGCCTTAAATGGCAACAAGGGGGATTAGACAGGTGGGGACTGGGAAGACGAATGTGCCGGGCCCCTGAAGACCCGTAAACAAGGCCCCCCTGCTCTTTCGAGCACAGGAACCTGTGGTCTGGGAGCCAGTCCACACGCCTTGTCACCCCTCGGTGTCTAGGAAGCAAGTCACTCGGGTCCGGGTGGGTGGCTGGGCAATTGTAACTGCTGTAAACTAAAACCTTCACGGCCGCCGTCCTCCCGGCTTAGGTTGCCTGGGGCCAGAATGCTTCAGAGAAGAATTAGGGATATGAAGATGTTTGTAAGGAAAACACTTCCTAAAGAGTCTTCTGTTTTCCGATGGAGGATTGCATGCCTTTATCTAATTTTTCTCCTTCCTGGAATTGCGTTAAAACTAAATTAAAGGATTTTTTTAAACCACAGACTCGCAGGGATGGGAAGAAGGGGAGAGAAGACAAGAGCAATTAGCCTTCCGTGGCTGGAGGGCCTCTGTCAGCAGGCCCGGGAGAGCCACGTCTGGCACCAGCAGTGGAGAAGGGGGGCCCATCCCAGATGGTGCTGCAGAATCCCGAACGCCAGTGGCACTGCACGGGGAGGGCAGGGGACAGCAGCGGGAGCCGGGGCCCCAGGGGCCAAAGGAAAGGGCTGCGGAGTGCGTAACGGGCCCCCCCTACCCTCCGCAGGGGCCTGCAGTGGGGCTGCCAGGCTCAGGCTGGAGGTGATTATTGGGCCAAAACCGATGTCTAGGTGATCCATGCAGATGCCCTGGTCCTCTGCACCCACAGTGCCCGCAGTGGGACTCTGACCCTGGTTTTAACCATCTCTTTATTTTCTGAATTCTGCTGTTTTGACATCTGGGGCCTTGCTGACACTGTGGGACTGCCCTCCCGGGGGCTAGCTAAGGGCGGGGTTTTGACCCTCTGGCGTGAAAAGGTGAAGCAGAGAACACGAAACCCTCCCTGCGCATCCTCCGCAGCCTGGCCAGATCGCTCCAGGGTCAGCGGCGTCCTCTCAGGAAGGAATGCGGGTCACTTCTCGCCAGACGGAACCGGGAGGAGCCGCGTCGGTGGCTGGCGGCTGGCTGAGATCGGTGCGGAGTGAGTCTTCCCAGAAGGCCGGCTCTGTGTGACCTCGGGGAAGACAGGCTGATGGAGGCTGACGACGGAGAGGGTGTCCCGGGGGTGTCTGACCTCCCGTCCCGTCACAGCTGGAACTGTTTTAAGGTTTCCCTGGGGTCCCCTTGGCTGAGAGGGGGTCCACTCTATCAGTTAAGGGGCTTAAGATTTTATTCTTATTGCTCACTATGAGAATAAAAACCTTCTTCCTTTATGACAGTCATTTCCATGTCTGTCTTACTGTGCCTAATTAAAACAAATCAGGTACCTGCAAAACAGCTCACTATGAACGTGGTGGCTTGGTGCCCGATGGGGACAGCATGCCCTGGGCTGCTCTCAGCTCGCTCACTGGACCCGGACAGCAGCCACTGCCTGGCAAGGGCCACCACCTGTGGGCACCCCCGCACCTGCACAGCTGCCATGCCTCTGCCAGGTGTTGCCGCAGGACCCCCACTCCCTCTGCTCCTGACCGGCCCTGTTCCCCACCCCGTGTAGCCCCTGCAGTGCGGGCCCCCTTCTCTGGGGTCTGTGAGTAGGACAGACTCCCCCTTCCCCGGGACACATGTCCTGCTCTGCTGGCTTCACCATACCTGAAAATGGAAAAATCTATATTTTAAAACAACCCCATTGTACAGGAACTGAAAGACTCTACTCTGTGGACTGCGACCAGCCCAAGAAGAAAGACTAAAAGTACTGTCATCAAAGGCTCCCCAGTGAGTCCTACAGTGGAGCCCCAGGTTGACAAGCCTCACCCGCACCCCCAGACTTCCATCCGCTGTTTAGGCTCCCACCACTTATCAGGAACACATGACCATGCAGGGTAAAGAAAACTTTTTTTAAAGACTATAATTGATATCTTTAGAGAGAAAAGAGAAAATATTGCATCCACAAAACAAGACCTGGATGCTATAAAAAAGGAAAATTCGGAGAACAAAAGAGTGCTCTTGGAAAATTAAAAGCATGATAGCAGAAGTGAAAAATTGAAAAGAAGTATTGAAAAATAAAGTTCAGGAAATCTCCAAGAAAGTAGAGTATAAAGACAAGCTTTGGAAAATAGGCAAGAAAAGATCAAACTAATGGACATCCAACACATAAATATGAGGAACTCCAGAGAGAGAGAAGAGAAAACAGAGTAAAGATAATAATTGATGAAATTAATTAGAAAATTTTTGCAGAAATGAAGTTCATAACTTTTTTTATTAAAAGGGTCCACCCATTAGCCCAACACAGGGGACAAAAACATGTTCCCCCACGGCCCCTTTCTGTGGAGTCTCAGATCACCAGAGACAAAGAAAAGCTAAAAACTGCCCAAAAGAAAAAAAACTTCCCACACACAAAGGATTATAAGTAAAATGGTTCTGGACTTCTTAACAGCAACACAAGAAGAAAACAGCGAAGGATTGCCTTCAACATTCCAAAAAACAATTATTTCCAGTCTAGAACTCTGTATCTGCCCAAACAATTATACGTATGAGTGTTGAATGGGGCACAAAATCATTTTCAGATGTGCAATTTTCAAAAAATACACATTTAGTGGACCCTTCCTCAGAAGCAGCTGGAGGATGCGTTCCACCAAAGTAAGAAAAGAAGCCAGGAGAGAGGATATACCGAAAAAAGACAAAGGAACCCGGGGCAGGACAGAGGCCCTCAGCGATCCCAGAACTCCTGCTGCCTCAGAGGTGGCGGCGGCCCTGTCCGTGTCAGGGCAGCACTGAAGGGACAGACGGGTGCTGGCTGCCGTCACCCAGAGCCCCCTGCCAGAGGCCATCTGTTTGTACCCCAGACGCAGCACCGGGGTGAGCCGGGCCCAGCTGGCTGCGGGCATTTGCCTGGTCTCTTCCACCCTCGCCTGCAGGCCTGCTGCCCACACCAGCCACGCGCAGCACCCCCATCTCAGCCCGCGGGAGCGTGTTCTGCCCCGACGTACCGCCCAGAGCCGTGTGGCAGTGGGGTGTGGTGAGCATAGGAGGAGTCCGCGAGGAAGGGCCGGCTCCCCACACCGCATTTCTGCCGGATGTCCCCAGCCTGGCGTACTTGCAGCCCGGCCACACCCCGTCCTCTCCAGGACTCTAAACACCTGTGGAAGCTAAAGCCTGACCGCAGCCCAGAGACTCCGTGCAGCTCCCTCCCTCTGAGAGACTTCATCAGGCAGCACAGGGCGGCCCTCTCCTTGGAGGGGTTTGAGCTTTGTGCTCGGTTTTCCAAAGCAGGACCTCCCCTCACTGGGGAGCACATGCAAAGGGACGAGACTCTGAGGACAGCAAGGAAGCAACAAGCAGCCAAGCCAGGCCAGGCTCCCTGGGGAGGGAGGAAAATGAGACGAGGAGGGACACGCAGGTCACCCACTGCTCACCTGCTTCTCAACTCGGGTAGCGGGCTCGCGTGTGAGCACGTCACGATTATTTTTGACTGAGATAGAATTCAACTCACATGAAATGCACCCTGTTAAAATGTGTGATTCAGTGGTCTTAGTATGTTCATAAAGCTGTGCAACCATCACCACCGTCTCACACCGGAACACTTCATCACCCCAGAAAGAAACCTCATACGTTAGCAGTCACTCCCCGTTCCCCAGCTTCACCCCAGCCCTGGCAGCCACCAACCAGTTTTCCGTCTCTATAGATTTGTCCCCTCTGGACTTTCCCTGTGAACGGGATCATATTAACACAATATGTGGACTTCTGTGTCTGCTTTCACTTAGCCTCATGTTCTCACGGCTCATGGCTCATCCACGTGGTGGCATGGCTCATGCATGTGGTGGCATGGTTCATGCATGTGGTGGCATGGTTCGTGCATGTGGTGGCATGATTCATGCATGTGGCAGCATGATTCATGCATGTGGGCATGTGGTGGCATGATTCGTGCATGTGGTGGCATGGTTTGTGCATGTGGCAGCATGATTCGTGCATGTGGTGGCATGGTTCATGCATGTGGCGGCATGATTCGTGCATGTGGCGGCATGATTCGTTTATGTGGTGGCATGGTTTATGCATGTGGAGGCATGCATGAGGACTTCCCTTCTTTTAGGCTGCATGAGTCCATTCTATGGAGATACACATTTGTTTATTCATCCATCAGTTCATGCACATTTGAACTGTTTCCTCTTTTTTGGCTGTTGTGAATAATGCTGCTGTGAACACTCGTATAAAAGTCCTTGTGGAGTTTGTGTTTTCAGTAGTCTTGGATACGTGCCTAGAGCGGAGTTGCTGGGCAGTCTGGTAACTCTGTGTGTAACTTTTTAAGGAGCTGCCAAACTATCTTCCGAAGCAGCCGCACCGTCTCACATTCCTGTGAGCATTGTATGGGTTTATCCACATCCTCACCAACGCTAATTAAATTAAAATTAATTCTTTCCTTCCTTAATTATTCTCACTCATGGGACCACTTATTTTTCTTTAATAATCTTACCTCAACTTCTAATTATATATGCATTTTTTATCAGCCTGTTTAAAGTCTATATCTGACAATAATAATAATAAAGTCTGTATTCGCTGATTAGACTGGAAGTGTCATGAAAGCTACTGGCTGCTGCATGCTCAGCTCTCAGCCAACAAATAACCCCTGAACTGGCTGGACGGGGCCCCCGGATGGACGGGGGTTAGCCGGCACGAAGGCAGGGCAGGCACCTGGACCTGCCCCACGCCAGGCAGGGTCGGCAGCTGGGCAGACACCCCCTTCCCTCCCACTCCCTGCCAGACCCTGGTGCAGCACTGCCCTGAGGAGGTGACCTCCGGACACCTGAGACAGTCCTGGGGGCCAACATTCCCCACATGTGATCAGCTCCACAGTAAGACGAGGTCAAAGCACAGAAGTTCCAGAAGAAGGGGAGCCCAGGGTGGGGCTAGGTGAAGGGAAGGGTGGAAAAAGAGTAAAGATTGGAAACCACTGCGAGATCCCACTTGACAGAAATTGCTAGTGTGCAGCAATAATTTGTTCCGGTATACCAGGGGCCCATGTCGACTGCAGGCCAGGCTGCAGGGGGTGGGGAGTCCCCAGAGCCACTCACCCCTGAGCCAGTCTTGCCTCCCTCCTGGGCAGGGAGCGGCCTCGCCACAGGCGACCCCTGGAATCAATGATCCCTGTACCCGCGGCACTGGCCGCTGTCTTCTGCAGCTTTGCCACCGCATGCCATGCCAGACCCCTAACGGGGCTGGGGAGGGAGACTCCGAGGGACTCTTGTCTCTCCATTTTTAAGTGAATGTAAAGGTACAGGAGGGAGTTAAGTGGGAAAAACTCTCTAGTTGGGACTTCGTAGCTGAACTCGGAAACATAAGCCCCTCGGAGCCAAGACCCAGCTGTGGCTGTTGAGAGAAGATCTGTCTGAAGGTCGAATGTGGTCCCCAAAGCTGATTCCCAGTAACGGCTTCAGACAGAGAGATCAGGGTGGCAGGAAGCCCAGGGGCTTCTTGGAGGAGGGAGCATTTTGAGGGCCTTGCAGATATTTTGGCTGGTCCAGCTCAAGTGCCCTGAGAGCACGTGGGGATCCTTGCTTCCATGAAGCCTGGGCTCTGCTCTGCCCCAGGGCCCCTGCTGGGTTACAGAGGAGACACCTGTGGAAGAGAGACTGTGAGCACCTCTCACATCATCTGCAACAGCAGAAAGTGTCCGGTGGGCACAAAAGGGCTGCACAGCCGGCAGCCCACACAGCTTGCGAATGGCCACACAGTACCAAGGCCGACCACTCCTGTGCAGCGAGGCCGGCTTGGCTTGGCTCCGCTCGCAAGGCAAGCATGGAGCAGAAGTTCCCCCTCTGAGTCCGAGCCTGCAGGGTGAGGCCTGGAGGGGGGACCAGCCTCTGCCTTCTCCAGCGGGGGGCTGGCGCCCCGCCTGGTGGAGCTGAGAGGTGGACACTCTCCCAGGCTGCCTCTTACTGTTCCTCACGACGCCCCTGAGAGGGGGTCTCAACCCCGGGAAGCCAGTGGTCTGTATTTCCATCCCTTCTGAAGACCACCTCCCTTTCGGTGGCTGAGGGTGGCCACAGTTTCTCATAGTCTAAGGGACAGGTACCCCAAAAGGTAAGCCCTAGGGTCTCCTTCTGGTACCACAGGCCCTAGCTCCTCTTTCTTTAAATAAATTTTATTGTGCATATTTAAGGTATACAACACAACATTACATATAGATGGGTACTATATTAGATTAGCAGATTAGCTAATACAGCAGATTAACATATCCATCATCTCCTATGGCTCCTTTCTATAATGCAGATCGCCAATCGCCTATCCATATTTATGGAAACTGCAGCCCCTGTCCACAAAGCCCCATCTCGTCCCCGACAGTCCCCTCCCCAAGCCTGGAATACACGCCAAGGACCCAGCAGGGGAGTCCAGGGTGGAGCAGGGCACCCCAAGTCCAATCCACTTGAAGCTTTCTCCATGAGGTGAGTTTGAGATACGGCCTCTGTGCCCCCTGTCCCCCTGGGCATGAGCGGGCAGTTCTTCTCTCTCCCCTCCTCCAGGCAGCAGCCTTCAGAGGCATCACAGTGCACACAGAATACACCGATGGCCCTGAAATCAAATCCAGGTCACGGACAGGTTTTGTTTGGACCAAAGACTATTTTTAATTGATTGCTAGCTTTTAAAATTCAGGAGAGTTCACACTAAAATCTTGATTTTCAACTTTTTTTTGAAGCACGGAGTATAGGACCTTGCTGGGGTCCTATATTCAAGGGTGCAAAGGCAGCCAGAGCTCAGAGGCCACCGCCCCCTGGAGCCAGCGTGTCCTCCCCTGGGCTGTCCTTGGCACTCCGTCCTACTCCCTGCCCAGCTGTGGATGGCACACAAAGCAATGGGAAGACAAAAATCATCTTCCAACTCTCCCAAAATGCACAAAGGTGAGCTAGCCGGGAGTTAGTGCATTCAGTTATTATGAAAGGCAGTTTCCTTCCTTTGTCCATTCTCCCAACAAAGTTTTAACAAATTGAGTTTAATGATCTAATTGGCTTGTATTAGCAATTCATGAATCGGGCCGCACCCCATGTAGGAACTGGGCTTTGTGGACAGAGGGGCCGAGAAAGCAGACTCGGAGAGGAAAAGGCAGACGAGTAGTTTCCAGGCAACTTTCCTCAGAGGGTTAAAACAGAGAGTGTCCTTGTCCCCTGCAGCTCAGGTCGGCCAGGCCCCTCGGATGACTTGCTGACCTCCTCACTTTTGGAAAACTGACCCGTTTCCAAGCTCCATTTATGACGTGGCACTAGCACGAGTGGCTCCATTCTGAGGCGGCTGGTCTGCTGGGCCAGTGCAGGAGCTCAGTCCAAAACCACGGCCTCCCGTGAATTTATTTAACGCCTGCTTTCAAACGGTGCCCTCTCCAGGCCACCAGGAACAGCGCCGTGGACACCAGAGGCTCTTCGTGTCCACTGGCAGTGACACGGACCTCCAGCCAGGCTCTGCAGTCAGTCCCAGCTTGAAGGGTCCCAGCTCAACATCCCCTCTCTCACTGGTGGCAGGGAACAGGGGGTGGCCGTGGGGTTGATCAGAGGCTGCTGCTAGAAGGGGCCGCTGGGCCTGCGAAGTGTGCAGCGGGTTCCCGCCTGGCCACCGCGACAGCATTGAGCACCAGAGAGAACCAGTCAGGCTCACTCAAGGTTTGGGGGTGCTTTTTCTCCCTCACCCCGCCCCACCACACCCACCCTTCTGGTTTACTCCCAAAGACCCACCTGAGATAAGGGCTGGCCCCTCGGCCTCCAGTCTCAGGAGACTGAGCCACCCCGAGCCCGCCCCACACCCCAGCCTCATCATCGGTGCACGGAACCCCCACCCTCGAGCCTTGGTCACAGCCCAAGCCCTGGGATCCGTGACGTCTTTGGGCAACTCCGCCTTGCCTTGGCTGCCGCCAGACGCAGGGACTCTCCCGTCCTACTGAGGGCCTTTCCATGTCGTCCCCACTTGCAGGAACTTGTCAGCTCTGGAAATCCAGGAAGGTGGAGGCCCGGATGAACACTGGCCTCTGCACACTCCCCTTCCCCAGACAACCTCCAGAAGATGCAGGAAAAGTCCCAGAAACAGTTGCAACAATCTACTTTGGTCAGAAGAAAGTATACAGACACAAACAGGCATTAAGCAACTTTATAAACAGTGTCTGATCAAGACCTAATTTGGGTTCAGTGGGGATTCAGGGAAGGGCTAGGTCAGGGGGGTTGGTGTAATCACGAGCCACTTCTGGGCCGACTTGGGGCCGGGGCACAGGGGAGACGGGTGTAGGAGCCAGCAGCTTCCCGGTGGGAAGACAGCGGGGTGTGGGCAGGCACAGCTCTCCACCCCACCGATGCCAAGTCCCCCCAGGCATGGCGGGATGTTGTTGAAAACACAAGGGGTTTCTGTGTAGATCCAGTTGTTCGTCACACAAGGATCCAATTACTGAGACAAGGAGGATTGCCAAGGAAGAAAGGAATTCTTAATACGACAGCAGTCTGGTCTTGTCAGGAGAACAGGAGAAGCTCTCAAACTCATCACTGCCCCTGACTGACAGAGATGACAGGCTGTGCAGGAGGGGCCCCAGGACTCGGGGTATTGCGTGTGTGACTAACAGGGGCCTTGAGCAGGGGGCAGGGCCTGCGTAACTGACAGGAACCGTGAGCATGGGGACAGGGCCTGTGTAACTGACAGGGGCCGGGAGCAGGGGGGCAGGGCCTGTGTAACTGACAGGGGCTCTGAGCAGGGGGGCAGGGCCTGTGTGACTAACAGGGGCCGTGAGCAGTGGGGTAGGGCCTGTGTAACTGACAGGGGCCGGGAGCAGGGGGGCAGGGCCTGTGTAACTGACAGGGGCTCTGAGCAGGGGGGCAGGGCCTGTGTAACTAACAGGGGCCGTCAGCAGGGGGGCAGGGCCTGTGTGACTGACATGGGGCCGTGAGCACAGGGGCAGGGTGTGTGTGACTAACAGGGACCGTGAGCATGGGGACAGGCCACCGGATGGTGAGTCCTCAGGGAGTCTGCTCCCACTCGGAATCTCAGCTCCTTTGTCTCACAGAAAATCCACCATTTCTGGGAAGCAGCTCCAAAGGTCAAGTAGTTAGCGAGGGAGAGGGTTACGCGGGGGCCACTGAAATGTGTGGGTGGGTGTGCAGTTGCAGGGACGCTGGTGGCAAGCACAGCAGGGAGAAGTCCCGGGCTCCTGCGTGGGCTCCTGCCTGCGTTTGCACCGCCAAGACTCACCACGCGTACGTTTGACTCTGAAGCTCACCCTTGGTCCTGGCACGTGGGATTCAATGACAACTGTGCTTGAATCTGCACAGATGTGACGGAATCATTCATCAGGGGTTTTCGTTCGCCAAAGGCCTCGGGAGATTGACCTCCGCGATTCGGCCCTACTCGGTGACCACTGACTCCCCTGCACTGAGCACCATCGTGGCACGACGGGTACAGACGCAGACACGGGGTGATCCCCACCCTGGGAGAGTTCACAGTCTGGCAGGGGAACAACCCGCACCGCAGTGCAGTCGATGACAACGCCAGGAGTCCACCTCACCTGAGCAAGCGCATCACTGGCCCACAGGGACCCAGTCAGCGAGGCCACAGACAGGCGGGGACAGACAGATTGCGGAAGAGAATGATGACTTGTATTTTTCAAGGCAACTGTCAACTCCGTTTTAAAGATCAGCTTTCATCTGATTAATTATCAAAAAAAAGAGAAGACAATAAACCCACTTGAATTTTGTTTAAATACTCAGTCTGGCATAAGATTTAATGAGGCCATCTTCTGAAGAGTGTTTAAAATGATAATTTTGTTTAAAAGAACGTTTGTGGAGGTCCAATAAATCTGTCGCGTGTGGGGAGGGGGGGGGTGTTTGATGGATCAAATCTCCCTTCTGCAGCTCAGAACCGACCCCGGGTAACCGCGGCAGCTTCAGTGGCTGCGTGAGGGGCGGTGCCCCGCGCCTGCCGAGGCACTTTGCCGTGACGACGTCACCTGTAGTCGGAGCTGAGCTAGAGAAGAGAATGTTTATTGTTGAAATAGAACAAGGCACATTCCATCTTCATTTAAGGAAAACGGTCCTGTTAGGGTATTTAGTGAGCCCACGGCCCCATCATCATCCTCCTTCTCTTGCTCTCCCAGAACAGCTCGCGGGGTCTCAGTTGGGAGCGTGAGAGGCCAAGTGGAGACCCAGAGAAGGACACTTGCTCTGAGACTGAGGGCCGGGTTCTCTCTGCTTCAACTCCATCCTGCTTCGCGAGCCTCTCGGATTGTCACCCGCGCCCAAACCAGAGAGCAGGCAGGTGCCCTGCTTGTCATTTCTTTGCTTTGCACCTGTTCTGTCTTCAAGGAAATAGCTATTTCTGCAGAACAGATTACCCCGAAACTCTGCCCCTAGAACAACACTGGTGCCTGGTCGCTCAGGTGCCTGCTGCTGGTTGGGAGAGGCAGCTGGCGGAGGCCGGCCGTGGCTGAGCTGCGGGTCTGGTTGGGCTTGACTCCCCACTGTAGCTTGGGTCACAACTGTTCCAGGAAGGGGCAGCAGCCACCGGTGGGAAGATGACACCAAGGGAAGACGGCAGGAAGACACGCCCGACACCACATGTGCATTTCACACCTTTGCTCCTTCTTGAGCCACCAACATTCTATTGGTCCATGCAGGTCACACGGCCAAGGCCCACACACGCCCACGGAGCTGGACAATACATTGTCTCCAGTAGAAAGAGGAAGCTGACATTGGCTGGATAATAATCACCACAGTCTTCCCGTCACTCCCTTTGCAGATGCCAAACCCACGCTCGCCTTTCACAAGACACCCCGGAGGAAGCTCCCCTGTCACAGCATCAGGCGTGAGGTCCAGGGTCCCTTAACCACAGCAGTTCCACGTGTCTCCTCCTTCCAGAGACCAGGGACTGCAACTGTCCTGAGAAATCTGAAATACTCCTAGGAAAACGCTGCCAGGGCCCTACCCTGAGGCAAGGATGGCCCTTTGACTGGGCCCTGGGTCTGCTCCCTGGGAGCTGCATCTCCCCAGGGCAGGGCCTTCCTTCTCCAGCATCCCCCATGGTCTCAGGTGACAAGGGCATGGGGAACAGGCCCTTTCCCAGCCCTGAGCAGCCGTCAGCCTGCTCCTGCCCAGGGTGACTCGGGAGCCCAGAGGTCTGCCCACGTCTTGAACAGCCGCCGTCTCCTCCAGGCCAGGCTGGTGGCACCTCCGCCGACAGAGCCCTCTCAGACACAAGGGCTTCCCACAGGTTTGATCACAGCTTCCTCCATGTGCCGACGACAATGCCCACAAGGCTTCTGACACACGCCTTGCTGTCCGGACCTCACTCCGGGCGCTGCGGACGCCACGGGCCCTGAGGGACCGTGCTCTCGCCCTGGCTGGGAGCCCCGGTGTCTGGCCCAGGGGCTCTGTGGCGTCCACCTTAGTGCTTTTAGAAGCCTTAACAACGCTATGTCTTACTTTGAGAATGTTTACTAACTGAAGCAGCAAAAGATGAGAAATATTTTCTAACCCAGAAAGTCCAGGAATTTCTGGGCTCTGTGTTCTTTTTCAATTCTGTTTACAAACCAGACAGTTCCTTCCTGAATCCGGGCGTGCCTCATGGCAGCCTGTTGAATGCAGCTAACGACAGCTGAATACACACAGGTGGGATGGCACATCCCTTGTGGAGTCCCCAGCACAATACAGTGACGCAAAGAGAGGGGCAAGTGGCCGTTGCAGGAGCACATGGGGGAGCAGGGCACTGGGCTGGCAGAGGGGCTGCTCCGAGCAGGTGGCACTGACGCTGGCCTTCAGAGATGAGTCGGTCTACTGAAGGGGACAGGGCAGCAGCAGAGGGCACAGCACGTGCAAAGGTGTGGCATCTAGGAAAGGCACAGGTGTCCAGGGAAGCCATCAACACGTTAAAGTCACCCAGGGCCAGGGCAGGCCTGCAGCACACGAGGATGGAGGTGTCCCCGAGAGCTCATTCCCACAGAGCCAGCCTACACTCTGGGAAGGGAGGTGACAGGGCCCGGGCCGCCCAGAAGAGGGGGGCTGCTGTCCGAGCTCCCACTCCAGGCAGGCCTCGACACAACGGCAGAAAGCAGCCGCGCAGAGAGAGGGCGGAAGGAGGCGAACCAACGCTGAAGGTGTAGCCTGTGTGTGTCCTCGAGGTCAGAGCTTCGGTTTGGGCGTGCTGTGTGTGAGTGTGCCGTGAGCGTGTCTGTGAGTCTGAGTGTGTATGTGAGCGGCTGTGTGTGCATGTGTGTGTGTGCATGTGTGTGTGCATGTGTGCGTGACAGAGGGAGTCACCAGCTGTGGCGAGCCTGCAGAGGTGGCAGAGCAAGGCCACAGGGACTCTGTCCACGTGGCTCACACCCAGGACGCCCCTCACACCACGACGCAGCAGGAGGACAGGACCCGGTGGAGAAGAGCCCTGGCGCCCAGGATGCGGAGGGGCTGGTGCACATGGAGCCCTCAGCCAGGCCCGCATGGCAGCTGGGGCTCCCTTCCCCACTGGACCTCAGGGCTCTGGGGTCTGGTGTGAAATGCCCACCACACCGATCCCACTGCACGGAGGGAACTGGATTCCTCTGTTAAAGAAAAAAATCCCAGGCCATCCAAGGTTTGCTCTGGAAGAGCCCAGAGGTGAGGGCCACTGGATCAACCTTGAGAGGCGCCAGCCCCTGTCCAGGATCTCAGGCTCCCGTTCCCACAGGCCTCAGAACCCCATGCACGGGAGACCCCATCCCCCGGAGACCCCATGCACATTTTACTGCCTTGGCCCAGACAAGACATTGGCACCTGGCTTCCCAGAGCACAGCTAGGACTGAGACTGGGTGTTTGAGAAGACTCTGCTAGATCCTGAGCAAGGCCGGTGGGGACGTGATGCAGAGAGCAAGAGACAGACGAGCTAACTCACACGCATGGGCCTGGGGCCGGAGTGCGGAGCCAGCCTCCAGCTGGCCAGCACGGCTTGTCCCAGCCAATCCTACCCAGCAACCCTGCAGGACGGCCTGCCCCTCAGAGTGGCCAGGACTTCCCGGGGCTCTGGTTGTGGTCCCCGTTAAATCTCAGGTCCAAGAGGACCACCTGCAAGAGAGGACACCATCCCATTGCCCGCCATGACTAGGATTCACTCCTGTGAAGGGCGTGATGGGGTGGGGGAGAGGGGACGCGAAACCATTCCTGCAGGATTGTGGTGGGCATTCGGTGCCTCCCTCCTTCACCCACAGCGGGTGCCTTCAGGAGAATCCAGGGGCGCTGGGGGCGGGGCGGGCCCACAGGGAGCCGGAGTGCAGGTGGAAGGGCTTAGAGCGCCTGGCGAGGCCTTTCCCGGGAGACGGCACAGACCCGAGCCTCCGCCTCAGCCCCGTCACTTCCCACCGGCTCTCCTCCGGCCGGCATTCAACTTCTCTGAAACCCTTGCTCATCCGACGAGGCACGATTATGTCACCCAGCACGCAGGGCTGCCGTCAGGGTAAAAGACATGCTCTGCGAACGTCTCCAGTCCAGAGCACACAGCGATGCGTCTCTCGCAGCAACTCCACTCATTGTCCGACCAGAAAACCACTTCCAGAAGGTCGTGTGGTCGGCCCTGCGTCGCCCAGCTAGTACATGGCGAAGTAAACGTGAAGGCAGGGGCGCCCTGCACCAAAGCCCGTCCTCCCCGTCTCTGAGAAGGATTTGAAGGACGACAGGCGAAAGTCGCCAGCTGCTAATTCCACCTGTTTCCCAGGAGAAGGAAAATCACTCCATGGTTGTGTCCGAGAATTCAAGCCCTGGAGAGAGGACTTCCCAAGGGGCCACCCCCGCTCCTGGCGAGCTGCGGAGCCTGGATGAGAACTGCGTGCGCGTGCCCGGCGCGGGGCAGCAGGCCCGAGATGGCAGCTGCGACTGTGCTCACGATGACTCGCGCGGCCTCTTTTCTCCTGTCCTCACTTCCTGTGGCGGGTAACGACTCACACAGACTTGGCGGCTTAAAACAACACGACTTTATTATCTTACAGTTCCTGCGGTTCGGGAGTTGGGCGCGGGTTCACTGGGGTCCCCTAAGGCTGCTCAGGTGCCGGCTGGTGCTGTGGCTTCATCGGAAACTCGAGTCCCTGTCCCAGCACCAGGAATTCAGAAGACGGCAGGATTCCCCGCTGCTGCACGCCGAAGCCCGCGGGTTCCTGAGGCCCTGCCATTCCGGCCACGTGGCCCTCCCACAGTACAGCAGTTTGTTGATTTAGACCGAAAGGAGAGTGTCTGCTGCCGTTTCCAGCTCTGAACCTCTAGACCTTCTTTTAACGGGCCCATCAGAGTAATTTTCCTTTCCGCTGCATCTGTACGTCACCTTCATGTTGCCTTACACCCTGGTCATGGGCGTGAAATCCCACCCGCAGGCCCCCACCACAGGCCACAGGAGGGGACTTTGCTGGAGCCGGACCCCTTGGGGGTCACCCAGAACTCTGTCTAGCACTCCCATCTGCTCAGACAGGGCACATGCTCTCCTGCCAGAGGAAAGAGAGGCTAATGGTGCACGTGGGTCAGGGCGCTGGAACCAACTTCCTTTTGGGATTTCCCAAACAAATGACGTTTTATATCAAGACTGGCTTTCGTTGGTTACCAGGCTAATACAACCTCATTGTAATACAGCAGGCTGAATTTCAGCAAAATGACATGTTTGGAACATGAACACTGGTGGCTTTTAGCTCTGTCTTCTAAATGTGTTGGTAAGTTCCTCGGGCCAGGGAAGTCTGGCTCCAGAAGGCCTGGCCACTCGTGGTAGGAGCTGGGATGTCCCCTGGGCCCAGGGATGGAGCAGGCCCAGTGGGCTGCAGGCCCCGCCGTCCAGGAGGAGGCAGATTTTCAGAGCCAGGAATACCCTGGAGCCTCTCGGTCCCACCCCATGGGCAGCTGCCTCCACCCCACCTCCCAGTTCTCGTCCAGCCGCTGCAATGCGGCCCCCGGGGCCTCGTTAGCACCCATTACAGTCAGGAGACCTCTGACAAGGGGAACAGACTTCATTTTTCACTTCAGTGTGCAAAAGAAGGAGTCAGTAATGTTACAAATTCTTAATGAGGTAGAACGTACATTTTACATCCGCTCCCGGTCACCCGCAGCAGCACAACTCATTAACATGCGTACGAACATACACGGTCTTCCCAGCACCGCCCTGAGCGCACTTCGCCAGGGCTGCCGGCCCGCAGTGGAGGACTGCGGCGGGCGCCAGGCCGAGGCCGCGAGCCGGTCGGGGTTACGGAGCCCTGCAGCTGCGCACGCCGGTCCTGTTGAGGGCTGCCACCCCGCTTCTGGGCCCAAGGTAACCGAGCTCACGGGGGCTAGGAAGGTTCCCCGAGGCGGCCCCGCTGGGATTCCAGCGCAGTGTGTCTGGGTCGCATGCGGCCTCTCTGTCCACTCCCGCTCTCCGGCCGTAAAGAAACACGCGCTCCCGCTCAAGGGCTCGGGAGTCCAGCTAGGGCTGTTTCAGTGGAGCTTTGAAACGGTCAGTTCCGTGGCGAAGGACCCAGGGCCAGGCTGCAGATCGCATGGACACGGCGGGCCGGCGCTGACGGCAGGTGAGCGCTGTGTGTCAACCCCGACAAAAGAAGTGGCTTTGCTTACCAGGAAGGACGTGCTGATTTTCAGCCTCCCAGAGCCCCTGTGAGGTGCCAGAATGCAGCTCCCACCAAGATCTGGGTCCCTGGGGCTGGGTGCCGTCCGGCAGTGGGCACGGCTGCTCGCTGGCCCGGCATCCAGGCTGACCAAAGCCCTTGTTTGCCCAGGACCAAGGGGGCTCCCAGGAGGAGGATTTCGGCGCTTAAACCAGGAAGGTGCCAGGCAAACAGAGACAAGCTGGTCACCCCACCAGCATCCGTCCCCTGTACCCTCCCTAAATGCCCCAGAGTGTCACTAGGTACCCCTCCCCAACACAGTCCCTGGGTTGTACCCAGGGAGCCTCAGTCTTAGTTCAGATATGGGCATGTGGCCTAGTCAGGGTTGACCTGAGAGAATCTGAGAACTAAGGCCTAAAAAGTAGGACAACAGCACTCTCTCTGTCTCTCTCTCTCTCTCTGTCTCTCTCCCCCCAACACCTGAGACAAGGATGTGATGCCTGCGGCTGAGTAGCCATTTTGCTCCCATGAGGCTACAAGGAGCAGGAGGAGAGAAAGATCAAGAGGAGCCACAGCCCTCACCACCCGGAGGCTGGCTCGGCCCTGCCTCCGGGCTCTCCCCTGGTAAGGGCTACAGACCCTCTCTACCTCCAAGCCTGATTGACGTGGGCCTCCGATTTCTTGTATGCAACTATGTCTGACAGCGTCCTGCAGACTTCCAGCTCTGAGCAGCGGCGGCAGCACTGCACCAGACCTGAGTGAGACTCGGGGGTAGGCCCGGCAACCTGGCTTTAACAGGCACTTCCTGTGACTCTGATGCCTGATCGAGATTGAGATCCAGACATCAGAGAAGCTGGCATCTCTGAGGATTCCCGTGCATGGCCCAAGTACCATCCCCTGGGCACCCTGGGGGGCAGGGACAGAGATGCATTTAGTTTCCTGCACAGGTCTGGACATCCGAGGCAGCTGCTGTCACAGTAATGGTGGCTGTCGTCCTCTCAGATGCAACGCTGCCCGTGCATAACTCTCACCAGGGGGCCTCTGCACCCTCTCTGACGGAGCCCTCCAGGGCCCCTGGACCTGGGCTCTTGGCTGCTCCTGTCCCAGAAGCTTGAAGGTAGGTGGCTGTGACTCAGGGGCACCTCCCCGTGCCTGCCCAGGTCTCCCCAGCTCTCTAGTGAGTGATGCTGTTGTCTTCTGCACAGGTGTGATTTCCTAGAGCAGACTGTTGACACCAGGGCGTAATCTTTTCCTTCTCTCTGTTCCGCCCTGGCAAGAGCTGAGGACGGCCAACCTGCAAAGGCCAATGCAGTCATTTCGCTTCAACGGTGGCTCTATACTTTGCGCACATCAGAATCTCCCAGGAAACTTACAGAAATACAGATTGCTGAGTTTCAAATTTCAGCTCAGTCCCAACAATTTGCATTTCCAACAAGTCTCCCAGTGAAGGGGCTGCTGATTCAGGGGACACTCTTTGGGAACCACTGTCCTGAAAACACGGAAGCCGAGCTGTTCACCTGGACAATTTCTAACTCATACGCAAACATTTTATTTATTTATTTATTTATTTTTTCAGAGTCTCACTCTGTTGCCCAGGCTAGAGTGCCGTGGCATCAGCCTAGCTCACAGCAACCTCAAACTCCTGGGCTCAAGCAATCCTCCTGCCTCAACCTCCCGAGTAGCTGGGACTACAGGTATGCACCACCATGCCCGGCTAATTTTTTCTATATACATATTTTTTAGCTGTCCAAATCATTTCTTTCTATTTTTTAGTAGACACGGGTCTTGCTGTTGCTCAGGCTGGTCTCGAGCTCCTGACCTTGAGCAATCCTCCCGCCTCGGCCTCCCAACACACGCAAATATTTTATATGAAAAGAAAAAATATATAAGGCAAAGATATAGCTGAAGCCACATACATATTCAACTCTGAGGAGGAATTGGTTAACAGACTTCTCCAGTTACCACTGATAAAAGGACCCAAAAACTAGGCTTTGGCCAGGACAGCATAGGCTGGGGCCCTCAATATAAAAAAGCTTTTTAACTCTTCACATCCATCTGCTTTTATTGATTCTTTTTTTTTTTTTTTTTTTTTTTGAGACAGAGTCTCACTCTGTTGCCTGGGCTAGAGTGCCGTGGCGTCAGCCTTGCTCACAGCAACCTCAGACTCCTGGGCTCAAGGGATCCTCCTGCCTCAGCCTCCCAAGTAGCTGGGACTACAGGCATGCACCACCATGCCCAGCTAATTTTTCTATATATATTTTTAGCTGTCCGTATAATTTCTTTCTATTTTTAGTAGAGACGGGGTCTCACTCTTGCTCAGGCTGGTCTCGAACTCCTGAGCTCAAACGATCCGCCCGCCTCAGCCTGCCAGAGAGCTAGGATTACAGGCGTGAGCCACCGCGCCCGGCCCTATTGATTCTTTATGAACTTTCCAGCACTTCTGCCAGCCCTCCTCCCCAGTGAGAGGCCAGTAAGGCCATCTCCATGACGCCCCCAACGTTCTGGTCACTGAGGGCAGCTGCAATCCTCACCCCTACCCCCTGCTCCTCGAGCTAAAGGACCCAGGTCCCTCCTGTCTGCTCCCTCTCCCTCTTTATATAGTGCTTCTAAACGCATTTGAGAAATGGAATAACACTGAGAGTTGGCACAGGACGGGTCCTATTTTGCATTGTGCATTCTCCAAAGCCCTTGGGATCTGCTTCAAAGCAGCCTTCAAGCTACAGAGGACCTGATCCAGTGGCATCAACAGCTGCCTCCAGAAATTGTCACCTTTCTGAGAGAACACTCAGGAACCTGCCCTGGGAGGATGCACAATGTGAGTGAAGAGAAGGACGTTGACTTTCAAATACCCGGCACTGCGCAAGGCTGTGGGCAGCCGCAGGTGCGACTGCAGAGGACGGAGGCTGTGATGGCTCCACGTGTCAACTTAGCGGGTCACTAGTACCCAGGGATTTAATCAAACACCAAGCTGGTGTTGCTGCGATGGTGTTTTGTAGATGTGGTGAATATCTACAATCAGTTGACTTCAAGTAAAGGAGATCACGCTCTATAATGGGGTGGGAGGAGGCTCATCACACCCGTCAGCGGCCTTAAGAGCAAAACTTAGGGTGCAAGATCAGCTCCTGCTGAGGTTACAGCCCACTCATGTCACCCTGCCCTACGGATTTGGGACTTGGCAGCCCCCACAGTCACACACGCCCATTTGCAGTCCATTCACCTACGTGTGTATCTCGTACCAGTTCTGTCTCTCTGGACAGCCTGACCGAGACTGAGGCCTTTGTGCTCCATTTGGGGCCAGAATGTGGGCGCAGCGCCAGAGAGAGGTCAAGGGTGATGCGCATGCTCCCCCAGCTCTGCCTTGCCTGCTGCAGGAGGAGGGGGCCCAAACACACGCTCTCACTAGAGCAGAAGAAAGTCTGATGTCAACACTCGACCCCAGGTCATTATTCCAGCCAGTGTTTTCTCTGATGGTGTCCAGAGCTCACCACCAAGGCTGAGCTCAGGGAAAGGGGAGATGGCCGCGGTGCCCAACTCCACCTCCCGACTATGCCCCTCACTGCCAACGCCACCTCCAGAAGCTCAGGAGTGGAACCTGGAGGCAATGGAGATGTCTTCCAGGTGCAAACAGGGAGGAAGACACTCTCTGCTTCCCAGGTCACAAAGACTGTGTCTCCATGAGCTACAGACGAGCTCTTTGGAAAAGAGCTCCCTACGTGGAGAGTGACATATTAACACACCCTGGACTCACGCAAGCACCTCAGGGGCAGATGCTCGACGGGGAAGGCATGGCTCCTGCCCTGCACAGCTGACCTTCCCCCTGAAAGGTACGCAGCCCTTTCAATGCCAGCCCCGGCCCTGAGGGCACCCCAAGTCACACTTTAAAGCTGCAGTCCCCAACCCCCTGCCCGAGGACCAGTCACGGTCCGTGGCCTGTTAGGGGCCGGGCTGCAGAGCTCTGGCCCCCACCCCCACCTCATCCATGGAAAAATTGCAGCAGGAGGTGAGTGGGGGGCAAGCCAGGATATTTACAGCTGCTCCCCATCTCTCACATCACCACCTGAGCTCTGCCTCCCACCCCCTGCAGCCCCACCTCCCCCACCCCACCCCCACCCTTCTCCATGTAAAATTTGTCTTCCATGAAACCAGTCCTTGGTACCAAAAAGGTTGGGGACTGCTGCTTTAGAGGACACATTGACAAGGTCCTCCATGATCCGGGCCTGGGCCTGCCCTGGGCCCCTCCGTCCTCCACCCACACCCTGCCATGCTCTGCTCCAGCCAGCTCTGCCCAGGACTGCTCCATCTGTCCCCTGTAGCCCACAGCTCCGCCGCTGCTGTCGGGATCTCACCCTTCCCCCTTTACCTGAGCACCCAGGACCTCATATCCTCTGGCAAGGCCGTCTTCGTCTCCCAGAGGCAGGGCAGGAAGGAAGCCGGGAAAGGCTCTCCCCTCACCTGGTCCCATCCGGGAGGGATGCTCTTTCACACCCAGCCTGGGAGGACCCAGGCAGCCTCAGGCAGAGTGTATCAGTCTGCTCCAGCTGCCGTAACAAAATTCCACAGCCTGGGGGGCTTCAACAACAAAATTATATTTTCTCCCAGTTCTGGAGGCTGGAAGTTCAAGATCAAGATGTCAGTAGGGTTGGTTCCTCCAGAAGGCCTCTTCCTGGCTTGCAGATCGCCACCCTCTCGCCACGTGCTCACGTGGTCTTCCCTCTGTGCACGTGCATCCTGGTATCTCTGTGTATCCCAGTTTCCTCTTCTTATGAGGACACTCATCATCTTGGGTTGGGGCTCACCCTGACAACTTCATTTTAACTTAATCACATCTTGCAAGGCCCTGTCTCCAAATGCAGTCACATTCTGAGGTCCTGACAGCTAGAGTCTCAACGTATGAATTTGGGGGGACACAATCCAGCCATGACAGAGAACGTGGACTTGTCCTGACAGATGGATAATGGAGCCATGGAGCACACCACTTGGAGGACAAGTCTGAAGACAGGCCATTGACCGGAAATGTGGGCATCCTCTGCGGCTGGTGAACTTCACCCCCCTCCATGATACTCACCTGGAATTTCTCCTAGGAGCACATGTCATGTCTTGAGGAGGGAAAATGACAGAACCCCTACAGGAGTGATGATCTTTCTGGTCCCCTGTGCTGGTCTCTGTACCTCCAGGTCCTGGCAGCACAGAGACCCCAAGCTCTCCAGCCACCAGCTCTGGGGATATTCCTGTCCCTTCAGCCCATCTCCTAGGCAAGTGGAATTATCCATTTTTTAAATTAATCTGACAAACCAGTCTTGGCCTTGGGGAAAGACACATGGGGGACTCTGCTGGGGACATGGAGGCAGGATCCAGACCTCTGTGGGTTGCTCCAGGCCCTGGGAGCCGCCTACTTGGCAGCAAGATTGCACTTACTGCCCAACAGAGCAGCTCGCCTGCGCTGCCCTGAGGATGCTGGGCTCAGGCCCCTCTCCAGGCCTTTCCCTCTACTGTTCCCCCTGACTGGACTGCCAGTCCCACATCCTGTCTGTCCCCCAGAGACTGACTCTGGTCCCGGTGTCCCCAGAAGACCTCTCAGACCCCAGAAGTGCCCACTGACCTCCTGACCCCTGCAGGAACATCGAGCAGTTGGTCATTATTCCAGCCAGTGTTTTCTCTGATGGTGTCCAGAGCGTGTGTCCTGTCCTGGCCGGCTGCATCAGCCACGCCCTGCTGTTCACAGCCTGAGGCCTCCTCCACCTGGACCCAGCCTCTGCTGTCCTCTTGCCCCTGAGTCTCTCCTCCTTCTCTGCCCTGTTCTTACTCTGCAACATTTATTGTGCTCACCACTCACCCAGTCCATCTTTGGGTGCAAATTGTCTTGACTCTCCAAACTAGATACCCCAAAAATAAATGTGACACAAATCTGTCATATTTTTCTTGCATTCCCAGTGACACCCCAAACAGGAATTTGCTGTCCTGCCTGTACTGATTGATGTGAGGCTCATTTTTCCAAAACAGGCACCATGTCTTCTCTCCCATATGCAATGGCACATGTCCCCAGAGAGGGCACATCTGGGGAGAGCAGAGGAAAAGAGATCACACTGTTGGTGTCCCTCCAGGGTGCCCTGTTGCGGAGCCCCCAGCCCCCGCTGCTGTGATGGTTGGTGCTGAGGACTCAGAGAATTTCCCCCCTGGGAGGTTACACCTCCCTCCCTGGGGGCAGCCTGCAAGCTGGGCGATGCAGGGGTAGACAATGTGGCCCCTTCATTTTAATATGGGACATCTCCATGGTGCCATTCACACTCCAGTGTTCCTGAGAGACCAGGCTGAGGCTGGACACCAGCTGAAGCCACATGTTTGCGTAGCGGCTCCCAGCCACATCCTGCCTCCCTGACTTTCTTATGGATTCTCCTCAGAGGACTCCCTCGATACGTCACCTACACAGTAAGTCATTTGCTCTGCTACTGGATAGACCCAACCCAACATCTGCTAGCCAAGACTTCTACTAGCTCCTTCACATGCACTAGTTTCTTTGTCCTCTTAATTGTCTCATCTTTCAGCAGAGGAATCAGAGCTTGGAGTCCAGGCCACCAGGAGTGGAGTGATTTTGACCTGCAATCCCATACCCAGTCAAGCTGTCAATCAAACATAAGGGGATTTGAAGATGTTTTAAGAGATGAAGTCTCAAAAAGTTTTTTTGCCATGTACCCTTTATGAGAAAAATATTGCTAGAGGGTATATTGCAGAAAAATACACAATTCACAAGAGGAAAAAAAATGAATTAACCAAGTAAAGCAGGGGAAAGAGTTCCAAGGATGGCAGCTACACAGCAGGTATAGAAGGCAGTCAATTCTAATTAGGCCACTCAATAAAAAGTATGATTGAAAAGCTAGACGCAGCTGTGCGTGGTGGCTCACGCTGGTAATCCTAGCACAGAGTTCCTCCCCACGGGAGGATGCAGCAGTCAGGCACCGTCCTGGAAGCAGAGAGAGCCCTCACCAGACACCACACCCTCCAGCACCGTGGGCTTGGACTGCCCAGCCTCCAGAACTGTCAGGAATGAATTTCTACTGCTTATAATGACCCGGTCTTAGGTATTCTGTTATAATGGCACAAAACAGACTAAGACACGGACTTCACTAATACCACACATTCATGGAAAGACCTACAGTAGGATGTCTTTTAGAATAAAAGTAACTTGCTTAAGAGTAAAGAAAGTAATGAACAAATGAATTGGTAAATCCTGACAGATAAAAATATGCAAAATTGGTGGGAGTAAATGAAAGACAAAATTAAAATACTTAATAACAAAACTGTAAGACAGGAGATGTCTTTTTATGAGTGAAGGGCAGAAAAACTATCAATTTTAGATATTGTTAAATATGTAGAAAAAATTCATAAGTAATCACCAAATGAATTGAAAACTCAATCAGATGAATCTGTTGAAGAAAAGGAGGGAGCAAAATCCTGACAAATATTAATAGAAAATTTAAAATATGGTTTAAGAAATATCCAAATATATCTTTAATCACAGTAAATGTAAATGGACCACACTAGCTAGTTAAAAGAGAGCAAACCTAAAATTTTATTAAAAACAAAATAAAACACAGTTATATACTAAAATATAATAACAAAAATGTTGAATATAAATGAATGATAAAATATTCCAGGAAAATATTAACAATAAAACCAAAAAAGTTGATGTAGGTATAGTAATATTATATAAAATAGACTTTAAGGCAGAATTCACTATTTAAGATAAAGAGCCTCATTGCTTAATGATAAAAAGAATAATTTACCAGAAAGGTAGACCACTTCTGAGCCAATATATACTGATAACATAGCCCCAAAATATCTCAAGTAAATTTTCTTTTAATGAAAAGAATTAAAAGAAAAACTAAGATATCTACAATTTACAGAAGGAAATTTTAATACCTATTTCTCACTGATAGACAAATCAAGCAGAGAGAATTTTATAAGGATATAGAAGATTTGAAAAACACAGTTGACAAGCTTCATCTATGGACATAGAACCCAGCATCTAACAATTAGGAAATATGCTTCTCTGTTTGTATTCATAAAATATTTCCAAAAATGACTAAAGGACTAAAAAGGAAATCTCCACAAGTTGATACACAATGCAATAAAATGACAAATTAACAGCAAAAAGGTAACCCTAAAGCCATATCTTTGGAAATTAAAAATATGTATACTTCTAAATACTTAATGGATCAAGAAAAATGAAAATGAGAATATGGCCAAGAAATATACGAAACAGTGCTTACCCTTTCTAGTAATGAAAGGATGAAAACTAAAATAATAATAAACCATTTCACATGCTTCAGATTGACCCCCACCAAAAAATATTTTTTAACATTTGAGGTATAACAAATGTTGACAAAAACATGGAAAAATGGGAACTTGAGTACAGTGCTGATGTTGATACAACTGCTTTGGAAAACAATTAAGCAACATACAGTAAAGCTAAAGTGCATATAATGTATGATATGGTGATTCCTTATTACTTAGATATTACCTGTAAGTATGTTCTCACATATGAGAACAAGGAGACATGCTAAGATGTTCTATAACAGCATTGCTTGAAATAATCAAAAAGCAGAACCAACATCCATCAGCGGGATAAAGGATAAATATAATCTGTATAACCTTTAACCAGCAATCTACTTCTACAAATTTAGCCTAAGTAAACAATTGGAAAAGGATACAAAGAAGTATGTGTCAGTTGTTCACTGCAATGTGATTATAATATTGTGGCTTCTTGGCGGAGCAAGATGGCCGACCAGAGACACCATCAGCCAGAGCGTGTAAGAAGGAGAAGTTTTAGATGAAAGAGAAAAAACAGACAAATATAGATCAGATAAGAGTCTGAAGGAGGGGTGCCTGAACCTACAAGAGGCTCCACTGGAAGAGGTTGTGGGGAAGAACTGGAAGGAGAAAGGCATCGGTGAGGATTAAGCCCCAAGAGGGTTGGAGACCAGCAAGAACGGTAGATGGAGCGGTTAACTTCCCCCTCCCTCCCATCTCCAACTGTTGGTGGGCTCCTGAGCTGCTGGAGAGACCTTCTGCCAACATGAGCCCAGAGACTGCTGCTGCCAGTAAGCAGGGAGCTTCTTATGGACAGGGCACCAGGCTCCCAGCCCTGTGGGCACCTCCCGCCCCACAGACCCAAGCTGGATGGCAGACACCATATTGCTTCCCTACCCACCCTGCACCTTTGTCCTCCCCAGTGGGCTTCAACCGCTCAGCTTCATTCTGCTCATCCCCACACAAACATTTCCCAACTCTATCCCAGACTACAGGAGCCACAGGGCTCCAGTGGGTCCTGGGTGAGCTGTGTGACTCCAGAGCCTGGTGATTCTGGGTGGACTGACTCCCAGAGAGAGGGCTGGAGATGACCAGAGTGTGGACTTTCCTCCACCTAGACTCTTATTCTTTCCTTCCCCTCACCAACCTGCAGCTGCCAAGAGAGACAGTTGAGCCACGACATGGAGGCACCAACAGGGTATGGGGCTCAGACCTTTCTTTCCTTTCAGTGTCCTGCAGTGGACTGAGGGGTGCTCAGACTGTGAGCTTCCTGCCTTATGGCTCTCCCTGGTCCTGCTGGCCTGGTGACTCCAGCAGAGTGGGACACACCCCAAGGTGGAGGGACATTGAACCAGCTTGGACATCCTGTAGGTGACTTGGGACCAGCATTCCTCTCCCTTGAATGGTCAGGGTTTCCTCTCCGGGGCCTGGGGGATGGGCCCACAGGTCAGAGCCTGTACACCCAGGTCTCAATCACATTGCCTGGGGGCACAGAGGGGATATTTGTGAATTAGTCTCTTGAGGTGTGTGTACCTGCAGGACAAATCAGGGGGAGAGTGCAGAGTGGGTCCCAGCTGCAGCATGCTGGAGGGGCACCCCTCCTCCTATGAGAGGGCTGTGCTCTCAGCTCAGCCTGGGATCCTGGGCAGGGAACTACCCAGCCCATATCACAGTCAGGGGGAGCTCCTCTGGCTTGAGGTCCTGCCTGCTGGCAGAGGCCCTGGAGAAACCACAGAATAAGGGAGGGTGGAAAGGAGTGAGGCCTGCTGCAGACTGCCAGACTGTGGATCTCAGACAGCCCCACCTCCACGCACACACTTTCTGGTGGGGTGGGGCCACTTCAGCCCCTCCCTGGAAGCTTTGCCCAGAGATGGGGAACAGAACTTTGACCACTGCTAACACCATTTGTGGAGCTTGAGGGCAGGCTCACCCAGCCCAGCCCCACCCAGCCTCACTCCCCCACCCACCCCTGCTGTGGTGGAGAATAAGGAAACAACTGGAAGTCCCAGGGCCCCCCTCACCACCTTGGGTACTAGAGTGCTTCTCCAGAGGAACTAGAGCTGGTTACAAGACCCAAAACCAACACTGAAGCTTGTTTCTTCATGCAAACACCACCTACTGACACGGAGGTCAATTTGTACACCGTTTTACTGCATTTACTGACTCATCATACAAGGTGTGGTTGATTCTCACTGACAAGCAATGCCTACCAGCTCAGAGATTAAACTGGGCATGTCATCTAAACAAATGAAAATCCAAAAGTAAGAAGCAACAGCTTCTCCAGATGAGGAGGAATCAGTGAAAGAACTCTGGAAGTATGAAGAATCAAAGCAAAAGGACACCCCCAAAAGGGAATAGCAGCTTCCTAGCTGGATACCAACCTGAATCAGAACATTGAAACGACAGATGAAGAATTTCAAATATAGATTGTAAAGAAACTCAATGAAATGCAAGATAAAATGGAAACCCAACATAAAGAAATCACAAAAACAATGCAGGAAATGAATGAAAAAATCAGTAAAGAAATTGAAATATTAAAGAAAAATCAAACAGAACTTCTGGAAATGAAAAATTAATTCAATGAATTACAAAACACAGTGGAAAGCCTTAAGAATAGGTTAGAGTAGGAAGAATAAAGAATCTCAGAACTTGAAGACAACCTCTTTCAATTAAACAAGTCAGCCACAGAGATAGAGCAGAGAAATAAGAGGAACTAGTAAATCCTACAAGAAATATAGGATTATGTAAAGAGTCCTAACATAAGAATCATAGGCATCCCTGAGGGTGATGAAGAAAATACACAAGGGTTGGATAATTTATCTGAGGGAATAATTGCAGAACATTTCCCTGGCCTTGCTAGAAATCTAGATATCTAGGTACAAGAAGCTCAAAGGACTCCTGGGAAATTCATTGTAAAGAGGCAATCATCACAGCATGTAGTCGTCAGACTGGCCAAGTAAACATGAAAGAGGCCCTCCTATGAGCCATAAGGTGAAAGCAGCAGGTAACTTACAAAGGCAAACCCATCAGACTAACAGAAGGCTTCTCAACTGGGACCTTACAAGCCGGAAGAGACTGGGCCCCATTCTCACTCTTCTCAAACAGAATAATGCCCAGCCTAGAATTTTGTATCCTGCAAAACTAAGTTTCATATATAAGGGGGAAATAAAGTCTTTCTCAGGCAAGCAAACACTGAGGGAATTTGTCAAGACAAGACCTGCCCTGCAGGAAGTAGTCAGAACAGCATTATACATGGATCAGAACAATAGACACTCACCAGGGTAAAATCACCCAAAAGCTAAAGGTCAAAGGCAATGGCTCAAGAGATAAAACAAAGCAACAAAGTTCTACTCAACAGGATGAACAGAAATCTACCTCACTTATCAATTCTTTCAATAAATGTAAATGGCTTGAACTGCCCACTGAAGAGACATAGGCTGGCTGAATGGATAAATATACACAAGCCAAGTATCTGCTGTATTCAGGAAACACATCTAACCCACAAGGACTCATTCAGACTCAAGGTAAAGGGATGGAAAATAATATTCCACACAAATGGAAACCAAAAGAAAGCTGGTGTAGCAGTTCTCATTTATAATAACTTAGCCTTCAAATCAACAAAAGTAATGAAAGACAAAGATGGTCATTATATGATGGTAAAGGAGACAATTCAACAAGAAGACATAACAATTCTAAATATTTATGCACCGAATTCAGGTATGCCCAGATTCATAAAGCAAATCCTATTAGAGCTAAACAAAATGATAAACAGAAGCACTGTAATAGTTGGGGACTTCAACACCCCTCTGACACAACAGGACAGATTCTCAAAACAGAAAATAAATAAAGAAACAAGGGGCATAAACAGAACTCTAGAACAAAGGGGCCTGACTGATATTTACAGACCATTCTACCCAAAAACTTCTGAACATACATTCTATCATCAGCTCATGGGACATTCTCTAAGATTGACCACATCCTAGGCTACAAAACATGTCTCAACAAATTTACAAAAATAGAAAGCACACCATGCATCTTCTCAGATCACAGTGTAATAAAATTAGAAATCAACTCCAACAGAAGCACTCATCTCTACATAAAGTCATAGAAACTAAACAACCTATTGCTGAATGATAGTCAGATCAATATGGAAATCAAAAGATCCTTTGAACCAAATGATAAAGGGGACACAAGTTATCAAAATCTGTGGGACACAGGAAAGGAGTCCTGAGAGGAAAATTCATAGCCATAAATGCCTCCATCCAAAGAACAGAAAGATCACAAATCAACAATCTAATGAATCATCTCAAAGAACTGGAAAAGGATGAGAAAAACAACCTTAAATTCCGCAGAACAAAAGAAATAACTAAGATCAGAGCAGAACTAAATAAAATCAATAATAAAAGAACTGTACAGATTAATGAAACAAAAACTTGGTTCTTTGAAAAGATAAATAAAATCAACATGCCTCTCACTAGATTAACCAGAAGCAGAAAAGAAAGAACTCTAATAAGCTCAATCATAAATGGAAGAGGAATTACAACTGATACCACAGAAATACAAAATATCATCTCTGAATACTATCAAAATTTCCATGCACATAAACTTTAAAAAGTGGAGGAAATGGACAAATTCTTAGAAACACACAGCCTCCCTAGGCTCAGTCAGGAAGAAACAGAATTCCTGAACAGATCAGTATCAAGTACCCAAATTAAAGCAGCAATAAAAAACGTTCCCATAAAAAGCCCTACCCAAGGTCCCTCCAGCCTATCTGTGACAAGCTGGGTACTTCCAGTCCCCACAACTCAACCGTGAACCCAATTCTCACGATTGGTCTCCAGAGGCAAATGGGGACACAGTATCAACCCTGCTGCCAGCCTGCCCTTGGCTTGGGCCAGCATGCTCATAGCTGACTCCACCCCTGTCTTGTCTTCCTCACTTTTCCATCTGACCCCTTGTGTTTCTCACAAGGAATCTGTGAAATAAATAGGGCATCTAAATGGGGAAAATTGTGCGTTCCACACTGACCGCAACCCAATTTCCTAAAATGTGCCTAACCCATTAATGCAACTAAAATAACATGTCAGCATGTAAAATGCTCAAAATATTGCTTCCTGGTCACTAAACAATCAATATGATTATTAACAAATAATTGCTTTTTGTCAGTAATGGACCTCTCAGACCCAGCAAAACCCAAGGCACACGTTTACTTTGTTGACACTTGGAGATCTTCAAAAGTCTACAGGACACACTGATAATGAATCGATTGTATTTGGAATGTAACGCTAAACCTTTTTCTCACATGGTTTTATTTAATGTATACTTTACATATAGGTCAAAGCCCAATTCTTAAGTTTTTGATAGTATACAGCCATGTAAGCTCCCTCCCCCATAGCAAGATATAAAATTTTCCCAGCACCTCAATGAGATCCCTTTTGTCCTTCCCAGGCAATACCCCAGGATCCCCCAGAAGGAACCTGCTATAAATTGAATTGTGTTCCCTAAAAATTCATGTGTTGAAAATCTAATTCCTAATGTGGCTGTACAGTCATGCATCTCTTAACAACAGGGATACATTCTAAGAAATGCATCATTAGGCAACTTCATCATTGTGCAAACATGTACTTACACAAACCTAGACGATACAGCCTGCTGCACTCCTAGGCTGTATGGTATAGCCCATTGCTCCTGGGCTACAAACCTCTAGAGCATATTACTGTGCTGAATACTGCAGGCAATTGTAACACAATGGTAAGTATTTATGTATCTAAAGATATCTAAACATAGAAACAGTACGGTAAGAATATGGTACGACAGATAAAAAATGGCACACCTGTCCAGGGCACTTACCGTGAATGGAGCTTGCAGGACTGGAAGTTGCTCTGGGTCAGTGAGTGAGTGGTGAGTGCGTGTGAAGGCCCAGGACGTTACTGTACACGACTATAGACTTTAGGAATGCTGTACACTTAGGCGACACTAAATTCATTTTAAAAAATTTGTTTCTCCAATAATAAATTAACATTAGGTACTCTGACTTTTTTACTTTATAAACTTTTTAATTGCTTTTAATTTTTTGACTCTTTTGTAGTAACACTTAGCTTAAAACACAAATACATTGTACAACTGTACAAAAGTATTTTCTTCTTATATCCTTATTCTATAAGCTTTTTTCTATTTTAAAAATTGTTTATTTTATTTTTTACTTTTTACACTTGTTTGTTAAAACCTAAGACACAAACACTCTCATTAGCCTAGGCCTGCACAGGGTCAGGATCCTCAGTATCACTGTCTCCACTTCCACATCTTGTCCCACTGGAAGGTCTTCAGGGGCAGTGACACACATGGCACCGGCATCTCCTGTGCTAACAGTGCCTGCTGGATGCCTCCTGAAGGGCCTGCCTGAGACTGGTTTTACAACTCATTTCTTTTTATAAGTAGGAGTCCACTCAAATGAGAAAAAGTATGTTACAGTAAATACATAAACCAGTAACGCAGCTGTTTACTATCATTATCAAGTATCATACACTGCACATAATTGCATGTGCTGCACTTTTGCACGACTGGCAGTGCAGTAGGTTCGTTTCCACCAGCGCCACCACAAACACGTGAATAATGTGTGCACTACCATGTTATGACGGCTACGACGTCACTAGGTGACGGGAGTTTTTCAGCTCGATGATCATCTTAGGGGACCACCGTTGCATATGCAGTCCATCGCTGACCCGAACGTGGTCGCTATGGGGCACATGACTATTTGAAATAGGGCTTTTATTAGAAGGAGGTAATTAAAGTTAAAGGAGGTCATAAGGGTGGGGTCCTAATCCAATAGGATAAGTAGCAGTGTAAGAAGAGGAAGAGAGAGACAGACATCTCTACACACACACACACACACACACACACACACGCATGCACCAAGGAAAGGCCATGTGAGGACACATGAGAAGGTGGCCATCTGCAAGCCAGAGAAAAAGCCCTCACCAGAACCCGACCATGCTGGCACCTGACCTTGGACTTCCAGCCTCCAGACTGTGAGAAAATAAATGTCTGTTGTGCAAGCTGCCCATTCTAGGGCATTGCGTTCTGGCAGCCCGAGCTGGCTAGTGCAGACCCTCCATCCTGACGTCCATTTCCACAGCAGTGGCCTGTGTGGACCCTCCCACCCACGTGCGGGTTCCACCACAGCCGAGGGGTGCAGCTGCCCACAGAGCTGAGGCAGCACACCAGGGACGGTCTCTTCCCCATTGGGCTGGGGCCCATGACCCCTGAAGACGGCGCTTGGAGCCAGCACAGAAGCCGGGTGGCTTTGGAACAGGACACGGCAGGGCTCCGCTCCCTCCCACATGGCCGCAGCCCGTCTGTTCCAACCGCGGCCCAAAGGGAAGCCCACAGCTTTCTTAGGATGGGCTGCAGGTTTGCTTTATTTTTAGAAAATTTCTCACTTGCTTTCTCCAGAGGCCAGTCCTGTCAGCACGAGAGAAGTGTGGGAGGAGGGCAACTGTGATAAATCCTTAATGGGCTGTTAAATCAGCCCCAGAATACGACAGGAGCTATTTGGCCGGAAAATGGGATTCTAGGTCCCCACACTAGAGGTTTGTTATTTTTAACGTGAAGGTAAGAGGGGAGCTCTCTCAAGGTAAGGACCACAGTAAATTCAAACTCACTTTTATTCTTCCTCCTTAATTTTATAGCAGTGGAAGCTTGGCAAACTCAGGGAGAGCCACCTGAAAGGGAGAAAAATAAACCATAAAATCCCTGATAAAATACTTTCACTGGGTGTTTTCGCTCCCTTCAATGCTGGGAGTCAGCAGAGCCAAGGCCCATCCTACACTGAAGAGCCCGGGCTGAGCCGGGGAGGACGGGCTGGGCCGGGCCCTCTCCAGCCAGTTGTGTGGCCTTGGGGGTCCCTCCCCCCCAAGCTTGGTCTCCCATCGCCGTGAGGGGTAGGGTTCTTTGGCTTCATCCACATAACACTCATTGAGACCCACCTGGTGTGGGGCACAGTGTTGACCCTGGGACACAGAGCTTCGCTGCCCGTGGACCCTGTCCTCCAGGCACCCTGGGGCTTGGAGACACCAACAGAGATCCACAGAGTGGCCCGGGCCGGTCAGAGGCTCCCGGCGAGGCGGCCTGTGAACGCACATGGAGGGGCACTAACCCCAGTCCAGAGACTAGGAAGGACACACAGGTGCAGTCCCCGAGCTGAGTTTTTAAAGGTGCATAGGAGACATGCAGGTTGGGGTGCAAGGAAACTGAAACCAGTGGGGGTACCTTCCAAGCCCCCTAGTGGCTGCCTGAACCCACAGATAGTCCCGCCTCCTGCGTATACTGTTTTTCCTACACATACATACCTATGTGAAGCTTAATTTATAAATTAGGCATAATAAGAGATTAACAGCAATAATAATAAAATAGAGCAATTACAAAAATACAGTATAATAAAAGTTATGTGAATGTGCTCTCTCTCTCTCTCAAAATATCTTATATAGTAAAAATAACCAGCCACAGTTGACTGGGGTAACTGCAGCCGCAGAAAGCGAAATCGCAGGCGTGGGGACACAGGCAGAGGAGCAGAGGGCGAGTGCCGGAGTCGGGGTCAGGGGCAGGCGAGGGCCAGGTCACAGGCACTCGCAGGACATGCTAAGGCACTTAGAATTTGTCCCATGGACATGACACCTTCAGAACAGCTTGAGGCAGAGGGGCAACACTGTGTGATTCACAGTTTAGAGGAGACAGAGGCAGGAATGACACCCTGGTTTCTGGCCATTACCAACAAAGGCAAGGAGAGCTGAGGAGCAGGTGGGGTGGGGTGGGGCCGGGTTCAGGACATGTTGACATTGTGGCTTCTGTGAGGCGGCCACACACAGGTGTCCTAGACTCAGCTGGTTGTCCCAACGTAACGCTCAGGGGGAGCGCTCTGGGCTGCAGGGACAGACCTGGCAGCCGTCTGCATGAAGTGTGTACACAGTGTCACCCAGCACTAACAGCCAGGCCACCGCCACGTCCAGGTTCCCACCCTTAGGCCTCCGTCTCCCCACTCCCTCAATTATCCAAGACCCCAGTGGCTGCTCAGACCAAAAGGGAGGCAGTCCACTCCCCTGGTGGCACAGCGAGAGCCGTGAAGTGGCTCAGTCGCTGCTGAGAGGACGGCAGCTGTGTGGCGGGCTCCACGCAGTCCTCTGAAGGAGGCAGGTGCAACTCGCTCCATGCTAAGCCCAGTCCCACGGCCCCAGGTCTAAGTCCCCACCCACTCCCCGGCCACTGTCGCCGTTCTCCCCCAAAGTGCCCCTGTGTCACAGCCGGTTCAGGCATCCACCGTCCGTGAGCTGCACAGCCAGCATCCCTACTGACAGCCCGCACGATGAAGCGGCCAATCCCTGCCTTCCTCGACGAAGGTGAGTTGCCGCTATAGCTTATTATGAATGGATCAGACTTATTTCTCAAGTAAGCTAATAAATCCCATAGTGCAAAGCCCACATAATTCAAAATTTTGAAAGTACAAAAGGGAAGACAAGGAAAAAGTCCTCCTCACCACTGTCCTCAGCCCCCAGCCCCCACCCCCAGTTACGAGTTTTCCAACATAGCCCGGGACCTGTCCTCTGGCAGTGCCAGCACACGCTCACACACGTTCTCTCACGGGTGGCAGCAGCCCTCACACACTGCTCTGCACCTTGGCTTTGCTCACTGGGCAGTATATCTTGGAGAGCATTTCCAGTTAGTACTTCGCACTCTCATCCTTTTCAGTGATGCACATAATTTGTGTGGCCGCCTCTCCACTGGCACATCTCTGGTGTGTGTCCTTGCTTTGCTGTTCCCGCAATGTTGTGGTTAATAACAGTGCTCAGATGTCATCTCGCCCACGTGGGAAAAGATCTGTAGGATAAAGCCCTGGAAGTGAAAAGGCTGATGATGTGTTGCCATCTCTCAAAAACCACCCAAGAGACCAGCCAGCACTTCTTTTTTCTTATAACAGAAAAGCTAAAACAGAAATGAAGTGCCATCAGAGAAGGAAGACAGATGGCAGGTGACAAAATGGCCCTTGTGCTCAGATTTTCTAGAGGAGGCAGGCATTAGATAATGGAGTGGAGGAGGACCAAGCACGGGGTGGACGTGGGTGGCCGGGTCCCCTGGAGGCTGGCTCTGAGACAGCCTCAGGAGCAGGGTGTTCATTAGGAATTGCCTTTGAATCTACACGCATGGAAGGGCAGTAATGAGGGCAGCAGAGAAGCTGGGCATCCGCGCAGGCCAACGCCGAGATGCAGTCAGAGATGACGTGATCGGTCAAGTGCATTCCACGTTGGGCTGAAGTAGCTGGCCCTTGATGCCCCCGCCTGGCCCAGGCATTGGCTGTGAGCCACCCTCGCCAGATGGACTCTGCAGCCGAGGGAATCCCTGAAGACGGAAGAAGGCTTCATGCCAGCTGCACTCACAGCAGCAAGGGCAATAAGTCCTCCTTGAAGGGGGGTCAGGGCAGTGCATCCTCACGTCCATCTCAACGGGACATGAGAAATAACAACACTTCCTAGAAAAGCAGCTGAGAAAGAGCCCAAGAAGCATCCTTTTGCAGATAGAGATGCAGGACACCGAGGGAGCCCCTGGCTCAGGGGAACTGAGTGCTGACCCACGAAAGCCAGCCAAGTGGTGCAGAGGGCACAGCTGGTGACCAGATGTCAGCGCCAGGCTCTGACCTGCAGGGTTCCAGTCCTGACAGCACGCAGGGATGACACTGACAAGTGCCTTAGGTACTCTGACAGGTTCCTTAGAGTGAATTCCTCCCGCTCACTGCTCCTGGGAACCACCGCGTGGGTCCGGGCTGTGCTGGGAGCTGCTGTCCATGGTGCTGCTCGGCAGCCCCGCCCGTCCTCTGGGCCCAGGATCCTGCAGGTGGGGTGCGAGGCAGGACAGTTGCCCACGGTCTGGGAAATGCAGGTGGATAGAGCCCTTAGCCTCTCCGAGCTTCAGTTTCCTCATCCATGAAGTGCAGGAAACAAAACTCAGCTTGCAGACTGTATGAGACTCAGACGAAGAAAAGACACAAAGCCCCTGGCGCACAGCGGGAAAGAGCAGCCACTCTTGTTTCAACATTGCTGTGGTTACAGAGAGAGACGACTCTAGAATTTCCAAACCTCTGTGCAGACAGGGCTGCAGCCAGCCAAGCCCTCGGCTTTCTGTTTCTCTGCCTCCTCTCTCCACCCATCTCCCTGTCCTTTCCTGTCCTCACCCTCCCCTTCTCCTTGGCCTCCTCTCCTTGCTGAGTCCAGTCCCTCCTCCTGTCTTCCTCCCTCCCCTCGCTCCACAGGGCCTGAATCACAGTAAAAGCAGCCCTGGTGCCCTAGGCCCTCCCTCCACCCCTGCCCCTGCTGCCACCATTTCCAAAGACCCAGCCACGTCCTCTTCCCAAGAGTCCGTGCCACCTCCTGGCCCTCAGCCAACCCAAACACAGGTCAGTTACACGTCCAGGGGGATTCTGACATTGAAAAGCCTGTGAGATCCAGACCAATGGAGCACCACTGAGGCACTTCGGGCCCAGGGCAACTTTTCTGCCCAAGCCACACTGCCAGTGCCCACACCGCTGTGCGAGCCTGCGCACAAATCTGCATGCAGACACATAACCGGGTTGGGGGCAGCATTTCTGTGAGGCCAAGAGAGGTTTGAAAGGGTCTCAGGTTTGGGGCAAAGCTGATATGTTGCCCAGTGGGTCTCAAAATGTGTCCCCAGACCAACAACATCACTTGAGAACTTACAAATGCAAATTCTTGGGCCCCACCCTAGATGTTCTGAATCAGAAACTCTGGGGGTGGGACCCAGAAATCTGGGTTTAACAAGCCCTCCATTTGGCTCAGGTCCACACTCACCTCCTCAGCCTTGACCCACCCACCGCATCAACAGCGTAACCTCTCCCTGTCTCTCGCTGGACACACTCTCGTCCCTGGATCACTCTCCCTTCAAACCCAGGTTCCCCAACTGGCGCATCACACTTCTCATAGCTCCAGTCCTTCACTCTACAGTTCCAACACCTTCAGTGGTTCCACTGCCCACAGTGCTAAGTCCAAACTCCTTGACAAGGTCCCCAGATGATCTCTCTGAACAAGAGGCAGTGTGTCCTCTCGGTCTGTCGGCTGTGGCTCCCAGCCCAGAGTCCATGCCCTGAGGACGGGCAGTCATTGCCCAGCCAGCAGAGGCCCACCAACGAGAGTGACCCATCACTCACCTTACAAACGTGATCTCCTCTACAAAGCCTCATTCTTCTAGGTTCTTTCTCTGTTTCTGCATCTTTGACTCTCCTTTTCGTGTTCATCATGAAAATCTCCATGGGAAGGCTGAGTTTCAACCCTTTTACCCAAGACCCCTAACCTCGTCTCTCTTTCCCCTGGCTTGACAACACCCAGTCTCCAGAGAGAAGGATGATCTGCCAATTCAGGGACTGGGGAGCAAGACTCGGCATCCCACACTGAGAAGTGGACACAAACCTACAGAGACAAGTGTTTTAGAAAAGAAATTGTCATCCCCCATAAACCAAATTTGTAGAAAAAATTTAAGCAATTAGTTAGCTGCCCTATCGTTGGTAAAATTTGTTATCACTTACTGGCCTCAAACAGTGACATTAGTAAGCACATCAATGAATCTCTACTTCTGCCCTTGCAAATTTGCTAAATGCCAGTGGAAAAGCCAGAGACCTCTTTCTGCGTAACTGTGTGAATGTGAACACCACGACTGGAGCACCGACCCTCCACTGAGAACAGCACCAAATATTATGAAAAACTCCAGAACTGGGTTAAGGAGGAGCAGGGAGAACAGACAAAAGCTAATGGAGATTGGAGGTCTCTCACTGAAGACCACCGGGGGGACCCATGAGCTAGTCATAATAGCAGCCACACGTGTGACTCACTGCGTCCCAGGCTTTTACACGGATTAACTTGCTTGATCCTTACTTCACCTCTACAAGGGAGTCACCATCAGCATTATTACAGCACTGCTGTTATTTTGTACTGACTGATGTATTCTTGTTCACTTTCACTCCGCATTAAATGTACCGCACTAACTTTCATGGTTCCAGTGAACTCAGCTTTGATTTTCCGGTTTGTTTACAACTAGATTGTTGTTACTGTAGAGTTGAGCCATCATTTATTCATTCATTCATTCATTCACATATTGAGTCTGAAAATACATATTAAATGCCCGCTATGAGTGAGACACAGTGTCCCACTGAGCATATGAAATGAAAAAATAAACAACATAAGTGTTTCCAAAATCCTTCCGTTTTCCTCCAGGACACACACTTTAAGTACCTATCTGAGCCCCTTCAGACTTAGTCTGGGGCCATGTGACTGAGTTAAGATGAAGGGAATGAGAAATAAAGGTAAATCTTAAGCCCCAACCAACTGAAGAGACCCCCTCTTGGCCAAGGGGACCCCATAGAAACCTTAAAACCTGAGTTCCCCACATAACAATATGGGAGGCCAGGCATGTCTCTCATACCCGCTCCCTCGCTAACCACCGTTAGACTTTGTTTCCCAAGGATCAAACAGAAACCAGTCCTTTCCAAAGGCTCCCCTACCTTTCCGCAGCTTGGACACAACCACCAATCGGCATTACTTCCTGATAGGGGTCCATCGACCGTGGACTGGTTCTGGCTGGTTTGCAAGGCTGTGCACAAGATGCCTCTGGGTCCCCCATTTCAACTTTTGTCATATAGAGCCTAACTGTAGTACATTTAAATGTTGTCTCCTCCCCAAAGTAAACGTTGCAAGCATGTAACATGTATGTTTGCTTATTACACATGCATGCGTCCTCCCTTCACGAATATTCATAGCTCCTCTTACAACCTGGTAAATATGTATACTTGGCCAACTCGTTCAGCATAAATTCCTGTCTTGTCCTTCCCTCCCTTGAAGTACCTCCCTTGGCGTCTGTCAGAGGCTACGCTTCCCAGGCTGCAGCCGTTATAAGAAATAAAGATCTCCTTTCCAAATGTGCGAACCTTGTGATTCTTCAGTTGACAGGATGAGGGCAGAAGTGGTACATTCCACACCCAGGCCTGGCCCATAAAAATTTCCCCTCCAACCTCTTGCCCTCTGTGGTAGCATTGATGGCCACATCTTGAAGACAGTAGCACCACGAGATAAGGGAACATGGTCCTTGAACGACTGCATGGAACAGTTCATTCACCAACCAACCGCCAACCACATCGGACTTGAGCCATTCATACTGTTTGCGTCTTAAGCCACTGAGATCTGGGGCTCTGTCACAACAGCTACCATCACATGCCTGATAAATACACTATGTCTCTGAGATTATGGTCAACCGATGTTCAATATTTTTATGTCAGTATCCCCACTCCATTACTTTTAAGACGTACTTTGTGAAAATTATTAATATCTAACCTGTGATTTACACATTGCAAAATGGGACTAATAATACTTAAAATACATGGTTGTGGGAGACTCAAATGTAAAATAGCTCTGCTGCTTTCCCTGGCTTGTAGTAGGCGCTCAATTAATGGTAGTTATCTCCCCTGCAGACCTTCAAGCTCAGAATTTTCACAAAAAGAAATGATAATGAATGAAGAAGGAAGATGATTGTATTTCTCCTTGTCCCCTTGGGATGAATGAGTCCAGAATTCACAGTTTGCCCCAGTTTGGCTTCACACTTCTGCATTCACCAGGGGATGCTTTATTTACCTGGATGCAGGATTGAATAGGTGCGAATTCCATGGTAACAGCTCTGCAGCGCTGACATTAGCATTTCAAAAAAGTTGTCAAATGACTGACGGGAAGTGTTTTCACACACTGCCTAATCTCTTTTCACACATCTATGCTCCAGGCCGGGTGCTCTTTATCACCTGTAGAAGGAGTTGAATAGCCGTGAGTTCCAAAGCCACAGGCTTACATCATATTTTAGCATTTCAGAGAGAAATCAAAAAAGCCTTTAGGAAGAACTTCCATATTTCTGAAAGTTATACCTGAGTGTGTTTTGGGCTTTTAGGAAGTAAGTTTTTATTTAAGTCCAGAAAGGACTGTACAGAGAAAATCTGAAAAATCCACAGTTCCACAGCGGGAAAGGCCCTTGGCATCCAGCAAGGCCCCCTGTGCCATGTGCTGTTGAGGTGGGCCCTCAGCCCCCGCTCTGTGGGTGGTGACGGGGACCCACTCCTTCAGGGGCTGCAGCTCCACTGCTGGACATTCTGACTTTGGGGCTTTTTCTTATCTTGAGCCAGCATCTGCTGCCCTAAACATCCGTCCATCATCCGATTGTATGTTTTATGACAAGGCAGAATGAGCTGGGCTCCCTGTTACAGGACCCCCCTCGGGTATCTCAGGGCAGCTGTTACAGATTCTTGTCGCCATCAGTCTCACTACCCAACATCCTCATTTCTTCCTTCCGTCTCTGACATGCCTTGACCGGGATATCCTGACTGTCCTCTTTCTAACGGATTTTTTAACAGACTCTATTTTTTAAAGCAGTTTAGGCTCACAGCAAAATTACACAGAAGGCACGGAGATATTCCATATACCATATACCCCCTACCCCACATATCCATAGCCTCCCCCACTCTCAATATCCCCCACCAGAGCTATACTGTCACAGAGCCGAACTGGAGTCCACTCACCTGGTGCAATACAGTCAGACACTGACGCCAAGATTTGTGGCAAGAGAGAAAGGCATTTATTGCATGGCGCCAAGCAGGGAGAACAGGCAGCCCATGCATAAGACTCGAACTCTCACATGGCCTCACAAGGGAGGGGACATTCCAGGAAAGCAGAAGTTGTGGGGGCTTATGGGTCACGGGTGGGTTCAGAGAGTCTTCGATTAGCAGTTGGTTAAGGAAGCAGGGCCTTGTCTGAAACTTGGGGTCAGTGGAAAGTCAAGGTCTGGCTGTGGGTGGACCCTCTCCAGGTCCCTCGGGAAGGAATTTAGAACAAAGAACAGCGGTCGGGGTACAGTCCTCACTTCCGCCTTATCTGAGGTCTACGTGACAGTGGTTGGCATTTTCCATCTGATGGATGTGTCTGAAAAACAGTTCAGGGACATGTGTTAGGATGAGATATATAACAAGCTCAAAGAACAAGTGGAGAAGAATAGGAGGACAGAGCCCTGGGGCACCGCGCTCACCTTGCTGGTGCTGTGCAGGTTGTGAGGAGGCTTCCTCTGCCACCACAGACCTCTACCTGGTAGGACCGGGGACCTGCCTGGAGTCTGTGCAGAGTCATTGCAACAGAAAACAGGTGCAGGGGGCATCGGGCAGCAGCTGAAACCGTCCTGAGCTCTCGGGTGCACAGCAACAGGTCAGCACCGGGCTGGGGAGGGAGTGGACTCACGGCAAGCAGAACAAATCAGAACAATTGCATTACAGGCTTCTGGTGCACACGGCCCTTCTCTGCGGCATCAGTATTCCAGGGTAGGGGGAAACATAAGTGCCATCTAGGGACCTCCCCTTACTCTAATCAAGCAGGAGAGTTCCCAGCAAGGAACAGGTGCCCTGCAAACCTATTAGCCCTGAGCTGAGAAAAGAGGTTTCAGATGAGAAGAGACTAACAAAAGAACCTGGGCAACGTGAAAACTCGAACAGGTCAACACCGCCAAGGGATCACAATGGAGCTACAGCAGTGAACTCCAACCACAAGGAAATTGTCAAAGTGACAGAAAAGGAATTCAGACTATGGATGGCAAATAAGATGAATGGAATTGAAGAAAAAGTTGAAAACCAACAAAAAGAAGCCAAAAAAGTATTTCAGGAAATTAATGATAAAGTCACCATAAAACTAGACAAAATAAGGAAGAACATAATAGAACTAAAGAAATGAAAGAGTCATTTAGGGAATTTCAAAACACAGCAGAATATTTCAGCAACAAATTAAACCAAAGAGAAGAAAGAATCTCAGAGCTTGAAGACAAGGCTCTCAAGCTAACCCGGTCATTTAAAGAGGCAGAGAAGAGAACAGAAAACACAGAGCATTACTCAGAGAAATATGGGACTATGCAAAGTGAGCAAACATATGAATTATAGGTATCCCTGAGGGAGAATAAGAAAGAGCTAAAAGCATGGAAAATCTGTTTGAGAGAATTATTGAGGAAAACTTCCCTGGTATCACCACAGTTTCAGACATCCAAATATAAGATGGTCATCGAACACCAGGAAGATTCACAGCAAATAGGACATCTCCAAGACACGTAGTAATCAACCTGCCCAAAGTCAAAATGAAAGAGAAAATTCTACAAGCTGCTAGATGCAAAGCAACAATTGACCTACAAAGGAAAACCCAGCAGGCTAACAGCAGACTTCAAAGTGGAAACCTTGTAAGCCAGAAGGGGGTGGGCCCCCTCTCTTCAATCTTCTTAAACAAAACAATTGCCAGCCTAGAATTTTGTATCCTGCAAACTATGTTTCACAACTGATGGAGAAGTTAAGTCTTTTCCAGACAAGCAAATATTGAGGGAATTTGTCATGACCAGACCTGCCCTGCAGGACATGCTCAGAACTGTATTATACATGAATCAGTACAATAGATACCCACCAGTGCAAAATCACCCAAAATAGCCAAAGCTAACAACTCCTACAAAACAATAACACAAGAAGAAAAACACAGCAACAAGGTACTACCCATTATGATGAATAGAACAGCATCATAATATCAATTCTATCTCTTAATGTTAACGGCCTGAATGCACCACTCAAAAGACATAGGCTGGATCAGTGGATGAAAAAACAAAACCCAAGTATCTGCTGTCTCCAGGAGATATCTAAACTACAAGGATTCAAACAGGCTCAGAGTGAAAGGATGGAAAAAATATTCCACACAAATGGAAACCAAAAGAGAGCAGGTGTAGCCATTCCTATATCAGACAAAATTGACTTTAAATCAACAATGGTAAAGAAAGACAAAGATGGTAATTATATAATGGTAAAGGGAAGACATAACAAGAAGACATAACAATCCTGCCCCCCAATGCACATGACCTGCCCCAATGCACATAACCCCTTGTTAGTTACACCATGACCTACCCCAAGGTATGCGGCCCCTCCTTTAAAAGTCCATGATCTTTCTTAGAGAGATGGATTTAAGGCAGCTTCTCCCATTCTCCTGTTAAGACATCTGTCATATTAAAAATTCCTTTCTTCCTTGGCAATCCTCATTGTCTCAATAATTGGATCTTTGTGTGACAAGCAGCGGGACCTAGACCTAGACCAACACCCTCTTGGGGTTTCAACAACACTATGACAAAAGGTGAAAAGACTGAGGTTTCCTAAGACTGAGATTCCTCAGCTGTGATGCATACCTGCTGCTTGTGTGGCATCCACCTGAGCCATATTTCATCATTCCACTGGGAGTTGGGGAAAGGGCAAAAGGAGCCAATGTAATGTGAAGCTCATTATACTTGCCATGCTGTGAATGATAAAGTCCAGGAATCTCAGACCTCCAGCAACCATAAAACTATAGGGGGCTAATTAATTAGTATGCATGCAGGGTAAAATCTAAAACTTTTCACTGTTCTTGACATTTATTCTGCAGTTCTTGGATTAAATGTTCTTTATATACTAATTATTAGGTTAAGTTTATTAATCAGGTCATTCAATTCTTATATACCCCTACCATTTTATATATGTATGTTTCATCAGTTATGAGAGAAAGCTATGTGTGATTATAGATTTGCCTATTTCTCCCTGTAGTTCTGTCATTTTTTGCTTCATATATTTTGAAGATATAATATTATGTCCATATATTTTGGGATTTTTACCATCTTAAAGAACTGACCCTTTTATCATTTAAGATATCTCTACTTACCTTTGGTAATATTTCTTGTCATTAATTTACTTTGATATTAATATATCCATACCAGCTTTCTTAGGCTGTTTACCTAGTATCCTTTCCTTTTGGAAGTTGTTTTTATTATACAGTGTGTCTCATAAATAGTACACAGTTGATTCTTATTTCAACAGTCTGTCTTTCAATCACAGTACTTCAGTGGTTTTAAAATTTGTCCACAGATGGGATGTCATCAAAATGATGGACCAGGAGAGTCCAAGCTCTCATTCCTCCACAGAAACATAAAATCAAAACAAAAACAAACAAAAAACAGAAGCTGTATGAGCCAACTTTGCCTGAGCTCTGAAGAATAGTCAAAGGTTGACAGCAACTAAGAAAATGCCCAGTGAAGAAGAAGCCATCTTCAAAATGGCAGGAAAGATTTTTAACTCACCCATTCTTCAGCCCCTCTTGGCATGGCAGCAGCCATGGTCTTCAATGGCAGAAGCCCAGTTTCTCCTTTTCTCTCCCAAACCAGAGGGAACAGAGAATGTCTTATTTGCTAATTATTATGTACATCTATCCTAACCTGTCTAGGGTTTACCTAAATGACTGATGTGGGGTGTTCATCTCTGTCTGGCATAACTCAGAATGCAGGTGGGAAAAAAGCAATGGGCACTGTTTGTAAAACTACAAGGGGACTACAAATCTACAGATGCCTTGGGCAGGAGATTGTAAGTGGAGACCCTCTAAGGCCCAGAGGAGAAGCTGGGGTGAGACTTTCTGGGAAATCAGAACACAAAAAAGCAGGCAAGGATAGTGAGGAATTTAGTAATCTCCACACATGGCCAGACAAGAGGCATGCTCAGAAAAGGCCTGAGAAGGCCTTAAACTTTCACCTCAGGCTACTCCCTAGACTCAAAGTAAGCCTATGTAAGTACTGAAGGAGTGCCCCAGCACAGAGCCAATCTTCAAAGACTGGGAGAGGAGGTCGTTCACTCTTTTTGGTTTCTGTTTAGGGAGCGGGGTTGGGCAGGCAGTTATTTGGCTGTTTCAGTTCCTGGCATTCAAGGAAATCTCTGTCGAAACTTTAGCTAAACCCAGATAACATAAAAGAGACTTCAGTGATCACACATGACAAGGAATAGACTTTGCAAAAATAGCTTGGAAAAGGCTCAAAACAAATTGACTACTTCAGTCTTTGGCAATCAGAAAAAAAAAAAAAAAGAAAGACCAAATGATAGGAAAGGAGTAGAATCTGTTTTCCAGAGTTACTGTTAATGAACCCACAAGGGGGATTCACTGTTGCTCCCTGCACAGAAAGCCAATCCTTGAGACACCAAGGACTGTCAAAGAAAAAAGGATTTATTGCAGGAGATGTATCAACTGGGAGGTGGGACATATGGACTGCCTCAAATCTGCCTCCCTGATCAACAGGATCAGGGGTTGTTTGGGAAGTGAAATGAAAAATGCATGAGGGGAGTGAGCATCATTACATGTTTGGGGAAGATTGCAGGGCATGTAAGCTCAGTGAGAAATCATGATGGAACATATATCCCATGATCAAAAAGTGATCGATAAGTTCCTCCCAGGGTAGGGATTTTAGTAGTATAATGAGCTGGGGTAAATATTGGTCAGTCCTTCAGCCTTGTGCACAGGCAGGATGCAGGGAGAAAGTTGTTCAGTGGGTCCTTGGGCACAATCTGTGATGGAGTGTTGCTTATCTTGTCTTCTCTGGGCAAACAGGTGGTGTAAGACTTTTTAGTTATCTCATGGCTGCAAGGAGGCTCTACTGTTTGGGGGGAAAAAACTCAAAAGAGAATGCATAAGTGCAACAGGAAGTTACAAAGTTCTGGTCAGCAAATCTTACTGGCCTAGGAACTTAAAAAATATGAGAACTACAGGAAAAATCTATTTAAAAATGTTTTCTTTCTTATGGAGCTGGTTACATTACCACATTAAAATAAGCAAGTTCCCAATATTCAACAAAAAGTCACAATGTATAGAAAGAAACAAGAAAACATAGTTCATTCAAAAAAACAAAATAAAAAATAGAAACCATCCTTGAAGAAATCCAGACATCAGAATTACTACACAAAGACTTTAAAGCAATTGTATTAAGTATGCTCAGAGAGCTAAGCAAAACACAGAAGAAAAAATTAGAGAAACAGTAAAACAGTATGTGAGAAAATGAGACTATCACTGAAGAGATAGATATTATAAAAAAAGAGCCAAAGATAAATACTGGAGCTGAAAAGTACAATAACTTAAAATGAGAAATTCACTAGATAAGTTCAATAGCATATTTGAACAGAAAGAAGAATGAATCAGCAGACTTGAAGATGGGACAATTAAAATTATCAAGTGAGAAGCAGAAATAAAAAACAAATAAAGGAATATGAACACAAATTAAATAATTTATGGGACACCATAAAATGGACCAACACATGCATTATGGGAATCCCATAAAAAGAAAGAGAAAGTGACAAAAGATTATTTAAAGAAATAATGGCTGAAACGTTACAAATTTTATGAAAGACATGAATCTACAAATCCAGGAAGTTCAATAAAGCCCAAGAAGGTTAAGCCCAAAGTGATCCACCCCAAGACACATCATCAAACTGTAGAAAGAAAAAGAATAAGAGATAATCTTGAAAGTAACAAGAGAGAAGTGGCTGATCCTGTACAAGGGAGTCTCAATACGATTTTAAACAGATTTCTCATTAGAAACACTGGAGGCCAAAAGGCAGTGGGATAATATATGTAAAATACTGAAATTAAAAAAACTATTAACCAAAAAATTTTATACCTGGCAAAATAGTTCTTCAAAAATGAAAAAGAAGTTAAGATAGGCCCAAATAAACAAAAATTGAGAAAGTTCATTACCACTAGATCTGCCTTATAAGAAATGCTAAAATTTTTAACATTTAGTATTTCATTTCATCTTTTAGGTTAAAATGAAAGGACACTAGACAGCAACTTGAAACTGTATGAATATATAAAAATCCCTGGTAAAGATATATACATGAGTAAATAAAAAACCTATTAATAGTATTAATATTATTGTAATTTTTTTGGTAACTCCAGTTTTTATTTTCTACATTATTTAAAAGATAAATGTATAAAAGCAATTATAAATCTAGGTTATTGAACACCCAATTTATAAAGACGTAATTAGTGACATCAATAATGTAATTAAAAGGGGAAGACAGAGTTGTATGGGAAAAGAGCTATTGTATTCAACTGAAGTTAAGTTGTTATCAGTTTAAAATAGATTATTATAAATTTAGGATCCTTTATATAATTCCTATGGTATTCACAAGGAAATATCTATAGAATAGACACAAAGGGAAATGAGAAAGGAATAGAAATAAGTTACTACAAAAAATTAACTAGATGCAAAAGAAAGCAGTAATGGAAAAAGTAAGGAATAAAAATACCTATAAGACATGAAAATAATACAGAGAAAATGACAAAAGTAAGTTCTTCTTTATCAGTAATTACTTCAAATGTAAACTGTTACACTCTTAAGTCAAAAGGCAGAGATTGGAGAAGGTTCCAATTTCAAAATGGCAACATAAAAGCAATCTGGCTTCACTAACACACACACACACACACACACACACACACAGAGAGAGAGAGAGAGAGAGAGAGAGAGAGAGAGAGAGAGAGAAAACCAAAAACAAATATAGAGCACTGAGATTATCACCAGCAATATTCCAAAACCCAAACATGAAACAGTTCCCAGGGCCACAGAAGAGTGAAAAAACTCCAAGCAGATGGCAAGAGAATTAAACTTTCATATGTGATGTTCCTACCCCCCAATCTTCTTGGCACCAAGAGCACAAAAAAATTCCCCTCTGACTCACAGTGTCTACATGGGAAAAACTGAGAGCAAGGTGGACAACCAGCTTCCCCACCACCTTGGGTTTCCTGGCAGCAGCCCTGTCCCTGCCTCAACCCATGGGAAGCATCATGAGTACATGAAGAGAGAACTAGGCCTCAGATGGCCAGAGACATAGGAGAGAGGTGGGACTACCATTCCCAGCCCTAGAAACTCTTCTCTGTAACTCAGCCAAAGGAGATGACGAATCAGAGGGGTTATTCAGCAGCACCACACTGTAGGAGGTACATTCCACAGGTCGCTGGGCACAAACTCCTAGCCAGCCTTCCCATACTACTGAGATATCCCCTTTGGGACCTCCTCCACTCAGGGTAAACGGCACTGATCATTTACTAAAGCCAAGGCAAACCTGAGCTTAAGGCACCATCTAGTGCTGAAAATGAGGCAACAACCAAGTGAAGAAAAAAAAAAAGAAATTTAACATGTAAGTTGCAAAGAATTCCTAAGAAATCATATTCAGTGGCGAGCAAAGAAAGCCAGACAGAGAAGACTGGGATAAATAACTGCGGGGAGTTAGCTACACTCCTCGCAAAAGTTCAGGTCCCTCAGACAGGGGTTGTCACAAAGGATGAAAAAAATAGTAGGAAACAGAAATAAAAATAATACACAGAGCCAAAGATATAGTTTATAAAGTAAAGATTTATGAAGATAGATAAAGCAGGGTGCCCAGAAGGTTACATCTCTTCCCGCGGAAATCAACCCAGACTGAAGTTTTACACAGATACTTATAGGGCAGGTACAGGTTTTTGGTTGCCAAGGGTAACGGGATTTACGTAATAATAGGTAGTTTGGTTTAGGGTCAAAGTCTTCTAAAAGGCTACTACAGATCCTTCAACTAACTGTATCTAGGTGAACAATGAGACATAAACAGATCCCAAGGGAAGAAGTTGCGGAGCAGAACAAGAAGGAGCAAAATTTTGGCAGAGGCTGACCCCTGAGGGATTCAGGGCGCAGAAGAAAGTATAGGTGGGAGTGTTTACTTTTCCTCCCCTCACACCTGTGGCAGTCTGCCAGCTCCCAATCTGCTGAAGAGCCTTCTACCCTCAAGCAGCCAGGAGCTGCTGCCATCAGCAAACTGAGAGCTTCTCAGGAGCAGAGCACTGGGCTGCAGGCCTGCACAGGTTGCCTCCCCCCACCACAGACCTGAGCAGAAACAGCAAGCACCATACTGTTTGCGCACATGCCGGGGGACTCTATCCTGCCTGGGAAGCCACAGTCCCTCGGTCTCCTTATCGCTGGATCCCACATGAACATCTCCCAGCACCCGCTTGGACTGTGACAACCACAAAGGAACAATGAGACATAGGAGAGCAGCAGTATTCCCAGAGCTCTGACCTCCTATAGGGTGGGCTGCCTGAAAGGGCCTGGGAAGTGCTGTGAATGTTTTTCAGGATGGAATAAGGTGAAACATGCACTCTCCTGCACCTGAGAGCCCCTGGCTCAAAATCTGAAGTTGTCTGCACCTCTCCAGTGGAGATGTGGGTGTAGAGCGGAGTCCGAAGGGCAGGAGAGTGTCCCCGTCCCAGATCAGAAGCAGCACCACAGCCTAGGAAAGTATGTGGAGGCAGGCACCTCCCCTTCTCCGACCACCCAATGCTGCAGACTCAAACTTTTGACATGGATGTGCCGCAGGAAGGCTAGTTCTAGGCTTGCAGTGAGGTACACCCCCAACAGTACACTGCTCACCACACCTGGGTTTTACACGGAGGGTGAACATTATTTCCCTCCCTTCATGGACAGGCAGTGTTTTTGCAACTGTCCTAGCTGGCAAATCTCAGCCCCTGGGCTTCTACCTCACTGGACCCACAGCCAGTGTTCCACAGCACCCACCTGGACTGCAGCAGCCTTGGGGAACTGATGGATCCCGGGGGAACTGTGGGTCTCTGGGATACTGGGCATTCAGGATAAGCTGCTTCCAGCTGAGAGGAGAGTCCAGCATGCCAGAGGGCCCTTAGAACACAGGGGACCACGGCACCAGCTCTGCACCATTTGGGGCCTTCTCCACCACCACCACCCCCCAATGCTGATAAGGCAGCTGCAGCTTTTTCTGCTCAGGACCAGAAAAGGTTCTACAGGGGACAATTAAGACAGGGCAATTGGGAGCAGCTGCCCCACCTCTGACAGAGCACCTATCAAACCTGGGCTTCTATGGAGCTTGGGGCTAATGACTTTCCCTTTAAAAAGCCACAGCAAGTGCTTTCTTAGGCTCTAAGAAAAAAAATTACTGATTCCGCTGAGTGAGGGTGGGGCTAGCAGTCCTCTCTCTGAACTGGCTGTCACTTCTGGGAGAAGCCTACCCTCCCTAGAGGCAGATCCCTGGCACAACTACCCCTCCCCCACTAGAACATTATAGCAGCAGTCCCCAGCCATTCTGAGACCCCAGACAACATCTTATGCTCATGGATTGGAAAAATCAATATTATTAAAATACCCATACTCCCCAAAGTAATCTACAGATTCATTGCAATTCCTATCAAAATGCTGATGTCATTTTTCACAGAATTAGAAAAAATGATCCTAAAATTCACATGGAACCAAAAAAGACCACAAACAGACAAAGCAATCCTAAGCAAAAAGAACAAATGTGGAGGCATCACATTACCCAACTCCAAATTATACTACAAGGCTATAGTAACCAAAACAACATAATACTGGAATAAAAGTAGACACATAGACCAATGGAATAGAGAACTCAGAAATAAACCCAAATACCTATAAGCAACTGATCTTCAACAAAGCAGGCATAAACAAACACCAAGGAAAGGACACCCTATTTAATAAATGGTACTGGGAAAATTGGACAGCCTCATGCAGAACAATGGAACTGGATCGCTATCTCTCACCATACACAAAAATTAACTCAAGATGGATTAAAGACTTAAATGTAAAACCTGAAAGGATAAAAATATTAAAAGAATATCTAGGAAAAATTATCTTCAACATTGGCCTAGGTAAAGAATTTATGACTAAGACCCCCAAAAGCAAATACAGCTAAAACAAAAAGAAATAAATGGGACTTAATTAAACTAAAAAGTTTGTGCACAGCAAAAGAAATAATCAACAGAGTGAATAAACAACATATGGAATGCAAGAAAATATTCACAAGCCAAACATCTGTCAAAGGCCTAATATTCAGAATATATAAGGAACTCAAATAAATCAGCAAGAATAAAATAAATAAACCCATTAAAAAGTGGGCAAAAGATATGAACAGACATTTTTCAAAAGAAGAGAAACGAATGGCAAAAAAACATGAAAAAATGCTTAACATCACTAATCATCAGAGAAATGATTAAAACCCCAATTGATATTCTCTCACCCTAGTTAAAATGGCTTTTATCAAAAAGACATGGAGTATGGATACTGGTGAGGATGTGAAGAAGGAGAACACTTGAACGCTGTTGATGGGGATGTAAATTAGTGCAGCCACTATGGAAAATAGTATGGAGGTTCCTCAAAAAACTAAAAATAGAACTACCATGTGATCCATCAATTCCACTACTCGGTATATATCCAAAAGACAGGAAATCAGTATATCAAATAGCTGCACTTCCATGTCTATTGCAGCGTTATAGCCAAAATATGAAATCAACCTAAGTGCCCATCAATGAAGAAAACATGATATATATACACAATGGGATACTATTCAGCAGAAAAAAGAGTGAAATTCTGTCATTTGCAGCAATATAAATAGAACTGGAGGTCATTATGTTAAGTGAAATAAGCCAAGCACAGAAAACGAATATTTCATGTTCTCACTCAGATGCTGTAACTAAAAAAGTGAATCACATAAAAGTAGAGAATAGACTGATGGTTGCCAGAGACTGGGAAGTGTTGGGGAAGGAGGGATGAAGAGAGGTTGATTAATAGATACAAACATACAGTTAAATAGTAGAAATAATACCTAGTGTTCTACAGATCAGTAGGGTGACTATACTCAGTAGGGTTAACAATAATCTATTGTACACTTCAAAATAGCCAGAATATAATAATTCAAATGTTCCTAGCATAAGGAACATATAAATATTTAAGACAATGAATATCATAATTACCCTACTTTGATATTTACACATTATATGAATGTATCAAAACATCATATATACCCTGAAAAAAATTATAATCATTTAAATAAATGGTTTTCCAACACACATGAAAAAAGCAAAAATGAGCAAAATGGATTTTTAAAAATGACTTGTCTATAAGAGATTCACTTTAGATCTAAGATATAAATGAGTTGAAAGTGAAATAATAAAAATGATACCCATACAAATAGCAAACTAAACAGATTTAGGGTACCTATACTGATATCAGACAAAATATATATTAAGTCAAAACCTGTTGTGAGAGGCAAAAACATACATTATATATTGATAAAAGGTTCAATTCACAAGATATACCAGTTACAAATACATATGCACCAAACATCAGAGCCCAAAAAGATATGAAGCAAACACTGACAGAATTAAAGGAACAAATAGAGCATTCTATAATAATATTTGGAAACTTCAATACCTGATTTTAGTAATAGCTAGAACAACCAGACAAATGAACATGAACAACATCATAAACCAATTTAATCTAAAACATTCCATCCAACAAAACAAGAATACAAATTTTTGTGAAACAGAAAAAAACCCTCCAGGGTAGACCATATGTTAGGCCACCAAAAAATAAATTCTTGATAAATTTTAAAAGTATCTTTTCTAATCACAATGAAATGAAACTAGAAATTGATAACAGAAGAAAAAGTGAAAAATTCATAAATATATGAAAAAACACATTCTTAAACAAACAATGGGTCAAAGATGAAATCACAAGGGAAATTAGAAACTCCTTTAAGACAAATCAAAATGAAAGCACAATATATCAAAACTTGTGGGATGCAGTAAAATCAGTGCTAAAGGGAAATTTATAGCTGTAAACACATACATTAAATGAGAAGAAATATCTCACATAAATAACTTCATACCTTAAGAAGCTAGGGGGAAAAAAGGGTAAACTGGAGCCAAAGCCAAAGGAAGGAAATAATGAGGATTAAAACAGAGAAAAGTCAAAGAGTAAATAGAAAAAGAATAGACAATGTTAACAAAACCAAAAGTTAGTTCTTTACAAATATAAACAAAATTGACAGACCTTTAACTAAATTTCCTTAGAAAAAAGAGAAAAGATTCAAATTAATAAAATCAGAAATAAAAGTGAGACATTACTACAAACTTTGCAGATATAAAAAGGATTATAAGAGAATATCATGAACAATTGTACACCAACAATTTAGATACCCTAGATAAAATGGACAATTTCCTAGAAACACAAAATCTACCAAAACTGAATCATGAAGAAATAGAACATCTGAATAGACCTATAACTAGTAAAGAGATTGGATCAGTAATTACAAATAAAAAATTAAAAAAAAACCTCCCCAAAACAAAAACCCTGAACAAAGATGAACAAAGCAAGAAGGCTTTGCTGGTGAATTCTACCAAACATTTAAAGAATTAATACCAACCCTTCTCAAACTCTTCAAAAACTTGAAGAGGAGGAAATAGTTCCTAATTTATTCTATGAGGCAAGAATTAACCTGATACAAAAGTGCCAGACAGACACTAGAAGAAAACTACAGACCAATATCTCCTATGAATATTGGTGCAAAAGTCCCCAACAAAATACTAGCAAACAGAATTTACCAGCATATTAAAAGGATTATATACCATGGCAAAGTAGACTCTATTTATTTTTTCTTGTTAATCTAAGATCTTTTATGTTTATTTCTTTGGCATTTTTGGAGGATAATTCTGAGGGCCACAAATTACTTAGATTTTGGTTTTCTTTTAAAAAAATCTTTCTTTTTTTCCTTCATTTTTGGAGGATATTTTCATCAGATATAGTATTCTTGGTTTTCTGTTTTATTTCAACATTTTTCAAATGTCATTTCATTGTCTTCTGCTTCCATTGCTCCTAATGAGAAGTCAGCTTTCATTTCCTCTTATTGTTACCCTAAATGTATTATTACACACACACACAGCCCAATTGCTTTTAAGATTTTTTTCTTTGCCTTTGGTTTTCAGCAGTTCGACTGTGAAGTGCTTAAGTATTTTTCCTGCTTGGTATTTGCTGAGCTTCTGGGATCTGTAGTTGATGTCCTTGAACAATTTTGGAAATATTTAACCATAATCTCTTCAAATATTTCTTCTTCTCTTCTACTTCTGAGGCTCCAATTGTTCATACGCTAGACTGCTTGACTTTGTCCAATCAGTTGTAGGTGCTCTATTTTTGGATGGCTGTTTTGTTTTTGTTTTTACTTTTTTCTTCTTATTCTTGAGTTGGTGTGATCTCTATTGACTTGTCTTTTAACTCACTGATCCTTTCTTTGACTATATCCAGTCTAGTATTAAGTCAACCCAATAAATTCTTAATTTCAGGAGGAGAATTTTCAGTTCTAGAATTTTATTTTTTAAGTTTCCATTTATTTTGGTAAAATTTTCAATCTATTCACCCATTTTGTTCATGTTTTCAATAATTTTTAAAATTATTTATCATAGTAATTTTATATTTTTGTCTGCTAGTTCCAACTTCTGCATCACCTGTGGGTCTACTTCTTTCTTCATTATTATGATGGGTCATGTTTTCCTGTTTCTTTACATGTCTGATTATTTTTTATTGTATGCTGGACATTGTCAATGATAATTTGTAGACATTCTGGGTTGTTATCTACTTCCAATTAGTGCAAAGTTTTGTTCTCTTAGGTGGTTAAATTAGTGTCAGGGAGGGTCTATTTCAGGTCTATTATTAATATTAAAGAATTTCCAATAAGGATGTTCTTTACACATTAGATGTGGTCTTCCTGGGATTTATACTAAATGTCCAGTTCAACAAAGTCACCCTGCCAGGGTCAGAACTCCAACATCTCCCCAGCACTTTGCAACCTCAGAAAACTCTACTCAGCTCTAATTCCATGTTCAGGTTACTACTCTTGTGTAACAAGTTACTCCCAAAACTTAGCAACTTAAAAACCATTTTATTATGCTCTCAAATTCTGTGGGTCGGGAATTTATGCAGAGCATAGTTAAACTGATTAACTTTGCTCTACAAAGCAGTCACAGTCTATCAAGAATCAAAAGGAGAAAAACAGATTCTACTTCTTGATGGGAGCATGCCAAAGTCACGTTTTTAAAAAACATGTGAGACAGCAGATATTGTTTGACCATCTTTATAAAATACAAGCTGCCATAATCCCTCAGAAGCTGTTACTGGATTCTCAGAGTCTTTCACTATACACAAGAAAATTGGAATTTGACCAAGCTCCCAGGGGATTTCTGGGGCTTTTTTATGTTTCTTTCCTCTCTGGTACCTTATCCTTCAAATTCCAACCAATTAGCAGCCCAAAATTCCAAACTTTGTTTCCTCTGCTCAGCAAGACCACCTTCTACTTAAGTTCTATTTTCCTAAGCTATGTCTTAAAAATTGCCCACAGGCAGAAAGCCAGGGTAAATGTGGAGCTCACTTCCTATGCTTCTCTCAGGGTTCACAGTCCATGCTGTTATCTGTTTAATGTCTGAAATAGATGCCTCAAACATTTTTTTCCCATTTAATAGTTGTTTAGTGTGAGGTAGTATGATGGTCTGACACCATAACACTTATCTCTGCCCTTAATATTCATGCCCTTGTGTTGTCCCTTTCCCTTGTGTGTGGGAAGGACATGTTACCTGCTTCTAGCCATATGGACTGTGTTAAAGGTGATGAGATTTACATGCATATTGTACATAATTGCTGTATGTGATTATGTTACATAAAATTATTTCACCTGGTTTACTGTAGTCTCTCCCTTTTGCTTGCTAACTTTGAAGAAGCAAGCTATCATGTTATAAGCTGACTAGGGAGAGGGCCAAGTAGCAGGGGACTGAGGGATAATCTCTGGCCAACAGTCAGTGCAAAAGTAGGGCCCTTAGCCTTCAAGGAACTGATGAGATCCCAACTATGGCCAATACCTTGACTGCAGCCTTGCAGAGGTCCTAGCTAAATGGTGACCAGAATTCTGACCCATAGAAACTATGAGATAATAAATGGATGCTCTTTCAAACTATGACATTTGTGGTAATATTGTTATGGAGCAAAAGTTAATTAATACAGATAGTAAGTCTGCTCTCACCAACTCCTTTGTGACCAGAACCACAAGCCATCCTTTGTTGTGAACCATAGACCTCCATGGGCCTTGGAAAGGGTAGGAGATGAGATAGCTTATGTCATTAATTCTCAGTTAACTAGAAGAGACCACCCAGCCTTGAAGTATCCCCTTTTGTCCCAGTATCCAGTAGTCTATGGAGCTTTATTCTTTGAATTACACATTCATCCATTCAACAAAGTTGTATTAAATCTCCTATATGACAGTCCCTGTGCTTGGCACAGAGGAACTGAAGATGAAGTAAACACTGTCCATGCCTTCAAGAAAGGCATAATACTATCCACTTTCTATATATGATCTTATTGGATATTCACAATAAGCCTATAAGGTGGGTGCCATTATTGTCTGCATGTTGCAGATTAGGAATTAATAGTCAGAAAAGTTGAATCATTCACCATAGACATATAGCTAATGAGTGGTAGAATCAGAATTTGAATGCACGATTTTTTATTCCAAAGTCTTCCCATTACATCATGCTAAATTACTGCCCAGTTGGGAGACAAACAAATTTAAAAAGTTATCATAACTCAAATTAGTAAGTACTCTACTAGAGGAAACAAGGAGTGACTGGGAAGCACAGAGAGGGAAGTTTGAACTTGGAAAGCCTTTAGATTGTAAAGAAGGTCAATGATATACAAGAGAAATCTGAAACCAATACAAAGAAATCAGAAAATCAATTTACCAAAGATATAGATATTTTAAAGAAAAACCAAAAAGGACTTCTGGAACCAAAAAATTGATTGAATGAATTACAAAATACAATAGACTAGACCAAGCAGAGGAATCTTAGAACTTGAAGACAGATATTTCAAATTAATCCAGTCAGACAAAAATAAAGAAAACAATGTTTAAAAATGAACAAAGCCTTGGAGAACTATAGAATTACATAAAGTGTCCTAACCTACAAATAATAGGCCAACAGCCAGTGAGGGAAAAGAAAAAGCAAAAAGTTTAGAAAACCTATTTAAGTAAATAATTGAGGAAAATTTCCATAATCTTGCTATAGATTTAGACATTAAGATACTAGAGGCTCAAAGAACTCCAGGGAAATCACTCAAGAAGGACTTCATCAAAACATATAGTCATTGGACTATCTAAAGTCAATGTGAAGGAAAAAATTTTAAAATCAGCAAGAGAAAAGCATCTAGTCACTCATAAAGGAAATCCCATCAGATTAACAGCACACTTCCCAGCAGAAACCTTACAAACCAGAAGAGATTGGGGTCCTATATTAGACTTCTTAAACAAAAAAAAAACTGTCAATAATGAATTTTGTATCCTGATAGAATAACCTTCATAAATGAAGGAGAAATAAATTCCTTCCCAGACAAGCAAATGCTGAGAGAATTCATCACCACTAGACTGGCCTTACAAGAAATGCTCAAGGGGGTTCTAAACATGGAAACAAAAGGTCAATACTCACCATTATAAGAACACATGAAGTATAAAACTCACAAGTCTTATAAAACAATTACACAAATGAGACTACTGGATAACAATTAACATTATGACAAGAACCAAACTTCACATATCAATATTAACCTTGAATGTAAATGTATTAAATGGTCTACTTTAAAGATATAGAGTGGAAAAATGGATAAAAACCATGATCCAGCTGTATGCTGCTTACAAGAAACTCACCTAACTGACATAGACATATAGACTGAATGAAGTTAAAGAGGCAGAAAAAAATATGTCATGCAAACAGAAGCCAAAAGTGATCAGAGTAGCTATATTTATATCAGATAAAACAGTTTTCAAATCAACAACCATAAAAAAAAGACAAAGAAGGTCATCATATAATGATAAAGGAATCGATTCAACAAAAAGGTATAACAATCTTAAACATATATGCACTTAACACTGGAGCACCCAGATTCATAAAAAGAAATTACTAGACCAAATAAAATAGATAAACAACAATACAATAATAGTGGGGGATTTCAACACCCCACTGACAGTACTAGACAGAACATTAAGACAGAAAATCAACAAAGAAACACTGAACTTAAATTGGACTTTAGACCAAATGGACCTAACAGACATTTACAAAACATTCTAGCCAACAACTGCAGGATATACATTCTTCTCATCAGCACACAGAACATTCTCCAAGATAAACCACATGTTAGTCACAAAACAAGTCTTAATAAATGCATGTGAAGAATAATCTGCTCAGTCATGGGAGTGGAAGTGTGGGGAGAATGGCATGTAGGAGAGGATCCCCATTGCTAGGACAAAAGATCAAGGATGGGAACTAGATAGTAAGGGTCTCCCTCAGGGCAAGAGGAAATATGGCAGAATGACTTGGACTACTAGAGCCCATGGGCCTTCTGACCATGAAGGGAATCTGGAACATCTAGTGTCAGCCACCTGGCACCAGCCATGCCATGGATGCCTCTCTATCAACCATGACTACACCCACTGACCTCATGCCTCTGGCCACAGATGGCCCAGGAGTGGACAATTGTTTTTACTTTCCTCCAAGGTCCATGTAATTAGTACACCACACCAGGAGACAGATGGCTGAGGTGCAAACCCATTTGGATCAGAGCCACCATGGGCACCAAGGCTGTTCAAAGCCACAGATGATCTTAGGTACAGGAGGATCCAACAAGTCACAGAGGAAACTAGTCTGCAGAGGGAAACTGAAGAATGGAGCATAAACCCAGAAGGAATTGGAGGTGAAACTCTGAAACCCCATAGAGCAAGAGAGAGAGAGAGAGAGCAGGAAAGATGACTTGAGAAGCTGCCTCATGACCTCCTGTTTCTCACAAGGTCTAGTTGTACATCCTGCTCCTCACTCCAATATAATTCCTTTGGTTCTCACAAGAAACCAACTTTATACATGAGTTAGTTTGACTAGGTGGTTGTTTGCTATAACAAGTGACTTCTGTACTGGTTGGGACTCTTGATTGCAAGTGACAGAAACCCTACACTAACATGCTCCATCATGAAAGGGATGTGCTAACTCCTGTAACTGAGAAGGATGGGGTGGGCGTGGGGCAGCTGGGGTCCCACACAGCCAAATCCAGGATGCAGGTCATGCCTTCAGTGAGCTCTCTTGCCACCTCCTGGCCCTCTACTCTCTGAGCATCCTCCCCTCACCCCTGAAAAAGAGATTCCTCCACAAGGCTGAAAGATGCTGCTAGCATCCCAGAGTCACATCCTTCCTGCACTGTGACCCCATGGAAAGAGACAATCTTTCCACCATCAACAGGAGAAAGACATGCACACAGGGAAGACCACATGAAAACATAGAGAGAAGATGGTAAGGAGAAAGGCTTCAGAAGAAATCAAACTTGCCAGCACCTTGATCTTGGACTTGTAGCCTTTAGAATTGTGAGAAAATAGATTTCTGTGGTTTAAGCCACCCAGTCTGTGCTGTTATGGCAGTCCAAGCACACTCACACAGTCCCCCTAGCAAAGTCACAGCTGCAGTCCATGCTTCCTCCCCTAGAGCTATAGCTGTCTCCTGGGCGTGGGTCCCAAAGTTGTCTCCTTCGCCCCTTCAGGCTTAGGGGAAAGCGGCAAGGTCTCCCTGCCATTGCCTCCCTATCCCGGTTGGTTTGCCTGGACTGTGCCCATGACTTTGTTAACTGCCTTTATTAAACTCTCTCCATTACCCCATTCAAGTGCACCAGGTGTTACTTGCAGGAACTTAGACGGATCCACTTGTTTCCCTCACAATTTTCCTGGGCTGTTTGTAAAATGTAATCCTACCTAGCAGAAACAAACCAAAATGGCTCATCAAGCGAGACCCCTTCTGTCATGTTACTGTGTGAAAATCATTTTCTAAAATTTCTGTGATGACAGGAAGCTGTTGGAATATGCAGCCTTGCAGTTAGCTCTGCAAAAAAAGACACTGGATTTGCCCAGCAATGGTAACATGGACATTGTACTAGTGAGTGAGAAAGTGACTGCTTTGAAAAAATGAATTTATGCCATAGAGAAAACACTTTGAAAGTGGATATTTAGAATTATTTCTACCATTGTGAAAATCTGGTTCTGAAAACAATGTTATCTCTATTAAAAATTCTGATATATACACATTTGAAAAACTGAGAAATGGGATTTTTCTAAATTACCTAAAAATCTTTTGAATGTACAATACCAAAACATATCTATGTACCTATCTATCTATGCAAAAAGGCATTAACCAGGGTTCCTTGCCTTCTGACTTTCTCTGGGTTTGGCCAATGGGAAGCACTTTTGATTGGATTATAGGAACTACTGATTGACACCAAAGCAGATGAAAATTTGTTAGTAAACTTTCAACAGAAACTTTGCATAGCTATTGGATGAGTCCCAGCTCAGTAATTACAGCCACTCATGCCCTTCTTATCTCTGTAGTATTGTTTTAGCTGTGATAGTCACTAAAAGCAGGTATCAGAGTAGACTGAGCTTAGAAGCCGACTTTTGAATCCTATCACAGTCTTAAACCAAACATTTCAAATAAGCATATTCAATTCAGTCATATGTAAACTCTAAATGAGCATACAATCTTAATAAGACAGTAAAAAGCAAAGAGTGTTTTTGTACCATCAAAAAAATAAACAACATTATTTCATCTTTGTATGTTTTCAATTATCATATAACTTCAATAGTACAGCATGTAATTTATAAATAAATAACAAGTACTGGGAATATCTGTTTAAAATATTTTACTAAATCAGGTGAGCCATCCAAAAAGCTTGGAAACTGATGAGTGTTAAACCACAAGAGGCTGTAAAAAAAAAAAAAATCTACTGTACCCAGAATCTTAGAACTTCGAAGTCACAAATTCTGCCTTGTTCGAGCTGACTTCAAAGGAAACAAAAGGGGGAAGTTAAAAAAAAAAGAAAAAAAACAGGACAAAAATCCTAGGAAAGGACTCTAATTGGTGGGGTGGACCAAATTAATATTACTGAGCAAATCACGGAGACCAGGCAATTGGGATGCTCTGATTGCCCAGGCATGGGCCACATGCTAATTCCTGTGATCTGGAGGACACCTGAGGACCAGGTATTTACCCAAAGGAGGAAGAAAAGGGAGAGCCCAGCTGGACAAGCCAATATAATAGCTACCACATTCCTAAACTAACTTGGAACCAAAGGAAGAATCCTGTTCACCACAGACAACATGAAATACACAGGGAATCGATCCATACCTGGTCGCACACAACTCTAGCGTGTGAGCAAAGGAAGTGCACTTCTATTCATCTGCCTGCAAACATCAGACCCCAGTTGATGAAGCAGCCAACAAGACAGAAAGCGCTCAAGCTCAGCATCAGAAACCTGGCTTTGAGTCTCAGTTCTTCTGTTGCTGGCCATGGGATCTTAGGAAAGCTACATAACCTCTCTGAGACTCAATTTTTCATCAACAGAAAGGAAGAAATATTATCCACATCACAAAGTAATTGTGAGAACTACATAATGACAAAGAGGCTTATAATATTCAATAATGAAAAAAGACAGAAGTGTAAGAGGGAATACTATACATCTAGGTGGCTGCATACAGCCCTGTGAAAAACACCTGCATGCAGAAAACATCTGGAACCATGACAATGACAGCTGTAGTAGACTTTGGGCAACAGGGCTGAGAATTTGAATTTTTGGTTCTCAAATTACGCTATGGCAATGTCCTGGCCCTTTGCTCCAGGCAGTGGTCATATTCGTTCAGTTGCCCAAACGGGACATTTCAGTGTAAAGGGCAGTGCTAAGGATAAGTCAGTTCTATTACAGTATCAATATATCCTGCTATGTCTGCATTATACACGTCCCAATATAATTAAGGTCTCTTCCTTTGATATCAAGGGGAAAGCCTTTTTCTTCAACCCCAGTCTTGAGATGAACTGAATCCCTCATACATCAAATTCAGTGCCACCTCCCTCGCGTCTGGTCCTTCCTGCAGGACAGTCAGATGTTCCCAACTGCGCAAGCTTCCCCAGTGCGGCTCCCGTCCCTGCTGAAGCTTCCCAGCCAGCCAGTTCCCTCGCTGCCCCTGCTCCCGGCCGTAAATGGCTCTGAAGGGCCCCGACCTGCCAGCGTCATCCTTATCCTCCTGCTCTGAAGATTCCAGAACTACAAACAAAGCACAGCTTTGCTTCTGGGGAGCACAGTATGTTCGCAGAAGCGCGAGCCTCCCGGAGAAAGACGCCTTGGGTTCCGAGCCTACTCCCCACACCGCAAGTCACCACTCACAGGCGTTAGTTTCCTCATCTATAACATGGGGGGATTTGACCCATCTGACAGGGTTACTTTGAGGATTAGAGGTAATGAAAATAGAGTGCACACAGCAAGCTTTCAGCTGATGCGAGTTCCCCTCCCTGGCCTAGATCACTCTCCGGCCCACTCCCCGTCCCCGGAACCAGCCTCCCCGCCGCAGCCACACCCCGGCCGGTCCCGCTTCGGAGACTGGGGGTGGCGGCGGGGGTAAAAGTCTGTTAAATCTTGTGAAATAAGAGGTAGCTTTTGTAGAGCACATGGCTCCACTTGACAGAGGGGAGACTGAGGCCCAGAGACGACAAGCGCCGGGGTGGGTTGGAGAGGACTGCCACTTGCTCATCGCTCTCTCCGCCGAGAGGGCATTTGTCGCCTCCAGTCCGCTGGCGCGGGACGTCAGGCGTCCGCCAGGCGCTGTGCTCGTCTGGGTCTGGCCTGGAGGGAAGCGGGGCCCTGTTCCCCCGCCGGGACGCGGCCACCCGCGCGGCCCCGGGCACCGACGCGTCGCAGCCCCGGCCCACCCCTCGCGCTCAGGGAAACGCGGAGCTGCGGGAGATGACGAAATGGCGGCGTTTAAGCCACCGAGCTTGGGGGACGGATGTTACATAGCGAACAGATGCCTAGGACTGTGCTGTGGCGCGGGCCCCGCCCCGCCCTGGTCCCGAGGGCCCTGCCGAGCAGCCTCGGCGCTAGCGACTCCCGCGCCGCCGCGGGGCCGCCGTGGGGCTCTGCCGCCCCCTGCGGGGCAGAGCGGACGCCGCGGGACCCCCAGCCCGCAGCCGCCTGCTGGCTTCTCCCGCGGCCGGGGGAGCCCGTGGCGCGGCCTGCGGCGACCCGGCCCTGACTGCGGGGCCGGGGACACAGCGGGGCGGGCTGTGCGAGGACCGCAGGAGGCACGTGCTACGCACCAGCGCTCCGAGAGCTGGCGGCGCCGGCGGGGGCGCGGAGCCCCGTCCGGAACCGCCTCGGCCTGTGGGGCTCGCACCGCGCCTGTCCCGTCGGAGCCCCGCAGCCCGGCCCGGCCCTCCCCTGTGCCCACGGGGACGCCACCTAGTGCAAAGTCTGGGTTTGTGTTTGTGGTAGAGTGCACATGACATAAAGCTCAAAGGTTGCCGTTGGACATGCCTAAGTGTCAGCTCCGTGGCACCAGGTCCCCTCGCTGTCTCTCCAGAACGCCCCACCTTCTCGGACGAAGCCCTGCGCCCGCCAGCACTCCCGCCCGGCTCCCTCAGCCCCGGCAACCCCGTCTGCTCTCCGCCTGTGGCTTCGCCCGTTCTGGGGGCCTCACGTAAGTGGAATCGCACAGTATCTGTCTCCTGGGGGCCGGCTTCTTTCGCGTGTCACACTGTCCTCAGGGTCCTTCATGCTCCGTTGCATGTACAGCCGGTTGTGCTCGCCCGGCCGTCTGCGGGGGCGCTTGGGCCGTTCCCCCTCTGACTGTCGTCAGCCGTGCTGCCGGGGACGCCCTGTACAGGCAGGTGGCTGTTGGAGGCCCTCCCACTTCTTTCTGGACATTTTAAAAGAACAACTTCTCCCTCTCCCTGTGTTCACTACAAAACGAAGACGTAAACCTGCCTGCCCGGCGCGGGCCGCACCAGGCTGGCTGGGGACTAAGGCGCCCCTCCCGCGCCCGCGCCCCTCCCCCCAGGGGCTAACAGGGGACCCCGCAGGGCTCTCGCAGCACTGCCCGCACCGCTCGCTCCACAGCGCCCCTGGCGGGCAGGTGGCCTTGTCTTCCTCCCGCACACGCACGGAACAGTCCTGCTGAGGTCACCGGCAACAAGCTGAGAGTCCTGACTTGAGGCTGGGGACTGTGGGTCCACAGTCCACACCCACACGCCCCTCCACACTGCCCCGCCCCAGCCCTGGCATGACCAGCCCGTCCCCTGCGGCTGCCTCTTGCCTCCCAAACCTGAATATTAGGACTGTTTCTCCATCTTTCACCTTTTTCTTCCCCTTCTGGACCAAAACTCAAGCACTTCCTCCTCCAAGGGGGACCGTGTGGTGCACGACTGTCCCCTCCAGGTTAGCACAGCCCAAGTCACCCTTGGAGAGGAAGCCATGCCCCACACAGCTCTTCCTGCCCCAGCGATGATGAGGATGGAGGACGCCCTGACAATGGCTTCCCGGTGATACTAGGAAGGGAGGGAAGAGAAGGCCTCTCCTGAGCAGCTCCTGTTTACCTCTCTGGCAGAACCATGTCTCGGGACGGGTCACCTTTGCCGAGAGGCAGAACCTCTGCAGTGACCTGCAGTGGCCAAGGCCCCTGGGCCCTGCCTTGTACTCCCTGGGAGTCAGAGCAGGGTCAGGGGGGTCCCAGGGTCTAGAGGGAAAAGCTGTCTCCGTCTTCCAGAGCAGCTGTCCGCAGAAAGTCCGGGTGACACAGGCACTTTGCCCCACTTGACTCGGGTCTTTGTGTCCAGTCTCCCTTGGCCAGAACCCAGGAGAGGGAGCAGGGGAGAGGTCGCACGGTTGGTTCAGGCATCCAAGCCCCTGGGAACCTCCACCAGGAGGGGATCCGCCTGGGATGCGGCTGGGCCTCACACCGCGGGGCAGGGCACCTCGCCAACTTGAGGTGGACCACGGGCGCCACCCTCAGGTCAGCCGACAAGGACGGCAGCTAGGAGCCAGAACCCCCTGTCCAAAGGAGGTCTGTGCTGCCCCAGTGCCTGAGAGCTGAGAGAGGTGGGGTGACGGGAGACAGGGCGAGTTTCTGCACAGTCCTACGGGATGGGCTTGTGTGGTCGCCTGTGTGGTCAGCCTCTGTCGTAGCACCACGAAAACCGCAGATCCTCAGAGCCATCAATTTTGAAGACCATCTAGTCACAGGTTTTTAACTGGATAATTTCAGGGAGTCTGTGAACCCTTAAACCCAAACAGAATGAGGCACAGTGAGGATTTTCTGGGCAGAGTCTGCAGTTTTCATCATGAGCAATGTGGTTCGTGATGCAGGAAACGTCCAGAACCGCTGGTCCGGTCCAGCACCCCTCCTTCTACTGACAGAAAGGCCGTGGGCCCAGGACGGAAAGGGACCCATCCACAGTCACACCACACATGGCACAACAGAGGCAGGCCTGGCTCCAGGTGGCCTGGCTCAGGGAGGGTGCAGGGACTGCCCACAGCCTGGTCTGGAAGCCCAGAAGTAAGAGGAGAGCAGGAGGGGCGGAGGACGCCCGTAGTGCACGAAAGATCCAGCAAGCAGGAAAGAAAGCACCTCCCTGCTGGAAAGAGCAGCGTTAAAGGTGAAAGAGAAGAAGTGAAAACCGGGGGCAGCAGCCCAGCCACCACGAAAGTGTCCGTTATGCCCAAACGGGAGAGGCGGAGAGGCGCTGCTCTGTCTCTACCAAGTGCCAAGCAGATGGGCGGAGGTCTCGGCCAGAGACGGGGCGGAGGGGGCAGGAGCCTCTGGGAGTGCCAGCCCTGCTGTTCCTCCATGGGTCCTGAGGACCCCGCGCTCAGCCCCTGCTCCCGGCCTCGAGGTCACTCTCAAGTGAAGGCCTCTGCCCTGACATCCCACGGCTGCTCCAGCTGCTGGGGATAGACAGGGACCTGGCTCGCCTGGCCATCAACACATTTTTAGGGAGCAAAAAAATGCAAGGTGTGTTTTTTTTTTTTTTTTTTTGAAGACTGCAAATTTGAGAGTCTCCTCTGTGGCCTCTCCAGCCTCGGTGGGCGGCTCTCATGGGCCCCAGCCAGCCTCCTGGGGCCAGATTTTCCACCCACCATACAAGCAGCTTTTCTGCTTTAGAGGGGGTTTGGGGTGATTTTCCCGGGGCCCCAACCTTAGCTGATACTCTGGGAGAATAGGGAGAAAGGGTGGCCTGGGACCTCCCTGTGGGTGGCATGACCCCGCTGGTTAGCTCCTCTGACACCTGAGACGAATCTGCTCCCCTGCACTTCTCTCCTGTGTTCCTCCAGTTCCTCTCTTAGAACGATGGCTGGGGCGGGGGTGCCAGTGCACTGAGGCCTCTGGCAGCAGTAGACATGTTAATTAACTCTGTCCGGTGAGCCAGCGTCCCTGTGCTTGTGTAGCCCCTAGGAACTTTGGAGGCCTGCTGGGCCCACCCAGCAGGGACATGGCTCCAGACAGTCCCCAAGGAGGCCAAGGGATGGGGATGCCCAGGCAGCTCAGGGGGAGGAGACAAGGGGAGACCTCACAGCCGGGGCAGGCAGCCCGGCCCTCCCCACGCAGCAAGGTGCCGCCTGGACTGAAATGTAATTAGAGTGTAAAGAAAGCCAGATGAGAGAGGACTGTTCATTGCAAATCACATTTCTAGCCCCTTCCCGGCTCACAGCCCAGTGCTATCAGAGCTGCCACAAGCACGGCCAGCACCCGCAGAGTGGGCTCGAGTGCCCCCACCCCGCCAGCACGCCCACCCATGCCGCAGGGCCACGCCAGGCCAGGACAGTCTCTCCTGGGAAGTCGGAAGGGGGCATGTTGAGAAGGGGTCTTGACTGAGACTGCTACGAGCTCCCACCCCTCCACGAAAGTCAGAGTGTCTCCCCGAGGTCAGGTGCTTCCTAGTCTCTGCAGTCACGAGGGCTGCCAGGAGCTGGGGACACGCGCATGGAGTGAGGGCCCCACACATTCTCCCCACTGATCCTCTCACATAGTTTCTATTTTTGGTTGCCCATTTCATAGGGGAGAAAACTGAGGCTCAGAAGCTAGATAACTCTTCTTCCTGGGTCACTCAGCTAGCTGGGGTTTGAATACAGAAATAGCCACCTTGAAAGCAGGAGTTCTTGTGTCTGCTCTGATGCCACCCACACTGTGTCCTCTGTAGGACACGCTTCTCAGGGCAGCATGGGGACGCATGGCCTGCAGTGGACAGCTCCCCCGCCGTGGCGTGGATCCAGAAGACTCCTGGCGGAGCAGGAAAACACAAGGCTTCCCCCCTCATGAGCTTTGAAGGCACAAATACAGAAGGTGGGAGTTGTAACCAGCAACACCCACAGTTCCAGCACTGCCGGCTGCCAAAACCCACGACTTGGCCATTCCGACCTTCCTTGGCTTCTGTGGAACACGTCATTACCTTCCAATACCGCAGTCCCCAAGCCCTGGGGCCGTGGACCGGTACCAGTGTGTGGCCTGTCCGGAACTGGGCCGCACAGCAGGAGGTGAGCAGCGGGCAGCGAGCAAAGCTCCAACGGTGTTTACAGTCTCTCCCCTTGCTCGCCAGCCCCAGGCCGCCCCTGTCCATGGAAAAATTGTCTTCCATGAAACTAGTCCCTGGTGCCAAAAAGGCTGGGGACCTCTGTACAGACTGGGGGATTTGGGGAAAGGTGTTTGATTGCTTCACTTAGATAGAGTAGGTTTCTGTTGCCTGCAAAGAACTTGAAGTAACTCAATCTAAGGAGGTCTGAAAGCTGCACAAACAAAGCCTTTGGCGTCCGACCTCCACCAGTTGCTCAGAACTCACCCTGGTTCTCCTCACAGCAGACCTCCTCTCTTTGCCGCCTTCATTTCTATGAACTCCTCCTGCAGGGAAGGGCCTGAGCCACCGCTGGGCCGTGTTTCACTAGTGCTGTGATTTCCATGCCCAGAAACCACATCAGGAGCCACATGCGATCTTCTCTGTTCACTCTGTGTGGGGTCTCCATGGGGAAGACGGGGATAGGTCTTCTCCATTAAGTGGCTGGTTGGATAAGTAGATTTGGGGTCTTCTTGGGGCCAAATTACCTACTGAACTCTCTTCAGGCATGATGGGGAATATAGACCTAAGAGTCACTCTTGGAAAGACATGAAGTGACACTACAGAGAGTAACTTGGTGGGCGAGTGGGGGTCTAGCTTACCTAGAGTGGCCAAGGAAGGAAGGCCTGTCCAGGGGGTGCATTTAATCTGCACCTGCAGGGTGAGGAGGGGATGGCAGGACAGCATTGCTGGCAGAGAGAACAGTGAATCCAAAGTCCCCAGTATGGCAAGGAACTTGGACGTTCTGGGAATCTCACGGAATCGGGCAGTGTGGCCAGAGAACAACAAGCAAGGCACAGTGAGTTTCAAGAAGGGGTTGGAATGAGGGCAGGGACCAGATCTTATAGGGTCTGGTGGGCTGTGGCAGGGTGATAGAGTACAACTAATATCATAGCTAATGGTGACAAAATCAACATTTTCACCCTCAGGGTCAGGAAAAACACAAAGATGGCCATTCCCACTGCTTCTATTCGATGTTGCACTGGGGGCCCTGGCCAGGCACAGGAAAAGAAGTAAAAGGTATAAAGTCTGGAAAGGAGGAAATAGCACTCTTCATTCACAAATGGATTAGTATATGTGCTCACAATACCAAGGGAAAAAACAAATAGTCGAGTTTTGCAGGAACACAGAACACACACCAGTCAATATATAAAAATAAATTGCATTTCTATACACTAGCATAGACACTTAGAAATGAAATTTAAGAGACAACACCATTTATGGCAGCATCAAAAACTACCAAATATCTAGGAAGTCATCATCCATGCTGTGTTGGAGCCAGCTCATACCAGTTCATGAGAGCCAGTTGAGCACAGTAATATTAGTTCTCTATTGCAGCATAACACCATGTGGTTTGTGGCTTAAAACATCTGTTTATCACATGGTTCAATAGGTGGAAAGCCTAGCAGGGTGCGGGAGAGTCTCTGTTCAGGGCATCGCAAGGCTGAAATCAAGGTGTTGGCTGGGCCAAGTTCTCATTTGGAGGGACTGGAGAAAAATTACTTTCAACTTCATTTTATTATTAGCAGAATTTGGTTACTTGCTGTGGTGTGGATGAAGTCTCCACTTCCTTGCAGGCCACTTCAGGAGCCACCCTCAGCTCCTCAAGGGTATCTGGATTTCTGTCACATGGTCTCTCCAGCAACAGAGAATTTCTCCCACATCAGATTTCCCTTGTGCGTCAAATCTCTGACCTCCTGTTCAGTGACCTGCTGGAGAAAACTCTCTGCTATCAAAGGGCTGGTGTGGCGAGTTCAGACTCACCAAGGTCATCTCCCAATCTACGGCCAAACGTGCCATATAAAAGTAACCTAACACAGACAAGTAATCCTTCACCTTCACAGTCCTAGGGATTACTCAGCCTGTGTAAACCAGGGAGAATCGAATCTTGGGGAACACTTTCCAATTCTGCCCGGCACGGCCCATCCTCTGGCCCCAAGATATTTATATCTCCCCCAAATGCAAACATACATCCACCTCTTCCCATGTTTGGCAAGGGTCTCATCCTTGGAGCATCAACTCAAAGTCCAAAACCTCATATAAATCTCATCAGCTCAAAAGTCCAAAGGCTCATAATAAAAAATATCTAAATCAGATGTGAGTGAGGCTCCTGGGTGTAACCCACTAAGTGCAACTCCTGGGCACATTTCCTCTCCATCTCTGGGCCTGTGACACTAGAGACAGTTATCTGCCCAGCATTCCCATCATACAACTGTGGGACAGGAATAGGATAATAGTTATAAGCATTCATGTTCTTAGACCTGCCACCAAAATCACCAAAGGGGAAAAATCGATAAATTGGATTTCATAAAAATTTAAAACCTTTGCTCTGTGAAAGATTCCATTAGGCGAAAATCCAGGAGACAATGTTTGCAAACCACATATTTGACAAAGGACTAGTTTCTAAAATATATGAGGACTTTCCAAAACTCAACAGTAAACAAACAAAAATTCCAGTTAGAAAATGGACAAAGGACATGAACACACCATTTACCAGGCAGATATATGATGGCAAATAAGCACATGTAAAGATGTTCAATGTGCATTAACCAATGCAAATGATAACTGCAATGAGCTATCACTATACACCTGTCATAATGGCTAAAATAAAAAATAGTGACAACACATTCAGTTTCTGTTAGCAAGGATGCAGAAACTGAATCACTCATTATTGCGTATGGGAATGTAAAATTGTAAAGCCACCCCTGTTTTCTAAAACAGTTCATCAATGTCCCAAAAAAAACTTAACTATCGTATAACCCAGCAATTGCACTCTTGGGCATTTATCTCAGAGAAATGAAAATTTGTATTCACATAAAAACTGTGCACAAATATTCATAGCAGCTGTAATAGCCCAAAACTGAAAAAACCCAGATGTCCTTCAACTGGAGAATAATTAAGCTGTGATATGTCCCTACCATGGAACACTACTCAGCAATCAAAGGAATGAGCTACTGATGCACACAACAACTTGGATGATTCTTCAAGGAATTGTGCCAAGTGAAAAATAGGCTATCCCCAAATGCTACGTACTGTATGATTCCACTTATGTAACACTCTTGAAACAACAAAATTATAGAAATTGAGAACAGACTAGTGGTTGCCAGGGATCCGGGGGAGGGAGCTGGATGCGGGCGTCACCTTGGTGAGGGAACCTTGACTCTCAGGTGGACATCAGGCTGGGACATTTTGTAAGTCACAACCACTGGGAGAAACTGGGTAAAAGCACTCGGAATCTCTCGGTATTATTTTACATGTGAATCTTCAATGATCTCAAAACAAAAAGTTTAAATAAAAACACTGAAGTGGCTTTGGAATTGGAATTTAGAATTGGTGGAGTTGAAAGAATTTTGAGGGACAAGATAGGAAAAAAAAAACCTTGATTACTCTGAACAAACTGGTAGAAATGTGGATATTGAAGACGCTGTTGGTGAGTGCTCAGAAGGAGACAGGGGACGCAATACAGAAACCCTAAACTGCCTTAAGGAAAAGCTAAGTCTGTGAACGGCTATCAGTGGAAATTTGGAATTTAAGGACACTTTTGTTGAGGGCTCAGAATTAAGTAAGGAGCATGCTATTAGCAACTGGAGGAAGAAGTAGCCTTGTTACTTGGCGGAAGGGATCTTAACAGCATTGTACCCCGCAGCAGTGGGGCCCGCGCTGCTTGTGAGGGACAGGCTGGCCTCCACGGCTGTGGCCACTTCAAAGCCAAATGCTGAAGGTACTTTCTGGTCTCTTCTTACGGCTTACAGTAAAATGAGAGAAGAGAAAGATGAACTGAGGGAAGAACTGATGAACAAAAGGAAGCAGAACGGAATGGTTCTCGCCTTCTCCAGATGGCGAACGATGCTAAACGTCACAAACAGCTGCTGAAAGTCTGGCTTAGAGCCACAGAGGATCCCTCCCAGGTCATGAAACCTAATCAAGGCTCGCCTGGATGGATTTCAAAACTGCTTTGTGAATTGTGCTGCTATAAACATTCCAGTGCAGGTGTCTTTTTTATAGAATGTCTTAGCACCTCTTGTATTTTCCTAGATAGAGCTGGAGCCCATTCTACTAAGTGAAGTATCACAAGAATGGAAAAACAAACACCACATGTACTCACCACCAAATTGGTTTCACTGATCAACACCTAAGAGCACATTTAGGAATAACATTAGTTGGGTGTTGGGCAGATGGGGGGAAGGGATGGGTGTACACATACATAATGAGTGCGATGCACACTGTCTGGGGGATGGACACGCTTGAAGCTCTGACTGGGGGGGGGAGCCAAGGGCAATATACATAACCTAAACTTTTCTATCCCCATAATATGCTGAAATCTTAAAACTGCTCTGGACTGGTGACTGCTTTTTAACCATCCATTTCTTCCTTCTGTGAACCAGAGTGCTCATAACCGTCCTCTTACACCTGTCCTGCGATTGTGCGACAGCAGTGTGTGGCAGATAGTCGTCCTCCGTCTCTGCACGTGGGCTCCAGGCACGCAGAGGAAATGTGCCCAGGAGTTGCACTTCATGGAGTGCACGCAAGAGCCTCGTCCACGCCTGATTTAGATGCTGTATGTGGTGAGCTTTTGGACTTCTGAGCTGATGAGATTTCTGTGAGATTTTGGACTTTGTTGCTCTGGGATGAGACCCTTGCCAATCTTGGGAGGAGGTGAATATATTTTTTCATTTAGAATATAAATACCTGGGGGCCGAGGGTGGACTGTGCTGGGCAGGACTGGAAAGTGTTCTCCAAGATGAGGTAACTTTTATGGTACTTTTGGCCTCAGATTGGGAGATGCCCTGGGTGCGCCTGACCTCACCACACAAACCCTTTAAAAGCAGAGTTCCATGTGGCTGGTCACTGAACAGGAGACCTGCTCTGCAGTGACATCCCATTTCATTTCTGATACTGATGATCTCTTTTTATTTTTGTCAGTCTTGGTAAAGGTTTATCAATTTTATTAATATTTTTCAAAGAACCAGCTTTTTGTTTCACTAATTTCCTCTGTTGATTTTCTGGGTTTTTCTGCCTTTACCTTTATTATTTCTTCTGCACATTTCACATTTATTTTGTTCTTCTTTTTCCAGTTTTGTGAGGTAGGTACTCAGATTATTGATATAAAACTGTTCCTCTTTTCTTGTCTTTTTTTTTTTTGTATAGATTTAAGGGCTACAAGTGCAGTTTCATTTTATACCTAGTGAAGTCTGGGCTTTAGTGTAACCATCACCCAAATAAGGTACAATGTTTCCATTAGGTAACTTCTCACCTCTCACCCACTCCCACCCTGCCACCCTTCCCAGTCTTTCACGTCTGTTACTCCACACTCTATGTCCACGTGCACATACAGTTTAGCCCCTGTTTATAAGGAAGAACATGTCGTATTTGACTTTATGTTCCTGAGTTATTTCACTTAAGATAATGGCCTCCAGTTCCATCCATGTTGCTGCAAAAGACATAATTCCATTCTTTTTATGGCTGAATGTTATTTCATTGTGTGTATTTCATTTTCTTTATCCACTCAGCTGTTGATGGATGCTTAGGCTGATTCCATATCTTTGGTGTTGTGAATAGTGCTGCAATAAATGTACGAGTACAGGTATTTTTTTGATATAATGACTTCTCTTCCTTTGGGTTGATCCCCAGCAGAGAAATTGCAATTCTTCTTCTCTTATGTAAGCATTTCATGCTAAAAACTTTCCTTTCAGGATTACCTTAGCTATGTCCCACATATTTTGATATGTTGTAGTATTTATTTAAATTTAGTTCTTTGCATTTTTTTTATTTCTATGATAGTTATTCTTTGACTTACATATTATTTAGAAGAATGATTTTGATTTCCAAGGGTTTAGAGATTTTTCTGTTGTCTCTGTCATTGATTTCTAGTTTGATTCCATTATGGTCAAAAACATAATTTGTATGATTTTAATTATTTTAAATTTGTTGAGGTTTGTTTTATGGCCCAAGATGTGGTCCACATTGATGAAGGGTCCGTGGGTGCTAAGGAGAAAAAGTGAATTCTGCTGTTGGGTGGAGAGTTCCGCAGGTGCCTGTGAGCTCTGGTCGGATGACAGCATTGTTCAGACTGGCATTTCACCCAGTTCCCTGGTTCTGTCCTCTGTCATCACTGCTCATCTCTTCAGCCCATCCAGTGAGAATTTTTTATTTCTTTTATCTTTATTTTTCAGTTCTATAATTTCCATGTGGCTCTTTTCTATAACTTCATTTTCTTTGCTGAGATTTGCTACTTTTTTTATTTCTTTCCAGAGAAGTCTTAATCAGTTGTTGAAGCATTTTTGTGATGGGCACTCCAAAATCCACGTCAGATAATCCAACACCTGATTCACCTACTGTACTGATCACTTTTTCTCACTCCTGTTGTGATTTTTCTTGTTGCTTGATATGACGGGTGATTTCCAATTATAATCTAGACACATGGGACATGCTGAGACTCTGGATTCTAGTCAATGTTCCTTTTAAGCAGGCAGTCCCCCTGCTGAAGGACTGTGCAAGGGCTGGGGGGTCTGCATGCTCACTGCCCACAGAGCAGGCTGACCCCGGCCCTGCAGACAGGGGCAGTGACTCCCACCCACTCCCTGCAGGCGGGTGGGGTGGAAGCTGAGCTCCTCCCTCTGCGTCCACTGACACCTTCCTGGGGCACCACCTTGTACAGGTTCGTTGCTTCCAAGTGGGGATGTAAGATCAGCTCCCTGCTGGGCCCCACTGCCACCAAGGAGAAGGAAAGGAGAAGGCTGAGTCACACTGGCATGTGGCTGCGTGGTGGTGTCAGGAGCTCCGGTGAGAATCCTGGGAAGGAAGAGGGAAGCAGAGCGCCACCCAGCCCCTTTCCCATCACCTCGTTTTACTGCTTCGATGCCAGGAGGGTGGAGGCTGGTCCCACTCCCACTATCTCGTTAAGTTTTGTAGGGGAGGGAAAAACTTCATCTTCATCTGCCCTCTTAGGTTCAGTGGCTAGAGCCTGCAAAACCAAACTGATAAAAGACAAATCAATAGGAGAAAAAAAAACAGAGTTTATTTATACACACAACACACATACACACGGAAGTACAAAATGATAAGTAACTCAGAGGGGTGGTTAGAATTTGGGGCTTGTAAAACCATCTTTAAAAACGGAAATAAATATGTGGGGAAGTGACAAGACAAAGGAAAAAGGGTTTGGGCTTCTGGGAGCAGTAGAGATAAACATACATATGGAGAAAGCCCATGGCAGACAAGGGCTGTTGTAGTGATATTTGTTCATGTGACCCAACTCAACGCCAACTTCCTGCTTCCAGTGATGGTGGGGGTTTCTGTCCTCCCGGTGTAGGAGAGGGCAGGGACAGCACCTTCACAGTGGGAAACTGACACCTGCCTTTGAGCAGAGAGAGAGAGGGCGGCCAGCTCTTCCTGTGTCTATTTCTCAATTGCCCTCAGCGATTGATAATCCTCATGCCAAAGGGACATACTTTAGGGTGGCATACTCTGATCCCCTTCAGTTTCATTGCTTCTGGGTAGGACTGCAGGCACAGTTCGCCCCCAGACCCTCTTGACACCTTCCTGGCAGGGGAAGTGGGCACCACCTGCTCCTGGGCAGGGGCCAGAAGACCACCTCCCCCAGCCCGCTAAAGCGTGGAGTGTAGTTTCATTGGCGTTTGGCTGGAGTAGGAAGGGTATGCATGAGAGGGTTTTCTGTTGTTAGGCCACACTTTTCCCAGTCCTTCGGCTAAGAGGAAACAGGCTTTTCTTGGAGATTTTCTGTCTGTTGGCAGCTCAGGGCTGAGGTTCTGCAGCTCACTGTGGAGGGCACACGGAGGCAGGAGGGAACCCGGGGGGCTCAGCACTGTGTCCTTCCTGGCGTCCTGGGGCCCTGGGCAGCCGCCTTCTCACCACCTTTCAGATATTTCCTACAGTGGTTTGTTGCGTTACGTGCAGGGATTTTATTTCTAAGGGAGAGGACAAGGGAGGAACAGGCTACTCCACCTTTCGCTGGAACCAGACGTTCCCTCCGGCATCCACATTTTAGATGCTTGTTACAGCAACACGGCACTCTCAGCACCAAAATCTGTAGGGTTTTCTGCTGCTACATACTAAGTTTACCGCAAACGTAGTGGCTTCAAACGACATTAGTTTATTACCTCACAGTCACTTCTGCAGGTGAAAAGCCCAGGCAGGGCACAACTGGATTCTCGGCTCGGGTCTCCCTGGGGCTAAAGCTCTACCCAGGACTCAGGATTACCTTCCCTGCTCACTGGCTGTTGGTATAATTCATGTCCTTGCTGCTGTAGGACCAAGGTCCCCACCCCCTTCTCTCGCTAGCTGTGGGCCAGAGACCACTCTCAGCTCCTAGAGGGCACTCTCAGGTCCCTGCCAGGTGGCTCCCTCCAGCTCAGCAACAGAAAACCACCCCCATGTCAAGTATTTCTCATACTCTGAATCTCTCGTACCTCTCCTGCTATAACCAGCCAGAGAAAACTTCCTGCTTTTGAAGGGCTCATGTGACTAGGGTAGGCACACCCAGGTGAGAGCTTTATCTTAATGTCGGCTGTGTCACATATCGACCTAATCGCAGGAGTAAAATCATCATCTCCACAGCCCAGGGGCTGGTATAGAGTGTACACACCAGGGGCAGGAAACCTTGGGGGACATACTGGGGGGGGTCCTGCCTACCGATGCATCTCTTCCCAACTCCACGTTTTCAACGCCACACCATTAGCTCAAAAACAGCCGTGGTGGGTCTGTCTCCACCAGAGAAATCAATAGGTGCTGTAAGTCGGCCCCTGCCAATATATCACTACTGAATAAATCCAGTGAAAGATATGTAAGCCCTCTAGCACTGAAAACAGCAAAGCATTGCTGTGAGAAAATAAAGATGACCTAAATAAATAGAGGATCTGTACCATGTCCATGGGTTGGGAGACTCAGTATTGCTAAAAGATCAGTTATCCACAAACGATCTACAGATACAACCCAATCTCACTCAAAATCCCATCAGCTTTTGTGTGTGTGTGTGTGTGTGTGTGTGTCTGTAAATTGGCATGTGATTCAAAGATTAATATGGAAATACAAAGACCTTTGATAGCTGTGACAATTTTGAAATAGAAGAAACAAGTGAAAAGATATATTCTACCAGGTTTCAAGGCTTACTCTAAAATCACCATAATAAAAACAGAATAATACTGGCATAAGGATAGAGATATAGACCAAAGGAACAGAATTTTTTAAATCCCAGAAAAAAAACCACACATATAGTCATTTCGGTTATAACAAATGTGCTACTGTAATTCGGCAGGAGAAAGAGTGGTCTTTTCAACAAATGATGCTGGAGCAACTACATACTCATGTGGGAAAAGATAAAACTTTACTCTTCCCCTACAAAAATGAATTTGTGATAGATCACAGACCTATTAATAAATACTAAAGATGAAATAGTAAAGCTTCTAGAGGAAAATGCAGGAAAATACCTTTAGGAACTTAGGGTAGGCAAAGATTTCTTAATTGGAACACACTAAAAAATGAAAATAAAATTAGGCTTCGTTAAAATTAAGAGATTCTGTTCACCAAAAGTGTTCATTGAAACAATGAGAAGATGTAGGGGTGGCAAATTCTGACAGCCGCCCTTTTAGTGTTTTCAGCTGGGCCTGAGAGGTTTTTTTTTGTTTTTGTTTTTGTTTTTTTGAGACAGAGTCTCACTTTGTTGCCCAGGCTAGAGTGAGTGCCGTGGCGTCAGCCTAGCTCATAGCAACCTCAGACTCCTGGGCTTAAGCGATCCTCCTGCCTCAGCCTCCCGAGTAGCTGGGACTACAGGCATGCGCCACCATGCCCAGCTAATTTTTTCTATATATATTTTTAGTTGTCCAGATAATTTTTATTTCTATTTTTTTAGTAGAGACGGGGTCTCGCGCAGGCTGGTCTCAAACTCCTGACCTCCAGCGATCCACCCGCCTCGGCCTCCCAGAGGGCTAGGATTACAGGCGTGAGCCACCACGCCCAGCCCTGAGAGTTAAATTGGCACAAGACAGATCAGCAAGAGAAAAGCAAACGCATTTATTTAACACGAGTTCTGCGTGGCACAGGGGCTTCATAAGGACATGAAGACCCACAGATGGAGTTAGAGGCGAGCGCTTATGTACCGGATTAGACAAGGTACCAATTTACCAATTAGGCGGTAAGTTATGAAAGTGGGACAAGGCGGAGGAGCTCGGGCTGGGGGGACTAATGGGTGGAGAACAGGCTGGGAGGAAAAGGGTCAGTCTGACAAAGCTTCTTAGTGCAGAGTTCCCTTGGCCCCAACCTCCCATCCTTGATGATAAGAATGTGCTCTCCTTTTGGTGCAGGGAGGACATCTTTCCCTTGGGAATTTCATCTCCTGCTTCCTGGAAGGAAGGTCGGAGTGATCTTTCTATACCTGCTGCTGTACAAGTGCCTTTAACTCACAATAGTCACTATGCTAGACTGTCATACTTTTAACCTCTTCAAAGACAAGCTACAGAGTAGAAGATATTCGTATTACAGAAATCTAGCACAAGACTTGTACCCAGGATATATTAAGAACTACCACAAACTGTTTTTAAAAATAGTCAGTCCCACAAAAAAATAAGCAAAAGACTTTTGCTTTATAGAAGAGGATACCCAGATGCCCAATAAATATATAAAGAAGGCCAACATCATGAATCCTAAGCAAAACATAAATTAAAACTGTGTAAAAAAACACAAGAACCATTACATCCCTTGTAGAGGTAAAATTAAAGGGACTCTCAATACCAAATACTAGCAAAGATATGGTGTAACTGAAATTCTCATACCCTGCTAGTGGGAATACAAATTAAGATAGGCACTTATACTCTATGACCCAGAAATTCCACTTCTAAGTTTGTTCACCAATGGTAATATAAAAGAATCTCCATAGAAACATATTCATAAATGGGAAACAGCCCAGTTTTCCATCAAGAGTAGATGGAATATATAATTTATAGCATATTCATGCAATGGAATACTATATAACAATGAACAAAAATGAGCTACAAGCACACACAAGAATATGGGTGAACTGCTTGGATGTAATGATGAGTAAAAGCAAACATAAAAGAGTATATACAATATAATTCCATTTATATGAAATTTAAGAAAAGGCAAACTAATCCTTCTACTATCAAAGACATTTTGGGGATAATTAGAGAAATGTGAATAATTCCTGAATATTTGACAATATTAGAGATTCATTCATTTTCTTAGATGTGATGATTGTATTATTGCTCATCTGAAATGATTAAAAGCAAAGTGTCGCGATATCCACAACTTTTAAATAGTTCTTGTGAGTATGTGTGAGTGTGTACTTTTCCATTTTGGAAAAAAAAGTGAGAATGAACTACAGTTTTCTCATAAAATACAGGATAAACACTTCATTTTGGAATAAATTTTTAATCAGAGCATAAGAGAAAAGATTGACATATTTGACTATATTAAAATTAAGAATTTCTGTCATCAAAAGATATCAACAAGAGTGAGAGGATATGACACAGAACAGAAGGCATTCATGAGTGTTTGCCTTACAATAGCTCATTAGGCTGTATATTAAGACCATTGATGTGCTTCCTGTATGTGTTTACATTCCACAACAGCAAATAAAAAGGTTAAAAAGGAAATTAGGCTATAAAGGACCAGGTGGATTTTACTGAGCTAGCAGTGGCTCTAAGGAGGTTTTTGCCATGCTTGTTAAATGGGTCATTTAGCTGCAAGGAGGGTAGCATTGTTGCCTGTGGAAGCCATTACAAAGCAAACAAACACACACACACACACAATAAAACTAACAAGCAATCTTCTCCAAAGTGCTGAGGAGGAAGAGCCAGAGGCTTAGTGGGAGGGAGGTGCAGCTGGGGAGCCCCTCCTAGAAACATCAGGGGAAGCCAATTAATTTTCCCTGATTGGCATGAAAATTAATTTGCCTAGAGTTATTCATGCTGAAGGTTTCTAATTATTCATCTCCATCAAGATGCAAATTGACACTGGGTGTAGTGGCTCATGGCTGTAATCCTAGCACTCTGGGAGGCCGAGGCTGGAGGATCGCTCGAGGTCAGGAGTTTAAGACCACCACCCTGAGTAAGAGCAAGACCCCAGGCATCATGGTGCTCACCTAGCTATTCAGGGGGCTGAGGCAGGAGGATCGCTTGAGCCCAGGAGTTTGAGGTTACAGTGAACTATGATGATGCCACTGCTGTCTACCCAGGGCAACAGAGTAAGACTGTCTCAAAAAAAAAAGATGCAAATTGAGTTTTACACAGAGAAAACAACAAGAGGGAAGCTGGAGGGAAATGATGGGGCACAGTGGGCAGGCCTGGATTGAGGGGGAGCCTGGGGTCCAGTGGTCCTAAGGCACAGGATTCTGACATGCAGCTTGGGCAGGGGAGCCTCAGGGCCCACGTACCTCCTGTCTGAGGTGATTGTCCCCTGGGGAAGGATATTGGGGTAGAGGAGAGGCAGACCAGGGGAGGTGGCCACTGGGAGTCCACTCCATCACAGTACACGCCTGATGCTGGGACAGGGACGCAAGGCTGGGCACCCAGAGACACTCTCTCCGCTGGGGCTGGTGCCAGGTCTGGAGAGAGTTAGGCAAGAGAATGTGCTCTACATGCATCCTTGCCTGGGATGGGTGTTCAGTAAATGTTTGATGATTCACGGCTGCATTATTAATCTTTGGACAAATCACTGAAAAACTGTCACTCTGTATGAATAATAAAATTCATTAAATTATGCAAGAAATATGTGTTACACAGCTACTCGGGGCCAAGCCTGTGTTGGGTGCTGGGGGCGCAGAGGTGAAAGGTCAGCATTTACACCTCAGGGCGCTCACTGTCCTGTGCAGAGACCAGAACAGACGGTTTGGGGGGACTGGGACGTTTGCAAGGAGCGAGGAAATAGGTGCCAGTCGTCTGCTGCTGGAAACCACGAGGCAGCAGCGCTGGGGAAAGTAAAGACGACCTAAATAAACGGAAATACAAAGGACCCAGATCAGCCACAGGGAAAGGGTGGATTGACTTGCTCTATTGGCTATCAAAACATTATACAATGATGCTGTATTACTAAGGGTTCTCCAGACAGAACCAATAAGGGGTGTGTGTGTGTGTGTGTGTGTGTGTGTGTGTGTGTGTGTGTGTATCTATTTATATAGATATATACAGAGAGAGAGAGAGAGAGAGAGAGAGAGAGATTTATTGTGGAGGCTTGGTAAGTCCAAAATCTACCACATCTTGGGCTGGCAGGCTGGATTCTCAAGGAAGAGTTGCAGTTGAGTCTAAAGGCAGTTTGCCAACAGAATCCCTTCTTTCTTGGAGGAAGCCAATCTTTGTTCTATTATAGCAAGTCCTTCAGCTGATTGGACAAGGCCCACCCATGCTAGGGAAGGCAATTTGCTTTGCTCAAAGCCTACCATTAAAATGTTAATCTCTTCTAAAAAAAAATTGCTCTCAGAGAAACATCCAGAAAAAACGTTTGACCAAAAATCTGGGCACCACGGCCCAGCCAAGTTGACATGTAAAATTAACCATCCCAGATGGCAATTAAGAAAGCATACTATTGGTACAAGGATAGATAAATAGAACAATGGAAAATTTTAGAAGTCCCAGACACAAACACAAGTACATAACACTTGATTTATGGCAAATGCAGCGCCATGGAGCCCAGGAAAAGGCAGCTTTGCAGCAAACAGGGTAGGACACCCAGTGCCCATAGGACAAAGAGTGAACTTTCCCTCACCTGTGCCCAGAAACCAACACCAAGTGGATCATAATAAACCAAAAGTGAGAAGCAAAACAATAGATATTTGAGAAGACAATCTAGGAGAATACCTTCCATGATTTCAAGGTAGAAAAATATTTCTCAAATAGGACACAATAGACACTAGACATAATAAAAAGGATCTACCAAATTTATTAATAACTATATTAAAACTAAAAATTTTGGTTTATAAAACGACACTATTAAAAGTGGGAAGAGCAAGCCACTGAGTGAGAGAAAATAATAAATGGCAAATGGTCTATTACCAAAATATGTAAGGAATCATATAAGAAAAAGACAAAGAACCAAATAGAAAAATGAGCAAAAGACCAGAACATGCAACACATGAAAAAAGGACAATCAAATGGCCACTAACCATAAGAATATGGACTCATCCTGGCCAGTAATCAGGAAACGCAAATTAGGACCACAATGACATAACATTATACACCTACCTGAATGGCAAAAGCGTAAAAGTCTGGCTCCTACACTATTGGTGGGCTGTAAAATGGAACAACCACAGTGGGAAAATGTTGGCAGTATCTAGCAATGTCACCAAAAACCCTGCTCTTGTCAACAAGGCCGAAGAACGAGGAGAAGCAGTTTAAGGAGGAAGGAAAGAGAGTTTACTTTGCTGGCAAAGGAGGGAAAATGGCAGACCTTCTCGTCTCAAAATGCAAATTTTTCCTGAACATTTGCAGAAATACAGAGCTTTTAAAAGATGGGTTCTCAGCTTTAGGCAATTAGTGTTCAACTACAGTTGATGATTCTGACCTTCCCTCTCACTGAAGACAATCTCGGGACCTCTGCCCAGGACCTCCCTTGACCAGGTCCGGCTGGGCCATCTCCTGTTGCACAAGTAACAAAAGCTCCCCCCCACCCCGCCCCTCCCAGCCACTGGCCTGAGGCAGGGCTGTGGCTTTAGTTCTCAAAAGGGAGTAGAGGAGGCTTTAAAGAGACAGAAAATATTTTTGCCATTTTTTCTAGGCCATTTCCTCTGTTATAGTAAAGCTATTCATACCACAAGACCCAGTGATTTAACTCCTAGATATATGTCCTACAGAAATATTTTCTTACGTACACTAGAATACATGTTGGAAGGTCTGAAAATAGCCCAAAACTGGCAACAATTCTAACGTCCATCAACAGTAACTGAGGTATATTTACGTAATGAGATAGTATACAGCAATGAAAATGAATAAATTACAGATACACAGATATACAACACAGATGAATCTTAAAAACATAACATTAAGCCAGGCACGGTGGCTCACGCTTGTAATCCTAGCACTCTGGAGGCCAAGGCGGGAGGATGGCTTGAAGTCAGGAGTTTGAGACCAGCCTCAACAAGAGCGAGACCCTGTCTTACTAAAAATAGAAAGAAATGATCTGGACAACTAAAAATATATATAGAAAAAATTATCTGGGCATGGTGGTGCATGCCTGTAGTACCAGCTACTCGGGAGGCTGAGGCAGGAAGATTGCTTGAGCCCAGGAGTTTGAGGTTGCTGTGAGCTAGGCTGACGCCACGGCACTCTAGCCTGGGCAACAGAGTGAGACTCTGTCTCAAAAAAACAAACAAAAAAAAACACATAATAGTAAGCAAAAAAGAAATCAAACACAACAGAACTCCACTGTGTCGTTCTCCTATATAAGTCAAAAACAGTAAAATTAAGTTATATTGTTAAATGATGCATAATGCATAAAACAAACAAAAAGCAATGATATGAATACTGTAAAAGTTGAGATTGTGGTCACTGTTGAGGGCAGGGTCATGTGCAGGGTTCGGGGCAAGGGCGACACTCTACCTGCTCACGTGGTGCGATTACTGTGTTGGCGTTACCAAAAGTTGTGAAGCTTTGCGTTTGTTTTACATACTTTTCTGTGTGTTTACTATAATTAACAATAGAAATGTAAACACATTTAAATTTTATATTGTGCCATTAAAAAAACACAAATGGGTAGGTTAAACAGCCTATTATACACAGCTAAAGAGAGAATTGGTAAACTGGAAGAGAAATCTGAAAAATAACTCAGAACACAGCACTGGGAGACAAAGAGACATCAAAATACAAAAGAGAGATTAAGGTAAAGATTAAAGTGAAAAGGACTAATATACATCTAATCTAGTTTCCAGAACGGGGTATTGAAGATAAAGTTAAAAAAAAGGAATAATGGCTTAGAACTTTCCAGAATTGATGCAAGTCACAAATCCTCAAATTCAGAAGTTCAGTAAATACCAAACACAATAAATAAAAGAAAATCCAAAACTAAACATTGCATAGTGAAATGCAGGACATTAAAGACAAAGATCTTAAAACCAACCAGAAAAAAAAAAAGAAAAATTGATTGCAAAGGAACAACGGTTATGTCAATAGTTAACGTCTCAAGGAAATGAGCCACAGGTTCTCAAGGAAATGAGGACCACAGAATACGTCCTCACTGTGTTGAGAACAAAGTGACTGTGGGCATAGACTTACACACCCGTGCTAGTTCCCAGGGCTGCTGTAACAAGGCACCACACACCAAAGCGACAAAACACGCTCTTCCACAGCTCAGTTCTGGAGGCTAGAGTCTGTGGAGGCCGCTCCATGAATGAATTTCAGTGACCCCTGTATGCTTTTCATAATCCTCTCCCTTAACTAACCGCTTTTGAGTTGTTTCCCAGAAATGCCAGATTTTCTCCAAAACAAAGGAGCTGAGATTCTGAAGGCCGCAGGGCAGGCATCACCATCCCCTCGCCCAGCCCCAATGCAGGGGCCCCTCCTTAAAAAGCCCAGGATCTCCGTTAGTCAGAGAGGCGGATTAGGGGCCGCTTCTCCCATTCTCCCAACAAGATGCCTTTCGTGTTACGATATTCCTTTCTTCCTTGGCAATCCTAGCTGGCTCAATAATTGGATCTTTGTGCAACGAGTAACTGTACCTAGGCCAAAACCTCTTGGGGTTTCAGTAACTTCCACAGTCCGGGTGCCAGAGGGTCCCGCTCCCTCTGAAGCTCAGGGCAAGACCCCTGCCCTGGCCCCTCCTCGCTCCTGACGCGCCAGCAACCCTGGCACTCCTTGGCTGGCAGCTGCACCACCAATTCTGCCTCCGACATCAAATGTCCTTCTTCCCTGCTTCTCTGTATCCCAATGTCCCTCTTCTGAGGACGCCAGTCACTAGATTAGGGCCACACTAATCTGGTATGAACTTGTCCCAGCCTGACTCATCTGCAGGACTCTGCAATCATGCAAGCGTGACGACGCCTGGGTCAACTACAGACTTCGCATACGACGGCGGTCCCACAACATTGTAATGGAGCTGGAAAATTCGTGGGTTGCCTAGTGCCGTCGTAGCTGTCATAAAGTCGTAACACAATACTTACTCGAGTGTACTGGTGTAAACAAACCTACCACGCTGCCAGCCATATAAAAAAAGAGCACATACAGTCATGTACAGTACATAATACTTGATAAAAAAATGACTTACTGGCTTATGTATTTACTATACATGAATACAAAAATGCAAAACATAAGCAAATACATTCAGGAATAAATATAATAAACATTCCAATATGGATACATACATATGCATGTGCACATATATGACAAAGGAGAAAAACAGCAAAATAATCTCAGTAAATGTATAAAAATCCTTTGATAAAATTCAATACTCATTTATGATTTAAGAAAAAAATACTTAGGAAGCAAGAAATAAAAAGAGCCTTCCAACGTGGTAAAGTGCATCTGTCACAAACCTACAGCAGCAAATGCCCTTAGTGCAGCATTAGATGCGTTCCCTTGAAGAGCCCGAACAAGACAGATGCTGCCATCCTACCTGTGCTCTCAATGCCATCATCACTTCTAGTTAAGCTTGTCCTGGAGCTCCTAGCTACCAAAACAGTGTAAGAAAAATAAGGACAAGGTTTAAGAGGGAAGTTTTAAAAGATCACTACTTGCAAATGATGTCTGCAGATGTCTCAAAGAGATCTACCAGAATAATGTGGAAACTCAGGTGCGGGCTCACCAGGTTGCTGGAGCACGCCCACCGAGCAGGGACACGCCCACCGAGCAGCGACACGCCCACCGAGCGGCCACACGCCCACCGAGCAACAACAGCCAATTGGGAAATTAAATTCTACAAAAGGCAGATCTCACAATCACAAGCAACAATCAGGTACCTGGGAATCAATGTAACAAAATATGTGCAAAGCCTTTTCAGGTTAAAAAAAAAGAAAAGTAATTTAACTTTATAAAAAGAAAAAGCTTAAGTAAATGAGAGCTAAAACACATTCATGTGTGGAAAGGCTAAGTATTATACAGACGGCTATTCTCCTCCAAATTAGTCTATCAATTCACTGCAATTCCAGCCCAAATCCCAAATGATTATAGATGCAAAATACTATGCCATTTACTTAATTATCCTATTCTCCCCCATTTCTTTTCCATTTTGCAAGTTGTAAGCTTCTGGCCTTCCTCTCCTTCCACTTGTGCTGACTAAAGGAGTCCTAGTACTTAGTCTTAGGACTATGGGTCCTTATAAAAGGCTGGGAGAAAAAAGTCTCACTAAGAGAAGGAAGTTTTGCCTCTTCCCCTACAGGTGCAGAAAGTATCATCAAATCCTTACTTTTTCCTTTTTTTAACAAAAAAGTATTGAAAGATTCCTAGACTTCAGAACTTATCACTATGGCCTATGAAAATAACTTTTAACTCCTAGAAATTATGTAATTTTGATCCATTTTCCTCCATAATAATTTATTTGTCCTGTTAATATTTAAGCGATGCCCTTATTTTCTAAAAGATATAAATATTTGTCACTTTTTATTAAGGCAGATGATCAGTTCTATTTTCCTCTTCTCTTATCTGCATGAAGTTTTTAAAAAAACAAAATCTATAACTCCATGGAATTTCTCATCTATACATAAAATGTGAAAGTCTTGCCTCAGTTGAATTAAGTGTTAGTCATGCAATTTGACAAACTAAACTTAAGATTTATATGGAAAAGCAGAAGCACAACACAGCCAAACCACGTTTAAACAGGAAAGTTAAGGCAGTGAGTGGTCTCTGCCTACTATATGTGAAGATGTCACAACCACACAAATTATGACCACGTGACATTTGCCCAGTGTGACAGGCTAAATGGACTTGGCTGTGTCTTGGCTTCCTTCCAAACAAAGCCTTCCTCCCACACCTGCTTCTCTCCTTAGCAGGCTTTGTGTTCATACAGTTTTTTAATATCTTCCCCATTGAATATAGGAGTAGTACCAGAGATTTTTTAAAAAATGATATATTATGGGCTGAATTGTGTCCCCACAAAATTCATGCGCTGAAGTTCTGACCCTCAATACCTCAGAACATGGCTGCACTCGGAGATACAGTCCTTACCGAGGTACCTAAGATCAGACGAGGTCATGAGGGTGGGCTCGACCCCAGTATGACCAGTGACCTTGTAAGAAGAGGACACTAGGGCACAGACACATATGAAGGAAGACCATGTGAGGACACAGGAGCGGGCAGCCATCTGCAAGCCAAGGAGACAGGCCTCAGAATAAACCAGCCCTGCCGACACCTTGATCTTGGACTTCAGCCTGCAGAACTGTGAGGAAAGAAATTTCTGTTCTTTAGGCCACCCAGCCTGTGGTATTTTGTTACGGCAGCCCAGCAGACTAATGTAGAATATCTTATAACAATAAATGAGCCAATTCATCAAGAAAATACAATATGACAATCTTAAAAGTGTCTGTACCTAATAAAAGAGCATCAAAATACCTGACACAAAAACTAACAGAATAAATGGAGAAATAATCTATAATCATAGTTGTGGATTTTAACACACTTCTCTCCATAAGTGATTGAACTATTAGACAAAATATCAATAAACATATACAAGATTTAAATGACACTTTAACCGAGCTAACCCAGGGGTTCTCAACCCCAGCGCTATTACAGCTGGGGCTACTTTTTTGCTGTGGGAGGCTGCCTTGTGCACGGCAGGATGTCTGGCCCCTGCTCTCTAGGTACCAGCAACACCCTTCCCCCAGGTAGGACACCAAAAATGTCACCAGACATTACCAAATGTTTCCTAGGGGACAAAAATCACCCCTGGTTGAGAATCAATGGCTTAGCCAGTTGACATCTGTAGAACACGACAACCAATGCACTGCATTTTCAAGTGTACCTGGAACTTTCACCAGAACAGATATCTGTCTCAAGAAATTTCAGAACATTGAAATCATACAAAATATTTTCTCTGACCAAAATGAAATTAAATTGAAAGTCAATAAAATATAGATCTGAAAAATCTCTAAATAAATGAATGATAATAAAAATACAAAATATCAATATTTATGGAATGTAGCTAAAGCTGTACTTATTTATCCTAGAATAGAAAAAAACAGGTTTAAAATCAATCACCTAAGATTCTACCTTAAAAAGCTAAAAAAGAAGTGCAAATTAAACCCAAAATAAGTGGACAAAAGAAAATGATAAATATAAAAATGAAAACAATAGAAATAAGAAATAACAAACTGAGAAAATAAATAAAACCAAAAGTTGGTTCTTTGAAGACATTAACAAAATCAATAGACTAATAGACTAATCAAAACAAAGAGAGGAGGAGAAAAATCACAAATGACCGACACCAGGGATGGACAGGGAAACATCACTGCAGCTGCCACAGACGTAGAAAGGACAATAAAGGGATGCCACGACAAACTCCATTTCAGCAGACCGGACTGCTTAAATGGCAGCACTTCAAAGACAAAAATCACCACATAACTTGACTAGAATAAAAAGAAAATCTGTGGTAAAAAGGAATTTGAGGAGATGTAAACTAAGAAAGGAAGACGATGGAAGGAAGGAAGGAGGAAGGGAGGGAGGGAGGAAGGGAGAGAGGAAGGGAGGAAGGGAGGGAAGATCTGAATAGCTTTATAGCTATTTTTGTTAAATGACTTGTAATTTAAAACCTTCCCTAAGAGAAAACTCCAGGCCCACATGACTTCCCTGGTGAATTCTATCAAACCTTACACAAACTAGTTCAGAAAATAGAGGAGAAAGAAACACTTCCCAACTCATTTCATAAAGCCAGCATAACCCACCAACGTATTGTGAGGACCATAAGTGGAGTTTATCTCGGGAATACAAATTTGACTTACTCCAAAATCAATCACTGCATTAGCACAATAACAGAGAAAATCACATGATTACATCAACTGATGCAGAAAAAACATTGGACAAAATACAACAGTCATGATTAAAAACAAAAACAGTAGGAATGAACTTCCTCAACCTGATAAAGGGCATCTGCAAAAACTTACAGTTAACCACGTACTTCATAACAAAGGCAATACTTTCCCCTAAGGTCAACAGCAAGGCACTTACCACCCCACTTCAGCATAGTCATGAGATATCACCAGCACAATGGGCAGGAAAAAATAACTAAAAGTCATAAAGATTAGAAATAAATAAAACTGCCTTTTTCACAGAAGACATAACTGTGTACATAGAAAATCTTAAAGAATCTACAAAAAACTGTAAGAAGTGATAACTAAATCCAGCAAAGTTGCAGGATAAAAGATCAATAAAGAAAATTCCTTTTTTTTCCTTGTCTTGGAAGATTCATTCTTTTTTTTTTTTAACAGCTATAGTGGGGTATAATTGGCATATAATAAACTGCACGGATTTAAATTATACAACCGGGTAAGTTTTGCCATATGTATGTGCCATAAAACCCAAACCACAGTCAAGATATTGAACATATATCCACCATTGCTGACATTTCCTCCTGCCCCTTGGCAACCCCTCCCTCCCATCCCTCCCCCATCTTCAGGCAACCACGGTCTGCGTTCTGTCACTATGCAGGTTTCATGTTCTAAAAATGTACATAAATGGAATCATGAAGTATGTACTTTTTTGTTGGACTTCTTTCACACAGCATAATTATTTTGAAATTCACCCATGTTGCAACATTAATCAACAGTTTGTTCCTTTTTATTGCTAAGTGGTATTCTGCTGTAGGGATATACCACAGTTTGTTTATCCATTCGCCTGTGGTGGACATTTGAGTTGTTTCCAGTTTGAGGCTATTAATGAACAAAGCTACTATGAACATTTTTGTACAAGTTTTTGAATCAGCATATGCAATTTTATTTCTACACAATAACGATGAGTAAATAGGAAAATAAAATTAAAAGTACCACATCATTTATGACAACCATCAAAAAAGCATAAATTACTTTTATTTCTATTTGAAAAACATTTTTAAATTTTTATAAAGGCTTTCTTACTAGTGTAAACAACTAATCCCTCAACTGCCTGAAAGGCTCGGTCACCTCTAGCTCTCTTCTGCAGAGCCCCAGGTAACCTTTATGGCATCTTGGCACGGTGACAGCTGCACACCAAGGGTAACCACTGTCGCATTGCAGGCACTATGTGTGCATTCCCCAAACCAAAATCACGGACATGTGGACCGAAAGTAAGTATTTTGTGACTCACAGTTGTATTATACAAAGTTCTGTAGTACTTAGCTTTGCACTTTTAAGAAAGAAGAAGAGACAGAAGAAGGAAGAAGGGGGGGCAGGGAGGGCGAAGGGGAAGAAATCACGTCACACCCAGTGCTACCTCTCCCTGAGAGCTCAGACTTACAAACCTGTCCTCACAGAGCCGGAGGCACAGCCGAAAACAACATGAGCAATAAATCCAAGCTTCTTATTCTGCCTTTGTAATATTTTTAATTGTGGTAAAATACACATAACAAAAAATTTATTATCTTAACCATTTTTAAGTGTACAGTTCAGTGGTATTAACTACATTCATAATGTCGTGCAACCATCACCACCATCTCCAGAATTCCTCTCATCTTGCAAAACTGAAACTCTGTACCCACTAACTCCCCGCTCCCCCTGCCCCGCCTCCTAGCAATAGCCATTCTGCGTCTGTCGCTATGACTCTGACCACTCTAAATACCTCATGTAAGTGCCTCACAGGTGCACTCACACAGCATCTGTCCTCTTGTGACCGGCTTATTTCGCTTAGCATCATGTTCCCAAGGTTAATCCATGTTGTAACATACATCAAAATTTCCTTCTTTTTTAACGCTATGTCATTTGTGTGTAGGTGTGTGTACACATACACCCCACGTTTGCTTATTCATTCATCCATTGGTGGACACCAGCGTTGTTCCCGCCTTTTGGCTATTGCGAATAACGCTGCTATGAATGTGGGTGTGCAGCGTCTCTTCAAGATCCTGCTTTCAACTCCTTTGGGCATATGACCAGGGTGGAAGTACTGGATCATATGGGAATTCTATTTTTAATTTTTGAGAAATTCCCATGCTGTTTTCCATGGCAGCTGTGCCATTTCACATTCCCACCAACAATGCACAAGAGCTCCAATTTCTCCACATCTCCAACAGTTGTTATTTTCTGAGATATATATATATATGACATCCTAATGAGTACCAGGCGGTATCTTATTGTGGTTTTGTTTGCATTTCCCAAACAATTACTGATGTTTAGCGTCTTTTCATGTGCATATTAGCCATTTGTGTATCTTCCTTGGAGAAATGTTTATTCAAGTCTATCTTAGCCTGCTGGGGTGCTATAACAAAAAGAAATACTATACCATAGACTGCATGCCTTAAAAAACAAAAATTTATTTCTCACAATTCTGGCAGCTGAGAAGTCCAAGGTCAAGGTGCCAGCATTTAGTTCTTTCATAACAAAGTTCTTTCCCCATTTTTGAATTGGGTTGTTTATTTGTAAAATTTTAGGAGTTCTCTGCATATCCTAAATTTTAATCCTTTATTAGATAAGTGATTTGCAAATATTTTCTACTATTCCATGTATTGCCTTTTTAGTCTGTTGATTGTGCCCTTTGAGACACACATTTTTAAAATTTTCACGAGGTCCAATTTGTCTATTTTTTCTTTTGTCGCCTATGCCTTCAGTGTCATATCTAAGAAATCGTTGCCAAATCAAATGTCATGAAGATTTTGCCCTGCATTTTCTCCTAAGAGTTTTATAGTGCTAGCTATTACATTTAGGTCTTTGATCCATTTTGAGTTAATTTTTTAATGTGGGGTTAAGGGTTCAATTTCATTCTTTTGCATGTGGATATCCAGTTTTCCCAGCACCATTTGTTAAAAAGACTGTCCCTTACTCATTAAATGGTCTTGGCACCCTATCAAAACTCATTTCACATACATGCAAGGGTTTATTTCTGGGCTCTCTACTCTATTTCATTGATCTGTATGTCTTTATCCAGTACCATAGCGTTGATTACTGTAGCTTTGTAGTGAGTTTTGAAATCAAGAAATGTGAGTCCTCCAACTTTGTTCCTCTTTTTCAAGATTGTTTTGGCTATTTGGGTTTGCTTGAGATTCCATATAAATTCTAGGATGGATTTTTCTATTTTTGCAAAAAAAAGTTTGTTGGGATTTTGATGGTGATTGCATTCAATCTGTAGATCACTCTGGGTAGTGTTGACATCTTAACAATATTAAGTCTTCCAATCCACAAACATAGGATGTCTTTCCATTTATTTTTATCTTCTCTAATTTCTTGCAGTAATATTTTCTAGTTTTCATTGTACAAGTCTTTCACCTCCTTGGTGAATTCTATTCCTAAGTCTTTTATTAATTTTTTTATGCTATTGCTTATGGGATTTTTTTCTTAATTTCCTTTTCAGATTGTTCATAGAAATGCAACTGATGTTTGCATGTTGATTTTTGTATCCTGCTACTTTGCTGAATCTGTTTATTAATTCTAACACTGTTTTGGGGAATCTTTAGGGCTTTCTAGATATATGATCTTATCATCTATGAAGAGAGATAATTTTACTTCTTCCTCTCTGACTTGGATGTCTTTTATTTCTTTTCTTGCCTAATTGCTCATCTAGAACTCCAGTAGTATTCTGAAGAGAAGTAGCTTTTTTCCTTATCTTAGAGGAAAAGTTTTCAGTCTTTCACTATTAAGTATGAGATTGCTGTGGGTTTTTCATATATGGTTTTTATTATGTTGAGATAGATTCCTTCTATTCCTAGCTGGTTGCTTGTTTTTATCATGAAAGAGTGTTGAATTTTGTCAAATGCTGCTTCTGCATCAATTGAGATGACCACATCATTTTTTTCTTTCATTCTGTTAATGTGGTGTTTTACATTGATCAATTTTTATATGTTGAACCATCCTTATATTCCAGATGTAAATCACATTTTGCCATGGGGTATGAGCCTTTTAATATGCTGCTGACCTCAGTTTTCTTGTATTTTGTTGAAGATTGTTACATCAATGTTCAAAGGGACATTAGTCTACAGTTTTCTCATAGTGTCTTTGGCTTTGGTATCTGGGCAATGCTTACCTTATGGAATGAGTTAGAAAGTGTTCCCTCTATTCAATTTGTTGGAAAAGTTTGAGAAAAATTAGTATTAGTCCTTCTTTAAATGTTGGGTAGAGTCAGCAGTGAAGCCATAGGTCCACAACTTTTCTTTGTCAGGAAATTTTTGATTACTGACTCAATCTCCTTACTAGTTATAAGTCTTTTCAAACCTTCTATTTTGTTGTAATTCAGCCTTGATATGATTGGTGTTTCCGGAAATTTGTCTATTTCTTTGTCAGGAAATTTTTGATTACTGACTCAATCTCCTTACTAGTTATAAGTCTTTTCAAACCTTCTATTTTGTTGTAATTCAGCCTTGATATGATTGGTGTTTCCGGAAATTTGTCTATTTCATCTAAGCTATCCAATTTGTCGGCATACAATTGTTCACAGTACTCTCCTATGATACGTTGTATTTCTGTAGAATGGTAGTAATGTCCCCCTTTTCATTTCCATTTTAGTAATTTGAGTCATCTCTCCTTTTTTCTTAGTTTTGTAAGCTTTTTAAAGTGTAAGTTTGCTTAAAACTAGTTCTGTCAGTGGGCAAGTAAGTGGGTGAACAAGTGAATGTGTCATATATCACCCTTCCTCGTGTCCCAGTGTCCCCACCCCCCTGGATGGACATGGAAAAAAAGAACTGAGCCCCAGAGAAGAAGCAACTCCTGAAAGTCAGTTTCCCTTGGAGAGCCACTCAGAGTGTTCCACGCTGACCTCCAGGCCCAGTCCATTCTTGGCCCCATCCTTTGATTTCTAGCTCTTTGAAAAGTTGTCCACAGCTGTGAACCAGTTTCCCTGGAGAGGATCAGCACTCCCTGTTCAGCACTGACTGGACAGCTTCCTGGGGAAGAAAGCACCTGCCTTTCACCCTGCCTTTGCTGCCCTGGGCTGCCCCACCCCCTCCTGCCCGGGCAGGCCGGGGCCCTCCTCCCCCACCCCGCAGCCTCAGGCTACAGTCCTCCCTGCTCTCTCCAAGGCAGGTTTTCTGTGCCCCAGGCTGCAGCACTGCTCAGAGACTGACTAATCCAATGAAGTTATCCAGGCTAAAACCCTAATGAGCCAGAAAAGCTTAATGCACTCTGCCTTCCATAAAATACTTGAATCTTAATTCAGTCTTGAGTGCATTAAACCAAAGGAGAAAGTAATCAAGTTTCGTGTGCAGGTCGGTGGCAAGAGAGGTCTTAGGATGTGGAAAAGACCTTCTTAGTAACAGTGCTGGGAGATGGCTAACAAACTGGAGGTGCTGGAAAATCTAAGCCATGTCAGCAGCTGGCAAGGGTCAGGGCTGGAGAATGCAAGGGAAGAGGGCTGATGGACACGAACGTTTGCAGCAGCCTGGGACATATCACAAAAGATTTCCAAAACCAGCTCCTCCTCCATCTGTTCACTCTCCCTCCAAGCATCAAAAGAGACTCTCAACACACATCATGTCCAGCACGTTGACCCCACCTGGGAGTCACAGAAATCATTTCTGACTTGTAGGGTGACCAACCTTCCCTGTTTCCCCTGGACCTTCTTAATTTTAGCACTGAAAGTCTCATTTCCAGGGAAACCACTCAGTTCCAGGCAAACTGGGATGCTTGGTGACCCCAGATCTGACCTTTAGGATGCTGTTCAACCCATCCCTGCCCTGCAAAGGAAGGTCCCCCGTCTCCCCACCTCGCCCACATTGTCATGGTGGGCCACAGTAGCTCTCCAGTGCCCGGTTTGGACCAGACTTACCAAATACACAGCCTGGCACAAACCGGGCCAATCAGAGTCTGACTCCCAGAAATGGACATTGGAATTCAGATGTAGGAACGACAATGGCAGTAAGATGAAGAATAAGAATGAAGTTGGTTAACCTTGTCCAAGTACTTACCATACGCCAGGTTTTGTTTTAAATGCTTTGCATAAAGCAGTGTATTTAATCATCACGGTAACCCCGTGAGATAAGCGCTATTGTTCTTATCGCATTGTCAGAGAAGTTAGGGAACCTTTCCCGGGCTGTGCAGCTATTAAATGGCAGAGCTGGGGTGAAACCCACGCAGCCTGATCCCAGAATTCCTCACTCCTGAGCACCAGTCTCCCAGCTTCCCTGCTGTGCCCCCTGTCTGCTGAGGACACTCATTCCCTCGTGTCTGGAGGGGCAGAGACAGCCAGCACGTGTGTGGCAGAGCGGGACAGAGACAAAGGTTGAGAGATAGAGAGAGACAAAGATTGACAGAGACAGGCTGAGAGATAGAGATGGAGAGACAGAGAGATAGAAACAGAGTGAGAGACAGAGACAGGGAGAGGCTGAAAGAGAGCAGGAGACAGAGACAGAGACAGAGAGTGAGAAACAGAGACAGAAAGACAGAGACTGACAGAGAGAAACAGAGACAGAATGGCAGAGAAACAGAGAAGCAAAGAGAATGAAGAATTTAAAAACAGGCCACCTCACAATCTATCAGTGCACCATATTGACTGTTTTGAGTCAAAGGCACTTGAAAAACAGCAGGTGCAAGAAGATCCCTCTGCCCTCCCTCCTGTTCCTTACAAGCAGGAGAGGGCGTTCCCACACGAAAGACATCCTCCCTGTGGCAGTAGAGCAGCATTCCTGTCATCAAGGCTGGGAAGTTGAGGCCACGGGAAATCTGCGCAGATAAACCTGTCAGACTGCCCCTCGTCCGGGCCGTCCTCCACCCGGGAACTCCCCAGCCCCAGCGCCCCTGCCTCGCCCCACTGCCTTGGTCTCCCCCAGCACGGAAGTGCTCACCTCTCACTGTGCCTTTGGGGCTTCACGTCCTTGTGCAGCCCCCGTGCCGCGTAAAGCTCGCATTGAATAAATGTGTTTGCTTTTCTCCTGCTCATCTGTCTAGTGCCAATTTAACTCTCAGGCCCAGCTGAAAACCCTAAAAGGGCAGAGGTCAAAGTTTGCCTCCCCTATAAAAAGATGGAGACAGAGGGGGGAAAAGAGAGATACAGACAGAGACAGAGACAAAGAAAGAGAGAGAGGGTGACAGACAGAGACAGACAGAGAAACGGAGGCAGAAGGAGTCACGTGGCACCACGGCTGGGAGGGCCCTTGTCCCCCGACCATAGGTTCCAGGCAGGCCTGGGCTTGGCCACATGCCCTGTCCCTCATCCCTAAAATCAGTGTCTCGCTGGTTGGGTGAGGTTTTCGGTACCGCAGACAAGCATCCCAGTGTAGTCAGACTGAGAGCCGGCACAGCAGGGTGACTGGAATGCACCAGAAATGACGCCGTCTGAGAAGGAACTCCAGCTCCTCAGCGCCCAGCTGTTGAGCCTAAGAATACTGAGTCATAGACATGCCCCCTGTATTTTTGGAGACAAGATTTGATCTCAGAAGTCAAATAAGGCTTTGCCTTAAAGAAAAAATAAATGTGTTAGTTCAAAAGGTGCCTCGCCTCAGGAGGGCGTCTCATTGGTCAGTGACAGCTGCACTTCAAAGGGACAACTGTAAACTGGGCCTATGGTTCTCACCTGTTTTGAAAGACAAGACAGGCTTCACCTAGGGCCATAGGCTGCCAGAGCTGACCAACAAAGACCACCGGAGATGAGAGCTGATCAAATAGATATGCTAACGCCCAAGCCAGGCCCAGACGGAACCATGTGGTTCAAGTAATTAACACAAGGCACAGCTCATGTTGACTTCTGAGATCCTCTCTGTCTCCAAGAACACAATCACGGGAGCCAAGATGTCTCTGTTTTTTGCTAAATACCCTTATCATAAAACTTAGAAGTTTGCCCTAAGAAGATTTTGTAACTCATTGTTCACCTAGATAGAGTTAGTTAAAGGATCTGCAGTAGCCTTTTAGAAGACTTTGACCCTAAACCAAACTGCCTGTTATTATGTAAATCCCGTTGCCCTTGGCAACCCGAGCATGTATCTACCCTATAAAGTGCCTGTGTGGAGTTTCAGTCTTTGATATATTTCCGTGGGAGAGATATATCCATCCGGACACCCTCCCTTTGTCTATCTTCATAAACCTTTACTTTATAAACTATATCTTTGGCTCTGTGTATTATTATTATTATTATTCTTTTATTTCTGTTTCCTACTATTTTTTCATCGTTTGCGACGACCCCTGCCTGCGAGACCCGATCCGGAAAGAAAAACCTCTTTGCAGGGAGCGTAGCTAACACCCCACGCCCAGCTGCGCGGCCCTGGACATGCTTGGTGACTACTAGGGGCTTCAGTTTGCCCCTCTGTAAAGAGGATGCAACCCCAGCCTCACGCTGGTTCTCAGGAGACTGAGCGAGGCAAGCTCAGGGGTTGGGGGGGCTCCTTCATCCCCCAGAGTGGGAAGTTGTCCCTTTTCCATGTCCCGCAGGGCACGGCAGGGGGAACCAGGGCTCCTGGACAGCAGCCCCTGAATGCCTGAATTGGGGGTGGTCACCACATCTGCCAGCACCCCCAAAGGGAGAGCAGATGTTCAGGGGTAGGGTGGGACCCAGTGTTTGGTAACCTAAAGCCTGTATGGTTGGAAAAGCTGAGTTCTTTGCCTTGCTAGTGAGTGCTAGCAAAGGCCTGGAGGTGGACATTTTAGGGTGTCAGCAGGAGACCACCCGCAGCAAAAGATCAGGCCCAGCCCAGCCCCTCCCACGCACCCCCCAGTGAGCATTTTCAGCCTGACCAAGGTCACAGCCGCGCCCACTATAAAGTTCCCCTGGAACATAGCAGTGGGGTTGAGGGGGACCTCCCACCCCAGCGTGTGCACGCATGCACACACATACAAACACATGCACACACACGCGTGCACACGCATACACACGCACACACACCCCAGAGGTGTCCCTGGACCAATAGCAGCAGCAACACCTGGAAAGGTATTAACAAAGCAAGTTCACAGGTTCCCACTCCAGACCTCCTGGAGCATGAACCTGGGGTTGGGGCCGGTACCCTGCGCTTTAATAAGTCCTGGGCCAATTTGTTGCAGGCTGAACCTGAGAACCAATGATCTAGAACAATGGAAAGATAACAATGGCTTGTCACTGGGAGACAGAAATTCCCAGACCCAAAACTTACAACCAGACAAGATCTCTGACGGGAAGGACAGCCCACAGCACTCAGACAGGAAGCCAGGCCTGGCGGAGCAGACTGCGCCCACGGCAGGAAGCGGCAGCCCATGGCCCGCAGTTTGCGTCCGGCTTCACAGAGGACGGCGGCCACAGAGACTCCAAGGGAGCCCCAAGGAGCTGTCCAGTCGGCTGCCCCAGGAGTAGGGTCCTCACTGTCCCCAGGCAGCTGTGCTGGCGGGGAGTGCATCGGACCCCTCCCCAGCAGGTAGTTTTTATCCCTAACAGCTGCCGTCTTCCCACTGGCCCCCGCACAGCGGGGTGCTGGGTGGCTAGGGAGTCCCTCAGCCATCAGTGGCTGACCACAGCAGTCACTCCCTCCTTCACGTCCTCGCCTGCCTTCTAGATCTCCACACTCTCCAGTGTCCTCCTGCCCTTCCACTGCTGAGTTGCCCCTCCTGCCCCCTCCTTCCTGGCCTGCCGGAGGGGCCCACGCGGCGCCCACCGTCCTTCCCTTTCTGCACCTGCCTCTGTGCCCAGCCCAGCCCACGGCTGCAGACAGCACCACTCACCCAGCACCTTGAACCTGGAGCTCCATCCCAGACCACTTCCTGCACTCCAGGCCCACCTGGGCACCCACCTCCTCCACAGCTCCTCTGGCCTGTCTCCCCAGCGCGGCCACCATGAGCTCGCCCCCAAGAACAAAGAGCACCATGCCACCCGGGGAGCGATGACAACTCCTTGCTGGTTGTCAGCCGTGACTCCTCTCTCCCTCTAACACCCTTTAGGAAGTTCTGCTGGCACTGACTTCAAAACGTGTCCGGAATCTGACCACTTCCCACCACCTCCACTGCTGTCCCCCTGGGCCCAGCCTGGATCACCCTTGTAGCCTGTGAATAGATTCCCTTGTTACTACGGCAGCCGGAGGGAGCCTTTCCAAATGCCAGCCAGATTGTGCCACTGCTCTACTCAGAACCCTGCGATGACCTCCAACCCCCTCAGAGTAAAGGCTAAAGTCCTTACAGTGGCCACTGCCTGGCCCTGTCACCTCTAACAACACCTGCCACACCCCTCACTGAGAGCCACAGCCGCCCCGAAATCCTCTTGCTGCCTCCTTCGGGTCTCTGCCCACTGCCCTCTGTGTCTGGATGTGCCTCCTCCAGACGGGCTTTCAACAAGCCCACACTGAGCTCCCCACCCGATCCGGCACCCTCTTTTTCTCGGCAGCACCTACCACTTTCCGGCAGCCCACAGTAGAGGGACTCACCACGGTTACCACTGAGCGTCCGCCTCCCTGCCAGACTCGGAGCTGCACGGGGAAGGCGTCTGCACCTGCTGTGCTCGCTAACTTCTAACCCCACACCCAGCAAATGCTGGATGGGTGGGGGGACGGATGGGTGGACGGGTGGACCAGTGGACAGATGGGTGGATGGGTGGACGGGTGGACAGATTGGGTGGATGGGTGGGTGGATGGGTGGGTGGGTGAACGGATGGGTGGATGAGTGGAGGGGTAGACAGGTGGACGGGTGAATGGGTGGATGGGTGGATGACAGGTGGGTGGGTGGGTGGATGGGTGGATGGGTGGATGGGGTGGTTTCTCTTCCTCTGCACCTTGTGAGGCACAGACACAGCCACTGAGACGCCTCCAGCCTGAGGGCGGGTCCCAGCGTCGGGGAAGAAAGCAGATCCGAGAGACTTTGTGCAGGGCGGACGTGGGGCCTAGGAACCGAGCTGGCACAGAGGACATCGACGCCCTGTGCGGGGAAAGCTGCTTGAGTTGCGATTTTTGCCACTGGCCCCTGAAACACCTTTCGTTAACAGGGGTCCAGGCAGTCGTTTAAGAAGGCTCTAAGAAATCGCTCTAGGAAAGTAGGGAATTGAAGTGAGAGGGGCCTCAGGTGTGCCTGTGGCAGCAGCCTGGGGGGCGGGGCGGGGGCAGGGGCTGGCGGCTGGCCCTGCGGGCTGCACGGTCCATGCAAACGGCCCTGGGCAGCATCCTTCCCCAGCAGCAAGGCAAGGCGACAGGAAGCCCCGCCCTGGCCGTGCAGGAAGCCTCAGCCGGGAGAGGAGGCGGCCCGGCCGCTGCGCTTGAGGACGCTGCCCAGCTCCCTCTGGCAGGAGGCTGTAGGCCGTGGTGCCCTCACAGAAACCCTGGAGGAAGCTCCTGTCCTGTCATCCTGCATCCCCCGCCGCTGCTCCCTGACGAACACCCCTCCACTCTGCTCCACCCCACGGGCTCTGCGCGCCTCCAGCTGTTTCACTACCAGCCCCGGCTCTGCGGGCCCCCCAGCTACTGTGCCTTGAGCCTCAGCTCCTCCGCCAGCCTCCAGGACATCTACACCGGTCACCCGCGTGTCCCTCCGATGTCCAGTGCTATCTCCTGCTGGCCAGGGCTGTGCCCTCCCACCCGGAATATTCACGCCCCACTTTCTTGCTACCCAAATGCCGACCGTCTTCCTCCTTTTAGGGTTCCCATTCTCTGCTTCCTCCAGGAGGCCCTCGCTGGCCACCAGCTCAGCCTGAGCTCTCTTTTCTCTCAGCTCCTGCAGGTTTGGGTCTCGGCCCAAGTGTACGTGCAGCGTGTGACAGAGTAGCCCTCCACATATGCTCCTCAGACTGCTGCCCGCTCTTACGCCTGCCACTCGCACGGGTTTGCCCGTGAGGCAGAGGAGCGCTGCGAAGAGAACAAAGATTTCATGCCTGTGAGACTTTGGGTGATTGACTCAGTATCTCTGAGCCTCAACTTGGCCGTCAAGAAAAACAGGAATAACAGCATGTACCTGTGGGGACAGTATGAGGATTAAATGGGGAAACATATATAAAATACCTAGCACAGTTTCTAGAATCTGATAGGCACTTGGTAAATGGAAACTAATTTTATGGTCACCACTGTAAGCAGATTCTTTCCTCGTCACAGAAACCAACATTCTAAGCATTGTCCGTGGCACATGCTAACTGGTTCCTTAGATAAATCATAAGATATTCCAGTGTCTACAAAAGCACCTCCCTTTACAAAAATTCTAACTCTGCAGGAATGTCAAAGAGGGGACAGGAGCACTGCCACCACTGCCACCCACCATGACATGCTTCTCTACTGAGCCTGAATCTAGCCTCGGAGGCTTTCTTAACACAGTTCTCAAAGCAGCTACTTACTGACAAATCAGAGTTGGCATAAGAGAATAAAAGCGTTTGTCCTCTGTGAGTCACACCTTTACCTGAAAAGCAGTTACTGCAGACCGAGCTGTGTGCCAGACGCCGGCATGACAGCGGCGACAGGAGGAGGGTGAGGGGAGTCAGTGATCCTGTCCACGGGTGCTCAGGGTGTCCAGGGCCCCAGCCAGGCTGGGAGGTTCTGGGACCTACAGACGAGCAGGAGCCCCTGCGTGTCTGCCCACCTTTGCCCAAGTCCTCGGTGCCCCTGGGGCCCACCCCGAGAAGTGGTGGACGGGGACCAGCAAGTGTTCCAGTGCCTGGCCCTTCAGGGCACAATCCCATTGCCCCCAGGGGCGACCTCAAATCCTGCCTGATATTGGCTTTGTCTCCCTCTGCCCTGTCCCCGACCCCTGCTTCCTTTGGGATTAGCTCACAGATAAACTGCGCCCAAGTGCTTGCTCAGAGTCTGCTTTCAGGGGTGCGGAGCGGGGAAGCAAGGGGCTCCATGGCGTGGCCAGCATCTGGGCCTCTCCGCATGCCTTCCCCCATGGGGTCTGGAGGAAGGGACAAGGGTGAGTGGCCTTTGGGTGGCCCTTCAAGAACAAGAGGGTCCTAGGAGGGGAGAGGTGGAGAGGGGTTCTCCAGGGACAACAAAGGGCTTCTCGGAGGGCAGGCTCTTAGACCAGGCTGCCCCAGCCACCTTTCAGCACAGAGCTGGGGCTGGACATGGGACCCCGAGGGAGCTACCTTGGGGAACAGGCTGGAGGGGCGTCCAAGCAGAGGGGTCCCAGGCCCAGTGAGGACCAGGGCAGCTGCTCGGTGCTGGGGTCCAGTAGACACCACCCAGGGCTGGAGGCATAATGACCTAGGGGACATTTTGCCAGACGCCATCTGCAGGGGCAGCTCCAACCACGTCAGGGCTGCTTTGCTGTCTGAATAGGCCACGCTCTGCCCAAGGGGCTTTCTGAAGGGTGAGGGGCAAGGGCGGCTGCAATGTGACTCTGCGCTGATCCTGTCCTTATTTAAAATTTTAATATTTTGCTCACCGTGGAGATTTTGCATTAACTTATTTTTTAAAATATTGCATCAATATAGTGTACATCTCAACAACTGGGTTTGGGGGTGCCTTTTAAAATTTTGCCCCCAGGAGAGTGTCTCGCTTGCCTCACCCTGTCGCTACCCTGCCCTGAGCCACCCCGGTGGGCCACTGGCCTTCCCATGGAGGTGGCTCTTTCCCACCACGTCTCACTGTGCACAAAGCAGGACAAATCAACCTGAGCCAAAATCAATGCGACAGCCTTGGGAGAGGACACGAGCAAGACCAGGGACAGAGAGAGACCAAGACAGAAAAAGAGACCAACAAAAACAAAGGCACAGAGGCAGAAAGAGAGAACTGGAGAAGACAAAAAGCTCTTTTAGAATTTGTCTAGCAGGTTTTCTGGTCTTTACAGGAGCCCCACCCCCGACCCCCCAAAAAAGATGAAAGAGAACGGAATGGACCGGGGCCAAGCTGGTGAATGTGGGGTTTATGCAAACATCTCCCCACCCACTGACGCAGCCTTTGCCCCTGATCTGCTGGCTTGCCTGCAAAGGCCTAATATTTGTAATCTGCCAGACACAGTAGCAGGACCAAAGTGTGTAATTTAGTAGCCTCTAAAAACAAACCCACTGATTATCTCGGATTATCTAAGGAGTTGAAATAATCTCCATGGGGACCGAAAGCACATATCCATTTACAAACATGTTTTTCATCCCCTGTGGGGTACACAGAGCCCTTCTCAGCACACAGCTGAGGACCTGTGAGAGCAAAGGCCAGCGTGTGGGAAGCTGGCCCTGCGTACACAGGTGCTCCCGGTGTAATTTTGGATAGCATGCCCTGTTCCTCTCAAAACTGGCTCAGTCTGGACAGTAACCTGAGTGATTACCTTATCCGTACTCAACGGCTGAATGCGTTCTTTGAGCCTCAAAGCAATCCCTTGGGGCAGGCAGAACAGGGAAGAGTATCTCTATTTTATAGATGAAGAAACTGAGGGTCAGGGAGGTTATAATCCTGTCCAAGGTTCTAGAACTACTAAATGGAGGAGGCAGGATTTGAACATCATCTACCATGATCTACCATGCCATGCAACTGCTACCCAGGTTCAAAAACAATTTGAAGTCAGTAGACTTCAAAACCAGGTCACACTCTCAGCAGTAACACACAGGGCCCCTGGGCTTTGCAAACCAGGAAAAGGAGGCAACTGGCAGCTAAATGAGCCGGTTTAGTTTGTTGAAACCCAATGTTCTCACTGTGGTGTTCTCCCTGTTTTCCAAGTTGGATTCGTAATAATCAACCAAGGCAAACCCTCTCTTCTGTGAAGACTGTGTCCCCCGAGGCTGGTGCTAAATTACCCCCTTCCGGGGCAAGCCCATTTTCTGCTGAACTAGAGTCAGAGCAGAGAATGGGACCAGGCAGGAGAGGCGGCAGGGGTCAGCCCATGTAGGGTTTTTAATCTAATAGCAATAGACAGCTGCCGGAAAGCTGCAAGCAGAGGGGTGGTATCAGAGGTCCAAGTCTGTGGAAGATGGCAGGGGACTGAAGCGGGGCGGGACTGCATGCAGGCTGGTAACAGGGTTGGCTCTGGGAGGGACGAGGAGGAGGAGGAAGGGGGTCAAAACGACTTCCAGTATCTGTGTGGAAAATGATGCCTTTTGCTGAAGGAGGAGCCAGTTTTGCAGGCCTCAAGTCATGCTTTTTGTCTGGATTGGGGGCCAGATCAGAGGTGCCTTTGAGAAATCCATGGTAGCAGCAGTATAAGCACCTGGACACTTCCATTTAAAGCTCAGAGGAGAGGTCTGGGCTGGAGATTAAAAGAAATGGTGCCCGACCTGCATATACATGATCATTGCATTTCACAACAGCTCCCAGGTGAGGTATACAGTCTGCAGCAGGGATTGGGAGTGGTGGGCGGGGTTGGAGTCCAGTTCATTCCTTTGGCCAAAATACAGCTGACCCAAGGAATTGCAACACTGCTTGGAAGTTAAAGAGGGATTTACCCAACAACAACAACAACAAAATCACTTTTCAAATACTCCATTCCCTTCCCTGTGCTCAGACCAGTTAGTCTCTCTTGGCTACACCACCCACCACCTTGCCGGCTCCACCCCTAGTTAATCTCTTGGAAGTTCCTCCAGTGGGCTTTTGTTTTCAAAGGCCACCAATGAACCCGGGGACAGAGGGAGCTGTGAAGGCAGGCGTCTCTCTGCAGTGGAGACACCTCCATCAAGCCTCTGGGGCCGTCCCCCAGCTGCTGTGGGGCTGACAGTGTCAGCTCAGTTAATCCTCACCACCCCCATTTGACAGACAAGAAGTCTGGGAACCCTGCCGGTGACACTGCGGAACACGGAACACGGTGTCTCTGAAAGGAAATGGCACAAGTGAATCACCCGGGAATGGCCCACCCAGCACAGCCGGTCTGCAGAGCAGTACAAAATGCTCAAATGTAGACCTTTGGCTTTGGCTTAACTTTCAAAAGGAGTTTTTTCACTTTCATTTTCAAAGGGAATTTTTTAGAATTCTTACTCATAAATGTTGCAAGCACTTTACTTAGGGATACAGGGTCCTTGTTACCCAAAGATGCTGCCACCTAAAAAAAAAAGTTCACAAAAAGTACACCAGTTTAAAGCAGGACCTAAAATTCATAGCAAACAGTGGGGACAAAAGCTTATATTTAGACTTATTTTGAAAAATAAAACTAAAAATTATAAAAATAATGTTATTTTATCTTACGTTAAATAAAACATAATTTATAATTATAATGATCCTTTACTTCTGTTTTGAGGGTTTTTTAATTATGAAAAACTTCAAGCAAAACAGAAAAGAGAATGAACCTCCATATATCCATTACCTAGATTTCATAATTCTTAACTTCTTTTACATTTACTTTTTTTGACTAAAGTATTTTAAAGTGAATTACAGGTATTGTGACTTTTCAGTGTGGATCTTTCAAAAAATGACATTTATCTACAAAAACACAATTTCATTATTATACCTAAGAAAATCAACAAAAAGCCCTAATGTCATCTAACACCCAAACCCCAGACCGCATTTAAATTTCCCTGATTATCCTCAAAAATGTCTGACAGTTGATTTGCTCAAACAAAGATCCAATCAAGAGCCGCTCATTGCATGTAGCTGCTGTGGCTTCTAGATCTCTTGTAGTATAGATATTGCAGTGTCCAGTGCGGTAGACACTGGCCACATGTGGTCTAAATTAATTGAAAATAAATCAATAATAAGTAAATAACATTGAAAATGCAGGTCCTCAGCCTGTAGCCACACTTCTGGTGCTTACTAGTCACATCTGTATGATAGAACATTTCCACCAACACAGGAAATGCTACTGAACAGTGCTCATCTAGAACATTCCGCTGGCTCTAGATACCCTCAGTCTGGATTCTCTTTCATGTGTGACACTCCTCTGTTGGGGACATCAGGCCAGCTGCTATGGAGAACACCGCCACCTTCTGGAGTTGTCTGATTCTTTCTTCATGGTGTCATTGAATTTCTTCCTCTGCCCCTGGGTTTCCTATAGACTTCAAGTTAAAGCTCAGGACTTTTTTTTTTTTTTCTTTTTTTGAGACAGAGTCTTGCTCTGTTTCCCGGGCTAGAGTGAGTGCCGTGGCGTCAGCCTAGCTCACGGCAACCTCAAACTCCTGGGCTTAAGCGATCCTACTGCCTCAGCCTCCCGAGTAGCTGGGACTACAGGCATGTGCCACCATGCCCGGCTAATTTTTTCTATATATTTTTAGTTGTCCAGATAATTTCTTTCTATTTTTAGTAGAGACGGGGTCTCGCTCTTGCTCAGGCTGGTCTCGAACTCCTGACCTCGAGCGATCCTCCCACCTCAGCCTCCCAGAGTGCTAGGATTACAGGCGTGAGCCACCATGCCCGGCCAAGGCTCAAGACTTGATTACTTTAACTCTTAGAATAAGCAGGGAAAGAATCAAAGTGTTGCTTGGGAGGAAGGAGATATGCTTTTTCCTACAAACACCAAAGTCACACTTAACTACTTCACAAAATCTTGCACTTTTTCCCAGACGCTAATCTGGCTCAGCAGTACGTCGTGCGCCACGTTGACCGTCAGCGAGAGGCTGGGGTCAGAGACCCCACAGCAGCGGGAAGGGCTGGGGGGCCCTGGGCCACATGAGGAGCCGGCCAGAGTATTCCCATCTGATGGCGACTTTAGCTGCCTCACGCACGCTCATGACTGCGGGCTCTCAGATTCCATGGACATCCCTCATTTAAGGAACTTCGATAAACAAAAATCAAATTTTAAAAAGTGGGGATTTTTTATCATTTATTTGAAGTCTGCACTTTAAAAAAATTATTAAAATGACTCAAATGGTAGAAATCATTTTAAAAAGTCTCTATAAAGGCTTAAACAAGTGTAGAGGACTGACTTATTAAATAACCTGTGTTTCAGCCACACGGTGGGACACAGAGCTGCTGTCATTAGGAACGAGAAGTGTCTCTGCACACGGATATGGGAAGAAATGAGTGAGGGAAGTGAGCAGAATAAGATTACCTACACGGCACTTTTATTTAAGGAAGGGGGAGACAGATGATAGGCAGACAGATGGCAGAGTATTAGTCCGTCCAGGCTACCACAACAAAATACTACAGACTGGTAGCGGAGACAGTAAGAATTTATTTCTCACAGTCCTGGAAGCCAGAAGCACAAGGTCAAGGTGCCCGTGGACTCAGCGCCCGCATGGGGCTCTCTCTCTGGCTTGCAGACAGCTGCCGAGATGGAGCAGGGACCCCCTCTTAGGGGCCTGCCGGGCCCCCCCACCCATGCAAATAAAGGGAAAATCTTGAGTCCCTTCAAGGGAAATTCCAGGCACTAGCTAACCTTGAGACTCGAACAGCAAACTAGAAGCCCGCAAACAATCGTATATCAAGCAAGTTAGAGTCACAGGTGTTTGGGTTCCAGATAGAAAGTAAAAGATAACATCTTAACCTGTGTTCTTGAGTTGTTTTTCAGAAACCTGGCCCCTACCAGATGTAAAACGCTATCACATAGACCTCGCATAACGGGGAAGTGAGGGCTGAACTCTGACCACTGTTCTCTGTTCCACATTCCTTTCCGAGGGACTTGGAAAGGGTCCCACCCACAGCCAGACCTTGACATTCCTTTCTGCTGACCCCAAGTTTCAGACAAGGCCTTGCTTCCTTAACCAACTGCTAATCGAAGACTCTCTGAACCCACCTGTGATCCTTAAGTCCCCCTGCTTCAAGATATCCTGCCTTTTGGGGCCAAACCAATGTATAGCCTCCATGTTTCGATTTACAGTTTTGCCTGTAACTTCTACTTTCCTGAAATGTACACCTGTCTTTAAAAACCCTTGCTTGTAAGTCATCAGGGGAGTCTTCAGCGTCAGCTACCTGTTCTCCTTGCTTGGCATCACGAAATAAATGCCCTTCTTTTTCTCCCTGCAAATCTGTGTCAGTGTCTGACTTTGCTGTGCAGACCCCAGCTGGGTGTGGGTGACACAGCCTTTTCACTGTGTCCCCACACAATGGAGAGCGACCTCTTGTCTAAGCCTGAGCACCTCCCAAAGGCCTCACCTGCTAGGACTGTCACACATTAGGGCTTCAACATGTGAATTTTGGGGGGACACAGTTTAGTTCACAGCAGATAGATAAGAATATTTATTTATATTATCAAGGGAAACAATGGATGGATAAACCAAAAACCGAATTTTTTAATGGTTATCTATTGGGAGAGAAAGGAATCCTGATTCCTTCCTGATTCCCAAAGAAGAGCTATGGAAGCAAGACTTCTGCAGGGTAACTGGAGAAAGAGGGGGGATTTGGGGACTGTAAAAGTTTTGTACACATTTTTAAAAATTTAATCACAAGAGAAACAAACAGTGCTTTAAAATTTTAAAGTAAACTGAAATGAATGAGCCCAGTTGCATATAAACTATGTAGCATAACCACATAAAGAAAATGATTATTTAAAGTGGCTTTAAAACACAGCATTTTGACTACACATGCCAAGTGGGAGGTATTCTGTGGATAATAATAAGAAAAATCATAAACTGCATTCAGTAGTCATATGTTAGTATTGATATTTTTATTAAATTATTATGTTTTCATCATTAGGAACCATAATTTTCAGAATAAAAATGACACAGCATAAAATCAAGGAAGTTAAGTAAAAATCCTATAACCTTAAAAGCAAATTTGAAATAACAGTATGAACTCATATTGTACTTTTCTTTTTTTTTTTTTTTTTTTTTTGAGACAGAGTCTCGCTGTGTTGCCCGGGCTAGAGTGAGTGCCGTGGCATCAGCCTAGCTCACAGCAACCTCAAACTCCTGGGCTTAAGTGATCCTACTGCCTCAGCCTCCCGAGTAGCTGGGACTACAGGCATGCGCCACCATGCCCGGCTAATTTTTTCTACATATATTTTTAGTTGGCCACATAATTTCTTTCTATTTTTTAGTAGAGACGGGGCCTCGCTCTTGCTCAGGCTGGTCTCGAACTCCTGACCTCGAGCAATCCACCCGCCTCGGCCTCCCAGAGTGCTAGGATTACAGGAGTAAGCCACTGCGCCCGGCCTGTACTTTTCTCTTAAAAAAAATATTTACTGGCTGTTTCCACTGAAAAGTCCTCAAAGGAATGAAAACCCAGTCACAGTGAGCACACTCACACCCGTTGAACTTTCTGGATGCCGTTTACCATGGAAATTGGCTGATTCCAGGTCTAGGACAAAAAAAAAAAAAAGTACACAATGAGACTTACTGTACCAGAAAGCAAGGGAGCGATCAAAAACTGATGCGATCCTGTTAAAGCGATAACAGGACACACAGGGTCCTGCGGCAGCTGCTCCATAACAAGGGGATTGATCTATGACCCCAGGACGGGGCGGGTGGGAAGGGAGGCAGAGACTGCAGGGAGGGTCCCATCACCAGCAGGGCAGGCTTCTGTGGGGACAGCATGTGGGTGAGGTTAAATCTCAGCCCAGTGGGCAGAGCCTCGTGTGCAGAGACTAATACTAACTGAACAGGAACGAGGATGCAAGTGTCTCGCGACCCTCGCCATCCCAGGCCCTCCCAGGAGATGGGACAAGGAAGCGCGGGCTACAGCAAGGAACAGCAGCTGGCGCCAGGGATGCAGTGAGAAGAGCAGGTACCCAGCCCACGTGGAGCGAGGCCCCGCAACCCGCACGAGCACCACGTGCAAGCGTGGCTCAAGCCTTGGGGCCAAATGCTCTGACCATCGCAGGAGCCATCAGCGCAGCACTTACCAGGGCGACGGCAGCAGCCCGGAGTCGTGATGCACCCGCACGCCATCCGGCTCCTGCGGGCCGTCCTCCCGCGGGCGCCAGGGTCCTGCAGCCCCCCGTCCCCCCCAGCCCCCAGCTTCCGTGCAGCCCCCTTCCATGCAGCCCTTGGGGGCATCTTCCCCGCAGCAGAACCCACTGCCTCCAGCCCCAGCCAGGCCCGGGGGTTCCTGCACGAGGCGGCCAGCAGCGCCCCAGCCGCCCCAGCCCACGCCCCCATCCCCGCCTGAGACCCGCATCAGACCCTGCCTCATTCGGTGACCTTGCAGGGACCCTCCCACCCCAGGACCCCTTTGGGCGCCCTTTATCTCCCCCACGAGGTCCAGGTACCAAGCAGGGGCTGGCCTATCGCACGGAAGGACTCCCCCACAAGGGCGTTAGCTGACTCCGGAGGGGAGTGGCCCTGTGCGTCCCGCAGGAGCCACAGGGGACGGAGGTGGCTGTGCGGTCTTCGCCGCTGGTGACTCTCCCACGGCGGGAAGGCACCTCCGTTTCCCATCCAACCTGCGGGTGCTGGGCGTAAGGGGCTGGCTGAGAATGTCCCCTTCTCATCGTTTGGGTCCTGCGAGCGCCGTGCTGGTGCGTAGGGCCAGGAGTGCGACCGCCCGGAGCCGACGTCCCGCGTGGGCGGCGCGGCCAGAGCCTTGCAGACGCCTGCCCGGTGCGCGCTTTCCGGGCTCCTGCTGGTCGGCGTCCTTGCTGACCTGCCGGATCGTGAGACTGTTTAACCTTCGCCCGTCTGCTGACACTGTGGCCTCCTGTGACTAATGTATATTTCCCTGAAGGCTGTGGGGTTGAACAGTTCTCACGTAGTGATGGGTGTTAGAAATCCTCGCGTAAAGTAGCTGCTCACTGTTTTGCCCGTCTTTCTTGATTTATTTGAATTGATTCTTATATCCTCTTGGAAACTAATGTGCTGCATTTTCCCACTGATGTCATTTTCTGATTAGTAGAATTTCTTTATTACCATGTTGTCTATTTCAGTAGTTCTTAAATTATCAGCGGTGATGAACCAGTTTCGGTTTTTCCATTTGCTTGCTTTTCATTTCAATCAGTGTCAGACTGGTATGTTCAAAAATTAAATAAAAATATTTTTAAAATGTTAATGACATTCACAATCTAAGCTACATTCTATAATCACTAGATTAAACAAACATAAAATACACTGTCAAATTGACATAAAAGTTTCTAAAAGCTGATTTTCAGTGTGTTTACTTCCCAGTCACAAACTAGACACAGTTTACCAGTCTGAAGTCTTCCACACACTACTTTGAAAATAGCTCAATTTGTCTTATTCTTCTCCTCTAGGGTTAATACTTGTTTTATTTCTTGTTTAAAAAATATCTTACTCACACAAGGTTATGAAGATATTTTATTTTATTCTCTAAAATTTTTATAGCTTTCTCTTCCATATTTGGGTCTTTAACACATCTAGAATAGATTGTGTATGGTGTAAGGTAAGGATTCAAATTCATTTTTTTTCTCATGGATTTCTAATTGTGAATTTATTGAGAAATTTGTAATTTATGTTGCCATAAATTGGGGGGCTGGACTGAGCAAAATGGCTCATGCCTATAATCCTAGTATTCTGGGAGGCTGAGGCAGGAGGATTGCTTGAGCTCAGGAGTTCGAGACCAGCCTGAGCAAGAGTAAGACCCCTCTTACTCTTACTTACTCTAAAAATAGGAAAAATTACCCGGGCATGGTGACACACATCTGTAGTCCCAGCTACTCAGTGGGCTGAGGCAGAAGGATCACTTGAGCCCAGGAGTTTGAGTTTGCTCTGAGCTAGGCTGACGCCACAGCACTCTAGCCCAGGCAACAGGGTGAGACTCTGTCTCAAAAAAAAAAAAGATAAAAAATAAAAAACATAAATTAGGGATCTATTAATGTATGGGTCTGTATCAAAAGCCTGTATTTTGGGTCAATGGTTTTACCTTTTTGTCCTTGCACCAATAACATGCTGCCTTAATTCCTGTGGCTTTAAAATAGGTCTTGATTTCTGTTGGCTCAAGTCTTCCCACCTTGTTCTTTTTAAAGAGCAGCTTGGGTTTGTCCTTTGCATTTCCATATAAACTTTTGAATGTATTTGTCAAACTCTACTGAGAATCTTATTGGAATTTTCAAAGGAATTGCATTAGCTCTATAAATGTATTTGGGAAAATGGCAACACTGAGCCTTCCAATCCATGAACATCATTTATCTCTCCATTCTTTTAGGTCTTCTGAATGTCTCTCCACAAAAAGTTAATAACCTTAATATATAGATAGGAGTTAATTTGAAGATGGGGGGGACCATTTGAGCACTAAAAAGTCAAGTGATTGAAATGGAATGAAACACAACAAATATGTAAAACTCCATGAGTTCCTAACAACATTTTTTAAACTCTTTGCCCATCATTGGACTCTGTTAGGACATCAGTTCATTATTCTGAAAATTGATAAAGGGACACCCATTCTGCCTTTCCCTTCCAAACTATACTTCAGAGGAAACAAGAGTTGATGAGGTGAAATTTTGATAAAGAACTTTATAATGGAGGGAACAGGGGGACCCCCACCTGTACCTACCGATCACTCTTAGCGTCACTAAAAGTAGAACAGATACAGTGAGCCTCCCCCGTGGAATCCCACAGGAAGCCACAGCACCCCCGACAAAGTGTTCTTGCCTTAAAAAGTGAACTTGAATCTAACTAATCAAGTCGCTGGATCCAACCACTAGTTTATAGGAAATGCAAGGGACAGAAGGACAAGTTTGAAAAGCCCTCTAGGCAGCAATCATCCAAATCCAGGATACAGGACATTCTACAGATCCAGTGAAGTAGTTTCTCCAGCAAATCAATCACATTTACAGGTAACAATAATGAAGAATAAAACAAAAAGAACAAAGGATATTTGATACATACCCAAATACAATGTGCATTTCTTGTTTGGATCCTGACTGAGGCAAATCAACTCTAAAAGACATTTTGGGGAATTTGATCATGAACTATGTACTTAGATGATATCAGAGAATTGTGGCTTAATTTTGATAGGTGTCATAATGTGTGGTATTTATGTTTTCATATAAAATGCTCTAGTTAGTTAGAGATGCATACTGTAGTGCTTAGAGGTAAAATGACATACTGTCTGGGATTTACTTTAAAGGACTCCAGTTCAAAAATAATAATAATAAATGAGAGAAGGGTAGTTCAAATAAGGATGCCAAATTTTTGATAATTACTGAGGTTGGGGTATGGGTACATGAGCTTTTCATTACATCATCTTTCTTGTGCCTGTTTAAAATTTCCCATTTAAAAAGTCATTTTTTAAGTCAAAAACAGGCCGGGTATGGTGGCTCATGCCTATAATCCTAGCACTCTGGGAGGCCAAGGAGGGAGGATTGCTCAAGGTCCGGAGTTCGAGACCAGCCTGAGCAAGAGTGAAACCTCGTCTCTACTAAAAATAAAAAGAAATTATCTGGACAACTAAAAATATGTAGAAAAAAGTAGCCAGGCATGGTGGCACATGCCTGTAGTCCCAGCTACTCAGGAGGCCAAGGCAGAAGGATTGCTTGAGCCCAGGAGTTTGAGGTTGCTGTGAGCTAGGCTGACGCCATTGCACTCTTGCCAGGGCAACAGAGCAAGACTCTATCTCAAAAAACAAAACAAAACAAAAAATCTATAAATTCAAAAGGCAAATAAGTAACTAAGACAACTATGTGCAATTTTTATGATAGTCAAAAGGTTAATATACGTTCTAGATAAATAGTTCTCACGAAATCTGAACATACAAGAAAACACTTTAATAGAAAGATGGGTTAAGGACTTGAAAAGGCAATTTGCCGAATTACAAATGACTAATAAACTTACAAAAATTAGAAGAGTCACTAATTATTAAAGGAACCTAATTAAAGCAGTGATGAAATATTATTTTTAGGTCATTGCAGTGTTATGAGAAATTAGCACTCATACACTCCCGGCTGGATTGTAAATTGCCTAATTTTTCTGGTGGATAATTCGGCAACATGTATCAAAAACCTTTGAAAATGTGTGCGCTGAGCTCCTTAGAGAAACTACTGGTTCTAGGACTGGGGCAAGAAATACACAAGATCAGCCTAGAGCATCTTGCAGTGCCAGAAAGTATGAAGGTGCTTGGAGAACAGTAGCCCACGATGAGCGGTGAGTCAAGGGACACGGGAGCCAGTAGAAGGAGCTCACCTCCCATTAACGAAAGCTGGCACAATTTGAGCAACAAAATAAAACAGCATTGAATTATAACCCAGAGTACACAACCAATAACCCTGAGTCTATTCTGATATAAATGAACAGTTGAATAAATAAATAAATAAATGAGGAGAATGGCCAAACCTCCCAGGCAGGCAGATTCCCAATAACTTGTGCGATACTTCTCCCCTGAGAAGATGGAGCATAACTCCCCAGCCCTCAAGTGTGGGCTGTGTGTAGGGACTTCCTTCCAGAGAGCACAGTAGGGAAAGGGGTGCAGGGGAGAAAAACCTTAAACACCATCTCAGCCAGGTGATCAAGGTCAGGACCAACAGTCAAAAGCCATGTTGATAGCATCTACCCTTGATAGGATGTGTTGAAAATGCCACTTTGCCTCTGTGGCCTCCAACCTCAAAACACAAACCCCAGTCTAATAGTGAGAAAAACATCAGACAAATCCCAGTCGAGGAACATTCTACAAAATACCTGACCCCTCACACTGCCAAGGTCATCAAAAGCAAAGAAAGTCTGAGAAACTATCACAGCCCAGAGAAGACTAAGGACACATGATGACTGTCAGGTGGTGTCCTGGATGGGATCCTGGGACAGAAAAAGGACATTAGGGAATAACTAAGGAAATCTGAATAAAGTATGGACGTCAGTAAATAATAATGTATCGATATGTGCTCATTAATTGTCACCATTGTGCCCTGCCTAATGTAAGATGTTAGTAACAGGAGAAAGTGGGTGCAGGATATGTGGAAACTCTCTATCTTCATAATTTATCTACAGACTGGAAACTGTCCTAAAATAAAATGTTTATTTTTTAAAAGATGCATGCCCTTTGATCCAGAAATTCCATTTTGGGAAATTTATCCTGAGGAAATAAATGAGTATGCAAACAGAGAATAAGTTACAGATATGAAGTTTGTAATAGTTAAAACTGGAAACAGTGTAAGCGTCCAACAGCAGGAGATGAGAGCAGTGAATGATGATGGGTCTACACAGCCCAAGGAAGGTGATCCGTCTTAAGAAAGGGGTTTCAGATGTGTGTGTAGCTGATACTCACTATATTTAATTTTAACTGCAAAATAACAGATAGTAATGATCCATATTTGAAAATATATAGTAAAATACAGATAAATAGAAAGACCCCAAAGGATATATACAAGGTATTAACTGAGGTTGTCTTCATTTGGGGCACGCTCTGGTTTTTCTGTAGTGAGCAAGATGAAATCCAGGAAGGAAATAGACGAGCCAACCTGGACTAGTGGGAGGCTACTCACATCCCTTCCCATGGGTCAGGGCTGGAGCTTGATTGTCACTGTCTGTGCCCTTTCCATTGTTAAGAATATTTAAAATCACTTCTGCAATAAGAAAAAAACTATATTCATTTTTAAAAATCATTATAGTATTCAATTCTGTGCAAACTCCCTCAACACGTTCAAGATAAAATTTTATTTGTAAACATTCCATGCAACTGTCCAGGAAAACTGGGGGAATGGAGGAACAACTGTGCATCCCTGCAGGGAGCCAGGAAGCCTGTCTCAGGGATGTCCCTCCACTCCCCCCCTCCCCCCCCCCCCGCCCGACCCCACCCTCACTAATACTTTCAGTCTCTTTCCCCGGGAAGAAAGAAGCCACCTAAAAGGAGCCAGGGACTGAGCCCACTCTGGACTACACCCAGAGCCTAGAACCTTCCAGTATGAAAAAAAACTGGTAAGCAGCTGGTCACTCCTGGTCGCCGGCCCCTACCCTGCAGCAGATGCACCTCCTACATCCTTCTGCCAGGAAGAAGTGTTCGCGGTTGGAGAACAGACGACAGAGAATCCTCTCAGTGGAACTCTGGCTGTCGTCCGGCGGCCCCGCCAGGAGTTGTCTGATTCTGCGGAGTCCCCCACCCTGACTGTCTGCGGCCGGGCCACTAGCACCTCTGCAGAGATGGAAGTTAATCCGTGGATGCTGCCTGAGACGCAGAAGCTTTCTGTCCGTGCTAATGCAAAGGTGTTCAGAGCCATGCAAGTGGGTTTTGTCCAATGGAGAATACAAATACTGAAACTGACCCTCTCGTTAATTAATAGTTAAATAAGATCTTTGACATATATTCACTTTATATTTATATGAGAGTCATGATTCTGCCTTTTTAAAAATGACCGTCCAGCTGTTTTAGAGGCCCCGCTGAGATGCCTAGCGGACTTCCCTCCACATTGCCACCGCCGGGCCTGTCCTTGCTTGCTTCCCAGAGCGAGCTCTGAGCAGCAACAGAACTTTAATTGTATTCACTCTCTGCTTCTCTTGTCTTATTTTTCTAATCTCTACTGAGTTTGTGTTTGTGTTTTTACTTCTGGTTCATGCCTAACGGATAAGTTATCCCCTGTTCTTGACAAAAATGAGAATTTGGTTCTATCATCTGACCATTTAGTAATCTCTGCAGATGGATGACAGAGATCTAGTCACTTTCCGATGAGAGACAACAGAAAACCCAGTTTGTTGGTCCTTTCTTGTTTGTTTTGAGCTCAAGTCAATTAAGAATTTAGTGCCCACCAGGAAGAACAGTTCTTTGAGAATTGGGATTGTGTTGCTGCGTTTAATTTTGCCCTGTGGCTGAAGTTACAGGACTGAAGCCAAAATCTATGTGTCTATGATCCATGTGTCTTTGAGTGTATAACTGAGAAAAGCCTTGATCACTTATCGTGAGTGTGAAATATATTAATAAATTAGATTATTATCTTTCCTAAATCAAAGGAGCTCTGTTCTGATTAGTTTATAGGAAAAATAAGCACTTATATAAATCTAATATTTCTAACTTCTGATACTTTCAACATATTAGGCTTTAAAAAGTCATTCATACAGAAAATGTTAACTTAGAAACATTTTATAAATCCAAGTTCACATAATTAAGGTAAATTTCTAGCAAATCAGATTAGCTTGATAATTTTGGTTTTTTTAAAAAAAGGTCTTTTGATCAGTGTTAAATATAATACAAATACATATTTTATTAGATTTGATCTCTCATGAAGAAAGTAGTCTGGGCTTCCTAAATAGTTTATTGATCAAAAAAAGAATATTATTCTAATTACTCTAAGTTGAATTGTTATTCAGACACATTTATCACATCAACCTAAGTTTTGTAATACAAGAGATTAAATAAATTTCCAGGACCTTTAGATGATTTAGAACCTGGAACTGACATTGAATGGAGCTAATTAGTAGGTAATCATTGGCCACCTAGGTAAATTTCTAAGTAAGATACATACTAAAACAAATGACTAAGCATAATTTTAAGGTTACATACTTTTGCTTATTTTTATATGCTGCAGAAAGGCAGTATCTTTGGGTCGTGGTGACAGATGTGTTCGCACCTGCCACTCTAAGGAGTAAGGGGCACATGCGGACACGGACATGCGAGGTGTGTGTCACACGCCTGGCCAGCCTGCAGACATGCTCACCTGGACAGCTCTCAAGTTTCTGCCCGACACACAGCCGTTTCTGTGAAATAGAAGTTACTCTGGACAAGTTATTAACACAGGTGGTTGTGCTACGCAAAGCAGTAGTGACAAAGAAATACAACTGTGTGTGCTTTTGTTTTGTGAGGCCATAAAGAGGAATTTTATTCCAGAATATGAAAGAGTGCGGTGAAAAACCAAAACAGTGAATTTTATTTGTTTTGGTTTATGATACCCCATTCTGAAAAGAAACCAAAAAATATATTAAAATATTGGCAAATTCACTCACTTTTGATGGGCTTGCTGCCTTCAGCTATAGCATGAAGGGCTGTTTTTTCTTCCCATATTGTCTGCCTGGACAGCAGATGGTCTGTGTCTTACCAGAAAAATGTGGGCCCTTTATGCTGACTTTACTATGTCCTTAATTATTAAGAAGGAAAACACATATGAAACCTCATTTGTGGAAGAGATGAAGTTCTTCAAAATCACATTACCTTCTAGTTTACTCTAAAATTTGTGTTTATTACTATTAATAAGAGGGTTAGCAAGAATTGTTTCTTGGTCAGTGATGCTCTCTGACTCAGGTGCCCAAATCTCTGACAACTCTTTGGATTTTCCTTCCTGAGATCAGATCCTAAATATAGAAACAGTAAAATGAAACTTTTTATCCTTAACTAAAACATTCTCTGAAACTTCCCAGAGGGTCCCTAAAATTCACAAAGTTTGTTCTTTCACCTTATAAAACAAGAGTGAGAGATACTGGAAGCAGTTATGTTTGTTCTTCCTTAATCAGCATCCGTGGAGATGCTCGGCGCTCCCCAGGTTAACTCTACCAGCAGACTGTCACCAGCATGAATAGTTCAGACACTGCACGGGATACGGGAAGGCCCTGAAGCTTTGCCGGTACCCTCGCCCCGTTGTATGTTTCACCCTCAGGGAAACACTGATCAAAACTCTCATGAAATAGTTATTTCCCAATAGAGACTTTTACTCTCCTGCACTTTTGTGTTTTGGTTGCTGTAATGAATTAACCACAGTTCTCATCATCTACAAGTAGCTGTTCCTTTACTCTCATGTGCATCTGGAAGCTCTGCTGTGCGCTGCAGGCCGATGCTGCGTTTCCACTAGGATAAAATTGCATTTGCACAAGAAGGGTCATATTTGGGATGTTATACTTCAAAATAATTCTCATTTAATGGGGTATGACAAGCCACTTTATATACAGAATCAATGCCACAGAGCCTCGCAGGAGAACATGCCCGATCCTTGAGTCCCAGCCTCACAGATGGTAGGGAAGGTAGCTTCCTGCAGGCCAGGAGCACCACCCGATTTGGGAGACTTTGAGAAGAGAGGAAGTTATCCGAAGTTATAGGTACGCAGGTGAGATCTGGTGGCAATGGCTCCTTAGGCTCGGTTTCCTAACAGATAAAAGTCCTGTAAAAATCCCAGCTCAGATTCCATGTACAAATGTCCAGACGGTAGCTAACTCCAGGGCCTTAGCAGCTGCTGACGCTGCACGGCTCTTTCAGATTCGAAAGCAAGCTCAAGGAGGACTGTAAAGGCAGGAACATTCTTGCTGCGCCCGTGTAAATCATCAGGCTGCACCTAATGAGACCTGCCATTTTGTGATCGAGACTAGCTTTCGGAGATTACAATGACCCTGGGAGGAGAGTACTGTTCAGTCGAGAGAGGCTTTATGTGGGCGAAAAACCACTGACTGTCCTTTTGATGGAATTCTGGGTGTCATCCACAGCACCCCCAGGGCTTGTCTGATTCTCAGACAGGGGCCTGAGCAGGGCGTGGTACAGCACAGCGTCCGATCACTGAGCGTCTCTGGGCCTAGAGCCCGGCTGGGGCCGTGGGCTGCACGGGAGCAGGCATCCGGGCGGGGGTCAGAGGAGTGGGCAGGGGACACACAGACACACTCAGCACTACAAATGCCCCAGTGGACTCGTGGACAGGAGGGGCAGTGCCAAGAGGGGCAGCCAGCACTGGGGCTCTACGGGGGGCCTGCAGGGAGCGGGAGTCAGCGGGGGAAGGGCTCGTCCCTCAGCGGTGCTGACCGAAGCTTGGCTTCCCTTGGCGATTGCTCGTCTGCGTTACAGGGACATGCCATTCCAGACAGGGTGGTGACAATGGGGCTAGGAAGATGGTCAGGGCAGAGCATGCAGGGTCTGGTTAAGGATCTGGGCTTGTCTGGGAAGAGGAAGTTATTGGAGTGTTGAAACATGGGAGTGGTGTGGTCAGAAGTGAAAATCTCCTGGCGGCCATGGTGCACTCGGAGATGGACCAGAGGAAGATGCCGTGGAGGCGGGACCCCCGACGGCATCAGTGCAGGAGGAAACGAATGGCAAGGCTTGAACCAGGAGGAGGCGGGCTGGGACGAAGAACCAGATGCAGAGTTCTCTGAGAGCCCAGTCAGAGGACTTGGGGACAGGGTTTGGACAATCAGGAACACCTCAAGTCACAGAAATTCCTACAAATGTGATGCGTTTATTTGTTTCACACAAAAATAAGTCAGGAGATGGCAATCAGGTTGAACTGAACACTGTGTAATGCTGTTCCCCTACCCTTGGGCTCTGCCATCCTCAGTTCGAGGCTCTTAGCCTGCGTGTGGTCTCAGGGTCACATGATGGCTGCTGCAGCTCCGGCCCTCATCTCAGGCAGGAGAAGGAGGCAAAGACCTTTTTCTTAGTAAAACTTTGACTTTTCATTTGGGAAGGGACGCCTTCCCTCATCTCATTGGCCAGGGCTATGCCATGAGGCCACCCATGGCTACAAGGAAAACTCGTGACCTCAGTGGAGAGCACTGGCACCCTGGACACATCAGAGCTGAGTTAGGCAGGAGGCGGGTGAGCACTGGGTGTGCACCGAGCCGCACCTGCGTCAGGGGAGGGCCCACATTTGGCAAGCCCAGCCCAGAGGAACTTAGAGTTCAAAGTGCCCATGGGCATGGGGGGAGATGGCAGTTAGATACTGGAAGACATAGATTTGGGGCCATCAGTTCATAATGGCAGATAATCTTCCAGAAGCTTCCTGGCCCATTCTTGACTCTGCTCTACGGAAACTACATGCCTTCTCGACCTACCTACCAAAGTAAGAATGGGGAGACGCCTCGGGCTCCCAGGAGAAAGAAGCCGCTGCCCCAGCTCCGGGCGGCGTCTGTGTCGGCCCTGGCCCACCTGCGCTCGGCAGCGCCTTCCAGGAAGAGCCGTGCCTCCTTGCTGGTCGCCCCTGCAGCCCACGCGGGCAAGGATGACGCCTGGGGATGACTAACGGGGACGGCAGGGCCCTTGCAGTCTCTGTCCCCCTGAGGTCCCTTCCTCAAGCAGCGCTGGCTGTTCGTCTGTGCCCTTGCTTGACCTTGGCTGTGTGGGAGGAGGGGAAAGGCGCCTGCGGCCCGGCCCTCCCGCGGCCGGGACCCTCACCTGCAATCAGGGCTGCAATCAGGAAGGCAGCTTCTCCGTTACCCTTTTTAATTATGCCGAGGAGGGCCTTTGCTCCGCGGTTTGCTCTTCCGCATAACCAGGGTGGGGGTGTGGCCGGAGCAGCCTGTGTTCTCCGAGGGGCCCACGGCGGCCCCCCCCCGTGGAGCGCGGGGCCCAGAGCAGGCGGGGCCGGGCTGTCCTGAGCGTGTCCCCTCGTCGCGCCCGCAGGAGGCAGCTCCTCCCGCAGGAGGCCTTGAGCGGCTCCTCAGCGGCGCCTGCCGTGAAACCCTTGCCTCCCTCCCTCCTCCGACGGCCGGGTCGGCGCTGAGCCTCCTCAGCCCCAGACTCTGCGCTGAGCTCCAGGCCCCGCAAGCGCCTGGCCGCCCCAGCCCGCCCCAGCTCAACCGCGTCCTGCCACTCCTGCCTGGGACCGGCCCCCCAGGAGCTCCCATTAACTCCAAAGGTGCCGCAGGTCACCCCCCCGTGTGCAGCCGGTGGCAGCTCCCCCTTTCCACCTCCAGACAGTGCCCGCGGTCGGCGGCCACCACCGTGCTGCCCTGCTTGCCCAGGCTGTGAGCACACCGGGGCAGGAAGCACGCTGCAACCCTGCCGTGATCCCGCGCCCGCGAGGGACACGGGGCTGAGTAGATGCGCGAGTGGATGAGTGAGTGGAGGAACGTGCGGGAGGCTGGATCTACACAGAGGCACAGCCCCCCGCACAAGTCTCCCACAGCGAGGACGGTCCCAGGCTGCCTACGCTATCTCAGCGGTGGGGCAGGATCCGGGACAAGGAGGCAGCGGGGTCTGATGAATACTCCTCCTGCGTTTCACAGAAGGAGCAGACCTGCCGGGTAGTGTGCTGTCCCACGCTGGCCTTCTCGAGGCCAGCCCAGCAGATTGGACAGAGAGCCAGGGCCACCCAAGTGTCACACTCACTCCACACACTCAGTCTCCGTCCAGCCAGATTCCCTGGTCTCTGGCCCTTTCTGGAAGCCACCGAGGAGTCAACACTCATGGGTCTGAGCTCCTAGAATCTGTCTCCCCTACTCCTTGGAAGTCTCACCCCAGTTTCTGTTCCGGTGTCTGCCCCTCCCTACCCAGCCGGCCCTCCTCCAGTCCTGGCCAGTCAGCAGGTCCCAGCCCAGCCCCCAGGTGAAGCTGACGCCCAGAGGATGGGGGGCCCGTGTGAGCCCAGCCCACACCTTTCTACCGCTCCCCACCCTCACCCACCTCTCGCCTCTTCCTCCACTCCATCCTGGCGGGGCCTCTGCTCCCCGCCCCACCCTTCGGCCCACCGACCTGCTTGTTCAAGCTGCTGCCTCTGAACGCCCTGCAGCCTGACTGAACCCGACGACGCGCGGGCTCCCAACACACAGCCCAGCTCAGAGTCCAGGCAGCTGCCCCTCGGCAGCGGGGTGGGGACCTCGAACCCTGCCTATCCGCCCTCCACCTGTCTCTGCAGCCGCCTCCTGCCGGCACAGAGCTCCCGCGGCCGCCCGCGTGCCCTTCCTGCCTGAGAACCCAGCTCCCAGCCACCACACCACACACCTTCGAGTCTCACATTGTGCTAAGATCTAACGCAAATGCTTTCTCTTGGGTACTGTGCTTTAAACGACAACGTTTTGCATTTTCATGCCGAAATAAAGGTGAAGACTCCCCATGTCGAGAGGTGGCTGCACACGCCACGGGGCCCAGGGCGTGGCTCTGGCGGCCTTGGGCAAGGGAACAAGCCTGTCATGCGGAAGGAACGAAGGAGGGAAGGAGGCAGGAGAGGCGGAAGCTCCTGCGACTGCCATTGCCCATGGAAGCTGTGGGTGGCAGGGCCCCTTCCAAGTCCAGGGGTTTTACCCAAAAGTCAAGCTCAGTCTCTGACGTTCACCTCACTTGCTTTGTTTTTACCATCAGCACGGATTTATGTAGAGACAGGTTCCTCCGCCTGGAGTCCAGGCTGGTCCCTGGGCCGGTGAGCGCAACACCTGCAGCTCCGGGAAGCCGCTGCTCCGCGGCTGCGTGTCACGGCTGCTCAGACTGGCCCAAGTCCGCCGGAGGAGCCGAAGAGCCCGGGGCTGGCGCAGCAGGGCCTGGAGCTGAGGGAGCAGGCAGGCCCGTGAGCTTGGCCCCGACCAGGCGCTGCCAGACCGAGGACTTCCCTGTGGCCTGGGGCCAAGAGCTCACCCGCAGGCCACCGGCCTCCTTGAGCCTCAGTTTCTTCGCCGGTGGAGTCTTGGTCCCTGACTGCTAGGTTCTCACGTTTTCAATGAGGTCAAATAGGACAGCACCCAGCAGCCTTCCTGGCACAGAGCTGGCCCCGCAAGCCCCGTCACCTAGCCCCAGCCCCAGCTACAACGACCACCTCGGCTGGGTCAGAGCCCAGTCGGACCCCAAAGGAAGAAGTGGTGGCCCTGCGGCTGGCCCACCAGCGCCCACCCGGGCCAGAGGGCCTGCGAGGGTGGGCTGTCTCCGCAGGAAAGCCACAGATGACCATGGTTCCATCCACGCTTACAGAAAAGAGGAGGGCGAAAAAGTAAACACACACGCATTTTCTGAGTGTTTTTGTCAGCTTTTTGTTTCGTCTTGTTTCGAACACTAGGATTTATTTTCAAACAGCACACAGACCGTCTGCGGGGCAGGGCCAGGCTGGGCTGGCATCTGGCCCCACCCACAGCAGCTGCCAGGAAAAGAGGACCCTTGCCCGGTGACACGGCCGAAGCTTCAGGCAAGCGTGGGGCTGGCAGCCCCCGCCCCGCCCTGCGGCCGGGCACACATGCGGCGCGGGCAGGGGTGCCAGGAACTCAACTAGGGGACACAGCAGCTCCAGGAACACTGGCGAATTCCACCGACTTGCGGGACGGGGCTCTCTGGAAAACCACCCAGTCCCCGGGAGAATACCTCTGCGGTCTCTCCTCTCGATTTCCCTTTGTTTCGCAAAAGTTTAAAAACAAAAACGAAAAAAATAAAAATAAAAAGAACCACACATTTTTCGGGAAGAGGTGTTCTTCACATGCCCGGAGGCCACGCGGGCCCCTCCGTCACTGCACCCGCTCGGTGAAGTTCTCAGGGAAGACACCGCGGCACTTCTCCAGCTCCTTGTGCTGGTTCCAGTCGCTCTCCTTCACACCCATGAGCCAGCCTTCATCCTGCGGGGACAGCCGGGTCGCAGAGCCCACAGGCGTGCGTCTCTCCTGTCCTGATGCTCTCTTCCTTCAGCCTGCCAAGCCCACCCTGAGAACACCTCCTCCAGGCAGCACTCCCTGATACTTGCTGAGACCTGTGCCCACCATCGCTCCCACCGCTGCAGCCAGCCCACCCTCAGGTGGACTCAACCTGGAGCTGTTCTGGCGACCCCTCCTCACCTGGAAACGCAGCCTGACTGCTGCCCTGGTCTGGGCGTGTCTACAGGACTCCTCAACCCAGGCAAGGGGCTTCCCACCTGCTGGTGCCTGCAGAGGACATAACTGTCCTTCCAGGCTTCCAGACGCCTACAAACTATACCAGAATGTGCTGGGAGCAAGGACCCGTTAAAAGCTTCTAGAGAGACCCACGGCCGCCCCACCAATCCCTTCAGCGCTGACTGGCCCTTTGCTTCAACACTGACCCCTCACCCCTCGCAGGGCTCCTCCCCACGCCCTGACAACCTTCAGGCCCCACACCCTGGGCCCCGGAACTGCAGTGGCCATACACCCCTGCCCAAGGCTGGGCCGCTGCTGCCCCTGCAGCTGGGCTCTGCCCGGGGCCTGCCTGGGTCTTTGCTGTTTCCGTGTGCCATTACAGGCCTTGTCACAGACCCTATTTATGTCCTATCTCAGTCCGCTCAGCCATTCCGGGACCACTCCCACTGTGGGATTCCACCAGGATTGTGCTTCCTGAAACCCCTCCCAGCCAGGGCTGGCCCACGGGGAGGTCAGTGGAGTCGGGGGTGGGAGAACAGAGACTCAGCACCAAGCCCTGGAGATTCTTGTCACGCAGGCTCCTGCCCAGGGCCTCAGTGAGCACCTGCTGCCCTCACGACCCAGCCCAGGACCCCCAGGCAGGCCGGCTTCGTCCCAGACCCAGCCGGACCTGGCACCCCACACCCCCGACAATCCATTCACACAGACGTGTTGACTAAATGGGTTTTCTGGAAGCAGGAAGACCCCAGCCAGGCCCCCTGCGCACGGCCCGAGGGCACTCGGTGGCTCAGCTGTGGCTGAAGCCTGGATGCCCGCGTGGGCACCACCGACACCCCACAAGCACATGTGCTTTCTACACAACCAGGGAGGCTCCTGCCCAGGGCCCACGGCCACCAGAGCAGGCAGCTGACCTGGACCCAGAAGGGACCCATTTAGCGCCCAGGCTGAGGGGAGCCCTCACTTCGAGGAGATTAACATGGAGACACCACAGCAGCAGGAAGAGGGTCTGGAAGGCATGTGGGGTGACACTTGGCTGGGGACACGGCTGGGCAGCCTGTGGCCCTGTGTGGCCGGGGGCAGGGCCCGCCTGGAGGGGCACGCAGGACCGACACAAGCCCAGCGAGAGCCAGCGCTCAGGCCATGGCTCGGTCCAGCTGCAGAGCAGGCACCGTGCAGGCAGCGACCTGTCCTGGGAGGAGGGCAGGCCCCAGGGACAGGGGCCAGGAGGGAACAGGGAGAGAGACCAGGATGCAGACGCTGAGGGACAGCAGAGCAGGGGCCGGGCCAGGGAGATGGGGGGCAGGGGAGAATGGGCCAGGGAGATGGGGCGGCAGGGGAGAATGGGCCAGGGAGATGGGGCGGCAGGGGAGAATGGGCCAGGCAGATGGGGGACAGGGGAGAGCTCAGGGACAGAGGAGGCTGGGGTGGGGAGCTGTGGTCCTCCTGGCCTGTGCTGCCCCCTGCCGGCCAGCCCCGCCAGAGCGGCCCCCCAGCGCTACCTGCTCTTCCGGGTTCTGGAAGGGGATCACCAGCACCACGTCGCCAGCCTTGAGCTGCAGCTCGTCCGTGTCTGTGGCCGTGTAGTCGTGCTGGGCCTGCACCTGCAGGGGGTGGGGAGAGTGTGTCAGACCTCTGGCCCCAACCCCCGGCCTGCACAGCACTAGGCCTTGTGTGTGCACGGTGTGGCCACGTGGAGACCCTCAGCGCCTGAGAGCAGCGGGACGGGCCTCAGAAGCCATCCTGCCTCCCGCAGTGGCCTGCGGATGACTGCGGGAAAACCAGAGCCTCCCAGGGCTCAGCGTCCCATCCCCCCCCAGGGCACCGAGGGATGCGGTCAGAGGCAGCGGGTCGCTAGCCTGGCTCACCTTGAACATGAAGCCCGGGGGCAGGTCCAAGCGCCCAGCCCCGCTGCCACCCTCCACAGTGCCGTTCACAGTTGCTGGGAAGGTCTCCACGACGACAGCAGGAAGAGAGCTCTGGGGGCAGGGAGCACAAGTCAGCTGGGCAGGGAGGGGTGCAGGGAAGGCCAGGGCCACCGCGGAGGGGGCGGGAGGGGAGACATCTGCGCCTGGTGCCAGACCGGCCTGCGCCCGGTTCCTCAGCAGGAGCCAGGCCTGGACCAGCACAGGCGAGGAGCGTGGGGAGCCGCAGGCAGGCGGACGGGCAGCGGGGAGGAAGAGACGGGGCTTTGGTCCCTGCTGTCTTACGGAAGCTGCTTCACTTGCCGCTGTCTCCCCGGGCTCCTGGGCTCCAGCCGCAGGTTGGGTCCCACCCGCCACCTCTGAGGCCTCTGCTGGCTGCAACATAAATGCCGGCTTGGAGTCAGACACAGGACGGGACGATGAGACCGGGACAATGGGAAAGCGGCCAGAGGCTGGCAGTGCCCAAGTGGGAGGGCAGGGGCATTGGCCAGCGCCTTGCACAGTCAGGGACCCCCTGCAGCAGGCCGGGCCCTGAGCGTGGGAGCAGCTGAAGAGAAGGTGCGGGCGGGCCCAGGAATGCTGATGGACGTGCCGCCGAGAAGCCTAGAGCCGGCCCTGGGTACCCTCCGACCCAGCCTCGCAGGCCCCACCCGCTCGCCCTGCCCAGGGGCCCCTCGCAGGTGGCCCGTGCCCAGGGACGGCTGCACCTGCCCGCCCAGCCTGAACACAACCCAGGGCAGGCCGGGGCAGCCCATGCCCAGCCCCGGAGGCCGCCTCCCCTGAGGGGCGCAGCAGGGCTCCGGCACCCCAGCAGGGCTGGGCCGACCTGGCTGACAGACTCCGCCCCGCCCAAGGGCTGCAGCCAAGTTACTCCCCGGCCTCGCCTCCCTTTCCTCATCTGCAGGAGGAAGTGTCTGACTGACAAGGTCACGGTGAAGATCACAGAAGGAAATTCTGACAAGCGCTCGGCACAAGCCCATAGGTGCTCTGAGTGCTCCTCCCTCCCGCTCTGGGAGGCTGGGCTGGGGGGGCCGGGCAGGAGGGTTAATGTGCCCCAGCCAGGCCCACCCCCCACCACGGAAGCCCTGGCGACAGGCCCATCCGTCGGGGGGCTCCTGGCTCAGGGCCCCGTCCTCACCCTCAGGCCCACGGTGGCCTGGTCCGTCCCCCTCCTCAGGGCTCTTCCTCCAGGCTGCCCCCCAGAGGCTGGGGGTGAGCCAGACACTTACTTGGGCAGTCCCCGGCTCGGCCGTCTGGCTGGGCCAGGCCACAGCAAAGGTGCCCTCAGCAGCACTGGGCTCCCCGGAAGGCAAGCTGCCAGCTGGACCCTCTGTGGGCTAGTGACAGGCCGCCAGGAGAGAGTGGGGAGGAGCGGGGAGGCCAGGGTGGAAAAGGTGATGGGCAGGACGTGAGACAAGAGAAGACGGTCACCAGTGGCCAGTGCTGGCAGAGGGCGGTGGCCTGGCCGGGAACCAGCGGGCACCCACCTCCCACCCCTCATCCCTACGTCCACCAAGGGGACAGGCCACAGGCCACTGTGACCGTGCTGCGGAAGCCCAGCACCTTCTGAGGACTACTTGTCAAACGGCCCGCCAGCTACACCGTAAATACTGCCCTGGGCCTTCCCGAACTCCCGGGGGCCCCGGGGCCTGCACCCCCCAGTGTCCCTGCTTGTCAGGGGGTCTCCGGGCCTGAGCCCAGGAAGCCAGGGAGAATTCTGCTCCACCGGCACCAGTTGTTGGGCAAGTCCCAAGCCCTCCTGGAGCCTCCATGTCCTGAGCCATCAGGTGAGGGTGGCAGCTGCCCGCAGGCCCTGTTCTCAGGGGCACCCCTACCCTGCCCTTCCTGCCTCCTCAAACCATCCCTCCGCCGCCTCCTGCTCCCCTCCCAACAGCTCCACCCTCAGGCCCTCCTGGCTCGCAGGCCTCGCCCCACCAAGAAGACATCCGGGTGACCAGCCAGTCACTGTCTAGAGGGAACCAGAGGGCAACTCAGAGGACCCTTGTTCAAGCGACACCAAGGAGCCCCTTTCCCACGGACCTGACACAGAGGGAGAAGCAGCAGGACAGCTGGAGACAGGGCGGCCCTGCCAGCTCCCTGTGCAAGTGAGCACGGCGTGGGTGTGTGCGTGTGCGTGTGCGTGTGCAAGCACCTGTGAGCGGGTAGGTGGAGGGGGCGGCGCGTGAACCCGGCACGTGCAGGAGCACGGCCCCCCCAGGGACAGGCGCAAACACTCGGCTTACCTCCCAGAGGTCCCACGGAATTGGCTGAGCGCAGCAGTGAGGGGAGAAGGACAGAGTTAGCACAGAGGTTAAGACGGGGGCGGCAAGCAGTCCTGGGGACACCCCCGCCCGGCCAGGCTCTCCAGCCCAGCAGGCACAGGCTGGCCCAGAGCCAGCTGCGCCCTGAGGTCTGCCACGGGCGAGCCCCGGACATCTCTCAGGGGGCTGAGAGCCCGGGCCAGGGAGTGCCCGGGCAAGGGTGGCTGCCACGAGGGGCAGAATGCTGAGATGAACCGGCAGTTGCTGGGCAGGACTCAGCCAACCCCTCCCAACGGCCCTCCTGGCTGAGCCGTGTCTGCTCTCTGCCCCACAACCAGAGGTGATGAGGGCCGGGGCCAGGATGCGGGGGTGGGGGGCCGTGACCTGGGCCTACATGGGCCCACAGAGCTGGTGTGCGAGGCCAGCGGACCCGTGGGCAGCGGTGGGCACAACCAACCTGACCAGAGGGCGTGGGTGCCTTCGCGGGGCTTGCCACGGGCGGGAGGGGGTCAAAGTCCAGGTCCAGCAGACTGGCCTGCTCCGAAAAAGGCCCCGGGGCTTCGAACTTGGCAGCAGCAGCGGAGGAGGAAGCAGTTAGTGTCAGGCTGGGAGCCCTGGCCTCAGGTGCACACAGCAGGCCCACGCGCACACACACAGGGACACGGACACACGTCCAGGCACCGGCCCGGCCACCTCATACACACACGGGGGTGCACTGCCCACAGCCACATGCCCCGGCACAGGCCCCCACCCGGAGAAGGACAACGCCTGGTGCATGCCTCAGACGTCCAGCAACAGGCCCGACACAACGTCTCTGCCCGCAGGCTGGTGTCAGCTCCCGGGCCTGCCCCTCCTCTCTGCTCCCTGCCCCATGAGCTCCACTGACCTCGTCCCTGCCCCCAAGAGCAGTGTCAGGCCACAGCCACCGCCAGACGCAACCACCCTCAGCCCCCCAACCAGAAAGGGCCCAAAGTCAGAGGCTGCCCACAGGCCGTTCCCCAGCCCAGACAGACAGGCCCCTCCAGCGAGGCCCCCACCAGCCAGCCCCAGGGATCCAGGACGGGGCTGAGCCAGCCCACACAGCCCACGAGGCCAATCTTCAAACTGGGGGTCCCCAACATTAGGGTGCTTCAGAACCCCCTGGGCACCTGCATTAAAACTGCAAACCCTGCCCCCACCCAGAAGCCACCCCCAGAAATTCCTGCTCAGTGAGCCGGGTGCAGCTGGGAATGTGTAGGGAACAGGACAGCCCAGGAAATGGGCCTGGCCCCAACCACTCTGTGAGAAGTGCACGGTGACCAGCTGTCACGTGAAGAAAGGGGCCTTCTCAGACCACCCCGCCACCCCCACACAAGGGAGGGCCCTGCTGGGTGGGAGTGTTGACTCCCCTGAGCCTGGGGAGGGCGGCCAGGGCTGCTCCAGTGCCCAGGGGACAAGCTGCCTTCTGGGGAGGAGCCGGCTTGGCTTCGGCCTCCATCCCGTATGTGGGGCTTCCCTGTGGGGGCCAGAGCGCACTTTGCCCAGGTCCAAAGGAAGAGGGATTGGCTCAGGACACCCCCTCCCCGGCCCTCATGCAGTGCTGGAAGGACCGCAGGCCGGCAGGCGGCCTGGCTCCACTCACTCTTGAGGGGCGCCCAGCACCGACAGGGCTTGCCCCGAGGCCCGTGTCCACCCCACGGCGCCATCATGCAAGAGCTGAGACCTGGGGCTGTGTGCGGGCACTCCCCAGAGGGGCTGCCACAGCTGAGCTGCGGGCCTGTCAGGGGAGACCTGAGACCCTCAGTCCCACGAATGTTCAGCTGCCCCACAGCTCGGGGGACAAGGCATCGGGCACTATGCATGGACTAAACCACAGACAGACAGCCCTGGCCAAGTGGACTCACTTCCTGGCAGCAGGGGGCCTGAGCCCCAAGCCCCTGCCCCAGGCCTACCCAGCAACTGACTGTGCGTTAGGCCCAGCCCTGCCCATGAGCCTGGGGTAGGGCAGTCACTGCTCTGCCCGTCACGGGCCGTCTGAGGAACGAGCGCTCACGGCCCCTGGGTGCGCTCCCACCAGCAGGCGGCCAGCGTCTCTCCCCAGTACCCCCCACCGAGCCCCACAACACCCTCCCTCCCTTCTGAGAAGTCAGCCAAGCCCAGACAGCAATGCTCCCTCTGCTCCAAGAGGAGGGTCACCCGCCAGAGAGCTGACAGTCTCCTCCCTGCCCTGCCCCAGCAGGCAGCCACCCTGCCACGCAGGACTGAGACCATCCTCCCGTGCAGGGCCACAGGCTACTCACCGCACCACAGCAGAGAAGCCCTGGTGGCACCAGCATCATGGGCCAGCACAAGCCCAGCCCCTGCCCCGCAGCGCCACCCAAGGTGCACAGCTCTCCCAGCCCAGACTAGACCCGCAGGCCCGGTTCCCTGGAGATGGCACAGGGGGCAGCAAGAGGGGCATGAGGTGACCTGAGGGACAGGCACACTTGGAGCCCAGGGTGCGGGCAGTCTCTGGGCCACCTCCCAGCTGGGCCCACCCTGCCTTGTCTTAGCACTGGCCCACTGGACAGGCCACGGGTTGGGCCACAGGCTCCCCACCTCTAAAATGGGAGCACGACCCCCTCCCAGAGGGTAGTAAAAACCAAACAAGGGGGAGTAGGGCCGTGCTGGCACTGTGCCCCCGGGATGCGCTGGTACTCACGCCATCCTGCCGTCCTCGCTCACCTGCACACACGTGGCAGCTGGCAGGCCTCCCCAGCTAGCCCCGGGCAGAGGCCCACTCAAGCCCTGCAGGTCATTCGGGCCCGTCTCCACTGCTCTTCCTACAGAGGGGCTCACCTGCCCGCCAGGCCCGACCAGGGCCTCGCCCACCCACCTACTGGCGGCCTTGTTTTAAAATTCCTTAGTCCCAACCCCACGTCCTTGCATGGGAGCTTGAGGCCCCTCACCCAGGCTCCTGAGCAGAGACCACGGTTCTCAGCTGTGATGGCCACTCCCCACGCTCACCCCTCCAGCCTGTCCCTGCTCCGGGCCTCTGAGCTGCGCAAAGCACCTGCTGGGGGCACAGTCTGGGCCAGCTAACCTCCCCAAAGGGCACGGACCCTCACGGGAAGGGCCCAGCCGCAGGAGGGAGCCAGCCTGGGGCAGCCAGCAGCCTGGGGTGCAGGGAAGCCCAGCCAGCCCTGAGCCGACCTGACAATGTGTCAGCCACTGCAGCGGTGACTGGATGCGATTCTACCACCGGGGACTCCTCCCTGCCCGGCCCTCCACTCGAGCGTCTGTGAGTGGGTGTCACACACCTCTGCTCTGCAGCCCCCCCACTGACCCCATCCCCAAGTGGCTGGCAGCAGCTCTGGGAGCTAAGTCCAGGTGCCCTGGCCACTCCGGGCCGTTCCAACTATGTTCCTGCCACTTCCTCCCACTGCCACACCCCGCACGCTCTCCCCACTCCAGCAATCCCCCCTCACCACCCCGGGTCCCCCACCCCTCTGCCAGAGCACCGTCGCCACTGCGTGGAGGGTACAGCCGGTTCCCCTCTGCGCCCCTGCGCCTGGCCACAGCACGTGCTAGAGGAGGGTGATGGAGGGTGATGGAGATGATGGAGGGAGGCAGGAGCGAGGAGGCTCAGACCAACCTCTCTGGCCAGATTCCCGGCTCTTAAGACAGAAGCCCAGGGCGTGGGATGGAGGGCGGAGACCATGCATGCCCAGAGAAGGCAAGAGAAGTGGGCAGAGCTGGGCCGCGGCGGCCGCGGCTGACCTGGGAGGGGGTGGTCACGCTGATCTCAGGGACAAACGTGTCCTCAAACAGGCTGAGGATCTGCTCCTGCTTGACCTCCTTGGACGGGGTGTGTTTGGGAGGCGGAGGGACTGGTGGGCCTTTCCGGAGCTGTGGGTCGGTGGCGGGTGAGGGGGCCGCGCAGGGAGACAGACAGAGACAAAGCCACAGTTAGTCACACCCCAGGCCACAGCCCCACCCAGGCCACTGAGGAGGGAGCAGATGACAAGTCACTTCCCCCCAGACACAGACACCAGGACCAAGGCCACCTGGAGGAGACCGAGGCAGGGGTCCAGAACCCAGAACCCCTGTGCAGAGAGAGAGGAGAAAGAGGGGAGGGGAAGAGAGAAGTGAAGGGGGAAAGAAGGGGGGGAGTGGAGGCCCCGGCTGCTTCCCGGCCGACTGCGGGAGGCCGTGGCTCCCCCCTCCCTGTGGGGAGAGTCCCTGCAACAGCCGGGCCAGACTGCCCTGCCCACCGCTGCCCTTCCTGCAGGCCCTCTCTCCGGCCCAGCCCAGCTCTGCCTCAGTCGGCCCCTGTGGACGCCAGCACGGAGCCAGGGCCCGGCAGAGGCCACACGCCTGCCCGCCAAGTGTGGCTTCCTCGCACGTCAGACTCGGGTAATGACAGTGTCAGCCTCACAGGGTGGCTGTGAGGATTCAGGAATGAAAACACAGAAGGGCTGGCACCGTGCCCGGCCCAGAGGAAGCGCTGTTCAGAGCGGGCTCCTGTCCCTGCCCTCAGCAGGGCTATCCTAACGGCTGTGGGACGTGGGGCGGCAACAGCACAGAACAGAGACAGGCTGCCAGGAGCCACGCTGGGAGGCCGCCACCCGCAGGCTCAGGGCAGGTCTGCGCCTAGGGCCTCCGCAGAAACCTGGAGGACCTGGGGGCAGGCGGGGGTCCCGGAGCCCAGGGCCTGTACCCCCAGCCACCCCACACTCCCCTCCGAGCCCATCCTCTTTCTGTCCCTTTACAGGTCCCACACGGCCACCTGGTTGGGCTCCTCCCTCAGCCCCCTGCAGGAGAGAAGGCCAGGAAGAGGGAAGACGGCCACCTCCGGAGATGCCGGAGCCCTGGGAGCTGAGGGCCCCAGGGCCTCTGTCCAGGGAGGAAAGGAAGACGGACAGAGTCAAAGGCCAGGGAAAGAGGGGACGGGAGGGCGCTGCAGTGGGGGGGCCACCTGGGGAGGGACACGGTCACAGATGCCGCCCTCCCACCCCACTCCCTCCAAAGCAGACCAGGCCCACAGAGCGAGCCTGGGTGGGCTGGGCCCAAGGAGACCAAGGTCCAGGTCCACACCCCACGGGGCAAAGCTTCCGGCTCCAAACCTACCAGGCCCAGGCCCGGGAGGGGACAGAGGAGGAGGAGGGAGAGGGGATGACAGCTGAGCAGGACGAGGAGGAAGGCGGGGACAGGCCCGGAGACATCGTGCCTACCTGAGACGGGGACTTGGGGAGGGTAGCCCCAGGGGCAGCCCCCCCAGCAGGCTCTGGCTCGTGGTTGACTCTGATCTCGGGGGTGGCGGCAGGGGAGCCATCGGGCGGAGGCGAGGGGCTCTTGTTTCCTTTTGCAGGGGCGTTGTCACTGTGGAGGCAGGGCGAGAAAGGGAGCCGTGTAGGGAGACCGTGGTGAGAGGGGTGCGTGTGCACACGTGCGGACCCCCGGGCACTGGAGGGGGGAGCTGTGTGGACGTGTGTGCATGTGCCCCAAGGACCCACGTGTGAAACTGTACACGTGTGCATGTATGTGCCCCGTGGACCCAAGTGTGAAACTACATGCTTGTATGTGAGAGAGACAGAATGGGCAGGAACGTCAGGATCTGGGTTGTGGGCCTTCAGAGTGGGGGGCCTGCCCTGGGCACAGTGACAGCACAAGGCGCGACTCTGGGCTGGAGGTCTGTGGTCCCCAGGGGTGTGGGCAGGTCCGTGGGAACTACTCGCCAAGGAGGCCAGGCCAGCTGCCCTGCAGGCTCCCTGGGGCTCTACCCCAGCCCACGCTGAAGAGCGGGAGACCCACAGCACGAGAAAGCCAGACTTCCCAGGGGCAGTGAGTCCCAGCCCTCTGCTGGGGCCCGATCCCCCGGCCTGCCCCCAGGCCTGCCCACAGCCCTGTCACACGCCGGCACCAGCATGCCTCCTGTCCACACACCCGGTAGGGCACAGGATGCCACTGGCGGTCACAGGCAGGGCCTGGGTGACAAACAGTGGCACCTTCGTGGCAGAGGAGCGGGCAGCCAGGGATGGAGGGGGCAAGGCCCCCAAGCACAGCGCCCAGTCCTGGAGGTGACGGGGCAGACAGTGTGACGGTGGCCGGCACGAAGGGGCGGGAGAGGGACCCTCCGTAGGTGCCTGCAGAGAGGCACTCAGGGACAGCGCTGCCCGCCACACAGCCACTGGACACAGGGGCAGGGACGTGAGTCTAAATTAATTTAAACTTAATTTAGATTACAAGTTCAGCTGCTCAGTCACACTGGCCACATGTCCAGTGCTCGACAGCCACATGAGGTGACAGGCACGCAGGTCTAGAAGGATACAGCAGAAACCAGCCACGGAGGGACCCGGGGTGACAACGGGACGGTGGGAGAGACACTGCTGGCACTGTCTTCCCTCTGTGCATTTGTGTTTTATGGGAATGTATTTGCCGCCTTAAACAACGCATGGAAATTACACATACGTATACACACGCGGTTTTAGAGCCAAAACCCCCACCATGCTGCAGCGCCCGCTCCCGGAGCCCTCGGGCGGCCTTCCTCGCGCGCTGTCCCCAGCAGGCCCGGCTGGTGCGGCCGCCCAGGGGAACGTGCCCCGTGAAGCCAGGCCGCCTGGGCAAACTGGCTGCCCTGCGCCCCCGCCTCCTTCCCGCCCAACACACACGACAGCACAGGCAGCCCTGCCCGGCAGCACCACACGCAGGCGGGTTACGGGTTAGTGGCGCTCCGGGCGCAGGGCGCAGGGCGCATGCACAGGGCCACCCGGGGTGCTGGCCCTGCGCCCGCAACGCAGCACTCACTGCAGTACCTGTTCTTCTTTCTACGCAGCCGGGAGAACAGTTTAGTTTTCTTTCTGTGGGGACGGACAGGATGTGGAGGCCTTCACTTTGGGGAAAGACCAGATGCAGGGCTGGCCTGTGCCCTTTCCTCTTTGCCAGTCCCTCTGCTCAGAGGGCAAAGGGTCAAAACCTCCCCCAAGCGCCGCAAAGAGGACCTGGGCCTGCCCTGGCTGGCCTCAGCACGCAGCCAGCTGCCGGGGCGGCGCTGACAGAGCCTGGCGAGCTGCAAGAGGCTTGGGGCAAGGACGTCCTCCCTGCCTGTGGTCCCAGTGCCCCAGGGCTCCGGGCACACCCCGAGTGCCGGGAAGGGGTCCGCTGGCCAGTGTGGGCCGCTCTGGTGGGAAGGAGGCTCACCAGCCTCCACTCCTCGCGCTTCCCGGGGGAGGCGCCAGCACTGCCCAGGACAGCCCCGCCCACCGCCACCCCCCTCCTCCCCCGCCCCTCCTCCCCCACCCCGGACGCCCCCAGGCCTGGCAGCTGTCCCTGCCTTTGGCCTCTATTCACTCCCTCCCCCAGCTGCCCACCCCAGCCTCAGGGCACCTACTTTATGTTCAGGGAAGGAAGGGGCAGTGGCATCCATGAATACCTTCTCAGGCCTGCACAAGACCTCAACTAGCCCAAGAAGCAGTTTTATGGAGGTTCGTCAGCGCCGTGTGTGCTCTGCTTTGACACCCCTGTGTGCACACACTCTCGCCACGCCCACACCGGACACTCCTCACACACACACACATGCAAGAAAGGAGGGGACACCCCAGTCCCGCTGCTGTCCCTGAGCCACAGCCAGAGGAAGAGGCATTTCCCCCCTCCCTGGGGGTTCCTCTCAGGAAACGGGGATCTCTTTGGCAACCCCGCCTCCCTGAGGGGCAACAGCTGAGGACAGGGACCAGGCCAGCCGCTGTCCAGGGACTCGGGTTATCCCAAGAGCCGCGTCCCTGCTCTGAAGAGGACGCTCGCTCTCAAGAAGGCTGCACACCCAGGAATCATTCAGTCCTGCTCCCGTAAGCCACCTCTGCCCTGACTGCTCCTGCTCCACAAATGGGGGGTCAGGCGCCAGGCTCAGACCTGCAGACTGCTCGAGGTGCCCCCTCCTCAGTGGGACACAACCAGAGGAGTGAGGGTGGCCAAGGACAGAGACCTGCCCTCACCTGATTCCCTGAGCACAGGGAGGCCAAGCCAGGAAGGTCCCCAGACCCCCAGGGCCAAAGCCATGAGGGGCCCAGGTGGACACGACAGCGGGGCCACAGGCAGGACCGCCCGCCGTGCAGAGACCAGGGCTCCCCACACACCCACTGCAGCGTGGGGGCGGGGCTCACACACCTGGGCTGGGCCTTGACAGTGAAGGTGTTGCTCCCGTGCTGCTTCTCCAGGCTGACCAGCACATCGTTGAGACTCTGGTTGAGCTGCAGGAGGGACAAGGAGGTGGGGGCTCGAGGGCCACCAAACAGACCTGCATCCCCCAAAACACCTCTATTCCACACCTCCCCCACCCCAGCCCCTACTGCTGCCCAGAACAAACTCCTCTTCCCTCACCAGTGCGAGCTGGAACCAGCACACCTAACCCAGACAGACCAAAGTGGACTGCGTTGCCAATACCAACCGTTTCTGGTGGCCATCTTTTCTCCTTCTTCTACTTGTAGGGCTATCCTAAACCACACAGCTTGTACTGTTCTACATATTTTTCTTAAAAACTGTTTCTATAGACTGTTAATCTAATTGTTAAGGTCATTTTGCCAAGATGCCTTCAGATCACACTACAAATTCCACAGATTTCACTGAAAGAACAGGCAAGAGAGGAGGTTTATGCCTGGCACATGGCGATTCTCATTACTGAGAATGTTTCCTTCTTTGATTTGGCCACTAGGAAGCTCAGAGCTGAATTTTTCTCCCACGTATAAACAACTGTGCTCTGTGGCATATCTTTCCATGGACTAACTTTACATAAATGTTTCCTTCTCTAAAATACCTGTTTTTTAAACTTGTTATAAGTTGTCTGAAATCTATGAAGAGAAGGAGAGAAAGTAGGAAGGAAAGAGAAGGCCCACTAGGCAGGAACTCAGGGATGTGAGTACAGAGAGGCCCCAAGATGGCTTTCCTCCTCCAGCCCTGGGCCTGGAATCCACCATCACTTCCTTCCTCTGGGCCCAAGAGAAAAAGTCAGACACACCCACTGAGCAGAGTGGGTGAGCTTCCAACACTGGGTTTCTCCAACAGCATTTGGGGGCGCTTCCAACACTGGGTTTCTCCAACTGCAAAGTTAAACAACTTTGCGTTTTAACTGCCAGATAAGATGAAAACGACACAACACAGGAATGCAAGCTGACCAGACCAGACCCCTTCTTATGCCAGATTCTGGCAGATGAAGCTGGCCTATTTCAACGTCTTAAGAAACAGAGGACAAAAAATTAAAAATTGAGAAAATTTTAGTCATTTATTTGTTATTTTCCTACAAACTGGGAAATTGCTACCATTTTCTAACACTGAGCTCCCTGGGCCAAGGTTGCTTGAGAACTCGTTCCTGTCTGAGAGGGGCTGGTCTGCATTCCCCACCTGTCTGTCCAGGGTGTGGGGAGGGGCCAGGGCTGCACCCAGGACCCACTCTCAGCCTCCCCAGCGTGCCCAGCAGCTCCCACTGGGCCTGGGCACCCGGGGTAGGTGTTAGTCAGCTCCCCCCCAGCGTGTCCTGAACCCCAGCAGAGTGGGGGCTCAGGCTGCCCCTTCTGTGCCTCTGACTCTGACCCTTGGCCAGGGTGGAGTGTGGCCCCCAAGGGGTCACCAGGGCCTACCTTACTCATCTCCTTGTGAAAGTTTTCCTCCAGACCAGCAATGCTCTGAAATGTGTTGACATAGAACCCCACGCGGCTGCAGGAGGGAGGGAAGGAGGGCCAGGAGGGCCAGGTGAGCAGGGCAGAGCAGGCCCCTCTGAAACACACACACACCCACATTCGAGACACAGACGCTGAGGGGGGGCACGGGGCAGATCGCAGACACGCAGGCTGCACACTCCGGGCAGGCATCTGGCGCCTGGGCCCTCACCTGTTCCACAGGGAAGGCAGCTCCTCCTGCAGATCCACATTCATCTCCTCAAACACCTTCTGGGCTTTGATGAGCTCCTCCTCGGCCTGGGGGCAGGATGAGTCATTCCCCTCTGCTGGGGGCCGTCCCTGCCAGCCCAGCCCAGGCCCAGCCGCCCCCCTCCTGGACCAGAGCTCTGGGCAAGGCAGAGGCTGGGCTGGACCTGCAGCCCCTCCCACTGCAGCCCCTCAGGGCCCGCAGCCGGGAGACCCCAAAGGGAGAACCACAGCGCTGGGAGCCGGGGGAGCCAGACGGGCCTGAGGGCTGGGGCACAGGAAGGGCACAGGGCAGACCACACAGGCCCAGCCCGAGGGAGCTGCGCACTGGCACGTGGACCCCCAGGCTAAGGGGCCCCGCTGTTGCCGCCTCCCCTCCTACCCCTTTCTAGGGCAGCTGCCGCTCAGCACCGCCTCCCTGGGGCAGTCCTTCCCAGCGAGCCCTCGGCTGCGACCTGCGCCCCCAGGCAGAGGTCGCAGGCGGCCGCTCAGGCACCTCCAGGCATGCCGGCCGGGGCGGGGCCGGGGCCGGGGCGGGACGTGGGCGGGGCCGGGGCGGGGCCGTCCGAAGCTCCCCCCACGCCCTCCCCGGAGCCGGCCGCGCCGGGAGCTGCCGCCGGGCGGTGGCGCTAAGGCCCCGTCGCACAGCTGGAGTGACCGCGAGGCGGCGGCTGAGTCACAGACCCGGCCGGCCCGGGGGAGGGGGCTCTGCTGCTCGCTCCTGGAGGGCGCTGCCGGGGACAGTGACTCAGGGGGGACTTGGAGTCCAGGTTTGAGTCACGGCCCAGGAATGCGGCGGCCCCACCCAGGGGAGCGCTTCCCGCCCGTAGCCGCACGTTCTCAGGCTGCGCTGGGGCCTCCGGCGAAGGCAGCCAGCTGGCCGGAAGGCCACTTAGCCACAAAGCACACGGTTTCTCCGGCCGCCAGCTGCCCCACCAGGCTCCAGGCACCGCCCCCGCCGGGCCCACAGCCACCTCAGGGACTAGCTAGAGTGGGCGTGGGCTCCTCGCCTGACCTTTCAGGATCTAAGTTTAAAGGTGGAATAAGAAAAAAAGAAATGTCTACCTCAACATGCCTGCCTCTCTTGAGACGGATGCAGTCTCAGGGGTCTGGGCACAGCCACACCAGGGCCAGGCTGAGAACACAGATCCGCCCCCACCCTCAGGGCCATCCCTGACTTTCGTCCCACTGCCTGGCAGGGGCTGCCAAGGATGGACCATGGCACCCATGGAGTGAGTGACTCCCACCGTCACGGCCCAAGCCCTGCACTGTCTACCCTGCACACCTCCCGCCCTCAACAGCCAAGAGTCTTCCTCAAGTGCCACATTTCCCAGTCCCTGTACCCTCTAGGGCCACCTCTCCATGGGGACGGAGCCGCCCCACCCACTGAACCTAACTCCCCCTGTGAGCAATCTGAGGACAGCAGTATTGGTGGCGCAGCAGCTTGTCTAGGGAGCACATCTCTGGGCCAAGCCACGCTCACGTGGCTCAGCAATGCTGCTTCGGACAAGGGGGTGGTTCCATTCTAGAGTTCCTGGAAGTCAGGGTCTGTATCTTGTATCCCCTTTGGGTCACATCCTCATATTCTGGCACTTGGGAGTGGCAGGGAGTGAGGGAAGAACTGTCCACTGTGGGGGAGGGCTCGCAGCCCCCACGGCTCCACGGCACGCCCACAGACGGGAAGAGCAGAGCCATGTGGGCCCAGGGTCCTGCAGGCAGGTTTCCGGGGGCTGTGGCACGTGTGGAGAGCAGCTCAGAACTAGATCAGGGGACAGGTGGTGCTGGTCGGCTCCCCCAAGTGCAACTTCATTGTCTCCCCTAAGTCAAGTCCACCAGGGGGGCAGCCCAGGGCCCCACATGCCCCAGCTCACAGCCAGCCAGCCACCCACGCGTAGCTCCAAAGGCTCTCCATGAGGCGGGATGGGGACAAAGAGGATGTGCTCAAGTAAAAATGGGATACAAATGGAAAAGCCAATTTGGCTGAAAGGTGAAACATCTGCAGTCCAGCAGCCACAGATGCAATCACTTCCCTCTCTCTCCTGCTGCTCCCCCAGGGTGAGCGCTGGGGCCCTCCCAGCAGGACCCAACCACACCTATCCCAGGAGCCAAAAGCAGTGGGCAGGCCCCATCCCAGGCCCCATGGCCTACCAGGGGCTTTTGCTACCCAGCGTCTTCCAGCTGTTTTAGGGGAAGTTATGCAGAAACTCTGACTCTGGATCAGTAGCTCCATTCCCCCTTCCAGCCCAAGTCCTGAACTGACAGGCAAGGGCCCACCCACCCAGCCCTCACTCCTCCTCCAGGCCTATGGAAGCTCCCTGGCCATCTCCCCCAGTCCCTGGAGAGGCAGGGTTATCTCGACCCCAGGATGAGGCTGCCAACACTCAGTGCCTCCAAAAACAGCCTATGGCCTCAGCCTAAAGAAATCAGGCAGCCAGTCAGGTAGGAAATTGGGCAGCAAGCCACGCTGAGCCCAGAGCTGTCCACACTGCAGGGCTCAGTACATGTGGGTTGAAGATGATGAAATCAAGAGGTGGCCCAGAAAAAATGGGGCAGCAGCCCAGAGAGAAACCCAACCTCCCAGTCCCCTATCACCCGTCCCCACCACACCCCCTACTGTGGGAATATGAAGGAGTACAAGAGTTTCATACAGGCTGTGTCTACATTGCCCTGAAATATGCCTCAGTTTCACTGGAGAGAAAACGATGTGGCCCACCTCTCACAGGGCAGTGCATCCAGGGTCCCTGGCCACATTGGCCCATTCCAAGGACAAGGGCTGAGAAGAGTAAAGTATCTACTGCCACGGTGCAGGGATGGCCCCGGAGTTTTGTACAAGGAGCCTCCTCCAGGAAGCCCCCCAGGACCACTATGTGCTGAGCACTTGCCCTCCACGAAACCCCCAAACGGCCAGCCCTCCGGGCCTCAGCAGCCCAGCCAGACTGGAGAGCCCTCCCGGTGTCCTCTCTGGAGTCACCACAGGGGCCCTACAGGTCCCAGGCCAGCTGTGGCAGGGAACACCCACCTGGAGCCCAGCCAGGGGCAGGATAATAACTCAGGGGCTTGAGTCAGGAGAGCCCCGACTCTGCCCCATCCAGCCCTGGGACACTGGGAGGAGACTGTGCCACTCTGGGCAGGTGTGTCTGCTCAGTAAATTCAAGATAACCTTGGAATGCTTGTAAGGCTTGAAGGACAGCACATGCCAGGGGACAGGAGCCTTCCCAGAGAACATACAGCTGAAAGGCGTCCCTGGTTCCTGGATGAGCCTCGGTGAACCACCACAGACCCAGGCACTGAGGGGGTAGACCTGGGCACCCCACCAGGTCTCCCACGGCTCCCCAGCGGCTCTCTGCCCGTACACTTGGCGGCAGAAGTCCCGAAGCAGGACTCTCCAGCAGAGGCCTTTGGAGACGCCCTGCCCGCTGCAGCTCTGCCACTGCCACTCAGGGCCGTGTTCAGACACCAGCCCTGCAGCCCCGGCCCAGGGCGAGAGGACAGGACGACAGACTGGAAGGCACCAGCGCGTGCAAGGTTAGAAGCCAGTGTCACCTGATTTCGGAGCAGGTTAGTTTGAGCTACGAGATGAGCCTGCAGTTTGCCTTGGCACCACTGGGGGGCGGCTTTCTCAAGCAGCGAGACAGGCTAGGGGGGGCCGAGGGAGGGAGAGTGGAGAGACGGGAGGGGGTGGGAGAGAGAAACAGAGACACAGATATTAAACACCACGTCCACGCCCCCAAACACGGTGACAGCTGAGCCAGCCACCCGCCAGGGGCCGCCCGGCAGCAGGTGGAGGCCCTGAGGCTAAGAGAAGCGAGCCCCAGGGCAGGGAGGGGACTCCAGCTGCAGAGGAGGGGAAGGGTGAGAGTCGTTAGCAGGGCAGAGGGCTCGCAAGCACAGTCGCCCAGGGCGCAGGGGGCCGCCCTCAGCCCCCCACCGCGTGGCGAGCGTGGCCAGCCCTGCGCCCACCGGCCTGCTCCAGCCCAGGCAGGGCCACACGGATCCTGTGACAGAATTCCACTCGGGGCACGCCAGGCAGGGCGGCGCCGCTCCAGTGAAACCCAAGCCAGGCCTACTCGCATGCCGGAAAGTGGCCTCGGATGGGGCCAAGGGGCCGGAGAGGCCGGTGGCGGGGAGGGAGAAGTGATCGTGAGCCCCCACCCAGGCACCCACAGGGCCTTTCACTCACGGCCTGGGCGGGCACCGTCCCCACCCCCACTCAGCGACCTTGCACTAGGCAGACGAAGGCTCCACCCTGCGGACACCCGGCCTCCCTGCCCCGTCCCTGCAGCTCTTCCCACCATCCTTCAGCCCTTACCTTGGCGATTTTGGCTTCATCCTTCTTTTTAGCCGTTTGAAGGGACTCAAAATGGTGCCGGGCACTGTCGTAGTCCACCAGCTTGCGCCCCCGCTTGGCGATGCGTGACTGGGGGACAGATGGGGATGGGGCTGAACAGGACCTGGTGCCCATGCGGAGGGGCTGAGCCAGGTGGGCCCAGAGAAGCCGGTCGTGGGCCAGGCCTGCACAGCCCTGGAGGGCCCAGGCGGTATCCACAAGTCTGTCTAGGGCGTGCTCGAGCCCCTGCTGCTCGAACCGTTCTGGTGGCAAAGCACTCACCCCTCAAGGCAGTCCACCCCCACTATCAAACCATTTCCTTGCAACATGAACCCACTTGTAAGTTCCCACCAGCCAGTACCCGCGTCACCCAAGTCTATTCCTTGGCCTGGCCCTGAGCTCCTTAAAGACGCCTCCTGGGCCCTGGCTTCTCTCCAGAGCCACCACCTTCAGCCTTGGGGAGCATGAGCAGTCTGCACTGGGTGGCCCCTGGGGCCAGAGTGTGATACCCCCACCCCACTCACTCCAGCTCCAGCAAGACGGTGGTGGCCCTCCCAGGCCCCAGACACCTGTGCTTCCAAGGACACATCCCCCGGGGGCCGTTCCCCTCAGTAGAGACCACAGCACGATGACAAGTCCTAGCATGTACCCAGGCCCAGCAGAGACAGCGGGCTTTGTGAACACACACAACCACACAAATACACCCAGACTCACAGACCCAGGTAGCAGATGACACCCACGACTATGCACACACACCCTTCCAAGCACACAGCATGAACCCAGGGGACCCGCAGACACACACATGCCCAGGCCTTACACACCTTCACGCTCATGTGATCACTCCCCAGCGACATGGCCGCACCTACCACACACACACACACCCGCAACCCTGAGACCCAAAGACAGGAAGGCCCAGGCCTGGGGTGACAGGGGCAGCGGGCAGCCACAGGTGGAGCAGCCCTGGAGGGAGGACATGGCAAGCAGGGGCTGCCAGCCTCCAGGACAGTCACCTCGGTGCCGGAGCCAGCCTGTGCCATGCGCCGGGCCCTCTCCGGCTCCCCTCCACAGGCTGCCAGGCCAGAGCAGGCAGACCCCCAGAGGGCCTCACCTTGATGTCAGGGAACTGGCCCAGGTACGTGTCCATGGTCAGCAGCGCCTGGTCCACCAGCTTCTGGTGGTAATCCATCCACAGCAGGTCGTTGTTCTGAAAGAGGCAAGGGCCCGAGCCTGCCACCAGGGGAGCCGGCCACACCCAGCCCCCAGCGCTCACCTCCCAGGACCTGTGGGTCAGCCCCAGCCCCATCATTTTGCAGCTCGGTGGCTTCTCAGAGCCTCGGCTTCCTGTGAAATGGGGGCAGCAATTCCTGCCCTAGAGCCTCTCGTGGGATGACTGTGGGCGTCAGGTGTGCCGAGACTGTGGCCAGCCAGGGAGGCTTTGCGAGCCACGAGCCAGAACACACAGGCGAGGGACGGCCACAATCCGTGATCTCACTCGCCCTGGTGTGAGGGTGTGTCAGAAGACCCTCAGAGAGGGCAGGCACTTGCCCAAGGGCACACAGCATGTAAGTCCCACTGGGAGGGGCCAGGGCCACCTGCCCCGTGCTCACCTCTGCGATCTTGTTTGCCTCATCCCTGCCAGGCCAGTCGGGCTCGTACACCTCCTGCAGACACTCGTTCAGCTTCTTGGAGGCCTCGTGCATGGCTGTGGGCACAGAGGAGGCTTGTGGGCCTCCCATTCACAGCCCCCGCCTGGCCACCACACGGCCCAGCTCTGCCCTGCCGGCCCCTTACCTTTCACAGAGGCCAGGTAAGTCCGGAGATCCTTCTGCAGCCGGGTACCCTCGGTCTGCAAAGAGAAAGACAAGGGCCAGGTCAGGACCTGGGGGCACACTGGTCCCCGACCCTCTCCTCCCTGACACTTCCACATGGACAACCAGGCTGCTCCTCTGACAGCAGCCACCGGTCAGCTGACCTCTCGACAGGCTGGTGCCAAGTGCACCTCAGAGGACAGCAGCTACGGCCTCTCGGCCACAAACTGCAGCTGAGCAGCAGGGAGCTCCTGGCACCATCCCCACCCGGAGACCCTGTGTCCACAGGGATATTCACCTGGCATTGGTCAGCACCTGCCCTCTTCCAGACAGCACTCTCAGCCCTGGAAGGCAGGCAGGAAGACAGGGGGCCCTGGCCCGGAGAGTACACTGGGGGCTTGGCTGAATGAGGCACACTGGCACCTCGACCTGCCCTCAGACCACCGCAGACAAGTGACCACAGGGCACAGGCCAGGTGGGGCTGCTGGCCGCCGGGCACCTTGTTCCACAGGATCAGGTGGTGCCCAAGAATGGAGGGCTCCCACCACATCGTACCAGGAACGGAGGGACTGGTGGGACCTTTACAGGGAGAGTGGCCCCCAGGGGCTTCCTGAGATGGCAGGACAAGCAGAGAGGGTAGAACTGTGGGCCAGGCCTCAAGTCCCTCCGGGCTGTCAGTATCAGAGAAGGCAGGAGCCAAGAAAGCTGGACTGCAGGTGTGAGAAGGGGTGAACGACAGGTGAGGCCAGTGATGAGGTCTGGGACCCCGCAGCGAGATGCTGAAGTTTCCAGAAGCCATGGGAAGAAAGGCGGCTTTTGGGGCCATGCAGACACGGCTCTATCCCTCAGTGGACATGCAGCCCTACGCCTCTCTGAGCCGCAGCCCCCACCAGCTGGCATGAACGATCCCTGTCTGTCCACAGGTGCTCAGGGGACAGCTCCAGGGACCCAGCCCCGAGGCTTGGCGCCAGCCACAGGAGGTGGGCCCCATGCTGAGGACAGGCATGGGGGGCAGAGCGGGGGCCTCGGGAGAGCGCAGTGGTCAGGACGACCTGCACAGGGAAGGATGCCCCCCGGCCTCCCCAGCCTGCCGCTGGAGGGTGGGCGAGGGAGACACAGACCCAGCAGCTGGCCACGGTCTCAGGAGCCCAGCGTCCTGCAGAGCTCCGGCCTGGCCAGCTCTGTGCTTCCACAGGAGCCGGAAGGTGGTCCCCCCCCCGGCCCCCGGGCACGTCAGTCTCCAAGTAAGGGCAAGCAAGGACCCAGCCACCTTCACAGCTCAACCCTGGCACCCTCGAACCTCTCCTGTCCCCCAAACAGGTCCCCCTGCTCAGCCAGAGCCTGCCCTTGCTCCCCTGGTACCCACCCCAGGGCCAGCATCTCCTACACACTGTCTTCCCACACCACTGCCCCCTCGTGACAGTCAAGGAAGGGGAGAAGGTCAGCGACTTGTCACACAGAGGCTGGGGGAGCTGGTGAGACCCTCCAAGGCCTGGGCACTCAGGACACAGGGGTTGAGCGGGTCACGGGTAGCAATGTGGCCCCCAGAACCCACAGACGTGCCGATTTCTTACGATGACACGTGCTTCTGCATGACCACAGAGACAGCCAGCAGGAGGGCTAAGGGCAGCACGTGAGACATCGCATAATTTAACAGACGGGGGGGTGAAGGAAAAACCCTCGGGAACCCCTTCAGTGGGGCACGGGGCGCAGTATATAGCCCTGGCCGGTGCTCATGCCTGTGCACGTCAAGGTCTGAGGCTCACTGCTGCGAGACTAAGCGAGGAAACAGAAGGCCGATCGCAGGCATCCAGACCTCTCTGGAATCCGTGGGGCCGGCACACGCCCTCGGGGACTGAGGAATGAGGGAGGGTCCGTCCCACTCCTGACACGGCCTCCCTAATCGTAACAGTTACGTGCTTTGTTGGCTGAGCTGACGTGGAACTGTGTGCATGATGTGATGCCACTGTGTCCTGTGTCGCCGACCCCTCCAGCCCCGGCTTCCTCCCTGCCAAGCCTTCATCTCCCAGCCACACCTCTCCCCCCACACCACACCCCAAGCCAGGGGCCCCGGCGGGTGGGCGCTGCGCTCGCCAGGGCTTCAGGCCGTGCCAGGGTCCCTTGTGCTCCCCAACAACGCTGGGCTGTGAGCGGGCACGTGGTGCACAGATGTGCGGGTGGCGGGAGCTCTGCCCCCTGTGCCCGCTGCAGCTGGCTCGCTCGGCTCCCGCCCGCCGGGCCCACCCCGCCACCCCAGCAGGGCAGCGCAGAGTGCTGCACAGAGTGCTGCACGTTTGCTTCCAGCTGGCTCCCCCAGCCCCCGACAGAGGGTGTCTGAGAAACAATTCTCTGAAGGTTCCTGGGGTTCCAGTCATACTCCTGGCAGAACCCAGCTAGGGGAAGAGAAGATTCTGGGGCCACTGCCCACCTCGGCCTGTCTCCCAGCTCCGGGACTCCGGAGTCCGTGAGGGCCTGGTGCCCGGGTGGTGCAGCATCCAGCACCCTCACACCCTGCTGCACCTGCCCCCATGCCAGCCCCCACCGGCGGCCTGAAGACCCAAGTCCCCGTCTTCCCAGTGGGTCCAGGATGCAGCGATGCCCCTCTGGCTCCAGCCCGGGCTCTGGCAGCTTTGCAGGGCAGCCTACATTGGGAGAATCAATCCTCACCCAACAGCCAGGGATGCTCACTTTCAGTGGAGACCTGGCCGGGCTTGGGGACAAGAAGGAATCAGACCATCCCAACTCAGTGACAAACAAACAGCAATGATAAACCCTGAGGTCCAGAAAGCTACAGTTGTCCCCTAGGAGGAAGAGCTTGGCTGACCTGGGACACCCAGGGCGGCTTTTAGGAGTCTCTGCGCTGGGTTTGCAGCACTCTGAGGGTACAGGAGGGGCCGAATGAGCTCTCCAGGGTCTCAGAGGGCTGGCACAGGAGGGGCTGTGCCTCTTCAGCCCTGGCCTCTCTACCCAACGAGCAGTGAGTGATTCCTTGCCCAGAGCCAGGGACTTTGAGGGACAAGTGGGTCCAGGCCACCAGGAACCTCAGCTCCCAGACCTGCGCTTGGCTCACCCTCTGCCAAATGGCCCAGCCTGCTCCAGGGAGACCCCAGCACCCGCACCCAGGGCAGCAGCTCCGGAGCTGCCCTAACCTTTCTCCCCAGCCCAGCCAGCTGCACTCAGGCCTGTGGGCCAGCTCAAGAGGAAACTCAAGAGTGAGCCAAAGGCCCCAAGGCCTGGATTTAAGTCCTGAAAGCCCCACACCAGCTGTGTGGCCTTGGAAGACTTGCTTAACCTGCTGAGCCTCAAGTACCTCATATACACAATAAAGAGAATGGCAACACCATTTCAAGGACTGCAAGGCTATGTCTGTAAAACACAAAGCAGTACCTGGCCCAAAGCAAGTACCCAAGTTACGGCAACTCCCTTAAAGGCCTTCAGAGCAGCCCACACCTGAGGAAGTCAGCTGAGTGGGGGCAGCGCTCCGGGGCTCCCAGGAGACGGAGCCAGAAGCACAGACTTCAGGTTTCTTGTTCAAGCCTACATTTTGCAAGATAGTACCTGAGGCCCAAGGGGCAGGGGCTTGCTCAGAGCCACAGAGGCAGGAGCTGTCCCCATTATGGGGTCTATCTGGACCTTAAAACACATCTTGTTATTGGCCTAGGGGACAAGCGGCCAAGGTGGCTCCCATCCCTGACCTGGAAGCTTCTCAGGCTCAGGCTCTCTGCCAGGCAGGCCAGGGTGGACTTGGCCGTGGGGCTGCTCCCAGAATGCTCCCGGTCCTCTCTCAGAACACTCCCTGGCCCTTTCCCAGGAGCTCCCAGCTCCTGGTCAAGGTTCTCCAAAGGAGCCCTGTCCCCCAGTTCCACTCTAGCTGCGGAGGCTTAGGTGGCAGCTCCAGTGGCCTGAGGCCTCAGACACAGACAGGGGTGCAGAGAGGCCTGCTTCCCCTCGCCCAGCCTAGGCGGCCCCGCCCCTTCCCTAGCAGAGCTGGACACAGACCTCATTCCCCCTGCCCAGGCCCACTTGTGTGGCCTCCTTCCCTGGCCTCCGTCCCCAGCTGACGCTTCCTGGGCTGGCCTGAAGGAGCCACAGAGCCATGGCCCAGCCCCCCTCCCTTCCTGCTACCTTGGCCCTCCCCAGGGAGGGGAAACTGCCAAGGTCATCTCACTCCCCACCTCTGCCGTCCTCAGACACAGAAGCAGAAGTGGCTCGTTCCGACTGAGCAGACCTCCAGGGAAAAGTTTCAGGGGCAGGCCAGTCGGAGTATTCAGAGCCCCTCAGTGGGGAAGTCCTCTCTTGTGTCTAACCACTGCCCCCAGGCTGCTGACATGATTAAACCCCTCCTGTCACTGGAGGCCCCTGGCCTATAATGGGCCTTGGTAAGGGTGCCCTGGAAGTCCCTTCCAGGCTTTGGACCTAGACAAGTATGGGTCTGAATCCACCTCCAAAGCTGGACGGCCTTGGGCAAACTACCCAAACTCTCTGAGCCTCCACGGCTTCACCTACAAAGGGAAACAAAGGTAGGGGTCACCTTACGGGGTGAGGGGCACACGCCACGCTCAGTAGGCACCCAAATCGAATCTCGCCTGCTCGGCCCCGACACTAGCCCTGCAGACGCCGCTCTCCTGCAACAAGCTTCTGTAGCTCCCACTTGCCTTGACAGGCAAGGTTTCCCAGTCTGGCCACACTGTTTCCTGCTTCCACCCAACCCTCCCGTCACCCTGCCACCCTCTCGATGTCTTCCCAAGGACCTAAGGCGTACGCGCCCAGCGTCCACGGCCAGGGCCAGCGCTCCCTGCTCCAGGAGCCGTCTGTGATGGCATCCGCCCACAATGGCCTTTCTCCAAGCTCTCCTACTCTACACATTCGGCTCCTGCCATCTTCCACCCGGCAGCCGAATTTTCACAAGTTCCGCAAGGCCAAGGGCCACCCACACTCACCAGCTGCTTGTTGAAGTTCTGGACACACTGTTCAAACTGCTCGTCCTTTGTCTCATCCGCCTTCCCCAGCTTCTGGAGGACCTGCCGGGGCGAAAGGAGAAGCGCAGTGTTACCTGGAGAAAGAAAGTGGCCAAACCAAGAGCGCTCCGTCACCAGCACCCCAGACCAGGGTCTGGGGGCCCCTGGCTGAGTGCCCTCCAAGCTGCTGTGACCCCCGGGCACGACGTGTCTATGAAACACATGGGTAGCAGCGCCTGGCCCACAGCGTTCAAGGAATGGCGGCTCCCTAAAAGGCCATCAGGCCTTGAGGCCTCCCCACCCTCTGTCCATGGCTCCATCCTCAGCCAAGAGTGGGAGCTTGGGACAGCCTTGCTGTAGGGACCAACGCCAGGAGGAGGGAGGCCTCAAAGGTAGCAGGAGGGACTGGGCACCCTCCTTGCTGATCTCACACTGCACCCCTGGGTGCTGCCCTCCACCTGGGCTGCTGAAAAGTGAGCTGAGCAGGAGAGGAGCCAAGCCCCACCTCCCCACGGGACCCCATCTGGGCACACACAGATTCACGCAAGGGCACACACGGCTCACAGCCACGGGCTCTGCTCCCAGCTGGGAATCTCAGAGGAGCAGCCCCTCCAACACGACACAGCTGCCCCCCCTCAGCTGTACTGGGGAGAGGCGGGGCATGGTGGGAAAGGGCAGGAGGGAGGCCCAGGCCAGGAGAGGGGGAAAGCCCTAGAAAAAGCAGGGAGCCGGGCCAGGAAGCTAAGCAGAAGCCCTGATCGGAAAGGCCAGCCCACCAGGGCCTCCCAGACCTCCCTCTCTGGGCCCTGCTCCCTCGGACCCCAGAGCTCCCCATGAGGGACAGAGGCAGGACAGGCAACAGGAGGCAAGGGGGGCTCATGCAGAGACGACACTGCTCACCGACATGCAGCACAGGCCCCTGCAGAGGCAGTGGCCAAAACCCAACAGGAAGGAGAAGGAAACGGTGGGGGTGGGGCTGGGAGGTTGGGGGGAGAAGGCGGGCCCTGTGAGCAGGGCTGGCAGGTCACCCCCAGCCCGTGCTCCCTCTGAAGACCCAAGGCGGGCCACACTGCCTGGAACGCCAGCTTTGACCGCCCAGGGCCCAGGCAGGGTCCTGGCTCAAGGGGTGCCCGGTGCTAGGACAAGCCCCTTCCCAGTCTGCCTGGTCCCTGCAGGGTCAGTGCTGCACCTTCCCCCGGGAGGCCTGGCAAGGCAGCCGCTCTGGGCCATCTCTCACCAAGTGCCTGCTCTGTGCCAGCCTCAGGCATCTTGGCTGGGGCAGGAAAGACGAGTCAGGGGTCCCTGTCCCAACACAGAGGGAGCCCAGGGCAGGGATTCCATCCAGCCTGGGCAGGCAGGGAAGACTTCCTGGGGGAGGTGGCAGCTCAGACAGAGGGGAGAGCTTGCAGCAAAGGCTAGGGGACCAGAGAGCTGAGGCACCTTACTGGGGATTTCAGATCGCTCAAGATGACTAGAGCCCACAGAAGATGTGGTGGGAAGGGGATAGTGGCAGGCGGAAGGGGCACAGTGGGCTCTGAGGGCCACCACCAATAGCTTCATGCTACAACAGTCAGGACACAGCCCACCAGGCACATGGACATGGGTGCCAAGGGCTGATGCTGGGTTGAGAGGAGAAAACCAAAACAAAACCTCCATGAGCAAGGAAATGACACTCTGCACAGTCCCCAGGCTCCCCCCTGCTCCCCTGGCAGCCATCCCAAGCTGCGACCCCCGGGAAGGGGATAGACCAGGCAGGTACCTGCCTAGCTCTGCACTGAGCCTGGATAGGTGACTGGCCCCCACTCTCGGGTGCCACCCCACAGCCCCGCCACCTCCAAAGAGAGAAATGGGTCACCAACTGGGAAAGAACTTCCAGAAGTCGGCAGGGCTACCAGGGAGAGCCAGAGGCTCCCAGGGGCAGGTCAGGGCCTGGCAGACCCTCAAGGCAAGAGGAACAGGGAGGTGGCCCCTTCCGCCCCCTGCTCTTCTCTCTGAAGAGACAGACGCACTCAGTCAACAAAGGGTCCCCAGTCCCCACCTGGCCGTCCAGGCTCCCAAGGTGCACAGAGACGGGGACACACACCCGGCCCAGCTCGCAGATCCTGCTGTGCACTCTGCCCAGACGGCTGGGCCATGGGGGAGATCTTCCAGCCTTAAGAGAGGTCAGTCAAGGTGAAAATCCACCCAGCATCCTTTTAAGAAAAGGGACACCTATTCTCTGAGCTTCATGTGCCACATGTGTAAAATGAAGAGAGTATTAGCACCCACCTGAAGGGTTACAACAATCATGTCTATAAGATACGTAGCAGGGCCTGGCCCCCAGCATTCAAGGAATGGAAACTCTAAAAGGCCTTCAGAGCAGCCTTCACGCAACTGGGGCTGGGCCTGACACTGCCAACCCTCACTCCAGGTCCAGACTGATGGCACCGTAGGATGCTAGACAGAAGTCACACATATGCACACTGTGTGTGCACATGGCAAACTTCTATGCACCCTTCAAAACCTTACTCAAGAGACACCTCCTGTGTGAAGCTGTCCCTGGCCTCTCCCTCCCTCGAAATACTCTGTACCACTCAGGACCTGGGACCTACTTTCCTCACTGCTGTGTGACCTGCCTGAGTGTCTGCCTGGCATCCCCACCCCACCCGCATGAACAGCTTGAGTTCAGGGACAGTGTCACAGTCATCCCTGTGTCCCCGGCTCCCACGCAGGGCTAGGCATAGGACAGACACACAAGGCAGTCTCAGTGGCTGCTGCTCATCTGAACCGTGGGCTATGAGGGCAGAGACATGACTTTAAACAAAACGCCCGTTTCCTCCCGTGAGAAATGGGAGGGGTATGCACAGAACGCACTCGGCCCTGAAGGTGGAGGGGTGACAGGGGCTGACCAGGCTCCCCGCTCCACGCTGCCTCAAGCTAGCTGCCCAACCTGTCCCCACGTCAGTCCTCAGCTCGGACGTGGGCGTAGGAACCGTAACCACTGCGGGGCGGAGGCCCAGGGCAGTACCCAACAGGGCTACACCGGCCTCGGCCTGGTGCAGTCCTCGCTGCCCCTGCCCCCGTGTTCACGGTAAGGGAATGAGGGCATGTGGCCTGGGGTCCCCGTCCTCAAGGAGCCCCCCATGCACCGCCGGCCCCAGACAGGCACCGGAACAAGATCCCCACCTCCTCGCTGACTGCGGCTCCCTAGTCCCACCCTCGGCACTGGGACTCCTGGCGGCCACAGCTGCTGGCACAGTGGCCTTTCTGACAGCCCCGCAGGGGCCCAGGCCGCGACCACTCTCCACTCTGCCACCAAACGCTGCCCAGCCACGCCAGGACCTGCGTCCACCCTGGGCGGGCACACGGCTGGTCTCCGCAGCCCCCGGCGTGTCCCCCAGGAGACGCAGGGACACTCGCTCTGTCGCACACTCGCACTCAGAGTCCTCCGCGCGCTGAGGGGAAGCCACAGCCACGGGGCCCAGGGGACACATCCTCCACCCCACCCGCTCAGCACCTGTTCATGGGGCCTCCCCTGTGCCAGGCCATGGACAGGCCACTAAAGCATGCAGGGCCCTGGGTGTCCAGGAAGGGTGGCCCTGGGTGTCCAGGAAGGGTGGCCCTGGGTGTCCAGGGGCAGCCGAGCGGGTTTGGGAGGAGGAGTGGGAGCCGGGTGAGGAGGGGGCTGGCGGCCAGGCCAGGTCTGCACGGAGCCCCAGGCACTCGGTCCCATCGACACTGGCCACACACTTACCACACATGTCTCACTTTGCAGTGAACAGAGGGAGCCTGTTCCCGTGGGTGCAGGCCGGGGACACGGGCCCTGCCCCCACCCCGTGTGAGCGCCGAGGCGGGGGCAGCAGGGGGGGGCCCTGCGGGAAGCCTTAACCTTAACCGCTCCCCTCCCTATCAGAGCTTCCTCTCACCATGGCCTCAGCCTGAGGCCAGATGAGAGAGGGGCTGGAAGGCCTCGGAGGGGCAGGACAGGGAGGTGGGGCCAGGCTGCAGGGACCACAAAGGGGTGCCCCCATGGCCAGCTCCAGAACCCCCTTCTCCTGCCCCTCCCGACCCCTCCACGTGGCCTTTGTCACGGCCCAGTGCGTGTACAGAAAGCTCTGGGGCAGCCGCTTCCCGTGGGTACAGGGAGCCCTGCCAGCAGGCAAGCCCCAGCGCAGCACAGTCGCAGGGCCCAGGCCAGTGAACGGCCACCACAGCAGAGGGAGGAAAGCCCCCCAGGCCCTTCTCATCGCAACTAGGAGCAGCTCAGCACTTGCTCCAAACCCCAAGCACCTCCTCCACCCACGGTGAGGTCTCCACCCCCGGGGACAGACAGCAGACGGCAGGGGAGGACGCACAGCCTGCGGCCGGCCAACATGCAGAAGAACGTTGTGTGGCTCCCTGGCTGGGCCCGGGCTCCGGCATCCCCGGGAACTCTGAGCCCTCCCTCATGAGCCCCCTGCACCTGAGGGGACACACGCCAGGGCCCCGAGTGAGGCAGCGACCACACTCCCAGGCAGCCCTGCTCCCGGGTTCCCGGCCTGGCAGGGAAGTGGGGGCTCCTCCACCAGTCTGCAGCACCCCTCATCTCTGCCGTCAGTGGCAGCAGAACCCGGAGCACCCCAGGTGTCACCCCGAGAGTTCCCAGCATGCGCACACACACACGCACACGCGCGAGTGCACGCAGAAGGGAAGCCTCGCCCAGACTCTCCCACCATCCCACAGGTACCCCCCACCCAGCTGCCAAGACCCCCAGAAAATGCATCAGGCCTTCACCTTCCTCATCATCTTCTCCCGCACCTGCCCCGCTGCTGCCTCAGGAAGGGTGGGTGCAGAGCGAGCCCCGCCCTCTTCCTCCCGGCAGGACCTGCGGCTGGGGACCACAGGACAGGATGCACGTCCATGCCTCTCACCGCTCGCCCCTGCACGGAGGCTCCCCAGGGCAGATGCAGACAGACACATGGGAAGGCCACTGTGAGACACCCAGCCAGGCTGTCCCTGGGCCCAGTCCTGAGGGACACACCTCAAAAGATGGGAGTGTGGAGGAGCTCCCAGAATGGGGCCAAAGGCCATCCTCTGCCTACCTGCCTTCGGATTCCAGGCCACTGCCTGACACCCGGGTGTTTCCTCTCTCCTGGCCCCTCCCTCCCCACCCTCTCCCAGGCACAGCTCAGGTTAGCCAAGCTGGGGAACTGCGGCTGACAGCACAGAGCCAGCCTCCTGGGTCCTTAAGGGGCCCCTCCCAGGAAGACAGAGGGCAGGGTGGCCAGCTACAGGCCTTGCCTGCCACCAGCTCTGAGGCCTTGCAGGGAGTTGGCTGGAGAGGCCAGAAACATCAGAGGAAACCCCGCACTGAGCAGGGTCCAGGTGGGCGCCGGGCAGGAGAGGCCCTCCAGCCTCGCCCCAGAGGACGCCCACCGTCTGGCCCTGGAGGCTGGGGCAGCGGTGGTGAAGGGATGCCAGGGGAGTCTGGAGCCCCCAGGGGCAGAGGGGCCCACCCTAAGGACAGTCCTGCAGACCCCACAGTCACCAGGCCCCAACGCCCAACCCCCCCAAGCTGCCCCTGCTCCCAGCGGGCAGGAGCCCGCTCCCCCGGCTGCTGCTGGCCCTTCCTGCCCTCCCCTGGGGACGAGTACCTGCTGCCCCTATGATCGCCCCACCCTGGAGTGGCAGCCACCAACAGTCTAGGTGCCATCGGGGGCCACAGCAGCACCGACAAGAGAGCAGGGGGAGGGAAAGAGGGTCTGAGCCACCTTGCTGCACGCCCCTCTCAACTTCTTATTTTGAAAATATAAACCTCACGAGAAGTTGAAAGGACAGGACAAGGGACTGCCATCAACCCTTCACCCAGAGTCACCGACCAGTGGTTACCACTTGGCCACACCTGCTTTCTCCACGTCTAAACAGGCTGATTCACTGGTGTGTTTGCCCAACCGATGGAAAGGAAGCTGCAGACGTCATGATCCTTCACCCCCAAGCACCTTGCCCAAAATACTTGAGCCCATTTCCTAAGAACAAGATCATCCTCCTAAATCCCATAATGCCATGAGCTCCCTCTATACATTCAATGTGCATTTACTATTATCTAATGTATGGTCTACACTCAGATGCCCCTAGTTGTCCCCTGAAACGTCCCTTACGTCTGGGTGGCTTGTGCTTTGATCTGGGAGCCAATGATGGCTCACACATTGCTTTCGACTGTCGTGTCTCTCATCCCCTTTAATCCAGAATACGTCCCCACATACCTATTTACCAGTTTTATTTACTTTTTGCCTTTCATGATACTGACTTATTGCGACAGCACAGACCAATCCCCTGGAGAGCGCGCCACACTCCAGATCCATCCCATGTTTCCTAGCGACGGAGCTCGCTCAGCGCTGCTCCGGCCGGGCTGCTGCAGGCCTCGGCTGCGCACGACGGACGGCCCGATGGCTGTGCTAGGCTCAGCCACTCAGTCTGAGTTGTTTGCCAGATGTCTTGCAAATGAAGGTAACTTTTCTCTCGGTAACTAGTCACTTGCAGGGTGATCGAGCCCAACAACTGTTGTCCCGGTGCCTTTGGCCTCCATTATACTTCGCTACTCAAAGTGGGGTCCACCAACCAGCGGCATCACAGCCATCTGAAAGCCTGACAGAGATAAAAAAATTTCGGAGCTGCTGAACCACAGTCTTCACCTTAACCAGCCCCCAGCGCGCCGTGTGCAGGCCACAGTCTGGGCAGCACCGCCTTCTCCTCGTGGCCGGAGCCACTGTCATCCGGCCTCCTCCCCTCGACCTGGCATTCTACAAAGACGAGCTTCTCCTGGTCTTGCCTTTGTGCAGAGGGCGGTCAGGATGTCCCTATGCACTCATGCCTTCATTTGGCATTCACTGCTGCTTCTGACGCTCGAAGGTCCCAAGTGGGACCAGGGGGAGATTTGGGGCACGTCCCCAGTGGTCTCCGGGCACTACTACGTGCTCCAGGCTCACCCCAAGCACCACCTGGCGTCCTCAGTGGGCATGTAATCTTCAGCTTGTGCCTAGAGCTGCAGATTAGTACCCCTACTTTAGAGATAAGAAAAGAAAGGCTGAGACACTAAGGGATTCGGCTACACAGCTAAGAAGCGGCAGAGCCAGGATTCTGTGGCTTTGCGGTGGCTGTGAACAGGGGTCACTCCGATCTGTCTGCTGTGGGAAGTGGGACAGACCACGCCGGCAGCTGCCCACTGGGCCGCTGACAGTGTTGGGGTGGAGGCCGCAAGCTCCCCGCCTCCTCAGACACACACAGCAGCACAGCCCCGCCCCCAGAGTAGCGATGTCTCCCCAGAGCCTGGCGCTTCCACTGGTGACAATTCAGGCCTGGCTGCAGACCAGAGCTGCTGCTGCACCCTGGGGTTAGGAGGAAAGGGCACCCAGGCCTGTGACCAAGGAGAAAGGGGCCAGAAAGAAGGGCCAGGCCTCCTGGGGAAACTGCAGAGCACACCAGCCCCAGGGGTGGCCACAGATCTCCAGCTGGGAGCGCAGCCCGGGTGCTGGGGGCTAGGTGCTGGGAGGCCGGTCCAGAACACACAGCAGAGTCCCAGGCCAGTGAAAACCTGCACCTGTCAGGCGTCGCCTTCCAACTTCCCAAAGGCACAATGACTTTCTAAAATTGCTCGTTTAGCTGCTGGCCTTGGGCAAGAGCCAAGGAAGCATTCTGCCCCCAGGAGGCAGGAATGCCCCCCACTCTGCCGACCCCCACGGGCACCAGCTCGCTGTCCACACACACAGGCCCCCCAGATATGAGTGACCCTCGCACACCCTCGGGTCGCCCCTGGGCACAGTACGAAGGTGGCAGGAACCACGAAGGAGTCACGGAACCGGGCAAGGGGCAGAGCGAGGCCAGGGGAACCGTGGACGTAAACCCAGAGTGGGGAGGGAGAGCCGGAGAGAGAACCAGAGAAAGGGAAACCAAAGGCGAGCCCAGGGCGGCGAGGGCAGGGCCCAGCACCTTGCCGGGAGCAGAGGGGACCTTCCCCCCCCAGCTCACACACTCAGGGCTGCCCCAAGAGGGGGACCCAGGCCGGGGACTCAGTGCCCTCCGTGGGGTCCCCCTGCACCCCACTCCCTTAGGCTGGCTGTGAGGTGGCAGCAGGAGGGGCGGCTCTGGAGGCCGACATCTGTCAACCCGGCCTCCCCACACTCTGGAGGAGACCCCTCTCCCTCAGATTCCTCCTCTCAGCCATACAAGGGCCCCTTGGTCCCAGCCAAGGAGGGCCCGGGACCTGTCCCCACACCCCCACCAAGCTCACAGTGCGAGGCGTGACCCCCAGGGAGTCGCTCAGCCAAGGCCTCACCTCTCGGGGGTCCCACCACCCTCGACCCCCCTCACAGCTGGGTTCACATCACCAGGCCACCCTGAGGTGGCAGATGTTGGCGACATTTGAAAGACGAACAAACTGAGGCTCAGGGAGGTCGCTCAGCTAATGAGCAGCAGAGCCAGGACCCCAGCCCGATCAGTTCCAAAGCCCAGACTCCACTTGTGATCCTCCAGCCAGGGTGCACAGATGCCCAGGAGGAGCAGGCAGTGCCTGGGGTTTCCTGCAGAAGATTTACACCCATCTTGCTGCGATCCGAAGACAGAAATGGCAAAGGAAACACTTCTGTGACTTGACCAACAGAGACAGCTTGTGGATTAGAATGCAAAATTTGCAAGGATTTTTGCAAGGAAATACAAAACTAGTAAAACATTTCCAGAGCGCTACTGGCCGACTGAGGCTGGGTAGCCCCCTGCCCAGGACGCTCCCGGCCTCACCCCCCCACAGCCATCTGTCCTTTTAACAAGTCCTTGTGCCCCAGAAGTTGCTGTGTTGACAGACACACGCTGTTCTGTGGGCCCCTGGTAAGAACACCTGACCGAGGAAGCCAACTGGCCCCTCCTGGAAGACCGTCACTCTACAATGATCATCTCCTGCCTCTTTCTTAGAGGTTTTCCCTTTCCTTTGTGGAATACTGGGCGGAGCAAAAAGTGGTGTTGGGTTTTCATTCTTACGTCCTTCATTGAATAAAAACTTGGCCACCAATGTCAGCCCCACAGCAATGCCTTGAAATGTGACAGGTTGGTCAAAAACAAGGGACCCAGAGCCTGGCCGCCCTCCCAGCCCTGCCTGGCCTTGGGGGCCCTTTCTGGGCCCTTTCGTCATCAGACCCCCCAAGGCTGGCAGCATGTCCCCACCCCGAGAAAGACGGGGGAGGGGATGGGGAGCTAAGGTCTCCTCCGTGCCCACCTCTCCAGGGGGAAGGGCAGGCTCCGCCCAGGGCAGGAGTGGCCAGTCGCCTCCCCTCCTCTCATCCTGCCCGGGAGCCTGAAATTCCAGCCGCTTCAGCAGATCAGCCTGTGGCCAGCGCAGGGGGCCACCGGACCCCAGACGAGGGGTCAGCGAGGCGGGGCCGGCCGAAGCCAGGGTAGCAGGCGACAGCACAGTGGGAGCCACTCCTTTGAGGGGAGGGAGGCGTCCCACAGTGAGGAAACTGAGGCTCAAAAGGTCAGGGAAGCAATGAACTAGGTTTGCATATGGCCCGGGGCTCCCGAGGAGAGAAGGGGGAGCACCAGGGCCCCGGAGGGCCCCCCCAGTCATGACTGGTGCCCTCCCCTCAGGGACCACACCAGGCTGAGCCCATCCTCGGAACCAGACGTCCACCGGTGGGCAGGAAGTGTCTAGAAGGGTCAGGACCACCCAGACCACGAGCAAGCAGCCAGCCCGCCCTGGCGGCCGCCCACCCCAGCAGCCTGCACTTCAGAGGAGGGAAGGAGCTTTCACAACCTCCGGCCGCGGCCCACGCTGCTCCCCCTCGGCAAACCCCACTTGATTTTGCCCGTCTCCGCCCAGATCCAAGGGCCCCTCCACAGGGAGGCGCCCCCCTCCCCCACTCCGGGGCTGGTGGCTGAGGTGGCTCATCTCTGTGGCCCTCCTCAGCGCTGGCACTCGGCGAGAGCTGGCCGAACGTGCAGGCCCCTCACAGCTCGGTGCCCGGAGCGGGGCACAAAGCGCAGCGCAGGCGCCGAGCAAGGGCTGCCCAGCCGGATCCCACCTGCGCGGTCTCTGCCCTGCACCCCCACCCCGGGAGGGGCCGCTGTGTGCCCGGCCTGCTCTGTAACGCAGCAGGGTAGGGCCGGTGGGTGCTGCTCCAGGGAGGAGCTCAGGGAGGTGACAGCAGAACAGAGACCTGATGAAGGAGCAACACACAGGTTGTGGGGAGGAAGAGGGTGCCAGGCAGAGGGCACGGCCAGTGTGGCTGAGACAGGGTGAGAGGACAGGTGCAGGATTACCGGCCCTAAACACCAGGTGACAGGTTTCATGCTGAGCTCTCAGCATGACTCATCTGTCAATCCCTCCATGACCTCATGAAGGAAATACTATCATATCCCCACTTTGCAGATGAGGAAACTGAGGCACTGCTTTAAAAACTCCCCAGGGCCACACGGCCAGCCAGGGGGCAGCCAGGCTCCCAGCCCCGAGCGGGGCTCCAGGGGTGAAGTGCCGTGGCCGCTGCACAAACCACCTCAGCCGCCAGGGCGCAGCCACAGGAGCGCCTGGGCCCCTGAAGACCCTGGCCCCTCAAATCCAGCGCACAATGGGGGCCCTGGGGAGCGGCGAGCCGAGTTTGGTCTGACTTACAGCATGAAAAGGTCCCAGGCTGCTGCGTGGGGACACGTCCCCGGAGAATGGTAGAGCGGGGACCCATTTAGAGGGTGACTGTGGTGATCCCAGTGAGAGGCCACGGTGACTTGAGCAAGGACAGCCAACAGTGAGAAGTGCTCAAATATGGGGGGACAAAAAGGGGAATGAAGGAGATTCTGGGTTTTGAGCAACTAGAGGGAAGGAGGTGTCATCACTCAGTGACACCCCAGGGGGGACAATTGGGGGATACCCAGAGATGTCAGGGTGGGAGGTGGGGACACAATGGCCAGGAACCCTGGGGCAGCCAGGATAGACCCCACAGTCGGGCACCTGCTACACCCCATTCCCCACCCACCTGCCCCTCAGTTCCTCCCACTCCAGGTGACCAGCTCAGGGCACCTAGTCTGGACAGCGGGCCAGGGACCCCTTCTGGTGGGGACGCTGCCAGGGCAGGAGGGACAGGTAGCAGGCCCCAGCTGCACAACCCTGGGCAGGTAACTTCACCTCTCTGGTCTGTTTAGTCTAATCGGTAACACGAAGCCCAGAACTCCCTCAAGGGGCTTCAAGGAAGAAGTGTGACTGTGTAAGTAAGGGGGCCTGGCAGGGCCGCTGCCCCGACCCTGCCCTGGGCCCCCCACGCCCAGCCCACATGGCCTCCCAGTCCTGTGCCCAGTGCACCTGCCGCCGCGGCTCACGGGCTTCCCTGGCACTCCTCGGGGAGAGCAGACACCACCGCCCCTTCCTCTCTCAGACCAAGCTCCCTGGGCAGCCTCCTCGCTCACAGCTCTGCAAGGACCCCACCTGGGGGCCACTCTGCAAGCCCCCACCTCATTTCCTCAAGGGCGCCCCCTGGGGACAAGGGCAAACCGTGAAAGGCTCGCGGAAATCCAACAGCAGCTGAGACTCTCAGCCCCGGGAGGAGGAGCCCTCGGCGGACGCCCCACGGCCCTGTGCCAAGCCCAGCAGGGAGGGCACGGCCACGGGATGTGAGGGACCCAGGACGACCCTCTGGCCACTTTTGCCGAGCTGGGTGGGACCTGCTGAGAACAGCCTGTCTCCACACGCACGCACCCCACCCTCGGCCCCAGCCGTCCGCCCACCTGTCCCTCCACACAAGTGTGGGTGCTATTCTCAGCCCAGGCTCCAGGACACTGGCCATAAACAGGGGTGGAATCTGCTCCTCCAGCCCACCCACCTCCCACCCTCGCCACCTGCTTCCTGAGCTGGTGGAGGAACAGCCTGTGCGGGGGAGGAGCAGCCCCAGCCAGGGCAGAGCTCAGGGCTGAGCCAGGGCGACAGCTCAGAGCCAGGCCAGGGGAGGGCGAAGGCCCCGCCAGCACCTCCCCGCCTTGGGGCCAAGCCACATCTGGGCTGGGGGGGAGGGCAGTTGGCCACAGGTGGCTGGGCACCCCCACAATCTGCATCAGGAAGCCCTGGCTCCCCAGCCACGTCTGGCCCTTTACATCACCTCCTCCAGGCAGCCTTCTCTGACTCCACCCCAGGCCCAAGGGGCTCGCCTGCTCCTCTGGGCACGCTCAGCCCTTTGCCTGTCTGCTCCTTTCCAAGAAGCTCAACCTAAATGCACAACCTGCTTATTTATTCATTAATCAGAGTCCTCAGTTTCCACATCTGTGACACCGGAGATATGAAATGATGCCTACCAGGGATAAAATATTTGTTTATTTTAAACACATCAATAGTATTATTGGATATTACTGTTGTGATTTTTGTTATTCAAAGCAGTGACTGCCCAGAGTCGGCTCCAAGTAGCACTCACCCAGGCCTGCCCACTGCCGCACGGACAGGCACGCCACGGCAGCACAGCAGCAGGAGGGGGGCCCTCGCCCCACCCCGGGGCCACTCGCAGGCCCTCCTCTGCCAGGTGTGGCGCTAACGGGCTTCCCGGCCTCAGACCTGGACTGCCCACCAAACCCAACACCTGTGAGGTGCCAAGGGGACTCCCCACTCTGCAGATGGGTGAACAATGGGCCGGGCTGGCTGGCTCTGGGTCCCCAGCACGGGAGGCTGGGCACCCCCCAGCCCAGGACAGGCCCTGCCTACCGCATTTGGCCTCAGATGGCAGAAGCGCAGGCTGGAAGAGAGGTAGGAAGGGACCAGAAGTGAAACGGGTGTGTGATCAACAGGTGCTCAGATCAGGGTGGGGTCTGGGGAGGGGCTGGGAAGGAGACGTGAGAAGGGACAGGACAGGTGAGGGAGGTGCGTGGCAGCCTTGCCTTCCCCTGCCCTGCCCTGCCCTCCCTGCCCCTACCCTGCCCTGCCCTCCCTGCCCCTACCCTACCCTGCCCTGCCCTCCCTGCCCCTACCCTACCCTGCCCTGCCCTGCCCTGCCCCTACCCTACCCTGCCCCTACCCTACCCTTCCCCTACCCCTACCCCTGCCCTGCCCTGACCTTCCCCCACCCTGCCCTGCCCTCCCTGCCCCTACCCTACCCTGCCCCTACCCCGCCCTGCCCTAACCTTCCCCCACCCTGCCCTGCCCTACCCTGCCCCTACCCTGCCCTGCCCCTGCCCTGCCCTGCCCCTACCCTACCCTGCCCTGCCCTGCCCCTACCCTACCCTGCCCTGCCCTCCCTGCCCCTGCCCTGCCCTGCCCTCCCCTACCCCTACCCTGCCCCTACCCCTACCCCTGCCCTGCCCTTCCCCGCCCTTCTCCCACCCTGCCCTGCCCCTACCCTGCCCCTGCCCTATCTAACCCTGCCCTACCCTACCCTTGCCCGGCCCCTCCCCTCCCGTCCCCTTCCCTGCCCCTGCCCTACCCTACCCTGCCTTCCCCTTCCCTGCCCCTGCCCTGCCCTACCCTGCCTTCCCCTTCCCTGCCCCTGCCCTACCCTACCCTGCCTTCCCCTTCCCTGCCCCTGCCCTGCCCCTGGCCCTCTCCTACCCCTTCTCTGCCCCAGCCCCTCCCCTGCCGGGCCCTGGCAGATGCAGAATGCTCAGGGGAGCAGAGGGCCTTTCCAGGCTTGCTCCTGCTAACCCTGTCCCCTGTTGTGCGAGTGCTGGCAGGGGGAGTGGTCTGAGATAAATGTGGAGAGCAAGGGGGAAACCGAAGTAGGGGCCAGAAGACGGCACTGTGCCCCACTTACCGCCCCCCCCCCCCCCCGTGCCAGAGGTCAGTGCACAGTGGGACAAGGCGGGGTGGAGAGGGGTAGGGAGGGGACGGCCTGGCCCCCCGACTGCCTGTGTAACTCCAGCAGGTGCCAACCTTCTCCCAGCATGACTCAGGTCCTGCTGACCTCAGAGGGACAGGACGTCACAGGAGTGGCAGGGCTCATAGGGGCCTGCCACCGCCCAGCTACTGAGCTGCGGGACTGCCACCCGGAGCCCCTGCCACCCGGAGCTCAGCCCTCCAGCCTGGCAGTGGCCCAGGGGTGCTGCAGGGGCAGCCAGAAGCCTGTCACTAGCCTGCAGCCCAGGGCAGGTCACTGCGCTCCAGAGCGAGGAAGACCCTTCCATCTCAGACCTCACCCTCCTGGCTCACTGTCCCCCCAGCACCCTCTTCATCGGGAAATAATTCGACGGTGACGGGAGCTGAGCTCAGCACTACTGATCTCTTAAAGAAAAAAAAAGACAAAATCCCAGGAACGATCCAAAGGCGAGAGCAGACAGAAACAGATGGGCAAGGCCTGGGGTGCGGCCCGGCACAGACCCGCACCAGGCTGCACCCGAGTCCGGCCCCGCGCAGCCGTCGGGGCTGAGGACGCAGTGCCCGAGCGTGGCACTCTGTGCCGCGGCCCCTGGGCTCAAGGAGACGGAGCCGCGGCAGCCCCTCTGCCTCTCCGCCCTCCTGCCTCCGCCCCAGGCGAGTCATGGGAACCAGCCCCCTCGTCCCCACGGTGACTCCGCTCCTCCAAAGCCAGCCATGACCCCAGGAAGGCCACTCTCTTCCTCCTCCCTTCTCCCTTAAAGACCCCTGAAGATTCCAGAGGGTCCTCCCGGCGCAGCACGCAGAGGCCGAGGACATCTGAGCAGACAGGCCCTGCGGGCCCCCGCGTCCATGCCCGTGAGACCACAGCCTGTCGTCCACGCCCACGTCCACACCACCGTCCGTTCTCCATCCAGCCTCAGCACAGAAACGGCCATCTGCCCTGGGCCTCGGGGTCTGCCCTGGGCCTCGAGGTCTGCCCGTCCGAAGGTCCCCCTGCCGCGTGCGCCTTTGATGAGACACGCTCCTTGTGCTTTCCTCTTGTGAACCCGACTCTCCCAGGAGCGTCAGCCGTGACCCTTACGACAGGGAAGAGAGGTGTCACACACCTCTGTCCCTACAGCCTCTCTGGACAATGCCCTCCCCTCCTTCCTGCCCCCAGGGCCTCAGGCCCCACCACCTGGATCCCAAGCTGGGCCCGGACTCCTCCACCGCAGGAGCGAGGCCTGGACTCGGCGGGAGGAGCACGCAGGGAGGGCAGCCGTGCAGCGAACACCCCGCGCCGGCCTCCGTGTCCCCGGCGTGAAACGGAGACACCTGTCCTCCTGTTCATTCCTCAGGACAACCCTCCCACGTAGGATATTGCCCATTTCACGAATAGGAAAACTGAGGCTGGGAGGGGAAAAGTAACTTGCCTGAGGTCAAAGGGGTTATGAGGAGCAGAGCTGGGATTTGAACCTGGGCCGTGAGACTCGAGACTAACGCTCCTTCCCCCGGCCACACTGTGCAAGGTGCCCTGCAGAGCCCTCCCCACCCTCGTTCCCGGTCTCAGTCCAATCCAGCTGGCATTGCGTGCCTACCACGTGCCGGGCACCAGCAACGCGGGCACACGACAGGACTGGCCTCCCGCCTTCAAGACTGGGGTCCAGCAGGCAGGACTGTTGCCCCATTTTCGGAGGAGCGCACGGAAGCCAGAGGGTTAAATGACGACCATCCCCTTCCATCACCCTGGCAGGGGAGGGGCAGCAGGAGCACAAATCCCTGCCGCTGCTGCCCATCTCTGTCACGCATGGCTCAGGCACACGCTCTGAGCACAGGAATGGGGGCAGCCTCCCCTTTGCGGGCGCAGCGGGCAGGGTGACCCGCGAGTGTGGTGGCACAAAGTCAGAGGCCGGCATCAGGTTCTGTCCTCACCGCTGAGCACAGGGCCCCGCGTGCTGACTCAGCTCTCCAGCCAGGCCCTGCAGCCCCACACGCCCTTCTCAGGGACGCTCCCGCAGCCGCCTGCGCCAGGCCAGCCTAGAACCAGCCCCTACCTGGCCCACCAGGTCCAGGCCGGTGCTGCCCCCAAAGTCCCCAGGAAGGGCCCAGAGCCCACCTAACTGAAGCCTCCCCAGGCCCACGATCCACCACCAGGACAGACTGCCTCACCGAGTCCTTGAGGGTACCGGGACATGATAAATAAACTCCTTGTTTATATTTCAGAAAAAGAACAACATTTGGGTCCTGTCCCAGGTTCAGCAAATGCATCCAATTAATTGTGGATTCTGTTTCTCAGTTTAGGAGAAGAGTCAGTGCATACTCCTGGCAATTAATTTGTCCTAAGTCCCCTCCCAAGCTGCTAACATCCCCTAGAATCCCCCCATCTTTGTCTTCGTGGGAGGGGGGAGGTGGGAGGTGCAGCATCTGCGCCTAGCTCTCCCCGCACGGGGGGCTCCAGGGAGTGCAGGTCAGGCCAACTACATTCAAGTTCAACTCTGATCCCTGGGGTCCCAGGCGCCTGCACCCCTCCTCCCTTGTGGGTGGCTGGGAAATCCTGGGCAGTGTAAAACCCCCAAACACACACCAGGTGCTCCCTGACAAAGGCAGCCCCACAGAGTTTTCCTTGGAAGACTCGGAAGAGCTCCCACTTGTGCTTTAATAGTACCCTCCAAGCTCCCGCCTCCTCCCTCCCACTGCCCGGACTCAGCACCTGGGAAAGGCCAGCCTGGGGCCAAGGCTGAGGCCCAGCAGGGAGGAAGTCCCAGACCTTCCCTGAGCCTCAGTGTTCTCATCTGCCAAATGTGCTCCCTCCCAGGGCACCGAGAGAAACAAACGCGAAGCAGCCGTGGATGGCTCTCGGTAAATCACAGAATGCAGCCGAGGTGCGGGAGGCCCTGCCCTCCCGACCACCCAGCAGGACCAGCTGCGGCCGGGGATCCCTCGCGGGGCCCGGAAGTTCACCTGACTTCTCTGAGAGGGCAGCCTCTGCCTCCCCAGCACCCAGATGGGCACAGCTGAGGCTGGTGGCCAGGCCAGGCTGTGACCCGGGTCAAAGACTGTGCTCTTCTACTGCATACCAGGCTCCTCCCATGAGTGAATGAATGAATGAATGGATGAATGGTGGGAGACCCCGCCCTTTCCCCCAGCTCGGTGCCCCTCATCTGGCCCCCTCAAACCGCAGCCCCACCGGCACCCTCTGCCTTCCTCCCACCCCATTCAGTCACGGTCTGGTCAGGGGAGCTCGGATGTCCCCCCTCGGGAGGTGAGAAGGTGAGACCACCCCCTCTTAATTTAGCCTTTTCAGCCTATACAGGAAAAAAAGAAAGGGGGGGAAGTACATGGCAGTTCGGTTTCAAGAAACCTGTCACAAGCACAGACAAGCTCAAAACACAAAACGCAAGCTGGTGGGCCGACGGGGCTTCCCTGAGATGCTCCCTGGGAAGGAGCGCACACTGCAGCCCACCCAGGCCCGGCATGCACCGTGTGCTTCCCCTTCACATCCTCCCGGACCGCGCACAAGCCTTCAGGGCAGGAACTCTTGGCCCCCAAAAAACGGGGGCTCAGAAAGGGTAAGCAACTTGCCCAGAGCCACAGAGCAGGGGAGTGGCTGTCGGGGTGAATTCCTTCCTTTCTCTGAGGGTTAATGCCCCTGAACTTTCTTCTTCCCTCTCCCCCATTCGGTCGCTCCTCTCCCCTTGCCCACCTGCCAGTGGCCCCGGGGTCAGCTCAGCGCCCCATCCCCTATCTCCCGCATCTGGCCCCCAACGCAGGCAGGGGGTGGGAAGGAGGGGGGCCCTTGAGGGGTCTCTCCCAGCCCTGGCCTCTCTGCACCAGGTCGGTCCCCAGGGCGAGTGGCAGGCGCAGGCTCACCCGGCTCAGGCATCTTGGCCACGGCCCCAGGGAGAGGGCAAGCTGAGCAAAGGGCCCAAAGAAAGTAGCAGCAGCTGTTGGAAAAAGGGGCCAGGCTGGCAAAGGCTCTTCTGTCACCCCATCCCTGCCAGGCCTAAAGCCCCAGCAACGCTCCTCCAGACAGGCCTAGTGGAAACCTGCCCTCCCTCTATCCACACACCGGCGACTCTGTCGCCATCAGTGTACCGTGCCCACTCCCCACCTGGCGGTCTGCACCTGGAGCCAGGGTCCCCACAGCCAACAGGGCAACTCTACCTCAGAGGACCCTCCCTGGCTCTGGCCCAGGAGCAAAGAGACACCCCCCACCCACGGCCATCTGGGTCAGCGTCCCGGCCCAGCCCTCCAGGCAACAGGTCCAGCAGTGTCAGCCCCTCCTGATGTCACCCTGCACTCTGAGGCAGAGATGCAGGTGTGTGTGTGACGGGGCAGGCACAGGATGTTGTTCACCAGCCCTTCCAGCAGCAGGTGTCGCCGGCCCCTGTGACCCCAGCCCCGACTAGGGTGCACTCCGGGACGGCAGCCTGAGCCCCACCCGATCCCTGTGCCTCCCTGGGCATGGCTGGATTTTAACCTGGCCGAGCCCACTCCCTCCAGGGACTTGGGGCTCATGCCCTCACTCCCAGCCCAGGACGGTAAGGCACTGTGTCCTTGGCTGAGGCCAGACTGGGGGTCGGAAGAGTTCAGGGAACATCTGGGGAGGTGCAGAGCCCAGGGGCCACGGGGAAATTGGCCTCTTGCAAAGGCCACGGGCTACATCTGGGTCTGGCCTGCACCCATCTTCTCAGATTCAGACCTCATCCCCCCTGCCACACACTCACACACTGTCCGGCCACCCTGAACAGCCACCGCTGCCAGAATTCTCTCTCCCCACCCCATGACCTGCTTCCTTTGCCCTCTGCACTCAGCTCGGGTGCCACCTCCTCCAAGGAGCCTTCCCAGACTGCCGAGGTCTGAGGGACAGCACCTCAGGCGCCAGTGCCTGCCACACCCCCAGTCCTGGGCTTGGCCCCGTGTGCGGCTGGGAGCTCCTGAGAGCAGAGGCAGGTTTCTCCTCTCAGCACCTCAGCACCCTGGCCCATAACTGCAGGCCACAAACGAGAATGACTAAGGGTGTAAGTAAGAAGGCAGCCTGTCTCCCGCTGTGTGAGCTGCAGGCTCCTCAGGAGACCTGACTCCGTGTAAGAAGTTGGCCCATATAAAACAAGGACCGTATCTGGGGAGCCAGCAGGGGCGCCCCTGCAAAGGCGGCCTGGGGGCTCAGAGGACGGGAGGCCTGCAGTGCTCTGGCAGGCCTGAGTCTCTGCGTGGCCCCAGCAGGAGGAATCCCGCTCCCCGCCCAGTGCGCGGCTGCCGCCTGCTGCCGCCCACTCACTCCCACGATGGACCGGCTCAGTGCCGAAGACACCGGGGCCTCACACTGCAGAGGGGAGCCGTCTGCAGCCCGCAGTCCCTCCAGTGGGGTCGTGGTGGCCATGTGAGATGGGCACAGCATGGGGACACAAATGCCCACCCCCAGGGCACCACAGGGCAGTCCTCAGCACCCCAAAGCCGCTGTCCCCCCAGCTCCAAGGCCTGAACCTCCCCGCCCTATGCTGTGACCCCAATCCCACCCCATCTGCTGTTGCACTCGGATCTGGGTCAGTGACTGGGGCCGAAGGTGCAGGCCCAGGAAGCAGAGGGGAGAGGCTTGGCAAAGAGCCAGCGAACTGTGTCTGAGGGCAGCAGCTCCCTGGCCCTGACAGCGACCTCTCTGGGCCAGCCACTCACAATGACCCCCTCGGCCGCGCTCTCCAGTACCTCTGCAGCCTGGAAGCTTCTCTTACAGGATACCCTCTGCAGACGGCTGGGGCCAAGCTGTATTTGGCATCTGGCCTAAAAACAGGCAGGACTCTCGGGCAGGGCCCCGGCCAATCACAAGAACCCCGTTACTGGGCACCAAGCGCTACAGCCACTGGCTCAGGGTAGGCCCCACCACAGCCCTAAGCAGTTCACTCATCACTTCACCGAGGGAGAAGGCGGGGTGGCCTGGGGCAGGGTGGGATCTGCACCCTCCAGCCTAGCCCCGGCCTGCATCCTGCAGTCACAGCCATCTCTCTCCCTCCCACCCTGCACCAGGGGACCCGGGGAGCCTCCGGGGCCCCTGCCAGCCATCAGCACTGTCTCCCGCTGCCTGAAGGACCCATGCATCCAGGCATCCAACAAATATGCACAGAGCACCTACTGGGTGCCAAGGTGAGGCGGCAGGTGCCACGGTGACCACAGCAGGCAGAGCTCAGCTCTAGTGGAGCAGAAACGCATGGGCCTGCCTCAAGCCTTGAGCTAGGCCACAGGGGTGGCAGCCATGTGCCCAGAGCATGGGATGCCACACCAGGAAAAGTATTCCCTGTGTGCATCTGCACGTGGGGTCAGCCACATGGCTATTTTTTCCCCAAGAACAATAAAAAACAACTAGAATTACCATGATTGCATAAAAGAAACATTGTAGCAATGACAAAAATAAAAGTAGACAGGATACAATCTCAGAATAAGAAGTGTTCCTTTGGATGGAATAAATTGGATGTGGCTTTTATTACTTGGGAAAAACCACACACCACAAGGTCTTGTCTGTCCTCATTTGCATGCAAATCCCTGTCTCTGGACTTGCATCTGGAAACCCCAGGCCTTCCCATGGCCCCAGACTCCACCACACACCCCAAAGTGTAAGCCCAGATCCCAGGTGGGGCTGGGGAGCACACAAGGACTCCAAATCCTGTTTGAGCGGCCAAAGTCTGTCCCAGCGATGCCCTTCATCCTGAGGTCTCCGGTGGGGGAGGCACGCTCCGTCTCACTTGCTTGTCTCCCAGGCCTTCCCCCAGGCCAGCCCCACACACTGACCACAGGGAGGTGGGCTAGTCACACCACCACTCAAGCCTCAGTTTCCTCCTTTGCTGGATGGGACCCAGTGCCTCGCCTGTTTGCAGCGATGGGGCAGGTATGCAATGAAACTACGCCGTGATTAAGTCAGTGTCTGGCAAAGGCTTCCCGCAGGGCAGGAGGAGCCTGCCTTTCTCTGCTCAGCTCCCCAGCACTGACCCCGGTCGGCCCTTGGCATGTCCACGACCTTGTGGCCTCTTTAGGAGATGGCAGCCTCTCGGGGAGCCCAGCAGCCCGGTGCCAGCCCCCCACGAGGCGGGGGCCTTCCACAGCAGGAGAGCAACAGGCTAACTCCTGCTAGTGAGTTCAGGTGGGAGCAGGACCCGGAGCCCCCCCGGGCTGCCGCCTCCCTGCAGGCTCCCACTTCACCACAGCCACAGTGGTAGCTATCACTGCCCGTATTTTGGACGGGGAAACTGAGGCTCAGAGAAGTGAGCATGACTTGCCCAAGGGTAGGAATGTCTGGGGATGGACCCAGACCCAGCTCTCGAGAGCCTTCGTGCACTCCGCAACACCACACTGCTACTGGGCATGAAAATCTACAAGTGACCCCCCCCAAGTCTAGGCCACCTTTCGTGCCTTCCTCCTCCTCTCTTTTAGCAGCTTCTCCAACCTCCCCCATCCTACCTCCTGGGCAGGAGCCCCTGCCCACCTGGCCCTGCACAAACACCCACTGAAGCTGCACATCTGCCCAGGCCTGCCCTCTGTCAGTGTAAAATTCATGTCCTTTTCTTTGCACTTTTAATCCCAAAAGGAGACTTGTCAAAGAGGTGGCTCTAGGAAAACACCGCATACCAGGGTGGCATCCAACAGAGACCAGAGCTGCCCACCTGCCTCCACCACTGGATCCGCCCGCTGGGTGAAGCGCCTGCACCTCCACCCACGCCTGAGTCCTCACACCAGCGCCAGTCCCACACGGGACACGCTCAGCCAGTCTCCACTGAGGAAACCGAAAGGCCACCTCCTGCTTCACTGCCCTTCTAACTACCTGCCACCGCAGTTGTCAGTTTCCCACTGTCTCCCACAGCGAGAATGTCAGCTCCAGGAGGGCAGGGGCTTGGTTTTGCTCCCCCGTGGCCCCAGTCCCTAGAACAGTGCCCAGGGAAGGATGGATAAGTGAATGAATAAGCAAACCCCAGTTATCACTTTACTAATGGTGAAAAGGAAAGCCCAGGGACGGGGAAAAAACTTATGCAGGGTCACAGAGTTTATGTGTAAGAGTCAAGACTCACCCCAAAAGTATCTGATTCCTGGGTCCAAGCCCTCCACCCCTGTACACACACACACACACACACACACACACACACACACACACGCACACGCACAGTCACCGCCCCAGGACTGTGACAACATCATAAGCCTGATCAGCTCCAGGCTCAGCAGGGATTAGCTGTCTATAGAGGCCTGTAATGGACACTCCCAGGGACAGGGGCTGGGAAGAGGGGCCGTGGGAGGGAGGCTCCCTGTGCAGGCTGATGTCGGTTCTGCCCCAGAGCCGGCATTTAGTGAGCACTTGCTACGTGCCAGGCACCTGCTGGAGGCTGTACTTTTCACAACACACATGTGAAGAGGAACCATTATTATCCTCATTTTATACCTGAAGAAACTGGGCTCAAGAAGGTCCCGCAGCCAGTCAGGGGACCCTGGAGCCCCTGACCTCCCTGCTGTCCCTCCTGTAGCCATGTGAGGACAGAGGGCCTCACGCGGAGGGTAGGACTCAGGGGTTCTGGAGCCTCATGGACAGGAGCACCCTCCTCATTCCATCCAATCTCACAGCCTGTAAGGAACCCGCTGGGCTGACTCTGCCAAGTCCAGGGTCAAGGGCCTGGTCAGATGCCAGGTGGGAAGGGAACCCTGATGGGGTGATCTGTGATGAAGGGACGGAGAAGAGTTCAGGCCTTTTCTGAGCATCCCTGGGGTACATGGATTTGCCTGGTGTTCATGACTTGATAAAACTGGCCCGAATCTACTGCCCAGCCATCGCTTGTCTTCAGGGACCCAGCGTCCTCAATGTCCTCACTGCCCCCTCACCCTGGCCCACACCTGTGCCTCCTGGAACACCTTCTCCTTCCGTGTGCCCCATGCAGCCCAGTGAGCCCCCCTCAACCCCCCTGGGCAAACAGCCTGTGCCTGGCTTGGACCCTGCCATGAGCCACTAGACTGCACTGAAGCCATGCAGGGCCCTTGGGGACTTGGGGAAGTCTGGAGGCCATGCTTCCAACCTCCTCAGCCAAATGCCATGGAGCCCCAAACACACCTGGCCCATCCAGAGAGGATCCCCACTCAGGAGCCCCCTCCAGCGGGTGAGATGAACCATCTACACAAGTAACTCGGGCTCAGGGAGAAGTGCCCCAAGACTGGAGAGGTGCGAGGAAAGCCTGTGCAAGCTCAGAGGGACAAGGCCCACAGCAGGGAGGGGCAGAGAGAGAGAAAAGGCAAGATGGCTGGCGGGCAGGGAACAGGGAAGGGCCTCAGACACTCAAGGACAGAGATGGACACCAAGACAGAGCAGCAGGAATTACGGGTAGAGGGTGACAGCTTAGGCCTGGTGCCTAGGAAGGGGCAGGGCCCCTGCAAAGTCAGTGGCCTAGGCGGGAGGAGCCCAGGGGCTCTGGGTAGGCTTCCAGCTCCATCTCCCAGTGGCCCCAGATGCCGTTAAAGGGGCCACATGCACACACTCTTGGGTATAGCATGGCTATTCCTAAGGTTGTTGTGAGGAGGACAACCTTGGTGCACAGGCCTGGCCCCTACTGAGGAGGCTAAGGTGGCTACTGCGCCAGGAGACCTTGACCACACAGATGAGCATAGTGCAATTCATGGCTGTGTATCCAGGTCCTAGAAATTACCACCATCGCACCCTTTAGTGAGCGTCTACTCGGCATGCCAGCGCGGTGCTGTGCACTGACAGCCTGGGCCCTCGCTGCTCCCTGCTGCCCCTCCCCACTGTCCAGCCTGCACCCCTCCCAACAGGCTCAGGGCCGGCCAGGAGGGATGGACGGGGTGCACACTCCCACCCCCGCCAGGGCCTTCCTCTCGTGCTCATCACCAGCCCCGCTCCGCCAGAGCAAGGTCAAGCTTCCCACTCCCCCAGGACCCTCGGGCGGTGGGCTTCAAGGGCTGAAGGGCCAGATCCCACCCCCTACCCCAACTGTCCTTCTTCCCAGCCACCCATCCCCCAAGGGGCCCAGCCTGCCAACCTCTAATCCTCTCAGTCATCTGACCCAGGCTCCACCCTAAATTGGCTTTGCCCAGCCACCCTTCTGAGGCCCAAAAATGGACACAGTCATTTATAGAGGGTCCGACAAGCCAAACGCAATGGGAAGATGACCTCATGGCACCCATGGGCCTGAGCTCCAGGCGCACACTGCGCACCCCAGGCGCTCTGGGGGCAGCAGCTGGGAGCCAGCAGCAGTAGTGCTTCCACACCAGGGCCAGAGGCCACCAGACCTTACAAGACAAAGCTCTACGCAGGCCAGAGTCACGGGCACCCTGCCTGGGACAGCATCTGGGGGCTCAGCCCAGGACGAGGCACCAGGAAAGTGTCCAGGTGGGATCTGTAGGACGAGGGAAGGCACAGTAGCAGGCAGCGCAAATCAGCGCACCCATCGGCCTGCGTCAGGGCTCCCACGCCAAGCCACCAAATACCCTTGTTTGCTCATAAACACTCACTAGGACCCTACCGGGCCAGGTGAATGTCGTTGGTGCACATACGTGGGTCTGCCCTGCCCTCAGGGAGCACCCAGACCAGTGGAGGAGACAGGCGGGTCAATAACCCAGGGCCCATGGACAGGCAGAGAAGAGGCAGCTTGGGGACCCCACAGTTCCCCCCACTCCAGAGGACAGGCTGCCCTTGACCTCACTGTCACCCTTGGAGTCTGGATGTTTGGGCTGAGAAGGCATGTGGCAAGACTGTGGGAGAAGCAGAGAGGATGGCAGATGGGGGCCCTTCTTCCTACGCCAATACTCTCTGGGCCTTCCATCACAGCGCCAGCTATCCTCGGTCAGGACATATCCACAGGGAAACTGGAACTGCCCCATTACTCACTGATTTAACTGAGGCAAGGTACGGACAATGGCAGGTCTGCCTACTGTAAGCCACTAGGTTCCGGTCCCAGTGACAAGGGGTACTGAACACCCCCCAAAGATACTGTGTAGCAGCACCCAGGCTGTGACACAGACTCTGTGTAGCGGAAAGGCAAACAGGAGAGGTTGGTGTGGGTTGAGGCACCAGGCTTCCTGGGAGCAGGGCCTGCCACTGGGCCAAGAAGGGAGGGGAAAGCCATTTTCAGAGACTTAGGCAGGAGCCTTGGCTTCTGATGGGGGAGGGTCCCTAACTAGTCTCCAGCAGGCAGAGAGCAGCTGCAGTACTAAGCAACTCCAGTCCCACAAAGCCCAGGCTTGGGCAAGGCCAGCTGTCGGCCGAGACCAGCATCCATGGCTGACCAGCTGTCAGCCAACTGCCCACGGCCACAGAACAGGGGCTGAGAGAGAGGGCTGGCAGCTCAGTGGGTCAGTGATACACAGCCCATGCCTACTGCCCCTAGAATTACATCAAAGATGCTGCTGCAGAGAAAAGGCAGCCAGGGCAAAGGGGACACACCAAGAGCAACGGGGAGCCAGAAAGGAGCCAGACACCAGTAGGGTGGAGGCAGGGAACTTGTCTCAGCTAACCCGGGGCTTCCCATTCATCTCCCTGGCTCCTTAGGGGAAGGCAGCAGGCTCAGGCCCCAGATGGATTACCCAGTCATCGGGGTGGGGAGGGCAAGGGTAGGTACATCTGTGCTGCCATCCCCCTAACCTGGGTGATTCAAGTCTTCCCAGCCCTCAACCAGCTATTCCTGGGGGCTGTAATCCCTCTTCTTCCTCCTCTCCTGGGGAGAGGGCAAGCTGGGTCTGGCCAGACCTGGAGCTTGGCCTGAGAGCCCTTCCCTCAATGCACACGCGCCCACCTCCCTAGCCAGGACCCACAAGGATAAGCAGCAGGACTCTGAGGGAGGTGCAAGGGAAGCTCCAGCCGCCCCCCCCCCGTGTCACGTGGCTGCATCCTTAGGGAGCCCCCAGGTCTTGGCTGCAAAAGTCATTGTTTATAACAGCCACAAGGCCTGGCAGGGAAAGGCCGGCCTGTCCCTGGGTCCCCATCCAGTGGGCGTCAGTGCGAGGGGTTGGCAAGGGGGCAGGCCCCACCGCGCAGCACTGGGGGCCCACCCGGGCAGAAACACGGATTCTGCAATCTCAGATTTCAGAGTCGGAGTCGGCAGGGGAAGTGGCGTCAGCAGCTGGCGTGATCCAATTCAATAAACCAGAGGTGGCTTGGGACAGAAAGCGGACAGGGGCAGACCCCCGCCCCCAATCCCTGCATTTCCTGCCCATTCAGGGCGCCCCGGGAAGACCGACTCCATCCCCCACTGCAGCCAGACGCTCTCCAGCAGGAGGGCTCGGGTTTCCCGCGGCGCCCTCCGCGCCCCTCCTCCAGGCCGGCTCCCCACCAGGGCCATGGTCCCCCAAGGCCAGCGCCGCCACCCCCTTCCCAGCCGCCGAGACCGCTAAGCCCCTGCTGCGGTGAGAGCACCTCCTCAAGGGTGCGCAGCGCTCTGCCCTGGCGGGCCGGGCCGGTCCTCCAGGCCGCAGGCACCGCTGGGGAAGGGAAACCGGATCCCTCCTTCAGCCCGCGGCGAACGCCAGCGGAGAGGCTGTGGGAAGGAGGGAACAGCGGTGCCGGCGCGGGAAGCCGCCTCGGGAGTCCGGGGCTGCAGTGGCCCCGGGGGCGGAGGGACAGACTCTCTCGCTCCCCAAGCGCCGGCACCGCCCGGATTGCCTGCGTGGGCCTGGAGAGCTGGGTCGCCACCTGGCCTCCTGGCCTCCCAGCCTCCGGCCCTCGGCCTCCAAAGCGGGGTGAGCCTGGACCGCGCGCCCCAAGAGCCCAGAGCGTGGGCCGCCACTTCTCTGCAGACAAGCGGCGAAGGTACAAAGCGGCCAGACGAAGGGAGCGAGGGGACAGCGGCGCCCTCTCCTGCCCCAGCCGGGGTGGAGACACAGAGGACGAGGGCTCCAGGGGCGCAGCCTGTGGTCCCCTCCGAGGCCTTCGGAAGCTCTCATCTGGAGGTGACAGCGCCCAACCCCGGGTGAGGACCGGCCCCCGGGGACGGAGGGTGGAGGGACCCGGGGACGGAGGGTGGAGGGACAAGTGGCGGGGATGGCGCGGCGGCTGGGGCTCCGACTTGCTCACCTTCTCCTGCGCGCGGGTGAGCTTCTTTTGCACGTTGCTGGCGATCTTTCCCGCCGTCACCCCCTTGCTGCCCATCTCTGCCATCGCGGCGCGGGCCTCGCCCGGAGGCGGGCGCCGATCTCGCGCGGGGAGGCTGTGCGCGCCGCGCTCCCAGCCCCCAGCCCCGCCGCGCGTCCAGCCCGGCTCCCTCTCCACGCCGCGCACCACACGGCGGAGCCAACTGGCGGAGGCGGAGCGTGAGCCCGGCCGGCGAGCGAGCGAGCGACGCGGGGACGGAGCGAGGGGGAGGGGCGAGGGCCGGGCCTCGGGCAGCGGTCAGCGCCCCCGCCCGCCCCCTCCAGACGAGGCACTACCTTTTAAAGGGCCACTCCGGGCGCCCGGACCGCAAGTCCCCGAGAAGGGAGGGGCACGCGCGGGCGCTTGGGGCTGCGAGGAGAGGGACACCCCGGACGCTCGGGCGACACCGCCCAGGGGCGGGACTAACACGACTGTCCTGGGTCCAGCGCCGCCGCGGGCCTGGCGCCTTGGTGTCCCTCCCAAGCAGTCGCTATCCTGCCACCCAGGAAAGGAGGCCAGGTGCTTGCGACAATCAAAGTGTGCGGCTGGGCCGGGCGCGGTGGCTCACGCCGGTAATCCTAGCACTCCGGGAGGCCGAGGTGGGCGGATCACTTAAGGTCAGGAGTTCGAGACCAGCCTGAGCAAGAGCAAGACCCGTCTCTACTAAAAATAAAAAGAAATTATATGGACAACTAAAAATATATACACAAAAAATTAGCCGGGCATGGTGGCGCATGCCTGTAGTCCCAGCTACCTGGGAGGCTGAGGCAGGAGGATCGACTGAGCCCAGGAGTTTGAGGTTGCTGTGAGCTGGGCTGACGCCACGGCACTCTAGCCTGGGCATCAGAGCCAGACTCTGTCTCAAAAAAAAAAAAAAAAAAGCTATGCGGCTGGTGCGCGGCCCTGTGTAGAGGAGCCCGGGCTGCCGGGATAGCGCGCCTGGAGCCCCTCTCCTTCCCGGGTCCCCACCTGGGTTCTCTGGCGCCTCCGCGATGCCTCCACACCCCTGCCGGCAGAGCCTAGTCCAGTGCCCACCAGGCACTCGGCCTTCCAGTTTGTTAACAATTTATTTTGTTAACAATTTATTAAAATAACAACCACCTAACGTTACTGAGCGCTTACTGCATGCCTACCTTACTATGTGCCAAGTGACTTGACGGGCATTATCTCACTCAGTCTCCGAGACAGCCCTGTGAGGGAGGTGCTGTTATTATTCCCATTTTACAAATGAGACATCGTGGAACTAGATCTCTGACTCTCCGTCCCACGTTCTCCACCACTGTTCGCTGACTTGTCTCCTATCCGGTGCAGGAAAGAAAATGATCAATGATATTCTTCATAGAGAAAATAAGGTTATTGTTAACCAGCTTTACCAACCGATCAATGACACCATCATAATAAGTCTGCTGATACCCAGCCCTGACCCGTCCCAAAACATGTCAGGGCTATAGCACTCTGCTGCCCTAGAGGTCAGGGCCTGGCTCTGGAAGTTTCTCAGGAACTGTGGGCTTGTTGAACAGAGTGAGTCCTGCCGAGGAGGCCTGGGCATGACCGGGGCTGGTGCAGGCAGAGGAGCAGGAATGGAAGATTCAGCCTGGGTTCACAGAGCCGCTCTCTTCCCCCTGCACTTTCTTTGGCTACTCTGGGTTCTTCTGTCACCAGTCAGCACCACCATGATGTGAATCTGTCCTCCTTCCTGGCCTATTATGACAGTTGTCCCTTGGTACCTATGAGGGGGGGCTGGTTCAAGGACCCCTGTGGATATCAAAATCCACAGATGTTCAAGTCCCTGATAGAAAATGCTGTAGTATTTGCATATATCCTACACACATTGTCCTGTTTACTTTAAATCATGTCTAGTTTACTTATAATACCTAATACAATGTAAATGCTATGTAAATAGTTGTTATACTGTATTGTTTTATCTGTATTATTTTATTGTCGTATTTCTTTTTCTGAATATTTTCAATCCACAGTTGCTTGGATCTGTGGGTACCCAACCTGCGGATACAGGGCTGACTAAATTCCTATTCTGCAGAAAGACAGGCTATGTCACTGCTAAAGGTCACACACAGCAAATGACAAGCAGAGATCCAGCCCCAGGCCTTCCTGCACCAGACCTAAAACACACCAAGTACCACAAGAGTTAAAAGCATTTGTCAAAATATTTGTTATAAATTCATGCTCGATTTGTGAGTCACAAAAGCAAAACCTAAACAGCCTTGGTTTCTAAACCAGCCTTCTCCTAAATGCTCAACATTCATCTCCTTCCTAATTTTATGTTTGTCGTTTTTCTAACCATTCTCTGAAAGCGATTCTTCCAACACTCCCCTGAGGAAAGGAGGAAAGGAGCAGAAGCCAAATCCTATTACAGTCAGCCCCCAGGGAACAGTGGGAGATTCTGCTTCACTGGACTTTGGTGTTTCAAAACATCACTTGACAGAGAAATTGGGAGCAATGGAAATGTTCATCAGCGGGATGGGGTCAGCTATGACAGCACAGCGACAGGAGGGGTCATTAAGGAATCATTTAAAACAACCATTACAGAGATTATGTAGCAATATGAAAATAATGCTTATGGCATAATTATGAGCAAAAAGGGGAAGATAGGAAATTGTACATGCACCACATAAAAATAAATTAAAAGCTTATGATCAAAGACTTGAAAGAACAATGTATAAAGTAGATGTGTTAGGGTCAGTGCATTCTGGCTGATCTTTTTCCCTTAATTTCCTAAATATTCTATAATATGACATAATACCTTCATAAAAAGAACCACCGCTCTATTTCAAAAGAAGGTGATTCTTTATCTGACCTCTACATTGGAAAGGCTTTTCTAAACACAAAAGCATTGGAGGATACATTGAAATTTAAAAATGCTTGTTTTGAGGCACATAAAAATGTATTTTTGAACTTCAAAAAATATCATCAAAACATGACCTCAGGGCTATATGGATTGAGTAAAGGGATTTGAATCAATGTATTAAATGTGTCCATGGCTAGGCAACGTGGATACAATCGCATTGGTTTCTGAAAACATTATTTGGGTTACCAGATTGCTTAAAACTTGGTTCTGAATATGTTGTGCCCTTGATTTTTATCTCCAATTGACAGTTTTTAAAATGGGCCTTTTAGCTGGATATAAAATAGTGCCTGCCACCACCATCAAACAGACTTGGTGCTCTAATGCCAAGTTATGCATGGGGCAGTTACTGGCATGTCTTCATTGGCCCTGTAAAATGTGGTCAAGAAGATGGGCTGTCAGAGTAAGAAGGCCATGTTGGTGGTTAGGAGTCACTTTGTAAGTCCCAGCTCTCTCTAGCATAAAGCTCTCTGACTGTGAATCTGGGTGGTATGATGGACTCTGCTCAATGCCATTGTGCAGAGCTCCCTAATGCATAAGCTTTTTAATGCTGTAAAATATAGTAGCTGAAATTAAATGCCACTTTTTCAGAGGTGAATTAATGGACAGCCTGGTCAAATTCAAAGCTTTTTGATGTATAAAACTTTATAAATGCAACTATTCCATCAATAGGCAAAGTGTAACAAAAACCTGTCTAGATGGATAGTATGTAATTTCTGCACAGGTCTCTGTTTAGTAAATACATCACTGTATACCAATCAGGAATCTTGCTCCAATAAAGGAACATAAAGATTTAAAAAAAAAATCATCAAAACATAGGATAAAAGTTTGGAAAGAAATGTTCCAAAAATGTTAGTTCAAGTTCAAGGGATAGAATGTTGAAGATTTTTACTTTCTTCTTTATATGTGACTTTTTTTTTTTTACCATGAGCCCATTTTTTTCAATTTTTTATTTTAAATTATTATGGGTACATAATAATTGAATGTATTTATAGGGTACATGTGATGTTTTGATACAAGCATACAATATGAATTAATCAAATCAGGGCAATTGGGGCATTCATCACCTTGGGCATTTAGCATTTGTTTGTGTTAGGAACATTCCAATTAATAACTCTTTCAGTTATTTTGAAGTATACCCTAACTTGTTGATTATAGTCACTTTGTTGTGCTATCAAATGCTGTTCATTCTAACTATATTTTTGCACCCATTAACCATCTCTATTCTATCCCCCCCTCCCTGCCACCCTTCCCACCTTCTAGTAGCTGTCATTTTACTCCCTGTCTCCATGAGATCAATTGTTTTTAATATTTATCTCCCGCATATGAGTGAGAACATGCAAGATTTGCCTTTTTGTGCTTATTTCATTTATGATAATGTTCTCCAGTTCCATCCATGTTGTTGCAAATGGCAGGATTTCATTCTTTTCATGGCTGTATAATATTCCATTGTGTACCTGTGTCACAATTTCTTTATCCATTCATTCATTGATGAACACTTAGGTTAATTCAATATCTTGGCTATTGTAAATAGTGCTACAGTAAAAATGGGAGTGCAGATATCTTTTCGATATACTGAATTCCCATCCTTTGGATATATGCCCAGCAGTGGGATTGCTGGGTCATATGAAGGTTCTATGTTTAGTTTTTTGATAAACTTCCATACTATTTTCCATAGTGGTTGCACCAATTTTACATGTGCACCAATTTTACATGTTTACAACCCATGTATACAAGGGTTCCCCATTCTCCACATCCTTGCTCCCTTATTTTATTTATCAGGAAAAAAGCTATTTCCATTTTAAAAATAAGTTTGACATAAAAAATTAACCTATAAAAAATTGAGAAAAATATTTTTGAAAATAAAATAGAACTCTTAGAAATTCATAAGGAAAACAGTAAGATCCCAATATAAATGGGCAAATGGCACAAAAGGATAATTCACAAAGTTGGATATTCAAATAATCAATAAATAAGTTTTAAAAGGTCAGCCTTACTAGGAAAAAAGACATGTTCATTAAATCGGTGAGATACCATTTCTGTCCCCAATTTCATCAAATCAACAAATTGTCTTTTAAATTATGTTACTTGATAAAACCAGAAAGACAGAAACCCTCATGTACTACTTCTAAGAGTGTAAACAGATACAAAATTCCTGGAAAGCAATCTTGTAATAGTATAAGAATCACCAAAATATCCATATTCTTCAAGCCTATAACTCAAAGTCTAGGAAATAGTTGAAAAATTTAGCAAAGCTTTAACTACACAGACATTCATAGCATTATTTATAATAGTTCAAAACTGAAAACATCCTAAATATTACCACCTGAATGCTGAATGATTAACTAAGCTATGGCATGGCTACACATGATATGTTTACCAAAACAATAATGTTCTTGAAGTTTCTTGTGATGGGGAAACGTGATATTAATAGAATAATGCAATATTAAATTAAGTAAACAGTATAGTGCCAGCCACTATCCAAAATGTGATTGATATCTCTGGCTGGAGCAACTTGGGGTAAGGTTGTTTGTTTTTTTGCAGCTTCTTCCTTTTTTATTTTCCAAATTTTGTACATATATTATTTCTGTCATCAGAAGAAATGCTACTGAAAAGACAAATTGAAATGAGGAAACTGTCCCCTGGGATAGTTGGGGAACTGCAACGTGCAAAAGAGAAAGAGAAAGCAGAGAGGCAGAGGGTGTGTGCTGTGCATGCGAACTGTGAGAGCAGGAGAAACCTTCTTTGTTTATTTCCTTGATTTAAAGAGACTTTCATTCATAGATCAGTTTTAAGTTCATAGCAAAACTGAGCAGAAGGCACAGAGATCTCCCACATACCCCGCCCCACAGGCTCAGCCTCCTTCACCACCACCACACCCCACCGGAGTGGTACATTGTTACAATCCGCGACCCCACAGGAGGGCTCACTCTGGTGTTGCACATTTCGTGGGTTTGGACAAATGTATAATGACCTGGATCTACTATCCTAGTATCATATTCTACTTAGACCAGTTTCGCTGTCCTAGGAGTCCTCTGTGCTCCACCTGTTTGTCCTTCCCTCCATCCCCCAACCTCTGGCAACCACTGAGCTTTTTACTGTCGCCATAGTTTTGCCTTTTCTAGAATGTCACATAGTTGGAATTATACAGTATGTAGCCTTTTCAGACTAACTTCTTCCACTTAGTAATATTCATTTAAGTTTTATCCTTGTGTTTTTGTGGCTTGATAGCACGTTTCCTTTTGGTACTGTGTAATATTCCAGTGTCTGGATGTCCCACAGTTTAGGTACCCATTCATGCACTGAAGGATATCTTGGTTGCTTCCAGGTTTGGACAAGCTTTATTCATAACTGCTTGCCCATGGAAAGACGGAGAGATGGGGAGAGAGGGAGAAACAGAGACAGAGAAGCAGAATCAATGATAGTGCTTGAGAACTTGGTCCCAGGGACTCCTGAATCCTACCCACTCCCACCTCCAACTACCCACCTACACCAACCCAGTACATTCTTTTCTTGCTAAAGCCAATTTGAGGTCACTTGCAATCAGAAGAGTCATGACTAATATTCCACTGTCATAATAAAGCCCTGAGAGGCAACCCTGAGGCATCCCTCACACTTTAGGTATCTCCAGGTCAGTCTGTCCCGAGTGCCTCTGCCCAGCCCGTTTGCATCAGTATGGAGTGTAACTGGGACAGCTTTGAGTGAAAGAGGAAAGAACTAATTCCACCTGGGTAGCAGGTGTGCACCAGGATGTCCTGGGCAAACCGGTACATATGAGTAGCTAGGTTAAGGGGCGGGAGTTAAGAACAATGCTGGGAAAAGAGGCTAAGGATGTGCAGTACACGTCTGTGCCTGGGCTGGTGCCGACATTGGCCTCTGTCCAGCCTCCCCAGGCCTGTCCAGCTTTCCTTGAGGCAATCCTTGCAGAGATGGGAGGGCAACCCCTCAGAGAACCCTCTGAAAGCTCCTGTTCCTGGTCTCCCAAACCTGCTGACCCAGATGTTCAGATCCAATTTAACCAGGCTCTGCAGCAGGGGCCCGTGGAATGGGCCAGGGACTAGATCACCGACTAACTCCGGGGTATTAGCAAGGCCTCCAGCAATAAGTAAACCAGTTACTTCCCTTGACCACCACCAAATGAAGTCTCCGAGAGCAAGATATTTTTCAAGATGATCAGCTTGCTTGTGTTTCTCCTCTATGCCTTTAAACTTGGTTGACCCCTGTGTGGTCTATGGTATGGCTAAAAATTGGTAGATCGAGATGACATCAACCATAACACAGGCGTTGTTAGTATTAGCCCTGCAGTCTTGGGCCAGTCCCTGCCTGTGCTCTGCATGGGAGCAGTAGCACTCACCAGGCAAGGCTGTTACGGAGGGTTAGAGGTACAACAGGCAGCCCTGGCCCAGGCCTGACCGGCCTTGGTGGAGGTGGATACTGCTATGACTCCCAGGCTCGTAGTTAGTCTGACATGTGGCGCTCATTGCTGGTGAGACAGGGCTGACCTTTGCCAGCTTTACAGACAGGTAAATACAGGTGCAGAAAAGCAAACAGCCCTTTGCCCAGCACGCCTTCTGTGATAGATCCCTGTTTAGTTCCTACACAGTGAGGGTCCAGGCTTTGGGAATGCTCGCTGGAAAGTTACTGTAATTATCTTCTATTATCTATGAAAGAAAAAGTCTTACAGAGCCGAGTGTAGTGATAAGATTGAGCATGTACATTTTTAAGCATTTCTAAAGTTTCCTTATCTATAAACAAACTACCAAGCTGTGGAACTACTAAGAGAACTGGCCAGTTCCTTGAAACTGAGTTTCATTTACAAGTTACTAGGTGCCCTTTAAGAAGGCAGTTTCGGGGTGTATAACAAAGGCCTTACAAACATTTGCATCCTACCCTGCGTCTGAGAGTCTGTCTTTACAACATGGGTATAAGTACAATGATGTTCAACACAACAGGTCAAATAGTGAAGAGTTGGAAACAACCTAAATGTCCAAGCATGGGCTGGTTAAATAAGCTAATGGCTACATTTTAGTCTGTCCGTAGAGTTGACCCTTAAAGAACAGGGGTTTGAACTTTAGCGGGTCCACTCATACTCAGATTTTCTTCTGCCTCTGCCACCCCTGAGACAAGATCAACCCCTCCTCCTCAACATGAAGATGAGGAGGATAAAGACCTTTATGATGATCCACTTCCACTTAATGAATAGTAAATATATTTTCTCTGCCTTATGATTTTCTTAATAACATTTTCTTTTCTCTAGTTTATTGTAAGAACATAGTATATAATACATATAGTATACAAAATATGCATTAACTGTTTATGTTCTGGTCAACAGTAGACTATTAGTAGTTAAGTTTTAGGGGAGTCAAAAGTTATACACCGGTTTTCAACTGCTCAAGGGGTCAGTGCCCAACCCCCACATTGATCAAAGGTCAACTGTAGTTTGAATAGTAGGACACCATTAAAAATCAATAAATAGGACTGCACAATTTAAAAAGCCTGCTCTTCCAAACTTACCATCATGAAAATGAGGAGATAATCCACTCAGGTAAAACTATTTGTGGTACATGTATTTAACAAAGGACTTGTATCCAGAATATATAAAGAATTGTGGTAACTCAATAATAAGAAGGCAAACAGCATATCTAAACAATAATAATAATAATAATAATAATAAACAGTCAAAGGATTTGAAGAAATCCTTCACCAAATAAGATATACAAGAAGCAATAAGCACATAGAAGATGCTCAACTTTATTGGTCTTTAGGGAACTGCAAAATGAACCACAAAGAGCTAGCACCACACACTCACAAAATGGCCAGAATTAAAAAGACTGACAATGCCAGCAAGAACGTGGAGCAACTGGAACTCTGCCCAAAGCCATTCTCCCCTTACAGCAGATGCCTCCTTCTTTCTTCATGAGGAATTTTCCTTTTTCTTTTTATCTGTTTCTCTTACATCCTCTTCTACCTAAGTTCATCATGTATATCTGAAATCTGACTGGGCCCAGCTGAGTGTCTTACCCCTGAGTGGCCCTGAGGCTGCAACTAAACACCCGGATGGAGAGGGCTCCCCAAGTCCAGAGCTGACCTGGACAGGCCTTGCCCAGACAGGCCTCTAATACTTACAGGGCTTTGCATATGTCCTTCGTAAAGACATGTGCACACGTGTCTGACTTGCCCAACTCTCCTCCTCTCATTTCTTCACCTGGTTACCCCTTAAAGACAGCTCAGCTGTCACCTCCTCCAGAGAGCTTTTTTTGACCCATCTGACTCAGGCGGGTCTAAGTGACCCTCCTGTGTCCTCCCCCAGAAGGCTGTGCTTGCCTTTCCCGCCCACCCAGCCGGTCCTCCAGAAAGTCATTCTGCACTAGCGGTGGAGGGTGTTCAGGGACGCAGTTCTTAACTCTGGCCGCGAGTGAGGGCACCTCCTCGGCATTGGTCCTTGCACAGGGAGGATCAGAGCTGGGAGCAGAGTGAGCTGTGCTCACTGGAGGGAAAAATCACTTCCTGCTCACACGCTAAGTTGAGAAATGACAGAATTTCTCCTGAAGAGAGGTGACGCTCAGAACCACAGCCTGCAACCGTGGCTCCCAGGGGCAGGGACTGGGTCTGGTTAGCTCTGCCCCCCACTGTCCTCCCTGAGACTGAGCACAGATCAGGCACTTAGCAAGCGTACGCTAGTCGTTGCTGCCAAAACTGGCCATGGCGTGGTCCACCCAAGCTCAGGGGAGGCGCTCAGCGCTGGGAGGGTGGGGCCCACCCAGAGCTGGGGCTTCATCGGTGGGCAGGCTGCACTAGTCCAGAGCCACCTGCCTGTGTGTGTTTTTGCTTATGCCCCATCCTTGTCACCTCCCCTGTCTCTCTTACTGACGCTGGCTGCATTAGGTGTGGTGTGACCTAGGGTCTTTTAAGTCATCAAACTTGTTTAACTCTCTTTTTTTTTTTTTTTTTTTTGAGACAGGGTCTCACTTTGTTGCCCAGGCTAGAGTGAGTGCCATGGCATCAGCCTAGCTCACAGCAACCTCAAACTCCTGGGCTTAAGCGATCCTCCTGCCTCAGCCTCCCGAGTAGCTGGGACTACAGGCATGTGCCACCATGCCCGGCTAATTTTTTCTATATATATTTTTAGTTGTCCAGATAATTTTTATTTCTATTTTTTTAGTAGAGACGGGGTCTCGCTCAGGCTGGTCTAGAACTCCTGACCTCGAGTGATCCACCCCCCTCGGCCTTCCAGAGTGCTAGGATTACAGGCGTGAGCCACCGCGCCCAGCCTAACTCTCTTTTTTCCTGCCAACCTGTATTGCTCCTGAAGCCAGACTCTATCACCCTGCCTGGTTACTGGGTCCTGGGAGCTGGTGGCAGCCCGGACGGGCTGAGCTCTGAATTGGCTGGACCTCGGGCGCAGGGTGGTGGGCAAACAGAGACGCACATTCACCAGAGAGCAGGTGGCCCGTGTCACTCTCACAGTGAAATCATGTTTCTCGCATTTTATATGTCACAGAGGAGGACACAGAGAATAATGATCGTTTTTGTTCATTCTAAGTAAACATCTGACAATGTCCAATTCAATGGCTTCTGCCCCCCAAACACAACAATGCTGCCTTAAATAGAACTGACCGAGAGCCTGCGCATCTCCATCCAGAGCACAGACACGCCCGCTTGCTCCCTCCTCCAGGTCTCTATCGGGCACAGGTCCCTTCTGCCCCCGCCCCACGTCTGAGCAGGCTCTGGGCCTCCCACCTGACTCTGAGCCCGTCTTCTCCACTATACTGTGTCGGGAGCTCTGTCCCTCTCTCTCCTGTCTGGGGTCTGTGTGTCCCCCACAAAGCGCAGCACAGGTCTGTTCCAGAGCACGGGGGAAACGTCTGTATCCCTCCTGGCTTGGGCTTTAGGATGCTCAACTCCGGTGGGTGTTGCAGGCAGGTGGGCAGACAGCGGAATTCCTTTACTTCTCCTTCCATGCTGGAGTTGTGGGCAACGCTCTGAGGCTCCTTGGGCCCGTGGCCCAGGCAGGACAGGCAGCTGCTTCTCGGCCGGCTGCACCACTGCTGGGGGCAACTTCAGGCAGGGCCTGCTCTGCTCTCAGATTCTCCCCAACCTAGCTGGGATTTGTGTCCCTCTCCCCCTATTCCTGAGAATTGGTACTGGTGCTAGGGCCAGGGTCTCTCTTGGGAACCCAGAAGCATCTAAGTTCTCTTCCCTTCCTGTCTGGTTCTCCACAATCCCCCCCTAAGAATGGCTTTCTGCTTGGGCAAGAGGAAACCTTGTTCTAGCCTAACTCATCAGGCACTGCCCCCAGTCTGCTGGTTTCTAAACAGGTTCAGGCTTTTAAAAGTAAAAAGCCCGCTGGGCTGGTGGCTCACACCTGTAATCCCAGCACTTTGGGAGGCCGAGGTGGGATGCTTGAGCCCAGGCCTTTGAAACCAGCCTGGGAAACATAGCGAGACCCCGTCTCTACAAAAAATAAAAACTAGGCCCAGCTGCTTGGGAGGTTGATGCAGGAGGATCACTTGAGCCCAGGCGTCCAAGGCTGCAGTGAGCTATGATGACACCACTGCACTCCAACCCGGGCAAGAGAGCGAGACCCAGTCTCTAAAAAGTTAAAAGCTAAGAATTTGATCCATTCCTAGAGGAATGAAAGCAGAGAGCTCATCCGCTTGAACAGGGGAGGGTGGAAGTGACAGGAAATGCAGAGCAAGGAAGCACGGGTTAGTGTTCCAAACCCCGTCCTGTGTGTTCACAAATGTATGTGACAGTTTCTGCAAACCCTGCTGTAAACTTGAAGATGAAGGTGGGTTTCGCAGTCTACTGTATCCCCTCCTGACACAGGCTGCCTGTAAGTGCAGTAACAGCCGGTTTTGAGTGATTTCTGCCTCCCAGGCGATGAAATCTCCCCAGTCGGCATTCACTGAGCACTGGCAAGCCTGGGCACTGGGGACACAAACAAAGCAGGATAAAATAGGTCCCTGCCCACAGGGAGTCCGCGGTCTGCAAGAGACATGATACTCTGTGAACTACTCACAGTGGATTTAATTCTTGACGTCATAAAGCACTGCCTGTTGCCAAAACTTCCAAGAGGGGGAGAAAACCCCAGCGAAGGACAGACACCTGGGACTGGCTCTTGCAGACACAAATGCAGCCACCTCTGGAGGAAAGCAGCTGCCTCAGTGGGAACCATCCCCCAGCCTGCAAATGCAGCCACTCTACCTGGGGGCAGTGAGTCCCTGCAGCTGCACTGTGACCTACCCATGCTAGAAGCGGGCCCTCATGACATCTGCAGCTAAGGCATTCCCAAGCAGTGAGCAGGCTCTTGGCCCGCAGCGTGGAGAGCTGGGAGGCAGCCCAGGGCTAGGCCCACCCTGCCCCAGGGCCCAGGTGGGGCCGATCTGGCAGCCGGGAGGAAGCCCCGTTCCAGGGATTCTTGGAGGAAGCCTGGCGGGACTCTGGGCTCCCCTCCCACAGTGCTCTGTAAGGCACTGACCGTCACAGCTGCATGGTGTCTACGCAGCCTCCAAGACCATGCCCCTGAGGCCTCTTCTCAGTGCCCACAGCCCGCACTCCTTCAGGCCTCCCCACCTCCCGTCTGCACTGCCCTCCCGCCTGGACCCTGGCCTCCCTCCAGCTGTCCCCTCCACTGCCCAGGGAGATTTTTCTCAAACATTTGTCTGCCCATGCCACTCTCCTGCCTTTCACTGACTGCTTAGGGATTTCAGAGTAAATTCCTACTAGACTGTGCACAGCCCCTGCCCTATCCCTGCCCCTTGCCCCCACCGCCAGCTCCCACCTGCCTGTGGGATCCTCTCTCAGGCATCCACGTTCAGCCCAGCCCCGCCCCGCCTGCCTGCCCTCACCTGCAGGCCCTGCCACAGGCTGCTCCTGCTGTCTTCGCCTCACTGGGCCCCCTCATCCCTCCAGACCCACTTCCAGATTCCTGCCAGCCTGGAAGCCTCCCAGGTCCGCCAGCTGGGCCAGCACCTTTGCCATGAGGTCTCACAGCACTTGGTCCACTTTATCAGTACCTGTCTCTCCCAGGGAGGAGGCGTCGCCTTATTTGTCACCCATCCCCATCTGGTGCATGATGCCTCAAACGTGCATCTGAACCAGCAGCAGAGGAGGAGAGCAGAGGGAGAGAGGAAGGGCGGTTGTATCATCCGCACCTTCTTTGACGGGATGGAGCCCTTCCCTGGGGCCAGCGCTGCTGGCTTCCGTGTGCCCTCACAGCCACCAGACAGTGGGCCCCCCAGGGGTATGGAGGTGTACAAGAAGGTCCGTACAATCTATTATCATTTTTTTTCTTGAAGTCTTTATTTTGCCATTCTTTTTTTCTTTACTTTTTATTTTGAAACATTGACAAGACCACAGGAAGTTGCAAGGTAGTGTAGAGAGATCTCGTGTACCCTTTCCCAGTTCCCCCCAATGGTGACATCTTACATAACAATGGTACCATATTGATACAACACCTGTGTATAGCTCTTTGTCATTTCGTCCAATGTGTAGATTCACAGTGACCACCATCATGATGGAAATACAGCCCCACCAAGGCCTCCTTGGTGCCACTCCTCACGGTCACACCCTCCCCCACCATCCTGCACCTGGCTGCCACCAGCCTGCTCTCCATTTCTATGATTTTTGTCATTTCAAGAAAATGTCCTATGAATGGAATATAGAGTATGTGGCACTTTGAAATTGCCTTTTTCACTCAGTATAATGTCCTTGAGAGCCGTGCACACTGTTGCATGTATCAGTAATTCATTCCTTGGCGACACTGGGCAGGCTTCCACGGTATGGACAGATAGGCCACAGCTGGGTTAACCATTCATCTACTGGAGGTCATGTGTGTCGACTCCAGTTTCCAACTATTGCAAATGAAACTCCTATGAACAATGGCGTACACGTCTTTGTGTGAACACACATTTTCACTTCCCTGGATAAACACTCGGGAGTGCAATTGGGCCATATGGTCAGGATATGCTTAGTTTTCTAAGAAATTACCAAACTGCTTTCCAGACTGGCTGTACCATTTTACATTACTACCAGCAAAGTATGAGAAATCCCACCTCTCTGTATCCTTGCCAGCATTTGGTTTTGTCACTGTTTTTCATTTTAGCTGTTCTAATAAGCATAGAGTGACATCTCATCATGGTCTTAATTTGCATTTCCCTGATGGCTAATGGTGCTGAACATCTTTTCATGTCTTCTTTGCCTTCTGTGTGTCCTCTTCACTGAAATATCTCTGTCTTCCACCTATTTTCTAATTGGACTGCCACTTTTTTCATTGCTGAGTTTTGAAAGCTCTTTATATATTATAAGTAATTGTCCTTTATAGGATGTGTGGTTTGCAAATATTTTCTCACAGTCTATAACTTTTCTTTTCATCCACTTAACAGAGTCTTTTAAAGAGTAAATGTTCTTAATTTTCATGAAATCCAATTGATCCATTTTTTTCTTTGAAGGACTGACCTTGTCATGTTCAAGAGCTCTGTACCAAGCCCTAGGTCCCAAAGATTTTCCCCTGTATTATTTTCTAAAAAGTTTCTAGTTTAATGATTTACATTTAAACCTATCATCCACTTTCAGTCAACTTTTGTAAAAGGTGTGAGGTTTGTGGCAAGGTTTGATTTTTTGCCTGTCGATGTCCAATTGCTCCAGCACCATCCATTGAAATGACTCTCTTTCCTCCATTGCATGACCTGCGCACCTTTGTGAAAAATCATCTGGTCATACTGTGTGGGTCTGTTTCTGGGTTCTCTATTTTGTTCCTTTGATCTATGTCTATTGGTTCTCTATTTTGTTCCTTTGATCTATGTCTATTCCTGTGCAGTTTCACACAGAATTGATTATTGTAGCTATATAATAAGTCTTGAAAGCAGGTAGAGACATTCCTCCCACTTTATTCTTTTTTTTCAAAGTTGTCCCAGCTATTGTTGTATAACAAAGAATTTGACTGGCCTTTGCTCCTGGTTCCTGGGAGAGAGATTAAATCCTTGGAATTTCCCTAGTAATGGGAATGTCTGTTTTTCATGAGCCCTTCCGATCCCACCTGAGTTTACACTGAGAGATGAAACGACTCAGATGGGGGCTGCTCACCAGAAAGGCCAACCACGTGATTGCAAGGTTGGGGCTTGAGCCAGCCCGAGCTCCACAGCAAGGAGGCCGGTGTTCAATCAGCCATGCCTACATGATGAACCTCAATAAAACTCTGGACACTAAAGCGTGGTGGAGCTTCCTGGTTGGTGAACACATGGATGTGCCAGGAGGGTGATGTGCCTTGACTCCAAGGGGAGAGGGCATGAAAGTTCTGCATTCACGACCCTCCCAGGCCTCTCCCCACATATCTCTTCATTTGACTGTTTCTGGTTGGAATCCTTTATAATAAAACTGTAATCATAAATGTAGAGCTTTTCTGAGTCCTATGAGTCATTCTGGTGAATTATCAAACCTGAGGAGGTCCTGGGAATCCATCAGATTTGTAACCAGGTGTTCAGAAGTGCAGATATCCTGGGGACCCCAACTGTGGCTGGCATCTGAAATGGGAGCAGCTTTGTTGGGGACCATGCCCTTTAATTTGTGAAGTCTGTGTTAATTCTGGGTGGAATTGTACTGTGGTATACACCATCAGAATCACTGTTCTAGGTCCTTTGCCTTCCCATATAAATTTTAGAAGAATCTTGTCTATATCTACAAAATTTCTTTCTGGGATTTTGATAGGAATTATAAGTTTCTTACAGATTTTTGTATCACATTGGGGAAGTTCCCTTCAATTCCTAGCTTTCTGGAAGCAGTTTTTTTTAAATCATCAATAGGTATTGAATTTTGTCAAAGTGCATTTTCTAAGTCAATTGATATGATCATATGATTTTTCTTCTTTAGCCTGTTAACATGGATTATATTGCTTGGTTTTTGAATATTGAACAAGACTTGCATCCCTTGAATAAATCCCACTTGTTCAGGAGGGAGCGGGTGGCTGAACATCATGTTCCCTTCCTTAGGGAGAACACATCTCTTGAGAAGTGGAAATGCTTTTCAGACAAAGAAACCACTGCTCCATATTTTTTGTAATGGGTTCAATATTCAGTTTCAATTTCTGTGTCAGATGCTAGCATGGACAAGATCTCCAGTGTCATGGGAAACCTGATGAATATAATAGATTGTGTGTGCAGGCAGTATTAAATAAATGTTGAGCTTAAAAAAAAATCCCACTTGTTCATCATGTATAATTCTTTTTATATATTGCTTGATTCTATTTGCTAATATTTTGTTAAGAATTTTTGCATCTACATTCATGCTACATATGATAATCTAAACATTTAACATTAATATTTTCTGAATGAATCCTTCAGGAATGTCTTTCTTTGAAAGTTAAGTCAGGCCGGGCGCGGTGGCTCACGCCTGTAATCCTAGCACTCTGGGAGGCCGAGGCAGGTGGATCGCTCAAGGTCAGGAGTTCGAGACCAGCCTGAGCGAGACCCCGTCTCTACTAAAAATAGAAACAAAATGATCTGGAGAGCTAAAAATATATATAGAAAAAAATTAGCCGGGCATGGTGGTGCATGCCTGTAGTCCCAGCTACTCGGGAGGCTGAGGCAGGAGGATCACTTAAGCCCAGGAGTTTGAGGTTGCTGTGAGCTAGGCTGATGCCATGGCACTCACTCTAGCCAGGGCAACAAAGTGACACTCTGTCTCAAAAAAAAAAAAAAAGAAAGTTAAGTCAGTGAACACTGGGTTAACCACGTAAGAGTTTATTTTTAGAGAAAGGTAGTCTAGGGCAGATGCTACTGTTCAAGGATGTCACCAAGGACAGAGGTTCCCCCTGTCTTGCACTCAGTCCCTCAGCAGTAGGCCGTGGGGTGTTTGTCCTCACAGCTGCACAATTAGGGAGGGGGAGGTGCAAAGAGTAAAGGGCTGAAGCCACATGCCCACCGAATGTGTCTCCTCTGCGAAGGTGGTCCAGAAGCCCCACCTAACAAGCGACTTTTGCGTTCATCCTGTCAGCCAAAACTGGGTCACTTGGCAACTGGTGTTGCTAAGCACGGCGCCTTCAAGCCGGCGCGGTGCTATCATCACTGTGCTGACGGGGGGTGGGCAGAGCAGGCGGCCGCCAGTGTGGGCAGCCTGGGCTCCGCGTGCGCGTTACAGCCGGGTACTATCAGCCCCATCCGGCTGGAACGTTGCTTCTGTTTAGGATCATGCCAGCACTAAGAAAATTACTGTGTCTCCAGGTAAATGTAAGAGAACAGAGTAGATTTTATATGTCAGATTTGGCATCAAGTCAAGAGAAAACCAAACAACTTCATAATGCCCCATAAAAGAGTTCCACAATTGAGTCTTCTCCTCACAGCCAGTTCTATGGGGACGCTGCGCCTGAAGACCCAAGCGCCCGGCGCTGGCGCCCTGAGCAAAACAATGTCCTTCATCACATTCAGTGTACCTTGTTATTCTGAGTGTATTGGTTTTACAGGTTTTTCCACAACTTTTCCTATTGGAAAATTCAAACATAAAAATCGAAAGAATAATACGACACTCAAATACCCCTCACCTTGATGCGACACTTGTGAACACTTTGCCACATAGTATATGTATGGTGAAAATTTATGCATATTTTTTTTTTATTTTTGAGACAGAGTCTTGCTCTGTTGCCCAGGCCAGAGTGCCGTGGCGTCAGCCTAGCTCACAGCAACCTCAAACTTCTGGGCTCAAGCAATCCTCCTGCCTCAGCCTCCCGAGTAGCTGGGACTACAGGCATGTGCCACCATGCCTGGCTAATTTTTCTATATATATTTTTAGATGTCCATATAATTTCTTTCTATTTTTAGTAGAGACGGGGTCTCGCTCTTGCTCAGGCTGGTCTCGAACTCCTGAGCTCAAATGATCCACCTGCCTCGGCCTCCCAGAGGGCTAGGATTACAGGCGTGAGCCACTGCGCCCAGCCTATATATTATAAATTATATATTTGAACCCTTTGAAAGTTAGCTGCAGATAACACTCACTCCTAGAGACTTCAGTGGGCGTCTCCTAAGAATAAGGAATTCCATAGAAACATACTAATACTACAATTATCATGCCTAAGAAATTTAACAATATGTCTAATATCATCTAATATCTAATCCACATTAAATTTAATTTAATTTTTATCAGTTGTCACACAGAAGTTTTTATAGGTGTTCAAAGAAAAACAGGATTCAATTAAGGTTCAACATTGCATTTGTTGCTAGGATATTTTGAATAGTTCCCCAAGAATACGACATTGCCTGTTTGAAGAACATGGGTCAGTACTCTTACAGAATGTCCCATATTCAGAATTGTGTTTCCTTGGACTTTGGTTCACCTGTTCCCCTGGACTTACCATAAACCGGAAGTCAGGTCTGAACCCTTTTTGATGGGCACAACTCACTCCGCATCACAGCAGGAGGCGCCTACTGTTGGCCGGTCCCCTTCTCAGTGAGACTCAGTTTGATCGCTCGGCTAAGTTGGTGACAGCCTGCTTTTCCCATCGGTTTGTTTCTGTCTTGCAAATTGGCTGCTGACCGCGGATGGTCGCTCGGCACCATGCAGGTACCCTGATCCCCCAACCCTCGGCTAGCTGCCTCGCCGTCCACAGATCAGCTATTTCACTGGGGGTTTCTAATTCTATCAGTCCTTCTAAAAAGCATTCTATAAGCATTTGTGCTTAAAGAAAAAGATAGTATAAATGCTTAATTCTTTCTCTTTATTTCCAGAATAAGGAATTGCTGTCATAGCCATTGATGGTGGGAGATGAGGTAGGTTTTTCCCCTTTCTCTTTCTCTTTAAACATTGCTATGGACTCACAGTTATTTATTTATTGAAAGTTTTTGAGCAATTCAGTCCCTATTTTTTTGATGCTCAAATTATCCCAAATTTGGCCAATGGGAGTCCCTTTCAGCTGGCTCCTTGTCTGTCTGCTATGTCCCCGTTAGTCTCTGAAGGTGTTTCATTCAGGATTCTCCAGAGGAACAGAACCGACAGGAGGGGGGTGTGTATGTGTGATTTTTATCACATGCATATACACATGTGATTCTTTTTTGAGGAATTACTTCACACAACTGTGGGAGGGGGCAAGTCTGAAATCTGTAGGGCAGGCGAGTAGGCTGGAAACTGAGGCAGGATTTCCCTGTTACATCAGGCAGGTGCCTTCCGCTCCAGGCAAGCCCAGTGTTTGCCCTGAAGGGCTTCAACGGATAGGTCGCAGCCCACCCACATTGTCAAGAGTGATCTCCTTTACTTAAAGTCAACCGATTATAGATGCTAATCACATCTACAAAATATCGTCACAGCAATATCTGGACTAGTGCTTGACAAAACAACTAGGTACCACAGCCTAACCAAGTTGACACAAAAAATTTACCAACACAGAAGGCTTCCTTTATTCTGACACAAGATTATTTCAAGCTCATTGCTATAGGCTAAATGTTTGTGTTGCCCCCACACCGAATTCATATGTTGAAATCCCCCCATGTGAGGGCATTTGGAGGTGGAGCCTTTGGGAGGTAATTAGGTCGTGGGATTAGTGCCCTTACGAGAGAGGACGCCGAGAGCTCCCTTCCCCCTCTGCCACGTGAGAACACGGTGAGAAGTTGGCCACCTGCGAGCCACGAGCATGAAGAAGGCCCTCGCCAGCCACTGAGACTGCTGGCGCCCTGGTCTGGACCGCCAGCCTCCAGAACTGTTGCCGATAAGCCACCCAGCCTGTGGTGGTTTGTGACAGCAGTGACACTCACCCTGTACCTTCTCAGCCATTTCTGCAGGAGTGGGAATTTCTTTCAGTGGAAAATGGTATTTAGAAACCAAACTCTGGGTGTTAAGTGTGTTCACTGCTACTGAGAAATGATTGCTCCTGGGCCATTTTAGTGGATGGAGGTAGAAAATTCACATTTAAAAAATCATACATTCTTACTGATATTTCCAATTCAACTTTAATATTACATAGCATCCCCCCACTTTAACTTCTTTGATTTTATAATCGTATCTCTTTCCCCTTAAGCTAAAATCCTGGTTTCAGTTAATATATTTAATTATTTACTTTCTCCTACAACCTGCATCAGTGCAACATTACTAACATTACTTGAAAGATTAAAAGTATTAATTGAAGTTTAAGACTTGTTTTCTTTTGTCCTTAGATGTATAGGCATGCTGAACAAAGACAAAAAGAAAGCAAAAAAGTGCAGGCTGGTGGGCAGGCTCCGACGCATGTCCCTTTTGTCTGGCCCACACCACAGGTAGGGAATGTGGCACGCCCATTTAAAAAAAATTTTAAATATTTATTAAAAACAAAAAGAACAAAAAAAAATGCCTTATGCTTCCCAATCATACTCTAAGTCATTATTTATTTCCAGTAAAACATTATCATTCCTCAAGTTAAATTAATGTTATTTTGAGTTGTATTGGTTTTGTAGTGTTGCATATGATTTATAAATGTTTGGGTTTTATAGTATTATAAGAGCTATCATCATAAGAAGTTTAAACTTAATTTTATACTTGTACACATTTGCATACAAGAAACATTACAATCAAAACCATTGAGACCACAGCCTGGGAAGCCGGGCCCACGCCCCCACCTTGAGCAGCTGCTCCCAGCCACAGACTTCTCACTTCCATCCGGGTTAGACACCACCGGGATGCTTCCACCCACCCTTTCAGTTCCCGCTGCCCACCAGTGTGCCTGTAACTATGCATGCACGACCGTGTGCTCACGTGCCCTTCGTCGCCCGCCCTGCTCTTCCCCGGGCCTGCACGCAAGACCTCGTGCAGCCGGCCCCACGAGCTGGAGGGGCTCGCAGACACCGTTTGTCCAGCACCTTCCAAAGGAGGCCGCAAGCCAAGGTCGGGACAGAGAACGGACGGGAAGAGCTGATGGTCACACGTCTCGCAATACAAACCTCCTGTCCCCAGGCCCGAATTCTGTGTTTGTCCTTCCTCCCTCGGGTGCTGTGTTCTAGGCACACTCCAGATAAGCCCAAATGCCTCTATCCCACAGTCCCATTAGAAATAGGAGGGCAGGAGCAATCGGGGCAATTGGCCAGCACAGGATTTCTGGCCCTTTGTCCCTTGCCACCTCCTTAAAGAGCTGGGGAGAGGGGAGGGATAAAGACCTACCCGACCAGCCTTCGCTGCAACCGTGGACACGTGACCTAGTTCTGGGGCAGGAGACCCTTCCAGGGCTGGGTGCGGTTTCTGCTTTTCCTGATTAAAGGGAAATATGCAGCTGGCACCTCTTTCCTCCTCCTTGCTGCCTTGAGCACAAATAAAATGTGTGGAGCCGCAGCAGGTCTTTTGCGATCCTGAGGCAACAAGCAAGAGCGGAAGCCCGAGACGGGAGGCGCCAGGCCGCGCAGCCGAGCAGGTGCCTGAGGGCCGCTCCTGCTACGTGGCTCGGCCTCCGGTGACAGGCCTTGCTGTTGCTCTAGCAAAAGGCGTTCTCGATCGACACAGAGGCCCACCACTCCCAGACAACTTACAGATAATTGCTGAGCACTTACTATGAACCTGACTCCGAGGCTCCGGACATGACTAAGACGTTGTCCCTAGCCACAAGGAATTCACAGATCCAGGGTTAAGTTTGTGTTCCTCACACAAGTATTGTCGCTGCTCAGCAACAGGATACACAGAGGCTCAGGGGGGTGAAGGAAGTCGGTCAGGGCCACACAGCACCAAGACAGGACACCCAGCCGCCAGGTGGCCAGTGCCTGGGCAGCCAGCGTCATGCGGGATTTACCGTGGCCGTGAGCCCCAGCGCTCAGGACCGTCCTCGGACCGCGTCCCCTCAGGTTTCGTTCTTCTTCGAATTGGGAGGGCCAGAGGAAATCAGCTGCTTGCCACCAGACCGTGAGGTGAAAAGCGTGGGGTGGAGGCCCCTGGAGTGGGAGGTCAGTGTGGGGGGACCGAGACGAAGGGGCAGACCCGGCAGGGCCGCAGGCAGGCGCGAGAGCGAGGGAGCCCACACAGGGGGGTCCCGGCCCGCCCCGGCCCACTGGCCCCAGCTGGAGGCAGCTGGAACTGGACCTGCCACATCACAGGCGAAGTAGAAGCTGTCGTGACACTGTAAGAGGCAAGAAGAAGAGACCCAGGGGTGCCCAGACCCAGAGTGGAGCCACTGGGGACCTAGAGTGGCCCCTCCTCGGATTATAAGAATGTGGGCCGGTCACTGCCCCCTGAAACGAAAACAACTGCCTCTGGGATGCGAGTGACAGAGACCGGTGTCAACCCAACCAACAAGGGAAGTCCGCCGCGGGTGCAGGTGGAACCAGGGCCCCTCATCCTCCGGAACATTCTCTGAGCACACACACTTGCAGAGGAAGGGCATCTGAGGGTAGGGGACCCCCAGCCCCCAGCCCCTGGTCGATACTGAGACAGTTTCGTTGACTCCCTGCATGTACCCAGTGACTTACGCTGACTCTTCTGGAAACTAGGACTCTAAATAGAATTTTAAAAAGAAAAAACCCCTCTGTTCTGCTTTTTAAAAATTCCCTTTTCCCCTTTTTACTTTCAGCAGAAGTAACCAGAGGAGAGTAGAGACAGGACTCGAAGGGAAGGCAGAAGGAGAGAGGAAGGGGGTCTCGGTGCTGACTGTGGCCCCGTCATCCCAGGCTTGCAGGGGACTGCCCCTGCCCTGCAGGGGTCCTCACTGCCACCCGCCCCTGTGCCAGGCCCACAGTGGACACTCACTACTGGTAATGAACACAAGGCAGCAGCCAGCATCACCTGTGTCTGTAGTGCTCAACCGGCTTTCCAACCCTCACACCCACCCTGTGGGGTAGCTGGATCTCACCCCGTTTTACAGAGGAGGAAACTGAGGTTCAGAGTGGTTCAGTGACTCGCTCTCAGACAGCAAGTGGTAGAGTAGGCTCTAACTCTGACTCTAACGCCTGTGTGTTGGATCCCATGCCAGAGACTGCAAATAAGTAGCCCTGGGCTGATTCCAGCCTATACACGTTTTGCATGATTTACGCAATTGGGGCCTACTTAGTGTTTTAAATTTGATCATTTGTCAACATTTAACAAGCAGAAGAGTTTACATAAAATCTCACATTTCTGGATTCTCTAGAAAAATCAGGACATCAGGCCCCACTGGGCCCACATTTCTTTCTCCCAGCAGTAACTGGCTGAGCTGGGTAGCAGCTGACACCTTTCCATCAGAAAGTTCACCCCAGTCCTCACCACTCCCTATTGCTCCTCCAACACCAGAGACAAGAGTCAAAGGCCACTATCCTCTTCCTGGTCCACTCCACTCACTCATGGTATACACACACGGCCCTGTGGATAATGGGCTTTGTGACTCTGCACTAAGCTACACAGCTTCATGGATAGACGGACAGAGGGATGGAGGGAGGGATGAATGGACAGGAAGGGCTCAGTGGATCTCAGCTGCCTGCCCAGGAAGTAACCATAGACAACGCCCCAGCAGCCTGTCAGCCAACTCACCAAGCCCTCATGGGCCCCAGGATGTCTGTCCTAACAAGGCAGCCTGCTCGTCCCCTCCCCCTGGAACCCAGCACTGAGAGTCCCCAGTACCACGAATGATCAGCCCCTCCCTCAGCGGTCCCTGTCACACAGAGCCTGGGACAGAGAAGACAGATGTGGATTCAGATGAAAGGAGGCGGGCAAGTGCCCGGCCGTGGCCAGTGCCCAGGACAAGGTGGCCATAATGCAAGTGGGAAGCCGGGGAACTGTGGGCAGCAGACAGCCCAGGTGTGTAGTTGCTGAGATGGGAGGGGCCCAGGCATCAGTGAGCAGAGCAGGGCCAGGGACGGGAGCGGGAAGAAGGAGAGAGGACAGCTCTCCGATCAGGAGGGAGGAACGTGCAGGGAGTGGGTGGGAGCAATGAGGAAGGGAGCGCTGAGGCCTGAGGGGGCCAGGAGAGAAGCCCGAGTCTGCTGGCCCGTCTCCTTGCCCAAGATGGAACAGACAGGGAGGGGCGGCCAAGGGACTCGAGGGAAGCAAGCCAGTCTAGTGCCCACTTCCTCCAGTTAGCAGAAGGAAGGTTTGGAAGCCCACACAAAGGACTTAGCAACACAACAGGAGCTCTAGGGGCGCACGAAGGGCGTTAGCACCCAGGGGGAGGACACTGCTCAGTCTCTGTGGGTGGGGCATGGGGGCAGGGGGCTGAGAGATCTGACCTGCGGCCTGCACCGCCCCCCACAGCCTGGGGCAGCCTGGAGGCACCCGGTCTGACAGCGGGCAGCAGTGCGGGCGCCTCTGACAGCCACAGGCCTGCGTGTCTCCAGATGCCTTGGTTACCAGCAAGGCCTACTGAGTGGACGCCAGTCGTGGGGCTCATGGCAATGTTCCCCTCAGCCTTTTAAGTTCCTGACATGCTCACAGTCTCTTCCTACAGAACTGGGCTGCAGCTGTCCTTTCAGAAAGACAGAAGGCAGTTTGAGGAGGTACCTGCCCCTCCGTTCAAGGACCAAAGCACCCTCCTCCTACAGAGCCCCTGCAGCGTTGAGGCCCGAGCCCACGGAGAGCTGCCCAGAAGGGCAGGAGATGGACTGGGCCCTGGTGCGGGCAGACACACCGTGTGGAGGTGCTCAGCCAGGCAGGTTCAGAGGTCCCTGGCATCTGCTAGTCCCAGGGGACAGGCCCAGTGGGCCCATCACAGACCCGTGCATCAGCTAGACACCAATGCATGAATTGACAGCAAAAAATTCAGCTGCCAAGGGCCTTGTCCCCCTCTGTGTGGCTGCCGTGCCCTATCTCTGTGGGGGCATTGCACAGGAAGCACAAGGATTGCTCAGAAGTTCTGAGTGAGACTGAGTCAGTGCAAATGGCAATGGCGGACCAAACCCAGCGGCCATCCTTGAGCTACATGGTCCCGATGCCCCTTTCGGAATGGCCCTGCCGGAAGGACCAGGGAGGCAGGCTGTGGGCCATGGCCAGACCCAGGCCAGCCGGCACTCGAGTCCCACTGGGTGATCTCCCTTTTCTAACTGCCCTTCTGCCACACACGCTTTCTTCAGCTGGGTCCATAGCACTGCCATAGGCGGATGGCAGGGTGCAACAATGACCATGTCTTCGAACAGGGCCTGGCACCAAGGCACTCACAGCATGTCTGTGGGGCACAGCCACATCAGCTTTCTCAGGTGTCCCACGCCTCGCAGGTCCCGGTCCTGGAGGGGGCATGCAGCATGCACGGGTGCGTGCCTGCCCTGCCAGCCACTCCTTCAGGAAGACAACCAACATTCCGGGCGCGTTTCATCAGTATGACTTGCAGAGGGCCCACTTCCGAGTTCCAGGGGGGAGGGGCAGGGGGTGCCGTCACTGGTCACCGCCGGTCACCCAGCAGTCAGGCTGAGCTCAGTGAGGCAGCAGCACCACACAATGAGGAGGAACATCTTTGACAACACTTCCTATTGAACCCTGACCCAAACAGCTTTAAGCTACCAGGGCATTCCTCCTCAACCGTAACCGGTGCCGGGAGGCGGGCCGGACGCCTGCGTGTGCTGATTCAGCAGCTGGGGCCTCTGTGCCAGGGTTGGCCCAGCTTCTGCTCTGCCTTTCTCGCTGTCTTCTCCTGGGGCCGCCCACACCCCCAGTGGTCCTGCGGTGTGCCAAAGGTTGCGAAGCACTGGTTTAGCCATTAACCCTTCTGCTGGGGTGTACCCTCCGACCCTGGGACTTGCCCCGCGCTCTGCTATTCGGGCCCACGTGCCCTGTCTCCTGCACAGCTCTGCGGGCGAGAAGACGGAGGCCTGGCCAGAGCCTCATTCCCCATCCCCAGAGAGCCAGGCCCTGGGAGGCCTATGACTGCGGCTGCACTCCTGCTTCCCTTCCTTCTGGGGCCTCCCAGACCCCCCACTGCTGGCCAAGTGCTCCTCTGGGCCCCCAGCGCTTAGTCCTGAAGGGTGAGAAGGACTGAAGGGTAGACCAAGGTCACTCGTGGTCCTCCCCTAGCTGTACCCTCTCTGGACCCCCATCCATCCTCTGGGTCCACCCTGGGCTGAGCTCTCCCCATCTGCTCCCTCCACTCTGGAGAGAGATTGTAACCAGCTCTAAGGACAAATTTCAATGACTCCTGTACGTTTTTTTATCCCTTAACTACTTGACCTTTTCAGTTGTTTCCCAGAAATATGCACTCAAAGGAGACAAAGGAGTTGCGATTCTGAAGGGGGAGGGGAGACTCCCTGAGCCAAGATTCACCAACCCTCAGTGACCTGCCCCTGCACTAGACCCTTGTTAATTTCTACATAGTTTGCCCCTTGCCTGCCATTCCTTGTTAATTTCAACCCAGCCTGCCTAAAATAGCCCTTTGTTAATTTCCCCTCTTTAAACAGCTAGTGAGAGAGATGGATTGGAGGCTGCTTCTCTGTTCTCTCCACAAGCTGTCTTTGGTTTTAAAATTTCCTTTCTTCCTTGGCAATCCTCATTGGTTCAGCAATTGGTTATTCTGTGCTGCAAGCAACCACACCTAAGCCAAAACCCACCTGGGGTTTCCATAACAAGATGTTCCACCTGAGGTGGAGACTGCTTTTCTGGAAAGTTTTTTGAAAGAGCAGCCTGCTGAAGAAATAGATCACTAGTGGTGGACTATAGTGGTGGTGGTGGCATTTTCAATTTGATTACTGCTGGGACATAGGGAAGGTCTATGTTAGCTTGATGATACTATAACTCTTGAGTTATCCAGGTAGAAGGTTGTAGTATCTGCTAATAAGAACAGTTTTGTCTCTTCCTTTCCAGTACCTATGCATTTTATTTCCTTTCTTGGTCAAAGGAATGTCTATTTTAAGGGGTACACAGAGTGTTTTCATCCCCTGCTCCCTCAGTCCCTCCCCCGGGAGTAGCCCCTGTGGCTGGTCTCTTGTGAGCCCTTCTAGAGACAGTCCATGTGTGCACAAACACCTAAATACGTGCAGTTTCCCTCCTCTCCACAAAAGTAGTCTTCCAGGTGTTTACTGTCAGGTAACAGAACACCCCAAACTTAGTGGCAGAAAATGACAACCACTGTATTAGGCCACAGACTCTGGGTGAGGAATTTTTCAGGATTCTTGGAGAATGGTTTACCTCTGCTCCAACCAAACCTGGGATCTCAACAGAAAGACCCCAATGGCCGGGGATGAAATTGCATGGAAGATCCTTCACTCACGTATCTGGCCCCTGTGCTGGGGTGACCTAAATCCTGGCTATGGGACTGTTAACCACATGCCCCACATGTGGTCTCTCCAAGCAGCATGGAGGCCTCAGGTCTCAAGAGCAACTGTTTCTGTGAGCCAGGCAGAAGCTGCACTATCTTTTGTGAACTAGCTTTGGAAGTCACATAGAATCCCTATGGCCAAGATGATCACAAAGCTCTGATAGGTTTCAAAGGGTGGGGCATAGACCTCATCACTCGATGGGAAGATCATCAAAGAATTTGTGACTATATGTAAACCACCAAAGATATAATACTATGGCACTGTTATGTATTGTTTTGTGTTTTTTTACTTAACAATACATCTTGATGAGACAGACAGACAGACAGACACACACACACACACACACACACACACACACACACACACACTACATATAAGGCCTCCTCATTCCTTTTTATGGCTGCACAGTAATCCATTATAAGAATATACATACTTGGCTGATCCAGTCCCTGTTGATGGGCCTTTGTATTACTTGTATTGTTTCCAGCCTTTGATATTACAACAGTGCTACAATGCAAATCCTCGACCACACATCATTTTCCATGCCTGCAAGTGTATTTAGAGGATAATTAAGTTTAATAGATGTTGTCAAACTGCTCTCCACCAAGGCTGCATGAATAATATGAGTGCATTATTCTCTGCATTAACTTTTTGATGCTTATCAATATGGTAGGTGAAAAAGTACTCCATTGTAGTTTATTTTTTTATTTTCAGTTTTGGTAAAATGCACATAACATAAAATTTGCCATCATAACTATTTTGAGTGTACAGTTCAGCAGTATTAAGCACATTCACATTGTTGTGCAACCAACTCCAGAACTCTTCATCTTGCAAAACTGAAACTGTACACCCATTGTAAAACTACTTCCCATTCCCTCCTCCTCCTCCCCCTGGCAACCACCCATCTACTTTCTGTTTCCATGCATTTGATTACTTTAAGAACCTCACATAAATGGAATCATATTTTTGTAACTGGCTTATTTCACTGAGCATAATGTCCTCAAGTTTCATTCACATTGTATCATGTGTCCAAATTTCCTTCTGAAAATGCTGACACATGATACAATGATGTGAGTAATGTTCCCCTGTATGTGTAGCCACATTTTGCTTACCCATTCATCTTTCAGTGGACACTTGGGTTGCTTCCACCTTTTGGTTATTGTAAATAATGCTGCTGTGAACATGGATATGTAAGTATCTCTTCCAGACCCTGCTTTCAATTCTTTTGGGTGTATACTCAGAAGCGGAATTCCTCAATCATATGGTTATTCAATTTCTTCATTATTTGAGGAACTGCTATATTGTTTTCCATATCAGATGTACTATTTAACTTTCCTACCAACAGTGCTCAACAGTTCCAATTTATCTACATCTTCCTACTTGTTATTTTCTGGTTTTGTTTTTGTTTTTCATAGAAGCCATCCTAATGGGTATGAGATGGTATTTCAGTGTGATTTTGATATGCATTTTCCTAATGATTAGTGATGTCAAACATCTCTTCATGTGCTTATTGGCCATTTGTACACCTTCTTGGGAAAAATGCCAATTCAAGACCTTTGTCCATTTGTTAACCAAGTTGTTTGGTTTCTTGTTGAGTTGTAGGAGTTCTTTACCTGTTCTGGATATTAATCCCTATCAGAATATGATTTGCAAGTATTTTCTCCTATTCTGTTGATTGCCTTTTCACTCTGTTAATTGTGTACTTTGATGAACAAAAGTTTTTAAGTTTAGTGTAGTTCAATTTATCTATTTTTAGTTTTGTTTCCTGTGTTTTTCATGTCATAGCCAAGAAATCACTGCCAAAACTAATGTCAAGAATCTTTTCCCGTTTTCTTCCAAAAGTTTCATACTTTTAGCTCTTACATTGAGGTCTTTGGTTCATTTTGAGTGAATTTTTATATATGCTGTAAGATAAGGGTCCAAATCCATTCTTCTGTGTGTACAATATCCAGTTCACAGCACCATCTGTTAAAAAGACTGTGCCATTTGTCTTGGCACTCCTATTGAAAACCATTTGACCATATATGCAAGGGTTTATTTCTGGGCTCTCCACTCTATTCCATTGGAATATATGTCTGTCTGTTTGCCAGTACCACATTGCTTTGATTACCATGGCTTTGTAATAGGTTTTGAAATCAGGAGTGTGAGACCTCCAACTTTGTTGTTTTCCAAGATTGTTTTGGCTACTCAGGGTTCCTTGAGATTCCATATGAATTTTAGGGTGTATGTCTTTATTTCTACAAAAAAAAATTGGTATTTTGATAGGGATTGCATTAAACCCATTTTGGGTAGTTGTGACATCTTGGTATTAATATTTTAAGTCTTTCAGCTCCATGAACATGGGTTGACTTTCCATTCACTTATATAGTTTTTATTTTCTGTCAGTAACGTTTTGCAGTTTTCAGTGTAGAAGTCCTTGCCTTCTTGATTAAATTTATTCCTCAGTATTTTATTTTTTGATTGTATCATAAATGGAATTGTTTCTTAATTTCCTTTTCAGGTTGCTAATTGCTAGTGTATAGAAACACAACTGACTTTTTTCATGTTGATTTTGTGTCCTGCACCTTTACAGAATCCATTTTTTAGTTCTGACAGGTTTTGTTTGTTTTTTGTGGAGTCTTTAGGATTTTCTAGTTATATGATCACGTCATCTCTGAATAAAGATAATTTTACTTGTTTATTTCCAATTTGGATGCCCTTTATTACTTTTTCTTGCCTAATTGCTTGGCTAAAACTTCCAGTAGTATATTAAATAGACGTAGCTGAAGTAGGCATCCTCATCTTGTTCCTGATCTTAGAGGAAAAGCCTTCAGTCTTTCACCGTTGAATATGATGTTAAGCTGTGGTCTTTTCATATATGGCCTTTATTAGGTTGAGGTAATTTCTTTCTGTTCCTAAAGTGTTGAGTGTTTTCATCGTGCAAGGATGTTGCATGATGAATTTTGTCAAATGCTTTTTCTGCATCAGTCAAGATGATCATTTAGGTTTTTTCTTCATTCTGTTGATGTGGTGTATTACATTGATTCATTTTCATATGTTGAACCGTCTTTGCATTTCAGGGATAAATCTCAGTCATAGTATATTATCCTTTTAATGTTCTGTTGAATTCTGTTTGCTAGTATTTTATTGAAAACTTCATTGTAGTTTTAATTTGTTTTTCTCTTATCATAAGCGAGGTTGGACATCTTTCCAAATGTTTGGGTCCTTTGTATTTTCTTCTCTCTGAATTAATTGTTCATTTTACTTTTGGGCTATAAGACATTTTTTTATTGTACAGATTAGGGAAACTAGCCCTTTGTGATGGTAAGAGTTACAACACAGTTTGTTAACGATCTTTTGACTTTGTTCCTGGTATTTTTTTTTTTTTTGCCCTGAGTGGCAAACTGTGTTTTCCAAGATGACCATGTCAATAAATACCCCACCCTCAATATGCTCTCCTTACTATGTGATATTAACCTTTCTCTATCAAGAGGTGGGGTCTTTGTTCCTTCCACTGGAACTTGGGTGGGCTTGTTTCTTTTGCTTGGACAAACAGAATGCAACAGAAGTGGTACTGCCAAATCTGAACCATAAAAAGCAACCCAGCTGCTGCCTGACTCTCACTCTCTCTGTCAGGACAATCGCCCTGGAAACTCAGCCACGTGCCACAAGGAAAGGCCACATGTGAGTGTTCTGGCCATCAGTCCGTCTAGGCCCCCAAGCAATGGCCAGCATCACCTGCCAGACATGTGATCAAGACTTCGGATGGTCCCAGCTCCCAGTTCCAATCTTCTAGCTGAAGCTCCAGACACTGAAGAGCAGACAAGCTGGACCTGCCGTGCCAGTGTGAATTCCAGACCCAAGAATCCAGGAGAGATAAGAAGTGATTGTTCTTGTTTTAAGCCACTACATTTTGGAAAAAATTTTTACACAGCAAAAGATAACTAATATATATTTGGTTTTTATTTCATGTGGCTGAAATTAGTAATTTTTTCTTTTACAGCTTCTAGTTTTGTGTCACACTGAAAAGGCCTTTCCTACTCAAAGGTTATGAAAGTATTCTCCCATAGTTCCCTTTTGGTTTTATTTTTCAAATTTGAATGTTGGATCCATTTCAAATTTACTTTACTATAAAAGATATTAAGTAGGGATCCAGTTTTACTTTTTCCAGAAGGATATCCATGTATAAAAAATGGTATTAGATAGTCCATATTTTCTCCACCGATATAACAAGGTACTCTTATCATAGACTAAATTCCTACGTGTATTTGGGTCTATTTCTGACCTTTCTGTTTCATTCCTTTGAACTGAATGTCTATTCACATGGAAATACCACACTATGTTAATTACTGTAGCTGTATAAAGCATTTTAATAACTGGTAGGATTACTTCCCTATCATTTTTTCCTAGAGTTTTTCTCTCTATCCTTACCTGTCTAATTTTCCTTGTGAACTTTAGAATTATCTTGTCTAATTCTCAACAGTATTCTTTTGACATTTTGATTGAGTTCTGTGTCATTTACAGATTTCGTTTGGCTGCATGTAACAGACACCTAACTACAGCAGCTTCACAGAATGGGGAGTTAGCCTTCCCGGGTAAGTGAGCAAGGGGAAACCATGAAGAATCCAGGCTCCGCCATGCTCACTGTGTGGGTTCACCTCAGAGTCTCAACAGGGCTGCTCTCCCCGCAGGCCTCATGTCTTCACTCCAAGCAGCAAAAAAGTGAAATGCAAAAAACAAAAGTCGGATACCTACTGGCTCTGTCCCTCATGAAAAAGTTCTCCCAGAAGGTTTACCCAGCGGCTCCAAAACTAGGAGCCATGGCTGTCCCCATCTGCAAAAGAGTTTAGGGCAGTGAGATTAACTGAATGCATCGTCATCCTGAACAAAACTGGATATTGTCAGTCAGAAAGGGCAGAAGAATGGATATGGGGAGGCAGCTGGCGGCGTCTTCCCCAGGACTGCTCTCAAAGCATAGATTGATTTAAGAGAGTGAATACCCTAGCCAAGACGATAGGGCGCCTTTCTATTTGTTCATCTTCTCTTGTGTCCCTTTTTGGCACTTTTAAGATTTTTCTCAAACATTTTACACATTTTAAAGTTTATTCCTTAATATACCATCTCTTTTATTGCTATTATAATTAGGGTCATGTCTTCCATTATATCATCTGATTGTTGTTTGTATATATGTAGGTTATTGACTTCTGTATGTTAATTTTGTGTAGAGCCAAACTCCCAGTCTTTAGCTTTCCCAGTAATCAACCATTATATATATATATACACACATAAGTAGTAATATTACCTCTTTTTTTCCAATTTTTAGAGTTCTGGTTTCATTCTCCAGTTCAATGACGGTGGCTGATATATCCAGAGCAATATTCAACAATATTGGTGGTAAGGGAAAGACTCTCTTCTCTCTGACTTCAACAGGAATATTCTAGTGTTTCCCCTTTGGGGTTGCAGTGCAGTATATATATATATATATTTTTTTTCTCTCATGTTAAGTAAGAGTCCATCCACGCCTATTTCATTGTTATCTTATTAATAAGGGACATTGAATTTTACCAAATGCTTTCCAGTGTCTATAGAAAATATCTGATCATTTTTTAAACTTTTGGTCTATTAACACGTATTACATTTGTTAAATAAATGGTCTCAGCTTTCATTTTTTTAATGTGTGGCTTCCTTTCAATATTTTGATGTTAGGTTGTTAAATGCATAACAGTTCATAATTGTTACATCATTATGAAATATTTTGTTTGCCCCTTTTAATGTTTGTTTTGCCCTGAATTCCATTTTTCTGACATTAATATCATTAGACTTACTTTCCTTTTTGTTAGCATATATTTGATATATCTTTTTTCATCCTTTTCCTCTTCAACTTTTCTGTCATTTTTCTTAGCTATCTCTCTTAAAACAGCATGTAGCTGCATTTTAGAGACTTCTTTTCCTCCTGATTTGCTGTTTTCGATGGCATGATTTAAATATTCATGTTTATTGTGTATTTGTTGTTTATATGTATATTCATGTGATATGCTGAAGCTTTTTTTTGCCATTTTATTTTGTATTTTATATTTACCGTGCTCTCTGTTTCTGCCCCCCACCCCAGTTTTCCTTTTTATCATTTGACTGGGTCTTTTTGATTTACCTTCTGATATCCAAGTGCTGACTCTTAAATTTTAACTCCAATATCTGATCACCATTTTGTCTTCCCTTCACAGCTTACGTCAGTACAGGCTTCTACTTATACTCATCACCAGGACCACAAAGCACAGCCCTTGGCCCGCGTGGACTCCCTTCCTGGCCCTCTCCTCCCCACCCACAATGTTAATACCATTTGGGACTTCAGTTCCAGTTCGGTTAATGCGTATTTAGACTCAGCAGCGAATTCTACTGATTCCTTTACTCACCACTGCTCTTGAATCCTGTGGCTTTCTCTTGGATTTGTTTTCAGTGTGTTGAACATATCCTCTTACAGGTAACATTGAAGGTGATTCATGTTCTCATCCTTGGATGTCTGGAATTTTCTTTATATATTTTGCCCTCACACTTGAACGATAGCTTAGCTGGTTCAAATAATTGTCCCTTAAATCTCTGGAAATATTTCCGTTGGGTTTCTGAAGATATTCCAACATGCAGTGTTGTGGTTAAATCTATTATTAGTCAGCTTTCTCTTATGAGTAATCTGTTTTTCTTTTCTCTGCCCTTCATGTTCTAAATTTCACCATGGCCTGTCTAGTCATCTTGCTTTCTGTGCTCTTGTCGCGCGGTGGGCCCTTCCAGCGTGAGGAGTCTCTTTCATAGGCTTGAGAAATCTCCTTCTGTACTTAGCTCGCTACTCCTCGCTTCCTTCTCCTGTTCCCTTTCTAGGGCTTGTGTTTGACAGGTATGGAAATCTGTGGATCTACTCTTCATACATCCTAACTTTTATTTATGCTTTCTATCTCTTCTTCTCCCTGCAGTGCATTCTAGACACAGTCCTCAATCTGATTTCCAAGTCACTAACATGCTGTTGTTTACCTATGTCCGGTCCATTCAGACTCAGAAAGGTCATTTTTGAGTGTACCTTCGAGAGCCTTAGTTTTTATTTCTAAGATCTCAGACCGTTCCTGTAATAACTCTGAGCGCAACTGCGCTTCCTCTACACGCCGTCCGCCCGGCCTGCGGGTCTGTTTCCGCGGCGTGAGCCCCCGCGCCCCGCGCCCCGCGCCGCCAGCGCGTCTGCCCCGCGTTCCGCGGCTCCCGGGCTAAGCCGCTGCCCGGCCTGGGGAGGACGCCTGAGCCCCCGCGTGGGAGGGAGGACGGCACGCAGGACACGTGCTGACCGACCGGCCTGCCGGTCCCCGTCCGCCCTCCCCAGGCTGCCGCCGCGCTGGCCCGATGGAGGCGCGCGTCCCTGCGGCTGAGCGGGGGCTGGGGTGGGGGGAGCCGGGAGGCTTTGCTGTTCCCACCGCAACGGTCCAACCCAGGACCCAGTCGGCGACCGCCAAGCCACTGCAAGCTCGGACAGCAGGCCTCCCGGTACCTGGCTTAGGCAGTGGTTGCTTCCTTGCGACCCCACCAGCTTTCTTCCTCCAGGAATTCCTCACAACCTCGAATCCACTGGGGTTACTTCTTGGTGTTTCCAGAGCATTTATGGACTATGTATATTTATCTTTTCTGGTATTTCTAAGGGTTTGGGATAGGAAGAGGTAGCTGGAGTTCAGTCTGCCATTTTGAACTAATTTCCTAAGAGACTGTGCGAATGTTCACAGCAACCCTGTGAGCTAGGTATGAATTATTACTCTTATTTTACAGATGAGGAAACAAGCTTAGAGAAAAAAAGGATCAAATTTGCTCAAGATTTCACAGCTGACAAAGAGCAGCATTGGGACCCGACCCAAGTCTGTCAACGCTAAGCCCAGTGCTGGTGAACTGAGTGTAATGTTCAGTCTCGTGATTATTTCAGAGCCCAGAAAAAGCCCCAGACCTTCAGGTCTTGTGCCTCCACAACACATTTGAGGACCATTGCTGCGTACCGTGTCTCCAAAACTCTTCCACCCATCACAGCCTCTAATTCCATTCATTCACTCATCCACTCACCAACTCACTATACACTGAGTTACAGACACAGCTGTGTTACAGACACAGCTAGAACAAAATAGACGTGGTCCTAGCTTCGTGGAACTTCCTGTCTACTAGACAATCCCTCGTGTTACAGAGGAAGACACCAAAACCAGAAGGAAAAAGACTTGCCCCAGACCACACAGTAGTAGAGGCAGAACTGCCATTAGAACAGTCTCCTTATTCCCAGACCAGTGGCCCCTCTCCCCCTGCTTTTTAAATTTTTTTATTAACTAATTTTTATTTATAATTGACACACAATAACTGTACCTATTTTTGGTGTACAGTGTGATGTTTCAATACCTGTATGCATTGCATAATGATCAAATAAGGGAAATGACCGTATCTATCACTGTAAACATTTATCATTTCTTTATGGTGATAACATTCATCCCCTATCCTTTTAAAATAAATAATACATGGATGGGCCGGGCTTGGTGTCTCACACCTGTAATCCTAGCACTATGGGAGGCCAAGACGGGTGGATCGTTTGAGCTCAGGAGTTCAAGACCAGCCTGAGCAAGAAGGAGACCCCGTCTCTACTAAAAAAATAGAAAGAAATTAGCTGGACAACTAAAAATATATAGAAAAAATTAGCCGGGCATGGTGGTGCTTGCCTGTAGTCCCAGCTACTCGGGAGGCTGAGGCAGGAGGATCACTTAAGCCCAGGAGTTTGAGGTTTCTGTGAGCTAGGCTGACACCACGGCACTCACTCTAGCCCGGGCAACAGAGAGAGACTCTGTCTCAAAAAAAAATTATAATAATACGTGGAGGCTGGGTGCAGTGGCTCACGCCTGTAATCCTAGCACTCTGGGAGGCCGAGGCGGGTGGATCGCTCCAGGTCAGGAGTTCGAGACCAGCCTGAACGAGACCCTGTCTCTACTAAAAATAGAAATAAATTATCTGGACAACTAAAAATATATATAGAAAAAATTAGCCGGGCATGGTGGTGCATGCTTGTAGTCCCAGCTACTCGGGAGGCTGAGGCAGGAGGATCGCTTAAGCCCAGGAGTTTGAGGATGCTGTGAGCTAGGCTGACGCCACGGCACTCACTCTAGCCCGGGCAACAAAGTGAGACTCTGTCTCAAAAAAAAAATAAAATAAAATAATACATGGATGTTGTTGAAAACTTGGAAAATACAGGCGAACAATGAAGAAAGGAATAAAAATCACCCATAATCCCACCTTGCAGAGGTCTAAGATTAATATTTTGGCATTTATCCTTCAGACATTTTTCTATGCATACATATATTTTTTCTCCTGACAATATTTTTAAGGTCTTAAAACAGTTTTATCTTACAAAAGTGGAACCACATTATGTATACTATTTCTCTTTAAGATATACTGGACAATATATATATTAATATTTTAATGCAAATATTTTGTTTCATTGTCATAGATAGAAAATCTATCCTCTGCAACATGTATTTCTTGATTAAATGAATCACACAGAAAGTTTATGAATTTCAACTACATTAATGAAAATATGTCACCTGAACTTTCATAAAAAGGAAATAAATGACATATAAAATGAGATTATTGAGTATTACAAGCAGAATCAGAACTAGATATTTTCTATAGATAAAAACTACATGGGTTAGGAAATTCATCATGTTAATTTAGAATATATCCCCACTGTGACTTGAGTCCCTGTACCTATATTATTATTATTTTTTTTTTTTTTTAAAGACAGAGTCTCACTCTGTCATCCCAGCTAGAGTGCAGGGGTGTCATCATAGCTCACTGCAACTGCAAACTCCTGGGCTCAAGGGATCCTCCTGCCCCAGCCTCCTGAGTAGCTAGGACTATAGGCACATGCCCCCACACCCAGCTAATTTTTCTATTTTTTGTAGAAATGGGGTCTCGCTCTTACTCAGGCTGGTCTCAAACTCCTGGCCTCAAGCAATCCTTCCGCCTGGGCCTCCCAACATGCTAGGATTACAGGCATGACCCAACACTCCTGGCTCCCTTGTACCCATGTTATTAATAAACACATATCTATCTTTTTTAAAAAAGCATATTGTGGAAATATGCCCATGTCAGCAAACACTACAACATCAGTCTTAATCATTGTACTATACCCCATTGTGTGGCTGCATGACACACTATTTAATCAACACCCTATTGTTGGAAATCAAGGCTGATTTCTAATTTTCCACATTTGCAAATCAACCCTTCAATTAATATGCTCATATCCCATAATGCTAATCTTCCACTCAGACTGTGGTTGATATTAGCTTTACCACTTGCATGATCTTGGACAAATTTTTACCTCTTTGCATCCCTGTGTCCTCATCTGCAAAATGAGTTATGTGACATATATTGCACACTGTATTTGTTATTGTTAAATGAAATAAGGTACACGAAAGCCTAGTGTGGCTTCTGGTTCCTTGCAGGTGCTAAGTCACTACCTGCTATGTGATGCTGAGGACAATGAGTTGCCACTTTATCTCCCAGGAGTCCCAACTAGTATGAAAGAGGAAGAAAAGATAGGAACCCCTGGTCCACCTCAAACAGCTCCTAAAGGAATGAGCTCATCTGAGCCTAGTGCCAAGGGGATGTTACAAAACCGAGCCAGCTCCAGGCTAAGAGCAGTCGTGGATCACCAGCTTTTCTCAGCCACCATCCCTCTGCCCCTCCAATAATCCTCTTACCACTGAGGAGCACAGAGCACATGGGGGCTGGTGGAATTCCAGGAGGGAGCAGCCTGGGGTGGTGGAGGGAGTCAGTCAGACCCCCGTGCTCGGGAATGGGGAAGAGTCCTTACGAGAGCTAGTTCTGTCTCGAGCCTCACTGGCCCGGAATTCTACACAGAAACACACGGAATGGCCTACTGGCTGCTCCCGAAGAGCACAAGTCTAAGCTCAGGCCAGGTTCACCAGGGAGCCACGCATCAGGAGACATCCCTGATCTAAGGGAAAGACCCTTTTCTTTTCCTACTGTTACCACTTTCGCTTCCTGTTCCCGGTTGGTGTGGGAAACAGGAGGGCGGAGAGAAAGTGAACAGGAAGCACGGGGGCCCAGGGCCCCTCACAGACCACAGGCCCTGGCTCCCGTTCCCACTGAGAGTGCCATGTCATTTGCATTTTAGAGACAGAAAGTCGTTCTAAGAGATTAACCACTAACATTAATAGCTAGTATTTATGGAACGCTAACTGTGCGCCAGGATGCTGTTCAACACATTTCATTCTCGCTGTTCTGCAGATGATTTAACTGAGACAGAGAGGGAGAATCTGAAGTCGTGTCTGTGGCCCCTTGACTGTTGAATCATACTCTCTCCCAAACCAGGCTTTGAAAGCAAAGGGCCATTTGTTTCCCTGTCCCCTCATGGTCATAGGCACACCCTGGGCTGTCTGCCTCGGGGCCCTCCTGGCTTTCGGCACAGAGGGAACTTCCTAAGGCTGGGGCTGCAGGGATCAACGACCTCTTCTCTAAGGACTCACAAGAAAAACTGGGAAGCGTGACAGCCCTAAAAATTCATTCGTTCATCCATTTGTTCATTCATTCATTTATTCAGTACAGACTTACGAGCATCTACTGTGAGCCAAACACTGGGGAGGTGCCTGCAATGTGGACACGCACCAGACACAGGCCTTTGATGAGTGGTCTTCCAGGACTCGAGTCACCGTCCCTCAGAGTACTGAGCGTTGCTCCATTGCCTTCTACTGGCCGGTGTCGCTGTCCATGTTACATAAGCATGCAATTTAAAAAAAATTCTTTCAAATTATGTGTATTATTTTTTCAAATAACAACCAAGTCATTAGGACAAAAATACTTGTTTGGACCTAAGCACTTAATAAATTGAACTCTTAGGTGCTTTTTTGGCCTCAGGAAGGCAGTGAAAAAACTTCTGAAATGCTAAACGCACCAGGAATCGACACAGTTTGGGAAACTACTCCAGGATAAATTCCTATAATTGTATTTGCTGCATCAAAGGGCAGGTTTGATTTTTTTAAATACATAAATCCAAATTGCGTTCCAGAAGGTTTAAATGTATAATCTAACCATCAGACTCAGAGAGAAAGAGAGTTTAAAAGCAATATTGATGTAGAAACTCCAAATATCTCATTTCTTCCCTCCAGGAGAATTCTTGGCAGAAAGAAGCCAAGGACTTTCTTGGAATTACCATTTATTTCCATATATGTAAATTATACATTTTATTTTTTAAAATCTATGGGATTTTAGGGGTTTGTCAAAAAGCATTGGGAGGAAATGCATGGACGTGCCAAGTGTTTATTGCTTTCTTCTGTAGAACTTTCTGCATTATCTGAGTTTTTTACAATGATGATATTCAACTTTTTAATCAGAACAACATAAAAACCCATCTTAGGAATAAAAAAGGAGCCCTGAATATTTTGGATTAAAGTTGTGCCCAACTTCCATTAATAAGAGCTAAGGACATGGTACTAAAATATCCACCTCCTGTCATCCTCCTTTTGAGAAATGAAACCCCTGGTCATATAAATAGCCTTTGCTTGCAGTTAGAAGGGAGAGAATAAAAAAAAAAAAAACAGAAAAGCAGAAGGAGAAGTGCCCGTAAGCAAGTCTAAATTCAGACAGCTGTCTGAGGGGCTGAAAGGCAGGATGGACCGGGCCCAGCCCCCAAGTTCCCAAGCCCTGCTGGGTGGGGAGAGGCTGGGACTTTATTCGAGGCACTGAGTTTAGATGTGGCTGTGATTAATTTTAGAAGGCCCTGACATTCTGAGTCATCCTGAGGTGGCCTGATTGGAACTAATTGGACAAGCCCATTTCAAGCCGGCTGTCGTCTCAAGTGTCCCAACCCTCGGGGGTTCTGCCAGCCCCTGGAATCAGGAGGTCTTGTTCCCGTCAGCAAGCGCCATCTCACCAAAATGGCAGGACCACCTCAAAACACACAGAGAGGATCCCAGCAGCTCTATGTGCTGGGACAACTCAAAGACAGCTGGTGTGGGCACACCTAGAAGGCTGACTCCAGCCTTTGCCATTACGCCAGCAACTGTAAAGTGCCCACTGTATACAAACGTGGTGGGGCAACAATTCCCAGACCTAATCCTCCACATTCGCTAAGGAGCTTGTTAACAATTCAGGTGCCTGGGCCCAGCCCAGACGTGCTGATTCAGTGCCCTGGGGAGGGGCCCTGAGGTGTCTGTCGGGGAGTCCAGGTCTGGTGCCGCTGCTAGGGGGCACCCAGGGCTGAGCGACAGGCAGCCCCTGCCCCAAGGTGCTCACAGTGTCCCAGGAGCTACCGCCGAGGTCACAGGGAACAGACCATGCTGACTGACCCTCTGGGTCGTGTGTTCCCCTGGGCCGGGCGGGTCCCACCTGAACACAGGCTGCGGGCAGGTTGGTCCCCAGAGGAAACCCGGGCTGTTGTTACGGGGAAGCAGGTGCCGACAGGCCCAGGTAGCAAACGTCGTCCTCTGCTCTCCCAGGAGTTGCACACCCTGAGGACCAAGAATCCGTAAGCCCCAGGTACAGATGGCATGGCTGCTCCGCCCGGCTCCTCTCTCTCTGCGCAGCTTCTCTCTCTCTCTCTCTCTCTCTCTCTCTCTCTCTCTCTCTCTGCGCAGCTTCTCTCTCTCTCCCCGCCCGGCTTCTCTCTCTCTCCCTCCCCAGCTTCTCTCTCTCTCCCCGCCTGGCTCCTCTCTCTCTCCCTCCCCAGCTTCTCTCTCTCTCTCTCTCTCTCTCTCTCTCTCTCTCTGCGCAGCTTCTCTCTCTCTCCGCCCAGGTCTCTCCCTCTCTGCCCAGTGTCTCTCATGCCTCCAAAAAGACACCTGTTTCTTCAGAGGATGTGCCCGCCCCTCAGCCAGGGGCTCTGAGCGCCTCTCAGTAATTGGCTCAGAGGGAGCACCTGGCCCAGGTGGGCCCATCAGAGCCCTTCCCAGGGATTTTCTGAGCTGGTGGCCGGGAGGAAGCCCATTGGGAGTGGAGCACAGGAGGAAGAAGACCTGAAGTGTCTAGAGCCGTGCCCGTCTCTGTGTGAGAAAGACAGAGTGCCATGGAAAAGGACAAAGGCAACATTCAGAGAGAAGCAGAGAATATAGAGGAGACACGCCCTGGTGGCACTGAGCCCCTGGTCCCACCGCCCTGGCTGCCACCCAAGTGTGGTCTGGGTTTCTGTAGCTTGCAACCAGAGCTGTAACTAATACTCATGTGTACATCAGTTTATCCAAAAATTGAATAAACAGGCTGAGAAGGAAATGAATGCTGGGGCCAGAGCCCTTCCTCACAGCCCAACAGACCTACTTCTCAGAGACCACTGATCTGGCCATCAGCCAAGTTCGGGTTTAGCCATTCAAGAAATTCAATCAGGCTGGGCACAGTGGCTGACGCCTGTAATCTCAACACTGTGAGAGGCCAGGCCAGGAGGATGCCTTGAGGCCAGGAGTTCAAGACTAGCCTGGGCAACACAGTGAGGCCACATCTCTACAAAAAATTTTTAATGAGCCAGGTGTGGTGGCTCATATCTGTAGTCCCAGCTACTCAGGAGGCCGCAGCAGGATCACTTGCGCCCAGGAGATCAAGGCTGCAGTGAGCTATGATTGCACCACTGCACTCCTGCCTGGGCTACAGAGCGAGACCCCACCTCAAAAAAAAAAAAGAAAGAAAGAAAGAAGGAAGGAAGGAAGGAAGGAAGGAAGGAAGGAAGGAAGGAAGGAAGGAAAAAAGGAAGGAAGAGAGGGAGCATGAGAAGGAAAAAGGAAAAGAAAGGGAAAGGGAAGGGGAAAGGAAAGGAAAGGAAGTCGCCCAGAGAGGGAATTTGAGGCTGAATCTCGTAGGGAGAGACCAGAGTCACCGCAGAGCATGCTGCACACTGAGGCTCTATTCCAGGAAAGGCTGTGCATGCTCATGACTCACGGGAAGATCTTCAGAGGCTCACGTACTGTACTCCTGCTATTCTTAGCCCCATGCCACGGCTCAGGAAGGGCTCAGGATCCCTGCCGCTGCACGTCCTGGGGGAAAGACGAGCCGGCCTCTCAGCTGTGCTGCCCTGCTTGGTTCCTGAGCTTAGCAAGTGAGCCCCGCTCTTATTGCAGCTGGGAATTAAAGCCCAGGGGCTCCAGGAAGCCTCTTTTGAGAGTGCCCCAGTGAGAAGTGTGCCCAGCTGACATGCCTTTTTAATCCCAAGAGACAGGGTGAGGTATCCTGACAGCTTGGGAAGACCCCTATCCCCACAGGCTGCACAACACTAGCAAGTTTACCCTGGTTGTGCTAACTTTGCCTGGGCTTCTGGACTCACCTCTGTCCCAGTGTGGACTCTGCAAAGACTCTCAGATGTGTCTGCTGGAATGTACATCAATAGGGCCAGGGTTTCCTAGAGTTTCGATTTTTCTCCTAAAAAATATTCATATGTTTTATTTAATAACTTTATTAATATATAGTTCCCATGCCATACAATTCAACCATTTAAAGTGTAAAATTCAATGTTTTTTAGTATATTCACACAATTATGCAACCATCACCACGGTCAGTTTTAGAACATTTTCACCACTCTAAAAAGAAACCTTGTCCCCCTTAAGACATCACCTCCCAATTGCCCCGTCCCCTGCAACCCCAGCTCTTTTTTTGTCTCTATAGATTTGACTATTCTGGACATTTCATAGAAATGGAATCACATAACGTGGTCTTTCGTGGCTGGCTTCTTTTACTTAGCATAACATTTTCAAGGTTCATGCATGTTGTATGAACCAGTACATTTTTATGGCTGAATAATATTCCATTGTATGAAAATACCACATCTTGTTTATCCATTCATCAGTTGATGGATGCTTGAGTTGTTTTTACCTTTGGGCTGTTATAAATAATGCTGCTATGAATATTCATGTAAAAATTTTTGTCTTTGCATATACTTTCATTTCTTTTGGACACATGCCTATGTGTTAAATTGCTAGGTAAAATAACTTTATCTTTACCTTGTTGAGGAATTTCCAGACTGTTCCAAAGTGGCTACCCCATTTCACACTTTCACCAACAATGTAAGAGGGTTTCAATTTCTCCACATCATCTTCAACACTTGTTATTAACTGTCTTTTTTAGTTCCACCATCCTAGTGGGCAAAGTGGTATCTCATTGTGATTTATATTTGCATTTTCCTGATATTCAGTATTTTTTCATGTATTTTTTGGCCATTTATATACCTTTTTTTGAAAAACGTCTATACAGATTTTTTAATTGGGTTATTTGTCTTTTTATCATTGAGTTGTAAGAGTTCTTTATTCTAGATACAAGTCCCTTATTAGACTTGCAAATATTTTCTCCCATTCTGTGGGTTGGCTTTTCACTTTCTTGATGGTGCCCTTGAAGCATAGAAGGGTTTAATTATGATGAGGTTCAACTTATCTACTTTTTATTTTGTTCCTTGTGCTTTTGATATCATATCTAAGCAATCTTTGCCAAATCCAAGGTCACTCCTATGTTTTACCCTAAAATGTTTATAGCTCTAGCTCTTACATTAAGTCTTTAAACCATTTGATTTTTGTATACGATGTGAAGTAGGGGTCCCATTTCTTTCTTTTGCATGTAGTTGTCCCAGCACCATTCGTTGAAAGGACTGTTTTTCCCCATTGAATTCTTTAAGCAAATTTGTTGATAGTCAGTTTATTGTAAATGTGAGGGTTTATTTCCATATTTTCATCTATTCCATTGATCTATATGTCTATCCTTATGCTAGGACCATACTGTCTTGATTACTGTAGCTTTGAGGTAAGTTTTGAAATCTGGAAGTATGAGTTGTCTGGCTTTGTTCTTCTTTTAAAGATAGTTTAGGCTACTCTGGGTCCCTTGGGCTTCCATATAAATTTTAGGATCAGCTTGTTAATTTCCACAAAGAAGCCTGCTCAGATTCTGACAAGGATGATGTTGAATCTGTAGAACTATTTGAAGTATTACCATCTTAGCAATATTAAGTCTTCTGATCCATGAACATGGGATGTCATTTCATTTAAGTTTTGCTTAATTTCTTTCAACAATGTTTTGTCATTTTTAGCATGCAAGTCTTATACTTCTTTTGTTAAATTTATTCCAGGCATTTTTTTCTTCTTTATGCTATTATAAATGCAATTGTTTTCTTAATTTCATTTTCATATTATTCATTACTAACATAGAAATACAACTGATTTTTATTTTTGATCTTATATGCTGTGACCTTTCTGAACTCATTTATTAACTCTAATAATTTTTTGTGGCTTCATTAGGATTTTTTATCTACAAGGTCATGTCATCTGTGAAATGAGATTGTTTTACTTCTTCCTTTCCAATCTGAATTCCCTTGATTTCCTTTGCTTGCCTAATTGCATTCTAGTACAATGTTAAATAGAAATAGTGAGAGCAAACACCCTTGTCTTGTTCCTGATCATAGAGGAATTCATCCAGTCTGTCATTAGTAAATATGATGTTAGCTTGTGGGCTTTGTTTTGTTTTTGTAGATGCTCTTTATTAGGTTCAGGAATTTCCCTTCTACTCCTCCTTTGTTGACTGTTTTTTTTTTTGTTTGTTTGTTTAAATCATGAAGAGTGTTGGATTTTGTTATTATAAATGGGTTTTCTGGAGACTATATTTGTAAACTATACAGCTGACAGGGGACTAATATCCAAAATTTACAAGGAACTCAAATGACTGAACAACAGCAGCAAAATAATCCCATTAAAAAGTGAGCTAAGAGGCCAGGCGCAGTGGCTCACACCTGTAATCCTAGCACTCTGGGAGGCCGAGGCGGGAGAATCATTTGATCTCAGGAGTTCGAGACCAGCCTGAGCAAGAGCAAGACCCCATCTCTACTAAAAATAGAAAGAAATTATCTGGACAACTAAAAATATATAGAAAAAATTAGCCAGGCATAGTGGCGCATGCCTGTAGTCCCAGCTACTCAGGAGGCTGAGGCAGAAGGATCCCTTGAGCCCAGGAGTTTGAGGTGCTGTGACCTAGGCTGATGCCACAGCACTTTAGCCCGAGCAACAGAGTGAGACTCTGTCTCAAAAAAAAAACGTGAGCTAAGAGCATGAATAGAAATTTTTTAAAAGAAGACAAACAAATGGTTAACAAGCATATAGAAAAATGTTCAACATCACTAATTATCAGAGAAATGCAAATTAAAATCACAGTGAGATATCATCTTACACCAATCAGGATGGCTATTATTAAAAAGACAAAAATAACAGATGTTGGCAAGGACGCAGAGAAAAGGAAACTCTTATACACTGTTGGTGGGAAGGTAAATTAGTGTAATTTCTATGGAAAACAGTATGGGGATTTCTCAAAGAACTAAATATAGAACTACCATACAATCCAGCAGTCTCACTACTGGGTATCTACCCAAAGGAAAAGAAATCAATATGTAAAACAAATACCTTCACTCATATGTTTATCTCAACACTATTCACAATAGCAAAGATATGGAATCAACCTAAATGTCTGTCAACAGAGGACTGGATAAAGAAAATGTGGTATATATACATAATGGAATACTATTCAGCCATAAAAAAAGAGTGAAAGCGTGTCTTTTGCAGCAACATGGATGGGACTTAGCCTACGTTAGGAGGCCATTATCCTAAGTGAAACAACTCAGACACAGAAAGACAAATACCACATGTTCTCACTTGTAAGTGCGAGCAAAGCAACATGTGCACACGGACATAGACAGTGGAATGACAGACACTGGAGACTTAGAGAGGTGGGAGAGGGGAGTGGATGATGAGATGTTGCTTGCTGGGTACAATGCATGAAGGTTACCCACAGTTAAGATACCACAATTTCTTGGCCACTGTAATGGACGTTTGATATTTGGAGGTCACCCAGACAAGGGAGCTCTCTTCCTGTCTGTCTGGTGGGAGTCTTGTCTTACTTGGTGAGAGCCAGGTTTTGCCTCCCACTCTGTGGCTGGTGGAGACCAGGCGCTCTTCTCCTCACGCCCTAGTAGCCAGGGGAGGTCACATGACTCAGGCTTGATGACTGCGTGTTTCTGCCAAAGTCATGAAACTGGTGAGGTCATCCATCCCAGTGGAGCAGCTGGGGATCCAGGGAGGGTGGGAGTGGGTGTCATCTGGCAATGGTGCCAGTGAACCAGTCCTCTCCAGATGGCCTCTGGGGCAGGGCCTGGGTGTACTCAGGCCCGTGGCCCGTGCTTGGTTCCTACTCACCCCTGCACCCTGCAATGCTCTGCAAACAAACCCTGCTCTGCTGCAAGCAGCCAGGGTCAGGTGTGGCTACATCCCATTCTCAGGCCCTGGACCTTTGCTATTTTTATTATAAATAGTCTTAAACGTTTTATTCATGATTAAGAACCAAGAGCCCACTGGTGCAGGATTTCTGATCCTGAGTGTAAGCAGTGGAGTTTCAAGACTGTGGCTAGGGTGGGCTCAAGTCAAGTTTCTGTTATGCACATCTGTGCACACGCGGCCCTCTGGGTTCCAAACGCCTGTGCAGAATCCCCAAATATGGGTGTGGCCAGGCCCTGCCTGCCCTCAGTCTGCAGGGTCCTCCTCCACTGCTCAGGTCTCACCCTGGAATGCCTGACCACACTTGACACTCATTGTCCTGCAGAGGGCCTGGGACCCTGTGCCTCGGTGGGAGCCTGGGACAAGGCAGCCTTTCTGAACACAGCTCTGATGGCTGGTCCAGGGTCTTCCAGAAAGACTGGGAGCCAATGGTGGGAGCCGGGAGCTGGGAGTCCCGGGGCCTCATTGGGAGCCTGGAGGAGTTCCTGGGCTTCTCCTACAGGCGGAGGTCAGACAGCCTTGGTCCCTGGAGAGCCCGGCTGTCAGCGGGGCCCCAGCGAAGGGAGCAGCCTCTACGGATTTAGTGCTCTTATTTCCAAATAACACGCTTTCTCTTTCATTCTCATTCTTTTGTTTTACTAGAAAGTACAAGCAATAGTACCCCCACCCTGTGCCAAGAAATTCCATAACCCCTGGCCCAGTCACTACTGTGACTGATTACAAAGACACAGAAATGCTGCCAAGAAGACCAAGGGCTGCTACACGCTCCCCCGTGCTCGGGACATGTGCGCAAAGATGGACTCCCTCAGGCTGTGTGGTGAGGGGTCAGAGGCCTGGAGAAGACAGGGACAGCACAGTCAACGTGGAAAACTGGAGAAATCTTACATGAAAGCCCAAAATAGAAAAAACAGGAAGAGCAACAAGGTACTCAAATACATTAGATGAGTTTAATATGAATTTATTTTGCAAGTTCAATTTGGAATACTGTGCTGCTAAGGGGGTGGGACCCTGGAGGCCCTCGGTGGAAGCTCAGCTTGGTGCGGACTCCTGACCACAGAAACTGTGAGATAAGAAAGGTGTGTCATTTTTAATTTTGGGTTAATTTGTTATGCCACAATAGATGACTAACACAGGATACGCTCTATTATGATCTTCATGCAAAAGATATTTTCTTTCTAACTTTTTCCATTGTCAAATTAATATATGCTCCTTAAAAACATTCTGGAAGGAGAGAAAAATTAAAATCACCAATTTTGCCACCATTCAAATGCCATCGTATTAATGATTTGATCCATTTCTTTTTTACTTTTTCTTCTACTAACAGGTTTTTTGGGTTTTTTGCCTAGTTGTAAACAGTCATTCCCTAACTTTTTTCCTGTTTTTTTTTTCCCCCACTTAACACTTTTGGGTTTTAATGTTTATCTTTATTAATTTTACCCTGCATGTGCACATGAGGCATTCTGGATCTCAGACAGATTTCTCGTCAGTGGCCTTACAGTAACCCATAAGCCTGCGGCCCCTCCCCGCTCTGGTCCGTACCCAGGGGTGTTGCAATGAGAGCCAGATGGAGACTCTCCCAAACGGAGAACTGGAGCCCAACGGACTGTGGCCAGTTACATCCAGGAGACGCAGTGGGGCCCCTCTCCTGAAAGGAGGGAGAACACACTTGCTCTTTGGAGACTGTGTGGCAAGAATCTCAGACTCTAACTCTATTCTTTGGAATGTAAATGCATTTCTCCAGGGGGCCAAATAACCTAGGGTCAGTTTCCCCTTGAAATGTAAACACTAACTCCAGAGGAACTCCAGAGTTAAGTAAACCTCCCTAGAGTCCTCCACTGTCCTTACAATTGTACGTTAACTGTTAAGGCTTGCTCTTAGCCCAGTGTTATGAACTGCATGTTTGTGTCCCCTGCAATCCATATGTGAAAGCCCTAGACCCCAGTGTGGTGGTACTAAGAGATGGGACATTGGGACACGATTAGGGTTAGATGAGGTGGTGAGGGTGAGGCCCTCGTGATGGAAACAGTACCCTTGCAGTATGAGACACCAGACAGCCTGCTTGCTGTCTGTGCCGTGTGCCGACATAGTGAGAAGGCAGCTGTCTACACGCCAGGAAGAGAGCCCTGGCCAGACAGTGAAGCTGCTGGCAACTTGACCTTGGACTTCCCAGCCTCCAGAGCTTTGAGAATAAATTCCTGTTGTTTAAGCTACCCAGTCTGTGGTATTTTGTTATGGCAGCCTGGACCAAGACACCTAGGATTCCAAGTTTCAGCAGAATTTGTTCAGAGAGCCTGTAGCAACACAAAAACATTTTCTTTACAGCCCACAACATTATAAAATAATGCACTTTTCTTACAAACCCATAAGGAACCCATGAGGAACTTAATCTTCAAGATTTTGAATACCTCTTTAGAATTGATCTGTGAACTAAAATAAAATCTCAAACTCCCCCCCAATCCCCCACCCCCCGCTGACTGAATGGACCCCGTCTTGGCCAAAGGGACCCCAGAAATACCCTGAAGCTGAGTTATTGGCCATGAGAAGGGAGGTCAGACACGCCTCATCATGCCCCCATCCCCTCCTGGAGATGTCATTTGTATCTCATTAACAGGCCTCAGCTACGCAAGGCAAAACTTAAACCACACCTGCGGGTCATCAGTTACTTAACAGATCACTTGAGCCTGGGCATATATCCAGTAACTTGTCTCTGATCAACAGACTTCCTTACTTTAACGTAATAAAACACTCCAAGCCTTTAGAGAAAGCTTCATTTCTTTAACTAATTACAAATCAAAGAGTCTTTAAACCCACCTATAGCCTGTAAGCTCCCACTTGGAGATGTCCCATCTTTTTGGGCCAAACCAATGTATGCCTTCCATGTATTGATTTATGACTTTACGTGTAACTCCTGCCTCCATGAATGTATAAAACCAAACTGGAACCCAACCTCAGCAAGTCCACTTGTTCAAGGCTTCTTGGGTGTGGATCCGGGTCATGGTCCTCAAATTTGGCTCATAATAAATCTCTTTAAAATTATTTTACAGAGTTTGGCTTCCTTTCCATTGACAGATCATAGAAAGATTAACATAATCAATGAAAGTATTTTCCAAACTTCAAATCCAGTTCTCTCTTAATAATCTATATATGTGGGCTATGTAGAAACATACTGTTTTTTAAAAATTTTCATAACTACCTGTGGGGAAGGCTCTCAAAATATCATTTCTGGTTCTCCTACTGAACAGTCAGAATTAAAGAGTAAATAAACAAGGCTGGGTGTGGTGGCTCATGCCTATACTCTAGGAGGCTGAGGCAGGAGGATCACTTGAGGTCAGGAGTTCAAGACCAGCCTGAGCGAAAGTGAGACCCTGTATCTACTAAAAATAGAAAAAATTAGCCAGGTGTGGTGTTGTGTGCCTGTAGTCCCAGCTACTGGGGAGACTGAGGCGGGAGGATTGCTTGAGTCCAGTGTTAGGTCCAGAGCTGAGAGGAAGACACACAAAGCTTCACATGTAGCAAAATGCTGTTTATTTGAGCATCTGGGTGCAGATGGGTGGAGGCCGAAAAAAGCGTCCACGTGAGGGAGGGGAGAGCCTTGGGCTTTGCAGAGGGCTTTTCCACGGGGGAGTGAGCAACTGGGCCAGAACAGCTGCTGTAATAAATTATTTTCAAACAGCCAGTTTCTGGGACCCCTGCGTTGGTCTCATCCTGCAGAAATAGGGACGGATAAGCTTCATCCTTATCAGGAGGGATAAGGAAAGTAAGTTCCCCTCTTGCATTCCATTCCTGTGTCTCCCTAGGGGTCTGGCAAAGGCTATGTGCCTAACACACCCCTAGGAAGGGGGGAGTGGTGGGTTTATAGGCGGTTGGATGGAAGTTTGGGGAGGGCGAACAGAACAGTAACGGCTTCCATCTGTGGACGGGGTTAGACTTACAACCTCGGGACTGTCCCGACTCCTGCGGCTGTGCTCTCCCAGGCCTGATGATCACTGTCGGAGTTTTCCATTAACCGCGTCCCATCCTGTATGTACTTTCCAGATTCCCACTTTGAGCAGGCCTAACACCCAGGAGTCTGAGGTTGCCGTGAGCTGTGACGATGCCATTGCACTCTAGCCTGGGCAACAGAGCAAGACTGTCTCCAAATTAAAAAAAAAAAAAAAAAAAAAAGGAATAAATAAACAGACCAAAAAGCAAATAAACAAAACCAGGTTCTTCACCTAGCCACACATTAGAATCACCTGGGGAGCTTTTTAGACAAGCAGCCCAGGGGTCACTCTCTGGAAGGCTGAGGTTACTTACAAACATGGAAATCGAAAATCCGGCCAGGAGCCGGGGCGGCCTCATTCCCCTCGGCCCTTCCGCCTCTTCGCAGGCACAGAAGCACACCTGGAGAGAGGCTCACGGACGGACGGAAGGACGGCCATAGCTGCGGGCCCCAGCCTTGAGCACTGGCCCTGGACAGAACGTGCCCAGGGCTGGAGGGGTGGGGTCAACTTGGCCCAGGGTAGGCCAAGGGCACACACCTGGAATTCCTTTGCCCCCTTTGAGGGAGGAGTGGTGACTTGTAAGGCCAAGGAGACCTCTCTCAGAGCCAGAAGGGCAAGCAGACCCCAGTGGAGGGCCAGAGGGCTGCAGTGTGACTCTGGAACTCTGTAACAGAGCAAAGGTGCCTGCCCCGGTGGCCCACCCCTTCCTGGTTCAGGAGCTTGTTCCCCCGTGATGCCCACAGCACCCTGATGCACCAGAGTCCCCCGTCCCCTCCCGAGCTCCTGGAGCCCATCTCTCCCCTTGCCCTTCCTAGCCCACTCTGCAGAAGAGCACCAGAGGCTGCGTGAGCAACGGCAATGTAGCCCGGGCAGGTCCAAGGTCAACACGTCCATCTCTACTGTTTCAAGCAGCAGCCAGGGAAAGGGACAGATGCCTGTGGATTCCACCCCTTGTAGTTTAGGTCACCTTTCTGCTCTTGGCCCAACAGCCCTGCAGTTAGTTCACGCCAGGCAGTTCCCTTGTAGCAGGATTTTTAAATGTTTTAAATATTAAAAAATACCGACGCCTGGCCACTGTCCCAGCCAGTCTCCAGGGGCTGACCCCGAGCTCTTAGCGTTAACTTCCCAATGACAAGTGCCTTTATCTGGACTCTGCTGCCTAAGCTCGCATGGCAGAGACACCAGCCATCCAGCCAGCAGGTGGTTACTGAACTTCTGCGGGGTGTCCACACAGGGACTTGGGAGCCATTCTGGGAAGACACTGAAAGGACACACCAGTCACCCTGGCTTTGACTTGCTTTCAGATGAATGTGTCACAGTATCATCCGGGCAGCCTGGAAATCCTCAAGACCCTTATGGGAGTTCGTGAGGTCAAATGAGTTCTGTAAAAACAGCGAAATGTCATTTGCCTCTTTTGTTCGACTGGCATGTGCACAGGTGGTGCACAAACAGTGCTGGGGAAACTGCTCCGCCCAGGCAGGACACCAGGTGTGATTCTTCACCATGCATGCTTGTGGGGTTTTTTAAGTGCCATTTTCTCATAAGATTGTCCTTGAGGAAGCAATAAAAAATAATAATTAATTGTATTAAATTTCAACCCTTGGGTTATGTTCTCTTTTACATCCTGAGTGACAAAATGGGAAGCTGGCATGGAGCATTTCTGTTGTGTGACGGTGTCTTGGGGAAATCACCTGTGGAATTGCTGGAGCTGCAAACCAATCTGGGCATCTGGACATTTCTTTTCCTGTGAAATATTAGTTTTACTTGAAAGAGTAAAATCCCATTGTACCTGAAAGAATGACTGACACAGACGATGGTTATTCAGACTTGGGTATTTGATAGATACTTCTTTGCAAAAGAGCAAAGTCAGACTCTCATTTCAGGGGAAAATATAGGATTTTCTGCCAATGATAAAATTTGAGAATTCGAGCAAAAATTAGAATTTTGCAAGATGTGTATCTGCCGTCCGGAGCTTGATGGCCCCTGAGTAGTCGAAGGCTGTTCTGATGGGGTTGGCAGCATCGCATGACTCTGTGATGTGTGTGCTATGTGTCAACATCGATAAACCAGCATCTTCCCGACCACCCGTGGGTGACGTTGCAAAATCAAGCATGGACAAAGGAGCTGCTCAAAGTGCAAGTCAGACCAACAGTTTAAGGACAAACTGTGGTGGATAAATGGTTGCAGATTCTCATTGAAATGAGCCTTTAACAATCTACTACTTGTCATGTTTTGGTGCCAGAACAGAGAACCAGATCTACAACTACATGAAAAGCCTATGAAAGAAAATGCACCTCCCTATTCCAGCTACAAATTTCTTCATACACTTCAGTCAAAATGATACAGATCACAATATGTTGAATTTGGAGGCAGAGATGAGATTCCAGCTGCCCTCTGTGAAGCCATATATTAAAAGAAGTTTACAGAAATGGAAAACAATGCCACTCTTCTCACTAGATTTATCTTTGAAACCTATAGTTATTTTTTGTTAAAAAATATGTGCTTTATGTTTACATGCAATGCTTTTTTCCCTTAAATGAATTAATGAAGATTTTAAACTTTCTCAGTTTCAAACAAGAAAAATGTCAATAGATGTAACCCACATACCCAAAGCTCCTTGGAGTCCTCAATCATTCTGAAGACTGGAAAGGGGTCCTAAGAGCTGCGGCTCTGATGCAAACCTACATCTGTCAAGCAAGAGGTTGAGCTGAGGCCTCGAAGATGTCTTGAAGCACCACAGACACATTCACTCGCCCACTCGCGGGCTGCGCATTGGGTGCCAACCTTGTGCCAACCGTGGTGCTGAGGGTTGCACCCCCAACCGTGACTAGACACAGCCGGGGGTCGGGCCCAGGTGGGGGCTGTGATGGTTAGTAAATAATTTTATTTGTCAACTTGACTGGGCCACAGGGTGCCCAGGTTAGCCATCGTTTCCTGCGTGTCTGTGAGGGTGTTTGTGGATGAGATTAGCATTTCGATCAGGGGGTTCAGTAAAGTAGATTCCCCTCCCCAGTGTGGGTGGGCGTCATCCAATTCTGGAGGTCCTGGATAGAACAAAAGGCAGAAGGAGGAGGAAATCACCCCTCTTTTGCTGCCTCACTGCTTGAGCTGGGACATCTCGTCTCCTCCTCTCCTGCCCTTGCTCTGGGACTCACACCATCCGTTCCCGGGGCTCAGGCCTTTGAACTCAGACTCGGTAACACCACTGGCCTTGCCGGGTCTCTGGCTTGCAGACGGAGCTCATGGGAGCAGTCAGCTTCTGTGATGTCATCAGCAATTCCTCATGACAGATTTCTCGACGGACAGGTGATAGATACAGAGGCAGCTACAGACAGACAGCTGCAGAGAGGCGAATGGAGGTACAGAGGCTTATCTGTCTCTACCTATCATCCATCTGTCTATCTATCCATCCATCTAGCTACCTGTGCTGCTGGTCTGCTTCTTTGCAGAACCCGACTAACACAGGGGCACAGCCCACAGACAGTAGCGGCAGGGCTACGTTGTGAGACTGAGGACAGATAGTGCTCAAATTCCCCTGCTTGGGCCGCCTGCACTGTTGGCGACCCCAGTGACTCTGGGGAATTGGGGGATTGTTTTAAGGGCTAGAGGTGGAGGCGCAGAAGCAGCTCTGAAGAGCGGAAAGGGCTGGGGGCTCCACACTGCCGTCCACCGAGGTGGCGGGATGTTCCGCTGCTGGCACGCTGCCAGAAAAACCAAAGAGGGAGAGAGTTATTTGTATTAACTCTCTCCTCTCTTAATCAGGGGTTTTTCCTTGAAGCCAGGGGCAAGCAGTCATTTCACCTGGGCGAGACATCCTTAACTAAGCTTTCTCCCCTGCGACCAGCCCGCGGCGGGCGAGGCCTGCAAGGGCGTGTGACACTGGCCGCTTCCCGGGGCAGAGCAGAGGACGCCCTTTGAAGCAGCTGCGGATACCGAGGTCCAGAGAATAAAAGTACTCAATGAAAGGAAAAATTTTTTAATTTTGTTTTAATTTCTAACATGCTAAATATCTATACATATAATCCAAATAAGCGACAGCTCTTTAGGGTCTTCTATAATTTTTAAACATGCAGTGAGCCCCTGAGACCACAAAGAGAGACTTGCTCCCCCACGGCGCTGGCCCAGCATGCTCAGGGCTCTCTGTGGCGCTGGGGTCACGCCTCAGCGTCACCTGGCGCATCTAAGCGGGCCCCGCTGCTCGCAGGCGTGGGCGGTGAGTCAGTCCTCCGCCCCGCTTCCTCGCGGTGGGCCCAGCGAGACAGGGCGCAGGACAGGCTGCTGCTGACAGCCCTGCTGATCTGCCAGGCACACGCGAAGGGCAAACGCGGACGGCAGTGTGTTTCCAGAGAAGTCAGGGCCCAGCCGCAAGGGAAGGGGACAGCCTGCTGCTCTGCGTCCCTGCGTCCTTGGAAAAAGAAGCCAGGAAAGAACCCCACCTCCAGGGCACAGGTGACCTCGCCGGAGAAGAGCAGTCAGGAGACACAGGCCCGTGCCCCGCAGAGGGGCCCTGGGATATGCCACCCCGACGCCCACGGCTCTCCTGTTCTCCCAGGAGCTTATCAAGGTGGCGCTTTTGCCTCTCATCCTGGACAGGGGACCACCAAGGGACGGTCAGAGCACCTGGAAGGCTGTGAGGATAGAGCACGTGGGGCCAGGCGCCCCCAGGCACAGGGAGCCCTGAGACTCCACAGACAGGACGCCGCCAAGGCCCCCTCTCTCCTCTGAGGTGTGGAATCTTTGCCAAGATCGATGCCCAGTTAGTTTGAATGAATTTCTGGCCATTTAGTGGCACCTGGTTGCTTGGCTGGCTGTGCCCAGGTTTCTTGTCCTTATTTCCGGAGCAGCTGGAGTGCGCGTCTCCCCCTGGGTGGAGGGAGGGCTGCACTCCCGTCCGGAGGTGAGAAACCAGGCTCGCCTCCCTCACAGCCACAGCCTGCGACCGCAAGGGGCCGACCGGGACAGCTTCAAGGGGGCACACGGAAGCTCAGAGACCCTTTCAGAAGTCACTGAACGTGCAGGCGGCAACCTGGAGAGGGTCCTGACCCCAAGGGCCTGACCTGTCCCCCATCAAGGCCCCCACTGTTGCAGCACACAGCCCTCTTGGCTGGGGCGAGGCCCTAGAAGCTTCCACTCAAGCTGGGGTCCTAAATGGGGTCTGCATGGGCTGCCTGGAGGCATTTGTCCTGGACCCCATGCGCATCCCCACTGCAGACGTCTGCCCAGCCACGCCCTGCCCTCTCCCCACCCTCTCCGCAAGGACGCTCGGGCCCAACCTCCTTTCCAGAGCTCCTACGCCAGTTTCCTTTAAGGAGGGGCAGCGCTCAGCACCCCCAGGTTAACCACGAACACCCACACACACTCCAGTTCTTTGACATGGAAAAGACATCTTCTCAATGCTCCACAAAGTGCTGCCACTAACACCGTTGCCCGCCACCCCCACCCCCTCCCCCAGCCGCCGCTGGCCCTGAGAGTCACTCTCCTCACGCCCCTTTTCTGGACATCCTGGGTCAGCTGAGCCTTTCCGGCTCCGGAAGCCGGTGTGGGCTTTGCCCCGTGCTCACACGTCTCCCGAGCGCGAGCCTACTGCCGAGCCCTGGCCGGGCCGCCGCCCGCCCTGCGCCGCCGTCTGCACACGGCTCCCGCGAGGAGGCAAGGGGAGCCCGCCCTTGGCTCCACTGCCCAGGGAAGGCCCCAGGGGCTGTGTCCTTTGTAAATTCACACCAGATACCTTTTGAGGGGTGGGTCAGACACAGACCTGTCCCCAAGCATACCTGGGCTAGTCCACAGCCGACCCCCAGTCCAAGCCACCTCCTTGAAACTCTATGGACCCAGTCCCTTTGCAGGAGCCAGGGGAACTGTGGAAAATGCAGACTGGTGAACTGCTCCTTTTTTTTTTTTTTTTTTTTTTTTGGAGACAAGAGTCTTGCTCTGTTGCCTGGGCTAGAGTTCCATGGCATCAGCCTAGCTCACAGCAACCTCAAACTCCTGGGCTCAAGTGATCCTCCTGCCTCAGCCTCCCGAGTAGCTGGGACTACAGGCATGCACCACCATGCCCGGCTAATTTTTTCTATATATTTTTAGTTGTCCAGATAATTTCTTTCTATTTTTAGTAGAGACGGAGTCTCGCTCTTGCTCAGGCTGGTCTCGAACTCCTGACCTTGAGCAATCCTCCCACCTCGGCCTCCCAGAGTGCTAGGATTACAGGCGTGAGCCACCATGCCCGGCCTGAACTGCTCCTTTATGCCTTGTCCATGGCCATGGGAGGCCATGACTGGGCTGTCCTGCTGTTGCAGGAGGAGGAAAAGAGACACATACAGCAGGTCTGGGCACTGGCTGCACCCAGCCCACATTAACCAAACTGCAGCTGCCCCCAAGTCACATGAGCAAGCCCAGCTGAGACCAGCAGAGTCATCTGGCCCAGCCCAGCCAAGATGGGCCAACCCCCAGCTAACCCCAAGACATGTGCGCCAGCCAGGCCGACACCAGCAGAGCTGCCCTACAGGAGCTGCCACAGAGCCCAGCTGACGTCAGCTGACACCAAAGGGAACCCAGCAAAAGTCAACAGAGCCACCCAGCTCAGGCCTTCCAGCCCAAATCAGCCAAGCCCCAGGCAACCCATGGGCCTGTGTCAACAAGCCTGAGCAGCTCAGTCAGCCCAACAAGGCCGGGGCCCCAGGGCCCAGCACCCGGCCCCACATTGCAGACGAGTTCGGGTGGCCCTCAGAGCAGCTCTCTGAACAGCCGTGTCCTGAAGGACTTCTGTGTCATCAAACACTCCACGCAGGAGGAATTTGATTTTCTTGCTCATAGGGGGACAGCACATGCTTGAAATGTGAAGACTGAACATTCCATTTACTTCTTCTCCCTTCGTTTTTAGAGGTAAAATTAGAGAAGCTGAAACCCTTAGTAGAGCCTGAGAGTCGGGAGTGTCCTGTGGCCCCGGCGGGCAGGAAGTGGCCTTCAGGGTGACAGAAGGGAACGTGAGCCGAGAGAGGACGGGCCGCGGCCAGTGCCCACAGCCCCCAGTTCTCCACCGGGGAGCTCCCGACCTTCGCAGGGGTCAGGGGGTAAGAATACATTGATTCCGTCCTTCCTCAGGGCAACTGGCCGGGGCCGGGTGGCCAGAACGCCGGGTCCTCACCTCCAGCAGCCTGTCTGTGTCCCTGGGGGGTGGGGGCCCGGAGGGCATGTGAAATCCCTTCTCAGAACCTGTGGTGTCACAATATGAGCAAGGTTTGGAGGCAAATTTCACGGCACTTGCTCCTCCTCCCACCTCCACTGAGGCCTGGCTTGGTTCCGAGTGGAACATTCTCCAGTGTTCTCTGTGGACCGTAGGGTCCCAGCTACCTGAGGGGTTATAGCCACGGGCTCTGGCCGTGGAGGGTCCACAGATGGCTGTGACGCTCCATGTGCTGGTCCTGGAGAGGCTGTACCAGGCGGAGGCAGCTTTGCCAGGGACCCCATGGACTGTCCCGTGAGAGGGTGACAGAAGGAAAAGCCAGTCAAGGCCATCAGGCATCCCCCCACGTCCTGCTGACACCCACACCTCCCTAGCCCTGTCCACCACCCCTTCACCCCGTCAGGCGCTGAGTTTCAGAAACACTGCTTTCCGGGCTACGCTCAGAGCGGAACTGCCAGCTTTGGAGTATTCATACGCTCAGTCACGCGGGCAGAACGGTCGGTGTTTTCATACCTGCCTCGTCTCAGTACGGCTGGGCACCTCATCAGCCCTTACGAATGGCTTATTCACACCCTTTGCCCATTTTCCTTTTTTAAAAAATTCTTCTACCTCCAATATCTTTTGTTGGATATTACTTTATAAAAATTTTTACGTATTGCTATATAGTCATAATTGTTTTTTCCCAACTTTGGGGTTTTGTTTGTTTGTTTTTTAGAGACAGAGTCTCACTCTATCGTCCAGGCTGGAGTGCAGTGGCACAGTCAGAGCTCACTGCAGCCTAAACGCCTGCACTCAAGCGATCCTCCTGCCTCAGCCTCCCAAAGCACTGGGGGTACAGGGGTGCACCACCACGCCCAGCCCCCACCTTTGGGTTTTGAAAATGTTCAAGTCTATAGAGCAGTTGAAGTGACAGCGTGCTGAACATGCAGATGCCACTCACCTGGACTCACCCACTGTTACCATCCTACACACTAGTGTCATCTCCCTCCCTGTCCACACACACACACACACACACACACGCAGTTTGCCATCATAATGGTTTTCCTGAATACTTCAGGGTGCATCTCTTAGAAATAAGAATGTTTTCCAACATCATCACAATACTGCTATCACACCTGGAAAAATTAACAGTAATTCCACAATATATAATATACCATCTATCTTTAAAATTCCCTAGTCTTCCAAAAAATGTCTTGTAGGTGTTTTTTCATATAGAATCTTATTTAATCTAGAACAGCCTCTGCCTTTTTTGTTTTTCATGACACTGGTCTTTTTTGAAATGTCTAAGCCAGTTATTTTATAGAAAGTCCCACATTCTGGATGTATTTGGTTGTGTCCTCATGATTAGATTCAACTTGAACACCTTAGGCAGGAATTCCACCAAGATGGCCCATTAATTATGTTTCAGTGACCGCATACTGTTCCGTAGAAGGGACGCACTGATGATCCGCCATTTCCTGTACCGTAGGCTGGTGATGGTACCACCTTCCCCGCACCCACCAGAATTTTGACTGTTTCCTTCATACTTCCAGCATCCTGGGATTACTAGACAAAGGGTGGTTATTTTTTTCACTCTTGACGTATATTTTCATATCACTTTTCAAATGTTTATATCAATTGATAGCAGTGGTAGACTGCGTGTCATCTGTTCTCCTTCATCCTCTGCGGAGAGCTGAGATTGCGACATGGATCTTCAGGCATTTTAATTTCTAACAAAACCCTCCTGTTGCAGGTGACTAAACGGAGCCCGGAGTGGCGGACGTGTCTGCGCTGCTCATGGTGGTGCAGCGGGTGCTAGCCTGAGCCTCCTCACTCCCCCTCTGTTGAACCCCATGACTTTCCAGCGGTTTCTTATTTCCAGAGTCACATCACCGATTTTGATGCCTATTCAAAAATACGTTGTTTAAGGCAAAGTTAGAAAATCTTTCTAGTTACTGCCTTTAGTCGTTGGTAGCATCTACTGAGTACCTGACACCCGTCGTGTGTCTCTGAACGACCGCAGACCCCCACGGCAACCCTGTGAGAGTGGTTACGTGATCGCCCTCATCCTACAGGATGAAAATCTGAGGTGCAGATGCTGAAGTGTTCCTGCCCTCACTTGTCAGAGTTGGGGTCCACACCTGGGCATTCAAACTCCAAACCCACATGCTTGTTACTAAGGTAGGTGAGAAAATCGCTTTGTATCAGGGTGCCAAGTCAGGGACGTACGTTTCAAAGAACACTGGCATGGGCCCTGTGCCTCCAGCCAGGCAGGTGCCTGTCCCGGTGAGCAGGGGAACGAGCACAGTGCTCTAGGGAGTGGCTGGGAGGCACAATTCTTGCATATAAACAACACAGGAATGATACTACCTGCATCATGAGCTATGATTGCGCCACTGCACTACAGCCTGGGCAACAGACGGAGACCCTGTCCCTCAAAAAAAAAAAAAAAAAAAAACAGAAAGAAAAAGAAATGAAGGCAAAGAAACAGGTCAGATTGCTGACAGTCCTCCAAGTCAGGGAGTTCAGAATTTATTCTGAGGGCAGTGGGGAGCGCATTCACAGGTTCTAGATAGGTAACATCAAAGGCCGGGAATCACATTTCAGAATCAGCCTGACTGGCACTGGCTGCAGTTCTTCCACAGGAAAGAAGCCGTAAGGAGTAGAAGAGACGACCCCAGGTAGAAGGTCATCCTGCAGATGGGAGCAGGCGGAGCCTCCGACTTTGTGTTCCCAGAGGCTACCCTGAGCACCCCATCCAGGCCTCAAGGCTCCTGGAAGGCGGAGCTAAGTTTCTGGCCTCCCTGTGCCCATGGTGGCAAGTGGCCATGCAGGTGCCAAGTTCACAGGCGTCTGCCCAAACAGCTGCCAAGGCTGCCCAGGTAACATCTCCGTCCCAGTTCCCATGGCTGTGAGAGAGAATCTGAGCATCCTCCTTGAGGTCATGGCTTCGTTCTTGCATTAAAAGCATGGCCATCGCCAAGGGAAATGGGCTGGGCAGGTGACCTGAAAGGTGTCGGCCACGACTGCCACGTCAATGCTGTGGGGTGTTTGACTTGTGAAAAATACGAGAAAGGGAACCAAACTGTAGCATTTGTTGCTTCCACCCTAAAGCATTAACTGACTCCCCTAGGGTAGAACTGGCTCATCTGTCACTTTCATAGGAGAGATTAGCTCATCATTTTGATTGTGACATGAGGAATGGCACTGGGGAAATGCCAGCACTGACATTAAATCACTTCCCAACAATTTGGTTGAAAACTTTTTAAAATAAGAAAAAGTTTTCAGAACCTGGGATGTTCCATTTTCAGAAACACCACCACATCCCTCAGGGAAAAGATATAACAAGAAAGAAATACCTATACAAAATATAAGAATGGGAGAGCAATTTAAAAAAAAATTAAACAGGAAGAAAAGAGGGGGCCAGGCGAGGTGGCTCACGCCTGTAATCCTAGCACTTTGGGAGGCCGAGGCAGGAGGATCACTGGAGGTCAGGAGTTCGAGACCAGCCTGAGCAAGAATGAGATCCTGTCTCTACTAAAAATAGAAAGAAATGATTTGGACAGCTAAAAATATATATAGAAAAAAAAAATTAGGCAGGCATGGTGGCACATGCCTGTAGTCTCAGCTACTCGGGAGGCTGAGGCAGGAGGATCACTTGAGCCCAGCAGTTTGAGGTTGCTGTGAGCTAGGCTGACACCACGGCACACTAGCTGGGACAACAGAGCGAGACTCTCAAAAAAAAAGAAAGAAAGAAAGAAAGAAAATAGCTTTAAAAATGAACATATTGTGATTTTTCTTCTTTAGTATGCATTACTTCATAAACTTTTTGTTGTTGGGGGTGTGACAGGGAGAGCTGCAGCTCCCCACTTGCAGTGTTTAGTTTTGTATGTCCCATTACACACCTTGGAATTGCTCTCAAAGCTAGTGCTGCGTAAGCACACACTGCTGTGCACCGTGGGCATGCTCCGGCCTGCTGTCACCGGCCTGCCATCACTGTCACCGCTGAAGGGCCAGGCGTGCCCTCTGTGAGATGCTCGCACATCAGTGAGTGCACACAGCCACCTCCTGGGTGTCTCAGTTTGCATGTCTCTGATGACCAGCAAGATGTAACTGAGTGCCGGTCAGGGAATAGCCAGGCGTCCTGCGTGTTTGTCCATGTCACAGACTGGCACGAAGCAAGACGATGAAAGAGCAACGGGCAAATTACTAAGTTTCTTGCTAGTTCACAGGGAAGAATTGGAATCCCTGAGAGATAATCTTCTACATCCAGAAGAAATCATTTCTCCCCACATGAATCACCTGAAAACGTAGCAAAGTCAAGATAAAGTCATGATAAGAATGCAATTTAGGCCTAAAATTCCTCTCACCGCAAGTGAAGAAGGGATGACTCCTCCAAGCCGCCTCCTCATGTCTTCACTCCTGGCAGCCCGGCCTCACTGGGGCTTCTGCAAGTCCTTAAGCCAAGTACATCTTCCCTTCCGTTCTTTTCTTGAAGAGTAAGACCACCAAGAATGGCACCATGCTGGCGTCAGAGAATGCCCTTGTGTTTAGGAGATGCTGCTGAAGTTTTCAGGAGGAAGTGACATGACATCTGCAACCGATTTTCAAATGGTTCACACTCATGCACACACACACACATGCGCACACTGTGAGAAAGAGACTAAGCAGAGATGGCCGAATGTTAACAAGTTAGCAGCAGCTCTAGGTGAGGTAGAAACAGATGTTTGTTGTACTATTCTGTCAACTTTTCTGCAGGCTTACAATATTTCAAAGTTAAATTTGTGGGGATAAAAACCTAAAAATGAATCCCACAGTTCCGGGATTAACTCTATTCATAGAAGCCAGCCTTGGGGTCCGTCCTCCTGTGTCTTTCTGGGCTACCCACCTTCTGGAAACTTCCACAGCAGCAACTTCTGAGAAATCAAAATGCAGATGAGAGATGGGATCTCTGAGTCCCCTCGGGCTGCATCCCCCCCTGGCATCCCAGCGTGATGCAGAAACCCCTCTGGGTGGCTTCCTGGCCGCTCTTGAGTGCTCCCTGGCAGGGCAGGAGCCATCCTGCCTTCGAGAATGCCGTGGCTTAGAGAGAACACTTGGGGTGGGGACTGACCACTGACCGGGCACTGGCCTGCGACAGCCAGCTGAGCAGCCCCACCTAGTGAGGGGACAGAGCAGGGAGTACCCCACCCCCCGTGGGCTTGGCACCCACCCCCGTCCCCCGCCTCTGCTCTGAGGCTTTGGGTCCTCAGCAGTGAGAGAGGCGGCCAGTGGCGAGTGGCGGCCGGGGCACGGGACAGACGGCAGCAGGTGCTCGGTAAGGACCTGCTGAATGCACGGGCAGCCTGAGTCAAACCCAGACCTGCGACCTGCCATCACTGTGATCGGAGCAAGCTATTTAATATCTCTGAGCCTCTGTTTTCTTATCTGAAAATTGGGTGTAATAATAGCATTTCGAGGGCTATTGTAAAGATTGAGAGAGAGAAAGAGCATCAAAGTCCCTGGAATACAGTAAGCCCCTGCGTGCTAAATGGCAGCCACCCCTCAGTTTGGTTGTCCTAAACTGGTGGTAAGTCCAGCCAGAGAGGCCCCCCAGTAAAGGCCTTTAAGGGGGAAGCTTCACACAAGGGACAGAGGTGAGGGGAGGGAGGGTGTCCGTGCAGTATTTTCAGAGACTCAGGGAGATGACACAAGATGGATGCAGAGTGGGGGTGGGGGGCTTCTCCCCACCTCCCACACCTGGCAGAGCTCCCTGACCCCTGCCTGAGGCAGAGACGGGTGCCGCCGTGGGGGGCGCTGTAACCTGGGCTGTGTGAGCAGCCGGCAGCCGGCAGCGGGGCCCTGAAGAAGGGGTCGAGAGAGCGGTAGCCCCAGAGCTGGTCTCCAGGCAAGCGTGAGTCCCGGGGGCAAGGACAGGAAAGGCCAACGCCCTCATGGAGGGGGCTCTGAGCGGCGAAGGCGGGGGCCCCATGTGACAGGACCACACCCCCACCCAGAGGTGGGGAGGGCTGCAGCAGCCGATTACGTAGGTTTTGGCCAATGACTCACAAAACATGCGAACTGTGGCTGCCAAAATTGTGGACAGCACGATGCCAGCAGAGGGTCATTCCATTGAGGGGACAACACCAGGATAGAAAATGATCTGATAGGCAGAACAACTGGCTAAAACCAGCACAGACAAAATCTGGCAGGGACGGGTAGAAAGCCGGAGACTCAGATCACTGAACGCAGGGGCAGGCAGGGGCACTGGCAGAGGCGGGTCCCAGCGGGGAAAGGCGGGGCACGAATTTTCCTCAAGCTATTGGTCTGGGGGCACCTGAGCGGAAGCTTACTACCAATTTGTGACGTCACATGGTAGGAAAAGATGGATGGAAATGGGAACAGAGAGCGTGGGGCGGGGGCGGGGCAGTGGGCGGTGGCTTGTAGCTGTGTGAGGAAGAGTGTGGCTGGTCCTTGTCCCCAGTTCCTGGGAGGTCACCTCTCAACCCTTACTATTCACAGTGGGTCCCTTGGGCCACAGCTGATGGTTTATGCCTGCGGGGTGACTCGGGATGGGGGCTGGCTGGGCCAGAAAGACCAATCCTGTAAGTAGAGGGCTGGGGCTTTGAGGTATCAGCCTGCCCTCGCGCCAGGGAGAGGGGCTGGAGACTCAGTCCTGCGGGCACTGATGCAACCCACCCTGCGTGTGTCCTAAAACCCCAGTAAAAACTCTAGAAGCAAAGCACAGGTGAGCTTCCCTGCTTGGCAACATTCTGCCTATTGCTATTGTCTGGAAGATAATGTGTGTCCGGGAATGATATTTGGGACTATCCCAGACCTCATCTCTCCCTTTGGCTGGTTCTGATTCATATTTTTGTGTTAGAATAAAACTGTCATTCTAAGTATAGGGCTTTCTTTCCTGAGTTCTGTGAGTCGTTCCAGCAAATTATGGAACCTCAGAGGGTAGTGGGAATGAATGGCGGAATTTGTAGCCAGCTGATCAGAAGTGAGAGTGGCCTGGAGGCCCCCAGACCTGTGGCTGGGGTCTGCAGTACGGGCAGTCTCCTGGGAGGCTGTGCCCTTACCCCGTGAGTCTGGCCCAGTGGTCACTGCAGTGGTGCTTGCCGGTTTCCTGCCAGGGCTGTCTTGATGACAGCTTGAGACAGACCGACACTCCCTGAGCCTGCTCCCGTGCACAACCACGCGGAGGCAGAGCTGAGCCGGCTCAGCACAAGCTGCAAGGACAGAGGGACGGAAGCCATGAGTGCTAGGGCCACCAGGGCAGGAGCTGCAGAGGCTCTGGTAGGAGGAGAGAGCACAGGCAGGGGAAGAAGGAGGCTCAGAGAGAGGTGGGCAGGTGCAGGCATTCATGACCGCGAGGGCCACTCCACAGCTGGCACTGTTGTCAGGTGGGGAGTCTCAGGAGCAGAGCCAGGTGGAGTCACTTGAGGAAGTCCTGCAACTTCTTGTCGGCGGGAAGCCAGGACGCAAACCCAGCCCGCACACCTCCGCCGTGTGCTTCCCGCAGATTGTCCCCGGTGGGACTCGGACTTGGTGTCTGCTGCGTCTTCATTCGCCCCCGTACGCTGTGCCCCTGTCATGGTGCACGTGGTTCCAGTCCTCGGTTCCCTTAAGGCTTCCAGGCACGACACCAAACGGGCTCAGGGCTCAGACGATTGCCCCCCCATACATAATCCCCTGCAAATATAATATTATCGTATCGGGTGGCTGTTTTGTGCAGGCTGCTTCATTAAAAATGTGGGGCCAACAGAGGCAGAGGCACTCTTTACTGAGGCCCAGCTATGTGCCAGAGGCTTTGCGTACATCGTCTTGTTTAATCCTTAGCAAGAGGAACAGCTACTACTATCCCCGGTTTTTACACAAAGACCCCAGGGTCCCTGAGTGCATGCCAAGATCAAGCGCTGGACTACACTGGGTCTGGATGGACCCAAACCCTGTCTGTCTGCATCCAATGCTCAGAGGCAGGGCGAGGGGTGAAAGAAGTGACCGGGGACACGCCATCTGGTCGTGATGTTCAGGACAATAGTGAGGGGACACTCAGAACTCTGGGGCTGAGCAGGAGCGCGCCTGGGCCCCAACACAGACGCCGGGGTATTCACGGTGCTGTCTGCACCAGCCTCCCCGGGGCGGCCCCCGGGCTGCTGTCTGCCGAACCCCACGCTTCTCGGGAATCATCTATTTGTGGAAGCTGCTTCCACACCCTGGAGGAGGGTGTTATTTATCTTGCTCTGTCTCTACCAAAAGCACAAACACTTTCTTGTTTGTTTTCTTTCTAAAAACTTAGTTTTAAATGAAATACCTTCTGGCCATATTTCCTCTCACACAAAAGGCAATTGCAAACATCCTTGGGGGTCTCGGGGGTGCCTTGACATCACACCCCGTAGCAGCCCACTTGCAGTTGTCCCACATGTGACATCCATGACTCAGACTTGAGGGTACCAGGAGAGACTCTGGAAGCGACGTGGTAATCCTCAGTTTTCACTAAGGCTGTAATTTAAAAATCCATGTGTGGTGACAACCACCTACCACATATTTGACTCTTTAAAAGCCCACGCAGGGTTGGGGGGGTGCTCACTCCGGTGTTGTCACCCTGCCCTGACAGCTGACACGGGCTCCCTCCATGGTGGACGCCGTCCCGGGAGCCGCCTGCTCCGGCCGTCCGCATCCACGCAGCAGCCTGGCGGAACCGGCCTCTGGCAGACAGCCCAAGATGGAATGAGCCCCTAGAGTTCCACTGGAGGTGTTTGTTATATAAGAGCTGAATTATAAATTAGAGCCTTTGTTTAAAACAAAACATTTGGCAGAGACTAAATCCTCCCTCCTCTGCTTCCACCCTGAGAGATACCCAGCGTGGTGCTCGGGCCGAGTCATTGTGTGCCACCTCCACGCGGGCCCTCAGGAGCATTCCCACCCAAGCTGCTCTGCCCTAACCTCTGTCTGTCCCAGAGGGCGTCCCGTGTGGAAAACTGGGGTTGTTCTTCTCCTCATTCCTTATGTTTCCATGACAGAAAATATTGGTGGGCTGAGAAAGAGGAATAGGACGGAGCGACCCAAGCAAAAACGGCCCAGGAATGAAAGCTATTACGGGTCTTTCCACAGGGAGGGCACGGCTTCTGTTTGCAGCAATATGGCAGAATGGGGTACGAACCCTTCCCACATAGACGCCTAAACGTTCCGGATAAAATGTAAGTGTCCTTCTAAATGCATGGATGAGTCCACAGAAAAGTAAAAAGGCAGACTGAGGGCCAAATATCTCAGAGTGTGTTCGTTTTCTGTCACTGCTGTAACAAGTCACAACCCAGTGGCTTACGACAGCACAAATTATTATCTTGCAGTTCCAGAGGACAGGCATACGACGCTGCTCTCACTGGGCTGCACCCCTAGAGGAGAATCTGTCTCCGCAGCGTCTTCTGCTTCTAGAGCCGCCCCCACCCCCTGTTCCTTGGTGCATGGCCCTTCCCCCGTCGTCCAAGCTGCACTGCACATCTCTGACCTCTCTTCGCAGTCACGTCTCCCTAATCCAGGGTAATCATCAAATCTTAAAGCCAAACCATCAGCGACTATAATTTCATCTGCCATCGCAATCCCCCTTTGCATGCAATCTAGCATATTCCCCGGTTCTGGAGACCAGGATGTGGACATCTTTGGGACAGGAAAGATCTACCACAGAGAGGAAACTGAAAACCAAAAACATAAGTGGGGCTGACACTCTGGCTACCTTGGGCGGGAGGTTAGCAGCTTCCAAAGGGCTTGAGATTCACTAACGGCAAAGGCAAGAGACGTGGTTTCGGCACAGAGAAGGGGAGTTGGAACTGTGCCCGCAGAGGCTGTGCCCTCAGAGGACAAGAAAAATCTGCCCGTGGGCAAAAAGAGGCCACAAAGGCGTGTGTCTGCCTCAGATTGTGTCAAAATGTTCCCGCAAGAATACACAGCCACAGCCTGCCTTCATACATTGTCTGCGAATCCCGCTGTTAAGAAATGATAAGAAAATAGCTGTTCCAAGCTGTCAATGCCCCTGAAGTGTCTGGCAAAAGCAAATCCAAAGCTTCTTTAGAGGAATACACTCTCAGTCTGGGCCGCACATGTTCTACAAATGAAGTGCCGCCAACAGGGACACGTAACCCAGACCACAAACCAAGTGAAGAATCAAGCCATTGTGAGCAAGAGTGAAAAGAAACAGTGAGCTGAAAAACTAGACTCCTAAGGACTCCAAATAGTAGAACAAACAGATACAGATTATAAAATAATTGTGTTTTAATTATTAAGAATAAAAGAAGGAATCAAAACATGATGAAGGAACAAGATAATGTTAAGATAAGGACCAGGCATGTTTGAAAATGAACCACATAGAGCTTATAGAATTGAAAACAATGATTATTGAAATGAAAAGCTCCGTGGACATGTTTAATAGCAGATAAAACACAGCTGAAAAGAGCAACAGTGAACTGGAAAATAAGATTGAAAATTTTCCCAGAATGCCACTCAAGAGACATAAAGAGATGAAAATTTTGAAAGAAAAGATAAGAGTAATAGAATGAAGAATGAGAAGATCCAGCTTCTGTTTAGTGGAAACTGCCGAAGGAGTACACAGAGAAGATGGGAGAAAAGCAATATTCAAGAAAATAATAGTTGAGAATTTTTCAGAATTGATGAAGGACATGTGTCTTCCAATTCAAGGAGTATTATGAACTATAAGTAAGATAAATAAAAGTAATGAACTTGGAGAACTTCAAGACTAAGGACAAGGACAGCCAGAGAGAAATGACAAATTGCCTGCAAAGAGTTGACTGACCCCAGACTTCTCAATAACAGTAACCAAAGCCTAGAGACACCAGAATAATATCTTTAATGTGCTGAGAGAAAATAATTACCAATACAGAATTTTGTACTCAGCTAAATTATTCAAGAATGAAGGTGACCTCTAGATGTGGCTACAAATCTACGGGTAAAAGAGTGGATGGAAGAAAATGCTAAATGATACCATAGAAATGACATCAGCAGCATTCAGACTGTGGGAAATTCTAGAGGACAAAAAACTCAGTTTATTCAACAAATAAATTGCAGGGAATTTCTTTTTTTTAAAGAGAGAGAGAGAGAGAGAAAAAAAAAGAGGGAGAGAAGAACCCTAAAAGATACCGAAGAGACAAATCAGTCCACTTCAATAAATGGATTTTATCTGAAATGATTCAAACTACTTAAAAAATTATATTTATGAGACAACTGAAAATTTGAACACTAATTGGATATTCAATAATTATAACACATCACTGTTAAATTTTTAGGTGCTATTATTGTATTTTTTTTAAAAAAATCCATATGTTTTAGAGACATATACTGAACTATTAATAGATACAATGATATCATGTGTGGTGTTTGCTTCAAAATAACCCAGTGAGTGCATATATCAATGAAACTAGATTGGCCTTGAGTGATTAAACTTTTTGAGATTGGATATATATGAGGGGATTCATTATTCTATTTTTGTAGTTTGAAATTTTCCTCAATATAACAAAAATAATAGTAGTTCTAATAAAATAGTTAGTTGACAAGGTTTCTTCCAAGATATGCATAAGTAGATGGTGTTGTATCAAGACAATGAAACACTATAGAGTTAAAATTAAAGAAACAGATCTATATGTAGCAGGAATATATCACTTAAAACAAAGTTGAGAGAAAAAAGCAGGTTGTGGAATGATATAGCATGACTCCTTTATATAAAATGTGAACACATGGAAAAAATGAGCATAGAATAAAGACATTTCCAGGCAAAAGCTGAATTTACCACCAACTGATTATTACTGATAGAGCTTTTAAATGACATACTCCAGAAAGAAAGAAATTAAAGCCAGAAGGAAGATCTGAGATGCAAGAAAAAATGGATGACAAAGAGGTAAATGTGTGGGTAAATCTAAGTCAGTGTTTACTATACAAAATAATAATTATCATGACTAACATGGAGGGTAGGAGATGGGGAACTAAAATACAGACAACAGAAGCACAAGAGATAGAGCAGGTGGTCAGAGTTTAACCCTGCTCAAGTTCTTGCATTTCAAGAAGAAACAAATACAGATTAATTTCAGACTTTGTTAAGTATGTGTGGTAAAATTTAAGGGGTCATCACTAAAAGAGTGGAAATAGAATGTGTCATTTCCAAGCCAGTGGGAAGGGACAGGAAAGAACACTTGATCAAGTCAAAAAGAAGTAAGAAAACGAGAATCAAAAAAAAGAAGAAAAAGATACATAGAAAGCACAAAATAAAATGGTAGAAATAAACCTACCACTCACAATGTAGAAATAAATGTATCAGCGATCACAACAACGGCTAACAGTGAAATGACAGAGAACACCAAGTGGGATTTTTAAAAAATCCAGCCACATTCTGTCTGCAAGAGACATATCTAAGATAAGAACACAGCAAGATTAAAAGAGGGAAAAAAAAAAGGCCAGGCACAGTGGCTCACGTCTGTAATCCCAGCACTTTGGGAGACCAAGGCAGAAGGACCGCTGGAGCCCAGGAATTCAAGAGCAGCCTGGGCAACATAGCAAGGCCTCGTCTCTATAAAAATGGAAAAATTAGCCTGGCATGGCAGAGGCTGAGGCAGGAGGATTACTTGAACCCAGGAGTTTGAGGATGTAAAAAAAAATAAAGGGGGTCAGGAGAAGAGAAGAAAGTGAAAGGAAGGCCAGGCAAATAAAATAAAGCCAGAATAGCTAAACTAATGTCAGATAAAAATGGACTTTAAGGCAAAAATATCTGGAGGGATGAAGAGAGTCACTGCACAATGATAAATGGCTGGCTCGCCAGGAAGAGAGAACAATACTTGGATGCACCTACAACACAGCCTCAAAATATGTTAAGTAAAAATTGATAAATTCACAACCACAGTGGGAATTTTTAGCATGCCGTTCTCAATAGGTGATAGGCATAAGACACATATCGAGCCCTGCACCCAACACTTAGAGGATGTACATTCTTCCCAAGCATGCAGGGAACATTTTCAAAACCCTGTATGGGGCCACAAAGCAAGTCTCAACAAATTCCAAATAATCAGCGTCATAAGGATCACAATACAATTAAATTAGCAATTAAATAAGAGGCAGGCCATGTTGTGGAGAGACTTGACACTAGATGGGGCTGAGCCACATTCCCCTCTGGCTGTAAGTGGCCTTCAGGAACTGCCACCACTTGACCATTGTAGGAGGCAGCTCTAACCCTGGTCTGACACAGATCTCCAAGTCTGCGGCTGGTGCCCAGTGTGCCTGTGCTGTCCCCAGTGCCAACTCTGACCGGCCCCACGTGGCTCCCTGGAGAGCCATCAAAGGAGAAATACGAAGCCAAGCCCCAGCTCCATGGGATTAACACGGGACTCTGTCTCATTTCAGCTGGGGCTGCAGAGGCTTCCAGGGGACAGCAGGTGGCAAGCACCCCACATTCTCACGCAGCTGTCCAGCCCTGAGGGCTGCCTCCTCCGCACAGTTGAGTGAGAGGGGCCACAGAGCCACCCAGACGGGAAGCCTGACCTCCGTCGCATGGGGTCTGTGGGGTACAGAGGCTGGTGCCCACACAAAAGGCTGGGCCCAGTCCATGGGTGGGGACAGGGTGGGTGGGCCACATGGGGAGCCAGGCAGGAGGGTTTTAGGTTCAGCCCAAGAGCTTGGAGGGGCCTGGGACCCAGGAGGGAGAAGTGGACCTTGGGTGCCCAAGGCTGAGGAGGCTGTCACAAGAAGCCACCTGGAGGAGCTGCGCTGCCTGCTTCTTGGGGAGTCCAGGTGGAAACTCGCTGTTTAGAAAAACCCCACAAAAGAGCCCCATGGAGGGAGAGTGGGGTTTGCATCTGTGCCTGCCCAGGCCAGAGGCTCATGCCGGCTCTCCACAGCCTCAGCCAAGGGGCGCCTTTCCCACCCCGCTCCCCTTTCTCCCCCAGCTCCGAACCGGCGGGGCCAGAGACCCGGGGTGGGAGCCGGGTGGGAGCCGAGGGAGGCGAGATGCTTGCGGCTAAGCGAAGTTCTGAAACACATTCTTTACCCTGGACTGGATATTTTCATTATTTAATGAGTGTAACAGTGGCTAAAAGTCACTAGAGAGCTTCTCTTTTCCAGAGTAACCCAAGATGTATAGGAGACTGCCCAAGATTTCCCCAGCGGTGGGGCAGGGAGGCGGGCGCTGCACGGGCTGGAAAAGACCAGCGACAAGGTTGGAAGGGACCGCGGTGGGAAAGAGGACGCACTCTACCCAGCAACTGGTGATGCGGCCAAGTGGACATCTGTGGTTGGCCAGCTCGCCATCCCTCCCCCTCCTTTTGGTCAGGGCACCTGTCAATCAGAGGCCAAGCCAACCAGTGTCTCAGCAGCGTGAACCCGGAGCCAGGGAAGGTGCCGCCCGGAGATCCTGCCTCCGCGGTCCTGGGGCAGCCCCGCCCGGTGCTCGGCTGGTCCGCTGCCCGGTGCTCCTCTGACAGGTTGTGTTTTACCTTTACTCCAATGGACCCGCCTGTCTGTTGCTTGTCCCCCAGTCCTTGGCCGTGCGGGGACTGTGGGGTGACTTCGTGCTGGGCCTTTGTCCGTGCCGGGCCCAGGCTCCCACTCGCGTGTCCTGTGCCCCACTGCTGACCCCCGGCCACTTCCTCAAGCCTGGCCGGTGGCTGAGCCCTTTTATTTGACCTGCGCATTTCACAAAATGGAATTTGAAACCCTTCAGGCAGGGAGTGCCCGCCCCACCGCCCCTGCTGTCTCACACCCGGTGGTCGGACCCACCTGGGTCACCTGCGTGGTTCGCGGGGCCTGGTCCCGCCGCTCCTGTCCTCACTGCTGCCTGTGGGTTTGTCCTCCGGCCGCCGTCTCCGCGGCACAGGCCGGCCGGGCCCTGCGCGTCACCGAGTCCCAGCCCAGCGCGGACCGCTGCGGGGCGTTGAGTCGACCACCTGTAGCGCCACTGGCCGGGGAGCTGGAACTCTCCGCGCAAGCTCATTTACGTCGGCTTTGCTGGCTCGTGAACAGCAACGAAAAACCAATGGATGCGATTAACTGATCAGTCAAGTCTTTTGTTTCTGAAGACACTTTTTATTACGGAAATGCTCACACATACACGAAGTAGAGGAAGCGGCGTCATGAGCCCTCCACGGAGCTGGCGCTCGGCTCCACAGTTTGCAACATCTGCGCAGCCCTGGCTCACCTCTGCCTCCCCAGCCCCCACCGCCCGCGCGCCCATTACCTACCCGCCACAGCAAGCTAGGTTGTTTTAAAGCAAATCCGAGATGCCAGAACGTTTCATCCATAAACATTTACATCTTTAAGAGATAAGATCTCTTTTTTAATCTACTATTATCACACCAAATATATAACAATTCCTTGATATCATTAAATATACACATAGTGTATATTTGAACACATAGTGTTCAAATTTCTCCAATTATATCTTGTTTTAATCATGGATTGGAAGAATTAATCTATTTTATTTTTTAAAAATTATCTCTTAAATGTCTCTTTACAAGTGGTTTATTTGAATCTGATTCAAACTAAGTACAGCATTGCATGTGGTTGATACGTCTCATAAATTTCTTTTAATCTGTAACAGTTCTCCTCTTTTTTTTTTCTTATCACTTAGTTGTTGAAAAACCCAAGTTATTGGTCCTGTAGACCACGCTATATTCTGGATTTCGCTAATTGCATCCCCAGTGAGTTTTAACATGTCCCTCTACACCTTGTATCTCCTATAAACTGGTAATGGATCTAGACACTTAGCCAGGTAAATTTTAATTTCTTTGGCCAGGACACTTCATAGGCGGTGCCTTGCACTTCCCGTCCCATCACATCAGGAGGCCCTAACGTCTGGTCGTCTCCCTTTCTGTACCTTGAGACTGAGCAGGTGCAGGTGTTACCCCCTCTCCCCCGCCCCAGCTGTGCTTCGCTATTCACCCTGTGCTGAGCCCCGGGCAGGGCCACACCTCACTCGAGGGTCGCACTGTATGCCCAGGGAATAAGAAGCCACTTCAAGTTACTCAGTTATTCTCGGTATTTTTAAATATCAGTCTCAAACAGAATACAATTTCATCTAGTTTATAAAAGTTAACACAGATCTGCTACCTCAAAGTAATCAATCCAACACTTGCCCATTAGTAGGACATATTATAACTTCATATTTAACTGTACATATTTTTACAACATTCATACTAGAAATAATCTGTCATCACATAGAGATTTCAACATTGTTTTATACTTTAACAAAAATGGCATGTGAAAAGTATATTATTTCTATTTTACTTAAGAGTTATTTTGCAGAATGACTTAATAGACGGAAAAAAGATGTACCATATATATTAGTATGAAAGTGATTTTTGGATAAGGATTATGTAAAAAGAATCACGGAAATGGGGACAGGATGTTTGAGGCATGACGGCAAGGAGAGAATGTTATAAAACCATGGTTTTTCCTCTTAGTGTGGAAAGTGAGTAGCATGAAAGGCAACGGAACTTAGCAGGATCGGACATTCCTGGGAGCCCCGGCTTCCACTTAGGGCCTGGCACAAGCACTGCAGCTGGGTTACGGTTCCAGTTTGGATATTTAAAATACCGCTATGAAGATAAAAACATGATCTTATCTCTGGGATGTCTGTTTATGTATGTATTTCTCCTTGAAATAAAAATGTTCTAAAGTTGTACTGTTTAATTCATTTTTCTCAACTTGGGCAACAAAATTTTACATAGTCACATTTCCAGTTCTTATACATCTGCTCAGTATTTCAATTTGGTTAGAAAATCTGGTTATTCTTGATTTCACCAGAAGCTTTGTTTTTTATTGATTATTTCTTTCAAAGAAAAATATTCAACTCCATTAGGCATTATGACTAGAAAAACAAGCATTAGTTGTGGAGAGAAAAATAAGAATATGGCCCTTTTAATTTTGAGCCCTGCTATGGGACCTAAATTTGGTGCTCGGATAAAATGTTGTCTCTGGAGTTTTCTTTCCATAATTACAGTATTACACAGACTCTTTAATGTTCTCTCTTCAAATCAGAAACAATACATTGAAATTGTCTCCTAACATAGAGCCCTGATGCCAGCATTTCAGAACATATATTCAAGAACTGAATTTGTAAGTAAACCACCATTTCCCTGTGCGATGCATAGATACTACTGGTCACAAAATATTGAGCCTAGCACAGTGTATGAGGCACAAGAATTCAGTGCCACTGGTTTTTAAACAGCTGTTTGCTCAATTAAAGGCAACTTCTGGTGTACAGAAGTAAAATAGCTATCTTTTTGTGTTTCTGTGCATAAGAATGTGCGAGTGTCCCAGAAGCTGGGAGGCCAGTCTGTAACACGACAGCCTCTAAAGCAAGTACTTTCCTCCTCTGCGGTGACCAGCCGCACACAAGCACCCGGTGCGTGTCCGAGAGCTGGCTCTGCTGCATCACCTGCCCGGGTTTCAGACCCACGCTTACTTTCTGTTAACAAAACGCACGTGGATGGGCACCCCCGGCATCAGGAGCCCGTGGGTTTTTGCATGAACAGCTTTCGTCTGAGAAGATGTTTTGATCTCAAAATGTTGAAGCAGCTAAGAAGAGAAATAGAGAGAAGGATTCAGATTAGGAACATCGGAAAATTCACGGTGCTCCCTGAATGCGTTTACTCCTCCTACGGTGGTCCCAGGCAGCAGGGAGCCCTGGCAATGAGCACCCACGTTCAGTCTGGAGGCCACTGAACTGCTCGGCCAGTGGATGCCCACGATTTGGAGGCAGAACTTTAAATCCTGTAAAGAACCTGGCATGTCCACTGAGCCACCGCGAAGCCAGTGTGACCGAGGCAGGCAGCATGCCCAAACGGCTTAGGTTTCATTAGCCATTTCAGAATTCTAACTCTGCTGCTTCCATGTTAGGTCTAGATAAAGACAGTATCAAAGGAGCAAGGAGAGACAGGAACAAAGTGAAACTCCAGGTTTCCTGCAGGTTCAGAGTCTGCGGCCACTTCAGACGTGGAACAGACACAGCAGCAGGGAGAGCTGAGTCACGGAACAGACATCATCACGCTAATATCCTTTATTTAAATATTCCTGATTTGTACCTTTGATTCCATTTCTCATTTCTACAGTTCAAAAGCAGAACCATCCCTGGGTCCCAGAGTAAAACCGGAAAGTACCTAAACAGTGAGTCTGGAAGAACACCAAGGTTTCCGTCACCCTAAAGCCATAACCTCCCCCGACAACTGGCCAGGGCCGGATGTTCAGTCCGCCCAGGGAACAAAGCCAACCTGCTCTACAGATTTCTGCCAACACACAGACTCCTGGAGGGGAGGGAGGGCCTTGCTTTCAGCCCATTCAGACAGTGCAGGGGGCAGATGAGCCATGGGCTTCTACCTGGGACCTGCCCGGCCCTGCCCTGCCCTGCCTCTCTCTCCAGCCTCGTCTCCCAGGTGAAGCAGCAGAACCCGAGAGGGGCTGGGGCTCCAGGATGGAGTCAGGCAGGAGTCAGGGTTAGAGCTGCAACAGGATGTGTGCTGAACACGTCCTTTGTCACTGTGAAAGAGCCAAGCTGAAAGGTGCCGTCTGTAGGTGGCCCCGTAAGTGCCTGCATCCAGGTGGATCTGTCTAAACATCTAACCTCTGACCCCTCTGCTGACCTCACAGAACGACCTGCTCTTTCCCACGTGGCAGGAGAACTTGCACGTGGGTCTCCTAACTTTGAGGGCATCGTGCACTTGGCCTCTTTTCCTTTCTGAGTGGTTTGCTTGTTGAAAAACCCTAGAGCTACTGAAGAAAGGGAATTGTTAAAAAAAAAAAAAGTGTGCTCTCTTTGATTCTAACTGATGCTATTTGCTTCTGTAAATATGGCTTGCCAGCTAGGCGCTTGGCTTAAGTGGAGCCATGACAGGCTTCACTAAAGTTAAGAAAAACGAGGTCCCGGGGAGATAACTGCAAGTTACTTCCTGATAAAGGGCTGGAGAGTCCCGGGGCCTCCAACCAACCAATCAGATAAGAAGGGCAAGGCATGATCAGAAGCCAGTCCCGTGGCTTGGAAACCAACCAATCAGGAGCCAAGACAATCAGCCACTTTTGAAGGAGCAAATGAATTAAGGGAGGGAGGGGGGATGGTAGGCCCAGTGCATGTAATCTGCTGAAAAGTATAAAAGACATGTGCCCCCACGGCGCGGGGGTCCCTGCCCATGGAAAGAGACCACTGCGTTGGTGCTCGGGGCTTGGACCCTAGCTCGAGCTAGTCAATAAAACTCCTTTGCCTTTTTGCAGCCTCAGTGACTCTGTCTTTCTGTTCCCGGGGCCGAGGGGAACCGGTTCTAACACTACAAAGGAGACAGAAACAAAAAACACAGCTCACCTCAACTCCCTGACTCCCGGGGAGCTGGGCGAATCCTCCAGACACTCTCCTGTGCAGCAGATGTCACGTTCCTGGTTGTAAGTCTGTCCCTCCCCTTCCCAAAGCCCACAGGGACATTGCTGCACTGTTGGGCAGATGCCATTTATTTGGTTAAGAAATAACACCTTCTGTTGCGGGTGTGCTAAGAGAATTTCTTCATGACGGGGATTGAATTTTATCCCTGATCTTTTGGGAGGGTCATATCATTTTTCTCCTTTCATTTGTGATTGTGGTAAATCACACTGACACATTTTCTGGTGGTAGATCAAAGGTGGCTAGCTAACAGAGGAAAGTAAACTATCTAACAGAGAGTAAGAAAAATAAACTCACAGCACATAATTGCCCCTTTGAAAACTCACAACACAACTGCCCTTTGTTTTGTTTGATTAAACACCTGGAGCTCAACTCCTCTTTAAGCCAAACTTGTTATCTCTAAGAGTTTGGTTTTCATAGCCTTGAAGCCCCTAAGCAGACAGCAGGGGAGCGAACGCCCCCCACCACCCCCCAGCTCTGTTCAGCACCAGATTCCAAGGACCTCTGACAAGCCGGCCTCACAGAGAAAAGAAAAAAAATTATAAAGCACATGCAGCATTTTCCCAGCTGTTTTCACTGTCAGTTGGCTGAAGTCACTTTTGTCTTTCTCTTTGTCCCCAAATAAAATCCCCAAACCTCCTATCCTCTGCACTGACACTTTCATTTCTTTCTCTGTTGTGCCTTCCCACCTTTGGGAAGTAAAATAAACTTTATTTCCTGAAAACTATTCTACCAGTGTGAGAATTCTTTCTCCAACCCTCGCTGTGAGCTCTTCTTCGTGAGTCCTCCCCCTAACATTCTGGTGGCCCATATGGGGAAACTGAGTCACTTCCCTACCTCTGCACAAGAAGCTCACTCTTCTGTCTCTGTCTCTAAACCGCTCCCTCCCCTGCAGTGCAACTCCCAGACAGTCTTCTCAGTGCCTTCAGCATCGTTCGGAATTCCGTGAGTCTTGGGCTCTGGAAGTGGCCAAATGCTCAAGGTTGAGAGTGGTAGCTTTCTGGTTTTGTCTGGGATGGGAAACCCGGCGCTGGGTCTACCACTCAGGAGGGTGCCAGGGAAGGATGCTTCCTAACCACCCTTCCCCAGGGGGGGATGTGCCTTGGAGGGCCTTATGCCTCCTGCCCCCATCAGTCTTCACGCAGAGTCAGGGACACCCGGCTTTGGCGGAGATCTCCAGGTCTTGGTCTGAGTCGGAACGCAGGGATACCATTTTCTGGCCAGATCTCTAGACCTCGGTCTGACTCAGATTTGGGGGATGACTGATGTCTGATCAGAATTCCAAAGGTCATCTGAGTTGGGGACACCCCCTCAGACTTCTATTTTTGACATAAGGCCATCCCTAAAAGGTCCTTTTCTGTCTCCTAGTTGCCGTCATGGGCAACATTATGTTAAATGACCAGAAAATGTGGCCTGAGAATGGATCTCTTAATCATAATGCCATTCCGCTACTCGACCTTCCATCGCCACTGGCTCGTCAAACAGTCCAAAGTCCTCTATGATCCCACAGCAGAAGGAAGCTTCTCAAACCGTGGCTACTGCAATGAGACAAGTTTTTCAGAGACACAGATACCCTAGGGGCTCAGAGAAGAAGACACCAGGACCATGCCCTCCTTTAGGAACTGAGCCCTGCCTCCACTATTACTCTGGGTCCCTGGAGTAAGAAATGCCCCAGGAAGTGGCCTCCGCAGGGACCATGCCCTCTCTGCAAAACACAGGGGCACTGAAAGCGGGAGTGCACTCTCCCTAAAGCAGGGGACTGCACTAGGCTTCCGGAACCAGTGAGCCCTGCAGAGCTGGCACCCCCCACACCACGGACCTGCGGGGACTGCTTCAGTCTGATGGACAGACCCCGGCTCTCGAGCACGCTCAACGTCGTCACATCACACCAGGATGGCCGAGCCTCAGGTAACTCTCTCTCTGCATCACAGTAAGCAAACTGATTTTAATAAAACCAGAGCCACTTTACTCTCCCTAAATTTTCAGGACCTCTATTTCCCTCTCCTATCTCCATCGTCAGAGTGAAAAGTAACATACGACCCCCTGTGTACTCCACAGCTCCTCTGCTCACTCTGCTCACTCCTTTGAGCGCTTCCCAATCACCCCGACTGGGAAATGATCTTACAGTTAAGTCAGACACCTGACTCCTTTAACACCACAAGCTTCCTTTTTCAGGCTCTTGGTAAAGACTTAGCGTTCTCACTGACTCGAAATACACCCATCACGTCCTACACCCTTACATAGCTGTTCAGAAAAACAGGGACTTTTCACTGCTCAAGGTACTTCTGTCAAACACGCTAACCTTATCATACAACTCAGGCAGGCAGCTCCTCTCCCCATTTGGAGAGTTCCAGAATTCCCGTTTGGGTTGAAAGCTCAACCATTTGGGAGAGTTGGACTGTTTGCATTTGGCACCCCCTGGCTCATCTGTCAAGCTACGGTCCATTTGGTGTATGTCACGTGTACACACTGGGAATCTTCCGACTCTGCTGTTTGGGCTTTTACGCTATTTGGACCTAGGACAGGTCGTTTGCAATATTGGTTGGTCTGCGATAAAATTCTTAAAAACTCTGATGTAGTGTTCCCAGACTTGTGTTTGAAACCTCTTAAATTTCTGTTCTTGTGCACATGTTTAAACTGATGGGTAAAGTACATCAAAAATATTCAGAACTCAAACGGTCAATCTGCCACTATAGGGTTAAAATATAAAGTTTATTAAACTCTCTGTCTCTGTTTTCTGGTCTGCCTGCTTGAAACTGCTAAGTTACTGGTGTTGAGATAAAACTCATTGTCTCTATTATCACTAACTCAAGGTTCCTTGAAGCAGCCGGTTCTGGCAGCAGTGTGAGCATTAAAAACTCATTGGAAATTGAAGAAAAAGGTAAAAGAGCCCTTGCGGTTCCCTCTCCTATCCCACCTCTCCTCTAACTTTTAAAGTCCGTCCGATTCAGCCCCTCCCCCTTAATGATGCACATGAGCTCTCACAGGCAGGGACTGCACTTTGTCCCAGGCCACCAGGAAGTAGCCTCAGAAAATGAGATCTTCATCCAAATTCCCCAGTTTCTGAGTGCATTAAATGGAAATTTTAGTTTTCACTAAAGAGAAGGGAGGAATAAAAGGTGGCCTTGGTAATTAACTAGCTAACAGAGGAAAATAAACTAACAGAAAGTAAGAGAAATAAAATCACAGCACATAATTGCCCCGTTGAAGAGAAAACTCACAACACAACTGCCCTTTGTTTTGTTTGATTAAACACTTGGAGCTTAACTCATCTTGAAGCCAAACTTGTTATCTCTAAGAGTTTGGTTTTCACAGCCTTGAAGCGCCCCAAGCAGACAGGAGGGGAGCGAATGCCCCCCAACACCCCTCAGCTCTGGTTAGCACCAGATTCCAAGGACTTTTGACAAGCCGGCCTCACAGAGAAAAGAAAAAAAAATTAAAAAGCACACACAGCAGTTCATAGCAGTTTTTGCTATCAATTGGCTGCAACCACTTTTTTCTTTCTCTTTGCTCCTGAATAAAAACCCCAAACCTCCTATCCTCTGTGCTGACACTTTCATTTCCTTCTGTGCCGTGCCCTTCCCACCTTAGGGAAGTAAAATAAACTTTCTTTCCTAAAACTATTCTACTGCTGGTGTGAGAATCCTTCCTCCATCCCACACCATGTGCTCGTGAGTCCCACCCTAATGGCAGCCTACCCTGGTATTCCTGAGTGTGCCTGACCGGGTGAGGCCCTCCGGCTGGATGCAGTCCTGCATTCAGCTTGCCAATCTTTCATTTAGGTTATTTTTCATCTTCGTTAATAAATCAAATTGGCCTGTGGCTTCCTTCTTCATGTTATCCTGTCCAGGTTTGAATATCAGGGTTATGCAAAACTCCTAGAATGAGACTTCCTCTCCTCTGTGTAGGATGATGCCTACTCATTCATTGAAGGTTGACAAAACCTGCCCATAAAACAGTGTAGGTCTGGAACATTTCGGGAGTAGATCTTTTTACCACTGACACCTATGTTAGGTCTTTTCTCTTTTCTCTGAGTCAATCTGGGTAATTTATATTTTTTCTAATAAATTGTATGTTTTATCTAAGTCTTGAAATTTATTGGCAAAAAACTCTTTGAGGTATTTTCTTTTCTTTTTTTTTTTTTGAGACAGAGTCTCGCTCTGTTGCCCAGGCTAGAGTGAGTGCTGTGGCATCAGCCTAGCTCACAGCATCCTCAAACTCCTGGGCTTAAGCGATCCTCCTGCCTCAGCCTCCTGAGTAGCTGGGACTACAGGCATGCGCCACCATGCCTGGCTAATTTTTTCTATATATTTTTAGTTGTCCATATAATTTCTCTCTATTTTTAGTAGAGACGGGGTCTGGCTCTTGCTCAGGCTGGTCTCGAACTCCTGAGCTCAACCGATCCACCTGTCTCGGCCTCCCAGAGTGCTAGGATTACAGGCGTGAGCCACCGCACCCAGCCAGAGGTATTTTCTTGATTTAAAAGAAATCACCTACTGCATTTGTAGCTGTGTCTCCTTGTTCAAATAGTACTCCCAGTACTATCTGTGCTTTCTCTCTTTTTTTCTTGGAAATTAAAAATAACTATGCTCCCTTTCTCTACTTGCACAGGTAGAAATGAGGACTCCTTAAGAAAAACTTCAGTGGACATATCTGTACATTAATAGCAGCCAACAAAACCCATCTCCAGCTCCACGCACCCCATTTCTAACCCTCCTCCAACTCTGTTCTCTGCAGGAGCACAGGCCGAGCCTTGGCTCTCAGGTGTGTCCCTGGTGCTTCAGGTGGGCAGAGCCTGGCTCACTGCAGAGGCACTGCCTGCCTCTCGCAGGGACCACCTCGCCTGTCCTTGAGGTGGCTGCCAAGATCCAGCAGCAACCTGGGGAGCTGAGCCCTTCCCGAGCACACTCCCCGCGGCAGGGCTGAGTGCAGGTGCCCGGAGGACAAGAACAGCTTCTACTTCTTCAGCACAGATTCTGCACATCAACTGTTTTTATTCCTCACACACCTGTGAGGCAGGGACTTGGCCCCTTTTGTGAGTGACGGGCTCAGGGTGACCGAGAAACCCGCCCAAGGTGCTGGAGCCAGTGGACAGCAGAGCTGGGCTCAGAGCTGGTTTGCCCCGAGCCCCTTCCGTGCCACAGCAAGCTGCCCCTCACCCTCACATGGACCCAGGGCCACATCCCCATGTAGGTGGGGTAGCTGCTTGATCCCACCAGCCGATCCTGGCAGAGCCTCCCTGGGCCACCTGTGCTCCCCGACCAGAGCCAGCCCTGGGCCAGTGGGCCGCTCTCCCCGCGCTTCCTTCTGTGCCTCCATCCCGGGCAGCAGCCCTCACCTTCTCCAGCTCCGGAGCCCACCCCATGCCTGGCCACCTGGAATCCCTCTCCCCCTCCTCTCAGCGGGCCAGCCTTCCCTGATCCCTGATGTCCCTCATGCTGTGCTCCCTGGTGGCTTTTATGCTCCCTAGTGTTTAAGGACCCTCATCTGATGCCGTCCCAGGCCCCTCTCTCCACACTCCCCACGTGACGGCAGGAGCGCTGGGCTCCAGGCCCTGGGGACCTGCATGACACACACACTTCCCAGACCTTCAGGCCCCTCATCTGCACCTCTGCCCACAGGACCCCAGGGAGGACAGAAAGAAGGTGGGCTGCCGGGGGAAGGTGCCTACCGCTGGGTAGTGGTCTCAAACACAAACGGATTTAATGCAGAGCTCTTGCTTTTAAGTTTTCAAAACCAAGTTTTCTTTCTTAACCTGAATGTCTTGATCCCGCTGAGCCCAGTAAAAGAGGCCGAGCCCACAGCCAGTATTTGACCTCCACACCCTACCTGGATCACGACAAGGTGAATCTCCAGCTCTGCGATTCTCCGCCCGATGCAGCTGCGAACTCCGTAACCGAAGGGGATGGACCCGAAGTTGTCAACTCTGCCCGGGTTTCCTTTCCGCAGCCAGCGCTCCGGCCGGAACTCCTTGGCCCCAGGAAAGTTCTCATCCTCGTAGGACGTGGCATAGTGGCAAAGGGCCAGCTGGGTCTGAGGAGACCATGTGCAACAGAACAGGAATAGAGAATGGGGTGGCGTGAAGCAGAGCAGTGGCCAGTGGCCTGGCTGGACAGTCCCTCTGAGACGTGCCCGGCCTGGGGAAGCCGCTTAAGGTGCAGTCACCCGGGACAGCAGCCCCTCCCGCCCTTCACACTTCACAGCCCCCATGACAGTGCAGCCGCCGACGAGGCCAGTCAAGCCCTCAGAGCCTCTCCAGAAGGGGCCCTGCTGCTGCCACAGGGCCTGGCCCACGGGCTACAGAGTATCTGCTCTGTCTCGAGCAGTAAGGTCACACCACTCCCTCCTCCTAAACCCACCGTCACACAGAATACACACAGAGGAAAAGGACCCCTGCCCATCTTTGCTTAGGGACAAAGACTTCCTGAATGTGCAAGCAGGTTTCCTTCCACTCCCACCACCGCCCACCCCACGGCCACCAACTCACGCCTTTGGGGATCAGGTACCCGCCAATGACCAGGTCTTCCTGGGTGACGCGGCCATTCCCGGGGAGCACTGGAAACAGCCTGGAAAGAGCGACAGGAACAGGAATGCAGTAGTGACTTCAAGAATATTTTGGTAAACATTTAGAAATCTGAATATATTGCCGTTTCCACTAAAAATTCTTAAAAAGTAACACATGGTACAGTTTCAACTAAACAATTTTGCGAGGCCCTCTGTGGTCCCTTAGACAGTTACGCCAGCCATATTCCTAGGTGTGCAGAAAAGGCACTAAAGTCAAAAAAGTTTGCAAAACACAAAGAAAATCTTTATCATGCCATTTGTATTCCCAAGGGGGAAAATTCTGTTTCTGACATTTTATGTGACTATGGAACCACTTTATCAAAGCTTAGTTCACAGGACTTAGGGTCCCATGAAATACGTTTGGAGGAACAATACTTCAGCTATGGATTGTCTCAGAGAGCTGACTCCTGAGTAAGACCTAAAATGACAAATACCAATAAACCAAGCAGCCGGCTCCATTTCTTTCTTACTTTGAGAGTAGACAGCATGCTGTAGATTGAGGATGCAACGCAAATTGAACCATCGTTATCAAATCTGGGCTGACAGCATTCCTTCAGTACATACCATGGAAAATAACCTTTGCTTTGTCACGCATTTCCTTGTGGAGGAATGCTGTGTTTAGGGCCCCTGAACTGCGAAGGGAAGAAGTTTCACTGGCCCCCTAATCCCACCTCCCACTCAAATCATCCCCCACCCAGGACAGCCCACATCCCTCCAGCCCTTCCCACTGCCACTACAGCCCTGTCCAGGAGCCAACAAGCCTCACCGTGTGGCGTCCCCAGCCCTGACTAAGGCATTCACACAGAACCACCGGGCTTTGTCAGCAGGTCTGGAAATTAGCCAAACAGCCCAGAGTATTTTCCTGACAAATCGATCTTGTTCCGTGTTATCTTCAGAGAAACAAGGTCAAAGGGCACTGACCCAGGAATATATTGGGAAACGCGGGATGAACCACTTGGCTAAAGCAGGGACAATGTTAAACGACTGCTCCGAAGATCTTTATGAAGAACAACGAATACTTCAACAGCAGAAAGGCCACTGGAAATGGCAAAAGCAGAGAGGAAGTGATAACAGCCATGAATATCCTCTTCCTAAACCGTGCAGCACCAAGGGCACTTGGAGGATCTGTTTTGATAAAGAATCAGGGACTTAGAGGACACATTTTGTTGACACGGATTTGGGTGAGCCTTTTACCTCAGTGTTTCCTTAAGGAGAGCTCGGACTAGGGGGACTCTGGGGACGTCTGCTGCTGTTGGAACATGCCTTTCCCCCAAGTTCTTGGCTATCTCCTGGTGCACCATCTGCTGCACTTCGGGGTGCCTTGCCAGGAGGTACACTGCCCAGCACAACGTGAATGACGTCTAGTGAGAGAAAGCGGCAGACACAGGCACACTGGTGAGTCACACCAAGGAGTTAAACAGCAAGTGACGTCCATACGAAGTCCCCTGGGAAAACATCCAGGGGCAAAATCATACTCACACACTGCTATTGCAGCGCTCAATGTCTAACCAAAACCGAAGACTCTTTTTCTTAATTCATGCCAGGAAAACCAAACCACTATTTTGGGGAAGTAACAGCAACTCTGTGATTCACGTGCTCTTGTAATGAATAGCCACAGAAAAGTTATTGTGGAACTTCTTTTAATCACTTAAGAGCAATATGCTTCCTCTTCAGTGGAGCCTGAGGGGTGCAGGGGAGATGCTGGTCGATCCTGGAAGTTCTGGTGGAACTTCATGCGACCTCTTTGCAGGGTCACCCATTTTTTGCTAGAAAAGGTCTCGGGCTGCCCACTGGCATCCCACAGGCCCCAGACGTATGGCTCACCCACTCCAGCTTCCCTGATCTAGAGATCGGGCATGTGCAGAAGATCATTAGTTAGCTAGCCATCGTGCCCGCGCATTTATTAAGTAAACTGAACACAGAGTGGTCAAATAGCTCATTTGTGCAAAGCAGTGTCATTTTTCAAACACCACTTAGACTGAAGAATTGCATTTCCAGTTATTGAGAATAATTCTATTTTATTTTCCTAGGTCCCAAGATTTTCACTAAAATCGAAGCTATCATTTGTGGAACTATATTTCACTCTGTTGTAAACAAGGAAATTCCATAGTATAAATGCCCCCTTTCTTTCATCAAAAAAAAAAAACAAAAAACCACCTAACTTAAGTAGGCCATATTGATAGCATTTCCTTATAATAGATGGCACATGTTTATAGAGGGCACGCTCTCCTGTAATATATAATATACAACATAACATGCAAGCTTTTACTTATAAATGATAAGGAGGTCATTTAGATGCTTTCTACTAGGAAAACAGAAAAATTTATGTTAAAATCACATTTTTGTGGAAAAACAAAATGTGGTATATCCACACCATGGAATACTATTCAGTAACTAAAAAAATAATCAATTACTGTTATGTGCTACCATGTGGAAGACTCTCAGTCATTCTGCTGAGTGAAGGGAGCTAGATGCAGAAGAATACATACTGTATAATTCCATTTACATAAGTAGTTAGAAAAACGTGGTGGTAGTTTCATAAATGATTGCATCTGTCAACAGTCTGTATCGAATTGTACAGTTTAAATGGATGCATCTGATTGTGCATAAATTATACTGCAATAAAACTGATGTTTTTAAAAGTCAGTATGAAGTCGTTAAAATTTGTCTCCTGCTGAAAGAAAACAGAGCCCTTCTGAACTCCACCTCGCTGTGATGCTCCCAGTTACCACCAGGGGGCAGCAGGTTCAAGTGTGTCCAAATCAGCCACGCCGCAGGGTCACAAGGCTCCTCCATTCGGGTGGTGACTTAATTTGAACAAATCCACACCATCCATCACATTTACACAGTGAATTAGAATTTTCCTTGATTGTATCACTCGGTTTATAGTTAATTTATATATATTTTTTATTGTTGTAGAAGATCCATGAGAATAAAGAGTTTATACTTTTTTTTGCCTTTACATGTTTCAGTGACGTTGTAATAAAAATAATATTTCAACACTGGGGGGTTTTGTCCCTTTAAAAGGGAGGCCTGGGCCTTATCTAAGGTCAGGAAGCGCTGGTGTAGAGGAAGAGCTTCCAGGAGAGGAGGCTGGTTTGTTCCCCCGCCTTTGAATGGAGGCAATGACCCGCCTCGGAAGGGGCTGGGCACGGGCTGGGGACAGGCTGGGTGCGTGTGGACAGTGAGCACACGCAGCCCTGGATCTGCCTCCCACCCAGGCCCTCCGCAGCTATGCTGACTATATAAAACGAACTGAGGAAGAATTAAATGAATTGCTGCCTTTATCAAATGAATTCTGTGGCCTAGAATATTTTAAATGATAAATAATAAAGTCTTTAATGTCTATGCCCTCATCATATCTGACATTATGAAACAATGGACAAAATGTTTGCAAGTCAGGAATGATTTTTGAACTTCAAAACTTAAGCCAGGCACAGTGGCACGCACCTGTAATCCCAGCTACTTGGGGAATTGTGGAATAATGGAATTGTGGTTCTATTTTTCACAGAAATCATTGTGCACCTCAATTATACATTTTACATACAGTCATGCGCTGCTTACCAATGTTTCTATCAATGACGGACTGCATATACAAAAGTGGTCCAACGAGATTAGAAACCATATTTTTACTGTGCCTTTCCTATGTTTAGATACGTTTAGATGCACAAACACTACTGTGTTACAACTGCCCACAGCACGCAGCAGTCACACGCTGTACAGGCGTGTACAGGAGCAAGCGGCCGCACCATGTAGCCCAGGTGTGCCGCGGGCTACGCCATCTAGGTTCGTGTAAGTGCACTCAGATCGCTCAACGACGCCTTTCTCAGAACATAGCCCCATCGTTAAGCGACACGTGACCACGTATGTAGTTTTCTCCTGGAGACCTTCGCGTGCAGGCTGCTTAAAGTATCTGCCTTAAAAGGAGACAACTTCCGTCAGATTATGAGGCTTGTTTGTTGAGAAACAAGGTCCCCACAGGCTCACCGTGTCGACGCCGGCCAGCAGCATCTCGGTCACGTTGGCGTAGATCTCCTCGAGGGTCAGCGCCTGGCTAAGGAAGAGGTATGTGAGAAGTCCCCCTCTCACCCTCTGGCCTCGGTCCGTTTGGTACTGTATGTCCCTCAACTTGTTGTCAACATGAATTTGGCCTGTTTGAAAACAGTATTTCTTTTGAAAAAACTTGGGGTTGGGAATATGTTTTCAGTCTCGATCCCCTTTTTCCTCCCAGTAACTTAACTAAGGCAGTGGCAGGTGGCAGGGGCTAAGGGAACCCAGAGTTATCTGTTGTCAACCTTGGAACTTCCTTCATACGGCTGCTTGTGTAAATGAATGAGAAGTTAAAAGACAAGCTAAGCATTTCTTCCTTTTTAAAAATAATCTATAAGATATTTACAAATGTCTGCTTTACTACTCCAATGGCCAAAGGAGTTATTTATATAATGTGAAGTAACAAGAATGCAGATTCCTTTATTTTTTTCCACTATTCTCTCAGAAGAGAAAATGAATGGAGGAGAAAAGGCCATGCATTATCTGAGATGTCACCACAAACAGACACAAGCACATTATATACATCAGCACGTGCTATTCAAGTGAATGTTGACCTTGAAAAGACACTATGGGACACTTCTTTCAAGGTTGTTCTAGAAGATTGTTTTAAGTATTTTGGAAATCATTTTTTTTTTCCTTTTTGGAAATGCTTTCATAGTACAATAAAATTTTTAGTCACATAAGAAAACTAATCTTCTTATTTTGTAGTCTCATCTTAGGTTTGAAAACATTATAGGGTCCAAATGAATGTGCTTGGGCCTGAAACTCTATCTACATCTTAAGCATTGACAGATTTACTGTACTAATAGCATCATCACCCATGGACATTCACTTGTGTGTGTCACAGCTAGCATATCTGTTAAAACCAAAAATTTAAAAATGAAAAATAGATCACATTACTTGTAGACACAACCCATATGCCTTTTGCTTCTTTGAAAAACACATCTAAAAGTCATGAGTCCAAATAACAACCTGTAACGACGTCTGGGCATCCTTTGCCACAGTCTGGAGGAATTGGACACATGACACACAGTAAAGTTAGGTCAACCTCTTACACAGAAGGTGCCCCTAAATTCTTCTCTTACTGAATTTGAAGAGTCCATCCCAGGACCTGCAGAACTCTCGCCAGGGTTTTGGGATGAAGGGGCGAAGCCATCTGGGAATGGCGCCTGCGTACATGGAAGTCTTGAACATACTGAACATGAGCTCCAGGGCCTCAATGTACTCCACGGTGGGCTGGGGGACGCTGTTCTCCAGGCAGCCCAAACGACGCTCATAAAGGATTGTGGCCACTCCTAGGTGGGAAAGAGAATTTAAAAACTCTCTTCTTCTAGATTATTTACCATATCAACATGCACTATCTGCCCATAAAAGTAACTTTCTTTTAATATTATTTTTTTTTAATTGAGATATGGTCTCACTATGTTGCTCAGGTTGGGCTCGAACTCCTGGGCTGAAGCGACCCTCTTGCCTCAGCCTTCCAAGTAGCTGGGACTATAGGCATGTGCCACTGCACCCAGCTAAAATTAACTTTCAAACCAGTCTAGGCCGGGCACAGTGGCTCACTCCTATAATCCTAGCATGCTGGAAGGCTGAGGCAGGAGGATCGCCTGAGCTCAGGAGTTCGAGACGAGCCTGAGCAAGAGCGAGACCCTGTCTCTACCAAAAACAGGCATGTGGTGGCGCATGCCTGTAGTCCCAGCTACTCGGGAGGCTGAGGCAGGAGGATCACTTGAGCCCAGGAGTTTGAGCTTGCAGTGAGCTAGGATGACACCACGGCACTCTAGCCAGGGCAACAGAGCGAGCCTCTGTCTCAAAAAAAAAAAGGAAGTCTAGGTGCCCTTTGTGAGTGAGGCATCACCACTTTGAGGATTCCTCTGTGTCCTGAGCTACAGGGAGCCGGGCACTGGGGGTCGCTGGGTGACAAGACCTGACTGGTGCTGGGTGACGTGCACTGTGCGGGCAGGTTAACATTCACTGCTTCATCAAAGTAGCTCCACAGCCCTGTGAGACACACATAAAGAAACCCACTCTTGGCCAGGCTTGGTAATGACACCTGTAATGCCAGCATTTTGGGAGGCCAAGGCAGGAGCATTATTTGAGCCCAGGAGTTCGAGACCAGCCTGGGCAACAGCAAGACCCTATCTCTACAAAAAACTAGCTAGGCATGGCGGTCCCAGCCTATAGTCCTAGTTACTCAGGACATCTGCAGGCTGAGGCAGGAGGATCGCTTGAGACCAGGGGTTTGTGATCACACCACTGCAGTCCAGCCTAGGCAACAGAGTGAGACCGCTTCTCAAAAAAAAAAAAAAAAAGAAGAAGAAAGAAACCCACTGTCAGTGGGAGATGAGAAGATCCCGTGTTTATGTGGCTGGCTAAGGCTGTGCAGCAGGAGGCAGGAGGCAGCCGGGACTCGACTGAAATCAGGTCTGAGACAGGAGCCCCCAGGGAAGGCGAGACCTGGGGCCTGCCGCTGCTCTGCTCCCACACCCCCCCTCGGAAAGCCGGAAGCAAAGCCCCAACGGGCTCCTTCCTGCCCTGGCCACTGGGGATCACCTTTCAGCCACTGGCCAACCTCAGGGAACTGAAATGTGGCTCCTCCTGGCCAAACCCGGGGAGCCCAGGCCCAGAGGTGCCAGGCCAAGGAGCCGCGGTAGGGAATCCGCGGAGGCAGCGCGGCCGCTGTGCTTACCGCCCGCCTCTGGCCGTCTGGGACCAGGTTCAGAGGACGTTAATATTAGAACTCTGAATTGTTCGCCTGATCTAAATTTGAAAGTAAACTCATTTTTAAAAAAAGATGAGAAAGCTGTTAGAGGTCCTCCAAGATGTATGTTTAAGAAAAGAAAAAAGCAAGGTACAGGACAATATGTTCCGTGTGCTGCTGTCTATTTTTTCAAAGTAAAAAGAATATTCATGTGCACATTTCCTTGCACATACACAAAATATCTATGGACAGATACGTGAGTAACTGGTGACTAACTTAGCTGCATTCAGGAAAGAGGGAGAATTTTCACTGAATACCTTTTGGTTTTGATATTTGAACCATGAGAATGTACTACCCATCCAACATGAATTTAAAAATGAGGACAACGTTGTAGTAGATGCCCTCTAACCTTTGTTCCTCTTTAAAAATTATGCTAGGACAGGCACGGTGGCTCACTCCTGTAATCCTAGCACTCTGGGAGGCTGAGACGGGAGGATCGCTTGAGGCCAGGAGTTCAAAACCAACCTGAGCAAGAGCGAGACCCCGTCTCTACAAAAAATAGAAAAATTAGCTGGGTGTGGTGGTGCATGCCTGTAGTCCCAGCTACTCAGGAGGCTGAGGCAGGAGGATCACTTGGGCCCAGGAGTTCAAAGTTGCAGTGAGCTACAATGACGCCACTGCACTCCAGCCTGAATGACAGTGCTAGATTGTCTCAACAACAGCAAAAGAAGATTATGCTAAAACAAAATATGTAGTAATTGGGAACATGGATGCTTGAGTTAAAAAGACCTAGATTTGAAACTAACTTTGTGCCTCTAAAACAGGGTGGGGGTGGAGCCTTGGGCAAGCTCTTTTTGAAGTCCCAGGTACCCACTGGGAAGGCAGTGGTGGCAGGCCTGGCTCCCACGAGCACCACAGGGCACACACGCCAAGTCCCAGGAAACTGCTCAACGACAACTGCTGGGTCCCGACAAGCATCCATTCTTCCATCTCTCCCTTCTCCTGGCTCCACCCACCTTCCATTGAATATTTGAAGAAAAGGTCATTGACATTGGTCACAGTTTCTCCATCTTCTGCCTGGCTCCTGAGGATGTAGATTCTTTCAATTAAATCAGCAATAACTTGGTTGACTTCTCCAGAAAAAATGGCCACATCTTTTGGCTTCAGAATTCTCTGCCTCAGTACACTTCTCATCTTGAGCCACCGTTCACCCTCCCTAGGGGAATAAAGTGAATTTCAGATAATCTTACTAACACTGACGTTCTGGGGAAGAATTCAAGGAACCTCTGAGAAACTTTTATGAAGAATCAGCAAGATCTGTCAATCAAAATGGAATGAAGGCAGGAAAGACTCTGCTGGGGAGAGGAATGGCAGCCGCAGCCCCGAGCCTGGCGGAGCTTCTGCCGCGGCCCTCCAGACAAGCATTAAGGGAAAAACCACCACTGGGAATCATCTTTAGTAAAGTAATATGATTTCCTGTTGAAAACCTTGAAATAATAGCACAGTAAAGACATGAGACTGCTGACTAGCAGAAGAGAAAATGGTTTATATATATGTGCACACACATACATAAATGAATTCAGTGTCGATATTAAAAACGAAAAAGTGACTGTAGCTTGTTGGTAGTGTGTTGGGGCCTTGGGGCTCCTGGCCACACCTTGAGGACACCCCAGTCACCAGGCCTGGAGTGACCCTCCCGGTGAAGGCAGGGTGCCGCCTGAGTCCCTGGGGCAGGTCTGAGGGTGCTCGGAGCCTCAGGGGCCCACAAGAGCCACTCACGCACCCTGTGTTGCTTCCTTCGCCTCCGTGTCTGCTCTGGGGGGCCGTGCTAGGCCAGCCAGTCCCCTGGGCCCAGGCACTCCCTTTCCCTTTACGCCCCCTGTGCTGCGGTCACCAGCACTGCCCCACCATGTCTCAGCTGAAGAGGGTGCCAGCCACCAGCGCAGGCTCCCCAGCCCGAGGCTGCCAGAGCAGGCCGCACAGCTTGTGCCTTAGCCTCGGCCACGACCCTCTAGACCAGGGCATCCAGGAGGAGCTGTTTAATCACCTCCCTTGGGACAGAAATTGAGAGACCCTGGTGACTTCCGATCACAACTCTTATTTACCTTATTGGGGAAGCTGGTGATTGCATTTCTGCCCAGTTCATATATTACTATAAGGACATATATATCAGAAGAGCCACAGATAGAACCTCTAACCCACAGGGGTTTGGACCAGGAGATGGCAGACACTCCAGGGTCCCCTCCCTGCCTAGCACTGTGCTGATGATCACTTGGATGGCACAGAGGTGTCAGTGAACTTTGTCCAAAATTAGTAATCACAGTCTGCTGTGAGACAGGAAAATCACTGCGTGGCGATCAGTGCTGGAGGTTCTCGGGCCCTTTCCAAGGGGATTTTCCTTCGGGTCTCCTGAGACAGCTGACCCTTCCTTCTCCCATCCATGCACAAGGGCTCTGCGAGCTTCAGCTTCTTTGGCTGTCACTGAATGGACACCTGAAGCCACACAGCATTGCCTGAAAGCACTCCTGCCCATCCTAGGGCCAGTGTGACCCCCACCTCCTGCTGGCACACCTTGTCACAGAGGAGGAAGGAGAGAGCCCCAGCAGGCCCTGCAGCCCTGTGTGTGGAGAGCACACAAAGAGCCATTTGACACCATTCCACTGGGGTTTCAGTGCATTTTTAAAAGCTTGTTTTTAGGAATGCACTTGGGGGGGCCTCCCTGAGCACCCCCTCCAGCCTGTGGCTTGGCCTGGCCCCACATACTCACGCAGAGATGAGCCCGGTGGCTCTCCCCCGTAAGTCTCGGTACTCCTGCCAGGACTCCATGTTGGCTCTCTGGGGCGCAGCCCCCTCCGCCCGGAGCACCTGAGCCACCATGTCTCGGTCTGCGATAGACACTACAAACTGAGGACCAAAGTGGGACTTGAAGATTTTTCCATATTCCCGTGCGTGCTTCTGCTGCAATGCCATGGAGAAACCAAAAAAAGGGAAAAATACACAGATATGATATACCTCTAACATAAACATTCTTGTGTGTTAGAGGAACAGAAAATTGGGGTGGACGGAAGCTCTATATTACACAGAACTCAATCAGAGCAGTAACTTTACATATTCCTGAGATAAACTGACTTCCACATAAACATATTCACAGAAGTCTTCTTATTCTTTAGCGATATGTTTTTACAACTACCTTAGCTGTGTGGAGCAACAAGAGAGACATATCATTATGGATAGAGATGAGCCCAGAGACAACCAGGCCCCCATCTGCCAGCCCCTTTCCCACAGCCCCAGCGGCTCTACATAAGCAGTGCCCAGCCTGCTCTGCAGAGAGCCCTCCGTGGGCAATCTGTAATGAGCCTCTAAAAATGGTTCCCTGCAAGACAATGAAGGAAAAGGCATCTGGATTGGAAAGGGAGAAATTAAATTTTCTTTATTCAAAGATGACAGGATCTTACCTATAGAAAATCCCAAAGAATCCACTAAAAAACTATTATAACTAATAAACAAGTTCAGCAAGCTAGCAAGTACAAAATCAATTACAAAAATCAGTTGTATTTCTACACACTAACAATGAATAATCCAAAATGAAAGTAAGAAAATAATTCCATTTACAATAACATCAAAAATAATAAAATGCTTAGGAATAAATTTAACAAAAGAAGTGCAAAACTTATACTCTAAAAACTATAAAACATCCTTGAAAGTTAAGAAGTCCTAAATAAATGGCAAGATATACCATATTCATGGATTGGAAGACTTAATATTGTTGAGATAGAAATACTCCCCAAATCGATCTATAGATTCAACACAATCCCTGTCAGAATTCCAGCTGGCTTCTTTGTAGAAATCAGTAATATGATCCTAAAATTCATATGAAAGAACCCAGAATACCCTAAACAATCTTGAAAAAGAAGAAAGTTGGAGGACTCACATTTTCCTATTCCAAAACTTACTACCAAGCTATAGAAATCAAGACAGGGCATTACTGGCATAATCACTGCAATAGAATTGGGAGTCCAGAAGTAAATCCAAACATCTGTGGTCAATTGATTTTCAGCAAGAGTGCCAAGGCCATTTGATGGGGAAAGAACAGTCTCTTAAACAAATGGTGCTGGAACAACTGGATAGCCACAGCAAAGAGTGAATTTGTACCTTTTTCTCACACCATATACAAAAATTATCTCAAAATAGATCAAATACGTAAATATACAAGCCAAAACTATGAAACTCTCAGAAGAAAACATAGGGGTAAATCATCATGCCCTGGGGTTTGGCACAATGTCTTAAGATACAACACCAAAAGCACAAGTACCAAAAGAAAAAATAAACAATTGGACTTCAAAATTTAAAACTTTTGTGCTTCAAAGGACACTAAGGAGAAAGTGCAGACAGTCCCTAGAATGGAAAAAATATTTTCAAGGCACATCTCTAATAAGTGACATGTACCTGGAATACCGGAATACTTAAAACGCTCTTAAAACTTGATAGTAGGCCGGGCGCTGTGGCGCATGGTGGCACATGCCTGTAGTCCCAGCTACTCGGGAGGCTGAGGCAGTAGGATCACTTAAGCCCAGGAGTTTGAGGTTGCTGTGAGCTAGGCTGACACCACGGCACTCACTCTAGCCTGGGCAACAGAGCAAGACTCTGTCTCAAAAAAAAAAACTCGATAGTAAAAAAAACAAATAACCCAATCAAAAACAGGGCACAGGATTTGAATAGACATTTCTCCAAAGAAGATATACAAATAGCTAATAAGCATATGAAATGACACTCAACATCATTAGTCATCAGGGAAATGCAAATCAGACACATGAGATAGCAATTCCCACCCACTAGGATGGCCATAATCAAAAGGACAGGTAATAACAAGTGTTGACAAGGATGTAGAAAATTGGAACTTTTACACTGCTGGTGGGAATGCAAAATGGTGCAAACACTCTGGACAACAGTCTGGCAGTTTCTCAAAAGGTTAAATATAGAGTTACTATTTGATCTAGCAGTTCCACTCCTAGATATATAACCAGGAGAAATGAAAATACATGTCTGCACAAAAACTTATACACAAATGTTCATAGCAGCATTATTCATAATAGGCAAAAGGTGGAAACAATCCAAATGTCTACCAACTGATGAATGGATTAGCAAAATGTGGTACGTCCATACACTGGAATATGATTTATCCCTAATAAGGAATGAGGCACTGACACATGCTACAACATGGGTGAACCCTGACAACATTATACTAAGTGAAAGAAACCAGTCACAAAAGACCACATATTACATTTATATGAAATGTCCAGAATAGGCCAATCTACAGAGACAGAAAGTAGCTCAGTTGTTGCCTAAGGCTGGGGAAATAGAAGAGCTGAGGGTGATAGCTAAAGGATACAGGTGTGGTGATGGTTGTATACTTCAAATGGGTGAATTGTACAGGGTGTGAATTATATCTCAATACAGCTGTTAGAAGGAAGGAAGAAAGGGAAGGAGGGAGGGAGGAATCACAATAAATGTCAACGGACTAAACTGTTCAGTTAAAACGCAAAAAAGGGGGCCTCCAACACAGCTCAGCATGACATAGCCAGGGCTGGGCTGGGAAAGTTGACTAAGGCTCTCTTTGGCATCTGCCCACCTTTCTAATCACCCGAACTGTCAATCTGAGAAGCAGTAGGCCAGACGGACTATGGTCTCTCTACTCTTCTGCCCTCAGGTGGAAATGGCTCACCCCTTCTAGAGACCTGGGTGAGGTCCACCTGCCCTGAGGTGAAGACACCTCAGACTCAACCGGAGTGAGTCAGTCTCCAAGGGGTCACTTCTGCCTAACAAATAAGTGGCCCCAAGAGTCAGGAACTGTGGGGAAATGGGCCACTCCTCAGACAAACCCAGCGACCGACCCGACGGGTGTAATCAGAACAAGGGCGCCGGCGGCAGAAATGATACAGACAGTTGACAGCCCTTCCTGGTGGTGGACCGCGGGGCAACACAGTCACAGCACTGAGAGCTGCTGGGACATTGAGAGTCTGAACCTTGGCGCACGGTTTACTAGCTGGATGACCTTGGGAAGTTTGGTCCCACTGCGTCTCAGTTTCCTCACCTGCAAAATGAGAAATAACAGGATTTGCCTCACACATAGGACTTGGAACTATGCCTGGCATACGAAACGAGTTCTAGAAATGTTCATTGTTCTTATTTATTTATTACGTTTCATAACCCTAACCTCATTTGACCTCACAATGACCCATGAAATGGATGGGGATTGCTAGTCTCCTTCACAGATGAGGAAGCTGAGGTCTAGAGAGAATAACTGACTAGCCCAAGGCTCCACAGGTGGCTACGGAGGGGTAGCACAGGAGGGCAGGACCCCTGGTACCCCGCTGCTCTGCCAGCCTGAAACAGCGGCTGGCAGCCCCCATTATGATGTCTACCCTACCACTAACTAGCTGCATGACCTTGGGCAAGTCACTTAGCTAACATGTTGAGCCTTTTCTGTCTGAAAAATGAGAAGTGATCTGTGTACAAGGTCTGTCCAGAAAGTACCCAGTCATGTAGTATCAAAAATAGAGACATTTACTGAAGAAGACACAAGATACAAGAAACACTGTACATAAGACAATGACATATATCTCAGTCCCCTTCAAAGTAAGAAGGGACCTCACACAGTTCTCCCAGCATCTCTTATTTTTTTTTTTTTTTAATTGAGACAGAGTCTCGCTCTGTTGCCCAGGCTAGAGTGCCATGGCGTCAGCCTAGCCCACAGCAGCCTCAAACTCCTGGGCTCCAGTGATCCTCCTGCCTCAGCCTCCCGAGTAGCTGGGACTACAGGCATGTGCCACCATGCCCGGCTAGTTTTTCTATATATATTTTTAGCTGTCCATATAATTTCTTCCTATTTTTAGTAGAGACGGGGTCTCGCTCTTGCTCAGGCTGGTCTCGAACTCCTGAGCTCAAACAATCTGCCCGCCTCGGCCTCCCAGAGTGCTAGGATTACAGGCGTGAGCCACTGTGCCCAGCCCTCCCAGCATCTCTTAACTGAACCCGTACACATTCAGAATTCTCAGGTGTTCTGCTTGTTGCAGGCCTTCCAGAACGTGGGTCACTTTCAACAGATTCTCGACCATCTTCGAAGCGTTTGTGCCATACTTTTATTTGCACTGCACTCATTACATCATCCCCCAAAGCCTTCGGAATCATCCAAATCATTTCTGCAGAGGAATGTCCAAGCTTAACACATTTGTTGCAGATTGGTTACTCTAGTCGCTCAGTCATGTTGACTGTGACAGCCATACAGTACACACACTCACCCATCGGTGTCTAGTGCCCCACTGACTGGTTCATGCATGCGCATCCCAGTCCGTTCTTGGCTGCCAGGTTCCACGGATGTCCTGCAAACAGTGCTCGTGATATTGACGACGGCTGGATGCTTTGAGGACAGACCTGGACAGACCTCTAGGTGAAAGACCAAGACCCTGGCTGAGCTAGCCTGAGTGACTAACGGATGAGCAAGGGAACTAAGGTGATGCGTGGGGCCACAGTGCTCTTCCCTGCAGCCAGCCTCACAGCATGGGCCACACCGGGTCCAGGGCACCTGAGCACACCTGAAGTCTGGCAAGCGTAGGTAACCTCAAGACCACCAAGTACCCCCTAAGTGTCCTCAGAGGGGCTGCAGGAAGATGGGAGCTCCCACAAGTGCCACGTGAGGGTTAGGGTAGCGCCATCTGGAGAGCAGAGGAACCAGCCAACCCAGAGAGAGGACAAAGCAGGGAATGCTGGGTCTGGGCGCTGTGAGAAGGCACTGAGGGGAGTGAGTCACTGCGAGACTGTGCTCTGGCCCGGCCGCCCCCGGGCCATGGGCGCGGTGCCCGGGCAGGAGAGGCTGGGCACGCGGTGGGAAATGCCAGTCTGAACTGAGACGTGTCCTGATCCGACCCAGGGTAACAGGGGCCAGCCTCTCTCAGAGAACCTGTCCCCACGGAGCCGTGCGCCGGGCTTGCAGTGTGAGGCTAAAAGCAGATGGAAGTAGAGGTGGATAAAAGAAAAATTAAATGAAATTTTAGAAATCAGGCTGTATTGAACTCATCAACAAGCAATTAACAAAATATTTTCTACTCTATTTGAAAATTGTCATCCTGACACCTTATGTTCAGACTCTACGTAGAAAAGAGAGAAAATCATGTTTGACCCCTAAAAACTTGTCCGAGGAAAAGCTGTGTGGGGTTGATGTGAGGGAGGAAGAGGGGCCGGCGGGGGTTTCAGAGGAGGTACAATCGTCCCTCGTGCCCCGCTGCCGCGGAAAGGGGTCGCTGAGGCCCCGGCGCCGTCGTGTCCTGCAGGGGTGACCGCACGAGCGGGTGGCTGAAACCGGGTGGGGGCTGGAACAGGACGCGGCCGAGGCGTGTCCCGAAGGACGGGTAAACTCCGGACAGAAGGACGCGGCGGGCGCGAGAGGAGGGTGTTCTCGGAAGAGGCCACCAGGCCCCGTCGCAGAACTGACTGTGCGGGCCGGAGCCCCGGCGAGCGAAGCCCGCAGCCGAGGGCGCCGCGCTGACCCTGCAGGTGGGCGGCCACCGCAGCGAAGGTCATAGCTCCGGGTGGGCCTGGGAAGGGCACGACTCAGGCTCGAGATGAGAGACGTGCCGAATTAGCCGGTCCCAACACGCCCCCTGAGGGCTCTCGCTGAGTCCCTGCCTCTGGTCCCGGCTCGGAACATTCGTGCGTCCACCCCGCGGCTTAGACGTTACGAAACCCCGAGCCTCCGAACCACCGTTTTTCCAACTAAAAATACAAACAAAAAGGACTAGAAACGAGTGCAACACGATCTCGACCACAGAAGGACACACAGTGGTGCCCGGCGCCCGGTGCTCTCGCCCCAGCTGCGCAGGTGCCGCCCGCGCGCCACTGCCCCCCAGGCCCGGCAGCGCCCACCATGCGCGGGAATCTCCTCCCCGGGAACCTCTGCCCAGGTCCCCCCCCCGCGTCCCGTCCCTGGCCGCCCTCCGCGGCGCCCCCTCACCGGGCAATCCCTGCCGGGGTTCCTTCCCCGTCGCCCTCTCTCCCTGGAGGCTCCTCTCCGAGGCCCCCTCCCTGGGGGCCCCGCCCGCCGCCTCTCCCCGGCGCCCCCTCCGCAAAGTGCGGTCCCCAGTTTCCCTCCGCAGGATGCCTCCCCGTCTGCCCTTCCCTGGGGATCCCTCCCCGACGACACCGCCCCGGACACCATTCCTGGAGCCTCTTCCCCGGCGTTCCTTTCCTGGGCCCCCCTGCCCAACTCCCCCTGCCCGCCGCCCCTCCTTTGAGTCCCATCCCTGGACCCCCTCCCCACATCTCTCTCCCCGCCGCCCCCTCTCGGGGTCCCCTTCCAGAGACCCCTCCCCAACAACCCCTTCCCAGCGCTCCTTTCCCGCCTCCTCCTTCCTGGGTCCGCTTCCCGGCGTGCTCTCCCCAGCTCCCCTTCCCCGGAGACCCCACTCCGGCTCCCCTCACTGGACCCCACTATCCGGGTCGCCTCCCCGCGGTCTCCTCCCCGGAGGCCCTCCCGGGAAAGCCCTCCGCGGGCTCCCCTGCCCCGGGACCCCTCCCCGGCGCCCTCCCGGCCCGGCGCGCGGCTACCTGGATCTCGTGGATGCGGCTGAAGCCGTCCCTGCAGAAGAACTCCACCAGGTTGGCGAGGCTGCGCGGCCCGGGCATGGCGGCGAGGCTGCGGGGCCCCCCCGCGCGGTGCCCGGCCCCTCCGTCCCCGGCCCGCGCCCCCGCCGGGAGCCGCGCGCCCTCGGGCTGGGGCCGCCGCGGGGCCCCGCCGCCCAGAAGCCCGCCCCGCGAGGGCGCCGGCCACGGACGGGCCTGCAGGACCCGCGCCCGCAGAGCCATCGAGGCCTCCGATTGGCTTGTTTGCTGAAGCAATGTTTGCCGTCTGGGGGCTGCCCCTGGGCTTGCTCCCCTCCGCTTAGCTCGTTCGAGCGGCGCTGGGCACTCCGCCGCCTGGACGTCGGTTCCCGCAGGCCGTTGTTAAAGGGTCCCTCCCCCAAGGGCTGGGAAAAAGTCTGACTACACTGCGGGAGAATGAGGCTCTTACTGTTTTTTCTTCACATCACATTAATTCATCACTTATGCGTTCTTTGAAACCACAGTTTTAAGGTCAACCCCACCTCCAACCGTGGCCAAAAAAAGGGGAAAGTCTACTGGAATTTTAAAAATGATTTCCTTCCTTCAGAATTACTACTGAAGGTATGCTAAAGAAATCTTACTGGTCTTTTCTGTATTTTAGAAACAGTGCTTTATGACTTCAAGTTATACTATTGTAATTCAACATTCAAAAAGGAGAATAAAAATGTTAGACGCCTTTGCATATGATTCACAATATTGTGATATGGCCACATTATTATTTTGCCACAAGATTTCATAATGACAATGGGATTTCCATGTTCGCTTTCACTGGGGATCATCACTTGTATTCCGGCACACTACCCGAAGTATGTGAGGGCTGAGTGATTTTGCTTTGAGCATGTGGAATTTCTCCGGGTCTCTCACACGCCCTGGTCCTGTTGCACAGTTAAAGAAGCGAACCCGGCCCTGCGCGGTGGCTCACGCCTGTAATCCTAGCACTCTGAGAGGCCGGGGTGGGAGGATCGCTTGAGCTCAGCAGTTCGAGACCACCCTGAGCAAGACTGAGACCCCCATCTCTACCAAAAATAGAAAAAATTATCCAGTCAACTAAAAATAGAAACAAAAAATTAGCCGGGCGTGGTGGCTGGCACCCACCTGTAGTCCCAGCTACTCCCAGCTGCTCTGGAGGCTGAGCCCAGGAGTTTGAGGTTGCTGTGAGCTAGGCTGACGCCACGGCACTCACTCTAGCCCGGGCAACAGAGCGAGACTCTGTCTCAAAAAAAAAAAAAAAAAAGTGAACCCACCTCCACACAGAGGGAGGAGAAGCAAGTTTGCCAGCATAGGTTCAGCTTGCAGTGTCTAGCTGCAGGGAGGCAGTGGCCAGCAAAGGGAAAGACTTGGCATGGGAAAGGCAAGAAGGGTGTCCTGTGGTTTCAGAGAAGGGAACCCACATTCTGAGTTAGCAGCTTACCAACTTGAACTCCCCAAACCAAGCACATTATTTAAAGACTTCATACAGTTGATACTCGTGCGTCATAAAACTTTTTTAAAAGTCCACAAACAAAAAGTATTTTTACTAAATATAACATGTTTAAGTTTTAAAGATGGGATCTTGCTATGTTGCCCAGGCAGGACTTGGACTCTGGGCTCAAGCAATCCTCCCACCTTAGTGTTAGGACGGCCTTGACTCTCCCAATTTTCTAATAACATTTGAAGATCAATCCTCTGAGCTCTCTCTCTCTGCTCTCTCTGCTGTTTCTCTCCCAAGCTAGCAGGCACACTGCTGGGATTCTGTTTTCACAAACATCCCAAAAGAGCCAAAAGAAAGGAAATGTACATCTTTCTCTCCACATTCACCAGCTCACAGCCTTTAGAATTTGTTTCTACAGCCTAAAGGTGTTCCTGAGAAGCTCCCAGACCAGACAACTGGGGATAAACTCCAGGCCTTTGTTTCCTGCCCAAAACCACATCTCAGGGGCAAAAATCACATCCCCTGGGATAGGCCTGACTACATTTCAGAGATAACCAAGTCTCCAGGAATGGAAGAAACAAGAAAGACGGACAACTTGATATCTCAAGACTGCCTGCTAATTACTGCACAACAATTACTATTTTTCTCTTTGTCTCCATAAAAGCAGCAAGCCACTTGTCCCCACTGCTAGCATCTCCCTTCTCTTTCTTTGGGATGCCATGCCGCCGTCTCCCTGCTCTCTCCCCCCTTCTCTCTCTCTCATTCTCTCTGTCCTTCTAAAGGATAAAATAAATTTTACTTTTATATCTTAATCTCTGTATGAGAAACCTTTCTCCACCCAGGCTGGAGTGTAGTGGCATGATCATAGCTCACTGTAACCTCGAACTCCTGGGAGTGAGCAATTCTCCCACTCAGCCTCCGCAGTAGCTAGGACTACAGGCTGTATGACCACGCCCAGCTAATTTTTTTATTAGTGTTTTATTTTTGGTTAGTAGTTTATACCTTTACAACTCTGTTAAATCTACATTGCATTTGATTAGTAAGTACTCACCAAACTCTTATTTATAAGGATCCAAAGAGTGAGACATTGAGCCTGCCTTTAAGGAGCTTATAACCTATTTGAAGAATAAAACAGGTGCACAAATACAAACCAGATTACTCTGTCTCAAACCTGGTACCGAATATGACTGGAATTTGTGGGCAGGAGTGATCCCATCTAGTTAGAGGGTCAGAAGAAGCAGGGGCAGAAAGACCTCCTGAAGGAGGTGGCATTCAGGCAGGGACTGGGGACAGTGCACTCAGCAAGCAGGAGTGGGCAGTTGCGGCTGCAAGAGGAGGATGATGAAGAAGGCTGATAACCTTGCTCTTGGAGAGTCTTTTTAAAGTTTTGCAAAGGTTACTGGTTCCACTGGTCCTCAGGAACAAAGAAGTCATTAAAGGACCACATATGTCAAAGTCAGTTCAGTCCGTTCTGGACAGGAAACTGGTAAACATAGATACATAGCAATTTAAAATGCAGCTAGTTCTCTATTAAGGCTAATTAAGAAAAAGACTGCTATAAAGAAAGGAAGGAAGAAGAGGAAAAAACCACAGAGAAACATAACGAGGAAGAAAGATTTAAACACACAGGGAAGCAAGATTCCACGGGCTCCTTTGCTCTCTCTGTCTTGGGATATCATCTCTGGTATTTCCAAAGTGAGTTTTCATAATTAGAGGTATACATAAAGATATCAGTCTTGACATTTGTCTAAAGGTCTAATGACATTAAGCAGAAGACTATTTTAGCGTCTTGGTACATTGGTATAAATGATCAGTCTGAAATTCTGCAATAGAACAGTATAATGTTTTCTTATTACTGTTTTGTAGCTAATTAGTATTAGTAGAAAACATATATAAACCCAGAAATAGAAAAAATCATTGTGATTGGAAGAATTTCTTTTACCGTAACGAAAAAAAAATTATATAGGCTGTGGGGAAAGTACCCACCATTGTTAATCTAACAAGAACATAGTACGTGGCTGGATACTTTCTGGATAGTCTTTGTACACACAGGTAACTTACTTTGGTTTCTGTCCAGGGTTTTTGTGATGAATATTGCCTTTGTAATTTAAAAAATTATTTAAAATAAAAGTAAATGATTCTCATAGCTGTCAATAGGGGAAGTCAATGGGGAGGAAACAAAGGATAGATTGTTATAAGAAGTCTTAAACATAGGTAAAAATAACAGAAGAAAATATTTTTCCAAAATAGGAAAATATTGTGCATTACTTTGTTCCTTTCTCCTCCAGTGAGCAAGAGAAACAGGTGAGATTCTGACAGGCGGGCGCCATTTGTCCCCATCTGACCTGAAACCAGGAGATTTTGTACAGATGTTTTCCCTCAGGAAAACCAACTTGTTGGCAGGAGGTAGGGAAACAATGAGCTGCCCTTCCCCAACACCACCAACAACAAGAAATACGGTTGTCCACTGAAAGTTAAATGAATAAAGTCCACACATAATAAATAACCATCTGTGGAGGTGAAACCAAGAGATAGTCTTTAGCACCTCCCGGAACTCCAGTCCAGGCGACCGGAGTCAAGCACTGGGATGCAGCTCGCTAGGCAAAGCTTAGCGAACTATGCAAATTCTTGCAACAGAACGGGGTGATGAAACTGGCCCTCAGAAGAGGGAACTACTGTATAAGACATGCTAGGAAGCAAGGCTCTGGCTTCTGAAACCCAGATCTGCCCGTCGTGGTGGGGCAAGAATGCTCTAGCAACCTTCCCTGTGGTCTTCGAGAAATTCTCTCCCCCACGCCAGCTTCCTGTGCTCCGATTTCATGCCACTGCGTGGTTTCAGTTTAAGAACTAATGGCGTCAAAAAGCAAAAGAATGAATGGTATGATCTCATTCCTTCCCCAGACCCATCAACAAAAAGGCGAGACAGAAAAAAAACAAAGCACAGTTATGTCGGAAGACGGAACTCAGAGACCTCAAGCCATGTTCCCTGGGAACCAGGTGGTGCTACGTGAGCCTCGCTGACACCAGCCACAGCAGTCCTGGTTAGCTGAGGCAGAAAATGAATCTACTTCTTCCCACAAAGGAGTGTGGACATTCTCCAGTGGGATTCGTCAGCCAGCAAAGCCTTAGAAGCAATTTTTAAGCTGCCAAAAAAGCTCTAACTTTCCATGATGAAAAAACTATCATTTCCACTGAACAGCTTTATAAAATATTGGTCTCCACTTTAATAAACACTATTGCGCATCAGGCATTATCCTAGGCACCCCGTAATCCATGTAGTTCTCACTGTTGCCTTATGACGTGGGTGCATAACCTTTGTTTCATAGATGAGGAAACAACCTAAAGAGCCCCCCTCAAAAAAGTTAAATTCATGCCAGGCGCGGTGGCTCACGCCTGTAATCCTAGCACTCTGGGAGGCCGAGGCAGGTGGATCGCTCGAGGATTGTTCGAGACCAGCCTGAGCAAGAGTGGAGACCCCGTCTCTACTAAAAATAGAAAGAAATTATCTGGCCAACTAAATATATATATATATATATATATATATATATATAGAAAATTAGCCGGGCATGGTGGTGCATGCCTGTAGTCCCAGCTACTCGGGAGGCTGAGGCAGGAGGATTGCTTGAGCCCAGGAGTTTGAGGTTGCTGTGAGCGAGGCTGACGCCACGGCACTCACTCTAGCCCGGGCAACACAGCGAGACTGTGTCTCAAAAAAAAAAAAAAAGTTAAATGCATAGGAGCATAGTTAACGTATGAATCCAAAACTGCTTCCGAGTTTTATATACCCTTCCCCGCACCTCCGCACCTACTCTGCATACAGGGGAAGAGAATTTCAAGTAGGCCATGCGTAGGGCACAGTGCTTCATAGCACTCACCACCTCCTAGGCACGAATGATGTGACAGAAAGCGAGGAATGGGACACTGGAGTGGATTCTGAGAGGAAAGCGCGTGTCACCGCAGGAGGCTGCAGCAGAGGACAGCTTGTTTGCCCACTGCCTGCTTTGGAAACCCCTCTTCCCCTGTTCCATTGCTGTCCTGGCTGCTCGCAGGGGTTTGGATGGGCCTGGCTGCCCGTGGCCCCCAACCGGGTGGGGTCAGAGTCCTCCATGGGACTTCTGTTAGAGCAATCAGTCCAGACACTCTCCTGTTTGGGGACTGCAATCTGGAAGGCCCCTGGAAGCCCTGTCCCACCACATACAGAGAGACCATCTGGCCACAGAGAGCCCTGACACACTCATGGGAGACAAGGGTGATCCAGCTATGCCACGGGGATCCATCACCCCCTCTGTGACTTTTCAGTTTTGTGAGTCAGCACATTTTTTTCCTACAAAGTGACATTTGTCTTGGTGGCTCAGGGTGTGGTCCTCAATCTTGCCGATTCAGAGATTGCGTTCTGTGAGAGCCTCACTAAATTGGCCTTTCCAGCCTATTTCCTCCCTGTGGACATTGGCAAGTTGCCCGGTGAGCCCAGCCCATACTCTTGACTGTCACAGATCTGTAACCCTTTGACTCTTTACCGGGCTTCCTTGTTTACGAAACAGTTCTGCAGTCCGGGTCTAGAACTATGAACATCTTGAGGGCTGGGACTGGGTCTGACTGGTGGCTGGACTCCCCCAAGCCAATGTGGAGCTGGCACAAAGTGACACTCAAAAACATTTAAGAACAAATTTCTGTTTGAGTCAGGAAAATAAAGAAATCCAGTCCCTGCTACCAAGAGAAATAAACCACAAAACACCTACTTGCCACGTGGAAACTTTTCTGCAATGGTAAAACATGATTTTATTTATTTTTATTTTTATTTTATTTTTATTTTTTTTGAGACAGAGTCTCGCTCTGTTGCCCGGGCTAGAGTGAGTGCCATGGCGTCAGCCTAGCTCACAGCAACCTCAAACTCCTGGGCTTAAGCGATCCTCCTGCCTCAGCCTCCCGAGTAGCTGGGACTACAGGCATGCACCACCATGCCCAGCTAACTTTTTCTATATATATTTTTAGTTGTCCATATAATTTCTCTCTATTTTTAGTAGAGACGGGGTCTCGCTGTTGCTCAGGCTGGTCTCAAACTCCTGACCTCGAGCGATCCTCCTGCCTCGGCCTCCCAGAGGGCTAGGATTACAGGTGTGAGCCACCGCGCCTGGCCTAAAACATGATTTTAACTTTAAGCAAATTACTTTGTGACCTCACTGTCCATCAGACAGAACTGTTGTCTTAGTCTGTTCGGGTCACTATAATATAGACTGGATAGCTTATAACAACAGAAATTTATTCCTCCCCGGCCCGGAGGCTGGAAGTCTGAGATTAGGGTGCCAGCCCCTCCAGATTGCAGGCTGCCAACTTCTCGCTGTGTGCTGACTTGGTAGAAGGGGCAAGTGAGCTCTCTGGGGTCTTTTTCATAAGGGGACTGATCCCATCACGAGTGCTCCACCCTCATGACCCAGTCCCAAAGGCCCTGCCTCCAGATGCCAACACCCCGGGGGTTAGGATTTTAACCTATGAATTTGGGGGGACACAAACATTCAGACCACAGCAGCTATGGTGCAGACTTTGCCAAGGCCTGGGTGCCTCCTTAGATCATCCTGCAGGTGTAGCCCGGAGCCCTGTGGGGTTTGTCCTCACCTCAGCCCAAGAAGCTCCGTGGCCTGCTCCCATGTGGAGGCTGAGTGAGAAATCCAAGGTCAAGGCTCTGGTGAGAGCCTTCCTGCTGGTGGGGACTCTCTGAAGAGTTCCAAGACAGAGCAAAGTAACACAGGGCAAGGGAGCTGAGCATGCTAACATACTTGCTTAGGTCTCTCTCTTCATATAAAGCCACCAGTTCCACCCCCGTGATATACCATTAATCCATCAACCCATTAATCCATTAACCCATGAATGGATTAATCTGATCCAAGCATCTTTTAAAGGCCCCACCTTTCAATACTGCCACAGGGGATTAAGTTTCCCACACATGAAATTTGGGGTCATATTTTAACCATAGCAGTGACAACAGAATTAAACTAGAAATCAATAACAGAAAATACCTAGAAAACTCTAAAATATTTGGAGATTAAACAACACACTTCTAAATAACTCATGAATCAAAGAATTCACCAGAGAAATTTAAAAATATTTCAAACTATGTAAAAATTAAAATGCAAGTTATGAAAAATTGTGGGATGCAGCAAAAGCTGTACTTAAAGGGAAATTTATAGCATTGAATGCATATATTAGAAAAGAAGATCTAAAATCAATCATCTAAGCTTCTACCTTAGGAAACTAGAAAAATAAGAGCAAATCAAATCTAAAGTGAGGAGGAAAAAAGTTCTAAAAGCTAGAGAAAGGAAAAAATAAAAGTAAAAGCAGAAATTAATGAGGTAAAGGATTGAAAAATAATAGGTCCAATTAGTAAATCAAAATGTTTAATTTTTGGAAAAAATATAAAAATAGACAATGTACTATCTATATTTACTCAAGAAAAAAGGGAGAAATTACAAATATACAAAATAAGAAATATCAAATGGGTAAATAACCATTGAAACAGAAGATACTTTAAAAATCCTAAGGGATCACTTTTCAGATCTGTAAGAAAATATTGAAAACCTATATGAAGTGTATAATTTCCAAGGGAAACAGAGTTTGCCATAACTGACCTCAATTAGGGATAAACAGTTTAAACAGACTAATTCCCTGGAAGAAACAGAGAAAATTATCAAGGAACTTCCACATAAAGAGAACAAAGACTTGATGGCCAAATCTTCAAAGACCAGATAGTCACGGTACGTCACAAATTTTTTCCAGAGCATTGGAAATGAAGAAAAACTTCTTAACTCTTTTTATAAAAGTATAGCATTGACATTTAAACTTGATAAAAACAGTAAAAAAAAGAAAATTATAAATATCACTTATGAACATTGATGCAAAATTATAAATAAAATACTAGTCAACAGAATCCCAACACCACACTATGAAAATGATACAAGATAACCAAGTGGAATTTATTCTAGTAATACACATTGATTAAATATTAATAAATGAACTAACACACCATATCTACAGATCTAAGGAGAAAAATTATATGTTTATTTCCATAGATGCTGAAAAAACCTTTGACAAAATTCCCCAACCATTCCTATTAAACACACTCAAGAAGATAGGAATTCATTCTTTTTTTTTTTTTTTTTTTTGAGACAGAGTCTCACTTTGTTGCCCTGGCTAGAGTGAGTGCCTTGACATCAGCCTAGCTCACAGCAACCTCAAACTCCTGGGCTGAAACGATCCTTCTGCCTCAGCCTCCCCAGTGGCTGGGACTACAGGCATGCGCCACCATGCCCGGCTAATTTTTTCTATATATATTTTACTTGGCCAGATAATTTCTTTCTATTTTTAGTAGAGACAGGGGTCTCGCTCTTGCTCAGGCTGGTCTCGAACTCCTGAGCTCAAACAATCCGCCCACCTCGGCCTCCCAGAGTGCTAGGATTACAGGCGTGAGCCACCGCGCCCCGCCAGCAGCAGGGTTTTTGTTGATGTCCTGTATTGGCTTGAGAAAGTTTCATCCATTTCTGGTTTCTTGAGAATTTTTATCATGAAATGACGTTGAATTTTGTCAAGTGCTTTTTCCACCATCCAGTACATGATCATGTTGAATTACTGAACTGATCGGTTTTCAAATGTTAAACCAAACATCCAGTTCTGGGATAAAATCCACTTAGTTGTGATATATTATCCTTTTTATGGATTTTTGAATTCAATTTGCTAAAATTTTAAGAATTTTTGCATCTATCTTTATGATACAGAGGGATATTGGTCTATAGTTTTCTTCAAGTGTCTTTGTCTGATTTTGTTATCAAAGTAATATTCTCTTCATAGAAGGATTTTGGGGGGAAGGGTGTACAGGTAGAGTTGTTAGTAATATTCACATATCTTTTTAATATCTGTGTAATTTGTAGTAATGTCACTTGTCATTCCTGATATTGGTAATTTGTGTTGTCTGGATTTTATTCATCTGTTCAGATGAGTAGTTTCAGTTTCGTATTTCTGTATTTGCTGTTTCCTGCCTCACTGGTTTGCTGCTTTGGTTTCATTCCCTCGTCCTTTGCTTGCTTTGTGTTTCGGTTGAGCTTCTTTCTCTAGTTAATTGAATTGGAAACTGAAGTCATTGATATGAAATCTTTCTTTTCTACTATAATTTAATGCTCTCATTTCCCATTAACTACTGCATTGGTTGTATCCTGCAAATTTTGATATGTAGGTTTTTGTCCCGTGTCCTTTTTGTGTGACGGTCAGTCAGGTGTGGCCACGAGAGGAGGCAAAGGAGAGGCTCAGGAAAGCACGCGTGTTACAGTCGCAGGTCCCAGAAGCGGGAGGCGCAGGCCAGACCAGCCGAAGCCGCACGGTGGTCAGCGCGCCAAGCAGGAGGGAGGGAAAGCCCAGGCTAGACCCTCTCCTGGGGCTTCCTCAGGAAAAACAAGGCAGGATCGGAAACAGGACTGGCCGGTGGAAATAACTTTGTTGGGCTGTAAGCTACAGGGGTGGTCCCCACCTGTCAGACCCTTGGCACTGGGATGATTAAGACAGAGGTCTGGCTCTGGGTTGCTTGCTGAGCACATACATCAAAGGCTGCTCCTGGCTGGGCCCTTGCTACCTCTAAGCCCAGGCTAGGCCCAGGAGTGGCAGTCTGTCACCAGCCAGAAAGGGTTTTAAGATGTCAAAATATATAATGTACAGACAATAAAAAATATAAATACAGTTTTCATTTTCAAAGGATTTTCTAACTTCCCTTTTTTTTGTTGTTGTTGAGAATATCACATTGTTTCTGTATTATGGTTCTCAAGAAAAACCAACACAGAACCAGTTAAGGTGTACACACACATAGAGGAAGAGATTACGAGGGATTGGCTCCCATGATTATGGAGGCTGAAAAGTCTGCCGTCTGCAAGCTGCAGGCCCAGAAAGCTGGTGTAATTTCAGCACAACCTAAAGGCGTGAGAACCAAGGGAGCCAGTCGTGTCAGTCCCAGTCTGAGCCCAAAGGCCCCAGAATCAGGAATGCCGATGTCCGAGGGCAGGAGAAGATGGATGTCCCAGCTCAAGCAGATGAGCAAATTTGCACTTTCCCTGCTGTTTTGTTCTATCCAGGCACCTCCGCGTTGGTGAGGGCCACCTTCTTTATTGAGTCTACAGATTCAAATGCTAGTCTCTCCTGAAACACCCTCACAGACACCCAGAGATGATGCTTTCCCAGCTATCTGGGCATCCCACGGCCCAGTCAAGTTGATACCTAAAATTAACCATTGTATTTTCCAAATATATGAGGGTTTCCCAGAGATTCTTCTTTTATTGATTTTTAACTTGATTCCATTATATAGCTTCTATGGCCTGGCTCCTTTTAAACTTATTGGGACTTATAGGGCCTGGAATCTGTTTTATCTCAGCAAGTGATCTGTGTGTACTGGAAAAGAATGCTTATTCTCCGGTTATTGGGTAGAGTGTTCTATAAATAAATGTCAATTAGGTTAAGTCAGTCGACAGCACTGCTCAAGTCTTGTATGTCTTCATTGATTTGGATCTCCTTATTCTAGAAATGTACAGAAAAAACTCCTAGAATGAGTGAACTTAGCATGATTGCAGAATATTGATATGTAAAAATCAGTTATATTTTTACATATTAGCAACAAATATTTGGAAATTTAGAGAATAAAAAGAAACTTGTTACATGGTATCAAATAAAAAACAAATCCGGACTTAGTACAGAGAGATTTTATTTGAAAGGATGATGGCAAAGGGGTGAGGCAGAGCGGACTACTGTAACAGGGAGAGTGTACTGAAACAAGCTGTGTGTCTGCAGGGCTGGGCAAAAAGGGTTTTCTTTTATAGGGAGGAGGAAACGAGTAGAAAGAGGGTGACAGGAAGTGGGAGGAGTCCAGTCTGTTCTCAGGAGGGGCTGGAGGCAGCGGGTGGGCCAAAGTTCAGGGGCCTGGGTGAGAAGAGAATCTTAACTGAAGTTTAGTTCACAAGCATTTGTTACAATGGATAGGTGGGACAAGCAGTTTAGCTGATCATTTCTGAAGTGACGAATGGGTATCTGGGAGGTCTGTCTGGCCTCGTCTGGCCGAGGGCAGTGTTCATGGTGCAGGGAAGGGGAAGGGTGGTTCTTTCCAATAAGCTGTTTCCCAAAACACAAACAATGGGGGATTCCTTTAAACATCTGTTTTCTAGGATCACAGAGCTCAGGTAAAATTCAACATTGTTAATTAGCAAGAAAAAAAGGCCAGAGATGTGAAAACTCAGGAAGTGCTTGGTATTGTGATCTTACGCATAAAGGTGTGACAGGAGATGAGGCTCTGCAAATAATGTCTTATTATCAGGCTTGAACTTTGGGTGCCAGCCTGTCAGGGTCAAGTGACGGGCACTTTTGCAGGTCTTTGTGTGCATACCCCTGCACGCGGGCCTCGGGTCTGGCTGCGCAGGGCCCTCTCCTCCTAACGGGGGACCCCACTGCACTTCCCGGGGTCTGCACTGACAGACTGGGTAGCTCCCTGGCAGCACCAGCTACTGACCAGACTAGGAGAGTGTGTTTGTCCCCAAAAAGGCTGCTCAGACTAGTGGAATGGGGGGAGGTGGCTCTTGCTCCTGGTGAAAGAGAAGCCGTCTTCTCTGGTCCAGATGTGCGCAGCTGACGACGCAGGAAAAGGGAGGCCGCCGCTGCTGAGCTGCCTCTACCTGGAGGCCTCGTGTGGCACAGGGTGTCAGCCCTGCCCAGGTGTGCGCACTGTTTGCTATTAGAATGAGCAACTGTTTCTGGCCGGCTGATGCCTTGCCCGTGTCTGCCTTCTATGGAACACCCCTGCCCTGCCCGTCTTCCTCAGCACCTTCCAACAAGAGAGCAAAGGCCCAAAGCCATTTTTAAGAATAAAGGAACCAGCCATTAAAGATTCAAGGGCAGTAAACTGCTCTTAGAAGAGGAACCCAGCTTCCCAGCAAGATCTACATCATACTTTGGGGGAGAAATAAGAGACTGTGCCCTCCAAGATGAATCATCAGGAGCTGACCCTGAGGGCGCACGGCTGTGTCTGCTGCGGACAAGCCTGTAGGGCAGCCACGGCCACTGGAAAGGCAGGCAGCTGTAGCCTCAGTCCGAATCTGCCAGGGCTAAGTGAACAGGGACCTCTGCCAACTGTCCAGCTCTTCCCTCCTGCTGGACCACCCTCTCCTCGCTTCCCGGGCCTTCCGTGCCTACGCAGCTTCTGTCCTGGGGTGTGTCCTCGCAGCAGCTCCCTGGCGGTGGGATCATCTCCTGCCTCTGACTGCCACAAGCCGGGCCCTGGTGGAGCTGGTCATCCAGACACCCCTGCCCACGACGAGGCACAAAGCACATCCAGAATGAAAAGTGGTTAAATGCTCATTTTGGTTTATTCAGGAGAATCTTAAGATAAATATGCCTTAAATATTACAAATTTTTATATACAGGAATAACTCACTTCCCAATGAGTTTGAAAAGACCAAAAAAAACATCGTCTCCCCTCCTTTTTAAGGCCTGGATGATCCCTGAAGGCGGAAGCAAGCCCTTGCTGCGTTTCCCGCAACAGTCGGCAAATGCTGAGCTCAGATCAGTGTGGCTAGTGTCAGTGGAAAGTACGTGGATGTGCGGAGAAAACGTTACCCTGAAAACCCCTTTCCCACGTGGGTGCCCAGCACTCAGTCTTCCACTAAGTAACCCACGGGGGCATCATTTCCTAAAGCGCTTGAAAAGCGGGTGCACGTGTTTGGCAGGAGCCTTGCTCCGGGACGAGTGGTACTCCATGTACACGGTGTCATCAGCCCCGGACATGGAGCTCATGGTGCCAAAGCGTCGCGACGCCTGCAGGGGAGGGGGAGAAGTCAATCCACTGTGAGTCTCCACGGGGAAGAGAGGCTCCTTTTATGACGTTCATAATCATCATAAATTTTATACAAATTTAATACACATTATGTTTAAATAACTTACTGATCACTTACTATGTCTCAGGCACTGTTCCAAGCATTTAACATTTATTTACATGTATTATCTCATCTAATCCTCACAACTGCTCTACGCCTCAATCTACAGAAGAGGAAACTGAGGCACAGAGAAATTAAGTAACTTGCCCTAGATCACACGGCTCTGAAGGAGATGGGATTTGAACCCAGGCAGCCTGACTTCAGACTCTCTGTTCTTAAACATAATGCTACAATGCCTTGCTTAATGACAATTTCTGAACAGAATATTTTTAACAGAGAAGACCCTTCAAATCTCCTGAGGTACCACCACAAGGCTTTGAATTGAGTTGAAAGCCAGAAAGCCCTGGGCCTAAGTCTTGGCTCCGCCTCTCGCTGGGTGACCCTGGGCAGGGAGTGATGTCTGCACCTCAATGACTTCATCTGCAAAAGCGTAACTGCATCTGCCCTGAGATGGGGCATGAACAGAAATCCTGTAAGTTAAGGGTCTGACCCAGAGCCTGGTGCACCACTGGTAGCGGATTACGCGCCAAATATGCAGCCAAGCACTGAAGCAATGCCTTCCACAGCCTGGCCTCAGGGGACCCTATGCTGTGAGGACCCGTCGTCACCACAGGACCAGCGAGAGCAGGACGCACTCCTGGGCTGCCCGGGAGAGCGCCCTTCTGCGGCACGAAGGCCCCGGGCCTTGGCCCAGCTGCTGCTCTAACACCACCCGAGTGTCGAAAGCACCTGACTGAAGTGCACTTCTCTCCTGGAAGGGCCTGGTCGGAATTCTCCTACCGGGCTCTCATTAATTGTGGCATATTAACATTTGCCTGGCACATAGCAGGCACTCAATTAAGTATTTGCAAAATACATGAAAGGCTGAGCATTTTCAGAGAACTCTTAAATTTTCTCAAAGTAAGTACTGAAGCTACCGTGGAGTTGCTTCTCAGAGCCATCTTACGGCTGGAAGGCTCAGCTTTGTCACTGAGGAGGGGAAATGACTCCCCCGAGGCCCAAAGTGGCAGCCCTGGGCCTGTCGTGCTCCACTGTGGGCTCCAATGTCAAGGTACTAACAAATCTCGTGCCAGACTGCTGTGAGCAGAGCAGGAAATCACTGACGGCCACCGTGAGCGCAGCTGCGGACACAGCACATGCAGGACGGGACACACCAAAAGGGGAGCAGGGGCTGTTTCTATTCAACTCACCTCCACATTTATCTGTGTTTTCCAAGTTTTTCAAAAAAAATCCCACAGGCCCATACACACACAGGACTATGTGCATAAACGTGCGTCTACAAACGCCGTCCTCGGGAGCACTGCCGCCTGGAGCCCCTCACCTACTCACTCACCTGGCCGGATCTGGAGCCGAACTCCCCTGCCACCACCTCTTCCTCAGCATCCAGGTCAGTGGCTGCCAGGACTTTCTGTAAGAGCTGCTGCTGCTCTTCTTTCGTCGAAAACGCCAACTCTTCCTCCTCCATGCCAGCAAGCTTTGTGATCACCTGCGAAGCCCAAACCAGCAAGGGTGTTCCCTCCTGTTCCCTCTGCCTTGGCCCTGCCCTGCCTTCTGGGTCCACTGCTCTGGCCCAGCCAACCAGGGGTCCAACAACGGACAGCTCCTGTCTGGCATCCTGGAGACCAGCATCAGGACCTGCCTTTAACAGCGAGCTTGACTCATGATCATGAGACGGGGAGGTTAAGGAATTCCAGAGAAATCTGCTTCCAGCACACAGCATCTAAATGATCCCGTGTAGAAGATCAGTAGGCATCTTAGTGACTTTAAAGACTCCTTTGGGTAGCTTTCCCATCTTGCACCAGGGAAAGGAAGGGACAACAGACTGAAAGGCTAAGGCTGCAGCCCTTTGGAAGGGCCCTGCAATCTGCTGCACTCAGCACCCAGGGCTTCCAGTAAGAGTGAGCACTTAATGACAGGACATTGAGAATCTCCTAAAATTTCAAGAGTAAGATAAGCACGGTGGAGACTATGGGGGTAACTTACTACAAGGCCTTCCTGTTCACTGCAGAAAGCCTGGGTTGATTATGTAAGGGGCGTGCCCCTCTCCAGTTCTCACAGTGTTAATTCAAGGAAAACTCCTATAAGTAAGGATCTGACTGAGTCCTTCGGGTGGCCAGGGATCTGGAAAGACAGGGTACACGTGTGTCCCGGCCTGACCACTCCAGGGTCACGACTCTGGGAACTCTAACTGCTGCTCTCGGTGGGCAGCGCTGATGATGCAGCTCCAACCAGCACAGACAACCAGGAGCTCGTGCGCCTTTTTGCTGAGTTCCCCTTTCAAAGAACTCAGAGCAGCTCTCTCTGCCTTGGTGACTCTTGTACCCTCACGGTGCTCTGGGAATCAGGTGTGAGTGCCGCTGTCAGCACAGGCTTTACAGACAGAGAAAAAGGTCACGACGCAGATCTTCGGGAAAAGTGGACTCAAAACCCAAAGCCCAAACATCCTGTCCTCTAGCCCAGCAGGAGAGGTCTGAAAACTGTCACTGCCCCTGGCTAAAAGAGGAGAGGCCAGACAACCCTGTCCTCCTAAGGTTAAAAATGGGAACGCTCACAAATTCATAAAAAGACACAATTAAAAACATATCTGACAAGGCAGACTGTGGTCTTTCACAGTCAAGGACCTGGGACCTGGTGATGGCTTTTTAGTGGATGACGGGGGGAATTTTCTTCCTTGCTTCTAGAACCCTCCACCCACCTCTTCAAAATAAAGCCCTTTGGGACACTAAATCCTGACATAAGCTTAGTATTTGTGTCAACAGGAAAGAAAGCAAATGCCTCAGCCAATGAAAGCTAGCCAAAGCTTTAGAATTTCCCAAGTTATTCAAACATCTGGAGGCACACCCAGGCCGGGAGCGGACAGCTGACGAAAGGAAGAGCTCTCCCAGCTTCACCCCTGAGGAAGTAACCCCCAGGGGTTCAGTTCACACAGTGCTGGACCCAGTGCCGGCCACAGTGCCTTGGCATCTCAGTCCTACCAGGCTAGTACATTTCCCACCAACAGCCGACACTGCCCCCAGCAATTTGTGCAGAGACGAAGGGAGTTTGAGGCAATTCCCCTAATCCCCTAATGTTCTGTGCCTGCCTGAGGTTTGTCCCAGGCTGCTGTTGACAGTGGCCCTCACTTCTCCTGGAGGCTGGCAGACCAAAAACATCTTGGTCCTAGTCTGACCAGAGGCCAAATCAATATGTACCTTAAAGCTATAACCTTGATCTACCAAGAATCTCTGCCGCTTGGTTGAGTAAGCCATTTCCTGTGTGTCCTGGGACACCAGCGAGTAGAAGAAGGCATTGTACTCCTCTGCAACCATCCCTGTGGGGAGAAGGTAAGAGAAGGCAGGAAAGAAGACAACATGAGACATTAGGATGCCAGGAGCTAAAGGTCCCAGGCTCAAAAGCAAGCACTGTAGTGGGAAAGCTCAGCAGTCAGGGGATGATCACCCGGACTTTGCACAGAGCTGTATCAAAATAAAAGCCTTTTCTGCTTCCAAGGACAACATCAAAAAACCGAAAAGGCAGTCCACAGCATTAGAAAATATTTGGGAAGCATTTATCTGATAAGGGACTTGTATCTAGATTATATAAAGAACTACCACAATTCAACAATAAGACAAATAACATAATTATAAAATGGACAAAAAATCTGAAAAGACATTTCTCCAAAGACAATATACAAATGGCCAATGAGCACATGAAAAGATGCTCATTAATCATCAGGGAAACGCAAAATCAAAAGCACAAGGGGTATCAGCCTCACCCCAACTAAGATGGCTAGAATCAAAATGACAGATCATTACACTTGTTGTCAAGGATATGGAGAAACTGGAACCCTCATACACGGCAGTGAGAATGCACAATGGCACAGCTGCTTTGGAAAACAGTCTGGCAATTTATCAAAATGTTAAACACAGAGTTATAATACCATATGACCCAGCAATTCCACTCCCAGGCATATATCCAAGAGAAGTAAAAACATCCACACGAAAATTTGTACATGAATTTCATAGCAGCATTATTCTTAGAGCCAAAAAGTGAAAACAACCCAAATGTCTATCAGCAAATGAATGAATAAATAAAATGTGGTATGTCCAGGCAGAATATTATCTGGCAATAAAAAAATAATGAAGTACTATACATCCTACAATGTGGATAATCCTTTTGAAAACATTATACTAAGTGAAAAGAAGCCAGTCACAGAAGGCCCCAAATTGTACGATTCCATTTATATGAAATGTCTAGAAGAGGCCTACAGAGATGACAGTGGATCAGTGGCTGCCCAGGGCTGCAGGTTGGGAGCAAGGAGAAATGAGAAGCAACTGCTCACGGGTAGGAGTTTCTTTTTGAGGCTGATGAGAATATCCTCAACAGACTGTGGTGATGGTTGCACAATTTTGTGAATATACCAAAACCACCCAAGTGTACACTTTAAATGGATCAATTGTGTGGTATATGAGTTATATCCCAATGAAATTGCTTAAAAAGAAAAGCTCAGAGAGAAAACTCTGGAACACAGAGAATTACAGTAGTCCCTTATCCTCAGGGGGACCCATTTTCAGACTCCCCAGTGGATACCTGAAAACCTTGGACAGTAGTGAACTCTACATACACTGTGATTTTTCTAATGGGGCACACTTACGATGGTTTATTTTATTAATTAGGCACAGTAAGAGAGTAACAGTAAAACAACAATTCTAACAATATGCTGTAATAAATGTTGTCACATGATATGGCCATAACTTTTACAGTTTGAGGTGCATCAACAAGATTAGCATGAATTTTCCTTCTTTACAAGTTCATGGATAGATGATTTGTTCTGGCTGGTTCCCAGAGCACACAGAGACGGAGAGGTCCCCATGGGGAATTGGGGGTCCTTGTGGGTACAGTGGGGGGCACAGAGATGGGGTCCCTGCAGGCACTGTGGGCACTGATGGGGGGGTCCCCACAGGCGCCGTGTGGGGTGTGGAGATGGGGTGTCTCCACCAGCATGGCAGGGGCCATGGGAAAAAAAAGATTTGTTTTTACTACAGATCTGAGCAACTTCAGCACACGTTTTTTTTCTTTTCTTAGTAAGAACTTTTACTTTTTAACCTTAAGGGAGCACTTTATGGCTTCTCTTTGGCATACTGCTAGTATCTCCTCTTGTGGTTTGGGGCCATAATGAGGCAGACGGATGGTTACTTGAACATGAGCTCTGCGATACCTCCACAGTGGATCTGATAGCCAAGCGGGCTACTAAGTGACTAACCGGCGGGCAGTGTATACAACATGCAGATGCTGGACAAAGGAATAACGCATGTACTGGATGCTACGCAGAAGGGTGTGCAATTTAAAACTTATGAATTATTTCTGGAATTTTCTATTTAATATTTGTGGACCATGGTTGACCACGGGTAACTGAAGCTTGGGAAAGCAAAACCTTGAATAAGGGGAGACTTACTGTATCACAGAAACGAGGACAGAAAATATTGTAGCCTGAAAGACCCGATCCTTCAGGAAAATCTGAATATTTTCACTTCATAGTACAAATGTTAGTAGATTAAGCTTCTGCATATTGCCTTTAAATTCAATTGTTTCTTAGTCTTGTAAGAGCCCAGAGATACAAAGAAAGGGGCCAAATATTTTTGTCAAACAGTATTTTGAGTAAGAAAGCATAATTCTAATCGCAAAGGAGTTTCTAAATTAGAGTAAGGAATATGTAATGAATTACATTTATAATTGCTAGCAGATGATATTCCTGTCTGTTTATAAAAGCTGTAGTTTCTCTAGTTTATAAATTCAATCATCACAGGCGTCTTGGCAAGACAGGACTGTCACCCCCACTTTGGATAGGAAAACCAAGGCTCAGAGGGGCCAATAATTTGCCCAAGTCCATGCCATTTCTACTATCTGTCCTGTCGCTATTCTCAATACGATCAATAACTGCCTCTGAAACATACTTGAATACGGTATGATTCAACACATGCCCACTAATCTTGCCATTTCTAAACAGCCTGGCAGTCTAGATGCCTCCTAGGATAAGCAAATTCCTTGAGGACAGGGCCTGTGTCCTTGTCTCAGGATGTGGCCTGGTTCCAGTAAGAAGGAGGTGGCCATCTCTTAGTAGCAATGTTAGTCCCTGCTATGCCCCACGCTGGGGGTCTGGACCCTTTTTACAGCAGTTAGCAAGCACAGGGTGACATACCTCCTCAGTAAAAGCCTTTGCAACACTGCCTCTCACCTCTTCTTCACGGAGCTTGCGATGCCCCAGCTGTGAGCTGCTACCAGGGCAGCACTCTTCACAGGGTAAGAGGGATGTGTCTACTCTGTGGCTGCCCATGCTGCTCCTACCAAACGCTCCCCTGCCTCGAAATCCAGGCAGCTTCCAGCTCCTCCATTTCTGCTGGTGGCCCTGCTCTCTCTCTTCTATATCACACCATTAAGTACTGCCTAGCCCTGGCTCTCTCTTAGTATCTACCCATGCAGTGGCTCAGGGCTCAGCGTAGGGCCTATCCATGTGAACTCCAGGCCCCTGCCAGGGAAAACACCCACGTTTATACCCAAGGCATGAGAAATAATGAAGGGCCCTGGGAATCTTGGCCTTTGCTCTGGGACTGCCATCCTTTCAGAGTCTACTCAACCCCAGAGCACACTGGCAGCTCACCCCTACGCTCTTTCTACCCAAACTGGTTCAAAAGGAGAGACCTCTTGCAGCTGAAAAGGAAAAGACCACTTTACCTTTTTTGGCACGAAGCACCCGCCCTAGCCTCTGGGCCTCCTGCCGCCTGGAGCCACCATGGGATGAGATCTGGATGAGAACATTTGCTTCTGGAAGATCAAATGACGTGTCACCTACCTACAGAAATGAAGCAGCTGTGAGTCTGGGAAGGTTTTTTGCTTTTTAAAAGAGACAGGTCTCGCTATGTTGCCTAGGCTGGCCTCAAACTCCTGGGCTCAAGCTATCCTCCCGCTTCAGCCTCCCGAGTAGCTGGGACTATAGGCATGACCCACCATGCCTGGTGTCTCTTTTTATATATGAGACAGTAAGAATTTAAATAAGCTCTGTAGATAATTTAGAATAACAATCACTCTTGTCCTCTCTGGATCAGGGTTCATCTGATGCAGGCAGAGGTAAAGCAATGGATCTCAGAAAGGCAACTCCGGGCCTCTAGGACCTAGTGTGAGTTCTCCCAAAAGCCACCCTATAGAACCACTACCACGTTTCAGTAATGTTCACAGTGCTGGGTGCCAGAAGCTCGGAGAGGAGAGGGCCCTTCAACATAGACTCACTTTCAGTAATTTATTTTTTTAGCTACAGAAACAAGTCTTCACAAAGCCATCCATAGTCCTATCTGGTGGCCACTGAGACCAGCAGCACACGTAGGACAACACGACCTGGCAAGGGCTGCTGCCCCACACAGGAGTCTGACTGTAGGTGGACTCCGCAGCTCGGGGGCTCCAACCACTGAGGCTCTAGCCACAGACACGCCAGCTGGTGCTCACTTGCTTAGCCATGGTCACTCTGAAGGGAAATCTCACTTCTTTTGGGCTTTGGGTATTCTTAATCTGAATGACTGCGGCAAACTGTGGGGCCAGAGCTTCTGACTAGAGATTAAAGCCATGGCTCAGCTGGGCCTGTGTGAGTCCATGCTGACACTGGCCACCTACCATCAAGCCACAGCAGGGGCAGGACAAAGGATGGGCGATACATAGGATTCTCCAGCTCTGTAAAGAGAACCTCACTTGAATGCCTATTTCTGCCAGAGTAGGAAATAAACTCTCATTCCTTTTATAGAAGAGATACAACTTAAGTCTCCTACATCCCAAAAAGAGGTAGGAAAAACCTTAGTCAAGCAAGGAGCCTTTATAGATTATCTATGATGCATGAAAATCCTAAATCTGCATCTTCCATTACCTAAGAAACAGAATCCCTGTCCCTGGACATGTGGGAATGAAAACATACTCAGGAATTTCCTTCAACAAACATGAATCAGTGTACAGGAATCACAGTGTACAGGAATCACTCCAGGCCCTTGGGGGTGCTAGGGGCCTCACCCCCACCCTGCATGCCACACAAACCTTGGATATGAAGATGGTGTTGATTTTGGGGTTGTGCTTGAAATTCTGGAGAATTTGCATCCTTTCTCCCTGGGACGTAGGCCCATAGATATAGGGTCTAGAGAAGAATGAAGCTGTGTTAGAAAGACCACAGAATCACATCTCAGTTATCCTGGAAGCACATCAGAGGGAAAAAGGAATTCATGCAAGGTTCTCTCTCACAGAAAGCCCTGTGCCTGTAGGAATATCAGAATATCCACAGAAATAACTGGCTGCAGACCCACCACCTGCCAGTCTCCCCCATAAATTCCACGTTCAGGCCTGCCATTGTCTTCAGGGTTCCCTCCTTTACTTCTTTTTCTTTTTGGACTGTGCTTTTTCCTGCTTCAACATCTCGTACTCAAAGCATGGAGTTCATACAAGGAGGGTCCCCAGATTTCAAGATACCCAATGAGAGTGGCAAAAAAAATAGCCACTGCTATGTCCAAACAAAAGGCTGGAAGTAACTGTCTCCCAATGAAACAGGCATGTTCCCGGAGATGAGCAAAAAGAAGAGAGCCCTTCAGCCTTTCTTTTGTTGCCCTCCCATAACACTAAGTTCAAAAAACTTCTTTTATTTCCAGCTCCCTGACAAAGGCACAACCCTATCTAATGACCTCACTGGTTACTGCTCCATGGTACCTGCAAATGCCATACTCCTGTCTTCTGTCTTGAATACTCTGGTGGACAGTTTCTGCAGCTTCCCAAGCATCATAAGGAGGACAAGCCACCAGGTACATGGGGCCTACTAATGCCAACACTGTGTTAAAACAAAAAAATCCATCCCTGCCAATATTCCTCAGCACTGCAAAAGGCAGGTTTCATGTTCCCCAATTCGCACCTGGGGGACCGAGGGTTAGGAGCCCGCTCCCCAATGCCGTGCTAGGAAACAGGCATGGGCGTGCTGCACAGAGCGAACCCCTGCCCGTGGGGAAGCCGGGCAGGGCCCGGGACAGCTGTACACCCAGGCTGACAGCCTCCCATCAGCCCAGCCACAGACGGCCTCGCCTGGTATCGAGTGTCCAGGCCATCACACAGTCTCCTCATTTTCTACACGTGTCATGCTGTGACAAAAGTTTAGGAAGCCCCACTCATCAGAACAGCCTTTCTCTCGACATCTACATTTTTAGGTGGTACTTTTTCGCCTCTGCTATCAATAGGAAAAACTACTCACACAATGGTGAGCCCTTGGTTTCTCTCATACAGGAGACGACACAAAGCGTAACCACTCTCCCAGAAGAGAACCTAACATTTATTGAACACCTACAAGATGCCGACACACAAGAATCCTCCGAGGTAGGTGGTGGTATCTCCATGTGACCGAAGAGCAAAAGGAAGTTCAGAGAGGTAAATGACATTCCCGAGGTCCCAGCTCCTCCTCTTAGGCAGGCAGATCTCCTTCCTCCTTCCTCCAGCAGGTGGGAGGAGCTGGGACCCAAATCTAGTCTGTCTAACTCCAAAGATGCTGCTCTGCCCACCACCCGGCACTGCCATGCAACCCTAACAGCCTCTCCTGCAAAGCGCTTCAGTGACACCCATTCCTTTCCCATTAAGGCTGGGAGAAGCCAGAAGCTCCGAGACTCCACACACACCAGAGCATCACGCTAAGGATGCAGCAACGCCCGGAATCCACAGGATCATTTCAAAAGCAAGAAAACAAGACAAACTAAAGCACTTCATACTTTTAAAGGCTAAAGGTACCAAAAAAAAAAAAAAAAAAGGTATCAAGTACAAGCTGTAATTATCATTCTAGTCCACTGAGACAGCCACAGTCTGCTGCCCTTCATGGTGCCAGACTGGCTCAGTGGACAGTGCCAGGCAAATTAACATCCCTGCCCAAGCAGATGCCCAGAGGCTGCAGCCAAGCAACAAGCCTCAGGTGTGCTGCAAACGTAGGTGGGGGAGGCCCTTGAGGGAGGCCCCAGGAAGAGTCTGGATGGAGCACTGCAATGGGGCCGGGGTGGGCAGGATGATGGCCATTAAAAATGACATGGTAAACATAGGCACTATCTCACTGCCCTGCTCTAATTGACACTAATGTGACAGTGAAGGACACATGCCCACAAGGAGAACAGGAGAAGAAATAACAGCACATGAGAGAAGCAGGTAACATTTTGGAAGCTGAAAAGCAGATGGATGCAGGCACAGTACCTGAGCTAATAGACTAGAGAAGGCAGAAGCCTAGGCTGACATGAGGGAGAGCCAATACAAAACAAGCCGATTTGCTATGCAGAACACAAAGTGGTTCGGGAACTAGTCACCAGCTGCCTTGGAAGGTGGGGTGGTGGGCAGGAGGGCTGACAGGAGGACTAGCAGAGAGAGTGTGAGGAGCAGTGAGATGCCTGCCTGGCAGCAGGCAGGCCTCCTTCCCCCAGGCGGAGCACTGGTGACTCACTTTCTCAGTTCTGGACAGGAAGGTCTGCACATGGGATGCCAGGCCGAGCTGAGGGCAAAGGCGAGACTGAAAGTGAAGCACGAATGCTAAGACTCCACACCCTGCTTCCCAGCCCCGCCACACGCAGTGCCCAGGAGACTGGAAAATTCCTCTCTGGAGAAACTGTTCAGCCCAAGAGAAAAGACCTAAAGATACTGGCATTTGGCAGTCTCTTGACATAAACAGCCAGGTCTCTGCCCAATCACTTGCTGGTGAGGTCCACAAGTCGACAAACCCACTAAGCTATACAGAAAGGTCTGTCAGCTTTTTGGTGCCTGACTCTTAATAAGAAAATACAGCCAAGGATTACCAAAACTCAGAAGAAGGACTCTTGAGAAAACAATCAAAACAAAAAACCTGAAGAAAAGATACGTAGGGAACAGAAGGAAGCTTTAAAAGCTTTCATAGCCTCAGAGAAGGCATCGTAATCAGAAAACAGGAAGAGTTACCAAGAAAACTCTCAGAAATGAACAAGTGTCAAGAGAAGAACAAGAAGACAAGGAAATTAAAAACTAGAAGAGGCAGGGCGCGGTGGCTCACGCCTGTAATCCTAGCACTCTGGGAGGCCGAGGCGGGTGAATCGCTCGAGGTCAGGAGTTCGAGACCAGCCTGAGCAAGAGCGAGACCCCATCTCTACTAAAAATAGAAAGAAATTATCTGGCCAACTAAAAAAAAAAAAATATATATATATATATATATGTATATATATATATATATATATAGAAAAAAAAATTAGCTGGGCATGGTGGCGCATGCCTGTAGTCCCAGCGACTCAGGAGGCTGAGGCAGTAGGATCACTTGAGCCCAGGAGTTTGAGGTTGCTGTGAACTAGGCTGATGCCACGGGCAACAAAGTGAGACTCTGTCTCAAAAAAAAAAAAAAAAAACTAGAAGAAAGGTGGGCATGGTAGCACTAGCCTGTAATCCTAGCACTTTGGGAGGCTGGGGCATGAGGATTGCTGGAGCCCAGGAGTCTGAGGTTGCAGTGAGCTGTGATGATGCCACTGTACCAGCCCAGGCCACAGAGTGAGACCCTGTCTCAAAAAAATTTTTTAATAAGAAGAAAAGAAAAAAGATAAGAAAATTGGAGAAGCTGTTCAGAAGATCTAACATCTGAGAGAGTGACCCTAACGGCTTCCTGAGAGAATGAAGACACACAACCACACATATAACATACAGAGAGGAATCAAAGGGCATCAGACTTCTGAGCAGCCTCACTGGAAGCTCCAATGTTAATTCTAAGACCCAACCAATCTACTGATCAAATGTAAAGTCACTTAAAGATTTACAAACATTCAAAGTCTTAAAAACTTTCCCTCTTACAGTCCTTCTCTCAGGAACCTAATGGAACATGTGCTCCATCAATGTGAGTGACCAAGAAAGTAGACTTGAGACTGGGAAATAGAGGATCCAACACAAGAAAGACGCCCAGGGAATCCACAGGGCGATGCCTAGACAGCAAGCAGGCCAGAGCAGAATGGGAAGATGAAGAGCTAGTGGGGATTCCACCGGGGAAAGAGAGAAAAATGATCTGAGATTACCTGACTCTATTGGGTTTATGGTTACGTGAGGAATCTGGAGGGGAGAAATTATTAAATGTATAGAAAATCAAGCAAAAGCAACAAGGCAATTATTAACTCCAGGGAAAAGAAATATTTACAAAAAAGAAAATGAAATCACAGTACACTATATGGCTCTCCTGAACAATACTTATACAGTCAAAACAATGTAGCACTGGAGATTAATTTAACCCCCAACTTGTGCTATTACTGGATTGCAAGGATGGTGGGAGAAGAAACAGAGGGATGGGGTAGAGAGTGGAGTATGTAAGAAAGCTAAGTCCTCAACTCCTATAGTAGGAACAAGCAATTAATGATAATCAGGAACTTCCTACATAAACTATTATTTAGAAATATGAAGGTAAACAGTAAAAAAGCCTTGAAAGTGGCTGCCTTCAGGGAATGGGAATAGGAATTGTGTGTAGGAAGAAGGGAGCAGGTAATTGCTGTTTTTCATAATAATCTAAATGTTAACTTTACTAAAGAAAAACTGTCTAAATTGAAAAAAAGGTATAATTTTAGAAATTTGAGAAATTTAATCTTTATATGCCTGTTTTTCCATCTACATAATAGGAATAATACCTCACATGGCTAAGGTGAGAATAAATAAAACACGTATAGTACAGCTAGCATAGAGCTTGCCAAAGAGAAGCTAGTCATAATCATTCTTCCCTCTCCACCCCCACAAGAAGAATGAAGACCTGGCTACACAGAGGACCTTGCCTTCTGTGACACAGCACCTGCAAGTCCCGCTGCACTATGGAAGGGAGCACAGGCCCCTTCCTCCTTACTTGGCAGAGAATTTACAACAGGTTTAAACACGCTAGGTTTAAACACAGATATCTGGGTGGGGCCATGGGTTCAGGAGGACACGGGGTGAGCACTTCCTCTAAAGCTCTTTCCTGGGATGCTGGCCCAGCCTACCTTGCCTTACTAGCCCCTGGACAACACGGTGTGGCCTGGTCTCCTTGCACAGTGCTCACTCAGCCTGAAACTCCAGATGCCAACTCCCACCCACCCTTGGAGCCCAGATCTTTGACAGGCCCCACCCAGCTCAGTCCAACTCTCTGGCCCCGCTTTCTGAGATCAGGATGACGAGGCTCGCTTTTCTATATGCTCTGACTTCTGACTCCGACCACTTGCTTCTCAGTCTTGCCGGGTTCCTAGGCCCAGGGACATAGAACTAAGTTCCTGAGAGCTTTAAGAAAAAAAAACAGGCACCTCCTGCCCTCTCAGTGGGGAAGATGAATACTTGCCAGGAGGCAACTCCAAGTTTTCAATGCTTACTTGTTCAGCCGAATGGCATATTCCTTCAGGGCAAACACATTGTCAGCAAAGACAATAATCTTGTCATTCCTCCTCTCGTGAAACTTGATCAGAAACTGGCAAGCCCTGAATTTGTTGGGGTTCATGGTGTATAGCAAGATTCGTTTCTTGGTTTTGATTGCCACATACTCCCGGTAAAACTCAGGGGACATTGGGCACCAAACCTGTGAAACAATAAGAGTCAGGGGTCACTCTTAACACCATACAATTAAAAATTCTTGAAGCCCCTTCATTTGGCAGAATTAGCTTTAAAACAAAACCAAACCACTGGTATGTAAATTATATTTCACTGTAACTGTCAAACTGTAAATATGCACATGCATACAACAAAACTAAACCAAACCAAACACTTAATGTTGAACACTCTCACATATTAATAATCACCTAAACATTTTAAATGCAATCATACCAGGGAATAATTTTCACACTAGCTGTAAGTGAGGGAAAGCAGATTCTCAACTAGTGGTGCCAGTAATTCCTCCATTCAGAACACACCTCCACACACGAGTCAGCACTGCTACTAGGAACTGCCCCCTACACACACACACACACACACACACACACACACACACACACACACACTTCCCCAGCAGGGCCAGCACTGCTTCAGTTAGGTTCCTGGTGCCATCAGCATGTAGCCTTTCACTGCCAGGCTACCAGGCAGCAATGTGGTATGAGGAGCCTTCATTCATCCCTGTGCCCTGAACCCCAATCCTCACCCACAAAAATCTATGACTGGTAAGCTCGCAGGCTAGTATAAAGAATCGTCTCAAACTCAGGGGTATGGTAGGGTAAAGAATGGAAGACATTGCACATTTATTAAATGATGCGAAAGCACCACTGGATGCAAGACATTAACAATCCAGGAAATTTCACAGACAAGCCCCCTGACGATCAGGCCTGACCAGGCCTGCTGTCCCTACTGCTTCCCCAGGCAACTGGGAAGGATTTCTACCTTGGCCATGAGGAAAGTGGCTGCAACTTAGGCAGACATTCCATGGTATATTAATGGACCATCCATTATTAAAGATCAGCTGATCCATCTATCTCAACCTTCCAACACTAAGTTTACTAATAATTATATAAAATAAGACTTTTTTGTGCATCCTAAAATCATCTCAAGTTCCAATGAATAAAAAGCAGAAGAGTGGTTCTAGAACCAAGCTGCCTGCCTGAATGTGAATCCTGGCCCAGCCATTTATTGGTGTGACCTTCAATAAGTGACTAACCTCTCTATGCCTCGGTCTCTCTCCTCCTATAGAACCACGATGCTAACAAGGGGAGAGGTGACACAAAGGTGACAAATAGAGCTGTTTTGACAGTGTGGGCACCCAGGGAGGCTCACTGAAGGCCTGTCAGTGTGTGGGATCTGACGAGTCATGGTCCCCTCCACACCGCAGCAGCCCTGCCTCAGGGCTGCCGCCAGCGACCAACATGGCACACTCCCTCAAATCTTTGCTCAAATGGACCTCAGGGGGCCTTTTCTGACCACTCCATTTAAAATCCCACTCCCAATTTGGTCTGAAGATACACCTCAAGCAACACAAGGCGATTCACTCCAGGCTTGTTTATAATCGCAAAATGCTGGACATCTAAATGCACAAACACAGGAGGGAGGTTGTATAAACTATGGTATGGCTGCACAATGGCATACACTGCAGCTGTAAAGCAGAGTGAGAAAGACCTCTATGAAATGCTATGGGGTGATTTCCAAGATGTGCTGTTAAGTGAAAAAAGCAAAGTGCACAAGAGTGTCTACAGTATGCTACCTTTTGTGTAGGAAAGAAGGGGAAATAAGAAAATGCACACCATCTGCCCATTTGTGCAAAAGAAATACAGGAAGAATCAACAGAAATGACGAGAGCGTGGCTCAGAAGGGAGTGGTAGGAGGGTGGGGAAGAGTGATGCTCCCCAAAGTAGACTTTTGTATGGTTCAGACTCTCAGAACCACATCATGATGAACATAAAATATCAACAAGGATGGAGGTGGATGGCAGAACAAAAATGGAATAAAAATAAAAACAAATGAACTTAACTAAATTTCAAAGGAATATCATAACCATACAGAAGTGGGGGTGGAAGAACCAAACTAAGTAACTTTTAAACAGCTGAAATATAGTACTTGGACTTTATACCCTCAGGCCACAGACAAAAAGAATTATAACCAGATATTGAACTCTATTTTTGTTTTTCATAGTGGTATTGATTAGCAATTCTGAAACTCTTTTATGTATATTCTAGGATTAAACAAATAAGGAAGTTTCTGTTATGAATAATGGAAGCCAAGTTTCTCACTGAGAAAGGAATTATAAATACGGAAAGAGGGAAGGTTCAAATGAAATCTGTGACACTGGATTACATTGAAGTTATCACTATAAACTCATGCTTTTTATTACAGACAGATGACAAGACAGGCACAGATGTATGTACATGCATATATGTACACATATACACTCACACTTTCTCGCTCTGTCCTCACCTGCGTTAGCAGACCAATGACATCCTAGTAGTAATGAACACACCTAACACCCAGATCTTTGTTTTTAAATTCCATTCTTTACTAAAAGGACCCAAGGTTCCTTGGAGAAATGGCTCAGTCCATGGCCAGGGGAGGGAAGGCACCAGATGAGCCTGAAATAATCTTGCTCTGCCAGAAAGCAAGGACATGCTCAAAGAATGGCATGTCAAATGGACACAGGAGCCACGTGGAAGAGTGTCCCACTAGTCAAATCTGGAGTAATCTGAGCATGTAGGTAAGAATGATAGTAATATTCCCATGGGCCCCTCTATGCTAGATCCTGTGCTTGGTGCTGCTTATAAGCAAAAGGCAGCTCCAGCAAATATACTGAAGTGCTGTGAGTTCCAAAGGTCTCAAGGCTGTATACAGATGCAAAGGATCCTCTGGAAGCTTTGCACGAGCACAGACCAAAAAGCCTGTGCTGACAGGCTCTGAGGTTTTGGTTGTGACCAGCACCACTTCAGTGTGATCATCACAGTTTCTTACATTGCCACCCTTGTGCAATTATGAGCTATCAGTATATGCCAAACACTGTGCTGAGCTCAAATCCACAGGTGTTACTGCTGTTACATTTTCTGGCTCCCTCTGGGTGATACCCTGTTGAGATTTTATTAGAGTGTCCGGTTCTTTACAGCCAAAGCAATTCTTTATTCACAGTAAAGTCTTTAAAACCCTACGTTTCACAGAATATGAAACACAAATGGCCCATAAAAATGTCATTAATAAAGAGCAAAATACAAAATCAGAATATGAAGGGTTATCATTTCACACTTATCAGATTAGCAAAAATTAAAAGAAAAAATTCACTATTAGGTGTTGGAGGAGACATGGTGCAACCTCGCTCACCCCTGACTACTGGTAACAGCAGGACATGACTAGGAAACTGAACACCCACAGACCCTTCCACCAGCAATGCTGCTCCTAGGTACACCTTCAAGGCAGTGGCTTCCACACTTGGACTGCTTTACACCACAAACCAAACACACACACACACACACACACACACTCAGTTTTATGAAACAATACATACCCTTACTAAGTATTATAATTCCAGTAGATTCTATACACTACTGGTCACAACCCACTAAAATGATTTCACCACCCTACTGTGGGGTCACAGTCAACAGTGTGAATCACACTTCTTTAGAGAAACTCTTACACAAGGGCCCTAGAAAATAGGGACAAAAATATTTGCAGCAACAATGTCATAATAGCAAAAAACCCCTAAGTTCCAAATATGTAGAGACAAAAAATAAATCAGTGGTCGCCTAGGGCTGGGAGCAGAAGCAGGGATCACTGCAAACAGGCACAAGGGAATGTTCTGGGGTGGCAGAAATGGTCTAAAACCAGGTTGTGGGGACAGCTGTATGACTCTTTACATCTACTGACATCATAGAATAGTACATTTACAACAGGTAAATTTTATGGTGTATAAATTATACCCCAACAAAGCTGTGAAAAAAAGACCACTGGCCAGGCGTGGTGGCTCATGACTGTAATCCTGGCTCTCTGGGAGGCCCAGGTGGGTGGATCATTTGAGCTCAGGAGTTTGAGACCAGCCTGAGCAAGAGTGAGACCCCGTCTCTACTAAAAAAAAAACAGAAAGAAATTAGCTGGACAACTAAAAATAAATCTAGAAAAAATTAGCCAGGCATGGTGGCGCATGCCTGTAATCCCAGCTACTCGGGAGGCTGAGGCAGGAGGACTGCTTGAGCCCAGGAGTTTGAGGTTGCTGTGAGCTAGGCTGACGCCACGGCACTCACTCTAGCCTGGGCAACAGAGTGAGACTCTGTCTCAAAAAAAAAAAAAAAAAAAAAGACCACTTAGCAACTTAAATGTCTATCAACATTAGAAAAAACTTTACTTTTACTGCTGGGTAGTATTCCATTATATGTATCACACTGTGGTATATCTGCACCATGGAATACTACACAGCCATCTAAGGGAATCAACTATAGCTACATGCATCATTAAAGGAATAATGCATTAGGCAAGGAATCCAAACACTGAGAAAAGACAGAAGTCAAACAAGAACATACATAAATAACCTCATCACCATTTATGTAAAATTTTTTTTAAAAAATCAGGCAAACATATGTTAGGGAAATATAATAGGAGGTAAAATAATAAAAAAAAGCATGAGAATGACATATATAAGTTCCATGATAGTGGTTACCCCTGACAGGCAGGGGAGACACACCGGAGAGGAGCAGAGGGCCTCAAAGGTCTGGCAATGCTGCTTCTTAAGATGGGTGTTGAGCACACAGATACAACCAAAGGGTAAGGACTTTTTTCAAGAGAGCAGGTCCATCCGCACAGGTGCCTCCCACTTAGCTTTACCTAAGAGGTCCCTTTTCACCACCTCAGAACAGAGGCACCCTATTCTAGCCACTGAGGGATAGTCATTTTAAGGTGGTAGAAAGAATTGTTGTTGTTCATCTGAGATTAACCTCTGAACATGGATTTTTAGCATACACTTGTGCAGGTATTCATTATAGAACAGTATGGAGAATGTGTGCTAGAAAGAAAATGATCAAGGTCACAGCCTGCCTTCTTGGGGTATCAAAACCAATAGGCTTGACAATGGGAGTGGCCTAGGAGGTTGCCCACGCAGAACCCCCCCAGAATTCCCTTAGGGTGGGGGCAGGAAGCGCCCAAGGAGTTCACTCACAGCAAAGAGGAGCATGGACTTTGGACCCGGTGGCCTGGATTAGCATCTTTACCACCGACTGAGATCTGGCACAAGGGATTTTGTTCTGCTCATCTGTGAAGTGGGTATAATACTGTCCCCCTCACAGGGTGACTAAGGGCATTGCATGAAGTAGCAGCAGGTTAGCCCATGCCCTGACCTATGTATCTGCCCACAAGGGATCAACCTGATCATTTCCCTTTGTCCAAGGGAGAGGAGTCCCTCCCTCAGACAGCCACCCAGCTTGAGCCCAGGTACCTCAGCACACTGGACTTTGGCGATGTAGCCACTGTTCTGCAGCTCCATCCAGTTGGCTTCATACAGCTTAGGCCCAATCAGAAAATTTAAGTCCACGATTTTGTCATCTTCCCGGACGAGGGTTGCAGTCAAACCCAGCTTGCAGTGGGCCTGCACGATGGTCAGCACCCGTCGGAACATCTTGGCTGAGGAAACAATGGGAGCATTCACTCTGTCACTGTTTAAAATTCTCAAGTACCAGGGCATTTTAAAATGCCTTGTGACACCACATGGGATAATCCCTGGGTTTCGGGGCCATGGGAACCTGGCTCTAGACAAAAATGACTAGGTGAGAACACTTCATCATCACTTTTAGACCTGTACAAAAGACAACAAAAAGGAGAACAAGAAGGAGAAATGACTTTGAGGAAGCTCCAAGTTAGAGAACCACAGCATTACCCTCACGACAGCTTGGTTATCAGCACAGCACAGATGGCAATTTGAAACATGATCTACAACGTTTGTGATACCATTAAGCTCTAAATTACACACACATTTTATTCACCCTGAAACTTGTACCCAGGTACAGAAAAGATAGCTGGGGTAGCTGGGGACCTGGGGGGAGAGAGAAATGAAAACAGCCAGCTCTGCTCAACTTTCTACCATCTTCCCAGAAACCAGGGAGAAAGCCAAGTCCAAGGGAGAGATGAAATCGCAGGCACATTATGCCCCAAGCAGCCCTGCCCACTTCAGCAAACTCCCCTCTCCAAACTTACCAACTACATTCACTTTGGTAAACCAGCAACTTCCTTCTTCTTCCTTTCTTTTGAATGTTATTAACACATTTCCTTCTGATTTATCAAATAAACACATAAATGGGATGAAGGTTCATTTTAAAAGACCTAGCATATAGGTTTCCATGGGCTCACCTTTTAAAAATTCTAATGCTCCAAAGGAAGGTTGAGATGTTTAAGTCAGGCTTATCTTACAAAATAATTAAAGGTAGGGCTAATGATACTTCAGCAAATAAACAGACATAACAATCTAAGGAAAAAGAAGCCAGGATGCAGCAAAACACAAATCAAAAACGTTAAGAACGTTAAAATAACAGAGGGTTATCTAATGCTAAGTATATGTGTAGTTTTTATAGTTACACATACTGAAGGTTAACAGTTGGTACACACATCATGTGCAAACTCAGACAAAAAAACACAACACAAAAAACAAACAAAATCAGTGTCAGAATTATCTGCAAGGAAAGACTGTGCTGATTCCAAAAAACAACAGCCAAGGACCACAGACCAGGCCCCTCATGTTAGAGGGACATGGTAGCCAAACTAATGGGAGCCCCAGGGAGGCTGCACATTGACCCAAGGGAAGGATGAGGCAAGACCCTGCCTGGACACTGGCGACTTCCCTGCAAACCAGTCATATCCTTCTATTACCTTCTCGAGACTACAGCTGCAACAGCTGTCACAGGCGAATAACTCACATACAATGCAGTGTACGGCTCAATACATTTTTCCACAGGCACACACCTACAGAGCCACCCAGATTAGGATATGGAGAGTTTTGGCACCCAGAGGTCTCTCCCTGACCCCTCCTGCCAATGACCAGCACCACTCTCCCGAGAGAACCACTACTCTGACTTCTGTCATCAGAGAGAAGTCTGCCTCCTTTTTGAACTTCATATAAATGAAATCACAGCACATACTTGTGTCACTCAACATTATGTCATGGTTGTCATTTGACATTTATGTGTATGATCATTTTACTGTCCCTCCCACTTTGTCTCCAGTGCCAGTCACAGTACTTGGACTTGGTAGTTTCTCAATAAATACCTATTGAAATAATGAAACTGGCACAATGCCCAATACACGGGAAGCACTTAATATATGCAAGTACGGTAATACAAATTTCTTATTAATAAAAGACCTACTAGAGTTCCTTTTGAAAGATCTATACAAGAGCACAGCAGTCTTTACCTTTTGAGATAACTCTCTAAGATGGATCATTCTACCTAACCCAGCGTGGTAGACATCGAGCAGGCAGGAAACTTACTCTGATTGACTAGCATTTCCTTATTTTCTCTCTGAGCCAGTAAGCATGGCCAGGTCATGGAGCTTAAGAAGCTCAAACTCAAAATTGCTTAGGGCAAGCTGGTTCAACCCAACCACAGACAAACTGATCCAGTGAGACAGACAAGAGAAAAACATACACACACACATCATAATCAGGAATGGTGCGGGGTGCACCTTTGTGTCCTTGTCATCAGATAACCAATCCCAAGTGTGTGCTGCCACCCGCTGGGACCCAGAGCACAGGTTAAAGAAATCAACACATACCAAATGTAGAATAGAGCAGAAAGCCTCAAGCCCACCCAAGCTTCAAACACAGCCTCCAACTAAATTGCTACAAAGCAATTAAACTCATTTGTAGGCAGTGATCCTCTGAATCATCAATTTTCAATCCTAACAGACTCAATACCCACCCTTCCTTTAATCATTTTTTCAGTTTAGTTTTTAAATTATTGCAGTAAAACTGACATTTTGGGGGGAGAGTCATTCTTATGAATTTTAATCTGAATACATTTGTGTAGGCATCACCATAATCAGGGAACAGACCTACCCATCACCTCAAAAAACTCCCCCACACTCTCCCTTTACAGTCATGCCTCGCTAGCCTCCACCCCGGTAACCACTATTCTGTGGGGCCAGCATTGTATTGTCATTGTCTTTTCCAGAATGTCATATAAATCAACTCATACACTATGGAACCTCTTGAGACTGGCTTCTTTCACTCAGCAACACGCCTCTGAGATTCACCCAAGTAGCTGCACGCATCCACAGTCTGTTCCTTTTTACTGATGAGTGGTGTTCCAGTGTATGGGTGGACCACAGTTTGTTTATTCAAATACCCACTGATGGGCATTTGAGTTTTGGAGATTATGAACAGAGCTTCTATAAACATTCATGTTCGGGTTTTTGTGTTAGCCTATTTTCATTTATCTAGGACAGGTGCCCAGGAGTGGGACTGAAGGGTCATCCAGTAATTTTATAATAAACTGACAAACTGTTTTCCAGAGTGACCATGCACTCTGCGATCCCTCCAGCAATGTGTGAAAGTTCCAGCTGCTCTCTGACCTCATCAGCACTGGATGTCAGTATTTTTTATTTTAGCCTCTAATAGGCATATAGGAGCATCTTGTGGTAGTTTAAATTTGCATTTCCCTGATGGCCAATGACGATGAACCCCTTTTCAAGTGCTTATTTGGCATTTGTATATCCTCTTTTGGAAAAATATCTATTAATTTCTTTTGCCCATTTTCCAACATTCTGCCATCGTCTGAATGTCTAACAGGCAACTCAAATCTACATGTCTAAAACCTAGCTCCTGCTCATAACCCTCCAGATCTGCTCCTTTGACAGCTTTCCCTGTTGCAATTAATGCCTACCCCATCCTCCCTTTGTTCAAGCCAAAAAGCTCAGTGTCATCTTGGATTTCTCTTTCTCTGATCCCACATCCAACCTGTCAGCTGAAGCTTCATAAGATAGATACCCAGGGTCAGGTGCGGTGGCTCATGCCTGTAATCCTAGCACTGTGGGAGGCCGAGGCGGGAGGATCGCTCAAGGTCAGGAGTTCCAGAGCAGCCTGAGCAAGAGCGAGACCCTGTCTCTACTAAAAATAGAAAGAAATTATCTGGACAGCTAAAAATATATACAGAAAAAAAATTAGCCAGACATGGTGGCACATGCCTGTAGTCCCAGCTACTCGGGAGGCTGAGGTAGAAGGATTGCTTGAGTCCAGGAGTTTGAGGTTGCTGTGAGCTTGACGCCATGGCACTCTAGTCCAGGCAACAGAGCAAGACTCTGTCTCAAAAAAAAAAAAGATAGCTACCAATGATACCTTCACCCTTACTTCATTCCCACTGGCTCACACCTCTTACTGGGATTCCACAAACTCATCTCTTTGCTCAAATCCCTTAGATGGCTTCCCATTCACTCAGAGTACAAGCAAAACTCCTTACTATGGCCTGCAAGGCCCCAGAGAGCTGCCCCAATACCTCCATCCTTCCTCAGCCTTGACTACTCTTCCTCTCCTCTTCTCTGGCTGCATAGCCATCCAGTGTCGTCCGAACGTTCCAAGTACTTTCCCACTATAAGGCCTCTGCCTTGTGGCTTCCACCAGAAAGACCCCTGATCCCTACCTAGCCAGCTGTAAACATCTCTAGGCATCTTAAGAAACCCACAGGTGCTGGAGGAGCTCGTATTACATGGAAAGAACCAGACGCTGCGGCCATTTTGACAACATTTTGAAAGCTGTACGTGAAAATGACTCAGATTTAATTTTATTCAGAGTAAACTCTATTTTAGACTTAATTTATCTTAAACTGTTCATCTTAATCCCTTAATCTGTTTTTATCAAGAAAGGTTTCCTTAGAATATCATGCATCAATAAAAGAAACAAACTACTGATAAATGCTACGACATGGAGGAACCATTATGCAAAGGAAGAAGTCAGACACAAGAAAATATATATTGTATGATTCTGTTTATATGAAATTTCCAGAAAAGGCAGATCTATAGAGACAGAAAGCAGTTCAGTGGTTGCCTGAGGCTACTGAGAAAAGCAGGGATTGACTGCAAATGGGTATGAGGGGGATGTTCTAAAACAGGATCATGGTGATGGGTGCACAACTCCATAAATTTATGAAAACTCACTGGATTGTACACTTATAATGGGTGATTTTATGGTATATAAGTTAAATAAAGCTGCTAAGAAAAAGAGTTTGCCTGCAATACTTGGAGAAATAAGATTTTTATTACGTATTGACTAAAGACCAATACTTTAGCCTTTAAATAAAACATAACACCACTACTGCAAGGGCTTTTCAGTGCTCCTAGCCCAGTTTTCACAGGACCATAAAAAATGGGTTAAGGGCAAATTGGGCTGCAACAGTAAGAAATATGAAGGAAGGAAATATCACTGTCTTACTGATTACTCTGAGTCAGTGATTAGGGAAGCTGTCACTGAATACACCCCCATCCCTACTCCACACTTAAAAATTATTTAAAAGCTTTACCCAGCAAAACTATTTCATAGCTTTACTAGCCAGCTGGGTGGACTACACAGCAGTCCCTCCCCTAACCCAACAACTGGAAATCAATTTTCACCTGTACAACTAGTGGAGAGCTCAGCTTCAGCCTGCTTACCTGGTATGGTGTGCACTTCATCCAGGATCATGAGGCCCCACTCCTGGGTTTTGAGCCACTCCATGACTCGCTCAGCCTCCCAGGACCTTTTGGTGGTGTGGCCCAGCATGGAGTAGGTGCTAATGGCAATGGAGCAGCCTATGGGCTTGTCCTTGGCGTCAGAGGTGAAGCGACAGATCTGGCTGTCATCGATGGTGGACCACATCTTGAATTGGGCTTTCCACTGTTCCACAGACACCGCCGAGTTGCCCAACACCAGACAGCGCTTCCTGACAGTGCATGCAGCAGTCACACCAACCAGGGACTTCCCGGCACCTACAAGAAACCAGAGGGTGATTCTACCAAAGGCCAGGTTAAAACAAAGGACAGGGATAGGCAGAATGAGTCATTAGTATAGGAATCTAGGAAAATGTCTTACACCAGTCCTTACAGCTGATACCTACGAGGCACTTACTGCTCCAGTCTGTTTTCTTCTTTGTAAGGAGGAGATGGCCCATTTTACACACACAAGAGAACCAGTAGGTGGCAGGTGCTCCTGCAACACTTCACATGCATCTCATTTAGATGCGAAAATCTCAAAACAAGCCAGTGAGAAAAGATACTCCTGTCATTGCCATTTTAAAAATGGCAAAAACTAAAGCTGAGGAGCACTTTGCCAAAGGCCATAGGACAGTGACGCTGCTGGGGCACAGAGTGCCTACCCCAGAGCCCCACACCACTATTATCCTCAAATAGCAAACAGCCAAGAATGCAGCAATCCACTAAGTGTGCATGTCACTGGAAAAGACAGAGGAGATGAAATTCCAGGTGCTTCTGAGTTTACTACCATCACCACCTGAAGACCAACATAAAAATCAAGCTATTCCTTTAAACAGAAATTCTTATTTTACCATTAAAATAACCCACAGAGCTTTGAAAAAAAGAACCTCCTTGACTGGGCGCAGTGGTTCACGCCTGTAATCCTAGCACACTGGGAGGCCAAGGCCGGAAGATCGCTTGACATCAGGAGTCCGAGATCAGCCTGAGCAAGAGGGAGACCCCGTCTCTACTAAAAATAGAAAAATTAGCCGGGCATGGTGGCACACGCCTGTAGTCCCAGCTACTCGGGAGGCTGAGGCAGGAGGATCACTTGAGCCCAGGAGTTTGAGGTTGCTGTGAGCTAGGCTGACGCCACGGCACCCTAGCCCAGGCAAGAGAGTGAGACTTTGTCTCAAAAAAAAAAAAAAAAAGAACCTCCTCTCCCCTGGAGATTTTGCCTCTGTAAATCAAGGGTGGGGCCCCCAGGTGAGTCTGTTATGGCTTCTGGCTAAGAACCTAGGCCAGGATCTGACATTACTGAAGACAAGTGAGGTCAGACAGGTGCCAGGCAGTTGCTACCACCTTTTCCTAAACTTGCACACCATCATAAGCTGTCCAGAAACAAGGAAGTTTCTGTATTAGGGTGTCTCCAAATACACAACTCCCAAGACCGATTTCAAGAACAAGAACCTACCCACTACATAAAACAGACCCTTGCCATCTGCACAGTCTCACCCCTCACCTGGTCTATTTTTCTTCACCGACTCCATCACCACCAAAGATTTTAGACATTCTTTAGTCAATCTGCTTACCACCCCAGTGGAATGAGCTCCGAGGTCAGGGGTGTTGTTCTTGCCACCACTATACCCCTAGTGCCTAGGCCAGGGCCCCACACACAGCAAGCACTCAATAAGTATTTGTCAAGTCATGAATGGACAGGGGGGTCGCCCAACCTTGGCTATTTCCTGGCAAGGTGTGATTTAGGGAAAGGTGCAGAAAGCAAGCGGGAAGCAGCTGGCAGATCCAGACAGAGCAGACTGGCCACCTTCTTCCTTCATGTTATCACTTACCACAAGGAAGAACAATGACCCCCGAACGTGCACGCCCATTCCCAAACATCTTCCGCAAGCTCTTCTCCTGATAGGGTCTGAGAACAGCTGTGGGTTTCAGGTCAATGTTGATATCAGGGTTGACAGAATCATTCCGGAAGTCATATTCTGCCAGCAGAGGGTATTCCAAGTGGATGCAACGTTTCTGGAGCTCCTCAATCATTTCCTGGGGAGTGAGCAGGAAGGTTTTTAAAATCTTATTAATTCCAAAGCATGCTCAAAACCACCACATATTCCACTGGGCCCAATTGTCAAAAAAATGGCATTTTATCTAGACTTCCACAATTTTAGATAATGCTCGGGAACAACTGGGTTAAAGCATAGAAAAGCAACCCAAACTAACAACAATGTCATAAGGAAATCTAATCAGCAGCCAAACCAACCCTCTGCCACTGTTTCTCACATCTCCTCAGCAGCTTGTGAAGACCAGACTACCAGCCTGAGGAGGAGGACACTTGAATCCAGCTCCGTCAGGAGAAATGATGCCATGCCTGGTCCCCCAACACCAAAAAAGAGAAAGCAATTCAACAGGGACCCCTTCCTCGCACACAGATTACAGGCAGAGCTGACACAGGGCTGGACCGGCTTCTGACACAGGTTTAGTGAAGGAACCAGGAGGGGACATTCACTGACCTGCTTGACTTCAAAAGATACCGTCTGTGTCTCTTCTTCTTCTTCTTCATCCTTGTCCATTTGCTCATAAAAGTCAAACAGGTCTGTGGGAATGTCAGATTTACCCTGTGGATCTGTCACTAGGGAAGTGGAGGGCCCACTGCTGCCTTCAGCAGTCTTAGAAATCTGTAAGAGAAAGGTAGGCTCTGGACTTGCACATGATATTTAATTCCGTTGTTATCAAGCAAGGGTTGAAGTTGTAAGGGGGAGAAAACAGCAGGACTACTAGGTTGCAAGTGCTGGATCAAAGACACCTGAGCTGAAATCCCAAATGCCCGGCCCCGAAGGGTGACCCAGGAGCCCACATACAGCAGATTTGCTTGTGAAAGTCTCTGTGATGAGCTCGGTGGCTTCCCCTTCAGAGTTCCTCAGGCGGCATTCCCGGATCACCGGGTCCTGGAGGAGATGCTGGATGACATCAGGGTGGGAGCTTTCAACAAAGTACCTACAAGCAGGGGAGGAAGACAGTACCTACTGACCAATAAGCACTTCTAGACGATTCCACTACTCATTCATTAGATAGTCTGGAAATAGAATCCTCATGACTCTCCCCACTCTCTCACTACCCCCAACCCTTTATCAAATCTGAGCTATGAGTTACTGGCCATAATATAACTTGAGAGTTGTGGGCAAAGTCCCACCTTGAAATCAAGTAAGCAGGAGTCTGAGCCCCAGCTCCACTACTACAGGAAACACACTGGCCAGTGAACAAATTTCCAGTCTGGGCCCATCTCCCATCTCCTGGGCCCAGACTGGAAATTCGTTCTTCGGGGTAATGATCTGTGCTTCAGGGTAATGAGAAAGAGGTACAGACAGTCCATAAACATTACCAGCGTCTTCCACCTGGTGTACAGACGGTGAAAGTGCCTTGGGACAGACCTGTCATGGAATCTCTTACCTGTTGTGCTTCAGGACCAGCTTGACTTTTCCATAGCTGACAGTACACAACTACAAATAGAGACAATACCAAACAGGCAAAATGAGCAATGAGCAGCTCTTTCAGAACACGTTCATACAGGTCACATCTTACCCCTACCAACCAAGTGAAGAGTTCATTTCACTTTAGGAAAAGCCAACCTGAAATCCTAAAGGGATCAGATCTGCCTACACTGAGCTTTATCCATTGGCCTTTGCTTTCTGCCTGGCTAATTCTGATGCACATCGCTTAATTTATGAAACAATGCTTAAAATTTCCCTTGTATTCTTGCCTTCTCCCTCCATTTCCACAGTCTCCACCCTAATCTGGAGGCTCATCCTGCCACAGCTATTACTACAGCTCCCAGCACACAGTATGTGCTCAGTAATTGCTGCATAAATAAAATGCAAAGCTTCCTGGCCTCATCACCAATGTTATTTCCCCAACTAGAATGTAAGTGTCTTCATGGCAGAGCAAACAGCTTAAATCCTCCCCAGTTCCCAACAATCTTTAGAAAGGAATGCAGCAAAGGTTGTGTGTAACCATGAAACTCAGACCAGACCTTGGGGGGCTGCCCACCCCACTGCCGTCTCTTTGACCCACCACAGCACCACACCAGCACCTACATCCCTGCAGGCAGCTCCCAGCCAAGACTGGGCAAATCCATGATGCTGATGCGGCTCATTCCAGCTAGGTGCAAGACTCTCTCCCTGGGCACCCTTCCACATTACAAGAGAACTCTCCCTATGACTCCTGTAGCTACTGTGGGATTGGCTGCAGTATGATACTGGATGCCTATGGTACTCTTCTGTCACTCCAGATTTGGGGGTCTGAATCTGACTCCCTCTAGATCAGCCAAAGGCAAAGAAAGCTACTGTCCATCTCTTCTAAATGGTAGTCGTCCGTCTCTCAGAAAAAACCCAAGCATGTTCAATCGCAGTTCACATGGAACCCTCTCTACTTCAACATTCTTAGTTCTTGTTGACTTTCTCTGATGGAACTTGTTGACTCTTGGTTTCATGCAAGTATTTAGCCTTAGATGGAGTTTACCACCCACATTAGCCAGCTTGGGCTGCCATAAAAAATACCACAGACTGGGTGGCTTAAACAATAGAAATTTATTTTCTCAGAGTTCTAGACGTTAGAAGGCCATAATCAAGGTCCCAGCCTGTTTGGTTTCTGGTGAAGGTTCTCTGCCTGCCTTGTGGACAGCCACCTCCACCTTGTCACTGTATACTCACATGACAGGGAGAAAGAAAAAAAGCTCTCTGGTATCTCTTCTTATGAGGACAGTAACCTACTGGATCAGGGCCCCACACTGAATACTGAATTTTGTCTCAATTACTTTCATATTCCAGATACAGCAACATTAGAGAGTAGAGTTTCAACATATAAATTTGAGAGGAACACAATCCAGTCCACAGCACCACCTACTTTGGACTGCATTCCCAAATAATCCTGGCCAGGATGGGCCTGAATTAGGAGCCTCACCGTGTTAGTACCCATAACTGGGAGCAACCTGGGAGAAGCTGGTCTCAGCCATAACACAATACTGGATCCAGAAGGGTAACAGCTGGGGCAATCAATTATTATGCTCCCTACAGGAGAGCTGAATGGCACATTTTCATGGCTGCCAGAGGCTGACAACAAGTCCCCTCTATCCCAGCTATCACTACACTACCAAGGCAGACGGAATTGTTAGCCTCAGCCCCCACTTGCCTTAATAAATTGAATAATTCCATCAGGGACTCCAGTCTTGCTGAGCTTCCTGAGGTACTCAGTGATGTCACTGGTTTGCAGCCCAACACTGACAGCTGCATACAGGGAGTAGGCAGTTAGTTTGTACTCATGCACATGGGTTGGTCGGCAGACTGGCTCTGCAATAGCCACCAGGAAGTCTTGGGCATATTTGTAAACTGGAGAGAAGGCTTCCAAGAAAATATGGCCGTCAGGAGCCTGACAAACACCAAATGGACACAACCAACAAAGAAATTAATGAGTTGCAGAGAATATTAAACTCTTGCCCATACCATTATGAAGAAAGAATAAACGCTCAACACCAGAGATATTTTTGCAAACCCTTCTTCAGACAACTGGGAGGCCTGTTACTTTGATCAGATACAGAGTAGTAGACAAAAATAGAGAAAAAGGTTTCCAAACGCAGTAGCTGTTTCCCACTATTTGCCTAGGGAAGCCCACCATACTGGCTATCCTCAAGTAACCCTTTGGCTAGACTTCAGCTGCACGTAGAACATTAATGATTTTAAGTTGATCAAAGGCTGGCTACCAAGATGTCTCCCCTTAATTTCAAAAAATGGGAAAATAATTTGTTACATGATAAATGCTATTTATTGGGCAGACTAAAAGTACCTCCTAACATGGGGTACGGCTAGAAAGGGAGGGAGAGTAAATACAGACGTTAGAAGCTCAGGTCTGGCCCGCACATGTGTGGTAGCCGCTCATTCCTACCTCTGGCTGTTCAAACGTGTTGGATGAAAGCTGTCTCTTCCAGTGCGGGGGAGTGTCCCACATTTCAAATCCGGCTTTGGGACTGCCCAAGGTGTAGCTGCCACTCCACGAACTCTCAGGCCCTGCCCTGGCTAAGGGCGCACTTACCACCCACAGGGGCCTGGAGGTGTGGTCGTCCTTCAGAGGCATCTGCACCCTGTAGTCCTTGGCTCCGTATTCATCCACTTTGGTGCCGGACTCATCCACCTGCTTCCCGGCCGCCGAGGGAACCGCTTCCTGAGAGTCGTTCCCAGGGGCGTCGTCTTCATCTTCTTCCTCATCCTCGTAGTGCCGCTTCTTGGACTTCTTCTTGTCTGCAGACACCGACACAGAAGTGAGCCCAGCAGGTGCCCGGGATTCCCTCCGCACCGCCTGGCGACATTTCACCCGCGCCACGAGTCCTAGCCAAGCGCCTCCCGCATCCCGCGGGCATCGCGTCCCTCAACCGCCTCCTACCCAGCCTAGTTCGCCGGGCTGCGCCCGGGTTCGGCATCTCCCCCCACAGCGGGGCCCCGCGTGCCCGCGGGAGGGCCTGCGGGTCGGCCGCCGCCGAGAAACCCGGAGCAGCTCGGCCACAGAGCGGCGAGTGCAGGGGAGCCCGGGCGCGCCCGCGCCACGTCTCACCGCGGTCGGCCCTGTCTCTCCTGCCCATGGCAGCGGCGGCGGCAGCGCGCACAGCGGACGCCGAGGCCTCACCGCAGCGTCGGCTCTCAGAGGAACTTCCGGCTCACACAGGAAGCTCCTTCGGCGTCCACATAGGAAGTCCCGCCTCCGGGCGCCGGGCCACGTGGTGTGACCGTTCCCCGGGCCGTCTTCTCCTCTGTTCATTCCTCAAGAATTTCAGTGAAATACTGTATTTATCGAGCACCTGAGCAGTGAACAAATTAAAGGCATAGTCCTTCTGGAACTTTTCTTTCCTTTTTTTTTTTTTTGACAGAGTCTCGCTCTGTTTCCCAGGCTAGAGTGCCGTGGCGTCAGCTTAGCTCACAGCAACCTCAAACTCCTGGGCTCAAGCGATCCTCCTGCCTCAGCCTCCCAAGTGGCTGGGACTACAGGCATGCGCCACCATGCCCAGCTAATTTTTTCTGTATATATTTTTTAGTTGGCCAGATAATTTCTATTTTTAGTAGAGTTGGGGTCTGGCTGTTGCTCAGGCTGGTCTCGAACTCCCGACCTCAAGCGATCCTCCCTTGGCCTCCCAGAGTGCTAGGATTACAGGCGTGAGCCACCATGCCCGGCTGGAAGTTGCATTCTAACGGAGCGATGGGCAATAAACAAATAAATGTAGCGTTCAGTGCTCTGAGGAAGAATCAACGGGGGCTCAGGGTGACTGGCAGTGCCATTCTAAATAGAGTGGTCCCTGAATACGTCCTGAGGTGGTGTCATCTGAGCAAAGATCTCAGGAAAGTGAAGCAATGTCCTTTATAAATACCTAGGGAGGAGCAGTGCGGAGCGCACAAAAGTGAGATCCACACACGTTTGCATTTAATTAGAAACAGGGCGGCAGTGTGGCTTGAGCCGGGGCGCGGTGCAGTGCAAGCTAAACACTGGTTCTCAAAGTAGGGTCTCCTGGCTGCAAAAACATAACATGGAAACCAGTTAAAACGGGTTATAAAGGCAAATGCAACGTGTCTGGCAGCATCCCAGACCAATTGAGTAAAAAAAAAAAAAAAAAAAACTGAAGGTGGGGCCAACAACCTTGCTCTCCAGATGATTCTGATGCTCAAGGTTGAAAACTGCTGATGGAAAGCCTTGTAGGTAATGACAAAAACTTTGGGTTTTATTACAAAATGAGAAACCACAGGAGGGTTCTGAGCAGAAAAAAATGACAATCTGATTTAGTATTAAAAGATTACACTAGCTGCTTGAAGATAGACTTTACAAGGCCAAGGGCAGCTACTGCAGCAGTCCAGTTGATAAACTGGCTGGCTTTACCAGGGTGTTAGGGGTAAAGGTGATGAAAAGTGGTTCAATTCTTCATCTATTTTGTAGGTAGAGTAGATGGGATTTGCTGGCTGACTGGATATGGCAAGTGAAAGAGAGCAGTAAAGGATAACTCCAAGATTTTTGGCTTGAGCAACTTCAAAAATGATGATGTACTTGGGGAAGGTACAGGTTTGGAGAATGGTTTTGGACATATTGAGTGGGAGTGGCTGTATTAGTCTGCCATAACAAAATACCACAAACTGCATGGCTTAAACAACATACATTTATTTTCTCACAGTTCTGGAGACTATGAAATCCAAGAATAAGGTCCAGTAGGGTTTAGTTCCTGGTGAGGGCCCGCATCCTGGCTTGCAGATGGCCACCTTCTTGCTGTGTCCTTACAAGGCATAGAGATAACTCCAGTGTCTCTTCCTCTTTTCATGAGGACACCAGCGCTGTTGGATTAGGACCCCTTTTGTCCTTTTATACTTTGTTATCTCTTCACAGGCCCTATCTTCAAATAGTCACATTGGGGGTCAGGGCTTAACGTATGAATTTGGGGAAGGATGCAATTCAATCCATAGCAATGGCCTGTTAGACAATTAAATGAAGTGCCAAAAAGGAAATTGGATATGAGTCTGAAGTTCAGAGACCTAGAAATATGAATTTTGGAACTGGCAACATATCTATGGTATGGAAGCTATAGAATTGGTTGAAATTACCTAGGGAATGAATGTAGGTACAGAAAAGGTCCAAGGACTGGAGACATTTCAGAGTGAAGAACGGAAGAATGGAAGCTTAAGAAGGAATTGTTAAACAAAAAGAACCAGAACTTGAAGATTTGGATAATTTTTAGCATACTCATATTGTAAAAAATGAGAACATATGCTCTGGAGAAAATACTAAGGATGTGGCTGGACAGCCATTTATTTGCAAGAGATTAGGTATGTGGCTTATAGATCCAATCAACCATCTCAGCAGAAGATGTCAGTCCCTGACAGTTTGGACTGAAGAGGCAGAGATGACATGAAATGAAGGCAGGCTGTTGGACTTCTGGGATTCTACAGGTAGGAAAGGGATCATAGGGCAGTAGAGATCAGTGTGACTGCTTCTGCCATCACAGGCCTCCTTGGGCCATCTCCTTAGTTCTGAGGGCCACAGCCCCAGTAAGTCCTGAGAACAGAGCATCAAGCCAATGGGAATTATTCTCAAGCCTTAGAAGCTAATGTAATTTTCCCTGCTTTCAGACTTGCTTGGGACCTGCAGGTCTTTTTTCGTTCCTATTTCTCCCTTCTGGAAGGGAATGTCTATTCTCTGCCTGTCCCACCATTGTAATTTGGAAGCAGGCAACTTGCCTGGTTTCACAGGTTCACAGAGAGGAATTTTGCTCCAACATGAACCATACCAAGTCTCAACCATAATTGTTTTTGATGATTTAGATGAGATTTGAGCTGATATGAGTTGATGCTAGAATGACGAACTTCTAGGGATATTGAGATGGGGTGAATATATTTTGCATGTGGGAAGGATATGAAGTTCTAGGGGCCAGAGGACAGACAGCTATGGCTCAAATTGTGCCCCCCTTAAAAAAGATATTTTGAAATCCTACCCCTGGTACTTCAGAATGTGATCTTAATTGGAAATAGGGTCTTTACAGAGGTAATCGAGTTAAAGTGAGGTCATTAGGGTGAGCTCTAATCCAATGACTGGTGTCGTTATAAAAAGGGAAACACACACAGGAGAACACCACATAATGATAAAGCAGAGATTGGAGAGATGCTGCTACAGCCCTGTGGACACCTTGATTTCAGACTTAGCATCCAGAACTGTGAGAAAATAAATTTGTTATTATAAGCCACCTAGTTTGTGGTACTTCACTACCATAGCCCTCACTGTTGGACATTTAGACTTTGAATTTTGAGCTTTTTTTTTTTTTTTGAGACAGAGTCTCACTCTGTTGCCCGGGCTAGAGTGCTGTGGCATCAGCCTCGCTCACAGCAACCTCAAACTCCTGGGCTCAAGCAATCCTCTTGCCTCAGCCTCCCGAGTAGCTGGGACTATAGGCATGTGCCACCATGCCCGGCTAATTTTTTCTATATATATTTAGCTGTCCAGATCATTTCTTTCTATTTTTAGTAGAGACGGGGTCTCGCTCTTGCTCAGGCTGGTCTCGAACTCCTGACCTCGAGTGATCCACCTGCCTCGGCCTCCCAGAGTGCTAGAATTACAGGCGTGAGCCACCGCACCCGGCCTGAATTTTGAGCTTTTATGGGTACACCATGCCACATTCACAATCATTTTCAAAGGATTCCTAGCTATTAAATTGCTACGTCACAGGATATACAAGATTCTGAGGCTACTGACTTGCATTGTTAAATTGTCCTCTATATGAAAGTATTAATCTAAATTATCTCCAATACCATGTGAGAGACCATTCCTCATACTCAGTAGGTAAGATAGTAAGGCTGTGTTTGCTTTTAATCACCAGGAAGTTCTGATTTGGGTAATCAAGATGTCCAAGGATATACTAGAGCAAGTTGGGGAGAACATTATAGACTTATTAATAGATACTGGAAATACTTGGTTTAGTTTCAATATTTCTAGATCAGTGTGCACTTTGTCTCCTGGACAGTGATTAACTCAAGCAAGAGGGGACAACTGCAACTACACAGTGTCCAAGAACAGATCTGGACAAACCAATCACAGTGGAAATAAATATCAGCTTTATTAACACTCAAAGTGCCATTCATTTATATTCATTCCATAGTCCAGAAGGTTACTTAGAGTAAGCCTTTGCACCACAATCTTTCCAAAAAATGAACATGTAAGAAAAAGCAATTTTCATTGTGCTAATTATTGCAGGCCTTCATGCACGTAAATCTAAACAAAGATGTGTGCCAACAATATACAAATTTCCATATAAACAAATCATTGATCACTAACAAAATATAAACATGGTTTCTTTTATATTAGATTAAAAAAAAGCTCTTTATCAGCAAGAAAAAACAAGTACATAGAAATTATAAAACTCAGAAATTTTATACATTTTTACAAGCACAATTTTGAATGAACAACTCAAAATCAAAATGTGCATGAAATGTGGCACATACCACACTATTTCTGGCTTCTGGTAGGTTCTTCTAATCACCCCAATTCCTTTTAACATAATAAGCTTAGTGACATTCAACTTCAACAGAGGACTTTATTCCTAACGTGAATAATTTTACACGGTACCGCATATTAAAAAGGTTTTCTTTAAGTACAATAACATTGTCAGATTGGAAATTTAGTTTCCAATTCTTTTTCTGCCAGTTACTTAAAACACACAGTACAGTATAAAGACACAATAATGTATGTTTGGACATTTCTAAACCAATTTCTAGTCAATTACAGAGAATCACAATATGCCAATGTATTGTTTTATAAACTGAGTTTGACCTTGCCTAGTAAGGGAAAAGCTAAAAGTTGAAATCTTTTGGAGTAGAATAAAGGAAATACTCAAAAACAACAGGACAGGCCAACAGCAACTAGAGATATAAAATCTTGACATCTCTTCAAACAATTTAGTTTCTCACATTTTTTCATAGCTCTGAGAATTCAAAGGCCATTTTAGTGGACAGTGTGTTTTTGCTACTGCTAAAAAAAAATTTATTTTTCTCTTAATTTGCATTTCATAGAATTCTCAAAAGAGAATTCAATGCTTTTCCTTGCAACAGTATTTTAACTGAGCTCTAAGTACAATTTGTGTCCAATTCTGGAAATACAAATACATTTCGAATGATTAAAAACAAAATTAAAAAAATATTTTTGATCAGCCAGCTGAAAATATATTTATATAGTAAATAATCTCTCAGAAAGCTTTTATATATATTTAATTATCCTAACTAAATAGTACCCTTATAAAACAAGTTCATAAAAATGTAGAAATGAAATGAAAATAAGAACTTACTGGGATATATACATGTGCCTACAGACAGAAAAAGACATCTCCACACAAACACACATCCCCTGATACAGAGTTACAAAGCATACTTTCAACTTAGTAATGGATTTTAGAACACATTATAAAATTAGAAAGTAATGTTGAACTCCTGAGTTCTTCAAAAAAGATAGAACCATAGATAAGTATACTTTGTAAAAGCAAGAAGGTCCATTTAAGTCAGTAATAGCAGTGCAGTAACGGATGGCTACATCTTGAAAGAAGTTAAAACACAGAGACACGGACAGTAGTTCAATGCACGCATTCATGATACTCATACACTCATTAACAATTATTGGTCATAGTAGTAAATCAGTGTACAAATTAAACATTTCCCAAAATGTGCAAAAAAGTCAATCTTAATAGGAAAAAAACCCTTTGTACATAATTATAAACTTCCCAGCATTCAACTGAGATTAAAAACGTTTACAGAGAGAAACCAATAGGTTAAATATAGAGAATTTAATGGCTACATTTAAAAACATACATTAAGTCAAAGGGTAAATTTACAAATTGATAATCATAGTTTGCAACAATTAAAAGTTTATTCTCAAATTTATCCAAGTTTACTTTATTTACAATGACTAAAAAGAATCATGAGAAATGTCAGAGATGTCAGACATTAAAAGTATTTTTGGTATTAACTCTTATAATATTTCAGAATGTTGGGTAGAAAATTTTAAAACCAATAGCAATAGAAAAAATGTAAACCTTTCACTTACTAAGATTGCATTAAAACAATTGTTTGTTTTTAAAGAAGTATTCTTATCCTTAGACACTGTACTTTCAATTGGATAGAGTATATTGCAAGGGTTTGGCCCACTTCCTTTTGCCCATAAGCCTTTCCAGCTCAAAGGTTCCCACTAGTCCTCCCTTCTTATTCCAGGTGGAAAACAATCTTTGGAATAATATGTCAAATCCATTTTGTAGTCTAAGTACCTAATAGAGTTTAAGATGTAATTTTGTCACTTCTCTCTCCCCTCCAAGTAATGCTAATGCTAAAACCATCATTAGTTACATATGCTTTTAAAAAATAAATTCTAAAAAAATATAAATAATTGAACACAAAAGTGCTTTTCAGTACAGTCATGAACTTTACTGTTCTCAACTGGCATTAAGGGATTCAGAAATCCTTATTTGGGGACAAATCCTGCACATTACTGGAGAGCAGACACTTCCTTATGTTCCAAAATGTCTATGGCACAAAGCAGAGGTCAGTAACCTACTTTTCTTCACAGCTTTGCTGAAATGCCCCTCAAGTCAAACATAAGTTCATAAACGTTAAGACACTAGGAAGAAAGTACGCCACCAACCTGAGGCATCAGGTGTATCTATATCAATGTGTATCTATGTGCACCTATGGTCAAGTGACGTTAATAAGATTGGCACGTGTACAAGCTTAAGTTTGTAATGTCTATATAGTTCCTTAATAGAAGTAAATTCTGCATGTCTAAATGCAAACACTGAGCACCTGTCCTTTTCCTTAAAGGATAGACTGGCATATAAATTCTACTAGTACCTGCTTTATCATTTTTATACTATTAGCTTACAAGAGGGTAGAAGTAACAGTGCTAATAATTTTGGCTATGAGTGCAGGGAATATAAAAGCTTTGGTTTAAAGTGATTCTGATAATACAGAGTGTGTTACAAACAAGAAGTCATTAGGCAGAGGGAATAATACTACTCACTAATTTAATGCTTTTGCTGTTATTAACAAAAATACCATATGACTGTCAATTAAAATGCACAATTATGAAAAATATGAAGAATTATGTAAGAGACTGTGTACAGGCAACAGATAAAATTTATTCTTTTCTTACTGTAGCTTAGACTCCTCCTTTACCCTTCTGAAGCTCAGCCTTTATGCTTGCACTACCGCTGAGAAAAGAATCTCTAGGTTCCCCTGAGAGCTCATAACCATCTACTGCTCTTAAAGGTGAGCATGGGAAACGGGGAGTGCCCGATACTTCCCACACCTGTCTATCATGGTATCCCATCCAGACCATGGCAGAAGTCAAAGCCAAGCTAAAGACGACTAGGAAGTAGGAGCAGTGGCTTCACGGCACACCTTCCCTAGCCAACCAAAAAGAGGTAAAAGAAAATTTCCTTTTGAATACTTGGTAAACTAAGGAAGCTTGTTTTGATAATGTCTGGCAGAATTTCTGTTTCAAAGAGTTCATGAAGAACTGTGTAAAATCAACTACTTCCTACTTAAGAATTATATATAAGCTTATTATTATACACACACACACAAACTGAATTTTAATCTACTTTTAGCAACCAAGAGCATGGCAATTTACAGTAAATACTTTTATTAAACACTCATTAGTACTAGCTACTCGTGGAAAATGTACTGGCATTCCTACCCAAGGATGATTACAACTATCCATTATCAAAAGGTCATATATTTTTGAGTTGTTCTTCCAAAAACAGAGACTGATCTAATTGAACACTCACACCACCTTTCCCTACTTCCTTCCTACCCCTGCTCCAACTCTAAACACCACACACAAACACACACAAACACACACTTTACAGAAAAGTAAGCTAGAGTATTAGTCAAAACATTAGCTAAAAAGTTAGGATTAGAATTCGCTATCCCTGGATTTCTTGCTCATTGCTCTAAGCCTCACTGCCTCAACATTTGTAAACTATTTGAACGACTTCTTTAGGGCAAAAACAACCACGCTAACTCTGCTGTGAAAATCACAACTGAACTATGATATATAAAGAACTTGGCCAGTGCCAACATTGATTGAAAGTCAACCTGGAAAACAATTTACTATGTCTCTTTAGAATGAGAATACCTCTTTCTATGTTAGGAATTCACATCTAGTGGAGACTGCAGTGCATCTATCACACACAAATGCTAAAGTTTCTCTCCTAACGTTACAAAACAATAAATAAATAAAAAAGGAGGTAGAAAAGGGTAGGAGGAGGAAGCAGGCATTAAGAAATGTTTTAAGGGCCAATACACAGCCTAAGGCCAAATGAAGTCATGAAGCCTACTGATTTTGGAAAAATCTTCACTTTGATGGGTAACGAATTATTATTAATACAAAATAAAATTAAGGCATACAGAGAAAAAGGCACTACTAAAAATTAACAATTGAATTGCTTTTCATTAACATTTAACCGATCTTCAAATAAATATGAACATTACATTTGTAACAAAGGCCAAACTTAAAACAATATGGTTGAAAAGAAATTGTCCTGATCTTAACATAAATAACACTGTTGACAGAGTTCAGTTTCTATCAAATGTTTTGGGTATTTTCACAATTTAGACCAAAAGAAAACATTTTTTTTCTTTAAAAGAGAACTCTGGGGGAAAAAATGCTGTTATGGAATAAATGCTCCCCATCACTGGAACTGTCTGAGTAGAGGCTGGTTTACAGTAAGAGGGGGTCCTGAGAGAGAGGCTGTGTGACCGGGGCAAGGGGAAGTCCCCCAATTTGAGGATACCTTTACTCTATTCCTGGTTGTTAATGACATTTCAGTTTATAACAGCCAATAACTATCCCAAATTGTTTTTCCCTTACTTCATAAAAAAATAATCATAACATTTTAAAACATCACTGCTGAACTTTCAGAGTTGGGGTATGCCATAAAGTAACTGTGCCCATATTCCTCCTAGACTGTCACCTCCTCAAGAGTGTTAATTTAGTACCTGATACAGTAAGTCAAAATTATTGAATGAGCAAATGAAAAAGATTCATTTGGTTTATGAAAAGGATAGATTTGTACACTTGATTGACAACGGGTGATTTTTTCATCAAGGTATGGGTTCCTAGACCCCAAATGAAATCATTGGCACAGCGCTTTGCCATGGACCAAGGAATCTCCATTTGGCTTGGTTATCCTGCTAAACAATTCACATTTGACTTTACTTTCTTTGTAATTTCACTTATTTTCTAACAACTCCATCTCAGAAACACTAGAGAGCAAACCTATGACATATATAAGAGCTGGAGCAGCAGAAAGCTAAAGAAATAGTTTCACTTTTTTGCTGTAGTTTCTACTGGGAATAAGATAAAGACTCTCTCAAGTGAAAGCCAATTCAACTTACTCTGAAATCAAAGTTTTAACTTTTCTTTCACAGTTCAGCAAGTGTATTAATATATCAATTTTTATAAGCATTATGGGTTACTGTGCCTTTTAAAACTCTGTAAGGCAATAGTCATTTTTTTTTAAGTTAGAAAGATGTTGTGTAAACAAGTGCTGAAAATTTTCAAGATATTCATACTGAAATTTTCAGTCTGTATACTTTTAAATACATTTTAAAGAATTACCAATTGAAATTTCTATTAGTCATTATGATATTTCTCAACCCTTTTATTTGATACATTTTGTTTGCAATGTAAAAGATCTTACATTTGGTCCAAGCCTAAGTCATGCCAGTTTGAATCTCTCAAGGCCTAAGTAGAAAGATATTTCCTGAAAAGCATATATAAGACTGCTAGTGTATCTTCTCCAGCACCAAAAAGTCTGCCACTGTCAAAGCAGAATGCATTTTAAAGGCACAAAGTCAGCAGTCTAGCCATTTTAAGCCTCAGCAAAGAAACATTACAGTATAGAAGAATCAGTTGTGCATTTAGAAACAAAATACATTTAGAGTAATCCTAAAAAGTTCAAATTTCATTTGTTGATCCATACCATTATTTGAAAGAAGAAAAAAACGGAGTGTTATATTTAACGTCCCCTGATAGAGGTGTTTCCTTTCAAAACTTTCTTTTTTTTAATTTACTTTTGGTCTTCCATACCCGCACCCCCACCTTCAAGCTTTTTTGTTCTAGTAGTTTTTACATATATTAACTTTTATTGTGGTTTTTGGTACCTTCACAACTTGTTTGAAATAAATTCACATCATATTTTATATAATAAATCTGTAAACTGTTAGTCTATTTTTAAGTCTTTACATAAAGAACATTACTTTCTCATAGTTAATATTTTTCTTATAAAGCAAAGGCCCTCTGCAGCAGTGTTAAAGTAGTAGTTTCTTTTCAAGTGCCTTTATTTTCTATAGCATTTAGAAAAGAAAAAGGAGACTGAAAAAAGCAGACAGTTTTGCTTTGGGTTCCACAGTCTCCCCCAATTTCTCTAAAGAGCATTTGTGTCATATTCTGCACTGCTGGTTACCCTGACAGACCAAAAATGAGCCAAAGGGAAATCACAACCACACAAGACAAAGATATGAAGAAAAAGCCCACTGGTCCAGAGACCATGATCTTGCTCAAGTAGAAAAGACACTCTCACTCATAAAAGATAATGAAATTATAATAGATCCACACACTTGGGGATTATGTTTCTAGCACAAGATTTGGCAGTTGATTTACCAAGGTGGGGGCAGCTAATTCATGCTCTTCTTTGCAAGCTGCTTCATTTGATTTGCAGATACAGGAGAAGCATTGACAACTAATTTTGTGCTTTGACTTCTCAGACAACCTAGTGGAATTTCAAATATTCCTACAGGGAATGCCAGGTAAGACCTTGATACAGTAAACCAAGATCTACCTAACTTCAGAAACAAAGTATAAAGAGTCCCTAAATGAGCGTAACTTTTGGCAGAAAATAAGAATATCTGAGTCCCCTATGAGTCCCATGACAGGCATCACATTTAGGGCCTCCAAGAAGACTTATTTTCTAGATCTTTAAAAATAAAGTACCTAGCACTTGCTTTAATATGCTGAAAAAATTGCAGGTGGCCAAATTATTATCTTCATGTTTTTTAATAGTACAATTCCATTAGAGATAGTGGGACCTTTCCCAGCTGTCTTGTTCCATTTAATGTCCTTGCTCTTACTGGATACATTATACTAGAAATAGCTGGCAGTTTCTGAACCTTTCTGTTAGTAGTTAATACTTTGTTTTGATATGCTTTTCTTTGCCCAAAATTATGAACTGACTTTTAAGGAAAGACTATATACAGATGGCAGAGTTCAAAAAGCTCAATGTTCAAATTCATTTTGTTTCTAAAATGGAAGAGTTACTGATTTGGGTGCAATATGAAGCTGGTAAAGAAGTGATTCCTGTTTGCTGTTTGTTGAGATCATTCATCCTTGACTTAAAGTAGTGGTATCTGCTCTTGTAAAACGCTCACTTTGCATGTATCACTTTCTCTTTGAAATTTACTTTTTTACATTTACTGCTTTATAAATTTCTGTTTTCAGTTTATAACTGGGACTGGTCTTTACATCAGTTAGAGACCTCAGCACTTTTGACATTTGGGGCAGAATAATTCCCGGGGCAGAGTGCTTTCCTTGTGTAGTCTATTTAGCAGCATCCCTGGCCTCTACCCATTAGATGCCAGTAGTATCCTCCCAGTTGTGACAACCAAAAACATTTCCAGGAATTGCCAGATGCCAAGTGAAATTATCCTTGCTCCACTGTTTTACATGATATCTGGTTTTCTGAGGTGTTTTAGTATTCTATGATGCCAAGAACAAAAGTTTCATCTCATGACACTCACTAGCTTTAAACACAGGGATACTCTTGGCTGAACTCTTAGTTCCTAAAGAGTGTTAATTATGGGGAATTAGGAGCTAAAAATAGGAAGAAAGTATCCATGATTTTGATTATTTTTCCATTCCTTCAATTTTGGGACTTTCCCTCTCATAATTTAAAATACACAAAACTTTTTTTTCATTATTTCTGTTGACTAGCAAACGTGGTCTCCTCTACTGCTCGCATATTTAATGAGAACACTATCCTTTCATCTTTTACTTGAATTTGCTCATTGACTTTAAAATAAAATAGTATTCTTTTAAGCAGAAAGCTATCCCTCATGGTTTACAGATTCCAGTAACATGGATCTATTATAGTGTTTGCTTATTATACTGGTTAGGATTAACAAACATACCTTTTAGAGATTCATATCTTCTATCAAGATTTCTACTGAGCAAAAAGCTTGGTAGACAGAGGTTAGGATCTAAAGAATACAGATATAAGAAGGAACCTATATTCTTTAAGTTGAGTACCTACCCTAAACTCAAGTTTAGGGCTCAATCCCACAAATGAGGATCTATTTTAAATACTAGCACTAAAAACTACAAATTATACATCATTTTCTTCTTATTTTCCAGGTCTCCCCATCACCACCAATATGTCAGTGATATAGGGAAAGATTCTACAATCTTTAGGTATTCCAAATGATTTGTTTTTACTAAAAAGAGTGACTATGTACTAAAGTGCTTTATCTCTCTGAACCACATCAGTACATTATAAAAATTAAAAAAAAAAAAGAAGTTTCAAGTTCTTGTAAGGGAAAAAAAGATTAAATATAAAAAATTTAGGTTACTATTATTATTAAACAAATTTAACCAAGAATCAAGAGAAATACTTTCCCTCTTGTCTTTTTTTCTCCCCCATCTCTCTTTTTTTATAAAAAAGAAAAGTGCAGTCAGAGAGAAGGTGAATGAATAGATGGGAGCTGGGCAGAGGCACAGGAGAGGTTACTGGCTGCTAGTGATAATGCACAAACATGTGCCTCAAGAGTTCATCAGCGGAAGGTCTCAGTTTGGCCTCTACAAAAATCCGTTTGAGGAAATCTCGAGTATGGTCTGAGACATGAGGTGGCAGCTTTGGGTTTGTTGGCTGAGTGGCGATTTTAAAGATGGCAGCCATTGCTTCAAACTCGGCCCAAGGTGGCTTTTCAGTTAGCATTTCTACCACAGTACACGCTACGCTCCTAAAAAGAAATACAACACAAACAATATCACCATAAAAGAAAGCTAGTTAGCTAGAAAATGAGAAAGAGGAGTGTTTAAATATGACTTGATTTCAAGTTTAAAGTTTCATTGAAAAGTTGTAATTACATAAAACTGTAACTAATATATAAAAATCAATGAAAATACACCACAATTTAATGACTGTCACTTAAATGGTTAGGCAAAGAACATTATTCATTTTATTACTTATGTTTTATATAATTATTCATTTTATTATTTTTGTTTTGTAACCGGACATTAAAAATAATTTTTGTCTTTATCTTACAAAGAATACAAGCAATAGAAATTTCTGCCATCAGGTATCTAAAATGAATGTCTATTAAAATCTTTTCTAAGTGGGAAGCAGAAAATGGCCACTTTATATTCTAACTTAAAATTATTAAGCAATTAAAGATTAACTGAATTATAAAACACTGACAAAGATTACTTTTAAAGTTCTTTAGGGAAATAAGATAGCTTTTTAATGTTACGGTTTGCTTAGGACCTAGAGAAGGGAAGATAGATTCAAGGACTCTAAATATTTAGTCAATTATAAGCCTCAAGGAGACATAATTAAAATGGTGTTAATTCTTGCAATTCTTACATCCTATTTCAGAAGTACAAAAGACAATTTAAATCTGGCTTGGTAATTTCAATCCTGGATGGAAATACATAAGAAGGCAGGTAGTCTTCAGGCAAACCTAATATCAAAACCTACCAGATATCTGCTTTTCTGCCATATCCTTCTCCACTGATCACTTCAGGGCTCATCCAGTATGGTGTGCCTGTGACGGACTTCATTCCTGTCCCCGACAGACAGATGGTCTGAAGTCGTTTGCTGGCCCCAAAATCTCCCAGTTTGACATTGCCTGTTGAATCTCGCAGAATATTGGCACCTAAAAATGATAGCCTAATTTCATTAATTTTATTGGCACTCTGGAATATAATATAAAAGAACAGCAGCAGAGAATGACTTAGTATACTCTTCAATCTGTCTCCTAAATGAGGGTGCCTTTCATCCTCCAAGCAGTACCTGGCATAACGCCACTCACACAGTGGGTGCTCACAAGGATATGCTACATAAACACTGAACTTGTAGTCAGTTGTGTGTGCTTCAGGTCCTAAGAAGGTTCTGCCACTGAAAAGGACTGGTACAGGTTGGAGGTGAGGGTGAACAAGAGGAGAAAGACGGAAAGGGCTAAGAACAAAGCTCAGTGAAGGATTAGGAAAGCAAAAACAGGCTCTTGGCCCCCAGTTCTCTGTCAAAGCAAAAAGTCCATGGCTGAAGCTTACTTCCCTGAGAAGCCAGCATCTCAGGGGCTTCCTGAGGGACCTTCACAATCAGAAACTTCTAGCTTCCCCCCGCCCCCAATGATTTGCTTTATATTCTTTTTCTTTTTTTTTTTTGAGACAGAGTCTCACTCCGTTGCCCAAGCTAGAGTGCCATGGCATCAGCGTAGCTCACAGCAGCCTCAAACTCCTGGGCTTAAGCAATCCTTCTCCCTCAGCCTCCCGAGTAGCTGGGACTACAGGCATGCGCCACCATGCCCGGCTAATTTTTTTCTATATATATTTTTAGCTGTCCAGATCATTTCTTTCTATTTTTAGTAGAGACGGGGTCTCGCTCTTGCTCAGGCTGGTCTCAAACTCCTGAGCTCGAGTGATCCTCCCGCTTCGGCCTCCCATCAATTTTTAATATTTTAAATGTCTTATAAGCAACCTTTGAGCTTGTCATCTGTTTTAAAATTTCTTTTATTTTTATAAGTTCTAATAATATAACTTTTAAATTCAGACAGCTTCAGATTTACAGAATAATTGCAAAGACAGTACAGAAGAGTTCCCATATACCCCCACACCCAGTTTCCATATTATTAAGATCTTAAAATAGTATGGTACATTTGTCACAATTAGTGAACCAATATTAATCCATCATCATTAACTAAGGTCATACTTTATTCAGATTTCCTCAGTTTTTCCCTAATGTCCTTTTTCTATTCCATGATCCCCACACTACATTTAGTCATCATGTCTCCTTAGGATCCTCTTGGGTATGACACTTTCTCAGACTTTCCTTGTTTTTAATGACTTTGACATTTCTGAGGAGTCAGGTTTTTATAGAATATCCCTCAATTAGGATTTGTCTCATGTTTTTCTCATGTTATATTAGACTGGGGTTGTAAGTTTTGGGGAGGAATGTGAGAAGTGCCATTCTCATCACATGGTATTCAGGCACATACTGCCAACATCACTGTTGGTGTTACTCTCATCACCTGGCTTGAGGTAGTGTTCATCAGGTTTTCACTGTAAAGCCAATCTCCCGCCTTGGCCCCACTTTCCATACTGTACTCTCTGGAAGAAATTCACCATGCACAACCCACAATTAAGGAGTAGAGAGTTATGCTCCAGGCTGAGTAGCTACATAAATTACTTGGAATTATTCTGTAGGAGAGATTTGGGTCCCTTCTCCCCTTTATTTATTAAATCATTCATTTATATCACTATGGACCCATATTTATTTTACACTTTGGGTTATAATCCAACACTTTTATTTTGCTGCTCAAATTGTATCAGCTTTGGCCATTGGGAGCTCTTTCCACTGGCTCCTATGTCCCCTTGCCATATCCCATCATTGTGTTTTTGCTTTTTGGGGTGTTTTTGAACACTTTCTTACTTTCTGGCACTAGAAGATGCTCCAGGCTCACCTTGTATATTTTATGCACCAGTCCTGGAATCAGCCATTTCCCTTTTAGTGGAGAAGGGTATCAAAAACCAAGATCCAAGATCTGCACACCAGGGTCATTTGGTTTTTATTCTCTATTTTCCCCTGTCTTTTGGGGGAGACTATAAGTCTAGTTTCTGCCTTTTATAAATTATTTCTCTTCTCATTTTTAACTTTTCCTATAAACTATTCTCTAATAAGCCATTAATTTTATTACCTAATTTTAATTTTTAAATTTTACTTCAATTCTTATTAAGTCTTCCATAACCTTAACCATATTTTACATTAAAAAAGATTCTTCCCTTTTGTATTAGTATCTCTAGTAAAATATATACATACATATGTTTTGTCCTCTTACCATTTTTTAAAAAAATGATCTCCAAGAACAAATGAGGAAAATCTACATTATAGACTAGAGAGGACAAAGACTTTCAACCCCTATTATGAGCTTTTGTACTTGTCTTTCTGTTCTCCCAGAAAATTCCCCAGCCTAGTCAGTGATGTTTCTCTAAAGCTTCTATGCAGGGGCAAGTCCAGGACCCATTCTCTGTATACCTTAAGCCTAAATTTGCCACAGTACTAGTGAGTCTCTAAAATAGCACTGCTTATTTAACATCTCTACTGTCTCTTACAGGAGGACTGTCAAAAAAGCCACTGTCTCTAAAATATTTAACCAGTGGAGGGACAACAAATAAGCCAGTTTTTATTCACAACAGAGATATGAACAGGGAAGAACAGTCTCAGGAGGTCAAAGATAGGGAGAGAGGAATCACCAATGCTGAACCAATGCTGGAGGCTTGATCAGATTCAGGTTCCATTTTGGGGGTTGGAGTGTGGAACAGAACTGGATAGATGATATTATATTCTAGACTGTCTCTATTTTAGTGATGTCAGCAGCTACTAATGTTTAATGCCTTTATCTATTAGTTCATTATTCCTTCTTCACTTGTTAGCCAAAATACTTCTACAAAGATAAGTTTCTTTTCGTCCACTATCCGGTCTTCTGTGGTATAGTTCGTTTAAAAAAAAAACAAAAAAGGCAGAATAGAGGAAGAACTAGCTTTTGAAGTAAGCTGGGTCCCCAGCAATAATGATCCATTCATTTTCATCTTAAGTTTCATTAAACTCATGGGTTTAAACTTAAAACCAATCAACTATCTTCCTTTCTCTTACCAGTTAAAAGTTGCTCATAAAAATTTGGGAAATATAGAAAAAGTCAAAAGTCTGCAGAAGAAAACAATTATCACTCATCTTGCCATTTGGTGATGAGTACTGTTAATCATACGGAAATTTTCCTTCCAAGTCATACCTGATTTTTACAAACTTGAGATCACATTGCACATTGAATTTTTTATCTTATGTTTTCCCCTTATCAATATATTTGCCCTATAATGTTTTAAAATCAGCTTGCTTCCAACCTTGTCATTTGACCAGGACAGTTCATCACTCTTTCTGGCAAGGTTAGAAGATCCACAAAGGGGGTAGCTCCCTCAGCTCCACTGCCTTGCCTCATTCTGGTGGCTAAGGAGAAGCTGGCTTGAACACAGATTATTCCTAATAGAATTAATTTCTCTAGGAGGTTCTTTAAGCTATCAGGTTTTGTACTTAACAACTGAAGTCTGCCTAAGGTAGGTAGATCATGAACCATGTTCCCATCCTTTCGCACTCCCCATTCTGGTATATGTGATCTGGCTCAGGCATTCTGCAGATTCTGCTCTGTCACTAGGAACTGGTTAGGAATGTTCTCCTTGGCCCGAATAAAGCCTCAGTCAGGATGTGCCACAACACAGGAAAGAAGCAAAAGCCTGAGAGCTCTTAAGAGCCTACAGCAAGACTCTATGAATAATACATTTATACACACACACACTCTCTCTCACAGTTATGTGTTGCTTAATGACTGGGATATGTTCCGAAAAATGAGTCATTAGGCGATTCTGTCGCACAAACATCATACAGGGCACTAACCGACTACATATCTAGGCTATATGGTATAGTCATCATTGTATATGTGGTCCATCACTGACTAAAATGTCATTATGTAGCACATGACTATATGTCTATCTATTCTTTTTCTTTTTTTTTTTTTTGAGACAGAGTCTCACTTTGTTGCCCGGGCTAGAGTGAGTGCCGTGGCGTCAGCCTAGCTCACAGCAACCTCAAACTCCTGGGCTTAAGCGATCCTCCTGCCTCAGCCTCCCGAGTAGCTGGGACTACAGGCATGACCCACCATGCCCGGCTAATTTTTTCTATATATATTTTTAGTTGGCCAGATAATTTCTTTCTATTTTTAGTAGAGACGGGGTCTCGCTCAGGCTGGTCTCAAACTCCTGACCTCGAACGATCCAACCGCCTCGGCCTCCCAGAGGGCTAGGATTACAGGCGTGAGCCACCGCGCCCGGCCTATTCTTTTTCTTGATGAATGGATAGAGTGGTTTCTAAACTTGGAGTCACAACCCAGTTTTTTACAGAACCAAACCCCCAGGTACGCTTTACAATATACAGCTTTAAGCACTCTCAAATTTTACACCTCTCCACCACTCACTTTTGTGTCATTTCATGCATTTACTTACATACTTGATCCCTGAAAACAGATGTGTTTTTGAGTTTTAAAAAGTGAGTTTAACTGAGTTGGAGTTCATCAAAGCTCAGTTTTGGGCCTTTGCTTCCCTCCTTTTTATTCTTTCCCTAGGTAATGAAATCCATTCCCCTGAATTTACATATGACCTCAAGACAAAGTATGTCATCACTGTAGCTAACTTTTGAAAGCTTTCTAAGTATCAGGAACTGTTTTAAGCATATTAGATGCATTAATTCATTTAATCCTTACAAGAATCCTATGAGCTGGATACTGTTATCTCCCTATTTAAGAATGAGGAACTGAGGCAGCACAGAGAGATTAAGTAACTTGTTGAAGGCCACGCAGTTCACGACCTTATCAAGGCCTGAATTTGAATCAAGCCATCTAGTAGCAGAGGCCCTACTCATAACTACTCTATTCTAATGCCCATGCAATATGTATGAAAACTGGGCTTACATGTATGGTCTCTTAAACTTTATTGATTCTGCGAACCCCCCCAGTGGAGCTATCCATTTGTGGAGACCTGAACATCGAATTGGTCTCATGGAACATAGACAGAGTCCATGAGAAAGCAAGAGAACTGTTTCTCTGTGGTATTTTAAAGGCAGATTAATTTACATGTTAAATGTTTTAACCATATCACTTGTTTCATTGACATTCACAAAAAACTATCTACTTAAAATAAAAAATACGTCATTACTTACCTTTGATATCTCTGTGGACAATCATATTACTGTGCAAATAATGGACACCCTCCAGAATCTGACGGGTGTATTTTCTAGTCACATTCTCAGTAAGAGCTCCATATGCTTTTAATTGGTCCTTAATTGAACCCTAAAATAAAAGAGAACAACAAAAGAACCTATTGTATGGTTTGAAATGAAAACCACTATTAAAGCTTTATTTTTAAGAGAGTCCTCTTCATAACTAGGAGGTTATCTAGTTGGAGAGGGCAGGAATTCTCAGTAAAAACATACTATGCCATGCAATTGAACATAAAAGTCACCTGTATTTCCTGACAAGAACTGTGGAAGAGTATGGGTTACAGCTGAAGGAAGCCTTTAAAAACTATGTTTTGACGGATATTCTTGTTTATATTACTATGTTGGTTCTAACTACCTCCTATCCTATTCTTTGCAATCCTGTTTTTAAAAATTCTCCAATACTTTTATCTGGCTTTTTTTGCCCTGAATATACTTTTGTTTTTCCTACTCGCTCATATAAGCATGTCGTACTTGAATTTTATTTTATTCTTACTGTTTTTAAATAGTGTTTTATTGACATCTGCTGATTTCTCAAGAGAAAAAATGAGTGATTAAAAAATCAGAACACATATGAGATTTTTAAAGTTTCTCCCTTATGTACTCAACACTCTAGTTCAAAACATGAGAAAATAAAGAGGAATTTCAAATTTTCTTAATCGTTTTTTAGGGCAGGATGAGGTGCCACCTCTGAGGATGCTGAATCAGTAAGAGGTGAGAAATAGGCACTTGGATTTTGAAAAAGTTTCCCTAATGATTCCAATGTGCAAGCTGATTAATAATCACCCACTTAATTTAAAGATGGAAATAGAATGCTTCCTGAGGGACAAATAATTTTTTCAACAAGAAAATATATCCAAATGTTTTTGCCTTTCCTTGAATTTTGGTAAACTATGTACTCTGTCATATGAAAGTAGATCCTAGATTTTACAGATTTAACCATTTGTCATCTCCACCATTCACAAGCCATTGCAGTTTGCAATTCTGTAGACCCAAACTTGCAAACACACATGTGGAAAGTCTTAGGCATCGAGTGTGCCCAGTCAACCACTCACTCCTACAATTCAGCATGTCTTGTTTGTTCATAGTCTACTTACCATGTCTCTACTTGCAGTAATACACAGAATAACTCTGCTAGAACTGAACTTTCCAAACGAAAAGGCCAAAAAAATACTTGCAGGCTGCAAATGGGTGATGGAGTCATGGATCCTCTGGGCAGCTGTGTCAGTGGCCTATGGCTGCTAATAGCTCCCTCAGCATAATGTGTTTACCTCTGTGTACTATAAAAATGTTAACTTCTTCACTGCACACAACTGAAACAAGTTGAGAAGCACTGTGCCAGCTAAAAATGGAGTGTGGGGGGGGGAGAGAGAGAGAGAGAGAGAGAAAGAGAGAGAAGAAGAGAGAAAGGCAGAGAGAAAGAATAACAGAGAGAAGCCAGTCCAGGCACTGAAAATAAAAGAAAGTTATGGTTCTAAGTCTGAAAGTAGTTCTAGATAAACTAAGGAATGGAATGCTAAATTTGGGAAAACTGAAGAATGAAATGATAATTTTCACAGGGCTTGAGTCTAGGGCACAAAGGGGCCCATCACACTAAATTTAAGGAGAGAAATTACGTAGTATCATTCACAAACTGAGGATTCAGCAAAGTCTAGGAACATATGTATGTCCAGCAACTGCCATGGGCTTGCCATATGTTGTATAATTCATTTGGATTTTCAATGAGCTATTATTAATTTAATAACATGCTTTTCAAATTCAAGGAATGACAACCCAAGCTTTGGAGGAGATAGCTGCCCTTATAAACCAAGTGTACCTAATGAGAAACATAATCTACCACCTCTTCCTGAATAGTCCTGATTTAGTCTTTTTATTTTTGAGAACAGAGTCTTACTCTGTTGCCTGGGCTAGAGGGCCGTGGCATCAGCCTAGCTCACAGCAACCTCAAACTCCTGTGCTCAAGTGATCCTCCTGCCTCAGCCTCCCAAGTAGCTGGGACTGTAGGCGTGCGCCACTATACTCGGCTAACTTTTTTTTTTTTTAATATATTTTTAGTTGCCCAGCCAAATTTCTTTCTATTTTTTAGTAGAGACAGGGTCTCACTCTTGCTCAGGCGGGTCTCAAACTCCTGAGGTCAAGTAATCCTCCCGCCTAGGCCTCCCAGAGTGCTAGGATTATAGGGATGAGCCTGATTTAGTCTTAAGATGGCTGAATATATAAAGATTATACATCTCCATTTGTGATATAAATCAGTTTTAACCAACAAAATATTTTCATTAATCTTATCTTCAACAATCTGGATCTCTTCACACTTATTCATAATTATTTTCTGTTTTCAATTTAAATATTTATTGCACAAACAATAATGGAAATCTGAACAAGAGAAAAATCTTTCACACTCTAAATACAACACATTTTCTATTTTTCTATGTCTCTTCTGTTCCTGTCCAAATACAAATACATTTTTAATGTCATAAACATCACTAAAAAGCATTTTATATTCTTTTCCTCTCTCTTATTACAAGTACTTGCTCCATGGAACAACATGCCCTTCATAATTTTAATTTTTAACATATATTCTCTTGAGAAAATGCCATCATAATTTATTTCCACTATGGGCACTAACACTCCCTTTTTTCCCCATCACATATAATACTAAAATATTAATAAATGAACAGAGTATGTCCTTTCTTTTGGATTACTTTTGTAGAATAAATTTCTGTGAGATTACCAAGTCAAAAAGCTTCAACATTTTTATAGCCTTTAATATATCCCCCAATTTGTTTTCAAAGAGGATTTTTTTAAACAACCTGAAATACACAAGAGAAGTTTTGAAAATAAAAAAGTAGTAATGATAACCACTGAGTAACAATGGTGTCACTACAAACGATTAATTATTTATAATTATAAGAAACAAGCTTACTATTGCTCTTGTGACAGTGAGGATGGTTAAGAATATTACTACCAGATATTGCTCCACAGACAGTTTTATTTATCCATACGCTCAAACTGCAACTTTGTACATACATTTGTAGAAACAATTCTAATCAGCTACCCCCATGAAGACCTATAAATCAAACTCCTTTTTCTACCATACACTACCTTTTAAATTATGCGAATACACGTATTTTTACATGAGGAAATATACCAACCATCATCTTGAAAATCACTAATATAAGAATGTACACCACAAACATGAAAAATAAAATGTAAGGAATGACAGAGGCCACAAATCACATTTTGTAACTCCTGATGAAATCATTGACTCGAGCAATGACTGTATCAATCGGCATTTAAAACATCAGATGGATGGTTGAAAAGGAAACGGATATTCATATGTGCCATTGCTATACCTCAGATTACTTTCTGGTCTACAGAAAAAAACAAAACTGTACAATGCAGAAATCAGTACATCAATCATCCTAATCTAGCAGTCAACCTTAGCATCGCTATAGTGGAACCACCAGAAACTGTATATCTCCTGAAGGGATACACCATGAAGTACAAAGCTTCATCTATAATGTATCAAAATAAAAAAGGTTTAACTCGAATCTAATTTAGACTTTAGATCTAACTGGGAGTTTAGAGGAAATAAAGGAACAAATTAAATGAAACCCATGAGAATACAATTTAAAAAATCCATGAGATGAGACTTAACAGAAAAACTATCCTTTTTGTCAAAGCTGTATCATATAAAAATTGACTGCTCTAAATAAAAAGAGAATTAAGGGACATAACAATTTTAAACGTAATATGTGGTCCTGAACTGGAACCTGGTTTGAATAAATAACTATAATGGGTATTTTAGGGTAGTCAGGGAAATCTGAGGATGAAATGGCATGATGTCTGTAACCTACTTTAGAATATTTCAGCATTAATGAGTTAAGAAAAATACAAAGATATATAAAGAGGATAGAAAATAAAATGTTACCCAGTTCTAATTTAAAACCCTTCCAAAATGTCCTTAACTAGGATCAACATTCTATAATCAAAGTTTTTGTTTTTCTTTTGTCAACTAAGACTTTAAATAGAATATGTCTATTTTCAAAAAGATGCACTGACTTACCCCTGGCATATATTCCATAAATATGGAAAGTGTTTTTTCCTGGGGATCCCTCAAACAGCCGTAATACTGAACAATTCGCTCATGCAGCAAGTTCTTCAACAACTGAATTTCACACTCAAGTGCATTGACTTCCTGAAAGACAGAACTCACTATTAAGTCTTTTCAACATTATTAGTAAAACCAAAAAATTCTAACTTCACAGACTATTATGGTGATTTCAGTCTGAAATTTTTACTTCCTAAGGTACAAACATTTTGAAGTCTCTAACAAATAAATTTTTAAACATCTCTTGATGGCATGCTAAAGCAACACTAAATCAGATTAGGAATATAACTAAAGTACTAAAAAATAAAAACCCAAAGTACAAGTAGATAAACATATTTAATCACCTATTTGTTTTGCAAATAATTTGTACTAAGAAAAAAACAAAAATTCTACTGAATGTTATTTTTTTATTTTTATTTTTTAGTACAAATGCTTCTTTTATGTGACAAAGTAGTTTGTGCAGTGATTTTTACCTTGCTGGTCTCAGGGCTATCTGGGTCAAATTGAACTTGCTTAACAGCCAATTCTCTTCCTGTATCAACATCATAACAGAGGTAGACTCTACCAAAGGCTCCTTGGCCAAGCAGTTTGCCCAATCTCCAGTTGGTTGGAGCTCGAGGTGCTGAAAAAGAACACTTTCTTAAAATGGAATAGTCATATGGTACACAAATGGTTAAGGATGAAATGAGTGTACTGTATTAGTGATATTCCTTAATTGAATGTACCTGGATATAGGGGAAAATCATAACTATCCAAATTCATAATGGTTACCATCTTTCAAAATTTTTCTCTTTAGTCAATTTCCTAAGCATTCTAAACCCAAACAGGGTTCATAGCCCCATGACTCATTTTTTCTGAGATTATTTTTTTCCTGATTACAAATGTAATAACATCTTTCACTCAATCTAAGATGTCAAAAACTGTAAGATGCATTATTGCTAATCTTTTTTTTTTTTTTTTTTGAGACAGAGTCTCACTTTGTTGCCTGGGCTAGAGTGAGTGCCGTGGTGTCAGCCTAGCTCATAGCAACCTCAAACTTCTGGGCTTAAGCAATCCTACTGCCTCAGCCTCCCGAGTAGCTGGGACTACAGGCATGCCCCACCATGCCCGGCTAATTTTTTTTTCTATATATATTTTTAGTTGTCCAGATAATTTATTTCTATTTTTAGTAGAGACGGGGTCTTGCTCAGGCTGGTCTCGAACTCCTGACCTCGAGCGATCCACCCGCCTCGGCCTCCCAGAGGACTAGGATTACAGGCGTGAGCCACTGCGCCCAGCCTGCATTATTGCTAATCTTTATTACAGCAATATTTGTAATTAGTTTTTCAGCTTCTGCCTACAACATAGAAGGCTAGAAAGAGCATCACTCCCATCCTAACAGCAAGAGAAATCTGGGTAATCTAAAAATCATAACCTTCACTGACCATATCAGAAAACTATTAATAAGATTGTAGGGCAACCAAGTAGCCTGACATCTAATGAAAAACCAGTACTTCCAAGAAGAGATGGAACAGCAGCACTGGCTCGCTTGGGGCAGAGCACAGAGAAAGACTCACACAAGTAGGTAAGAAGAACTCAGCTCCATTTTTAACAAGTGTGAGTTGGTAAGCATTTTGAAGCTTTGGGAGATCCACAGGTGAGTTTACACCTGGTCAAAGTCTTTTCTGTGGACCTCTACTATGCACTCTCAGGAACAGGAGACCAGAGAAAGCCTCTCCTGGTGGCCGAGGCCTGGAGAAGGTGAATGGTCCACTATTATGGGAAAGGTAGAAAGCTCCTCCCAAAGCCTTCTCCCCTAACAAATAAGAGCCTTAACCTGCTGGAGGAAGAGCAGCAAAAACCTGTCACCACCAGGTTACGGGTAAAAACCCATTGATTGCTAGGGGAATAGAAAAGAAAGAAAACTCTAACCCTGAAAGAGGGGCTGGAAACCCTCTCTGGCCCTGACCATTAGAGTTCTCCTACTCCTGGAAGATGGGCAGGATCCCTGAGAAAGCCCATCTCTGAGAACCAAGGAAATTAAGCCTGCCCAAGACTGAAGGTGGACAGGATAACAGAGAACCATCCATTCTACCTCTCCTATACTAGGCTAAAAAGTAGCAGCAATCTACTGAGAAAGGGACAAGGGCACAGAGAGATGGACCTTCCCTCTCTGAGAAGTCGGCACACAGGAAGGCCAAAGGCTGAGGGTGGAGCAGGACCACTAAGAAAATCCCTCTAGAAAACCAGCACAAGATAACTACAGGAACCTGAAGTCAGTGGTGCACAGGGACTGTAGCCACAACAAAATCCAAACCCAGCACAACTCCTGACTAGATTCACTAAAATTCCCACAATAATTGCCTAGCAGAAGATCATCTGTGCCTATTTCCAGGCATAAATTCTATTTACCCCAGTCTCCATTGTTCTATACTCGAGGTCTGGGATTCAAAGTAAAATTATAAGACACACACAAAAAAGCAAACCAAAAAAAAAATCAAAAGAGAATGCAATCAACACAATCAGACTCAAGAGATTCAGACAAAAAATTTAAAATACCTATGATTAATATGTTAAAGGTCCTAATGGAAAAGGTAGACAACAGGCATGAACAGACAGAGAATTTTGGCAGAGAGATGGGAACTGCAAGAAAGAGGCAAATGAAAATGCTTGAAATAAAAAACAGTAACAGAAATAAGGAATTTCTTCAATAGGATCATGAACAGACTGAACAGAGCTGCCGGGTATAGTAGCTGTAATCCTTGCACTTTGGGAGGCTGACGAAGGAGGATCATTTGAGGTCAGGAGTTCAAGACCAGCCTGAGCAACATAGCAAGACCCTGTCTCTACAAAAAATAGAAAAATTAGCTGGGTGTGGTGGCGTGCACCTGTAGTCCTGGCTACTTGGGAGACAGGCAGGAGGATCACTTGAGCCCAGGAGTTTGAGGCTGCAGTGAGCTATGAGCTATGATCATGCCACTGCCCTCATGTCCAGGCAACAAAGATAGACTCTGTCTCAGAAAAAAAAAAAAAGACATTCTTCTTTTATTTTTAATCACTTTAATTGAGAGCTGTCTAAAGCAAAAATAATAGCAACGTAGCATGGAGTCAGAGATGTAAAATAAACTATGACAATACTAGCACAAAAAAGAGGAATTCAGGTTTGTAAATTGTGCTGCAATAAGTACCTTTGAACAAGAATCTCTGTATGCACTGCTTACATGATAGAGTCCAAATACTTTGGAATGTGATCTTAGTTACCACTGTAGGCCTATTCCTACTGTCTCAAGTAAGATCCCTGACATCACCCCAAAATGAACTATTCCCCATTTTCAGAATATGCCATGGCCTCTTGCACCTGTTAGCTCCTTAACTAGTGAATTTCTAGCCACATTTAAGATTTAGATTAAATGCTATACTACAATAATTATTTCTCCATATATCATTCTCCCCATTAGACTGTCTTAGAGGTCGTGTTTAAAATCTCAGTGCTACGCACTCAACAAGGATATATAGACTGAATGGATGAAAAAAATGACTAGCTGTTAATCATTTTCCTAACAAAAGCAAAGGACAGAATTATCTAATTAACAGTGATACCATGCTTATACCTGACATTCCAACCCTTTTTAGAAACAGCACCATTACTTCTTTTGAGGAGTTCATCTCACCCTGAGGACTAGCTAGGTATTTGTTCCTTTTAATACTGTAAAATTCTGCAAAGGTTTTGCTATATAGTTCACTATGCCAATTTCTATTACTTACAACGGCTGGGTGGGCTGATGTCCATTACAGTCAAAGTAGGATTGTCTATGTCACTTCCCCTTCTTCTTATTCGACTATCATCATACTCTGGGGTAAAGATACTGCTTCCACTACTAGTGCTTAAGGAGTGATCGGTAGGACTGAAACTCACAGGAGACCGGAAGCTGGTCCCCTGGGTCCTTCTAGCTCTTGGAAAAGTTTTACGACCTAAAAAACGAAAACAGAATTACCTTATACCTTTTATTAATATGTTATGCTTTAAAAGTATTTGAAATAGCAATGATTGGGAGGGAAAAAATAAACAGGATCTGAATCCAAATTCAAATAATCTCTGGTGGCAAAACACAAATCATATAAAAGTATCCCCTCACTTTTAGACAAAAAGGAGAAAAAATATTTTACTCTCATTTCCAATAATGATTTTAAAATATAAAACAAAGATTTGAAAGTTTATAGGTAGCAAGATTTTTTCTCTTAAAGGGATAATACAAATATGAATTTCATCATCAAGGAGTAATTTTCTAATTAATACCATTTAAAAATTACTCCTTTTAAGGGAAAGACAAGTATTATGAGATAAGTTGACACAAAGCTAAAATGTCATTGTAGTTTTAGTTATGACCCACTCTTCTCACAACAGCTGTTTTAACCAGAAAACTAAGTGATGTAGGAACAAATTTATTTCTAATGATATTATACAAATATGAGATTTTTTAAATTTATATTTATTTTTATTGTTTTTGAGATTTTTAACAACTGTTCTTGTGGTCAAATTGCCAGAAACTTACCATCATTATACTCTTGGTGATGATATGAAACATGATACCTTCTTGGATATGTTCCTCCTTTTCCAAATTTCTCAAAGATAGGGTTATCATAATCTGCTAAGAAACATATAATAAAATCATGTTATTAAAAAGTCAAATATTTTTAATAATGAAAAGCACATTTACAGATTTTTATTTGATTTTTCAAAAATCTCCCCTCTCCCTCCTAGATAAAACATTATCCAATAGTGACATAAACATTTCAATGTTTAGAATTTATAAAATCTAACCTGAAAATTCCTGATGGTTATCTGGGTAGCTCTGTGCCCTAGGCATTCGTGATTTTGGATAGCTCTCTCTATAAACAGAAAATGTCACATTAAATTAAGAGAAAGTATGTAAAACAGGACAGTTTAAAAAAAATCTTTAAGCAGTGTGTGTGTGTGTGTGTGTGTGTGTGTGTGTGTAAAGGCGCTCACTCCAAAGGTTAAAACTAAAAAAGAGAAACTTCTTTTTAAACACTTATTTGGTACATGTAGGCAAAAAGCCTAGCTTTGAGAATGATATATTTTGGAATCAAAGGTTTTTGGAAACACCTGTGTTTCAATCTGAGCTCTGCCACTTAACTGTGAAACCCTGACAATAATTTTCCGAGACTGTTTCTGCAACTATAAAAAGGAAACAATAATTTCCAACTCATCAAATGTATACAACTAAACTGCTCAGGACAGTGCTTTGCAAATAGTGAGTATTCAATATATAGCTTTCTCATTACTATTGAATTTCTTACATGTCTACCTTGAGGTAGAAATTGACACTGAGGTTTCATATACACGGATCAGAGAAAATTAAATGCACATTTCCACATAGTATTAGTTATCTTTTCTGAATTTGCTTCCATAAAGCAATCCCTGAGGAGATTAAACAACTAAAGATTTTAATATTGACTCTTCTTTGTGTGCTACAGGGTGACCACCAAGAACACTGTCCTATTGAGAACAGGAGGGGGAGCACTGATAACAAAAAATTCATGGTTTGCAACTTGATACTGCTCATACTCCTGAACAGCAATTTCACAAAAGAAAAGTAACTTTAGTTTTTGAAATGACAACTAACACACTGGGCCACAATTACCAAGAATGTAAATTATTTCTAATCTGGTATCAGAATGAACATAATCCTCAACAGGTGAAATATTAATAAGTCAAGAAATCTCCAAAACCAAACATAATGAAAAATTTGATAGCAGTTTCACAAACACAGTTTTAAAAGTAAATGATCATAATTTCTCAGTTTGCATTTGCCTTCAAAGACATAATTTTGGCAAGCAGGAATACTCAAAATATTACAATCAGTTATCATTTTAACTAATAAAGACACTGAGTCCCATGAGGTTAAAGGATTTATTCACACCGTGGAAAAATTCACTTGCCATCATTATTGACAAATATCAATTCCTCACATCCTTCTGAATAAGCACAAAGGAAATGTGCTGATAATTCAACATGCTATCAGTATGCATATTTACCCGTACGTATTAAAAAACAAAACTACAATCAGTATTACCCATCCAAAGGACTGTCAAGTGATGGACAACTTCCTGAGCCAGAATTTTCAGGGCTGCTTAAAGATAATGGATCCAGCATCTAGGAAAATAAAGAGTTCTACCATGATTCAATCTGACAGAACCAAAAGCTACTTTTAAAAAAACTGCTTTACTGAAATATAATCATGTAACATAAAATTCACCCAATTAAAGTACACAATTCAATGGCTTTTAGAATCCTGAGGTGGTGTAACCCTCACCATAATCTCAGAACTCCATACCTAATAGGGGTCACTCCAGAGTTACTCATTTTTAAATGTCCCCTACATCAACCACAACTTCAAAATTTCCTAAGAGAAAAATATTTCTCTATAGACTAGTAACTAAATAATTAAAAACTAAAATACTTCACATAATTTTGCTTACTGAAACTGAACAATAGCCCCACCCAAATTAAGACTAATGACCCTGTGACTGCTACATTATTAGAAAGTGTGAAGTACTGCAGTAGTGTGTGCATCCAATGCAATGGTAAGGAAATAACAATGTCATGAAAACATTTCAATACTAAAAAAACTGAAGCATTTGAAAAAATGTTTTAGAAAGTTTACAAACCTCAGTTTCACAAAGTTGAATATTTGTGGTTTTATACTTTCTTTCAAACGTTAAAAAAATCTAAATACTAAATCCCAGGATTATAAAGCAAATGCCTTCATCATTCATTCACTTACTTAGAGATAAGCAATACAGAAAAACCAGCTTTATTCCACTCTTCTTTATACATCAATACATACAGGTACACGTAAATTAGTGGGCATTTTCATATATTTTACTATTTTGTTCAGTTAAGAAGATAGATTTGAGGAGAAGAGGTAGCATGTGCGTGCGTGCGCACGCACGCACGCACACACGCACACACACACACACACACACACACACAAAACCAGGTACCTGCCAAATCACATTGATCCTGATGACATCCTTTAAATAAAATGAAAAACAACATCGAACTTTTGCTTACTTGGTCCATGCTCTCTGGAATGAACTCTCCTTCACTGTTGATACTAGTGAATGACCCATTCCGGGCAACCTGGTGTAATTCATCTGGAATGTATCCTGGGGGAGGGGAACTTCTATCTCTACTAGTAGAACCTCAAAGGAGAAAAATTATATGATTTATATTATCAGCAAACAAATCAATTTTTGCTTTAATTAAATAGGTTATATTTCTGAAATATATCAATAATTTCAGCCAATTAAATTCAGTTTTTATTAAAAGCTTATTAGAATATTCATGATTGTAAAATGTCAAATGTTTTTATACCCTCTGTAAATTCGTACCCCGCTATAGTTATTAACCTCACTGTAATATTCATTTACGCTTACTAGGTAGCATGGGTCTTCTGACTGCTCATGGGCTGATAATACCACACAGGTTTTTCCATAAATGCCACTGCTTCTGAACTTCTAGAGGTCACTCATACCCAAGTATATGTTAGCTTTTAATATAATTTATAAAAGGCATCACGATGTAGTGAAAGAACATGGACTTTGCAATCAGACCTCAGTTTAAATTCCAGTTCCAGTTATTTACCAGCTGTGTCTTGGGAGAGCTATGCAATCTTCATGAACCTGTATCCTCGTCTGTAAACATGTGAAAGTAAACATCCCTTACTTGAGAAGGGGGTTGTGATGGTAAAATTATTCTAAGAACATATGTCTTACACACTTGGCTCCATGATAGCCTTTCCATTCCCTCTCTTTAATCTTTGGAAACCTAAAGTGAGAATTACTTCTCAGTCATTTAGCCCCTACTAGGTTATCCCCAATTTGGAATTCTGGATTATATTTTTGGGTACTTAAAATTAGGCTTTATTTATGGTGAGTTATATTCCTGGAATTTGAATTTCTTTGTAGTTTAGAAAAATGGAGAATCTGGCATTCATTTAAGACAGTTCATTTAATTCATCATATTTCTTAGGAGATAATAACCTACTTTAGTTGACCTGGTTCCGTGGAAATGATGCTATGATTATTAATACAGTTTCTCCCCTTTCCTTGTAATTTTTAAAAATTAAACTATATTAAGCCCTTTAAATGACCAAAAATAAAATAAAATTAAAATTAAACTATAAAACAGATATGGGAACGTTATGCGACCATTTAAGTTCTAGTCAAATTTAAAGCAAAAAGGCTTTAGCCGTATGTAAAGGGGTCACTGTAAGCATATGCCAGCACTTGTTCATGAGATAGGGAAAAAGAGAAAACTGTTTACCAACAGATGTGCATAAAAGAGAGCACTGTCTGTACTGGTCTGTAAAATGATTAGGTACTCGACTTTGAGTCAGGGTTGATTTAGACTTCGTATCAACTGTAGCCACAATGATCATATTAGTCCCTAATATTTTTATGCCTTTCATATACCCTTGTTTATAAAAGAAGATCAATATATTCAATCTATTATACTAAAAGGAGATAGGGAAGAAAAAAAGGCTATGAAAACTTCATCTCCTTACTTGGCAACTCATTTTTCTTAATTTTTGTTAGTGATGAGTATGCCAATGCACTATTGGTTGAGATGTATACACCAGCATACATTCTCATCCCAAAGAGAGTTAAAGAGAATAATTAAAGAGAGTAATTGTCAACATACAAGAAAAAAGATAATGGTTACATCCATTAAAGCCACTTCAAGTTTAAAGAAGTGCCAATAAAAGACCAGTAATTCTATACTTTACAATTTCTAGTTTCTTCTTATGCTGGCACTGAAAAACACAAATATTTATTAGAATAAGATCGAGGTATTCAGTGCAATTTTAATTCAAAATGAATTTAAAATGCCAATTTAGTGCATTTAAGCTTATTCTGTCTAATGCAATTAAAGTGAATTGGCAGTTTTGCTTTGTTTTTTTTTTTGAGACAGAGTCTCGCTCTGTTGCCCAGGCTAGAGTGAGTGCCCTGGCGTCAGCCTAGTTCACAGCAACCTCAAACTCCTGGGCTCAAGCGATCTTACTGCCTCAGCCTCCAAGTAGCTGGGACTACAGGTGCGAGCCATCATGCCCGGCTAATTTTTTGTTTCTCTTTTTAGTTGACCAGCTAATTTTTTTTCTATTTTTAGTAGAGATGGGGTCTCACTCTTGCTCAGGCTGGTCTTGAACTTCTGACCTCAAGCAATCCTCCCACCTCGGCCTCCCAGAGTGCTAGGATTACAGGCGTGAGCCACCGCGCCTGGCCTCAAATTGGCAGTTTTTTACTTTAAAATGACAGATACTATAATGTGATGAGAAATAGGGAGTAAGAAATGCACAATTAATAGTAGTCATGCTTTCCAGTTTGAAAAATAAAATGCATTTTACAAATGTTCTCTCAACTTATTGATACAATAATCCCATGATTTAAAAATGAAGACAAGCTTACTGGTCTCAGGTTAATCAGAGAGCTAGAATTTGAATTCAGGTATCTCAAATGTTCTTTCGCCAAATTTTAAAATTATATCAAAATATATCCAAATGAGGACAAGCCATTTTTATTTTACTTGCATACAATCTCTGCTGCTCACATTTCTAGCACTTCTGAAACCAAAAGTAGGACTTATACAAAGCAGACACTTAGAAGAGAATGGTCATAAAACAGCTTTTCCTGGGAACCAAAAGAGAAGATGAATAATACATATATATTTTTTGGTGGTTCACATGCTAATTTAATCTTTTCTTTCATTATGAACAACGCTCTCCTGTGACCAGTCTGTTTTAGATTCCCAACCACATCTATTCTGTCCCACTCTCCTGCTTCCTCCCTATTCATTTGTTTCTCATCTTCAACTTTTCCCCTTCAAATCTATCCCTCATATATGTTTTCATGGTATTTTTAATGATCACATCCACTGCCCTCTTTATTAAAAACATTTATACCAGCAGTGTCTTGAGCAGTATAATGCTTTTATCATATAAAAATGTAGGTTACCAATGTTTTATATAAATTGAAGAAGATGCACAAAACTGGGGCAGTTTAGAGCACCCCTGCCTTACCCATGCCTTGCTAATAAAGCCTCCTCAAAAAACAGCCACAGGGTTCCTTATTTCTTTATACCATAAGCTTAATTAGAAGAATACATTATTAACAGTAAATAATAACTGAATGCTAATAAAGTGAGAATAAAGCATAATCTGAAAATTCTTAACAATCTTTATTTTGATAGCATTCTTGGCGATAACTAAAACCCTAGAGAAAGGCTCATGAACTTAGAATCCAGTGTATCTATTGATTGTAATATACTAGAATTACTTCTTTTAATTTTTTCCTCCATTATATTTGTACAATTAAAACCTCTTCAAGGTTTTATTTGAATTTGTTAAACATTTAAATACCATGGGTATATAAACAAAGAATTTAAATTGGCAATTACTAATCCTGTAATACTTGAAAAGAATTTCCAAGGGACATCGGATATTAAAATGTAGTTAAGTTAATTAAATTACACAAAGTACAGAAACAGAATGCTATTTATCAGGAATAGGTTTAGGTGCTGCCCCTACATTAAAGGATGAAGAAGAAATTGAGAAATCATCCATTTCATAATTTAGACATTAGCTTTACCTATTATAGAAAGCCGTTTTTTCCTCTCTGCTCCAAATAGTGTGTTGTCCAAATCTTCTAGTGATGGCAATGGTTCTAAATTAGTAGCCTACAACAGAAAGAAAGACAGTTAGTGCTATTCTTCCCCTTTGGGGCTTTAAACAGAATCTCTCCTCTACCAAATACAATCTAGCTATTCTATATTGTTTGTGGGACTTATCAAGTCTTCTACTCCTTGAAATTTTAATTCTAACATAATTCTTCCCAAATCGTCAGTATCTATTAGTTTCATATGTAAAATATATTATACTTATTTATAATTGTGACTCTGGTTTTACAGAGCAAGGATATTAAACTATAGCAATTAAAGTATATTACATTTAATCACATTGAAAATATATCAATGATTACAGAATATAACTCTATTTCACATATTGACTTTTAGGCATAAGTCTTATAATTCTTACTAGGAAAAAAACCCTAATTCATACCTGTGTATTTCCATTTATTACAAGTAATATCTTTAGGCTCTTCATATGAATACTACGATCCAGCAGTTCCACAGCTTTGTCCAAGTCATCTTGGGTAGTTAATGGAATTACCAACTAAACAAAAAGGAACATAAGGAATTATGCAGCCATCTCACTAGGTGTCAAATTGTTCCACAGCATCTCTATTACTAGGGACTTATAAATGTTAAAATACCTTACTCTTTGATTTGTTACTATCACAAAAGTTTGAATGAGTATATGTACCTAGATTGTTCTGTTCTTCCCATCCTACCACCACTAAAATCATACAATGAATATGAATAAATGCTTTAAAATTTTGCTTTATTAATCATTACATTCTTCTATAAAATACATTTAAACATTAATTTTCTAGAATATTTCCATAATACTAAGTTACAGTATACTCACCACAAAAAAATTAAAGAACACACACAGATCATCTTTTCATTTGAATAGATGCAACTTTTTTTTTGTTTTTTTTGAGACAGAGTGTCGCTCTGTCGCCCAAGATAGAATGCAGTGGCGTCATTATCATAGCTCACTGTAACCTCAAACTCCTGAGCTCAGGTGATCCCTGCTTCACCCTCCCAAGTAGCTGGGAAAACAGGTGTAGGCCAAGATGGTCATCTAAGTTTTCTATTTTTAGTAGAGACGGGGTCTCACTCTTGCTCAGGCTGGTCTCAAACTCCTGAGCTCAAGCAATCCTCCCACCTTGGCCTCCCAGAGTGCTAGGATTACAGAAGTGAGCCACCGCACCTAGCCCCTCCATAGATGCAACTCATAGCTCTTTTTCTAATAGTAACCACAGATTTGTATTCTCACCTGGTGTGCTCATCAACAGATCAGCATCCTGAGCATCTGCCATGGATGACAGCTGTTATGGAGGGGTGCCATTAGTAATATACCTGCAATCTACTGCCCACTTGGGGTTCATCTCTCTGAGCCTGGTGATCTGACCATTACACTCTAAAACAAATAAGCTAAATGGGTTAGCCATCCCATAGGAAACCCTGAATGTGGAATCTGCTTTCACCAGTCCTCTCATGGATCAGATGTTATTTCAGACAAAAGCACCTGAGGGCTATGAGGAAAAGTGTGATTCACACAATTTAAGAAAATCAAAATACCTTTTTTCAAAAAATGTCAACTTAGTAGCTTAAGAATACTCTGTCAATAACTTCAAAGTATATTTCATTTCATTGAAAGAGGGACAGAGTAAAAACAAGTGAACATATTCCACACTTGTTAAAATTTTGAGAGGAAGACCTTAATACTTATTTTACTATACATTTATTTATAATTGGATTGCTTATTTTTCCAAGATAATGCTGCTTTTGGGGGAAAAAACACTAATTTAAATGACAGTAACCAAATACGAACATAAATGATTCTGCTCTTTTTCAGTTTTTGGCTGTAAAATCTGGACATCCCGGAGGAATGCCTGCATGCAGCTTAGACACTGCCTACAGTCTTGATGTCAACACAGGTGGGAACCTGTGTTCTAAGGTCACCTATTACAAGCTGTAAAATGAGGACTAAGATCAAGAACAAGTCCCAGCTTATCTAAATTATACTAAATAAATCACAGAATGTTTTTCTGCTTGGTGAATTAATTTCAGCCTCATTCGTGAAATCTATTTCCCTCTGACTTATTTGTGATAGACCAGTTGTTTGTTGATATAAATCCTTTCTGGAAAGGAAACTTAAAATTGAGTCTAAGAACACCTTAAACAGAACTTAAATTTGAAAGAAATGAATTATCTTCCTGAGTTTACATAGTGAAGTATGGAAATAGCCCACAAAAAGGTTTTCTGGCTCCACTCATCTAAAATGGGAACAATTTTAGAAGACCTTCACTTTGCCTGAACATCCCCATATCCGTCCCCCATAACACCACACTCAAAGAGATACACAAAGCCACCTTATTAGATAAAGAGGAGCCAAACTAACAAATCCAACCAATCCCAGCTTAAATTTCCTGGTTGTTTCAATTCTAACAAACTGGAAATTTATAGGATAGCAGTTCATTTTGAATAGAGCAATTTATATTGCACTAGAAAAAAATATTTATAGAAGTAGAATAACATGCCGTATAAATAAATCAGTTACTGGCTTGTCTGCAGGTTCACAAAATTAACATCCTGTCTGTATAAGATTTTCCCTAGTACCCACAATGTCCAAGATCATGTATTTGGTTTGGGACAACGTGTCACATGAATCAGGACATGGTTAACTTACAGAAGAACCACAGATTCTTATAGAATCTTAGGATTCCAAGAAATCTTAAAAGTAATCTTATCCTAATGCCACCTCTACCACATTCCTGCCAAGAGGCCACCCAAATATAAGGGCAGAACCATTCACAGAAATCCTTCATAAAGCATGAGAAAAATAAACTAAAAATGGAGAAATTTTCTATTTTTTAGAAAATGGAAAAGTTCTTGAAACTACAGTTAGCTTGATGTCAATCCTCAAGAAAACCCCAGACGAAATTACATAAATAAATAACTCTTAACAGAAATAGCAATTACAGGAGCTAGCACAGTTATATGGACAAATCATGCCAAATTAACCTTGTTTTTTTGATAGACCTACTAGGCTGGCTACAGATAAAGACAATATAGAAATCAAGCAGGGGTAGGAGGTAAGAGGTGAGGGGCAAAAACCCACCTAACGGGTACAATGAACACTATTCAGGTGATGGACACATTTATAGCCCTGACTCAAGCCATGTAACAAAAACATCTGTACCCCTCCCTTAGTATTTTGATATAAAAAAAAATTTTTTTAAAGACAATATTATTGTCTTAAAGTTTTCCATGACACAATTTTAGACCAAAAGAAAAAAAAAAAAAAGATACTTCTGGCTCCCTTGAATCATACTTTGGGGATAATGATTCAAGTTGAAGTCATTTATGAAAAAAAGACACTGGGAAACACTTGTAGGGGAATCGAGAAGACAGGGAAAGAAAGGAGGTCCATAATGGGTGTATTATCAGCAAGTTACCACTGTGGGCATCCATCCCCACCCCCACCCACCCTTGAGGCCCAGCTCCCATTCCCCTTGTCCTTGTATGTACTTCAACCCCATGGCCACACCTCCGGAAAGCCCTCAGAGCCTAAGGGGCTGGCAGCTGGAAATCAGGCCAGCATGAACAGAAATAGTAAGTGCTGAGACAGGAACAGCCAACATGGTGCATTTACAACTAACTGGAAACCCTAAAAAGTATCTGAAAAATAAAATTTCAAGGTACTACTATAGTATAGTATTCATCACTTCATTCAGGTATATTAACTGTTTAGAATATAGATTTTTGCTTATCAAAATATTTTCGAGTGAGGTGTAAGTGGTTTCTTCAGACAAGCTACATTAGCATTTTCTTTAGCTTTAAATTAACAATAATTCATTTAAAATCTAATATTTTCAAATAATTTTATTTCCACAGTGCTTTAACATTTGCAAAGCACTTTCACATGTCTTCTTGCATTAATGTTTACTAAGCTCTCCATTGTCACTCCATCCTTACTGGTACTTTTCCTATTCCTGAAACATGTAAGTCTTTTCCATCTTAGGATTGTTGGTATGCACCACTTTCAAGCCACTCTCTCTACCAACCCTGTTCTTTCCCTGAACCTCTTTGTAGGGCTGGCTTTTCATATGTCTCAGTATGAATATCAGCACCTCAGTTAGTTCTTCCTTAACACTGTATACAGGATACCTACTGCCCTTGCTTTTATTTTTTCTCATAATACTTTATGCATTTCCTTCAAAGAATCATATATTTAAGCAATTCATTTATCAATTGTCTGCTTGTACCATAGGTATACAAAGTCTACTCCATGAGGAGCTGCAATTCATTGTCATAGCCTGAAAATTTAATAAATATTTTCTGAAGATTAAAAACCAAACTGTCCTATAAATTTTAGAATCTCAAGATCTTGAGATCCCATAGGATCTCAAGAACTAAAAGAAACCTCTGGCCGGGCACGGTGGCTCACGCCTGTAATCCTAGCACTCTGCGAGGCCAAGGTGAGTGGATCACTCGAGGTCAGGAGTTCAAGACCAGCCTGAGCGAGAGCGAGACCCCGTCTCTACTAAAAAAAATAGAAAGAAATTATCTGGCCAGCTAAAAATATATAGAGAAAAAATTAGCCGGGCATGGTGGCACATGCCTGTAGTCCTAGCTACTTGGGAGGCTGAGGCAGAAAGGATTGCTTGAGCCCAGGAGTTTGAGGTTGCTGTGAGCTAGGCTGATGCCACGGCACTCACTCTAGCCTGGGCAACAGAGCGAGACTCTGTCTCAAAAAAAAAAAAAAAAAGAAACCTCACAGATCATCTAATCCAATCCTAATTTTACAAGATTAAAGAGGGGTTTCTCCGTAACACATAGCTCCTCAGTACCAAGCAAGCCCTCAAGATCACATGTACTGACCCCTAAACATCAGCATAATAACCTAATCAAGTCCTAACCAACATTAAAATAATCCTTTAAGTTTTAACTAAATTGTCTGACTACCGAGGCTCTACTGTCTGTAGCCAAGTGAAAGCATGAAAAGATAGTTCATCAAAAGTGCACATAATAAAAACAAAACATAAATAAACAGCAAACTTACAAGTAATACATATATTTTCTCCTATAATAGACTATCATTCAATTACTTGCACAGTAGTGCGTTCTATTATTTTCCACAAAGGAAAAAAATCTATCTCAATCAGTTAAATTTACTTGTGATATTTCATTCCTCCGATATACCATATATTTATAAATTCCTAAATAAAAACATAACAAGCCTAAAGGAATTTTCTTAAATGAACATAGTACTTTCCAAAATGAGAACTACTAAAAGTTAAACTCTACATATTTACCTCATTATTGGTATAATGCAGATCCATAGACTGTCCAAAGGCAATTTTAGCCTTAGACCTCAGATCTTCCAGTTTAACTGGTCTGGGGAACTGAAGGATTCTATATAGACAGAATTTTAAAAATATTTTATTTTCTTAGCCAAAGTTAAGTAATATACTTCCAACAGGTACCTCTTGTTAGATATAAAATTAAGTAAAAATTGTGTAAATGTTCACTTAAACACTACAACAGCTCATTTTTGATCAAGTGCACAAATTTTCAACACAAAGTTTGAAAACTCTGAAGTTTGTTCTATCCTAATAAAAAATTTTAAAAGGAAATTTTCAAAATTTTCTGGTTTTAAATTTGTACCGAAAACGGTCACATGAATGTTAAAGAGCAATGTAAAATGTCCATTGAGGAAAAGTGATTTAACTCAACTATGTGAAATCTGCACAAAAGAATGTAATGAAACTGTTAAAAAGAAAAAAGCTGTATATTGGGGATTCAAATTTTGATTTCTGTATCCTTATCAACTCAACATTTTTGAGCACATAGTCATAAAGTATACCTCCAAAATAAATATTTTAAAAGTATTACAATTGTAAAATGAATTAAAATTCTTGTGTTTTCTTCCTATATGCCAAAGGATTGGCCTGTGCTGCCCCTACAGAGCATGCACCTAAAGCCGGGAGACAACCAGAATAGACTGTAAGCCCCACAAGGGGAGAGACCATGTCTGCTTTGCTCACATTATTCCTCCAGGGCCTGCCCTAGCATATATTTAATAGTAAGTGCTCAAAAACTAGTGCCGAATAAATTTAAAAATTGGGGAAATATCCATAAAAGAATCTTAAATAAAAAAGTAAATTGGACAATAGTTCTGTGGTATATTTGGTCTTTTTAAACATCTCAATGTAAAATATGTTTACATCTTCAAGTTATACGATTTGTGAGCCACTTTAAAGTCCTTAAAACCAGTAGACTTTTCGTTCAATTAATTCAATGAGACACTAATAGCAGAAATGAAATTCCATCTTCTCTAACTCCTATTAGATCTTGTTACCAATTCTGTCATCAACCACCACCACCACTTTGCACTGAGGTACAGAAGCCAAGTGGAAAGCGAGGTTTACATCTCTACTAAACAGTTTGCAGCCACCATTCCAACTCACCTTCCTCAACATTACTAATGAAATGCATATCATAGCACTGAGGTCTCTTGAGAATAAGCAAAATTGTGAGTGTTAAGTCCACATACATAAATTCTGTATAGTATTTGGAGGGATGATACAATCATGATAAGGGAAAATATATTTAATTTATAGACCTTATTTTTTCCTAATATTACAAAAAAAAGACACTAATAATTTCTAATGGTTAGCCTGAATTTTGACAGATTCTATCTTAAAACTAAGCTCATGTTAGACATTAGCAAAGGCTCCCCTATTTTCAATTTGTAAACCATAAAACTTCATTCAAATCAAAGAACCTTTAATAGCTTAATTAGAATACATCTGATTAAATCAATTAATTGACAAGTGATGTTTCCTTCCTTACCTTTTTTCTCCTCTATGTTCAAATTTGACTCGGACATCATTCTGTAATGAAATGACAAATCAGTCATACAATCATTCAGAGATCAGATAAAATTTCTAGAATTTCTAAATGATTTTCTTTCCTAAACATTCATTTAAAATACAGCTGAGAGGGAAAGAAGTTTCATTTTTTGTATCAGCTCCAATCAATTGATCATGTCTGCCAAAAAGCTGAGTTGAGAATTATGTTGCTGAATGTGGGCAACATAGAAAGAATACCAAGATCTATTAGTGAAGGCATCGGGGTATGAGACTTTGCTGATCCTGCTAGAGGAAAATATAGAATACTGTATTTCTACCATTCATGCTTGGCATCCCAAATTAATTTCACTTATAAGAATCAAATCATCCTCATTTGTAAACATCCAGACTAGACTATTTGTAAAACAAAATAAAACAATTTGCCTATCTTAAGTGCTTGAAGGATGGATGAAGTATCTTCTTTAGAAAGCAGTTACCCCATTAAACAGAACTACCATTTTTTAAAAAATGCACACTCCTATGGGAAAATGTGTAACAAACAACAAAATACTTGATTCAAAAGTATAAAGGCTAAACACAAGTCCTCCATAAGATGAGAATATTAGGGGAAAAAATTCAAATAATAAAATATACTTAGTAAATTATTATTAAAACAAATACCTGTTTTTTTGGTGATGAAGATTTTGCTTTTCTAGTTTCCTGTAAGGATAATGCTGGTCGACTAGCCTTATGAAGAACAGCCAAATCTTGCATTATTGAGTCCAAAGCTTGCTGATCATCTAGGTATTTTTGAAATAACACATACACAGAATTTTAACTTCAACATATAGACAGCAAATACAAAATTTATAAATAAATTTATTTAGAAAATACATCTAAAACATTCTCAATGCCTACACTTTGGGTGAAATAACATTTTAATTATTTAAAAACTGAAGGGAAAAAAACCCTAAAGACAGATAACATTAAAATTGCACTAGACTCAAGCTGTAGCATCAGCCTAGAGGTTCATATATAAGATACTTATAGATGAGATAAAGTCATTTTCATTCTCTTAATGATTTAATATGCTAGTATATGGGTCAAAACAGCCTTGTTACAACAAATTTTTTTCTGACTCCTAAACAAAACATCAAGACATCTAAAATCTTAAAAAAAAAAAGTGGGGAAAAAATAAACTTTGTATAAACACCATCATTATTCAGCATTTATATTCGAAGTACAGACTTCCTTTTTAGAGTTTTTTTTTCTTTCATCAATACTTAAGAGTCCAAAACAAAAAGCTTCATCTGTGGATACTGGCCTACTGGTATTTGGAAATGCTCTCTCAAACTTTTTCACCATAAAGTTTAATAAGACTACAGACAGACTATTTAATGACCTTGGCCAGTAACAATTTAAAAGGTAACAACAGAAGAAAAATCCATTCCTTAGAAAAAGGACTGAGTCTGTAAAACTGAGGGAAAGGATCATGAACCAAACATATGAAAGATTTCTTTCTGAGATTATAAGCATGTATCTCCCAGTAATGCCAATTATAAGCTCTCTGGAAGACTTCAGGGGCAACTTACTTGATTTTCAGCAGTAAATCAATTCTACTAATGATAATCAACAAATGGTAAATAAAGGAATCAAGAGACTTCACGGTTTACATTCTACAAGGTAATCATTTTGGTGAACAATATATAATTTATGTTCCTAGAGTAGTAATAATTAAAACATGCTATATCTTATAAGGGAAGTCATTTTTAAAAATCTGACAATACAATAGCCTTAATAGTCTTTCAAACACAAAAATAACTGACTTCTTGAATTTATTATTTTTAATAACATTCAACATATTCTACCCCGTAGCAAAATTATTTGCATATTAAAAGTTAAAAGTAATGGTTGTAATGGCTTTTTTTTTTTTTTTTGAGACAGAGTCTCACTCTGTTGCCCGAGCTAGAGTGCTGTGGCATCAGCCTAGCTCACAGCAACCTCAAACTCCTAGGTTCAAGCAATCCTTCTCCCTCAGCCTCCAGAATAGCTGGGACTACAGGCATGCGCCACCATGCCTGGCTCATTTTTTTCTATGTATATTTTTAGCTGTCCAGATAATTTCTTTCTATTTTTAGTAGAGACGGGGTCTTGCTCTTGCTCAGGCTGGTCTCGAATTCCTGACCTCAGCCTCCCAGAGTGCTAGGATTATAGGTGTGAGCCACCGTGCCCAGCCTGTAATGGTTTTTTTAAATAAATTCCAGGTTAAGAGAAAATTTTATAATCCTTCACAAATATTCTTTGTAAAATAAAATTGTGTCACAATGTTAACTTAGCCAAATAGGTAACTGAGCCAGTTGGGTACAATATAATCACAACAGGTGTACTATCAATAATAGGTCCGTGCCAGAAATATGTCACTTATTGATAAAAATAAATTTCTCCTCAGTCTGATAAGCCCAGAATGATCTCAACTGGAAAGAAGTTGATGGGATCTTATTGAGAAACGTAATACCTTTAATTCTACACTGGGGAGAAAGGAATGCTAATACTTACATGTATCTATGTTGTTCTAATTATTTTATTAGAAAAAACTTTTAAGACTTGAATTTAGGCATTTTTATATGTTTAATATCACAATGCCAAAATAAATAAATGCCTGAGGAGGCTTTGGCTAAAATCTCTTACCACATTTCTATACACCTTCCTTGTCATGAGTACAGGAAAAAGAAAAAAGAAAAATTAGTATTATTTTCTATCATATATTAATATGTAAAAAAGGAAAGGGCCATCAGAACAAAAGTTCAAATCTTAGGAAAATGACACACACAAAAAAGGCAATTTAATTGAGTTTGTTCTTTTTCAGGCTTGAAGAATAACACGGTAAATACTACCAGTAGGGAATTTACTTTGAGGAGGTTGACAAGTTGTAAGCTAAAAAATTCACAAAAGGATCATCATACATACATAGTTTGAACATACTCAAACTATAATAAGCTCTGTTCTTATGATTATTAGACTATTTTGCTCTATTAAGAATCCCTATGGTGGCTATAGGGCACTAGGCAGATTAGACATGTTATAAATATCATAAGGATCATGAGTTGCCCCAATAGGCAGTGAGGATGCCCAAAGGATACCAGACTCTGACCAACTGGCACACAGAAGCAGTAGTGGGTTTCTGACATATGTTGAAAGCAGTCAACTGGGCACAAAACGAAACTAAGTTAACATTATGACAAAATTTCATTTTATTTTTCTCTTGCCATCAGAGTCTGAGCAAATCACAATCAGTATCAGCATAAAATTTCTTCATAAAAAGGTTTATAATAACATAATAGAGAAAATTTTTTCTCTCTCATTCTATCCTTTAATTATGGCTGAAAAAATGCTTTTAGTTTGAACTCACCCATCATGGCAACCAGCTCAACAATTTGAAAATTAGGAAAATGGTTCTCCCATCAGCATTCTTTATTTCTTTAGAAGCTAAAACGACAAATATGCTCATAAGAAGAAACAAAAAAGACAGCCACAAACAAAAAATATATAAGCAAATATTCCAAAATCAGAAAAAATCCAAAATCCAAAACACTTCTGATCCCAAGCATTTTGGATAAGATACTCAACCTGTACATGTTGTCTACAACAATACACTTTAAATTTTAAGACAAAATAACAAAAAGAATGGAAAAATATATACTATGCAAACAGTAGCCAAAAGAGGCCTAGAGTGGAAGCACTCAAAATAGATTATGATACAAAAATTGTTGTTAGTGACAAAGGGTATTTTAGAATGAACAATGGCTAATTCATCAACAAGATATAGCAATTATAAACTTATATATACCTAACAACAGAGTCTCAAAATACATGAAGCCAAAAATTGTAGAACTGAAGGAAGAAACACGCAATTCAAAAATAAGAGTTGGAGACTTTAATGCTCCACTTTCAATAATGAATCAAGTAGACAAAAAATAAGTGAGTAAACAGAAGAGTTGGACACTATAAAACCAATAGACTTCATAGATAATCTACAGAACATTCAACCTCAGAACAGCAGAATACAAATTCTTCTCAAATACATGTAGAACATTTTCTAGAATAGACCACATTAGGCAATAAAACAAATCTCAGTAACTATAAATGGACTGAAATCACACAAAGTTTATTCCCTGACAATAATAAAACAAAATTAGAAATTGATAACAGAAGGAAATTGGGGAAATGCACAAATAAGTGAAAATTAAACAGCACACAAAAAGAACCAATAGGTCAAAAGTCATCACAAGGGAAATTGAAAATACTTTGAGATAAATGAAAATGAAAACACAAGCCAAAACCTGCTCGATGCATCTAAAGTAGAGATAAAATTTATAATTGTAAATGTTTACATTAAAAAACAAGATGTGATGGTATTTGGAGGCAAGCGGGGGAAAAAACCAAGAAAGACCTCAAATCAATAACCTAATCTTCCATTTTAACACACTGGAAAAAGGACAATGTAAACGGAAACAAGAGGGAGTAAAGTGGAAATAAACTAGAAAATAGAAATACCACAGAAAACTTTTAGAAAACAATGAAACCAAAACTGGTCCTTTGAAAAGATCAACAAAACTGAGAAACTTATAGCTAGACTAACCAAAAAAAAGAAGAGGGAAGACACAAGTAACTAAACTCAAGAATTAAAAAAAGGAGCGTTACTACCAACCTTACAGAAATAATAAAGGATAAGGAAATACTATGAACAAATTAGATCACCTACATGAAACAGAGAAGTTCCTAAAAAGAAAAAACTACCTAAAAAGAAACAAACAAAACTGACTCAAGAAGAAATAAAAAATCTGAACACACCTATAAAGAGATTGAACTAGAAATGAAAAATTTCTCACAAATAAAAGCCCTGGAACAAATGGCTTCAAACATTTAAAGAATTAACACTAATTATTCAAAAACTTCAAAAAAATAGTTGGTACACTTCCCAATTCATTCTGAAGCCAATATTATTCTGATACCAAAACCAGACAAAGACATCAGAAGAAACTACAGAGTAATATGTCTTATGACTATAGATGAAAAAATCCTCAACAAAATGCCAGCAAACCTTATAAAGAATATTTTTTAAAAAGAGGATTATATACCGTGAACATTTGGAATATATCCAACAAAAGCAAGGTAGGTTCAGCAAACAAAAATCAATCAAGGTAATAAACATTAAAAGAATCAGAACAAAAATCAAATGATCATCTCAAATGATACAGAAAATACATGTGCCAAAATTCAACATTCTATAACACTCAAAAGATAACAAAAAGAAAGGAACATCCTCAAGTTGGTAAACAGCTTGTGAAAAATCCACAATTAATATCATACTTAATGATAAAAGACTAGATATATTCCCCCTAAGGTCAGGAACAGTACAAGGACATCCAATCTTGCCCCTTCTATTATACATTGTTCTAGAGGTTCCAGTCAGAAGATGATGCAAAAAAATGAAATAAAAGGACTCCAGATTGGATAAGAAGTAAAACTATACCCCTTTTTAGGTGACATAGTCTTGTATAAAGAAAATCCTTAGAAATTCACAAAACCACTATTAGAACTAACAAACAAGTTCAACACGGTTGCAGGATACAAGATCAACACTCAGCAATCTGTTGTGTTTCCATACATTAGCAATGAACATTCTGGAAACAAAATGAACAAATCAATTCCATTTACAATAACATCAAAAAGAATAATGTACTTGGGAACATATTTAACAAAAAATGCAAATCTTACACACTGAAAACTATAAACACCGTTGAAAGTAATTTAAATAGACCTATATATAGAAATACATCCCATGTTCATGAATAGGAAAAACATATTTTTAAGATAGCAATACTCCCAAAGTGATCTACAGATTCAATGCAATTCCTATCAAAATCCCAATGGTCCCTTTTGGCAGAAATGGAAAGGCTGATCCTCAAATTCACATGCAACGGCAATAACCAAAACAATATTGAAAAAGAAAAATAAAGTTGAGGATTCACACTTTCTGATTTCAATACTTACCACAAAGCTACAGTAATCACAACAGTGTGGTATAGGCATAAGGATAGAGACCAATGGAACAGAGAGTCCAGAAATAAACCCAAACACCTATTGCCAACTGATTTTTGACAAGGATGCTAAGACAACTCAAGGGAGAAAAAATTCTTCAAAAAATGGTGCTGTACAACTGGATATCCACATGCCAAAGCATAATGTTGGACTCCTACTTCACATAATACACAAAAATTAATCCAAAATAAATCAAAGACCTAAATGTAAGAGCTAAATCTATGAAACTCTTAGATGGGAAGAGATGTGTAAATCTTCATGGACCTGGATTAGGAAATAGTTTCTTAAACATGACATCAAAAACACAACCAAAAAAAGAAAAAATAAGTTGGACTTGATCAAAAGTAAAAACTTCTGACTGGGCATGGTGGCTCACACCTGTAATCTCAGGGCTCTGGAAGGCCAAACCCCTAAGCCTCCTGAGGCCAGAAGTTCAAGATCAGCCTGGCCAACATAGGGAGACCCTGTCTCTATAAAAAATTTTTAAAAATTAGCTGGGCCTGGTAGCATGTGCCTGTAGTCCTAGCAACTCAGGAGGCTGAGTAGAAAGAATTGCTTGAGCCCAGGAATTTGAGACTGCAGTGAGCTGTGATTATGCCACTGCACTCCAGTCTGGGTGACAGAGCGAGACCTTGTTTCTTAAAAAATAAATACAAACTTTTTTGTGTGTATCAAAGGACCCTATCAAGATAGTGAAAACAACCCACAGAATGGAAGAAAATATTTGCAAATCATATATCTGATAAGGGTCTAGTATCCAGAATATATAAAGAACAATTACAACTCAGCAATGAGACAACTAATCCAACATGGGCAAAAGATTTCAACAGACATTTCTCCAAAGATACACAAATGGCCAATAACCACTAGAGAAGATGCTCAATACCATGGTATCAAGGTCATGCAAATCAAAACCACAATGACATACCACTTCACACCCAGTAGGATGACTATAAATCAAAAAGACAATCACAGGTGGTGATGAAGATGTGGAGAAACGGGAACCATATGAACCACTATTTCCACTCTTACATATATACCCAAGAGAACTGAAAGCATATAACCACACAAAAACTTGTACAGTAACATTCAGTGCAACATTATATATAAAAGCCAAAAAGTCTGCTGGGCACAGAATCCTGGCACTCTGGGAGGCCGAGGCAGCAGGATGGCTTGAGGTCAGGAGTTTGAGACCAGCCTGAGCAAGAGTGAGAACCCATCTCTACCAAAAATAGAAAAAATTAGCTGGGTGTGGTGGCACATGCCTATAGTCTCAGCTACTTGGGAGGCTGCAGCAGGAGGATCACTTGAGCCCAGGAGTTTGAGGTTGCTGTGAGCTATGATTATGCCACTGCACTCTATCTGGGGTGACAGAGCAAGACTCTGTCTCAAAAAAAAAAAAAGCACCAAAAAGTAGAAACCTAGATGTCCATCAACTGATGAATAAACATGTCAGGTATCCATACAATGGAATATTATTCAGTCATTAAAAAGAACAAAGTACTGATACATGCTCCAACATGGATAAACCTTGGACATGCTAGGTGAGATAAATGACCAAAAAGGCCACATATTGTATGATTCCACATATATGAAATGTCTAGAATACGCAAATCCACAGGATTCCACATATATGAAATGTCTAAAATAGGCAAATCTATACGATTCCACATATATGAAATGTCTATACTGGCAAATCCACAGAGACTGAAAACAGATTAGCAGTTTCCCAAGGGCTCAGTGATGGTAGTCAACGACTGTGAACAGGTACAGACTATCTTTGGGGGCTGACGAAATGTTCTGGAATTAGACAGTGGTGATGGTTGCCCAACTTTGTGAATAAACTAAAAATTACTGAATTGTAGTTTTTAAAAAGGTGAATTTCATGGTATATGAATTATATTTCAAAAAGGAAGGAAGGGAGGGAGGCAAAAAGGAAGGAAACAAAATAGAAGTGGCAGGTTCTATGAATAACTGAACATTTGCCCCCCCTACAGGAGCAACAGCCTCAGCTCCAATCAATAGCTGCCTATAGGAGTTCATGTTCAGTATCATCAGATATGTTGATTTTTCAAAAAGCTCTGAATGCAAACTTTAATGTGAGATCTCCCCATTTTCAAATATTAGCAACTAATTCAAATTTTTACATAAACACTGTGTATGTTCTCCTTTCGTGCTGCCATTTTGCAACCACTGACCTACCTATTCTAGTTAACTCCCTACCTGAGGATAACATATATATAATATAGTTTGAAAAAACAAATTCAACATTACAAAAACTTTAATTCCTTTTTAGCTGTAATGTTATTTTGAAATGTCAAGTAACATTAAAGAATTATCAAAGGAAAAATGTAAAACAAATACACATGAATAGAACATAAAACATGAAAATGCTCCTTTCATCACCCAATCAGTACTATTTCCAAAGGCACCCACTATGTTACCTTAGGTTTTAAGATTTTTTTAATCAAGACAAGTATAGGATTAAATTTTAAACATTTGAGAAACAAACCTCTAGTCTAAGCACCATATTTTATAAGTGAGTAATCTTAGAGCCAAAAAGATAATATAACTTACTCAAAGCCATAAAGCTGGGCGAAGCTGACATTTAAATGCCCATTTATTTCTCATTCAAGTAAACTTTCCATAATACCAGTATGTCATTCCAGTTCACCTTTTGGGAAGGCAGCTGGAATAGGAAATTCTCTCTCTCAATTCTTTCCCAAAGGAGGTGGGAATTAAGTGTTTTAGTTCCAAAGGTTTCCCTGTGCACACATGTGTATGTATGTGTGTGTTTATGTGTATTATGTGTTAGGTGGGAGTGGGCATAGGCTCAAGATTTAAAAAAAAAAGCAGGGAACCAAAATATATATGCTCTCAGGAAAGTGTAATGCTGACTGAGTAACTAAGTGGGTAATGGCAGTGAATTTAAAGTATGGTATACCTACATATGTGGCAATTAGAGTATTTTACCCACACATGATTGAAAAATAATTGACAAAAAAAAAAGGATACATATATATATATATATATATATATATATATACAGAAAGACACAAAGTAGTTGAGGAGGTTTTATTTAATACATTTTCTTTCTACAAATTTAAATTATCAATCAAACTTTTCAGTTTTTAACTTAAAATGTTTAAGAAAATATTTGACTAACCTCAGAAATAAGGTACTTCAAAAACTAAAATTTTTCCAACTAAGTAAATCAGTATCATTTCTTTCAGGAAAAGCAATAGAAATTCTCCAAACTACAACAGTTGAATAAAAGAAACATATACCTAATGGAAATCAGCTCAAGGCTGCATTTATATAAAATAGTTATAGTACATTTACCAATATTCTGAAGGTAAAATGGGAAAAACCACAAAGGTATTATAAAATTAAGTATATAACAAATTAAAAGGAAAACACGAAGATGAAAAGACAATAGTCAATCATATCTATAAATGAAAGATGTTACCCATAAGATTATCCAAAGATTACTTCAACTTTTCTTTTGTTAAACTAGGTTATACTAAGAACACTGTTACTTCCACCAAGACTAGCACAAAGGATGATTCTCCCTACACCCCCCAAAAAGGTAGTTTAAAGGATGGCAGCCAAAAACATAAATATCCATTGCAGCTTCCATGGCAACGTATTCTCATGATTCTCCATTCCCCACTGCACTTCTCACATCTCACCTTAGTCTGCTCAGGAATCTCTTCTTCCTCTGCCTGGCTATGACACACTAGTGTCATTTGAAGTTCCACTCTCACATTACTGCTCTTTTCATTCTACTGACTCTGTTGGAGGACCTCCACCCTTTTCTATGATTACAACCATCATCACCTACAAGCTAAGTGATAACTCCCAAATCTATATCTCTAAGCCAGATAGAGCTCACCTTTAAACTCCAAATTATAAAAAACTCTTTGTGAGACATTTCCATTCCTGGTCACATGCTAAGGATTGCAGAGTAGTAAGCTAAAAACAGTACGTGATGACTTCCTTGAGTTTCCAGGCTGATTATATCAAAAAATTAAATCCCTTATTTGGACTTTGTATTTATTACCCTTTGTATTTATTACGAACAGCCAAAAATAATCCCTGATATAGTAAGACAATGAGAAGATGAGGCTTTGGGCAATCACTCCCTGATTTTATCTCTTTTACATATAGGATTTTCCTCACAAGATTGTCAGACTATTTTCATAATGGAAAACCTCAATTCACAGGACATTGGGAAAGTACTCAGAAGGGTATGGGCTCAATAATAAAAAAAAAAAAATTGCACCATGTTAAATGCTGCTCTGCTTCCACGTAACAAAACTTAAAAGCAAGACACAAAGGATCCATTTCCAAGTAATTTAACACATTAACTGCCACGTGAGTTGCATTTAACTCACACTAGTTTTGAGCCCAGGGCCTCCTGAACCATATGTAACTAACACGTATCTTTACCTTGGGAGCCACTTGAACTATTTTTGAAGTTGCATATAACTCACACACAGAAAACAACACAAAATAACAGATTTTCCATTAAATTAGGATTGTTTTGTTTTCGAAGTTTTTAGTCTATTTTCATAATAAAACACTGTGGCCCCAAGGAAAAAAAATTTTTCTCCAGTGTCCCAGTCAATGTGTTAAATGCCTCCCGGAATAAAGAATATTTACAGGGCTCACACCTGTAATCTTAGCACTCTGGGAGGCCGAGGCGGGAGGATGACTTGAGCTCAGGAGTTCGAGACCAGCCTGAGCAAGAGTGAGACCCCCGTCTCTACTTAAAAGAAAAAAAAGAATATTTACAGAAATACAAAAAAAAAAAAAAAAAAAAAAAATCCAGTGCCCAAAAGGGTAAAATTCATAACATACGGTATTGAATCAAAAAGTACCAAGTAGAGAAGCAGGAAAATGTGAGCCAATCAACTAATACAACACAGACCCAGAAATGACACAAGTGATAAAACTAGTACAGTTGACATAGCTACATTCCATATGTTCAAGGAGACAGAGGAAAGATGTTAAGTGGAGACATGGAAGATATTTTTTGAATAAAATTTTTACAAATGAAAAGTGCAACGATCAGCATAACAAATACCTTGGATAAGATTCACAACAGTAAATCAAACATTGGAGAAACAAGATTAGTAAACACATGAAAATAAAGACGAAACATAAACAGCTGAAAAAGTGAACAAAGCACACATGAAGGCTAAGACAAATTGAAGCATCCTAACATAATGTGATTGAAGTCCCCAAGTGAAAGCAAAACAAGACAGAAAATATAATTGAAGAAATGCCTTAACTGTTACAAATTTGATGGAAACCATAAACACACAAATCCAAAACTCTCAATGAACCCAAAGCACAAGAAAACACCAAGAACATTTTACTTACCCAGGTACATCACAATCAAACTGCTTAAAAGACACATTATGTACAAAGAAACAATAATAGGACCACAGCAGACTTCTCACCAGGAACAATGCAAGCCAGAAGACGGGAACATCATTCAGGTACTGGCATGCATCAGAGACACTGCAGGTTCACTTAGAGAACCACAATAAAGCAAAATAACAAAACAGTGAGTGATACTAATTTTTTGGTTTACCAGTACACATAAAGTTATGTTTATACTATAGTCCCTTAGGTGTGCTATGGCATTAGGTTTAAAAAAAGTACATACCTTAACTTAAAAATACTTTATTGCTAAAAAATGCTAATGATTATCTGAGCCTTTAGCGAGTTGTAATCTTTTTGCTGGTGGAGGGTCTTTGCCTCCATATTGATGGCTGCTGACTGATCAGGGTGGTGGTTGAGGTGACTGTGACAATTTCTTAAAAGACAACAATGAAGTTTGACACACTGATTGACTCTCCCTTTCACAAGAGATTTCTCTGTATCATGCAACGCTGTTTGATAGCGTTTTATTCACAGTAGAACTTCTTTCAAAACTGGAGTCAGTCCTCTCAATCCCTGTTGCTGTTTTGTCAACTAAGTTCGTGTAATATTCTAAATCCTTTGTTGTCCTTTCAACAATGTTCACGGCGTCTTCACCAGAAGTATATTCCACCTCAAGAAACTGCTTTCTTTGCCAATAAGCGACTCCTCATCCATTCAAGTTTTATCATGAGATTGCAGCAATTCACTCACACCTTCAGGCTCTACTTCTAATTCTAGCTCTCTTGCTCTTCCACCACATCTGCAGTGACTTCCTTCGCTGAAGTCTTGAACCCCTCAGAGTCATCCATGAGGGTTGGAATTAACTTCTTCCAAACTCCTGTTGAAATGCTGGTATTTTGACCGATTCCCATGAATCACAAATGTTTGTAATGGCATCTAGAATGGTGAATCCTTTACAGAAGGGTTTCAATTTGCTTTGCCCGGATCCATCAGAAGACTCACTCACCGTCTGTGGGAGCTATGGTCTGACAAAATGTATTTCTTAAATAGGAGGAACTGAAAGTCGAAATGACTCCTTGATCCATGGGCTGCAGAATAGATGTGTTCACAGGCATGAAAACAACATTAATCTTGTACATCTCCATCTGAGCTCTTGGGTGACCAGACGCATTGTCAATAAGCAGTAATATTTTGAAAGGAAGCTTTTCTTCTGAGCAGTAGGTCTCATCAGTGCACTTAAAATAACAGTGAGTAAACCCTGCTGTAAGCAGATGTGCTGTCATCTAGCACGTTTGTTGTTTCATTTCAGAGTATAGGCACAACAGATTTAGCATAATTCTCAAGGGCCCTAGGGCTTTTGGAACGGCAGTAGCTCCTACCAAGAGAGTCAGCCCGTCCTGTGAAGCTTTGAAGCCAGGCACTGACTTCTCATCTCTAGATACAAATGTCCAAATGCCATTTTCTTCCAATACAAGGCTGTTTCCTCCCCACTGAAAATCTTTTGCTTAGTCTAGCCACCTTCATCACTTATCTTAGCTAGATCTTCTGGATAACTTGCTGCAGTTTCTACATTGGCACTTGCTGCTTCACCTTGCACTTTTATGTTCTGGAGATGGTTTCTTTCCTTAAACCTCGTGAACCAGCCTCTGCTAAGCTTCAGACTTTTCTTCTACAGCTTCCTCATCTCTCTCAGCCTTCACAGAATTGAAGATAGTTAGGGCCTTGCTCTGGATTAGACTTTGGCTTAAGGAAGTATTGCGCCTGGTGTGATGTTCTATCCACACCACTAGAACTTTCTCCATATCAGCAAGAAGGCTGTTTTGTTTTCTTATCGTACGACATCCTTCCTCACCAAGCTTAGTCATTTCTAGCTTTGATCTAAAGTGAGAGATGTATGATTCTTCCTTTCGCTTGAACGCTTCACTAGAGGCCATTGTAGGGTTATTAATTTCAGTATTATTGTGTCGCACAGAGTAGGGAGACCTGAGAAGAGGGAGAGCTGGATGGTGGCACAGTCAGAATACACACAACATTTGTTGATTAAGTTTGTCATCTTAAATGGATGCGGTTCATGGTGCCCCCTAATAATTCAATAGTAACATCAAAGATCAGCGATCACAGATCACCATACCAGATATAATAGTAATGAAAAAGTTTGAAATATTGTAAGAATTACCAAAAGGTGATACTGAGACACAAAGTGACTACATGCTGTTAGAAAAATGACACCAAAAGATTTGCTTGATGCGGAGCTTCCACAATCCTTTAATTTGTGAAAAACATAATATCTGCAAAGTGAAATAAGCTAAGTGAAGTAAAACAAGGCGTACATGTATTGAAACAAAAAACTGTCAACCTAGATATCTAGACCTGGAAATATGTCTTTCAAAAATAAAGAAGAAATAAAAACTTTTCCAGATATTAAAAGAGAACAAAAACAAAAAACCCGTGAAGCATAATAAAGAGAAATGCAATAAAACAAGATATATCTGTATATTATTTTTAGCTGAACCATTTGAAACTAAGCTGTAGACATCATGACACTTTACCCCTAAATATGTCAGCATGCATCTCCTAAAGATAAGGACATTTTCTTACATAGCCAAAATAGCATTACTGTTAATTTTCTTTGCTGTGATAATTCTTTAGTGTACTCTAAAATCTACCCATATTTAAATCTCCCTTTTGTACTGAACTGTCTTTTATGGCTCTTTATACCCATCCCCACCAAACCAGGATTCCATCAAAGTTTATTCATTGCATTTGATTATTAAGTCTTTTTGATCTCTTCTATCTAAACAGCCTCATCTCTTTCCCCTTTTAAAATGACACTGATTTTTTTTTAAGAGATCAAGACAGTTGTCTCATAAAATGACTCACATTCTGGATTTGCCAGATTTTCTTCCCTCGTGTCATTTAGCTTACTCCTGGTATTTCCCCTATACTATTAATTGTAAACTAGGATTCAGTTTCAAATTAAACATTTTGGGCAAGATTACCTAATAAGTGATTCTGTATACTTCATATGACTCTCATCAGGAGACATATATGTTCTAATCCGATTGTGATGCTAAATTTGATCACTTAGTTGAGGGGATTAGGGTAAGGCATATTTTCCCCACTGCAATTAGCAAGTAATCTGTGGCATGATAAATTAGCACTGTGATTTCAATCTGTTCTCCAATAATCTTTTACCTAAGAGTTTGTAGTATCTTCTGCTAATCCTTGTCAGGCTAACTTTTATTTATTTATTTATTTTTTGAGACACAGTCTTACTCTGATTCCCGGGCTTGAGTGCCGTGGCATCAGCCTAGCTCACATCAACCTCAAACTCCTGGGTTCAAGCAATCCTACTGCCTCAGCCTCCCAAGTAGCTGGGACTACAGGCATGTGCCACCATGCCCGACTAATTTTTTCTATATATTTTTAGTTGTCCAGTTAATTTCTTTCTATTTTTTAGTAGAGATGGGGTCTTGCTCTTGCTGGTCTCAAACTCCTGACCTCCAGGGATCCCCCCGCCTCCCAAAGTGCTAGGATTACAGGCGTAAGCCACACCGCCTGGCCTCAGGCTAACTTTTAAATTTCAGTGTTAATAATTTTTTGTTAGTCTACAGATGGAAAGAAAATCACAGGAATTGTAAAATACTCTATGCTGCAAAGTTAATACAAGTCTGATTTTGTGATTTTTTTTAAGGTTTTTAATGATGAATTTAAGATATCTCTTGTTATGAATTTTAAAAGAAACCTGGCTTGAGAAAAATGAAAAAAATTCAATGTCTGTCTTTTCCTGTATTCTTAAGAAATGTGTTTAAATTTTTCCTAGCCTACATTTATTGCACAGGAATAGCCAGAAAATACAATGTAAAGGAATGGTGGCTCTACTGAAATACATTTTGAGAAAATTGTTTGTTTTCTGGTGGAATGGCAGAAGTACTGGATTGAGACTCAGAAATCAGGATTCTAGTCCTCATTCTACCACTATGTGAAGGTCAAGAATTACAAGTTTTTAAACTTTACTCCATGTTCTCATTTCATAGTGATTGTGCTGGTAAACATTTATGAATAAAGAATGAATTTATGATAATGAAGTAAGCTGCTTACTTTCAAAAGTGAACCTCATTTTTAAGCCAAATATAAGTATATATAATATAAAATTGAATTTGTTTCTCAACTAATTAGCATTTACTTAGTAGGTGACTGTTTTAAATAAGGTTTCATAGTAGGATTTCCTTAAGTAACATGTTCTCTCATTAAAAATATGACATTTAATTCATGAAACAGTTTACATGAAATTTTCCCACACATCTAGCATATAACTGTCTTGTCTGTGGTGGAGCTAGGACTTCAATGCAGGCAGCCTGGCTCCAGAATTTGTGCTCTTGCTGCTTTTCTTGTTTTATCAGGGCAATGAGAAAACTGGATTTGCAATATTCACCAAGTAATATAAAAAAATCATTCTTCAGTATTAATATCATTCATTGAGTACCTACTATGTACCAGGCGGGGAGGGTACTTGGAGAGACCCTGAAGAATAGACAACAGTTGGACTAAATTAACAAATGCTACACATTAACCAACTGTGCTTATAATGTTTATTGAAAAAATCTAAAAATATAATGAAGAAAAACAAGGTAGGGAATAGCTAAGAGTACAGGTTTGGGAGTCAAACGTGAATACGAGTCTCAGCTCCACTTTTTAATCTGAGTTTCACTTTCCTTCTCTATAAAATAGGGATTATACTACCTGATAAGTTATATCGTTTAAATGATATGTTTACGACAATGCCTAGCATCTAATTATTAAAAAAACTATTAGTTATTGTAAAAGTCTCTCATAATCCATATAGATCATGCCTATTTTGATGTACATAGAAGCTCCTTTCCTTAATGTGATTGGGACTGTGGTATTCGATTTAATTAAATATTAACATAAAGGGATTAAAAATGATAAATTTTTATCTTATTTTATTTTGCTTAAAAAAACAGATGTAAAGTAGTCTATGATCCACTTCGTGTTGGATGATTTTCCCCCTAGTCTTTTACAATTGCTTTCCTATACTTGATTTAGCAATAATTTTTTTATAACCAGCCTTTGAGTCTTTCTTAATGTTCAGCTTCATTTTTATGGAAACAATGCTCTTTTCACATTCACAATTTCATTTATTTGTGTAATATTTAATTAAGCTGTATAATTATAACAAGTACATGAACAACTAATTCTTGGTAAGCTGAGAGCAGAATTATACTGGTTTGATAAAAAATAAGCTTAACTAGTGGTTTAGTAATTTACTGGAAGCCTCTACAGACAGAATGGAGAGTGTTGGTTAATTTGCCAATTAGTCTGTTAAGCAGGCTGGATAAGAGAAAATAATGTTGCCCTGCCTTCTAGTATTTCTGAGTATATGGATGGATGTATTGTGCAGATATTTAAACAAAAATTTCAAGGCTACCTAGTCATAACATCTCAGTTTTGTTTCAGCTCTTCCAAGTTTTTTTAAATTTGTGCCTTTGGTTTTTCTTTATGAAGCAGTGGTACAGTGGACAAGTCGGAGTTTGCAGTGGTATCTGAGAAGCCAGGTATGCCCAGCTGCTGGAGTGGTACCACACCCAGCACAAAGTCTATGAAGAGCTGTCGCCTCTGCATAGCTACCTCTTCTGTGGTTCACAGGCAAGCTTTTGGTGGTGGACCTGGGGCTGCTGTTTGGTCAGCAGGCTTGGCAATCAGGAAGAAGAGCTGTATGCACAGTAGAGCAGACACATGGTGGAATTTGCTGGCAACTCTGTACTTCTGTATTTAACCATAATCTTCAGAGAGTATTTTTATTCTTTTGGCCAACTCTAACCTGGAACCCTATGGGAGGAGGGTTCTGGGAAATGTAGTTTGAACTTAACCAAGTTGTCACAGTACAAACTGCCACAGCAGTTAAGGATGAAAACAACCACGGTGGAGGATGTTAGAGTTGTGGCAGTCCACAGTGATAACAGATCTAGGCTCATATGATGTGAGAGAGCAAGTTGCTTAAGCTCTCCACACCTTTCATGAAATAGGGAGACAACATTAGTATGTACCATATAGAATTGTTGTGAGGATTAACTGAATTGTTTATAAGTTCTTAGTATCAGTGTCAGCATAATACAAGACATTATAAATAGTAGCTTTTATTAGTAGTAATTACAGCAATAATGAGATGAGACTGAGAAATAGGAAGGGTATTTTTTTAAAAGATGAGGGAGAGGGAAGAGAGAAGATGAGTGGAGATAAGAATAAAGTAGAAGACAAACTTTCTGTATTTGAGAATATTGCAGTCTAGCTGCAGAGGGCACATGTAAATCTATGGAATAGTTAGGAAACTATTATATGAGGTAATATCCTTTAAGAAAGAGGGCTCTGCCATGAGTGGAGAGATAGCAAGTGCTGTCATTCCAGTGTAGTTAGGGTACAGTGATAATGTATGTGAACTGCCTAGCACACTGACAGTCCACAGATGATAATTCCATTCCATCATCATTTATACTGTCAATGGAAAAGAAGCCAAACTCTGTAAAATAATTTTAAAGAGATTTATTCTGAGCCAAATTTGAGGACCATGACCCGGAGCCACGCCCAAGAAGCCTTGAGCAAGTGGACTCCCTGTGGCTGGGTTACAGTTTGGTTTTATATATTTCAGGGAGACAGGGGTTACAGGTGAAGTCATAACTCGATACATGGAAGGCATACATTGGTTTGGCCCAGAAAAGGTGGGCCACCTCGAAGGGGGGAGGCCTTACAGGTTATAGGTGGGCTTAAAGATTCTTTGACTTGTAATTGGTTGAAGACATGAAGCTTTGCCTAAAGGCTTGGAATGTTTTAAGATAAGGAGGTCTGTTAATCAGAGACAAGCCAAGGACATATATTTGTTGTGTAAATTGAGGACCTGAGGTTTGTCTTGCATACCCTTAGGCCGGATAATCGGTTCCAAAGGATGTCTCCAAGAAGGGAGGGGGGCATAATGGGGCATGTCTGACCTCCCGCCTCGCGGCAGGCAATTTAGTTTTAAGATATCCCCTCGGACAGGAGGGAGTCCATTCAATTAGCTGGTGGAGGGGGGAGTCTTAAGATTTTATTTTAGTTCACAATATTAACAGATGGAAAGATGACCATGTGAAGAGGACAGGGACCACTTAAGCTGGTTCTCTAAAAGATGATTAGGACAAGTACAAAAAAGGAAGGAGGCATTTCAGATGACACAGAGAGAAAAGGTAGCCATCAATAAGGTACAAGCAAGCACTTCCTACCAAAGATATCATTTGTAACTTTGTAGCTCAGTAGCTACTGACTTCTACTCTTCGCTTCTTTTGGTTATCTATTTGTAATATCTAGAGATTGTGTTTGCTCCTATTTGGGTCAGTTTCCCACCTCTGGACCATCAGTTATGGCCACGGATGTGGGACTACACTGTACAATTTGGTGATACTCTCAGTTATCAATTGGGTAGTTGGAGGTGGTGGTGGTAGAAGGGACAGTTTCCACAAAAAGGGGATTTCTGCAAACGGTAAGTGACTCCTGTCGGTGTGAATCATTCAATCACTCCTTTCTATCTTACATCCTATAGCTGTTCAATATTATTATTCCACCCTGTTCTTTTCAGTTCCCCAATTAAGCATTTTATTCTTGTTCTATTTGTTTAGGTTGACCATATGTACCAATTTCTTGCTAGCTTTGGTTCTTCTGGAATCAGTTTCCTTCTTTATGAAGTATATCTTTTAGAAATTTCTCAACTAAGGGTCTTTTGGTGGGAAACTATTTTTTGTTTACCTGAAATCTATAGATTTTGTTCTTGAATATTTTAGTTGTGCATGAAAATCTAGATTGGCAGTTATTTAATATTTTTCCCTCAGTATTTTGAAGATATTCCATTCTGTCTTCTGCCATATAATCAGAAATAGCAGGCCATATGGATACTTTATTAATAATTTTTTAATTATTAGAATGTATATAATTGGCTTTTGGATGGAAGTATTCATATTGGTTTTCCTTTTTTCTTACTATTTTACTTTTAAACTTCGCTGAACATTTATTGAAAATCTTACGGAGTGTCAAAGAGTATCAGTAAAATAAGCCTGTAAGAAATTTGTAATCTAGTTTTAGTTCACTTGTACAATTATTACCAAAATGTCTGACTACCTTCTACCACTAAAGATAAACAGATAAATCAGTCATTGTTTTTATAATCACAGAGCTTCATTCTGGTGGGGGGATGGATATATTAGGATGACCATATAATTTTTTATCCAAACTAGGATGCTTCTGGGTATGAAAAAAGACTGTCTTAATAATTATCTTGGGCACATAATGTCCTGATGGTTTCATGGGTATATCTCCAAACTCATCAAGTTGTATATATTAAATATGTACAGATTTTTTATGTCAATCATATCTCAATAAAATGGTTTTAAAAAATTATCCTGGGTTGGCCAGGTGGGGTGGCTCACACCTGTAATCTTAGCACTCTGGGAGGCCAAGGCAGGAGGATCGTTTGAGCTCAGGAGTTCAAGACCAGCCTGAGCAAGAGTGAGACCCTGTCTCTACTAAAAAACTAGGAAGAAATTAGCTGGACAATTAAAAATATATAGAGAAAATTAGCCGGGCATGGTGGCGCATGGCTACAGTCCCAGCCACTTGGGAGGCTGAGGCAGGAGGATCGCTTCAGCTCAGGAGTTTGAAGTTGCTGTGAGCTAGGCTGACGCCACAGCACTCTAGCCTGGGCAACAGAGTAAAACCCTGTCTCACAAAAAAAAAAAAAAAAAAAAAAAAATTATGCTGGGTTAACAAAAATAGACTGGTACTGTCCTTAGCAAACTGGAATGCATGTTTATATGTACAAATGACTATGGACAATGAAATATTTACAAAATACCATAGGAATATTTAATATTATAAAATATAAATGTTCTAAAAGTTACTATTAAATATAAAAGTGTAAGTAGTAGCATAATATTAGAATGCTGAAAGTATATTTAATTAAGCAGTGAGGGCAATGGTACTACTGATCTTATAGGAATGAAGTATACCTAGATGTCAGCCTAGCCTAATGAAAATGAGAAGTAAATAGACAAAGCCTCCGTTTGGTAAAAATCAAAATAAAACAAAAAAACAACTTAATTCCAAATTGGGTAGGTAGAAGATCATGCCCAGAAATACGGTGCAAAGTGCTCAGAGTGCCAGTGAAGTTAACTGGAAACGGTTTCCTGAATAAGTTAATTTGAGATGCACATTAGGAGTAAGGATTACTAAAGAGGAAGGGAAGATGGGCATTCAGGGGATGGTCGGAAGCCAAGGCTCAGAAGTGGGAAACCCCAGCAAGTCCTTTGGGAAAAGCAAGTAGGTTGGATTGACTAAAACAGATGTGTGCTCTATTATGTTATGGTTGTAAGGAGAGTCAAATTTGAAATTTGTTTACTTAAGGTGTTTGTTAATGGACTACATGCAAAGTGCCCCTAGGTGCTGTGGGAGATACAAAGACAGGTAAGTACTGTTTCCTGCCCTCAAAGAGCTCCCTGTATAATTAAGACAGAAAGGTACACAAACCACCTTTTTATAAAACATAGAATGAAGGGGATTACAGGAATCGATTTGAGAGAATTGGCTAGCCTTGGGTTTTTACGTTGGTGTTTGAGGTTCTGGCAACATGCGTTGACTTTGGAATTCTGACTGAGAAGTACTATGCTTGATATTATTTGCAAGTTTTGATTTATATGATAAGCAGCAGAAAGTGTTAACTCCTCTCAGCAAAATATGAATGTGTTCGATATAAACCTGTTTTGACTGTAGCTCTGGTCACGGCTTTATTATACCAGTATTAAGGTACATATTTTGCTTACTTTTTAAGCTCTGGAAGGATTTTAGAATTTTTTTAAAGAAGTTAGTATTTTGTCATTTTTTAAATCAAAAGATTGGTTAGGAGAGCATACTGGTACATAGTAGATGTGTTAAATGTTGGTTGAACAAATAAACCAATGAGAGGCAATATGATATACAGTAGTCCCTTGGTAGCCATGGGGGATTGGTTTCAGGGCAGCGCCCCCTCACCCTTCATGGATACCAAAATCTCCAGATGCTCAAGTCTCTTATATAAAATGGCATGACATAGTATTTACATATAACCTATGCACATCTATGCATATAAATCATCTCTAGATTACTTGTAATACCTGATATAACGTAAACGCTATGTAAATAGTTGTTAACTATATTTTTTATTTGTAATTTTTACTGTTATTTTTAATTTTTTAAAAAATATTTTCAAACTGTGGCAGATATGGAGGGCTGACTATAGTGCGTTAAGAGTGGATTCTGAACAAGACTGGGTTCAAATCCAGAATGTAATAAATGTTAGTTATTCTTTTTGGAATGCTTATTGCTCTGGTATTATTCTAAGTGCTTCACAAATAATGTATTTAATCCTTATGACAATCGTATGAAGTAGATACAGCTGCTGTCCTCATTTTACACATGAAGACACACGGATTAAGAGCCATTATTGTAATTACTGTCAATGAACACTGAGTGATGTTTCAGTAAACCAAATATGAGTTGTTGCATCTTCCTAGCGCTTGATAGAAATATCAGGGGACAACAGTCAGAATACAGATACTTTACCTACATCAGCCTAAAATAATTTGAGAATTTTTAAAAAGCCTAAATTTGCTCTGTTTTAAGAGCTATCCTCCTTCCCCTTTAAGATAATCTAATAAAATGCAGAAAAAATTAAGATTTTAAGCATTTAAACAAATTCCCCAGCATTTTCAGTACGGTTTAAGAATTAAAAGGGAGGAGGACTCCTAAGCATATCAACTTAATTCTGTTTAGCAAACATTTGCATCATTATTACTATATGCTAGGCCCCTTCTAAGCACTTTACAAACATTAACTTTTTTTTTTTTTGAGACAGAGTCTCACTCTGTCGCCCAGGCTAGAGTGCCGTGGCATCAGCCTAGCTCACAGCAACCTCAAACTCCTGGGCTCAAGCAATCCTCCTGCCTCAGCCTCCCGAGTAGCTGGAACTACAGGCATGCACCACCATGCCCGGCTCATTTTTCTATATATATTTTTAGCTGTCCATATAATTTCTATTTTTAATAGAGATGGGGTCTCGCTCTTGCTTAGGCTGGTCTCGAACTCCTGAGCTCAAACAATCCACCTGCCTCGGCCTCTCAGAGTGCTAGGATTACAGGTGTGAGCCACCTCGCCCGGCCTACAAACATTAACTTAATTCCCATAGCAATCCTGAGATTGTATTGTACCATAAATCTCCATATTACAGTTAAGGGAACCAAGGCAAAGAGAGAGGTTGTCATTTGCCTAAGGTCACACACCTGGCAAGTGGCAGCTACAGATATCACTCCCAAGCAGTTTGGTTTTACAATCTGAGCTCTTCACCACTATGCTTGCTGTCTTTATTTTTGTAAGGAACATGACCCATTGAGAGAGAAAATGTGGATGAGTAAGAAGGAATTTGTTACAAATTACAAATGTTTCCGTATAATATCTTTAAAAGGAGAAAAATCAGAATTTGCTATTTGGAGTTTAATATGCCTTTAACTCTGAGATGTTTGGAGTAGAAGAAGGGAACTGACATTTATTAAGAAGGAATCTTATATGTTTTCTTATACAGCATTTAAAGCAAACCTGGGATACAGTCTCTCTGTCTTCATTTCATAAACAAGGACATGCGTTTCTAATAGCCCAGAGGCACACACAACTGCTAGGTTTTGAACCAAAGTCTCTATGTGACTCTAAAACGTTCTAAGGCAATATTCTGCTTCCTAAGGAAATGTAAAAACTCAAATTTAATTTGCCATGTAAACTACATATTCTTTTGAAATATCAATTCAAGAAATGATTAAACATTTTATTAACTAAAAGATCTTTTAGAAACTTGATAAGAGAAAGGAAGCAAATATATCCTAAACATAATGATTATCAAGGCAACAGGGACCACTAGATGAAAAGATTTTTCTCTGCCTTTCTGAAGATGTACAAGCTTGTTTACAAATGACTGCCACTTTATATGAAGTGTGATCTTTCAACCAATTTGACATTACATATGATGTATGGCTAATAAGTTATTAATAAAACTTAACCAAATTTATTGTTTCTATAGAATTATTATTTCCTTTAATCATTCCAGCAGGCTATATATATATATATATATATATACTGTTGCTCTTACTGATATTACTATTTAAAGTGTTTAGGGAACACTTTGTAAATTCCCTTTAAATTTCAATTTTATATGGTTTTAAATAGATAGTATGATACAAAGTTCAAACCATATGAAAAGATACATAGCAAAAGGTCTCAAGACTCTCTCTTCCCTATATCCCAAGCCACCCAGTTCTTCTCAACCAGAGGTGACCAATGTTACCAGGGAAATACTTCTCTGAAATTGTCTGGAGAATTTTTAAATACCTGCAATTAGGATATATCTAACCAATGATGGCAGATTTAATTTTATTTTTTAAAAGTTAGAATTCATTTACAATCTAGCAAACAAAAGGGTCATCAGTTCAGATAATATAATTTTCAAAAAGCAAAAGCAAGAGGTGTCTTTAGGGTAATGAGATGTGTTGTGTAATTCATAAATTGGTCAGAGTTGCAGTGCTAGTAGCCCTAAAGAATAACTTTTTTAATAAATTGATTGAGATAACTGATATACAATGAACTGCACATTTAAAGTGTATAATAATGGTAAATTCTGACTTATATGTGAGACTTTGAAAAGCTTGTAGAAAAACAGAATTAAAAGATAAAAATAAAAAATATAAACTTTATTTCTCAATATAAGCTCCATCAAGTTCAAGACACTTTTGTAAACGATTGATATCAGCCATTTAATCCATCCTTAAAGAACTCAGGTACCTTGGGAATTTATCCACATCAATGTAGTCTTTTTTACATTACTAACTAAAGAAAAATATGTGCTCTTTAAAGATTTTTTTAAGATCAGGAAACAAAAAGAAGTCTGAAGAAGCCAAATTAGGACCATAAGATGGATGCCTAATGATTTCCCATCGAAACTCTTACAAAATTGCCCATGTTTGATGAGACGAATGAGCAGAAACACTGTCATGGTGAAGGACTCTCTGAAGCTTTCCTGCGCATTTTTCTGCTAAAACTTTAGCTTTTTCAAAACAGTCTCATAATAAGTGGATATTATCATTCTTTGGCCCTCCAGAAAGGCAACAAGCAAAATGCCTTGAGTATCCCAAAAAACTGTTGCCATGACCTCTGCTCTTGACTGGTCCACTTTGCCTTTGACTGGACCATGCCCACCTCTTGGTAGCCGTGGCTTTCATTGTGCTTTGTCTTTAGGATTATACTGGTGAAGCCATCTTTCATCTCCTATTACAATTCTTTGAAGAAATGCTTCAGGATTTGATTTTACTTCTTAAAAATTTCCATTGAAAGCTCTGTTCTTGTCTGCAGCTGATTTGGGCGCAATGGTTTTGGCACCCATCAAGTGGAAAATGTGCTCAACCTTAATTTTTCAGTCAGAATTGTGTAAGCTGAACCAGTTGAGATATCCATGGTGTTGACTGATGTTTGTGCTGTTAATCGTTGGGTCTCTTCAATTAGGGCACAAACAAGATGAATTTTACCTTCACAAATTGATGTGGATGGTCTGCTGCTGCAGGCTTCATCTTCAACACTCACTTGTCCCTTCTTAAAACAAGTTTATTTGTAAACTACTGATTTCTTTGAGGCATTTTCCCCATAGTTTTTGTAAAGCATCAATGATTTCACCATTCTTCCACTTAAGCCACACCATAAATTTGAAGTTTGCTCTTACTTCAATTTTAGCAGAATTCAAGTTGCTCTGATAGGGGCTGTTTTCTAAATGATGTCTTATCCTTCTTACTGCCTCAAACTAGATCCTGTTCAGACGTTGTTCAGACATGTTATAACAAGTGAATTTATTTTAGTACAAAAAAAATTGAAATCTATGCATCATCTTTTCATAATATGCATTTTCCATGAACTTTCTGAAGACCCCTAGTGTACACCTATAAAACCAACACCCTTCTCAAGATAGCAAACATATCCATCACCTCCAAAAATTTGCTTAGGCCCTTGTAATCCATCACTATCTTACCTCTATCCATTGTTCCTAGGCAACCAATAATCTGCTTTTGTCACAATAAATTAGTATGCATTTTCTAGAATTTTATATAAATGGAGTAATACAGTATATACATGACCTTGGGGGGGGGGTCTCCTTCTTTCACCCAGTGTAATTATTTTGAGATTCAATCATATTGTCACATGTATCCATAGTTTATTCCTGTTTATTGCTGAATATTGTTTATTACACTGTGTGGGGATAGACCACAATTTGCTTAATCATTTACCTGGAGGCAGACATTTGAGTTTCCAGTTTGGGGCCATTACAAATAAATCTGGTAAGAACACTTGTATACAAGTATTTGCATGGACACACGCTTTCATTTTTCTTCAGTAAACACCTAAAAGTGGAATGGCTGAGACATACGGTAGGTATGTGTTTAACTTTTTTAAAAAACTGTGAACCTTTGAGCTCAGGAGTTTGAGACCAGCCTGGACAACACAAGGAGACCCGGTCTCTTAAAAAAAAAAAAAAAAGACTTATCTCATTAGCCAGTTTTTAAAAAAAGACAAAAAAGAAAAAATTGTTTTTTAAAAATTGACACTCTCACCAGAAGTATACTGTGTTTTAGTTGTACAACATCCTTGCCAACACAACAGCCAGCCAGTCTTTTGGAATCTCATTGCAGCTTTTGGGGGAAGGGGAAGGAAGGTGAAAAGGAAGGAATTTTGTTTTTGTTTTTAGCAGTTTTAGGTTTACAGAAAAACTGAGTAGAAAGTATAGCATTCCCATATATCCTCTTACCCTCTCAACTCCTCTAGTTTCCACTATTATTAACATCTTCCATTAGTGGGGTTCATTTCTTACAAGTGATGAACCAATACTGATCCATTATTGTAAACTAAAGTCCAGAGTTTACAGTAGCGTTCACTGTGTATTATAAATTCTGTGAGTTTTGATAAATAAATAAATAAAATATAAGGATACATATCCATCATTACAGTATCATACAGAATGATTGCACTGCCCTAAAAAATCCTTTGTGGTCCACCTGTTCATCCCTCCCTCCTTCCTCCTGAATGCCTAGCAGCCACTGATCTTTTCACTGTCTCCATAGTTTTGCCTTTTCTGGAATGCTATACAGTTGAAATCAACAGTATGTAACCTTTTCATATTAGCTTCTTTCACTTAGTAATACGCATTAAAGGTCCCTCCATGTCTTTTCATGGCTTAGTAACTCATTTCTTTTTATTTCCTGAATAACATTCCATTTTATGGATGTGCTACAGTTTTCTTTATCCATTCACCTACTGAAGAGCATCTTGGTTGCTTCCAAGTTTTGGCAATTATGAATAAAACTGCTACAAACATGTTCGGGTTTTTGTGTGGATGTTAAGTTTTCAACTCGTTTGGGTAAATACCAAGGAGCATGATTACTGAATCATATAGTAAGAGTATGTCTAGTTTTGTAAGAAACTGCCAAACTGTTTTCCAAAGTGGTTGTGCCATTTGACATTCTCAATATTGTAGCATGGGAGCATGTTAGCTGCACAGCTTCCTTGCCAATACTTGGCCAGTCTTTTGGAATCTAGTGGTTTTGATTTCCATTTCCATAATGACAAATAATACTGAACATAATTCATGTACTTATTTGCCATCCATATTATCTCTTTTGGTGAAATGTATGTCCAGATCTTTTGCTCATTTCTCTATTAGACTGTCTTTCTATCTTGGGTTATAAGAACACTTTATATATTCTAGATATACTTTTGTCAGGCATGTAAGTTTGTACATATTTTCTCCTAGTCCATGGCTTCTGTTTTCATTTTTTAAATGGTATTTTCTGAAGACTAAAGTTTTGATCTTCAGAAGACATCATTAAAAAAATGAAATCTTTGCAAAACTCAAGGTCACCAAGATTTTTTCCCCTAGTTTAAGCTTTTATATTCAGGTCTATGATTCATTCTGAGTTAATTTTTATATGTTACAAGGTAGGGGCCAAGGTATCCATTTGATCTACCACCATCTATAGAAATTATCCTTTCCCCACTGAATAACCCTAACACCTTTTTAAAAAATCAAGTGTGTGTGCATGTGTGTGTGTGTATAAAATATATATACTACATATATATGGATCTGTTTCTAGATAATCTGTTCTATTCCATTGACCATTTATGTATCTTTATGCCAATACCCCACTGTCTTGATTATTATAGTTTTATAACAAGCTTTGAAGTTAGATAATTTTAAGTTCTCCAGATTTCTTCTTTTTCAAAGTTGTTTTGGAATTCCTAGGTCCTTTATATTGCCATATAAATTTTACAATCAGCTTTTCTGTTTTTACAAAATAGCCTGCCAAGATATTTACTGAGATTTCACTGAATCTGTTTATCAATTTGTAGTGAACTGTCATCATAACAATACTGAATCTTCCAATCCATGAATACAGCATTTCTTTCAATTTATAGGTCTTCTTTAATTTCTCTTAGCACTGTTTTATAGTTTTTTAATTACAGATCTTGCAAGTATTTTGCCAGATGTGTCTTTATTTCATAATTTTGATGTTCTTGTAAATGATATTTTATACTTGATCTTAGCCCAAAGGCAGAGAAGCAATATAAATGACATTTTAAAAAAATAATGAATTCAAATTTCTGTTGCTACAATATAGAAATCCACTTGAATTTTGTGTATTGATTTGTATCCTCCAATCTTGCTAAATTCACTAACTAGTTTTAGTAGTTTTGGATATTCCATAGGATTTTCTATACAGATGATCACATTATCTGCAAATAAAGACAGTTTTATTCCTTTCTTTCCAATCTGGATGCCTTTCATTAATTTTTCTTGCCTAACTGCACTAGCTAGAACCTCCAACACAGTGTTGTTGAATGAAAGTTGTGAGACCATTCTTTGCCCTGTTTTTGTTTTGTTTTTATAACAGCTTTGTTGAGATATAATTCATATACCATATAATTTACCCATTTGAATTGTATAATTCAATTTTTTAGTAATTTTTAGAGTTGTGCAACTATGGTCACGATCAATTTTAAACATTTTCATTACACCAAAAAGACAATTTGTACCCTTTAGCCAACACCTCCCAATCCTCCCATCTCCCCAGCCTGAGGCAAGCACCAGTCTATTTCTCGTTCTATAGATTTGCCTATTCTAGGTATTTCATATAAATAAAATCATACAATATATGGCCTTTGTAATAGACTTCTTTCACTTAGTGTACTGTTTTCAAGGTTCATTTGTACTGTCTGATGTATCAGTACTCCATTCTTTTTAATGACACGACAGTATTTCCATTTTATCAATATACCACATTTGTTCATTCATTAGTTGATGGATATTTGGGTAGTTTCTGCTTTGCCTCTATTATGAATAATGATGCTATGAACATTTGTGTACAAATTTTTGTGCAGACATGTGTTTTCAATTCTCTTAGGAAGTGGAATTGCTGGATCATATGGCAACTCTATGGTTAACCTTGTGAGGAACTGCCGGACTGTTTTCCAAAGTGGCTGCACCATTTTACATTTCCACAAGCAGTGTATGAGGGTTCCAGTTTTTCCATATCCTTGTCCACACCTGTTATTATCTTTTTTTTTTTTTTTTTTTTGAGACACAGTCTCACTCTGTTGCCCGGGCTAGAGGCACCGTGGCATCAGCCTAGCTCACAGCAACCTCAAACTCCTGGGCTTAAGCAATCCGACTGCCTCAGCCTCCCGAGTAGCTGGGACTACAGGCATGCACCACCATGCCCGGCTAATTTTTTCTACATATATTTTTAGTTGGCCAGATAATTTCTTTCTATTTTTAGTAGAGACGAGGTCTTGCAAAATCTTGCTCAGGCTGGTCTCAAACTCCTGAGCTCAAACAATCCGTCCGCCTCGGCCTCCCAGAGTGCTAGGATTACAGGCGTGAGCCACCGCGCCCGGACTTATTATCTTTTTTTCTTTAAAGGCAGAGTCTTGTTCTGTTGCCCAGGCTGGAGTGCAGTGGCCCAGTCATAGCTTACTGCAGCCTCAAACCCCCCAGGATCTCAGCCTCCAAAGTAGCTGGGGCTACAGAAATGTGCCACCACACCTGGCTAATTTTTCTTTTTTCTTTCTTTCTTTTTTTTTTGTAGAGATGGGGTCTTGCTCTTGCTCAGGCTAGTCTCGAACTCCTGGCCTCAAGCAATCCTCCTACCTCAGCCTCCCAAAATGTTAGCGATTACAGGCATGAGCCACTGCACCCAGCCTGTTTTTTTTTTTTTTTTAGGAGACGGGGTCTCATTATGTCACCCAGGATTGTCATGAACTCCTGGCCTTGAGTGATCCTCCTGCCTTGGCCTCCTAAAGTGCCAAGATTACAGGCATGAGCCACCATGCCTGTCCTATCTTTTTGATTGTAGCTATTTTAGGGCATGTGAAGTACTCCCTCATTTTGTCTTTGATTTACGTTTCACTGATAATTAACGATGTTGAGCATCTTTTCATGTGTTTACTAGCTATCTGTGAATCTGCTGTGGAGAAATATCTATTTAGATCCTTTGCACTTTTTAAAAAATGAGTTGTCTTTCGCTATTGAGTTATAAAAGTTCTTTTGTATCTTCTAGGTCCAAGTCCCTTACTAACTATGCGCTTTGCAAAATTTTTCGCCCATTCTGTGGATTTCCTTTTTACTGTCTTGATGGTGTGTCTCCTTTGAAGCACAAAGTCTTAATTTGATGAAGTCTAATTTATCTTTCTTCTTTTGTTGCTTGTGCTTTTGGTGTTGATCTATGAAACCACTGCTTAGCCAAAGGTCAGAAAGATTTACTCCTACGTTTTGTTGTGAGTTTTTACAGTTTTAGCTCTTACATTTGGAGCTTTTATCCATGTAATTAATTTTTGTATATGAAGTGAGGTAGGGGTTCAACATGTAGCTGTCTAGTTGTCCTAGCACCACTTGTTGAAAAGACTATTCTTTCTTCATTGAATTCTTTCAGCACCCCTGTCACTTTGCATTGTTTTTGATCTTAGGGGGAAAGCATGCAGTCTTTCATCATTAAAAAAGATGTTAGCTGTATTCTCCCTAGATGCCCTAATCAAGTTGAGGAAGCTTCTCCTTCTATTCTTTGTTTGCTAAGAGTTGTTATCGTTGGTTTTCAAATTAGGAATGGGTGTTTGATTTTGTCAAATGCATTTTCTGTGTCTACTGATTTGATCAAATGGTTTTCCTTGTTTCACTTTGCTGATGTGGTGAATTACACTGGTTTATTCTTTAATGTATACCAACTCTGCATTCCTGGAATAAATTACACTTGGCCATGGTATGTTATCCTTTCTGTATATTGTTGATTCAGTCTGCTAAAATTTTAGTTATAAATTTTTACACTTATGACAATCAGAGATATTAGCATTTGGAGTTATGTTCTTGTGTCTTTGTCCAGTTTTACTGTCAGAGTAATGCTGACCTCACAGAATGAATTGGGAAGTACTTTCTCTTTCGTAATTTTCTGAAAATGATTATGTAAAACTGGTATTGAGTGTTCCTTAATTAGTTGGTAGAACTCATCAGTGAGGCCATCTTGGGCTGGAGTTTTCTCTGTGCGAAGATTTTTTTACCACAAATTAAGTTCCATTAGGAGATACAGGACTACTCTCGTTATAAATTTCTTCTTGAGTGAGCTTTGGTAGTTTCTTTCTTTTAAAAAATTTGTCAAGTTGTTAACTTCTTCATAATTTTTTATTTTCTTAATATTTGTAGAATTTATAGTTTTGTCACCTCTATCATTTCTCATGTTGATAATTTGTATCTCGCCTTTTTTTTAACTAATCATCCTGCTAGCAGTTTATTAGTTTCATTCATTTTCTGAAAGAACCAGCTCTTAGTTCTATTAGTTTTCTCTTAATATTCTGCTTTCTGTTTCCTTTATTTGTATTCTGATTTTTATTATTTCTTTTCTTTTTACTTTGACTGTAATTTGCTCTTCATTTTCTACTATGTGTAACTGTAAACTGAGGTCACTGATTTGAGACCTTTCTTCTCCCTACTATAGGAATTTTTAGTGCTATAAATTTCCCTGTAAGTACTACTTTAGGTGCATCCCATTTTCATTTATGAAATTTTCACTTAAAAAGTTCAAAATACTTTCACATTTCCCTTTTGATTTCTTCTTTGACCCACGTGTTATTTAGATGTACATTATTTAGTTTCCAAATATTTTGGGATTTTTCAAATGTCTTTCTATTTTTTCATTTGATTTGTGGTCAGAAAACATATTTTATGTGATATTTAAAATAACTTATTTCATAACAGATTAACAAGATATTTAATAAATCACAAACTTTGTCATAATAAAATTGTTATTAACATTAACATTTTGAGGCTTGTTTCCCAGACTCTTCCTACTCTCCAACTACTCTTCATGTGACCTTATAATGTTCTAAAAATATCACGTTCGATTAATAGTGCTGTTCAGGTCTTCTATATCCTCATTAATTTTTTGTCTACTGGTTCCATCAAATATTTAGAGGGGTATTAAACACTTCACATTATAACTATATACTTGTCTATTTTTCCTTTCATTTCTATTACTATTTCATTCATGTACTTTGAAGGTCTTTTATTAAGGTTACGAATGCATAGGACTTTCTTTCAGTACAAGGGTACCTTGTTTTATTGCAGAAATTGTGCTTTATACAAAATGAAGATTTGTGGCAATCCTATATTGTGTGAATCTGTTGGTACCATTTCCAACAGATTATTAACACTTGTTGTGTTTACTTTGTGTCTCAGTATCACCTTTTGGTAATTCTTACAATATTTCAAACTTTTTCATTACTATTATATCTGGTATGGTGATCTGTGATCGCTGATCTTTGATGTTACTATTGGAATTATTAGGGGGCACCATGAACCGCATCCATTTAAGATGACAAACTTAATCAACAAATGTTGTGTGTATTCTGACTGTGCCACCATCCAGCTCTCCCTCTTCTCAGGTCTCCCTACTCTGTGCGACACAATAATACTGAAATTAATAACCCTACAATGGCCTCTAGTGAAGCGTTCAAGCGAAAGGAAGAATCATACATCTCTCACTTTAGATCAAAGCTAGAAATGACTAAGCTTGGTGAGGAAGGATGTCGTACGATAAGAAAACAAAACAGCCTTCTTGCTGATATGGAGAAAGTTCTAGTGGTGTGGATAGAACATCACACCAGGCGCAATACTTCCTTAAGCCAAAGTCTAATCCAGAGCAAGGCCCTAACTATCTTCAATTCTGTGAAGGCTGAGAGAGATGAGGAAGCTGTAGAAGAAAAGTCTGAAGCTTAGCAGAGGCTGGTTCACGAGGTTTAAGGAAAGAAACCATCTCCAGAACATAAAAGTGCAAGGTGAAGCAGCAAGTGCCAATGTAGAAACTGCAGCAAGTTATCCAGAAGATCTAGCTAAGATAAGTGATGAAGGTGGCTAAACTAAACAAAAGATTTTCAGTGGGGAGGAAACAGCCTTGTATTGGAAGAAAATGGCATTTGGACATTTGTATCTAGAGATGAGAAGTCAGTGCCTGGCTTCAAAGCTTCACAGGACGGGCTGACTCTCTTGGTAGGAGCTACTGCCGTTCCAAAAGCCCTAGGGCCCTTGAGAATTATGCTAAATCTGTTGTGCCTATACTCTGAAATGAAACAACAAACGTGCTAGATGACAGCACATCTGCTTACAGCAGGGTTTACTCACTGTTATTTTAAGTGCACTGATGAGACCTACTGCTCAGAAGAAAAGCTTCCTTTCAAAATATTACTGCTTATTGACAATGCGTCTGGTCACCCAAGAGCTCAGATGGAGATGCACAAGATTAATGTTGTTTTCATGCCTGTGAACACATCTATTCTGCAGCCCATGGATCAAGGAGTCATTTCGACTTTCAGTTCCTCCTATTTAAGAAATACATTTTGTCAGACCATAGCTCCCACAGACGGTGAGTGAGTCTTCTGATGGATCCGGGCAAAGCAAATTGAAACCCTTCTGTAAAGGATTCACCATTCTAGATGCCATTACAAACATTTGTGATTCATGGGAATCGGTCAAAATACCAGCATTTCAACAGGAGTTTGGAAGAAGTTAATTCCAACCCTCATGGATGACTCTGAGGGGTTCAAGACTTCAGCGAAGGAAGTCACTGCAGATGTGGTGGAAGAGCAAGAGAGCTAGAATTAGAAGTAGAGCCTGAAGGTGTGAGTGAATTGCTGCAATCTCATGATAAAACTTGAATGGATGAGGAGTCGCTTATTGGCAAAGAAAGCAGTTTCTTGAGGTGGAATATACTTCTGGTGAAGACGCCGTGAACATTGTTGAAAGGACAACAAAGGATTTAGAATATTACACGAACTTAGTTGACAAAACAGCAACAGGGATTGAGAGGACTGACTCCAGTTTTGAAAGAAGTTCTACTGTGAATAAAACGCTATCAAACAGCGTTGCATGATACAGAGAAATCTCTTGTGAAAGGGAGAGTCAATCAGTGTGGCAGACTTCATTGCTGTCTTTTAAGAAATTGTCACAGCCACCTCAACCACCACCCTGATCAGTCAGCAGCCATCAACATGGAGGCAAAGACCCTCCACCAGCAAAAAGATTACAACTCGCTAAAGGCTCAGATAATCATTAGCATTTTTTAGCAATAAAGTATTTTTAAATTAAGGTATGTACTTTTTTTAAACATAATGCCATAGCACACTTAAGAGACTACCATATAGTATAAACATAACTTTATATGTACTGGAAAACTAAAAATTAGTGTGCCGTGTGGGGGAGGGGATGGGTGTATACATACATAATAAGTGCGATGCGCACTGTCTGGGGGATGGACATGCTTGAAGCTCCGACTGGGGGGGACTGGGGGGGGAAGGGCAATATACATAACCTAACCTTATGTACCCCCATAATATGCTGAAATAATAATAAAAAACATTAGTGTGCCTCACTTCATTCACTTTATTGTGGTGGTGTGAAACTGAATCCACAATATCTCCGAGGTATGCCTGTATATATTAATATATTTACAGACAAAGTAAATATGGCAAGATATCAGCAACTGTTGCATCTAGAGGGTGATCATATGGCTGTTTACTATAACAAATTTTCTATATGGTTGAAATTGTTTCACAATAAAAAGTTCGGGTGGAGACTATAGAGCTCCAATTCTACAAGACAACAAAAAAAAAGTCAACCTGAAACCAAAGCTGTAGGAAATGTGGAGTAACAAACATGACTTCATTTTAATACAGCACCTATTAAATGTAGTTTACCCCTTTGGTAACAATAAAGTTAACTAGAAACAAAAGCTCCACCTAAATCATTGCTTTAAACATTCAATCTATAGTGTAATCTTATTTAAGAAAAGCCTTTAACAGCTAGTTCTCTCAAAACAGACACATGGAGAGCATGTCTTCATAACCTTTCTATAAGGATATCATATTCAACATAATTCAACAAGAATCAACGTATTTTAACCAAACAAATCAATCTGTGAATCACCAACTCGTTAATGCCGTAATTTGACCTTTCCTCCACAGCTATCACAAAGACATTGAATTACAAATTTTCTTCAACCTGACAATATACTAACAAAATTATAGAGTACCATAATTGGGCATCAATAAATTTCTTAAACATTTGCAACTATGCCTGAAGCTTCAATTACTCAATGAAATGTATCAACATTTTCTTCTGTAAAGTGCTCTGGTTCTTTTTTTTTTTTTTTTTTTGAGACAGAGTCTCGCTTTGTTGCCCGGGCTAGAGTGAGTGCCGTGGCGTCAGCCTAGCTCACAGCAACCTCAAACTCCTGGGCTTAAGCGATCCTACTGCCTCAGCCTCCCGAGTAGCTGGGACTACAGGCATGCACCACCATGCCCGGCTAATTTTTTCTATATAGATTTTTAGCTGTCCAAATCATTTCTTTCTATTTTTGGTAGAGACGGGGTCTCACTCTTGCTCAGGCTGGTCTCGAACTCCTGACCTCGAGCGATCCACCCGCCTCGGCCTCCCAGAGTGCTAGGATTACAGGCGTGAGCCACCGCGCCCGGCCATCTGGTTCTTTATTTTTTCAATAATCATGGTTTAAAAACATAGTGCAGGCCAATACTGAGACTTTTCAGTTAGCTTATAAATACTGATTAGTAACACTCCACGTAAATGAAAAAAAAATCACATCAAAAGATAACTTTCTACAATATTCTACACATTAAATTTTGACACTGAGCTCGGAAATATTGCATAAGACAATGCATAAATTACTGTGTTGACATTGCCACAGAATCTAGCAACAAATTTTGCAATAAGGAAATCTCAAGCAAATAACCCAACTGCAAGTTCCCTGTATGCATCAAGAACTACAATAGCAAAATTGTAAGTTTTCAAGATATGTGCATTTTCACCAAATATATTTCTTCCCTTTTTGCACTGGGGAAATTTTTTCTGTCCAGTCCTACTACTTAAAAAGTAAAGGTGCCTGGAGATATTTTTTAAAGGTAATTTTTTTGAAAAGCCAAGAAAATGGCTAGACTGCAGCAAAACACATCAAACAGCCTATGTTACGAAAAAGTAAACTGTATTTACTAATGTGCTTAGAATGTACCCCCAGGAAGAAAGTGTGCAGCTAGTCCCATTTTCCTCACGTATTTATTTTTGCAAGATGTAGAAATACAGTCCTACAGAAACACATCTGCATATTCTAATCAAGTCTTACTAGCTGCATGACATTGGACAAATATCTTAAGCTCTCTGACCCTCAATTTTTCATGTGTAAAATGGGAGGCCAACGTACCCTCCTCACTGGGCTGGGAAGATGAAATAAGATAATGCAGGACAACTAGTCAGAGCAGAGTAAAAGCACAGTAAATGCTAGCTGAATACTTCGTAAAGAGAGAAGGGGAAAACAACCTTAATCCATAGATTATCGCATAGTGCCGGTGCGAGGACAAGCACTTTTTCGCTTACTGAATGTTACATTTCTGCTTCATCCCAAGGACCAGCTGCAACCTTCCTTCTAAAATCCCTGCAGAGTACGTGTCTGACAGCTACACAGCCCGGTCGCCTACTTCTCGCCGACCTGGGCTTCGGGACGGGATGCAGGGGGCCCGAGGTCCATCCACCCTGCAGGAGTCGGGCAACAACCTAACGAAATCTCCGTCCTCGGAGCAGCGCACAGGCCGCCGCCACCCCCTCCCGCGGCCCCGGGTCCCCCCACCCCCAACACACACACGCCCGCGCGCGCACACGTACCGGCCGGTCCGAGGGGACGTAGAGGGCCGCAGGCCCGAGGAGGGGCCGCCGCCGCCGCCGAGCCCGCCCCTCCGCCCCCGCGCGGCCTGTCACCCCGGCCCCGGTCGGGGGAGGCCGCGGGGTCCCCGGGGGCCGGAGGGGCGCGCGAGGAGTCGGGCGCGGGCCGGCGGGCCAGGCCCGTCCCTCCCTCACATGGAGCCCGGGCCGGGCGGGGCGGAGGGCGCGTGGACCGTCGCGGCCGGCCGGGTCTTCTGGACGCCCCTCGGTGCTTCTCGCCGCCGCAGCCCGGAGGCCCGCGGGGAGCAGAGCAGGAAAGGAGGAAGCCGCGGGCCGGCGCCGCCAGAGACCAGAGAAGGGGCGGGAGCGGCGACTGCGCAGATGGCGGCACCGGGCGTCCGCGTCGTCGTCCTCGTCGTCGCCGCCGTGGGCCGCGCGACCCCCGAATGCCGCGTCCAGCGCCCGCGACACCCTCGCCAGGCGCCGCCGCTGAGGGCAGCCCGGCCGCCACTACATACAGACCCGTGACGTCGGGCGTAGCGCGGCGCACGTCACGGCCGCTCGCTCGTGCGCGCGCCCACCCGCCCGCCGGGAACGCACCCCGCCGCGGGGGCGCGCCCGGCCGGGGAAAGCGTGCCGGCGCCTGCGCAGTGGCCCGCTGCGCCCACGCACGCCCGGCCCCGCCCGCCGAGCGGCGCGGGGATTCCCAGGCCCCGGCGCGGCGCCGCCCGGGCTCCACGCAGGCTGCGCTGTCCGTGTGCGCGGCGCGCACGCACCTGGCCCGGCGCGCCTGCGGGGCGCGCGGTTCCGGACGTCCGAGCAGGTCCCGCGCAGCACTGCGGGCCGAGCCCAGGGGTGGCAGAACAGGGAGAGGCAGCGACCGGCGCTCAGTCATGGCAAGTCGTTTGCAAGGCGAAAAGCCATCTGCCTCTTAATTTGTGGATCCAGTTTCAGACTGTTTTCCTAAAGGATTTTGGAAATTACTATAGGTCTGCCACCTAACCTTAAACCACTACCACCTGGCGACTGGCTACGTTTTCTGTTTAGTTCTTATCACCATCGACCGATGGTTGTATACATCGGTTGGCCCCGCAAGTATTAACTGTCCAGTTTAATAGATGCGGAACACTCAGCCCAGAGATGCGTTGACACCCCACCCCCAAAGCTAGTTCAATCTCTTTCACAAATCCTTCCTTTGCTCCCCACTGCCCACGGGTTAAAATGCAAATTAACCAAGCTAGAATGGGAGGCCTTTCCTGGTGCAAGTAACCTGCATTCCAAGGTTTTTACCCTGCGCTATTCTGACCCATTCCCACCGTATCTTTTTGCCTTTCCTGAAATACTCCTTACAACTCCTTGTACTATTTTTCCCTGTTCAACTTCTGCTTGGTTTCTGGGTACATTCTGGATCCCACCCCTTCCTTCATATTCCAGACACATTTCCACTCCAGCACTTGGAATGGGAAAGATGGGTGTGGCACCCACTGGGCCCCAGAAGTAAGGACCTGCCCCAGCTGGGGAGCCCTATGGCCTAGCAGTCATGGGAGCTGGTGCCTGGGGGGCAGGGACTGAGGGAGAAGGTGTTGTGTAGTATCAAAATAGCTGGGTCTCCTTCCAGGAATTTTTATTACAGGCCCATTAGCAAAGGTGTCAAAGGCACAGGAACAAGGATGCACACCTTAAAAATACAGAGCTACATGGAAAATCAGTTTGCTCTCACTTGTTTAAAAAGTGGAGAACTTTTAAGCTTATATACACATAAATCTCAAGGTCTTTAAGATTCGTTTTGAATCTAACATTCTAAGACCTATTTTCTATAGAAGGAGGGCCTCACAGTCCTTGAGGATAGCATTTAAATCTTAAACTTTTGCCTTGTTCTCCCAGTTCCTGGCCTGACCACATAGCAGCCATTCAATAACTACTTGTTTGTTTCCTAAGGAATCTAGAGATAGATTTTTCCTCATACCTCTGCTCACTCCTCCACTCCCTTCCCTCGCCTACCATACCTAGGGACTTCATTCACTTCTGGGTTCCTCAGAAACACCCTATGTGTATATTTGTAGTAGCTATTCTTTCTTTTTTGCCATTTTCTTTTTATATTGGTGACTTTTCCTCTTGTTTAGATATTAAATCTCCAGTATCCTTGATTTTTTTTAGTATATATGATTACAAATTAGTGATCTTAAGATGTTTTTCTTGATGAAACTATCATTCAGTGAATATTTTTTGCCTTCCACTGTGCCTGGGATTGCAGTAATAAAATGACATAGTTCCCACTTCCCAGAAACTCAAAATCTTGTGAGGAGGGCAGACAGGTGAACAGGTAATCATAATACAGAGTGACTTGCACCGTAACAGGGATGTGTATCAGGTGCCACAGCAGCAGAGAGGAAGATGTGACAGGTGTGCCTGGGGAAGTGAGAGATGACTTAAGACAGTAGGCATGGTGTGTTCCTTTTCTGTTGCTGCATAGCAAGCTGCCACCGACTTACTGACTTAAAACAACACCTGTTTATTAGCTGACAGTTCTGTAGATCAGAAATTTGCACAGGGGCAAGACTGGGTTCTATACTCAGGGCATTACAAGGCTGAAATCAAGGTGTCAGTTGGAGGCCCTTGGTAAGATCCTTTTCCAAGGATTCTTGTTGTTGGCAGAATTCAACTCCTTGTAGTTGTAGGATTGAGGTTCCTATTTCTTGGTCATGCTTTAGGCTCCTAGGAGCCACTTACATTCCTTGCCACATGATCCCCTCCACCCTCGAAGCTAGCAACAGAGAACTGCATGCATGTCAAATCTCCCTCCCACATCAAATGCCTTATTTTTCTCCTTTGTTACCAGCCAGGGAAAACTCTGCTTTTAAAGAGTCCATATGATTAGGTCAGGCCTACCCAGAAAATCTATTCCTAAAGTTGACTGTGTCATATAACATAACCTAATCATAGGAGTGAAATCCATTATATTCGCAGTGCCGAGGGTTATGCAGGCTGTGTATACTAGTGGGCAGGGATCTTCAGGGACGTGGTAGAATCCTGCCTGCCACATAGGTAGAATCCTGCTGAAACTTGAATGGGGGTAGATATTTGCTGAGAGAAGTAAGGACGGAAGAGTGGGCATTCCAGCCAGAGCAAATAAAGTGCGTACATGCTTGCAAATGTGAGGGAACATGCCCTGCTTGGGGATCGTGAGAGTTGCTGGCCACAGGGTATTGGGAGAGATACAGGCAGGGGTGAAGCCAGGGAAGGAAAAGAGCCATGAGGAGATGAGGAAGGGCATTGGAACAGGCCAAAGAGCCAGGTCGGGGGACGAAGGTCTAAACTAGAGCTGTGGCCATGAAAATGATGTGAGAGTATAGGTTGGGTTGCATTCAGGTGTGATGAACACTTGGCCCAAAACAGCTTAAACAGGTTTATTTTCTCACGCAACAAAAATCCAGTAGATGGGTCCAAGGTTGGTTAGGGCTATGAATAGGCGTCTCTGCAGTCAAAAGATGGCCATCTCCACTCCAAACATCATGCTGGCCCACGCACAAAAGGGGGGAGATCTTCACCCTCTCTCTTTTTCTCTCTCTTGTTTTAATAAATTTTTTACTTTAGAATAGTTTTTTTAGAGACTGGCTCTCACTATGTAACCTAGGCTGGACTCAAACTCCTGGGCTCAAGCAACCCTCCAGAGTACCTGGGGTTATAGGAGCATGCCACTGCACCTGGCTTTAGAACAGTTATAGGTTTACAGAAAAATTAAGAAGATAGTTCAGAGAGTTCCCATATGCCTCCACACCCAGTTTCCCCTGTTTTTAAGATCTTATGTTGGTATAGTACATTTGTACAATTAGTGAACCAAGGTTGACACACGATCGATCATTAACTAAACTCCATACTCTATTCAGATTTCCTCAGTTTTACCTAAAGTCCCTTTTTTGTTCTCAGATTCCATCCAGGATACCACACTACATTTAGTCATCATGCCTCCTTAGGTTCCTTTTGACTTGCCGAGGTTTTGATGACCTTGACAGTCTGAGTAGTACTGGTCGGAGCGTTTTGTAGAGTATTCTTCAGTTGTGATTTGTCTAATGTTTTTCTCATAATTAGACTGAAGTTATGTGTTTGGGGGAAGACCACAAAAGTAAAGTGCCATTTTCATCACATCCTATCAAGGGTGATATCTTAGTCCATTTTGTGCTACTATAACAGAATACCACAGACTAGGTAATTTGTAATGAACAGAAATTTATTTCTCACAGTCCTGGAGGCTGGGAAGTCCAAGATTGAGGGGCTGGCATCTGGTGAGGTCCTTCTTGCTGTGTCATCCCATGGTGGAAGGGAAAAGAGAGGGTGAGAGAGAGCACAGGAGGGGCAGGGGGGCAAACTCGGCCTTTTACAAGGAACCCATTCCCAAGACATTAATCCATTCATGAGGTGCCCTCATAACCCGAACACCTCTGCATTGAGGATCAAGTTTCCAACACATGAACCCTGGGGGACACATTCAAACCATAGCAGGTACATATTGTCCGCACGATTTATGACTGTTGATGTTGATCACCTGGCTGAGGTGGGGTTTGTCAGGCTTCTCCACTGTAGAGTTACTCTGTTTCCCTCTTCCCATACTGTAGCCTGCAAGGAAGTCGCTATGCACGGCCCACACCTAAGGAGTGGGGAGTTATGCTCCACCTCCTTGAGTGCAAAGTCTCTCCATAAATTACTAGGAATTCTTTTGCACAGGAGATTTGTCTCTTCTCCCCCATTTACTTACTTATATAATCGGTTATTTATATCAATACAGACTCACAAATATATATTTTATACTTTGGGTTATAATCCAATGCTGTGTTTTTATTTTATTGTTTTTGGGTTTTTTTTTTTTTTTTTTGCTCCAATTTTTCCACGTTTGGTCATTAGGAGCTTTTTCAGTTGGTTCCTGTGTCCCTTTGAGACACTCCAGTCATTGTGGAGTTTGTTTTGTTTTGTTTTGTTTCTGAGGATGTCCTTACCTCTGGCACCAATGCTCCAGGTTTATCTTGAGTATCTCCTGCCTCAGTCCTAGAATCAGCCATTTCTCCAAGGGGCCCTGGTTCCTTTTATTGGAGAATGATATTAGAAGCCAAGATCTGGGGCTAGGTGTGTTCAGGATTCTCTTTCCGTTAAGGACAGTCTTTCCCAATAGCCGCCCCCCCCCCCCCCAGCAAACTGCTCCTTTTGTTTTTTGCAGCAAAGTCAGTTGTTTTTACAGCATTGGCTGCTAATTGTGCTCCCAAGTTCATTCTCCTGTTTCCATTAGAATAAAATTTTATCTGAGCACATAGGACCCCCATAATAAAGCATTCATTCCCCAGCCTCCCTTGTAGCTAACTGTGACCAGGTGACTAAGTATTGGCAAAATGGAGATCAGTGTAGTATCCATTTAAGAACCTTCATTGAGAGACCCTTCCCTAAGAGACCACTGCTTTTATCTTCTGTCTTCATTCCTCCCTCCATCTTCTGTGCTAGAGTACCAGCAAACTATCTTGGAAAGCGAGGATATGGGGCCACACAGGAATGGTGGCTCTGAGAGTAGAACCCCCTCTCCAATCTGGACCACTGGGCTCTGTACTTTTGCATGAGAGAAGTAAATGGCTGTTCCTGGTAGCTGAATGGACCCCTAACAGCATCTTGTTGGTTGGAGCTGGGTTGCATGGCTGTGCTTGCATAGGAGTCGGGATCACTGTGCCACCCCTGGGGTGGACACACTGCCCAGCCATATTTGAGCAGAAGCTGGATTAGCATACAGAGGGGATGAATGGTGGATGGCTGTTACATAGCAGCCAATGTTTCTGCCCTGAGAGGCTCATGAAGAGGCAGGACGTGGGGAGCCAGAGCTGACTGAAGCATACCCTGTGACCCTGTGTGTAAATGTTATCCCCGGGGCAGTTGGAATGGAGACCCACTTTACTGTTGTTACACAAGGCAAAATGTTAGTAAATCTGATTTTTAAAAGTCCACAGTGCTTACAGAAAAGTCATTTGTGGGATTTTTGCTGTTGGAATGCCTATGAAGTTTTCTGAGTGTGGAAAGAGGCAATGTGACAAGATTTCTGATAGAGAATTGTCTTCAATTCTCTATGATCTTGATCATCTCTAATTCTTTCATCCATCGGTTGCTAGGACAAAACTTACTTTAAAATTATATATTACATATTTCTCTTTATCATACATATTTATAATAGAAAATATGGAAAACACAAGAAAAAAGAAAAATCTATCATTCTTTCTGTAGTTCTGTTTCCATCCAGTTTTTTCTCTATGCGTAAACCTTTGTTGTTCTGGTGATTTTTATTTTTAGATAGTTTTTAGGTAGTTGTGATCTGCATCCCACTTTTTTCACTTAACACAGCATAAGTAGTCTTGCTTATTTTCCCTTATAGTTACAAATATAATTTTGAGTAGCTGGAGTGTATATTTAAAGTTTTAACTTCATTCTAATTCTTTTTTAATGAAAGATGTTGCTCCCTCCATGTGATGTCTTCTGCCGTGTTATGACACAGTAAGAAGGCCCTCACCAAATTCAGCCCCTCAGTCTTAGACTTCCCAGCCTTCAGAACTTTGAGCCAAATAAACTTGTATTGTTTATTTAAAAAAAAAAGAAAAGATAAGAAAGATGTTCATAAAATGTACATAGAACTCATGACAACTTCTTGGCTGCTAGAGAATGCAATAGAGAGATCTCTTTTTGCCCTTAGTGTTTGAGACAGGATGAGAGAGACCACATAAATACCAATGCTAACTTAAATCCAAGACATGAAACTCACACGCTTGCCATGGAATGACCATCCCCTTCCTACTCCTGTAGCCCTTGTCTTAGCATTACCCAATTTTGCTCATTTTCATGATACAAAGCAAAAGAATATTATGGATTACTGTTGGGGGAGAACTTCTATTTAGGAAAAGAACCCAGAGGTCCTTAAATTGTATGAGTTATCTAAGTTAGTGCCTTCTAGGCCTTTATAGTAAAAGATAGGCTTTGAGACATCAAATTACACACACAACAAAAACAAAAATAGACAAATGGGACTGTATTAAACTAAAAAGTTTCTGTACAGCAAAGGAAATAGTCAAGAGAGTAAAGAGACAACTTGCTGAATGGGAGAAAATACCTGCCAAGTGTTCACCTGACAGGGGACTAACATCCAGAGTGTACAAGGAACTCAAACAACTCAACAATAAAAAAACAAATAATACCATTTAAAAATGTAGACCAAGGACATAAATAGACATTTTTCAAGAAGACATACAAATGAACAGTAAGTGTATGAAAAAATGCTCACATCACTAATCATTAGGGAAATGCAAATCAAAACTACAATGAGATATCATCTCATGCCAGTTAGAATGCCTATTATCAAAAAGGCAAAAAATAACAGATGCTGGCAAGGATTCGGAAAAAAAGAAACTCTTATATACTGTTGGGTATGTAAATTAGTACAGCCATTATGGAAAACAGTATGGATATTTCTCAAAAAAACTAAAAATAGAACTACCATATGACCCTGCAATCTCACTTCTGTGTATTTATCCAAAGGAAAGGAAATCAGCATATCAAAGGGATATCTGTGCCCCCATGTTTACTGTAGCACTAATCAATGTAAGTGTCCATCATGTATGAATGGATAAAGATGATGTGGTACATATACACAATAGAGTAATACTCAGCCATAAAAAACAATGATATCCTGTCATGTGCAGCAGCATGAATGGTACTGGAGGCCATTATGTTAAGTGAAATAAGCCAGGCACAGAAATACAATTGTCACATGTTCTCTCACTCATATGTGGAGATAAAAAATTTGACCTCATGGAGGTAGAGAGCAGAATGATAGTGACCAAGGGCTGAGGATGTGTGGGTTGGGGGGTAGGCAGATGAAGAGAGGTTAGTTAGTGCAACGTTCCCCAACCTTTTTGGCACCAGGAACTGGTTTCATGGAAGACAGTTTTTCCACAGACTGGGTGGGGTAGGGGTGGGAGAGGATGGTTTCAGGATGATTGAAGCGCATTACATTTATTGTGCAGTTAAATCTCTCTGCTAATGATAATCTGTATTTGCAGCTGCTCCCCAGGGCTAGCATCACCGCCTGAGCTCCACCTCAGATCATCAGGCATTAGGTGTTCATAAGGAGCCACAACCTAGATCCCTCCCATGCACAGTTTACAGTAGGGTTCCCGCTCCCATTAGAATCTAATGCTGTAATCCAAGCACTCTGGGAGGCCAAGGCGGGTGGATGGTTTGAGCTTAGGAGTTCGAGACCAGCCTGAGCAAGAGCAAGACCCCGTCTCTACTAAAAAAATAGAAAGAAATTAGCTGGACAACTAAAAATATATATAGAAAAATTAGCCAGGCATGGTGGCACATGCCTGTAGTCCCAGCCACTTGGGAGGCTGAGGCAGGAGGATCGCTTGAGCCCAGGAGTTTGAGGTTGCTGTGAGCTAGGCTGACGCCACGGCACTCTAGCCCAGGCAACAGAGTGAGACTCTGTCCCAAAAAAATTAAAAAAAAGAATCTAATGCCACTGCTGATCTGACAGGAGGTGGAGCTCAGACGGTGATGCGAGCGATGGGGAGCAGCTGTAAATACAGATGAAGCTTCACTAGCTTGCCCACCGCTCACCTCCTGCTGTGCGGCCCAGTTCCTAACAGGCCACGCACCAGTACCGGTCCACAGCCTGGGGGATGGAGGGCACAGAGTTAGTGGGTACAAACATACAGTTAGAAGGAATAAGTTCTAGTGTTCGATAGCACAGTAAGGTGACTATATTTGACAATAATATATTGTATATTTCAAAATAGCTAGAAAAGAAGATTTGAAATGTTCCTCAAAGAAATGATAAATGTTCAAGGTGATGGATATGCTAAATACTCTGATCATTGTACATTGTAGGCATGTATCAGAATATCATTTGTATCCCCTAAATGTACAGGTATTATGTATCAATAAAAATGTTTTTAAATATCAACTTGCTAACAATGGTAACCTGTTTTTTCAGAAGTTGGCTGTCTGCTTGGGACCTCCGGAAGGCCTGGTGGACCGCTCTTCACTTCCAACTTCTGTGTCTTGACAGCAAAATGAGAATTATCTGTTTCTTCCTGTCCTCCTATTTATATTATTTTCTTATTCTCTTTCTGTTCCTCTTTTTCCTTCTCTGTTTGCCTTTTCCCCACCCTCTTTAATTTGCCATGTTTTATTTTTCACAAATATCCTCAGAAGTAGGTCAGCAGAATTATTATTCTCATTTTGCATATGAGGAAAAAGTGACAGAGAAAGGTCAGGTGGCTGTCACCAGGCCCCAAGGACACCAAGTGGAGCAGCCAGACACAACCTCAGAGCCCATCTGGCAGGCTCTTCCTCCCGCAGTTTCAGGGTCCCCGACTGCCTAATGCCTCAGGGTGCCACTCCCTGTCCTGCCAACTCCAGCTGCCCCTCCCGGAACCTGGGGCTGTACCTCCACAGTCAGCCTTGCCGTGCTTGAAACCACTGGCTTCCTTCCTCCGAGCCCTCCCAGACCCCTCTCCAGGCTGGTGTGCAGGACCCTGAGCCCTCTCGGCACTGTCGAGGGGCTCACACCATAGAAACAAATGAAGTTAGTCATCTTCGTCCTGTGGCTCCTCATGTCCCTCAACCTGGCATGACACAGCTCCTTCCACCACTGGTTCCTGCAAGGCCAGTCACAAGGGTTGGCATTGCTTCTTCATCATAGGCCAGCCTGGCTGAAGCCCAGCAGGGCAGAGTCTGTGTCCCAAGAGGTGGCAGTGCCACCCGTCCTGGGCCCTCCGGACCAGTCTCAGCAGGGCTTCCTGTGGCCTCACACTGTCTGCCTTGTTTCCTCTGGGCCAGGCGGCTCTGGCCAGGCTGGACCACAAAGAGCACGAGAGTTGGCAGAGATCTCTGTCCGCCCTTGCCAGCCTCACTCTCTGAGGCTGAGGCTCAGCCTCTCATCTGAAAGACAGAAAAATGCATCCTGTCCCCAGGACTGTGGTGGAGGCCACCAGGGTGAGGCATGTGAGAGCCACTGGAGACAGACAGCACTTGTCCTCACCTCTACTTACAGGGGGCCCCGCACCACCTCTCTGGTTCTTGGAGTTCCCTCCAGTCGTTGGCTCTGAGAAGCCAGCCAGCTACAGCCTTGAGGACAGCCGAGGGTCTGTGCAAGGAGAGATCTGCGCAGGTTTCCGTCACTGTGGGAAACACAGTTCACCATGTGGAGCCCCTGACACCAGCCTTTCTCTGCCTCTCCTGCACTGTCCCTGACCCTCCCACCATCCTGGAGAACCACCCTCTCAGGTCTTCTGCCATGGAAGTAATTCATGCCAAGGCAGAAAAAAAAAGGCTGAAAGATGTCACCCCCAGGAGGTTTATAAATGTGTGAAATTTACAGAGGCATTTCTAAATGGAGAAATTGCTCTGCCTGGTCAGACTGGCCCTAGTTCCACCACCCTGAGAACCAAAGACTGAGCTCCGTGCATTTATAAATTCCTGCTGTCCTCAGCCTGATCACACTGAGTCCCAAGCTTACAAGTCCAATCTCAATGCCTTGCACCTCACCTGCTGCCTTAAAAACCTGCAGCCTGAGGCAGCCTAGAAGCTGTGACATCCCAGTTCCAATGAGTTCATCTCACACCATGAACTTTATTTCAGAATGCCATTCTTCACTAAAAGGAACCAGGGCTGGTGCAGAAGTACAAGAGCTTGGAACATCTTACACCTGTGAGTGCGGACGTGCCAAAAAAAAAAAATCAACGGGGCGTGTTATAAGGACATAGGAGTCAGTTTAATGGGGATGCTTCTGGCCAAATCTGGGACACATTGAACATTAAAACAATAATAGTAATAGATTATATCCTATGGAATAAAATAATCCTTGAGCACATAATGATATAAACATAGGAAGAGGGGAAAGCTCTCCCTAACAGAAGAATGCAACACCAAATGTGAAAGGAATGGTGGAGTTGGGAATTCACAATGGATATTCGAACTAGTGAATGAAAGCTTGATTAAGAACAGGATTCTTACTCTCAAAAGTCTCTCCTCTCAAAGTAATAATTACAGAGGGAAAATAGTAACACCTTACCAAACAAAAGCCCTGGAGACCTGCAGTTTAAGCTTGCAGAAGCCACCCGCTGAAATGCCCTCCAACGGTGACCTATGTGCATGGTATGCTCAGCAACTTGCGCTCAGTGTCAGTCTACTTCTGCCAGCTACAAACCTCAGTGTAGCTGAATTCAGCCCATATGTGGTGATTATCTACCAAAGAAGTACCTTTCAACTCAAAAAAATACCTATTTTGAATGACTGACCACCTGGTCTAGAGGTCAGACATGGCTTTGAATTTCTGCCAATTCAATTTCTGCCCAAGAGGGGCACAGAGGAGGGGCACGAAAAGGACGGCAGCCCAAGAAGCAGGTCTTACTGTTACAGCTTCTGAGATTCAACCTTTCATCTATTAAATGGGGATAATAATAATGCTCATTTAATTCCATTGCTGGGTATTTCCTCAGGAGAAACGAAAACCTACGTCCACACTAAGACTTGTACGTGTATGTTCCTGGCTGCTTTATTCATAATAGCCCCAAACAACCAAAATACTCATCAGCTGCTTAGCAAAGAACAAACCAATGATAATATGAATGAATTCCAGAAGCATTGTGCTAAGTGAAAGAAGCCAAACAAAAGACTACATCTTATATATTAATAAATCCCACTTATATGAAACTCCAGTAAAAGCAAAACCTATAGCCAGGGGCCAAGGGTGGAGGACTGTCTGCAAAGGGGCAGGAAGGAATTTCCTGGGGTGAGGGAAAGTCCTGCAACAAACATTGTGTTGGTGGTTACAAGACTATACTGTTGTCAAAACTCATCGAATTGTACACCTAAAATGGGTGAATTTCGCTGTATGCAAATTAAACTTCAATAGAGCTGATTTGAAAAGACCTACATTACAGTGTCATTGTGAGGATTGATGGGGTAATATATATGCAGTCCCAAGTTCAGTGCCTGCCCTGAGAGGAGTCCCAAAATAATAGCCGTGACCATGCGGTAGGGTTTCAGGGCAGGAGTGCGGGCAGCCGGCCGGCCTGGCGGGGGAGCGTGCAGCTGGTGAGTCACTAGGTGATGCAAGGTGCAATAAGAAAAGTGCAGGTTGGAGGAGGGGCTGTCACTGGTGCAGAGCAGCAGAAGCCCCACCTGCCGCTGGGAAACTGCATGCACTCCGGTCGCAGGAGCCTGGTCGGGGCCCCCGCCCCCTGCTGCGGGTGAAAGTCCAGCCCCGCAGCCGCTGGGCTGGGAGCTCAGACAGAGAGTTGAACAGGCTGCGCTGGGCTGAGGGGCGCAGAGGAGGGGCAAGGAAAGACCAGCAGCCCAAGAAGCGGGCCTCACTGTTAGAGCAAGTAATCGCATCTATTTATACATGTTATGTCTTTATTGCTCGGCAACCAGGTCTGGGCCGGGCGTGGGCCGGGAGGAGGGGGTCTCTGTTGCAGCGCGTTGGGGTGACTCATCGCTGCGCACTCTGGCCTCTGGGCCTAGGGTAACAGACTCGCAGGTTTCAGGTTGGGGCTGCGGCCAGGCTTTCCTTGCCCTGCAATTCCGGGCTGGGGCAGCGCCAGCTCCCTGCTTCTCACCTGGCCCAGAAGAGGTAGCGGAAGGAGCTGGGGTTCACGGAGCCGGCGACCACCCCTTGGCTCCTTGGTTCTGCGACCTGCCAACTGTGTAGCCTCGTGCAAGTCACAACCTCTCTGACGTCAAAAGGAGAATATGAGATCATGTTGGAGCGAGTCCTTACATTAACTTACACACACCCTCTCCCCTCCACTTGACAATGAGAAAACTATGGTCCGGGGCAAAGTTAACTAACTTCCCAAAGTCACCTAATTTGTACATGCAAGAGGCAGGATTTGAACCAGGGTCTTTGTGGTTCAGAGCCCTGCATGTCATATCGCCATAACTCCCCCCCTTGTGTACTCAACATGCCTAGTCCACTTGCCCGGTGCAGGACCTCTGCATACCTGGGCTTAGCCTGGCGGGATTATCTGGGGCAGCCCCTCAGAAGGTGGAGGAGTGTAGAATTCTTGATGTCAGAGTCATCAGAAGTTTTCAGTTGGAAAAGTACTGGATGGTCCCAGGGAATGGGGTACAGCTGCCTTCCTGCCTCGGCCTGCCCACCGCTGTCAGCCATTCACGTGAAACTCCAGCTCTTCTGTTACATACCTGGGCCACCTAACAGCGTGACACTTCCAGTAGCAGATTTTGACTACCAGTTTCCTTATGGCAACAGGAATCTCTCATCCATATCTGGCCATGTCACTCCCCTACTCGAAGCACTTCCGTGACTCCCCATTGCTCAGAGAGCTAAATCTAAATTCCATTGTATGTTGCTACATATTCTAAGGGGTATAACAAATAAATTCCATTGTACAACAGGCAAACAAGGCTTCCACAAAACGTGCCACACATAACAAGGGTGAATACAGTGTTGTAAAGTTTTAAGGTGAGTATGTGTCTGTATGGTAGGTCATGGTGTAAAATATATATACATTTGTGCTGTGGGTGGCCATCGGGAGGGTGTGAAAGCCCCAGTCTAGACGGTCTCTGCACCTGCCCTCCCTGAGAGCCCCCAGGATTTCATGACTGGCAGCCACGGTGCAGAGGGAGCCCTGCCCCGACGCCCACGGCCCGTGAATGTGGCGCAGCTGCAGGCCACCTCACCGTCCATCCACAGCCCCTCCACTGTTCCTCAGTTTGAGAAAAGGAAACAATAAATGTAGACATTGTTAAAGAAAAAATAGAAAAGTAGACTTTTTCTGCTTTCTTACTATTTTAAAAATAATACTTATAGTTAAAAAAAATTAAAACTCCTCCCCTCCCTCCCAACTCCAACCCCCAGGTGTACGTCCCAGAGGCAAACTGCCCCCCCCCCCAAATCCAGAGGCCCAGCTTCCCACAGGCGCTGCCAGCCAAGGATCCAGCAGCCAAGCTGCCCTCCCCCGGGCCTCCCTCTCAGAGGCTGTTTGTCCCTCTGCCTCTCCCCTCCACCCTGCAGTTTGCCTCTCTCCTTCCCATGCTGCCCTGCCTGCCCGTCAAGTTCTGCATTTTCATTTAACCAGGTTAAATCTGACAGGTGCTCAGACATCACTTTCTCGATACCATTCTCCAATAAAACAAGCCAGGGCTCTTAGAGAAATGGTTGATTCCATGGCTGGGCCAGGGAAAGCACCCGATGAGTCTGGGGCATCTTGTGTCAGATGGTAAGAAGGACTCAAAGCAGGACAGAGGAGTGTCCAAGGACACAGGAACCAACTCAGAGGAGCTCCCAGTAGCCAAATCTGGTACCATCTGAGCAAAAATAAACAAAAGCAATGGATTATAACCCATAGAATAACAAAAATATCCAAGAGTCCCTACAGATATAAAAATAATGGAATAAATAAATGAATAGGGGAAATTCTTTTTTACAGTAAAATTCCCATTAATAAATGTAGAAGGAATGATGTACATAGAAAATCGTCATTTAGTAAAAACCACAAGAAGAACTATTGCAGGCAGGATTCATCAATGGGTGCTAAAATTAGTAGGCAAAAATATGATGAGAAACAGGATATTTACATAGTCCTACAGCATCTCCCCACAGGATATTTATTAATTACAAAGGGAAAATAATAACTTTACAGTGGAGAAACTTCAGAGAGACACTACTTTAACCAAATGATCAAAGTTAACATGACCAGTAATTAGACACATCAACATATGTTGAGACAGTGTCCTGAGAGGGGCACATCACTCCTGTGGCAGTCTCACCAAAAATGCACAACTTCAGTCTAATACTGAGGAAACATCAGACAAATCCACAGTGAGGAATATCCTATAAAGAAACTGGCCAGAGTGTCAGAGTGACAAGCAAAGACTGAGGAACTACCCCAGATTGGAGGAGACTAAGTCCCATGTGGGATTCTGAATGGAATCCTGGAATAGAAATAGGATATTAGTGGGACCCCAGGGGGAATGGCAGGGAGAGGTGCAGGCCCAGCTTGGGACAGCCCCATCTAGAGGTTCTTCTTTCCTCTCCAACTGCCCTCAGAGGTACACCCCCTGCAAACCACAGCACAGCCTCTGAGATCAGAGGTAATGCAGGCATCAGGATCAGCAGGATCCAGCAACCCTGGCTCTATTTCTTTGACTCCTTAGTTATATCATCCCCTGGGGCTGTCTTTGTCCTCAGGCTGCTTCCTTCCTGATAGCCAAGTAGCTGTTTCAGGCTCCATATCTGCTCACCACACTGGAGGAGAGTAGGGCTCCTCTGGGGGTTCTCTTTTTAAAGAATAAGAACATTCTTTCCCCCAGGAGACTTCAAACTTAGCCACATATTCCACTGGCCTGAATTTGATTATAAGCCCATTCCTAAAGTAATCCTTGGGCCAGGAAATGCCATGCACAGAGTGGCAAGAGCAATGGGATCACTCTTTGATAAATCAGGTTCCACAACCCCCACTTGGAGGTGCAGGCAAGGGTCTGAGCATGGGTAAGGTTTCCCTGAAGCACATGTGGAAGGGAAGATGCCTGAACAAAATCGAGGTGCTATTAGGAAGGAAGGAGAGAGAATGCAAGCTGGATAGGCAACAGTGTCCACAACTCCAAGCAATGTTCTCCTTTGTAATAACTGCCTTCCCTGGTGGAGTTTCCTGATCCCTGGTGGAATTTCCTGCTCCCTGGTGGAGCAGAGGACATGCCTGGCAGCAGGCATGGACTTTCCATTCCTCCTGGTGGTTACATTTCTTACTCTGAATGAGTCAAAGCATATTCTCCTTTATACAGCAGGTTCTCGGAGCTGATTTACAAAAAGCCAGATCAAATGTGTGACTCCAGACAATATCAAGTTTCTCCCTCATGGAGAGGGGGATTCACAGTGGCAGCCACTAGCTCAGAGACTTTTCAGGTCCCTTGTCCTAGAGAAGGCTCCTCCTGGGCCTTTTGAGCCCCAGGATTCTGAGACTTTTAAGTAGTGCCCAAAGGCTTACATCATTAAGCACCTACACTCAACAAATTCACAATCTTATTTTTGTTGCTTTGCATTGTTCTCCAACAGCTTTAGAATCTTCTCCAAGACAGAGTCCAACTCTCATCTTAATTACTTTTGGTTTGAGGTGTGTTATCTCCCCCAAAAGTTTTCAAATGCTGTGGGGATAGGAACTGAAGAGGTACTAAGAGATGGCTGCACACCGTCCACTTCCCTGGGCAGAGTCAAGTCTTGGGACAGACCTGCCTGCTGATGCCGTGGCCCCGGCCACAGTTGTTGAGAGGATGTCCACTGCTGCCAGAGGCTCCCAGACTATCTGCAGACCAGGCACTGGTGGACAATGTCGGAGGGGACAGTCCACAGGAAGGCAGATAACTTTCAGCTCCAAAGTCCTGATGAAGTGATCACTCAGTGGGGCTGCCCAGAAAGCTGTGTTAGGAATTCAGAGGCTTCCCCCACTCAGGTAGGGGTGTGGGGTGGAGCCTGGGGGGTGGGAGGTGGGTGTGGGGGTGGGGGTTTGGGTTGTTGAGGCTGGCAGGAGATTTCTGCAGGACTGAGGACTGGGGATCAGGTGGGCAGCATTACTGTGTGTCACATTTGTTCCTGACGCCTTTTTGTAGGTTTGAAATGTTTTTAAATAAAAAAATTTTAAGTAATATGGGTGTGACAAAAATTTAAACAGCAACAAAGTACAATGAAAAGTCCTCCTCCCATCCCCAGTCCTCTCCCACTCCAGGTAATCAGCTGGTTACCAGGATTCAACGCACATCACTGCCCTTGGAGCTTGGGGAATCTGCATTAGGTGTCAGAGAGTCCCAGGGAGTCAGTCCCAGAGGCTGGGTGGCAGGAAGCCTGGGGCCTGCGGGGAGGAGGCTCTTGGTGCTGCTGTGCATGGTACATGACAAGAGGAAAGACAGCTATGTCTGGATCCTTCAAAGGCATTCTTCCATCTTCAGGTTGCAACTTAGTGGTCGATCATCAAGTCAATTTAGGGTTTCATGATCATCATTTTAAAGAATAGAAACAGAACAGTGTAAAGAGTACATCCCCTGTAATAGGAGGAAATGCGGTCTTGTGAAGCTTTGTTGCAATATAAACTGCATTTCTTACTGAGAGTTGAGGGGTTTTTTTTAAGTTTGAAAAACCCTGCCTTACGCAGAACCTGGATCACCAAGACAGTTTGCCCCAGGCTGAGGTGATGGAGCGCGTCTCCTTCCTGGGAGCCAGCAGGCAATAAATGTGCAGGCCTCACTTGGCGAAACTTTCTGTGAGGACGAGCTGGTTAATGGGTAACCCTCCTCCCTCTCCCCTGCCCCGCCCCGCCCCTCCCTCTCGGAGTTGCCCTCCTCCTGTCCCTCCCCTCCCTCCCCTCCCTCTCCGTGTTTTCCTCCTTCCCTCTGTCCCCCCCGCCGGTGTCCCCCTCCGGCCCAGACGCGGCGCGGTCAGGGGGCGCTGACTCACGGGCTGACTCAGCGCGCGGCGCGCTGCCAGCGGACTCCGCCGGCTGGCGGGCGGGCGGGCGGACGCCGGGCGCTGGCGGCGGTGCGGGCGGAGGTAGGGGCGTGGCGGCGGGACCGCGGCGCGGGCCGGGGCGGGTGCTGCGGCGGCACAGCCGGGCAGCAGTCGCCTCGCAGCTGGAGCAGCCCCGGCGGCTGCGGGCCCTCCGCGGAGCCGTGAAACCGGCGCTGCCTGGCGCGGTGGCCTCGCCGGAGGCCGGGCCCGGGAGGACGGGGGCCCGGGCAGGGGACAGGGCCCGGAAGACGCGGGGCGCCTGGCGGTAGAGGACTGCAGACCCCCGGTGCTCCCACCTTCCCAGCACCCGGCCTCCACGCGGCCAGACTCTGCGATTGGATTTCTGGCCCTGCGGCCTTGGAGAGGGACGCGCAGACCCCACCTGGGACCAGGTCAGCGGCTGCGCAGGTCCGTTTGGGCCAGTCACCTTCCTGGAGAGGCCCGGGTGCCGGGCTCCGCCCTCCCATTCACACTCTTCTCCCGAACTCCAGCCATCCCTCCTCTTCCCTGCTTCTCCTCGGCCACGTGAGCTCCGGCCAAGGCCCGCCTCCTCCAGGAAGGCTTCCTGGAGAGTCTTTCCACTGGGCTGGATTAGGGCCTACCTGGGGTAATTTATTTCACCGCACCTTCGAGATTGCTTTCTGCATCACCAGACTGAGTCCCTTGGTGGCAGCGACCAGGTTTTAGTCAGCCCTTCAGCCTTGGGGCTTAGACAAGGCCTCTGCGCGGGCAGAGGAGGAGATGGGACATGTATTAGGTGACGGACTTCAGAGACCCAAGCCAGGATAGCCATACCAGACCAAAAAACCCAACGTGATAGAACATATTAAAAATTATGGGCCTGGCGCGGTGGCTCACGCCTGTAATCCCAGCACTCTGGGAGGCCGAGGCGGGAAGATTGCTCGAGGTCAGGAGTTCGAGACCAGCCTGAGCAAGAGCGAGACCCCCGTCTCTACTAAAAAATAGAAATTATCTGGACAACTAAAAATATATATAGAAAAAATTAGCCAGGCATGGTGACACATGCCTGTAGTCCCAGCTACTCGGGAGGCTGAGGCAGGAGGATCCCTTGAGCCCAGGAGTTTGAGGTTGCTGTGAGCTAGGCTGATGCCACGGCACTCTAGCCCGGCTCTGTCTCAAAAAAAAAAAATTCTGCCTTATCCGGAGGCAAATTTTTTTTTTAACTCTTTACGCTATTTTTCCAGTATTCTGCTTCAAATTTCTTAAGAATATACTCCTGGGCCGGGCACAGTGGCTCACGCCTGTAATCCCAGCACTCTGGGAGGCCGAGGTGGGAGGATCACTCAAGGTCAGGAGTTCCAGACCAGCCTGAGCAAGAGCGAGACCCCCGTCTCTACTAAAAATAGAAAGAAATTATCTGGCCAACTAAAAATATATATAGAAAAAATTAGCCGGGCATGGTGGTACATGCCTGTAGTCCCACCTATTGGGGAGGCTGAGGCAGGAGGATCGCTTGAGCCCAGGAGTTTGAGGTTGCTGTGAGCTAGGCTGATGCCACGGCACTCTAGCCCAGGCAACAGAGTGAGACTCTGTCTCCAAAAAAAAAAAAAAAATTATAGTACACATATTTAACTTAGAAATATGAAAAAAATAGTTTATTTGAAATCATATAACCATATACTATTAAAATATGAAAAATGTTTACTTGAAATTATATATTCTGTATTTTTTTTTACTTTTCTGTTACTTAAATGCTATATTTATATGACAATAGGATTCACGGTGGCAATTAATAGGACTAATAAAACAAGTAATATGTGTGAGAAAAACATAAAGTTAGTTTTATAATATTTCTGTCCTCTGATATAGCAATTTATTTTACTACATGATTGTATACTTCAATTTTATATTAAGATGCATAAATGTAAGACTTTTTCAAAGGAAAATACAACAGGACCATTTAAACAGATGTTACTAATATTTAATAAAAATTAACAATGACATTTCTGCCCTATGATGTCCTATGACATTTTATTGTTTCCTTGCCTGCACCCTGTAGGAGATTCTTCTTTAATGTAGTGATCAAACTGAATACAGCCAAACGTAAAATCCTATGAATTGCAGCTCTGCTCTTAGTAAGTCATATTACACATTACACTGATCCCTGGTGGTCAGTCCAATGTGATGGCATCAAGCTAACTGTCCTCTCAACAAAAGTGTTTGAGCATGGAATAGTTAGGATTTTACTCCCCAGTAACAGCAGATTTTTAGACTTGTAGGGATTCCTTTCCATCTCTCCAAAGATGTCCAGTCACTTTGCATCTACGGGCTGGTTTTGGTAACACAGCTGTTTGTCATCCTTTGCATTGATAAATTCATTACACAGGATACCCATGTCTAAGATGTCCATGCTTTTTAAACATTTTTAAGCATACTGGATGTCATCATAAATTAAGCCTCTCTCTCTTAGGGAAAATGGTTATACTGATTGCTTGAGACAGGGTCTCACTCTGTTGCCCCGGCTAGAGTGCAGTGACGTCATCATAGCTCACTGAAACATCAAACTCTTGGAGCTCAAGCAATCCTCTTGCCTCAGCCTCCCAAACTGCTGGGATGGTTTTAAAGAACAGAGATGGCCGGGCGTGGTGGCTCACGCTTGTAATCCTAGGGCTCTGGGAGGCCGAGGTGGGTGGATCGCTCGAGGTCAGGAGTTCAAGACCAGCCTGAGCGAGACACCGTCTCTACTAAAAATAGAAATAAATTATCTGGACAACTAAAAATATATATAGAAAAAAAAAATTAGCTGGGCATGGTGGCGCACGCCTGTAGTCCCAGCTACTCGGGAGGCTGAGGCAGTAGGATCGCTTAAGACCAGGAGTTTGAGGTTGCTGTGAGCTAGGCTGATGCCACGGCACTCACTCTAGCCCGGGCAACAGAGTGAGACTCTGTCTCAAAAAAAAAAAAAAAACATTAAATAAAAAAAAGGGGACTTGTGAGACAGTCTTTACATGTGCTTCCACATTCCTTTCTCTGCCATACCCAATCCCAATTTCTTTTATTTATTTATTTTTTTTTTTTTTTAGGCAGAGTCCTGCTCTGTCACCCTGGCTAGAGTGCCGTGGCGTCAGCCTAGCTCACAGCAACCTCAAACTCCTGGGCTCAAGCGATCCTTCTGCCTCAGCCTCCCGAGTAGCTGGGACTACAGGCATGCACCACTATACCTGGCTAATTTTTTTCTATATATATTTTTAGCTGTCCAGATCATTTCTTTCCATTTGTAGTAGAGACGGGGTCTCGCTCTTGCTCAGGCTGCTCTCCAACTCCTGCCCTCGAGCGATCCACCCGCCTCGGCCTCCCAGAGTGCTAGGATTACAGGCGTGAGCCACTGCGCCCGGCCCCAATGCCAATTTCTTATCTGCTTGTTGTTCAGTATGCTCTGTTTTGATTTGATTCTTTACCTCCCTAACCCAGTTGTCATTAAAGTAACACAGTCGTTTAGCCTTCTACGTGACCATGATATCTTGGTCATGCCAGCACTGGTATTACAATCATTCTCATTTTCATTATCTGAACTCTTAAAAAACATGGTTCCAATATTCACCATGTTCAGATTAATCTAGCCCTTTCTCAATACAAAGCACAACAGTTAATACACAGGCAGAATGAATGTTCATGCTCAGGATTACAATGCACTTAAGTCACATCATGAGGAGTGATGTAAGAATGGATAATTCACTATGGTTAACTGCAAATTGTGGTTGTCATCAGCAACAGAGACTAAGGAAGGTACTGTGTCCATTTAGCATTAAAACCAACGTTGCTTTCAGCTCCTATTTTGAGGGTTACCATATAAGTTCTGTACCTTTCTCCTAACCTTCTACATCCATCACTGAAAACTAGGACTTTATTCATCCTGAGGAAGAGTTTACTTTCTTTTTAGGACTTTTAATGCTAAAAACGGGAAAGTCTCAGTCAAACTGAGGTGGTTGGTCACTCTAGCATATTTGTAAAATCAAGAAATAATATTTCAATTTTTAAAAAGTGAATTGTATTTTTATATGCTAGCAACAAACCATTGTAAATTCAAAAAAAAATTTTTTGAGACAGGGTCTCTCTCTATTGCCTGAGCTAGACTCCAGTGGCATCATCATAGTTCACTGTAACCTCAAACACCTATGCTCAAGCAATCCTCCTGCCTCGGCATCCCAAAGAGCTAGGATTACAGGCATGAGCCATCACATCCGGCCTAAATTCAAGTCTTTAAAATGCCATTCAGAATAACATTTTAAAAACATGAAATAGGTAGGAATAAATTGAACAAAACATGTTCCAGACCTGCACACAGAAGACTATCCAACATGGTGAGAGAAATTAACAAAAGCCTAAATAAACAGAAATACCATGCTAATGGATTGGAAGACTCAAGAGTCTTTCTCCCCAAATTGTTTTATAGATTCAACTCAATCCCAATCAAGATTTCAGCAAGCATTTTATGTAGAAATTGATAAGCTAATTTTAAAATGTATATAGAAGTTGAAAGGACCTATAGAATAGCCAAAAAAGAATAAAGTTGGAGGACTTACACTACTTGATTTCATGATTTACTTAATTGCAATAAAGCAATTAAGACAACATGGTGTTGGCATAAGAATGAACACACAGATCAACAGAACAAAATTGAGTACAGAAATAAATGCATGCACATATAGTCAATTGATTTTCAACAAAGTACCAAGGAAATTCAATAGGGAAAATGTCAGTGTGTGTAAAAAAAAAATGGTGCTGAAACAAATAGATGTCTATATGTTTTTTAAAAATGAATCTTGACCCTTACCCACATCATGTACAAAAATTAATAAACTCAAAATGAGTCAGATATATAAATGTAAGAACCAAAACCTTAAAGCTTCTAGAAGAAACTAAGAGAAAACTTTTGTGACCTTGGATAAGGCAAAGAGTTCTTTGGTTGGACACAAAAACCATAAAAGAAAATGTTGATAATTGGACTTCATCAAAATTAAAAACGTTTGTTCATTCATCAAAAGACTGGTAAGTATAAAAGACGGGGAGAAATTTTTTGCAAAACAGACACTTCGTCAAAGAAGATACATGAATAGCAAATTAGCACATAAGACTCTTGACATCATTAGTGATGAGAGAAATTAAAGCTACAGTGAGATACAACTACACACCTATTAGAATGACAAAAAATTAAAAATAAAAACAAACAAGTGACAACACCAAATGCGGGTGAGGATGCAGAGCAACTGGCACACTCATACATTGCTGATGGGAATGCAAAATGGTACAGCGACTTTGGAAAACAGTTTGATCTTTCTTTTGTCCTTGTTACAAAAGTAAACTGTTTTTCCCACATGACTCAGCAATCCCATTCCTAGATATTACTCAGGAAAAATGAAAACATATGCCACCCAAAGACCTGTATACAAATGTTCTAGCAGCTTTATTTAATAAGAGGCAAGAACTGGTGAATGGATAATAACTTGGGGTACATCCATATAATGGAACCTACTCAGCAATAAAAAGAGATAAACTACTGATAAACAAATCAGCCTGGGTGAATCTCAAAAGCTTTAGGCTGAGTGAAAGAAGCCAGCCTTAAAAAGCTCTGTACTATAGGATTTCACGCGTATGCTATTCTACAGCCAAACTATAGGGACAGAAATTGAGTCAGTGGTTGCCAGGGGTTGGAACACTGGGGAACTTCTGAGTGATAGAAACATCCCATATCATGGTTATGTGGTGGTTACACTATTACATACATTTATCAAAACAAACAGAACTGTGCATTTTAAAAAGGTGAATTTTATTGTATATAAATTACACCACAATAAATAAACTGACAAAAAATGCGTCACTGTGCCGTTTTGACATTAGACAGCATCGTCCAACTCCACTTCTCAAAGGGGGGCTCCGGGGAACCCCTCCAGGCTCTCCCCGCCCCGCCCTGCCCGCGGTGGCTTCCAGGCCAGGGGACAGGACAGGACGGGCGGCACAGGCGGGGCGCTCACAGCCGCCCACCTCCAACCGCGTGCGCGGCGGGGCGGACTAGCGCTGACTCCGAATAGGCGGAGCTGGTGGCGCTAAGCACAGCTGTCCTTTACCCCTGCCCCTTCCCGACCGTCGCGGCACCGTCGCAGCACCGGGGTGACCCCCGGGAAGCGTCCCGCGGTCCTGGCCCTCGCTCTAGCATACTGGGGAGCCGAGTGGAGACTGTTGTTGAGGGATCGCCTGTTAAGTCCCAGGCCAGGTCCTATTTATTCAAAAATTAATAAAATAAAATATTTAATCCTCACAACGACCGCCTGAGGTGGATGCTATTGTTGACCCCGTTTTACAGATGCGGAAACCGAGGCTCAGAGAAGCTGAAGAGCCCAGACAGGAAAGCGCCCGGCGGAGGCGCAGCCGCGGGGGCCGAGCCCAGGTGCGGGCAGGACACGCGGCCGCTCGCCGCCGTCGCAGAGGCGGGGCTCGCGCCCCCGCTCGCACCGTCGAGCCGCTTCTGGGCCGGGCGCTCCCCCGCACAGCGAGCTTCCTGCCCGCACACGCCCGCTCTCCGCCTCCCAGCAAAGCCCCGCGGCGCACGGGACCGGCCCGCGCCCGCCAACGGCGCCCCTGCCGCAAGCCGCCGCGCAGAGGCGCCGCTTCCGCCCGCGCGGCTCGCGGGCCCTGCGATGCTGCAGGCGGGGGCCTTCCCTGCCTGGGCGAGGCGACGCGGTCCCCTGCGCCGCCAGCCCGAGGGGAGGCCACGCCGGAGCCCACCCGGCAGAGCTCCAGGCGGCGCCTGGGCAGCCTGCAGGCCCTGGCAACCCCCAGCGCGGGGCACGTGGGAGCCCTGCGGCCGCCCTGGTCGTACGGGTGCCCGTGCTTTGGGCATCTGGACTGGTTTGGACGCGGGTGCCTCGGGCAGAGTCCGTTACACAGGTCAGGATCCGCGTGTGGGCCTTACGTGGACTTGATGTGGATTCGCCGCCTGTGCCGGGGTGGGAGCGAGCGGAGGGCCAGGACTGGGGGGGAAGGAAGCGGCCCCCAGTGCACACCCGCAGCACCTGGCGCTGGGTGGGCGAGGTGGGGAGCAGTGACTCCTGCAGACTTCTGGGGGCGACACTCAGAGCAAGAACATGAGCAGGAGGCATTTTCCCAAGTTCCTCTGCCGTGCAAGTCGCCCCTCTTGTGCGGTCATGCACAGGGTCTTCATGCTTCCTGCCTGAGTCTGCAGGAGCTCTGCTCCTCTTCTCCAGGCTGTGGCCACAGCCCCGCACAAACAGCCCCTGGCTCCCCACTTCCCACAGGCTCAATTCCCAACTCTGTCACCTCACCCTCCACCTCCCCTCCACCCACCTCTCAGACCCCCCCCCAGCTGCTCGTCTTCTGTGCCTCCCCAGGCCCTCCCCACCTGGGGGGCCCATCCTCCTACCTGCCCTTTGATGTCCACCTGATGTGCCACCTCCTCCAGGCAGCCAGCTGGTGCTGATTTCCCTCTCTTTTGAATTCTGTAAGCGCTTCCCAGGTGCATCTGCCCCCTGACCCCACACCGGGGACCTGCCTTGTTAGAGTTTTAACCAGTTCCCTCCCACAGCCTGGCATGGTGCTGTGCCTTAGTAGGAGCCATCTGGTTGCAAGGAACACAAGCTGTTTCAGCCAATTCAAGGAAACTTAAAGAACAAGGGGGTTTCTGGGAGAGTGTGGTGACCCTCATGAACCCAAGCCATGATGTGCCACTAATCACTGGGAGGCAGGGGCCACTCCCAATGCTCCCTGGGACTCTCCAGGTCTCCCTGGTTTCATGCCTCAGCCTCTCTTTCTACGTCTGCACCTTCCTTCTCATCAACTTCCTCTACTTTAGGCCCAAACATGGATCCCCCTGGCTTCAAACTCTTCTGAGTCCAGCGCCCACAGCGGACTGAAGGCTTGAGGCCCCATGCCAAGGGCTGGGAAAATGTGATGGATCAGCTGGATCAGGTGACTTCCCTGTGCAATCAGCAGAAGCCATTTAGGGGCACAGACTTGGAGGAGGAGCATGGGCAAGTCCTCTGAGGAGGGGGTAAGGCAGGGAAGGATTGGGGGCATCTCGGGTACAGCCCAGTCGAGGGAAGAAGATACCTAATGAACGCTGATAGACTGCAGGGCACGGGGAAAGGCTCCGAGTTGGACCGTTTGTTCCTGCCCTTCTCCTTTCTGGCCAGGAACATGTAGAGATCATCCAGTGTCTCTCCCAGTGTCATGGCGCAACGAAGAATGCTCCAGACTCAATCTCAGGCTGAAGGAGGAGGAGAGACTCTTCATTTCAAAGAGCTCTCGAACCTCTCCAAATCTCTGTATTTATTGTAGGGAAAGGTATGTGTTTACAGGAAAGAACATTTAGATAAAATCTTTGGTGCATTGTGGTAAACAAGTCTATTTAGTGATATACATTAAACTTAAAATTATCTTGTTATTTGCTTGTTGCTCCTTAAGGCTATCAAGAAAAGGGCAGGGACCCAACATCAGTCACGCTTCCATCCATTCCAAAGCCTGCTGTGTGCAGCCGGCTGATAACAATCCTATCCCAAGTCCTGTTTGCAGGACTGCCAGATGTGCGCCTTTGTCGCAGTCCCTTTACCCAGGCCTTTATGCCTTTTCTAACATCCTCTACATCTCACCCTTTCTAATTATGATCAAATTGTTCTTGATAGTTGAGACCGAAAGCCAGGTAAGCCGCCAAGTTCTGTTTGTGTTGAGTTATGCGTCGAGTCATAGAGATCAATTGTTTGCAGACTGCTAGAAACAAAACAAAAAAGTATAATAATTCCAGCCATAACCTAAATTCTAATATTAAGTCCTGTAAACTATTGTTTGGGGTTCAACCAGCAAAGGTATCTTGTAGCTTTTATAAAGTATACATTTGTAAATTTGAATAAAGTTGTATTTGATTTTGTAGGTGATTTTCCAATTGTAGTACTTGAGATTCTAAGTGAGATTTGAAAGCCCCCTGTAGATTAGTCTTTACCACATTTTAAGGATAAGTGGATTTATTACATAGTAAGGGTGTAACGCACTGTGTGCAATATTCCCAATCATATCGCAGGCCTTGACTAGTAATAAATGCTTGTTGTTGGTCTCTGACCCATTCTATAGCCGCTTCCAGTGTCTGTAGTCTAGCCAGCATACCTTTATCAATTTCAGTTTGTTCTTGCATTTGATGTGTAACATTTACCAGAACTGCTTCCAGTATGGCTGCCGTGTGTATTGATTCAGTAAGAGATACAGCAGCCACCGTTGCAGTAGCAAGGATAATAGCTGAAACTAAGAAAGTACCAAGAGTAGCCAGGAAGCGTTTGGGTCTGATTTTTGTTAAGGCAGACTATAAGGAAGATTCTCCTTGCCATGCTCTTATTAAATTAACCAGAACCCAAGCTTGTGCTCTTCTTTTTAATATAAATATATAAGTGATATTAAGATTAGTATCATTTTGCAACATAATACAAGAACTATACTAAGAAGGACTCTCACAAGAGATAATATAATAGGTATTAGATTGAGTTATATTAGGAGATTTTTATCCAAAAAAGAAAACGTAAAGGTGAGTGGTACAATCATTACTGAATCACTGACAGTATTGTTTAAAGACAGTGCATGGATGCCAGTGCGGTTAGTGTAATTGCCATGGGATAACACAATTAAAAAATGCAATCCCATTCTCCATATTTTGGTGTAGATACGTATGACTCATATGAATGCTGTCCGTGAGTTGAAGAATGGGGCCTGACAATCCGTGTTCACTCCAAGTAATGGAATGGTTAGATGGGCTGCCAAATTCCAATCCTCTCCCCGAAGAATGTCGTTTCCCGTGGGGTCCCCAATCCCATAAAGTTCCATTATTAAACAAAGTTAATCCTCTGGGATATTCTCTTCTACAGGGGGCCCATTGTACCGAATAAAATTTATATCTCCAATCTCTTTTTGGTTTGCAAATGGCCAGGTCAGGAGTAAAAGTTGTAACATTGATATTTATGGTTGTATTTACAGTTAAAGCAGAGACAAAGGTTAAATTAGCTGTATTGTTGCCACTCTTAGGCTGATAATATAAATATTCCTGAGGAATAATTTGTACACAACCCTCAACGTTTGGTAAGGTGGAAAAACAAATAGGAGGGTTACTGGCAGTAAATAGTATGGAATCATTATTATGTAACCATTCAGTATGTGACGTTGATGGTCCTGAGGGTGGCAGCCAAACGCCACCAGTCTACCCTGTGTCATCATAAGACAAAGAAGGATCTACATCCCACAATGTAGGCACATGAAATAAAGGTGGGTTCAATAAATGGCTCCTATAAACTGTGGCACCTGCTGGGGATAGCAGTGACCATCCTAAGAGGAGTAGAAACCATCGGCCTACCTGTTCAGAGTCCTCACCTATGATGGCCAAATATGCTAAAAATTAATTTTCTGCTGTTAGGGCAGCTCCAGCCCTCGTAATTATTGTTAATTGTCTTTTGATCAAGCCTCTTCAATTGTCCCCAGGTCACATCAGGAGCTTGTCTTGTCCTGGTCAATGTTGTCCTTTGTTGCTCCAGGGTCAGATTCCTCATCTGGGGGATGGAATTGTCTGGCATTCTCCAGCTCGTGATATAGCTTCACCCTTTTTGGAGGGACCCACTCTGGACCTGTTTCTCGAGAGACACAAACTGCACCTCAACTCCCTGTCATACAGGAAAAGATCCTTGCCATAAATTATTAACCCGGTCTTTAACAAACACTTTCTTTTGATTTAATTGATTAAAATTATGTTTTCCAATCTACAATCCATAGCAGTATAGCCATTATCTCCAATATTAAGGAAATTCAAAGCAAATAAGGCTTTAGCTATTTGTTCTTTAGGTGATAGTCCTTTATTCTCCCTTTTTCATTTTAATAGGTAAGTTGTTTTTTTTTTTGAGACAGAGTCTCACTCTGTTGCCCAGGCTAGAGTGCCGTGGCATCAGCCTAGCTCACTGCAACCTCAAACTCCTGGGCTCAAGGGATCCTTCTGCCTCAGCCTCCCGAGTAGCTGGGACTACAGGCATGTGCCACCATGCCCGGCTAATTTTTCTATATATATTTTTAGCTGTCCATATAATTTCTTTCCATTTTTAGTAGAGACAGGGTCTTGCTCTTGCTCAGGCTGGTCTCGAACTCCTGAGCTCAAACAATCCGCCCGCCTCGGCCTCCCAGAGTGCTAGGATTACAGGCGTGAGCCACTGCGCCGGGCCATAATAGATAAGTCTTTAAAGTACGGTGTGCATGTTCTACTAGAGCTTGCCCGGAAGAATTATAGAATATTCCTGTGATATGTTTAATTTTCCAATTTTGAAGGGTAGAATTATATTTTTTCAATAAATAGGAAGGGCCGTTATACGCTGTGATAATTTTGGGTAATCCTGAAACTGTGAGCGTTTGCAATAAATGTTGGATAGCATGATGGCTAGTTTCCCCTAACAAGGGCGTGGCATGAATGAAGCCTGAATGTGCATCAATAGTAACATGTATGCATTTGAGACTCCAGAATACGGTAATTGTGTAATATCAGTTTGCCAAATATTATTTGGCAATTGCCCTCGTGGGTTTACTCTGGGACCCATTGTTATAAGGGACAAACAGAATTGTTGGCAGTCAGGACAAGTTTTAACAGTAAGTTTTGCTTGAGCTACAGTAATGGGATAAAGTTTTTTCAATGCCTTAGCATTTTGATGAAAGAAGTTATGATCTAGGCGTGCCTGCTGAAAGGCTGTAGTATCTTGGGTAAGGAGACATAATTGATTAGATACAATATTATCCACAAAATTATTACCATCCGTAAGTGGCCCAGGTAAGGAAGTATGTGATCTAATGTGTGTAATAAAAAGTGGATGACATCACTGAGAAAATAGAGTATGTAAATTAATAAATAAATGTAATAAAGTTTTGTTAGATACATCCTTAATAAAGGAGGTATCAAGGTTTTGCAGGGCATGAATAGCATATTGAGAATCACTAACGATATTGATAGGGATGTTAGGAAAGGTATTTAATTCTAGTATTAATGCCCCGATTTCAGCTTGTTGAGTGGATTGGAAACCTTTCTTATAGAAATAATTCCATTTGGCATCTTTCCAAGCTGTGGCTACTTTGCCTGTTTGGCCAGAGCCATGTAGAGGGTCTGAGCATCTATGATAGAGGTAGATTATAAAATATTAGGCAAAGTGATAGGAATAGTTTGAAAAAACCGTAATAATTTTGATGAAGGATAATTAGTAATTGTTCAAGGTGATCTGAAAGAGCACATTGCCATTTTAAGTTTTGTGCTAATAGAGTGTCTAAATTTTATTGGTCTAAAGGAATATATACGCGCACTGGGTCATATCCTGAAAGCTGAATGCAGCATGTTCTTCCTTTTTGTATAATATAAGCTAACATGTCTATAACTTTATTAAAAGTCCTTTTATAAGTGTGGCCTAAAAATATCCATTCTAAACAATCTAACTCAGTTATAAACTGTCCTAACAGGCCAGGTGGGCTATGCTTAGTATTAAAGAGAAAAAGATCAATGGGATAAGATGAGTGAATTCTAGATAAGAAACAACCTTGTAATTTTTCGTCCACTAATGATAATTCCTGTAATGCTTGTTCAGAGAGAGAGCGAGGGGAATTTAAGACTGAGTTACCTTTTAAAGTATTAAATAAATGTGTTAATTCCCCTTTAGTAATACCCAGGATGGGACGCACCCAATTTATTTGTCCTAGTAGTTGTTGTAAAGAGTTTAAAGTAAGAGGTTGAGTAATATTTATTTTTGTAAATTGTGGGTGAATGCTCCTGTGTGTTACAATATAACCTAAATATTTCCATGGAATAGAAGTTTACACCTTTTCTGGTGCAATATGTAACCCTTGTTCACGAGTAACTTGAGTTACTATCTTATAGGCTCGTTCAACTTCATGTGTGGTAGCTGCAGCAAGTAAGATATTGTCCATATAATGGAATATTTTTGTGTTTGGAAGCATCTGTCTAACAGGCTGTAGGGCCTTATGAACAAAATATTGACAGGTGGCGGGGCTATTCATCATTCCCTGAGGCAGAACTTTCCACTGCTATCTGGCTACTGATTCTTGATGGTTGATTACAGGTACCGTAAAGGCAAATTTTTCTTTATCATCAGGATGTAGGGAAATAGTAAAGAAACAGTCTTTAAGATCTATGACTATTAATGGCCAATTTCCCGGGGTCATAACTGGGGAGGGTAATCCAGGCTATAAAGGGGCCATAGGTTCTATAACAGCATTAGTAGGTCTAAGATCATGCAATAGTCTCCATTTTCCAGACTTTTTAGGTATAACAAAGATAGGAGTATTCCAAGCACTATTGGATTCTTCTATATGATCAGCTTTTAACTGTTCTTGAACGAGTTCCTTGAGATGTAAAAGTTTTGTAGCTGTAATGGGCCGCTGTTCAACCCATACCGGTTTATTTGTTTTCCATTGTAGTTTTAAAGGCTGGACTAGAGTAGTGGCCCCTCCTAAAAAGCGGAAATAGAAAGCTGTACCCCACTGTTGAAGTAAATCTCTTCCCCACAAGGAGAAGGGAATATTCATAACAAAAGGCTGGATATTGGCCCATTTCCCTTCTGGCCCTTCACATGTAAGATGAAAGGCACTTAAATTGGGCATTTGATAACCTCTGACACCTGGAGCCATAACAGGGGCATTAATTATAGGCCATTCAGTAGGTCAGTGTTGAGAAGCTATAATGGATTTGTCTGCTCCTGTGTCTATAATTCCATGAAATTGTTTTCCTTTAATAGTGACTGTTAATTGAGGCCTCTGTGTAGTTACTGGAGCAGATCAAAAGGCAGTAGGACCAGAATGACAAAATCTCTCACCGTTTCTTTATTTATTTTGAGCATTTCCCTGTAAGTAAGGAATTAAAAAGGAGTTGAGCTATTCGAGTTCCTGCTGTTAAAACATGAAGGCCTATAGCTTTTACCATTGCTTTGATTTCTCCATGATAATCGGAGTCAATTATTCCGGGTAAAACTTGTACTCCTTTTAAAGTCCAACTAGATCTCCCTAATAATAGCCCAAAAAATTCTTTAGGTAGTGGCCCAAAGATTCCTGTGGTGATAAGGTACACCTTATCTTTTTCCTTAAGAACTATCTCCTCTGGTGCTGGGAGGTCCAACCCTGCACTACCGGTTGTTGTGGCAGAGAGGTCTGCAATGCGATTTTTTTTTTTTTTTTGAGGCAGAGTCCCACTCTGTCACCCTGGCTGGAGTGCCATGGCATCAGCCTAGCTCACAGCAACCTCAAACTCCTGGGCTCAAGCGATCCTCCTGCCTCAGCCTCCGAGTAGCTGGCACTACAGGCATGTGCCACCATGCCCGGATAATTTTTTCTATATATTTTTAGTTGTCCGGTTAATTTCTTTCTATTTTTTAGTAGAGACAGGATCTTGCTCTTGCTCAGGCTGGTCTTAAACTCCTGAGCTCAAATGATCCACCCACCTCGGCCTCCCAGAGTGCTAGGATTACAGGCGTGAGCCACCGCACCCAACCTGCAATGCTATTTCATTGGCCAGGGCTGGAGGAGCCTGACTGGCCAATGCCGCCCAGACATTTTTCAGGGTACTGGAGAGAGCGCCCCCCTTCAAGTTTCCCTGTATAGGATTACCATCCTTATCAAATTTAGATCAGCACTGATTAGCCCAATGTTTGCCCTTTCCACACTTCAGGCAGGTTTTAGAAGGCTGTTTTTCTTTCCCAAAATTGTTCCTTTTACTATTGTTCTGTGATTGCTTACAATTTTTTGCTACATGGCCAGATTTTCCACAATTATAGCAAGCACCTCCTTGCATCATGGCGGCAAAGGTTTGAGCTAAGTGAGTAGTAGTCCCCACATGTTGACAGGTCTTAATGAAAGCTCCTACATCTGAAGAGGAGGTAAGGATGGGAGCTAATGCTGTTTGACAACCCTATTAGCATTTTCATAAGCTAATTGTAGGATGAGAAGCTTAGCGGCATCCTGGTTAGGTACTTGTCTTTCCACTGCTGTTTGCAGTCTATTGATAGAATCAATGTATGGTTCAGTAACTCCTTGTCTTACAGTAACAGATGATCCCTGTATTTGACCAACAGGGATATGATTCCACGCTCAAATGGCTAATGCCGAACATTGGAGAAATAATCTACCATCACGAACTAATGTTTTCCAGTCTAAAGGAGTCATTTCATAACTATTTCCCAACGCCTCAACCATATGGATGGCAAATGGAGATTGAGGCCATTTTCTCAGGTACTCTTTTTTAGCTCCTTAAACACAGTAAAAGGGAGAGTTTCATGTTGTCGCCTGTTATTTCTCACTAAAGACGGGATGCAACCATAAAGGTGTCAGGTCTCCTGATTTTAACCCTTCTTTTAGACAACACTGGATCAAGGAGGGTCATGCTCCCAAATTAGTTTCTGAAAATACTTTAGGTGGGGGTAGAGCCCACGGAGGTGGTTTATGATAAGTACCTCCTGACAGCAGCACAGGAGGTGGGGGAGGAGGGTAAGCCACGGGGACAGATGGCTGTGCTTCCGCCTGCTCTTTTAAAGGCAGTGGAAATGGCAATTCCTTTTCATCTGACTCATCAGAATCCAAAGACTTTAGAGGCTTCAGTTTATCAGTAGGCTCCCCTGCCTTTTCATGAGGCGCCCCCTGCACCTTAGCTAAAAGGGGCAATCTGTCATATATAATGGAGAAAGAGCACTACGTACTAAGCTCCAGGTTGTCAGCAGAGTGACATTAGTCATTAAGACCCTCTTCAAATCGTTTCTTTAAAACTCATCCTGCCTGTTCCCAGAGCTTGAGATCGAGAGTGCCGGAATCTGGAAACCAAGGACAGTGTTCACGAACCGAAAGTAATAACTGTTGTAATGCCTTTGGTTCCACTGTACACTGAATTGCTTTTGATAATTGTTGTAAAGTCTTAAAGTATAATTTCTGTTCTGTAGTGAGATCCTGACCCATGACTCACAATTAAATGATAAAATCCCCCTCTAGTATTACACGCATGGGTCCTTTCCTTTTCCAGAGTCAGGACTATCCCTTACCGGGATTCTCCGTTAGTCCGTCGAAACTTCTCCACGCGTGAGTTGGGCGAGTCACGCCGCGGTTACCAATTATAGAGATCCTCCAACATCTCGACGAGTGTCATAGCACAACGAAGAATGCTGGAGATCACAATCTCAGGCCCAAGGAGGAAGAGAGACTCTTTTCCTTTCAAAGAGCTCTGGCACCTCTCCAAATCTCCATATTGGTTGCAGGGAAAGGTATAGGTGTTTACAGTAAAGAACATATAGATAAAATCCTTGGCGTCATACAGTAAGCGCGTTGTTCTAAACAAGTCTATTTAGTGATATACATTAAACTTATAATTATCTTGTTATTTCCTTGTTGCTCCTTAAGGCCATAAAGGAAAGGGCCAGGACCCAACATCAGTCACGCTTCCATCCGTTCCAAAGCCTGCTGTGTGCAGCCGGCTGATAACAATCCTATCCCAAGTCCTGTCTGCAGGACTGTCTGATGTGCTCCTTTGTCACAGTCCCTTCACCCAGGCTGTTATGCCTTCTCTAACATCCTTTACAGAACTCACTGCAGCCGCTCCAGGGTCCTGTTCCTTTTTCCCACTTGCTGACAAAACTGGTCAACTGGAGCTAGGAGGACCTGAGTTCTAATCTATGTCTACCAACTGCCCACTGTAAGGGAAAGTGCATTTGTACAGGCAATGGTTTCTTAGGCCAAACTAAGATGACTGCCGCCATGTTTGTTTCGGCCCGGCCCCCTGGTTAGCTGGGCTTCCTGAGAGGCGTGAGTCAGCACACTCATGTAACCAAGGTGTTATCTCCCGTGTGAACCCATGTGATCCCGCTTCCCATGGCATGTTGCCTCTATTGTTCAGAGCCGGATATAAGCGCTTGCCATGTTCTCGGCCATGCTTTTCGCCACTGCTGTATCCCCTGACAATAAATAGCATGGCTCACCTGCCTGCTGCCACTCGCCTTTTCTTCCCATTTCGGAAGCCTGTGCCGGAGCACAAGCTAGCCGCAGAGATCCTCCTCACACCCACTCCGTGAATTTGGGTGAGTAACACAAGCCTGCGGAGCCTCCTCATCTGCAAAGTAACGGTCACAGAACTGGCCGCAAGCAGCTGTGTGTGTGGGGGGTGGGGGGGCGTCACACGAACAACTAAAAGTGAGGGTCTAGCCCAGTGCCGTCACCCGTGTGGTGGGGACCCCAAGGGGATTATCTTTTTTTTTTTTTTGAGACAGTCTTGCTCTGTTGCCCGGGCTAGAGTGAGTGCCGTGGCGTCAGCCTAGCTCACAGCAACCTCAAACTCCTGGGCTTAAGCGATCCTACTGCTTCAGCCTCCCGGGTAGCTGGGACTACAGGCATGTGCCACCATGCCCAGCTAATTTTTTTTTATATATATATTTTAGTTGGCCAGATAATTTCTTTCTATTTTTTTTTTTAGTAGAGACGGGATCTTGCTCTTGCTCAGGCTGGTCTCGAACTCCTGAGCTTGAGCAATCCACCTGCCTCGGCCTCCCAGAGTGCTAGGATTACAGGCGTGAGCCACCGCGCCCGGCCGGGATTATCTTTTTATGTTTTTATGCATCAGCAATTAGGACAGCATGTCATGGTGACAGTGTCTTTTTTATACTGGCACATAAAAGAGGTGCATCTTTTAATTAATGTCATCCTAGATTTGACGAAATATGGAATCATTACCTGTGCTGATCTTGGGCAAGCTACAATATCTCTGGGTAAAAATGTCCTCATCTGCAAAATGGGGACAACCTCCTCACCTCAGCCAGCCACCATGAGGTTAAAATGAGACCATATCATCAACAGTTCTGAGGGTGCCCGGCCCTCTTCTCCTCCCTTCTGGACAGCATCCTTGGTGGGCAGAGGTGGGCTTCAGGCAAACCGAGCTGCCTTGAGCTGGGACCAGGAGTGTGGGCCAATTGTTTGTTTATCTCTGGAGAGAGAGGGCTCAGTGCTGAAGGCCAAGCAAATATTTGTGGTTATGGATTAACCCGAGTTCCAGGCTGTCATGGCGGCAGGAGGCAGAACTTGCAGTCTCTCCATGACCCACCCCTGTGAGTCTCCTTCGACGCAGGTCTGTGGGGGATGCAGAGGGAGCGGTGCAGAAGGAAGAGGAGGACTCAGTGGTGATGAGGGTCAAATCCTCAAACCTGGGTTCTCGAGACCAGCCAGAGCCTGGGGTAAAGAGAAATGAGGCCCAGCCCTAGGCAGGCCAAGGCACTGGTTGGCGTTCCCCAGGCCTAGGAGCCCGAGTCCCAGGGAGCCCCTCTCTTTCCAGACTGTGGGTCAAATGGAAGTAGGGCGAGGGTCTCCAGGGCCATGGCCATCCCCGGAGGCAGCTTAGAACCCGGGACCCCCCCCATTCTCTTTACTCCGCTCTCACCTCCAAACCTGCGCCTCAGAGTTAAACCTGGGGCCATCAGAACCAGCCTTAGAGGCAGGGAGCAAAGGTGGAGAGGCAGGTCAGGCAGGGGTGTTGGAGGCAGCACGCAGGCCTACTCATGGGGTCTCCAGCTGGCAGGGCTACCGCTGTGGCCTTGTGGGGCACTCAGTGGTTGGGGGTAGGGGTTAAGATCCAGGCCTAGAGCCTCAAGACCAGGCCTGGGCTCTTGAGTCCTAGTTCTGCCAGCTCCTGGTCATGGATTTTTACTAAGCTACTCAACCCCTGTGGCCCTCAGTTTCTCCCTCTATGAAATGGGGGTGACAACATTAATACCTACCTCTTGGGTGGCTGTGAGCCTTCACTGAGGTAATAGTAGGTAATGTTTACCAAGCATTTGCTATGTGCAAACCCTGTTTTAAGAGCTGTTAATTCTTGAAATACCCTTTATGGCAGAAACAGTTATTCTGTTTGTTTTACAAACGAGGAAACTGAGCCATGGAGCAATTAAGCATCTTGCCCAACATTGCCATCCGGTAAGTGCTGGAGCTGGAATTTGCACCAGGTGGTCTGGCTTCACGCCTGTCTTCTAAATCATGTACACAGTGCTTGAAAGACACCCCGAGTGTCTAATCAGCGTTAGCCATTCTCAGCCCAGCTGTCGGCCCAGCAAAGGCAGCCACCCCACCTCCCCCAGCCATCACCAAAGAGCAAGGCAAGGGAGGGCACAGGCATTCCAGTGCATGCTCCACCACACTTAGGCGAGTCCCTTTGATCTTCACAAGGACCCTGTGTGCCTCCCACTTCCGGGGCAGGTGGTCCAACCTTAGTGCCATACAATGACGACAGAGGCTCTGGGCTGTCTGTGTAGTGAACAAGTACCCCCTGACCCCAGCTTTCACCCTGGCAACCAACACACAGGAACAGCCCCTTCATGCGGCTTCTGCTTGGGGGTGCAGGCAGAGCAGCAGCTGGGGTGCTGCTGGGAGCTCAAAAGTCCTCCTCAGACAGGTGCGGAATGTGGCAGCTCGCGAGCCTCCTGCTGTTCGTGGCCACCTGGGGAATTTCCAGCACACCAGCTCCTCCTGGTAAGGCCCCACCCCCACCCGGACCCCCTCGGCCTCCACAGGCCCTGGCTGGCACCTGCCAGGCCTTCATGCCCTTTGGCAGCCCCTCTGAGCCGAGGGTGAGATGAGGGCAGCAAGTCCCAGCAGGCCAGCTGTGGACGCAGCACGGCTGCGATGGCGGGCACAGGCGTGGCAGGGAGCCCTGTGCTTACCTCCTAAAGCTCCTTCCTCAGCAGGGTCCCTGCGTGTTCCCTCTCCACCCACTCGCTCCCTCAACTGTGAAGGCCCAGGCACCGCCTCTCCTCCCAACTGCACATCTGCTGCGTAGCTGCCCTCCCCCAACCCCTTTCCTAGTCCCCCCCCCCCCCGCCAACAGGAGGCGGCCATGATTCTCCAGAGGCTGCGTGACACATGACCTCATGACCTACCTGGAGCCACATGAGGCTGCTCGAGGCCTTGGTGCCTCTTCTCGAGCTGCTCATCGCCTGGTCCCCTCCCCACACCCTGAGGTCTACTTGAGTTCATCTGTCCAGACTCAGCTCTGGCACACCTTCCTCTGGGGGCCCTTCCCTCCAACCCCTCATGCTCGCCCCCCCGCTGAGATCCCTGCCTCCTAGCTGTCCCCTGCACCCAAGACAGACACCTCGCAGAGCCCAGGAGGCACTTGGTGACACGCACTGGGTGACAGGTCTGTCTGCCCTCCAGGTGTCCCTGTCCAAGGAGGACATGGGGGATGTTGGGGGTGGGGCAGTGGCTGCACGAGGTGTGCTGGGAGAACAATGGGACCGTTTGCCTTTGCGGTCCTGGCAGCCGCGGCCGGCTTTGGCATTGAGTGCTCCTGTTGTGCCAGGTGCTGACTGTATTGTTTCACACAATGATCTCCTCCCCATTTTCTGGATGAGTAAATTGAGGTTTAGAGAAGTTAAGACACTGGCTCAAGGTCACACAGAGGTCAGGTTGGGGTTCCCAGGGAGGTTCTGTCTTCCAACTGTCACCTGCTTCCTGCAGAGGAAGAGAGCAGAGGAGCACGTGCAGCATCGTGACCTGGAATTAGAGCAAGTCCTGAGGGGCCTGAGATGAGACCTTTCCAGGCTGTCCCAGCTTGGCTCCCTCAGACCCCCGCAGGCCCCCAGCCCCTCTCAGGCCCCTCCACCACAGTGAGCTCCCCTCCTCCCGAAGCAGACTCGGTGTTCTCCAGCAGCCAGCGTGCCCACCAGGTGCTGCGGGTCAAACGCGCCAACACCTTCCTGGAGGAGCTCCGGCCCAGCAGCCTGGAGCGGGAGTGCACGGAGGAGATCTGTGACTTCGAGGAGGCCAAGGAGATTTTCCAAAACGTGGAAGACACAGTAAGGTCACCTGGCTGGCTGGGTCCAGAGGATGAGGCTCAGGGTGGGCTGGTGGCCAGCTGGAGCCTGGAGGCCCATGGAAGGGTGGACACCAGCCCCTCTTCCCCCCAGCTTGCTAGGGGTGGCTGAGTGGAGTGAATAGGACGATGGCCCTGTGGTGTTGGTTGGGCACACATGAATGTGAGAAACAGAACCTTGCAATGAGTTTGAGGAAGGAGAGAGTGAAGGGCAGCCCTGGGCTGGGAGTCCCCCCAACCCCATGGAGAGAGTTCAGTCTACCCTCCAGCTACTGCTGGACACCCTGCCTCCCCTTTCTGTCTCAGCCGTCAGCCCTGCTTCCACTCAGGTACCCGAGGATCAGGCTTGTGTGACCTGGACTCCCCGATGCCTATCCGCATGTCCTCACTCGCTCTGTGAATCGGGTCCAGTTCTCAAGGGAGAAATCCTGATTGCTCAGGGGATCTCAAGAAAGGGTCTGGGTCCTTCTGGCCTAAGGGTCAGAGTCCTCCAGAGTCCCCAGGGCCCTGCGGAGGTGGTCCTAGGGTGGCAGGGTGGGCTTGGTAAGGGAGGTGGCTTCCTGATACAAAGCTCAGGCCCCCTCTGTCCCCAAGATCTCACTTCCGCTGCTAGGACCTGGGGCCCCTCCCGAGGTGTCTGTAGGGACGCCTCTCCCAGTGAGGTGTTCAAGGCAGAAGGGGGCGCTTGGCCTGCCCCTCTCTTGCCCTTGGCCTTCACCTCCTGGACTGGGTCCTCAGTCCCCACTGCCTCTTTTCCCAAATGGCCTCCTCAGCAGATGCCATATGATTTTCTTAAGGCACAATATGGGCACAGCATGTCACTGCCATGGCTCCCTGACGTCACCCACGGTCACTGGGCCCCGGCATGGCAGAGCGGCTGCTGCTGGGCCTGCTTGACAGCGCAGGCATCAGCGTCACAGCAGTGTCAGGTGTGCTCAGCGCAGCACCTGCGCCCGGTTAGAAACGCACTCTGCCGCCCCAGACTTTCTCAAGCTGCAATCGGCCTCTCGCCAGCTCTGAGGACGCCGGCTTAGGGAGAGACAGAGGCGTGCGAGGGATCGACGCCCTCGGTAGAGGGCGGATGGGGGTGGGGGGGTTGGGGGGCCGGGCCCCTTCCCTTGCAGAGGCTGCTGTGGCGCAGACGGAGCAGTAAGTCGGGCTCCCGCTGCGCGGGGAGGCGGGTACTGTTCGTGGGACGTGGGCGGCGTTGGCGCGGGGGTGGGAGGTGGGGACTGCGGGGCAAGGAGCACTTGCTCCTAGCAGCCTGCGATCATCAGGGATGATCCCCGCTTGTCCCGAAGCCCCTCCCCGCCTCACCTGCCCGCGCACAGGCTGCCCTGCCCCTCCTGGGCCGCACCCGGGAGGCGCCGCACCCCTGCCCGGGCTGCCGGGCCCTGACGCTGCCCGCTCTCCCCACAGCTGGCCTTCTGGTCCAAGTACGTCGGTGAGTGCGTCCCCCTCGCTGGGCTGCGGGTGCCCGCTCCGCTAGGGCTCTCTGGGCCGCTGGGGGTCAGGGAAGGGGCTGGCAATACCAGTGACCCCACACCCCCACCCGCCTTGTGTCGCAGACGGTGACCAGTGCGCGGCCCGGCCCTCGGAGCACCAGTGCGCTAGCCCGTGCTGCGGGCACGGCACGTGCACCGACGGCATCGGTGGCTTCAGCTGCGACTGCAGCCAGGGCTGGGAGGGCCGCTTCTGCCAGCACGGTGAGGGGGCGCCGGGCGCGCGGCGGGCGGGGCCGGGGCGGGCGGCGGGGCCCAGACCGGCGCCACCGCCGCTCTCGGCCTGTGCGCCCCTGTCTCGCAGAGGTGAGCTTCTCCAACTGCTCGGTGGACAACGGCGGCTGCGCGCACTACTGCTCCGAGGCGGAGGGCGGGCGCCGCTGCAGCTGCGCGCCGGGCTACAAGCTGGGGGACGACCACCTGCAGTGCCAGCCCGCGGGTGAGCCGCCCGGGAGCCGCGGGAAAGCCCTGGCGGGGTGGCGACGGGCCGGGCCGCGCCTCCGCGGGGCGGGCGGTGTCCGTTCCTTACCCACGTCCCGGGCGCGCCTCCCTTTCCTCTCACACCCCTGCTTCCCTAAGGAGAGGACAGTCTGCCTGCTTTCACATTTTCCTTTTTACGCATTTTCATTTTTATCACATTTATATATGTACAAAGTTGTAAAAGTCAGAGTTTTACGACTCTTATTAATAAATTTCAGCATGTTGTTCCTTGGCGTGGGTCTTTGTGCACTGGCTGCACAGTGCTCTTGGTAGACCCTTTTAATGTAGAAATTCATCTTTTACTTCTAGGAACAATTTTTAGTCATTTCTTTGACAATCCCTCTTCTGCTTTCTCTGTTCTATTTCTTTCATATCTCTTTCCTCTAGTTTGATTGTCTTTTTAAAACAATTTTTATTGAGGTAAAATATACATATGTAATTTAATTTACCATCTTTGCCATTTTTAGGTGTACAGATGAGTGGTAATACTCTTTTTTTTGCCGTTCCCCTCCCCTTCTTCCTCCCCTTCCTGACCTCTGGTGACCACCAATCTAGTCTCCATTTTCATGAGATCCACCATTTTTTTAGCTCCCACATATGAGTGAGAACATGCAATATTTCTCTTTCTGTGCTTGGCTTATTTCACTTAACATAATGACCTCTGGTTCCATCCATGTTGTAAATGACAAGATTTCATTCTTTTTTATGGCTGAATATTATTCCATTATGTATATACCACATTTTATTTATCCAGTCATCAGTTGATGGGCACTTAAGTTGATTCCATATTTTGGCTATTATGAATAGTGCTACAATAAACATGGAAGTACAGATATCTCTTTGATATATTGATTTCCTTTCTTTTGACTATATACCCAGTAGTGGAATGGTTGGATCATATGGAAGTTCTAGTTTTAGTTTTTTGAGGAGCCTCCATACTGTTCTCCATAGTGGCTGTACTAACTGACATGTCTGCCAATAGCATACGAGGATTCCCCTTTCTTCACATTCTCACCAGCATCTGTTACTGTCTTTTTGATATAAGCCATTTTAACTTCGGTAAGATGGTATTGGATTGTGGTTTTGATTGGTATTTCTCTGATGATTAATGTGGTGGAGCATTTTTTCATATACCTGTTGGCCATTTGTATGTCTTATTTTGAGAAATGTCTATTCAGATCTTTTACCCATTTGTAAATTGAATTTTTTTTTGCTATTGAGTTGTTTGAGCTCCTTATATATTTTAGTTATCATTCCTTTGTCAGATGTATAGTTTGCAAATATTTTCTCCCATTCTGTGTGTTGTCTCTTCACTTTGTTGATTCTTTGCTGTGCAGGAGTTTTTCAGTTTAACTCCAATTGTCTATTTTTACTTTGGTTGCCTGTGTTTTTCAGATCTCATGCAAGAAATCTTTGCCCAGACCAATGTCCTGGCACATTACCCCAATGTTTTCTTCTAGTAGTTTCATAGTTTCAGATCTTAGATTTAAGTCTTTAATCCATTTTGATTTGATTTTTGTGTATGTGGAGAGAGAGGGGTCTAGTTTTATTTTTCTGCATACAGTTATCCAGTTTTCTCTGTACTGTTTATTAAAAAGACTGTTCTTTCCCCATTGTAAGTTCTTGGCACCTTTGTTGAAGATGAGTTGGTTGTCAATGTATGGGTTTATGTCTGGGTTCTGTATTCTGTTCCATTGGCCATGGGTCTGTTTTTTTTTTGTTGTTTGTTTGTTTTTTTATATATTTAAAAAATTTAATTTTAATTTATATTACTTTTTCTTCTTTTTTTTTAGTAGAGACGAGATTTCACTCTTGCTCAGGCTGGTCTCAAACTCCTGAGCTCAAACGATCTGCCTGCCTTGGCCTCCCAAGTGCTAGGATTACAGGCATGAGCCACCGCACTCGGCCCATGGGTCTGTTTTTATGCCAGTACCATCCTGTTTGGGTTACTATAGCTTTTTAATAAATTTTGAAGTCAGGTAGTGTGATGCCTCCAGCTTTGTTCTTTTTGCCCAGGATTGCTTTGGCTATTCAGGGTCTTTTGTGATTTCATATAAATTCTAGGATATTTTTTCTATTTCTGTGAAAATGTTATTGGTGTTTTATTAGGGATCGCATTGAATCTGTAAATTGCTTTGGGCAGTATTGTCATCTTAACGATACTCATTCTTTCAATCCATGAGCATAGAATACCCTTCCATTGGTTTGTGTCTATCTCTTTGAATTTGTGTTCTTCTTTCAGGAAACTTTCCACAACTTTATATTCCAATTCTCCTACTGAAAAAATTTTTCTAACTTTTTATTTTGAAATAATCAGAGATTCACAGGAGTTTGCAAAGAAATGCCTGGTGGCCATTGAGCTTTCCTGCGAGGCCACTGGAAGGCGCCATCATGGCCAGAACCCTTGCTACCCAGATTTTAGGCCTGTTGCCAAAAGAAATCCTCCAAGCTTGTGCTGGAGGATGCTCATGCCTGGCTTCCAGCCCCTTGGAGCAGGGTGGGGAAAGGAAGCTGGCATCTGCACAGACTGTGGATGTCTGCGTGACTCCTGTGGTCAGCCAGGCACACCACTCTTTCCCGACGTGGTGCCTGGAGTCCCCATGTCACCGTGCCTGGTTCACCCTCTTCATGTCTTCTGCATGGGGTGGGAGGGGGGAGTCAAGCTAGTAAGGAGAGCTCTCGCAGTTTCTCTTACACACTCTCAACACACCTCCCATCTGCAGTCCCACCTGCACTGCCTCCCGCAGAAGCACTGAGGCTTCTGTGCTTCCGTTGGCTTCTGGGCACCCCCGTTACTGGCGGAGGTTTTTGCTTTCTAGTCTAAGCCAGTTGCCACATCCATGTGCTGTCAGCTTTTGGAATGGTGTTGTTGTTGTGTTCTCTCTATTCTCTTGTCACTGTGTAGTTCCCCTGTGGATGGCATCCTGTTGCCCCTGCACGTCTAGATCCCTCAACCTGGCATTCGGGCCCCCTAGTGAGCAGACCCTGACAGACCTTCCAGCCCTCAGTTCTCCACAGGGTACACTCCCTTCTTGGCGGGGAGGCCTCACAACTGTGCTCAGGGCTTCACTAGGGCCTCCAAGAATGCTCAGCTCCTTCTCCCCGCAATGTCTTTCCTCTGTTGGGAGCTCGGCAGCATCCCAGCATGAGACCTTACCTAAGTATCTCAGGGATTGCCCCCAACAGCCCTAGGGTGTAATGAAGCCTACGCAGGGACGCACAGTCAGGCGGTGATGCTGCTTGGTCTGGGCCTTGCCATTAGGTGGCACTGTTTGTTGACTGACTGATTGGAGGGGATTTGTAGCTAGTATTAATTAATTGAGTGTTCAGAGCATCACTTATCCCTTGAACCGTACAATGTGGCATACTAGCCTACGGGGGGAGGAGGACAAAGGTGGGAGGGTGGTCTCAGAAACAGTGTCTGGCAGGCCCCTCACGGCCCCCCTCTGCCTTCAGTGAAGTTCCCTTGTGGAAGGCTCTGGAAACGAATGGACAAGAAGCGCAGTTACTTTAAACGTGACACAGACCAAGCAGACCGAGCGGACCCAGACCGAGCGGACCCAGCGGACCCAGCGGACCCAGCGGACCCAGACCCAGACCGAGCGGACCCAGACCCAGACAGAGCGGACCCAGACCCAGACAGAGCGGACCCAGATCGAGCGGACCCAGCGGACCCAGACCCAGACCCAGCGGACCCAGACCCAGACAGAGCGGACCCAGATCGAGCGGACCCAGTGGACCGAGCGGACCCAGCGGACCCAGACCCAGACCGAGCGGACCCAGACCCAGACCGAGCGGACCGAGCAGACCGAGCGGACCCAGACCCAGACCGAGCGGACCCAGCGGACCCAGCGGACCCAGACCCAGACCGAGCGGACCCAGACCCAGACCGAGCGGACCAAGTGGACCCGCGGCTCGTCAACGGGAAGCTGACCAAACAGGGAGACAGCCCCTGGCAGGTAAGGGCAGGTTGCCCCTCTCCTTTGCTGGGTCACCCTGGACGCAGGAACGGGCAGGAAGTGCTGCCATTGCTTGGGGGCCTGGAGGGGAGTGCTAAAGGGAGAGGCGCAGCCGGGCAGGGTGGGGTGGGCACGGCCGTGGAGCGGGAGAGGAGCTGGAAAGCAAGGCTGTGCTGCTGGACGTCAGGCGGAGGCCTGCTGATGGGAGGCGTTTGGCACAGACAGGGCTGGGGGAGGCCTGGCCCTGAGTACCTCCAGCCTCAACATGGGAACTAACACTTATTTGGTGCCTCTCTCTGCCGGCGCTCGGAGGCAGGGTACAGAAATCAACAAGTGGGGGTACTGGCCTCGGGAGCTCAGGAGGGTCAGGACCCTAAACACAGGGCAACCCAGTGGGACTGGAGCCAGGATGGCTGTCAGGACAGGGGCTGAGGGAGGCCCAAGGGGAACTGCCAAGGCAGCCTAGGGGCCACAGAGTCTTCCCAGACGATGCAAGTCCTGGCCCAAGCCCCCAAGGATGAGAGGAGCTCACTGGGTGATGTTGGGTGTGGCTGAGGATGACTGGAACAGCATGGAACAAAGGAACAGCATGAGCAAAGTTAGGAAGACACCCTGGGATGGGCCAACACCGTAAAATGTGCAGAAATAGAAAATGCCAGAAAAGGTCCATAGCCTATGCCCAAGTAATCAGGGAACCCGGGGAAGTGCTCAAGAACCATGCTGGGTAGGGCTGGGCGCGGTGGCTCACGCCTGTAATCCTAGCACTCTGGGAGGCCGAGGCGGGCAGATCGTTTGAGCTCAGGAGTTTGAGACCAGCCTGAGCAAGAGCGAGACCCCGTCTCTACTAAAAAAAATAGAAAGAAATTATCTGGCCAACTAAAATATATATAGAAAAAATTAGCTGGGCATGGTGGCACATGCCTGTAGTCCCAGCTACTCAGGAGGCTGAGGCAGTAGGATCGCTTAAGCCCAGGAGTTTGAGGTTGCCGTGAGCTAGGCTGATGCCACGGCACTCACTCTAGCCTGGGCAACAAAGCGAGACTCTGTCTCAAAAAAAAAAAAAAAAAAAAAAAAAAGAACCATGCTGGGGCCATGTGAGACCCGGGAGCCCTGGACTTGGAGCTGTCAGAGAGCAGCTCTGTGACATCACTGCCCCATGCCCGTTCCAGGTGGTCCTGCTGGACTCTAAGAAGCAGCTGGCCTGCGGGGCAGTGCTCATCCACCCCTCCTGGGTGCTGACGGCGGCCCACTGCATGGAGGTCTCCAGGAAGCTCATTGTCAGGCTTGGTATGGTCTGGAGCCAGGCAAGAGGAGCTTGCCAGGGGCCCGGGGGTGGGGACCAGGCAGGCTGTCCAGGTCTGGGGGACCCTGGTCCCCAGGATGCTTGACCAAGAGGTTGTTTGATCTCCACAGAGGTGTTTTGGGGGAAAAAGACTATGTGTGCCCACCCTGCCCATCCTATAACACCTGGTATTTTGCAGGTAGGGGATTTCTGGTGCCCTCTTCAAATCTGGGCACAGGTCCTTGCACACATGTGTTTGTAAGTGAGGGGTTACACACACCCTCAACTCTTCACTCTCACTCATGCAGAGCAGGCTATGTGTGGACCTCAGCACCCTTGGGTGCAGAGACCTGCAAGGCCTGGCCTCAGGGCTGTGCTTCACAGACGGACAGGGACAGAGCTATGCAGCAGGGGCCCTGGCATCTGCCAAAGCAGATGCTGCATCCCTAGTAGTCTGGGGGTCCCAAGGCACAGGCCCCAATCTATGCCATTTCTAGAGAGGGTTCTTACTCATGTCTTTGTGCAAAAGGAAGGAAAAGGTGTATTGAGAATGACCAGTTCACACTGCCTACAGTTACCTGTGGCATCATCAGGGGCCAGTGGCCCCTAGTGGGGCTTGGCTTAGGATTTCCAGGCCTCCCTTCCCAGGAACCATCAGTCCGGCCTGAGAGGACCTTGTCTCTTGTGTGTGATCCAGATCTTTCTTCCTGGCTGTGCCGTGTTCTGTTGGTCCTCCTCTCTGGTTCTCACTGCTCCTGCCCTCGTCTCTCCGGCTTCAGTTGCTTCCCGTCCCTTTATGGCTCTGCGGGTGTCTAGGGGCCTTGGGCGTCCTTGCTGCCCGTTGCTTCCCTGGCCTCACTGCTCCCTCTGTGAGTCCTGAATCCAGACCAATTCTGCCCCTTTGGGGTTGACACTTGGGGGCCACTCCTGCTGGCAGGAGAAGTCACCCTTGAGAAGGACCCACAGCACAGACAGGTGGCCCCATGACAGCACCTGGGACGTGTGGGTCAACACTTTCCAGCCGCGACCTCCGTCAGGGCGTCTGCCCAGGCCTGCGGGAGCACAGCACTCGTGTCGGCCCTGGGGAAGGCTGTGGGGCAGAGGCTCGCCCAGCCCGCGCTGACGGTGCGCTCTGCCCTGCAGGGGAGTATGACCTGCGGCGCTGGGAGAATCTGGAGGTGGATCTGGGCATCAAGGAGGTCCTCATCCACCCCAACTACAGCAAGAGCACCACCGACAATGACATCGCGCTGCTCCGCCTGGACAGGCCGGCCACCCTCTCACAGCACATCGTGCCCATCTGCCTCCCGGACAGCGGCCTTGCCGAGCGCGAGCTCACTCAGGCTGGCCAGGAGACTGTGGTGACGGGCTGGGGCTATAAGAGCAGCCGAGAGAAAGACACCAAGAGAAACCGCACCTTCATCCTCAACTTTATCAAGATTCCTGTCGTCCCACGCCACAAGTGCATGCAGGTCATGAGCAACATGATCTCTGAGAACATGCTGTGTGCGGGCATCCTCGGGGACCGGCGGGACGCCTGTGAGGGTGACAGTGGGGGGCCCATGGTCACCTCCTTCCGAGGCACCTGGTTCCTGGTGGGCCTGGTGAGCTGGGGTGAAGGCTGCGGCCTCCTCCACAACTACGGCGTGTACACCAAAGTCAGCCGCTACCTCGACTGGATCCACAGCCACATCAGGGACAAGGAGGCGTCCCCCAAGGGCCAGGTGCCCTAGCGCCCTCCCCGCAGGCCACGTTCTTAGCCTATTGTGGGAGGAAGTAACATTGTTGAACATCTACTAAATGTCACATGCTTTATGAACAGAATCTTATTTAACTCTCAGATCAGCCCTGTGGGGTGCAGAGGAGCAGATCCAAGTTTTGTGGGGTCTGAAGCTGACAAAATCTCGGGGGTGCTCTGTTTATGAAAAAGGGTAAAAAATGTGACTACAAAACTTCCAGAACCTTTCCCAGGGCCAGTCAGGGACCCCAAAGCGAAGCTTGGCTGGCTTTACAGAAAACCCAGCTGTGGACGCAGATGTCTGTCTAGCACAGAGCAGGAGACCGGGGCTCAGCGAGCGCACACGGCAGAGCCGGGTCCGAATCTAGGCCTGGCTCCAAAATGCTGGCGATTTGTTTCTGCTTTCCGTTGTTCCGGGAGGGCAGCTGTTTTGACTCGCGCTGGGCGTGGAGGCTGTCGCTAACCCTGCGGGCAGTGGCCAGAGGCCACAGGGCGCTGGTTCAGCCCAGAACGAGCCCACGGAGCAGCCGAGACGCTCCTGTAAGAACAGTGTTCTACAGTCACGGCCGCCGTAGCGACAGGCTCTGCCCCAGCCTGGCCTTCCGGGCTAATTGCAGAGACAGAGAAATAAGTTAGAGTGTCCTCATTTGGAATGATTAAGTGCCTGATAAAAAGGAATGGGAGTGAGACAGAGCAGAGAAAATTAGTCTAAAGTCCCAAAATTAGTCTAGCTCTCTGTGTGGCCACGGGCAAGTCATTTCTCCTCACTAGGCGTGACGGTTAATTTTAGGTGTCAGTTTGACTGGATTATGGGACGCCCAGAGAGCTGGTAAAACATTACTTCCAGGTACATGTGTGAGGGCTTTCTCCGGGGAGACTGGGGAGAGTCGGTGGGCCGAGTGGGGAAGATCTGCCGTCAGGTGAGCAGCGTGGAACAAAAGGCAGAGGGAAGGTGAACTCGCTCTTTCCTGGAGCTGGAACACCCTTCTCCTGCCTTGGACATCAGAACTGCAGGTTCTCAGGCCTCTGGATTTTGGGACTCACACCAGTAGCCCCCCAGGTTCCCAGGCCTTTCGTCTCGGGCTGAGAGTTCCATCATCCACTGTCCTAGTTCTGCGGCCATTGAGCTTGGACGCCCGTCAGTGGCTTCCCCAGTTCCCCAGCTTGCAGATGGCCCGGTAACCGCGGGAGCCAGTTCCTCTGGTAACTCCCCTCTCGCCTGTCCGTGTCTGTCTCTCCTCTACAGCCACATCCTGCTGGCTCTGCCTCTTTGGACAATCCTGCCTAACACACTGGGCATCGGTAAAACGGAGGGTTAGGCGAGAGTGGCGGCTCTCCACCCCGGCTGTATGTTTGGATCTCCTGAGAGCTGGGAAACACACCTTTGTCCAGTCCCACCCATGGGGATTCTAATTTAATTAATTTGGGGCAGCAGAGGGTAGACCCAGACATTGATACTTTTACAACTCCTTATTTCATTTTAATGTGCAACTGAAAACTTTTTTTTTTCTTTCTAAAGACAGGGTCTCACTCTGTCACCTGGGCTGGAGAGCAATGGCACCATCATAGCTCACTGCAGCCTCCAACTCCTGGGCTTGAGCGATCCTCCTGCCTGAGCCTCCCTTGTGGCTGAGACTGTAGGCATTCAGCACCGCACCACCGAGCTTGGCTCGTTTTTTTCTTTTTCTTTTTCTTTTTTTTTTAAGTGATGCAGTCTTTCTATGTTGCCCAGGCTGGTCTCAAACTCCTGCCTCAAGTGATCCTCCTGCTTTGGCCCCCCAAAGTGCTGGGATTACAGGCATGAGCCGCTGTGCCTGGCCTGGACCAAACGGTCTTTAAGGACCTTTTCTCCCTGGGTAGGCTCTAGTTCTAAGACTCTCCGGACCAGTAAGATTGAAGACCAGTCATCTCAGAAAGCACAGCATAACTCAATCAGTAGTGAAGGCAGATTCAGTTTGTGAGTATGCTTGGCTTGTCAGGCCACAGTGGCTGCTCACAGACCAGAGAGGACACCCGGATCCACTGAGTCAGTAGCTATGTACAGCCATGAGAAAGAGGCGTGTCTGAGATGGGCCTGCAGGACACACCTTGCTGATCTGGGAGAGGGACACATGGGACTGCTGGGAAATGAGCGTCAGCCAGGCTCAGGGCTGGAGCCACCTGCCCCATAATGAGGGGCCCAGTGTCCCCAACACTTGCGGTGGGAGGTGATAGAGAGTGACAGAGGGCTGGGGTCTTCACCTCTGGTCGGGATCCCTGAGTGGCTGCCTGTCAGACGGTTCGCCTGTGAACCTGCACAGGCTGGAACGCTCCAGCGTGACACCATGAGGAGCACCACTGACCTCCCCAGGGAAACTAGCGGAAGTTATAAAAACAAACAGACATTTAAAAGCCCCTGGAAATAGTCATAAGGGCAAACAAAACAAGAACAAAAATACAACTTTTATTTTTTATTTTTTTGAGACACAGTCTCGCTCTGTTGTCCGGGCTAGCGTGCCGTGGCATCAGCCTAGCTCACAGCAACCTCAAACTCCTGGGGTCAAGCGATCCTCCTGCCTCAGCCTCCCGAGTAGCTGCGACTACAGGTGTGCACTAGCACGCCTGGCTAATTTTTTCTATTTTTAGTTGTCTGGCTAATTTCTTTATTTCTTTTTTTTTATTTTTCGTAGAGACGGGGTCTCCCTCTTGCTCAGGCTGGTCTCGAACTCCTGATCTCAAGTGATCCTCCCACCTCGGCCTCCCAGAGTACTAGGATTACAGGCATGAGCCACCGTGCCCGGTCAAAAATACAACTTTTAAACCAAAAGAAAACTTGATCTGTCCAACAGAAAGCAAACTAGAAGAATAAAAATAAGTTAAGAAGCACACATAAATCAACTGCATTTCTATACACAAACAATGAACATGTTGGAACCAAAATTAAAAGTACGAGCGAGACCTCTTTGAATCACTTTGAAAAAAATGAAGTACTTAGATATAAATTTAACAGAACGTTATACCAGATCTGTGTGATGAAATTTACCAAATGCTGCTGAAAGAAATGAAAGAAGACCTAAGCACGTGGGGAGATGGGAGACTCCACATTAGTAAGTATGTCAGTTCTCCCAAAATTTACCCATAGGGTTAATGCAATTCCTATCAAAATCCTACATGGTTTTTTAAATAGACATAGACAAGCTTTTCTCTCTCTCTCTCTCTCTTTCGCTCTCACTTTCACTCTAGGTCTCTCTCCCTCTCTCTTTCTATATATATATATATGAAAAATTTTGGAAAAAAGAAGAATAAATTAGGAGGACTCACTCTATCTAATGTCATGGCTTGTTACATAGATGAATGGAACAAAATAGAGAATCCAGAAATAGACACACCTACAGCCATCTGATTTTTGACAAAGATACAAAAGCAATTCCATGGAGAAAGGAGAGTCTTTTCAATAAAGGGTGCTGGTATGATGGGACATCCACAGGCAAAAAAGTTAACCTTGGCTGGGCACAGTGGCTCACACCTGTCATCCTAGCAATTTGGGAGGTGGAAGTGGGAGGATTGCTTGAGGCCAGGAGTTCAAGAACAGCCTGAGCAAGAGTGAGACACCGTTTCCACAAAAAATAGAAAAATTACCTGAGCATGGTGGTGCGCGCCTGTAGTCCCAGCTACTCGGGAGGCTGAGGCAGGAGGATCGCTCAAGCCCAGGAGTTTGAAGTTGTGGTGAGGTATGAAGATGACACTGCACGCTAGCCTGGGAGACAGGGCAAGACCCTGTCTCAAAAAAAAAAAAAAAAAAGTGAACCTTGACTACGTCTTACATCTTATATAAAAATTAACTGAAAATGAAACATGAACTTAATTGTAAAAATAAAACTATAAAATGAAACAAAAAGGAAGTATAGTTAATGGAAACTATGGAGTAAAATGGAAATAATAATTAGGTTAAGCTTACCAATTAAAAGAGAGAAATCTAAGAATAGAAAATAAATCAGACAATATATTGTTTAGAGACAACTTAAAAACAAAAAATACTGAAAGAATGAAAATAAAGAATACTAGAAATTCCATGCAAACTTTAAGAAAAGAAAGCTAAGACAGCAATTTTAGTAACTGATAAAATGGAAATCAAAGAAAAAATATCGTAAAGAACAAAAATGGACATTATATACTGATAAAAGAATCAATTGCATACAGAGATGTCATTATCAAATAATATGTGGCCTTACAACATAATCTCAAAATACTGTATGCAATGCAACATCTGACAGCAGGGCAGGGAGAAATAAACAATTGTATTTGGAGATTTTAAAAAACTCTCTTAGAAACCAATAAATCAAACAACTGAAAAATAATAAGAAGTGGGTACATAGAAGATCCAAACAATAAAATTAATAAGCTTAAACAATTCTTTTTGAGCACACTAGGAACTTTTATAAAAATATACTGGGCCTTAAGGAAGGCACGATACATTCCAAGGGGTCACTATGTCATGGAACATCTCTCTCAGCTAAAAGGCAATGAATATAGAAATTAAGAACAAAAAATACTTTTAACATTCCAAATGTTTGCAAACTAATTAACATATTAGTAGAAAATCATAAGAGAAATTGAGAGACAGTAAGAATCGAAAGGGTTGATTTATGTCAGGGAAGCTGCCTGGCAGGCCGCGGGGGCTGGCGAGCCCACAGTCCGCAGGGTGGGCGGCGCACCGAGACCCCGCACTGCACGGCCGTCTGCAGGCCCAAGCCCCTCCTTCCCGGGGAGAGTCAGTCTGTGTTCCCTTTCGTCTTTCAGCTCACCGGGCGAGACCCCCCCAGTATGCAGGGCAGTCTGCTCTACTCAAGGTCCGCTGTTTTAAATGTTAAGCTCATTCAAAATCCCCGCACAGAGAACATTCAGAATGACGTTTGACCAAATATCTCGGCACCATGGCCCAGATAAAATTAACCATCACAAAGTGTTACGGGTTGAATTGTGTTCCCACCAAATTGCATATGTTGACGTCCTAACCCCAGGAAACTCAGAATGTGACCTTGTTTGAAAACAGGGTTGTTGCAAGTGTAGCTAGGTTAGAGGAGGTCACGCTGGAGTGGGGCGGGCCCTGCTGTGACTGGGATTCTCATAGCAAGGGGCATGTGCACACAGACACACAGAGAGATGACGTGAACACACAGAACGCCGGCCGACGACACTGGCCGAGGTCAGGGGGGTGTCTGTGGCGCAAGGACCCCAGAGGCTGCCAGCAAACACCAGAAGCCGGGAGAGGGGCACGGACCGCACTTGCCTCGCAGCCCTCAGAGGGAACTGGCCCTGCCGAAAGCTTGACCTTGACTGTGTGGCCTCCCAGACCGTCAAGCAATACGTTTCTGTTACTTAAGCCACCCAGCTCTGGGTAGGTCGTTCCGACAGCCCCAGCAAGCCAATGCAGCCAGTGATAGGAAAATTCTACTTAAGAAGCCGGAAAGAGAGCAACAAAACCCAAAGAAACAAGAAGGAAGGAAGGAAATACAAGGATAAGGAGGCAGCAATCATCGTAACGGAGGCGGAAATGACAAAATGAAGATGAGAAATAAAACCAAAACTGATGCTCTAGAAGACCGCGGGGCAGGCCTCTGGCAGGAGCGGCAGTGAGCAACGCAGGCTGAGCAGAGTGGCACGGGGGTTAGGAGCTATTTTATCATGAGCTGATGCATTCCAGAGCAAACACAAAATCCCGACAGCAGTGCGAGAGCCCTGCAGTGGCAGTGAAAGCCACCCACTCCCCTGCAAAGCCTCAGCCCCGTGTTGCTCTGTGTGTGTGACTTCTGCCCAACCTTGTAAAGAAAGAACAGATAGTTTCCATCTTAAACAAGTTCCCCCCCTAAATAGAAAAAGAACAAAACCCGCCCAGTTCTTTTTGCAATAGATGGTGCCACACAACCAGGTCAAAAATCCTGCCTCTCCCGGACATGGCGTGTGCGTGTTCCTCAAGTCCCTGGTGCTGAAAGCTCTGCCGTCCGGCACAGTCCCCAGACACTGCGCTGGGGTGTGGCAAGTCCTCAGGAAGGTCGGCAGGCAGAAGAGTGAGCGTGCCGTCAAGGAATACTCCCCATCGTGTCTTATTTGCCACTGTCTTGTGAAATGTCCATCTTTAGGAGGAAGAGACACTGTCCCCCAGGGGGCAGGTGCTGGGCCTTCTGGGGCCAGGCGAAGAGGGGCCCTCAGGAGCCCTGCGGGCCTGGTGTGTGCGCGAGGGGAGTGCCACATAGGATCCAGGCAGCACAGGGCACAGGCTGCACATCCCAGAAGCAGGAGCAGCGGGGTGAAGCACTCACCCATCCACCATGTTTATCGAGTGCCACCTCTGGGCCCAAAGCTGAGCCCAGAGAGGTGGTGGTCAGAAGAAGCCCAGGGAAACAGAAAACTGCATAGGAAAGCTTTACACAAATCTAGTTTAACAAAGCCTTTTTATTGAAAAAAATAAAAGGAACTGGGTGAGGTGGTGCACACTTGTAGTCCCAGCTACTTGGGAGGCTGAAGCTGGAGCCCTGGAGCTGGAGTCCAGCCAGGGCAACATAGCAAGACCCCATCTCTAAATAAACAAAATAACCAAATACATAAATAAATAAAAGGACATGAAAAGAAATGCAAGACTCAGCTGAAAAGTGATATCTTATTACCGCGACATTTTGAGACTTGCCGTCAGAGTGGCAGCCTGGCAGAACAGAAGGTGTCCCAGCTTGGGCTCGGGTGATCATTTCCCAGTGGCTGCCTCATCTTCCTGCACCTTCTTCTCTCTGAGTACCTGGGCTCATACTCTCTCCGTCTGGAGTGCTTGTGAGGATGAAAGGAAGTGCAGCACCTGTAGCGCTGGTGCCTGGCCCTGGCCCTTGGCAAGCTCTTCCCTCCCCTTCTTCCTTCCTGAGCTCTCCACGCACAGCCCAACACGAGTGGTCACAGTGACTAAATTCTCTTCGTGGAAAGGCAAGATGAGCGCAGCTGCAGCCATCTGCACCAGTGGAAGAATCCAGTTGTCCAGTGAGGGCAGCAAATGTGGTAGCCCTGTGCTGGGCCGCTGGGGCCGGGGACTGGGAGTTCCAGCCTGGGGAGGAGCTATGGGAAGGACAGAGGGGAAACGACAGAAAGGAGGTTGTGAGGACCAGGACCAGCTGGCAGTGGGCAGGGGAAGATGGTGGAGCTGGTGGAAGAGCAGGTGGGCCGAGCCTCAGGGGAGGCCAGCAGAGGCTGAGCAGGGAGATGGGTCCCAGGGGCGAGGCAGCAGCCAGCTCAGGGAGGCTGTGGGCTGAGGGCTAGGGCACGAGCGCCCTGCAGGCATGCCAGGTACTTGGCCCATGGTGACTGTAGACTGCCCATAGCAATCAGGGCAGGAATCCGGACTCTTCGTTCTGATGAAGGGGAAAGAGGTTCAGACGGGCTGCCTCAATTGCTGCTATTGGGTGAGTCTGGGTGGGAATGTGGCAGGCTTCAAAGTCCCTGCTCTGTCCCCTGTGACACGGAACCACCTACAGGTGAGGGAGAAGAGTGGTGTGTGGCTGGGCAGAGCAGGACCCAGGCTCTGTGGATATCTGGGATGGTCAGTCATTAGCCAGCCTCCGCCCTGGTCCTCCGCAGGCTCCCTGGGTAGGCTCTGGGCTAGCTCTGCCCCTGCTGGGGGATCCACTGGATGCCTGTGCACTTGCTATCGAACCCCAAATTTAGGCTCATGTGCCTGATGTGCAGCTAAAGTCAAACACTGTGACACCGGAATTTGGAGACAGAGAAAGGTTTATTCAATTTGGCCAAAGTGAGAACACAGAAGAGGAAGACTTCTCTTAGTCTTAACGAAAGGATGAAGCCTTTCTGTGGCTAGGGAGGGAGGGTGCTATAAACATCTGTGTGCAGGTTTTTGTGTGAATGTAAGTTTTCAACTCATTTTGGGTAAATACCAAGGAGTACGACTGCTGGATTGTATGATAAGAGCGTGTTTAGTTTGTAAGAAACTGTCAAACTGTCTTCCAAGTGGCTGCACCACTTTGCATTGCCACCAGCAGTGAATGAGAGTTCCTGTTGCTCCACATCCTCACCAGATCCGGTGTGGTCAGTGTTTTGGATTTTTGCCATTCTAATGTAGTGGTATCTCATTCCCTAGCGACACATGATGCTGAACATCTTTTCATTTGCTTATTTGCCCTCTGCACATCTCATCTGGGGAGGTGTCTGTTCAGATCTTTTGTGTATTTTAATATTTGGATTTTATGCTTTCTGTTGTTGTTGTTGTTCTTCCGAGACAGAGTCTCACTCTGTCGCCAGGGCTAGCTCACAGCAACCTCAAACTCCTGGGCTCAGGCAATCCTTCTGCCTCAGCCTCTTGAGTAGCTGGGACTACAGGCATGCGCCACCATGCCTGGCTAATTTTTTCTATATATTTTTAGTTGTCCAGATAATTTCTTTCTATTTTTTTAGTAGAGACAGGGGGTCTCACTCTTGCTCAGGCTGGTCTCGAACTCCTGAGCTCAAACGATCTGCCCACCTCAGCCTCCCAGAGTGCTAGGATTACAGGCGTGAGCTACCGCGCCCGGCCTTGGATTTTATGCTTTCTTATGGTTGAGTTTCAAGAGTTTTTGTTTTTTTTTATATTTTGGACACTCATCCAAATATATCCTATATATTTGTATTTAGGTATTTTGCAAAGATTTTCTGTCAGTCTATGGCTTGTCTTTTCATTCTGTAAATAAATAGTGTCTTTTACAGAGCAGAAGTTTTTAATTTTAATTAAGTCTAACCTGTCAACTTTTTCTTTGTAGATTGTGCCTTTGGTGGTGTATCTAAAAAGTCATTGCCAAACCCAGGTCATCTAGATTTTCTCCTGTTATCTTCTAGAAGTTCTATGGTTTTGCATTTTTAATTTAGCTCTATGATTCATTTTGAGTTTACTTTTTTAACAGGTGTCTAGATTTATTTTTTTACATGTGTATGGCCAGTTGTTTCAGATCCATTTGTTGAAAAGACTATCCTTTCTCCATTGAATTGCTTTTGCTCTTTTGTCAAAGATCAGCAGACTGCATTTGTGTGGATCTTTTCGGAGCTCTGTTTTCTGTTTCATTGACCTATTTGTTAATTCTTTTGCCAGCACAACCCTGTTTGAATTACTGTGGCTTTGCAGTAAGTCTCGAAGTTGGGTAGCATCAGTCCTCCAAGTTGGTTCCTCTCCTTTGATACTGTGTTGGCTATTCTGGCCCCTTTACCTGCCCATATAAACTTTAGAATCAGTTTGCCAATATCCACACAATGACTTGCTGGGATTTTGATTGGCCTTGCATTGCATCTATAGGTCAAGTTGGGTAGAAATGACATCTTGACAATACTGAGTCAATGTAATGGAATCACTTTCCATTTATTTAGAGCTTCAATTTATTTCATCAAAGTTTATAGTTTTCCCCATTATAGCTCTTGTACTTATTTTGTTAGATATATACCTATTTTATTTTGGGGGGTGCTAATGTAAATGGCATTATGTTTTTAACTTCAAATTCCACTTGTTCATTGCTAGTATATAAGAAAGGAATTGACTTTTGTATATTAACCTTGTATCCTGCAACCTTGCTATAATCACTTATTCATTCCAGGAGTTTTTGTGGTTGTTGTTGTTGATTCTTTGGGATTTTCTATGTAGAAGTCATGTCATCTGTGAACAAACACAGTTTTAGTTTTTTCTTCCCAATATTTATGCCTTCATTTTCCTTTTCTTGTCTTCTTGCATTAGCTATGCAATAACTAGGACTTCCAGTACAAAGGTGAATAGTAGTGGTGAGAAGGAACATCCTTACTTTGTTGCTAATCTTAGTGGGAAAACATCTAGTGTCTCATCGTTAAGTATAATGTTAGCTGTAGGGTTTTTGTAGGTGTTCTTTATTCAAAATAGAAGTCCCTCTATTCCTAGTTTTCCGAGAGTCTTTGTCATAAATCGGTGTTGAATTTTGTCAGATGCTTCTTCTGCATCTATTGATATGGTCACATGGTTTTTCTTCTTTAGCCTATTGATGTGATGGATTGTATTCATTGATTTTCTAATGTCGAACCAGCCTTACATACCTAGAATCAATCCTATTTGGTCATGGTATATAATCGTTTTTATGCATTGTTGGATTCGATTTACTAATATTTTTTGAGGATTTTTGCAGTCTGTAGTTTTCCATTCTTGTAATGTCTTTGTCCAGTTTTGGTATTAGGGTAATACTGTCTTCATCAAATAAGTTAAGAAGTATTCCTTTTGCTTCTATTTTCTGGAAGAGGTTGCAAAAGAAATTATATAATTTATTCCTTAAATGTTTGGCAGAATTCTCCAGTGAACCTATCTGGGTCAGGTGCTTTCCATTTTGGAATGTTATTATTTTTAAAAATTATATATTGATAAATTATAGTTGTACATGTTATTAATTATAGATTCAGTTCCTTTTAGGTATAGGCCTATTCAGATGACATGTATCTCCTTACGTGAGTTTTGGCAGACTGTTCCATTTCATCTAGATTATCAAATGTGTTGGCATAGTGTTGTCTAGAATATTCCTTTATTATCCTTTTAATGTCTTTGGAATCACTGGTGGTGACTATTCTTTCATGTCTGATGTTATTTTTATCCTCTCTTTTTTTCTTAGTTAACCTGGCTAGAGGTTTCTCAGTTTTATTAATCTTTCTAAGAGCTAGCTTTTGGTTTTGTTGATTTTCTCTATTGATTTCCTGTTTTCAATTTTTGTGATTTCTCTTCTAATTTTTATTATTTCTTTTTTTCCCTGCTTACTTTGGATTTAATTTGCTCTTTTTTTTCCTAGTTTCCTAAAGTGGAAGCTTAGATTACTGATTTTATTTTTTACTTTTTAATTTTTTAATTTTATTTATTTTTTTTGAGACAGGGTCTTACTCTGTTGCCCGGGCTAGAGTGCCGTGGCATCAGCCTAGCTTACAGCAACCTTAAATTCCTGGGCTCAAGCGATCCTCCTGCCTCAGGCTCCCGAGTAGCTGGGACTACAGGCATGCACCACCATGCCGGCTAATTTTTTCTATATATTTTTAGCTGTCCATATAATTTCTTTCTATTTTTTAGTAGAGACGGGGTCTCGCTCTTGCTCAGGCTGGTCTCAAACTTCTGAGCTCAAATGATCCACCCGCCTTGGCCTCCCAGAGTGCTAGGATTACAGGTGTGAGCCACCTCGCCCGGCCTACTGATTTTAGATATTTCTTCTTTTCTAACATATGCATTCAATGCTCTAAATTTCCCTCTAAAACTGTTTTTGGTGCATCCCACAAGTTTTGATAAGTTGTCTTTCATTTTCATAAATGAAAATATTTTAAAATTTCTTTTAAGACTTTGTTCATGTGTTATTTGTAAGTGTGTTGTTTACTCTCCAAATATTTTGGGGGTTTCCAGCTATCTTTCTGTTGATTTCTAGATTAATTCTATCGTGGTCTGAGAGCACACTTTATATGATTTCTATTCTTTTAAACTTCCTAAGGTGTGTTTTATGGCTGAGAATGTGGTCTACCTTGGTGAATGTCCATGTGATCTGGAGAATAATGTGCATTCTATTGTCACTGGATAAGGTATTACATAGATGTCAATTAGACCCAGTTGATCAATGACACTGTTCAGCTCCGCTACGTCCTTGCTGACTTTTGCTGGCTGCATCTGTCAATTACTGATGGAGGAGTATTGAAGTCTCCAACTATAGTAGCGCATTTGTCTGTTTCTCCTTGCAGTTCTATCAATTTTTGCCTCATATTTTGACACTCTGTTGTTAGATACAGACACTTTAAATGTTGTTAAGTCATCTTTAAGAACTGAACTCTTTATCCCTGATAATTTTCCTTGTTCTGGAGTCTAATTTGTCTGAAATTAATACAGCCACTCCAGCTTTCTTTTGATTAGTGTTAGCACAATATACCTATCTCCAGCTATTTACTTTTAATCTATTTCTTTATATGTAGATTTCTTCCATTTTCTATTCATTGCCCTTGTTCTTTGTTTTTTTCTTCCACTCTTTTTCTGCCTTCTCTGGATTTAAGTATTTTTATATAATATGATTCCCTTTTCCTCCTCTCTTAGCATATCCGTTGTACTTCTGTTTTGCATGTGTGCTTTCCCTTAAGTTTGCAGTATACATTTACATCTAATTCAAATCTTCTTTCAAATGACACTGTCCCACTTTATGTGCAGCGCGAGTACTTTACGAGAGTGTTGGCAAGTCCTCTCTTCCATCTTTCTAGCCTTGCTGCTGTTCATTTCACTTACCCATACGCTCTAATCATTATTGTTATTTGGAATAAACTTTTACCCGTTAGATCAGTTAAGAATAAGAAAATTAAAATTTTATTTTACCTTTATTTATTCCTTCTCTAACACTTTTCCTTTCTTTATGTAGGTCTGAGTTTCTGACCTACATAATTTCCTTTCCTTCTGAAGAATTTCTTTTTAGATTTCCTGTAAGGCAGGTCAAGTGGTGACAAATTCCCTCAATTTTTGTCTAAGAAAGTATTTTTCCTTCACTTTTGAAGGATAATTTGCTGAATACAGAACTTTAGATTGGTGGTTTTTTCTTTCAATGCTTTAAATATTTCACACCACTGTCTTCTTTCTTGCAGTTTCTAAAGAGAAGTTGGATGTAATTCCTATCCATGTTCCTCTAAAGGTGAGGTGTTTTTTCCCTCTGGTTTCTTTCAAGATTTTCCCTTTGTCTTTGATTTCTGCAGTTGGAACATGATATTCTAAGGTATAGATTTTTTGGTATTTATCCTGCTTGGTGTTCTCTGGGCTTCCTACATCTGTGGTTTAGTGTCTGTCATTAATTTTGGAAAATTGTCAAATATTTTATTTTATTTATGTTTTAGCTTTTTGGAGACAGATTCTCACTCTGTTGCCCAAGCTGGAATGCAGTGGCGTGAGCATAGCTCCCTGTAACCTCGAATTCCTGGGCTCCAGCGACCCTCCTGCCTCAGCCTCATAAGTAGCTGGGACTACAGGTGCTCACCACCACGCCCAGCTACTTTTAAAAAGTTTTCTTGTAAAGTTGTGATCTTGCTATGTTGCCCAGGCTGGTATTGAATTTCTGGCCTCAAGCGATCCTCCTGCCTTGGCTTCCCAAAGTGCTGGGGTTACAGGTGAGAGCCACTGTGCCTGGCTAATATTTCTGCTGTTTGTCTCTGTCTTCTCTGTGTGACATTCCAGTATGCATGTGTCATACCCTCATACCTTTTGTATTTGTCCCACGGTTCTCAAATATTCTGTTCCGTCTTTTTTACTCTTTGTTCTCTCTGCATTTAGGTTCTGGAAGTTTCTGCTGACATTGCTGCAAGCTCACTGATTCTTCCCTTGGCTCTGTCCCACCTCTTGATGGGTCCATTAAAGGCATTCTTCATTTCTGTCACAGTGTTTTTGATTTCTAGCATTTTGTTTTGATTCTTTGTTAGTTTCCATCTCTCTACTTACGTTACTCATCTGTTCTTGCATGGTATCCACTTTTTTTCCTTAGAGTCTTTAGCATGTTAATCATAGTTGTTTTAAATTTCCTGTCTGATAATTCAAATATCTCTGCCATATCTGAGTCTTGTTCTGATGCTTGCTGTGTCTTTGCAAAGTGTGTTTGTCTCTAGGTGTGCCTTGTAATCTTTTGTTGGAACCCAACATGGTGTGCTGGGTAAAAGGAACAGAGGTAAATAGGCCTTTTTGTGAGGTTTTATGCTTATCTGGCTAGGAGTTAAGCTGTGTTTACTGTTCATTATAGCTGTAGGTGTCAGAGGATAAACTTTACTTTGGTGTCCTTGTTTTTGTCTCCCCTGTTGTCTCTGGATTTCCCTAAAGGCTTCTTAAATGAGGTCTGAGATGTGCAGTTCTTTAGGTGTGTTTCTGTTACACGGGGGCCCCGGTGATGCGGGTGTAGGTCTTGTCTTCTCAGGAACCTCTGCTCCCGGGCTGCGGCCATCGCATGTGCTTCTCATTTGTCTTTCCCGTCCCAGGGGGGCAGGGAGCCCCCAGCAGGCTGCAGCTGGGTAGTTCCCTTGCCCCAGGTCAGTGGGGTGCTGGTGAAAGGGTTTCTCTGGAGGGCAGGCCTTGCTAAGGACAGAATGCTGGGCTGCTTCTCCCTCCCCTGCCAGAAGCACGAAGGAATTTTCCTCCTGCCTTTACTGTGAGAACGTGGTAGGGCACAATGGCGTGGGACCCAAAAGATGGCTTCCTTTCCGCCCTGGTGCTGGCTCTCCATCATGTGTCCCCGTAGCTGCCTCTCCACCTCTCCAGCACTGCCCTGTCACTCAAATCTCTGCTGGAGCTAAGAAAAGTTGTTGCTTTTAGTTTGTTCAGCTTTTTTCTTGTTCTGAGGTTGGGGGTGATAACTTCCAAGCTCCTTACAAGCTGACTAAAAATTAACAGTATCTTTTGAAAGCAAAAGTTTTTAATTTTAAATAAGTCCAATTGAGTTTTTTCCTTGATAGTGTGTTTTTATGTCATATATTAAAATCTTTATCAAACTCAAGGTCACTAAGATTTTCTCCTAGAAGTTTTATGGTTTTAGCCCTTACATTTAGGTTTATGAACTATTTGAGTTATTTTTTGTATGTGGTATGAGCTAAGGTCAGAGGTTTAATATTTTACGTTTCCAGTTGTAAAGATTTCTTGTAAAGATTTATTTCTCGTAAAGATTATCCTTTTCTCCTTGAGCTGCCCTGGCATCTTCGGCAGAGTCACACGCACATGAGTCTTACCTGAACTCCCCACTCTGCTCCACTGATCTATCCGTCCCTGCGCCGGCACTGCACTGTTTTGATTGCTGGAGCTTTGCCAAGAAGGCTTTAAGTGATGTAGTGTAAGTCATCCAATTTTTAAAATTATTTTTCAAAATTGATTTGGCTATTCTAGGATTTTTGCATTTCCATATAAATTTTAGAATCAGCTTGTCAATTTTACAAAAAAGCCTGCTGGTATTTTGATTGGTATTATAGTAGTTTATGGGCCAATTTGGGAAAATCACTGTCTTAACAATATTGAGTTTTCTGAAACATGAACATAGCATATTTCTCAATTTATTTTGGTCTTTAATTGTTCCCAGTAATTGTATCTTTCAATGTACAGGACTTACACATCTTTTGCCAAAGTTATTCATAAGCATTTAATAATTCTGATGCTATTTTAAAAATGCATTTTTAAACATTCAATTTCCAATTGTTTGTTGCTAGTATATAGACATATAATTGAATTTTGATATTGATACTGTATCCTGTCACTATGCTAAACTCACTCTTCTCTTCTGCAGATTCCATGAAATCTTCTACACAGATAATCGTGTTGTTTGTGAATAAAGACTGTTTCATTTCTCTTTTCCAAACCGTATGACTTTGACTGTATCTGACCTTATTGCCCTGGCTAGGCCCGCCAGTTCTCCAGTTGTGTAGCACTGACATTATGTCTTCCGTAAGTGTTTAGAAGAGTTCGCTAGGGAAGGTATTTGGAGTTTTCTTTGTGGGAAAGTTTTCAGCTAAAAATTCAATTTTTAAAAATACATAGAGGGCTATTCAGGTTATCTCTTTCTGAGTTAGCTTTGATAGTTCTTACAAAAAATTTGTCGAATTTATTGGCATAAAGTTGGTCATAATATTTCCATCTTACCCTTTTAATATCTACAAAATAGTGACGTTCCTTCTCTCATTCCTGATATTGTTAGTTTGTGTCTGTTTCCTGACCAGGCAGTGCTATGGAAGCCAGCCAGCGGCATGTCGTCCCTGCATTCTTTACTCCTCCAGAGCAGGCTGGGACCTGTTAGCTTAAAAGCCCACAGGTGCCAAACTTAGTATTTTGCACCTCCAATTGTTTTAAACATACCCTAAATAAGCTTATTTCTAACCATTTAGAGGTTGTCTGCTTCACATGCCCCGTGAGATTGCACCCAACATCTGCTAGCCATCGACGAGGTGAACCTGGGGGTGTAAAAGACCCAAAGCCGCAGCTGCCCTTTGGAAGTCTGATCCAGACACTGTCCATCCGTCGTGCCACTGCGTGACAGCATCCAGACACACGGCCCCTCTTCCACCCCCTCCCTGGGATTTCCCTTGCCCTCAACCCTTCCTCCCGCCACCCTGGTGCTGTGGCCTCTGGATGAGGGACTTCCCTCACGGGACAGTTGGTCCACGTGTTCCCCAGATGAAGCTGGTTGTGTGTTCCTGCCAGGTCTTGGCCAGACCTGAAATCCCTTGAATTCACAAGTGGTGATGAAGAAAGGGGAGGATGTGGCCAGCCCAATCAAATTTTTAAACCTTTAGCTAAACTGACCAATAAAAGAGAAGGAAGATTCAAATTACTAAAATTAAGAATAAAAGATGGGGGGAGCATGGGCAATATACATAACCTGAACTTTTGTACCCCCGTAATAAGCTGAAAAAAAAAAGATAGGTTTCATTAATACATTTCACCAACACCTTAACCAAACAAGTCATTTTCTTTAGCATTTGCTGGCAATTAAAAAGTGTCCATTGGCCAGGCGCCGTGGCTCACGCCTGTAATCCTAGCACTCTGGGAGGCCGAGGTGGGAGGATTGTTTGAGCTCAGGAGTTCGAGACCAGCCTGATCAAGAGCGAGACCCTGTCTCTACTAAAATAGAAAAAAATTATCTGGACAACTAAAAATATATATAGAAAAAATTAGCCGGGCATGGTCGCACATGCCTGTAGTCCCAGCTACTCGGGAGGCTGAGGCAGGAGGATCGCTTGAGCCCAGGAGTCTGAGGTTGCTGTGAGCTAGGCTGATGCCACGGCACTCTAGCCCAGGCAACAGAGTGAGACCCTGTCTCAAAAAAAAAAAAAAAAGTGTCCATTGCCCATGGGCTTATCAGCAATGCCAAAATCATTTGGGAAATTGAAATTTACTCCTGAGGCAGCAAAATCTTGCTGATTAATTTAACAATGAGCTAATTATAAATAACTTCTTATAATTAGCCCAAGGCAGGAGGTTTTGTTTCATTTACATCAAACATGTCCATTATCAGGTATCTTTAGGGCCCAGAAGCCAATCTCAGTTTTCCTGTTGAAATGGACCAGTGCCATCTGAAGAGACATGGATTGCAGCAAGAACTGCACTGATTTTATTTTCATTCATTCATTCAATGGATTAAACTCTTATTGTGTGCCAGGAACTGCTAAGTACTGAGGTTACAGCAGTGATCAAAACAGACTAAATCCCTCTCCTCATGCAGAAAACAAAACGAACAAAAACCAAGCCTAAATGAGTCCATAATATGATGTCAGGTAATTTAAGTATGAAGAACAATAAAGCACGGTAAGGACTAGGCAGGGCTGGGGATGAGAGTCACAGTGTTACTGTAGTGTGGTAACGGAAAGTGTCTTGGAAAAATTGGCGTTTGAGTGGAGGTCTGAGGAAAACAGGACCATGTGGGTGTCTGGGAATAGCAAATGCAAAGGCCTGAGGTGAGAATGTGCTTCAGCTTCTCCAAGAACAGCAAGGGGAGGAAGAGGCAAGGATGCCGGGGAAGGAAGAGGGAGTCAGGTCACCAGGCTATACAGGATGTTTTAGCCCATGGAGAAGACTTTGGAATTGAAATTATGGAAAATGTGTGGAGTCTTTTGGGGTCTCTTTTTTGAAACCAAGAGTAAATAAATATTATCCTGGAAGTAAAAAAAAAAAAAAGAATAAAAGAGGGGAGTCAATGCTAACCTTACAGAAATAAAAAGCGTAACAAGAGAATAGTATAAATTGTATGCTGACAAATCAGATAACTAAGATGAAATAGAGAAAATCGTACAAATAAACAAACTATCAAACTGACACAAGAAGAAACAGAAAATCTGAATAGACCTATAACTAGCAAATAAATTGGTTACTAACCAAAAAACTTCCCACAGAGAAAATATTGGTTTCAATTGTCAATTCTATCAAACATTTAAAGAATTAATACAAATTCTTCACAGACTTTCCCAAAATATAGAAGGAGAAACATTCCCAACTCATTCTATGAGGGGCCAATTTACTCTGACAAAGTAAATAAAACCAGACAAAGACATCATAAGGAAACTACAGATCAATATCCCTTATGAATATAGATGTAAAAATCATTAACAGAATTCTCAGAATCCAATTCCAGCAATTTATAAATAAGATTATACACAATGACCAAGTAGAATTTACCCAAGGAATGCAAAGTTGGTTTAACATTAAACAATCAATTTATATGATATAAATGTAATATATAATAGGACAAAAACCACATGATCATCTCAATAGATATGGAAAAATTATTTGACAAAATTCAACACCTCTTTATGATAAAATCACTTAACAAACTAGGAATAAAAAGGAACTTCCTCAACTTGATAAAAGGTATCTATGAAATACAATCACAGCTAACATCATACCTACTGCTGAAACCCTGAAGGCTTTCCACTCCCCCCCTCCTGCCCCCCGCAAGTTCAGGAATAAGATAACAATGTATGATCTTGTCATTTCTATTCATCATTGTACTGAAGGTTCTAGTCAGGGCAATTAGGCAAGGAAAAGAAAGAAAATGTGTCCAGATTGGGAAGGAAGAAGTAAAATTGTCTCTATTTGTAGATGATATGATCTTTTATATAGAAAAGCCTAAGGAATCTACTAAAAAAGTATTAAAACTAAGAAACAAATTCAGCAAGGCAGCAGGATACAAGATCAATACAGAAAAATCAACTGTATTTCTATGCATTTATATTGAACAATATAAAAATGTAATTAAGAAACAATAACACTTGCAATAGCATCAGAAAGAATAAAGTAGGGATAAACTTAACCGAAAACTACAATTATTGTTAAACAAAATTAAAGAGAACCTAAATAAACGGAAAGACATTTTATATTTATGGATCAGTAGACTTAATACTGTCAAGATGGCAACATGCCCCAAATTGATCTATAGATGCAAGGCAATCCCTATCAAAATCCCAGTTGGCTTGTTTGCATAAATTGACAAGCTGATCCTACAATTCATATGGAAGTTCAGTGGACTCAGAATGGTCACAACAATCTGAAAAAGAACAAAGCTGGATATCTCACACTTCCTGATTACAAATCTTCCTACAGTGCTATAGTAATTAAGACAGAGTGGTACCAGCAAAAAGACAGACATACAGATGAATGGAATAGAATTGAGAGACCAGAAATAAACCCTTACATATGTTCTATTGATTTTAAAAGTTAATAGATTATTTTTAAAGCAATTTAGGTTTATAGAAAAATTGAGCACAAAGTACGGAGAATTTCCCTATATTCCCCTTCCCTTGTATGGAGTCTCCCCTAGTATTACCATCTTGCACTAGTGTGGTACATTTGTTACAATATTGACACATTATTATTGTTACCAAAGTTCACCTGGGTTTTGACAAGGGTGTCAAGACCATTCAATGGGAGAGAGTTTAATTTGTCTTTTCAGCAAATGAGCTGGAACAACTGGATAATCACGAAAGAATGATTATGGACTCCTACCCCATACCATATACACAAATTAACCCAACATGCTATTAAACTCTTAGAAGTAAATATGGGAGTAAATCTTGGATTAGGCCTTGTATTCTTAGATATGACACCAAAAACACAAGCAACATAAGAAAAAAATAGATAAACTGAATTCCATCAAAATGACAAACTTTTGAGCTTGAAAGGATACTATCAAGAAAGAAAAAAGACAACCCATAGAATGGGAGAACATTTTTGCAGATCATATATCTAAGGAACTTGTATACAGAATTTATAAAGAATTATTATATTCTATAATAAAGACAAATAATCCAATTTTTTAAATAGGCAAAGAATCATTTGCCCAAAGAAGAGATACAGATGGCCAACAAGCACATGAAAAAGTGCTCAACATCATTAGCCATCAGGGAAACATCAAAACCACAATAAGACCCCACTTCACACGCACTATAATAGCTATAACAAGGATAACAACAACAGCAGCAAAAGTAGAAAATACCTGGTAAGGATGTGGAGAAATTGGAATCCTCATACATTTGCTGGTGGGAATGTAAAACAGTACAGCCACTTTGAAAAAGAGTTGGGACGTTCTTCAAAAGGTTAATTAAACATGCAGTTACCATATGATTGGGCAATTCCATTCTTAGTTGCAAACCCAGGAGAACAGAAAAGATATGGCCCCACAAAAACTTGTACATGAATGTTCACAGCATTATTTAGCATATAGCCAAAAAAGTGTAAACAACACAAATATTCATCAACTAATGAATGAATAAGCATCTTGTGGTATACCCATAAAGAGGCATATTATTCAGTCATTAAAAGAAACAAAGTACTGATTCATGATGAAATAGGGATGACTCTTGAAAGCCGTATGCTAAGTGAAGGAAGCCAGACACAAAAAGCTACCTATTGTATGATTTCACCTACATGCAATGCGGGAATAATCAAATCCACAGAGAGAAAGTGGGTGAGTGGTTGCTAGGGGCCGGTGGGAGGGGTCATGGGGAGTGATTGCGAATAGTTACGGGGTTTCCCTGTGGGGTGATGAGAATATTCTAAACAGAGATTGTGGTGATGGTTGCACAGCTGTGACTACACTAAAAAACACTGAATTACACACTTTATGGCATGTGAATTGTATCTCAATATAACTGTTATACTGAAGAAAAAGCTAACATAAAAACAATGCCATTTAAGAATTGCATGGCCATAATACCCGACCCTGTGATGAACTCTGCAAAAGAGTGGGGCAGACGGTACGTCCTGGCCAAGGAACCTTGGGGGCCTGACCGGAAGGAGCGCAGCACCAGTGCTGAGGCGCCGAGGGGCAGCGGCTGCACTCTGGGCCAGGGACGTGCCGCGGGCAGGGAAGCCCTTTATTCTGGGAAAAATGGAGGACAGGAACCTCTTCATGTTTTTTCCTGGGCCCTGATCTGGAATGAGCCAGACGGGGCTTGTGTAGTGGAAACTCAATCAGCAGAAGCACAGTGGTCACCACGGCACATGGCCTGGGGGCAGGACGCCTGCTGTGTATGGCCTCTCTCCATCTGTGGCTGACAGCCCCCCTGCTCCGCTCTCCCCACGGAAGGAAATGTGAGATGTACGGGCAATGGAAAGCCCGTGGAGTCCAGGGTAGATCCATGACTTGATCACTTATTGCCGAGGGACCCCGGGAAAGTGGCCAGAAAGAATTCTCATTCTAGCATGGCCCTGGGGACCACCCAGGCCACCGTCTCACCCACATTTCCTGCAGTCCACCAGCTGTGAGTTCGGGGTGGTTATCTTTCCCGCCCTCTCCCCTTCTTTAAGTAGACGAGGCAGCTGAAGCTCAAACAGTTGAGCAACTTGCCCAAAGTCACAGTTAGAAAATGTCAGATTCAGGAGAACTCAGGTCTGTGTCTCGTAAGCCACAAAGGGTTTTAATAGTTTCAATTCCCAAGCTTGTTGACTGTCACTCTCTTCTGTGGCCTACATCCTTTCTTTTTATCATATGCGTTCAAATCCAGTTGGCAGCTGCCTTGGAAATTTTACCTTTGAACTTGGAGACTCCCTCAGTCCCTTGAATTCTAGGTCATAAAAAAGCTGTGTATGGTCAGCTACGGTGACAATGCCCCACTGCAGTATCCCTGGTTTTCCAGGCAGAGAGCTCTGTAAGCTCCGGGGCAGAGCTGTCCGGCTCCGCACCACCGTGCCTCGCACAGGCCTGGGGAGTGTGGGCACTCAGCAAATACTGAGTGCATTTTCTAACACAAGCCAGGGCAAGTGTCTGACAGAAAATGCTTGTGCTCTTCCTTGGTATGACATAGTAAAAGATGCTGAAATCTTACAAGTGCCATAATATTTGGGGTTTTAGGGAAAATGAGGAAGAATATTTAAAATGATACAGATCATTTAATGTTGGAATATAGGAACAGATATATTTGCATCCCAGGAACTCATAAGCAATGGGACCAACAGCTGACATAAGACAAAAAGCTATGGCATTTTTAAAAAGGCTAAATTTTTCAAATCCAGAATTCAATCCAGCAGAGTCCTTGACCTTGTTAGATTTGACATTTTTGTTTATGCTCTCTGTGTGCCCAGATTTCAGTGCCTGAGTCCCAGCGCTACCAGCAAAGCTGGCTGATCACCGGCATCCAGGTGGTCTCAACTTGCCTTTGTTGTGTCCACAGCACTGTCATTTTTCCAGTTATCTTGTAATGTGAAAGTTCGTTCTTTTCTCCCCCCCCCCTTTCTTTTCTTTCCTCTCCTCCCTGTCTACCCTCCTCCCTCCAAAAGAAGTCCAGCTATTAGAGCTGGCAGAAGTGAAAGAAAGCAGTGTAAAAGCCAGAGAGCCAAAGGAGTTTCAGAGTAAGGAGCCAGGGCAAGCTATGGTGGTGGGTAGCAGTCTCAGGAGTCCCACGGCCTCCGCTGGGCATTTCTCGGTGTCCTGCCCCTCTGTGGGGACGGCCCTTCACCGCCGTCCGCTCAGATGCGCGTTGGCCATGCGGTGAGTGGGGAAGGTGCGGTGCGTGCGCATGCTGGGCCCCCAAGTGTTTCTGCAGGAGACAGTTTACAGCTGTGTGTCCCCTTCCAAGAGTGGAACTGGTTTTCTCTGTGTGGGAGATTTTTCACTCTTAACCTTCTGAACTATTTATTTTTAAACCATGGGCAGATTTTACTTTCCAACTAAAACGTAATAACAACGGGAAAACCACCCCGGGGCTGGTGGGTGTGAAGGCTGCTCACCCCGCGGGACGCCGGACGGCCTCTCGGGCCTGCGCAGGCTCCCAGGACACGTGGGTTCTGACTCCAGAGGTAATTATCCTGACTCGTCAGCTACTGGCACCAGCAGATTTGTCCTGAATAACATAGCTGTTCCCCCAAACCTGCTCTTTCCTGAAAGAACTAGGTTGGCTGGTTGTTTACCATTTACAGACATTCAAAGGACTCAAGACAATGCTAAGACTTACTGAATATTTTGAGCAAACGAAAAGTGCTCAGTCTGGAATAAGTACATGCCCTTTCAGGATGGCCATATTCGCCCAGATGGACACCACAATATGCGTGTGCTTTCCACACGCCCAGCAGTTCCTATGCGTGATATCTTATTTCTTCTAATGACACCTCTATAAGCTGAGTGCCATCGTTACTTCCACAGGGACCAATTAGGAAAGTTACTTAAGTCAGCAAAGTGGCAGAGCCAGGATCCAAGGCCAGGGCCAGTCGAACTCCAGGGCCTAAGCACACAATCCCTATTACTACTGCTCACTATGGTAAAGGAAATACAGACTCACACATTGCCAGATCCAAACATAATAGCTGTTTAGAGAATAATTACAAAGAGGTGGCCCTACCTATTAGGCACCTGCTGTGTGCTGGGCATCCTGCTGGTCACATTCATCCCCATGACCTCTCTGTGCAGTGGACATTGATGTCTTTCTCAGGGAGGAGGAAATTGAGGCTCAAGGAGGTGAAGTGACTTTTGTCCTAGGCCAAAAGCCCACACGTTCAGAAAGGGAAGTAAGACTCAAGGTCACATGACCCCTAAGCACCCTCTTTTGCCACTTCTCTCCTTGCTCCTGTTCCTCCCCTACGGTGGTCTGGACAAGTCCCTGAGTGAGCGGATGAAAAGAGCACCACGAAGGGTGTTCACGGCCTTCCTCACTGCAGTAACGCCATGGCCTGCTCTGCCCACGCTGCACGTGGTCTGGGACAAGTGTGCCCGTTCCTCTGCCTTCCCACACCAGAAGCTGGGGCTCTGCTGGCCGAGGGGGCACAAGGATGGAGGGGGCCCTTTATCTCACCTCCCGCCTGCTTCTTGGTCTCTCCTGTGTGTAGCCCTGCCTCTGTGGACACAGACACTTAGCAGACCCAGCAGCCCAGCTCCTCCCTGGCAGACGTGTGTGCTGCTTCTGCTCTGCAGTGGGGGCTCCTGCAGCCAGGCAGCTCCTGGCCGGTTTCCCTTCAACACTTGGTTCCCAGTGGCCACTGTGCACTGGGGATGGACCAAGCTGGAAGGGTCTACACCCAAGTTTCCAAGTATGTAATACTTCACGGATAAGAAAGATCCCAACAGGGTTGCAAAAGCTACCAGGAAATTAAACAGCTGGATCAAAGGTTGCAGAGAACCCTGCTTGACTGAAGGAGCTCCTAACCCTGCCATTTTGCTCAGGCACTGGTAGAAGAAAATGCTTCAGGGAGATCTCATTTGCCCAGATAATTTTTTTAAACTTAAGCCATTTCAAAAAATTCCTTGAATGGTTTAGATAATATATTTGTCCAATAATGATTTCACAACAAATCACGTAAAACCAGTATAATTCTGGTCCAACACTGTCAGTGCCGAGAAGATTCCTAGCATCCACAGCTGGGTTCCACACCCAGTCTATTGCTTCTCTTTCTCTGGACTTGCTTCCTGGACAAGAACGTGAACAAATACCGAGAAGCTGATGTTCGTCAGCTCCGTGACTCTACCTGGAGCTGCAGCCCTACGTATCCAAATGAGCACTGGGCACCTCCCTGGCTCAGTGAGTCACAGGGGTCCACACCGACCTGCCTGCATCTCCCACTCCCACGGGGTGTCCCGCAGGCTGTGCTGTCAGGGATGCCGCTGCCCGGCCACTCACCGAGGCCTGGCCTCCTGCCTCTAATGCTGTCAGCCAGTGGCGGCCAAGTCCCAGCAGGCCCATCTCTAAAGGTCTCCCCATCTGTCATCTCTCCTTCGTCCTCCCAGTGACTATTCTACTCAAGGACTCCCTCTCCCATCTGGACTCCTACAACCACACGGTCAACCCCCTGCTTCAATCGTGAATTCTTTCTTCAGATCAAAGCATATTTGAATGCTCACTACAGTAACAAAAGCAAGCTATTCTGGAAGGAGGAAGGAGAGAGGAACCAGGAGGCACATGTATAAAACTCTGTGGCTTATAAGGCCACTTTCTGAGAGAGATCCATTCCTACCTCATCTCTTTCCATACTTCTGGAATTCCTGCGGTTCCCTGAATACACACCGTGACATTTCAATCCTTGGGATGTATTATTTCTTCTGCTCACAGTGCCTTCCCTTCTTGTTTGCCCAGCACATGGTTACAGCATGGGATGCGGAGCCCAGAAGAACCGGTCTGCACCTCAGCTCCACCAAGTGGCAGCTCTATGACCTTGGTCCTTCCTGAGCCTGACTGCTCATCCCCAAGACAAAAGTTCTATCAGTTCTTACATTATAAAACTGTTAACAGCATTAAACAATGCTACATTTCAGTTGTTTAGCAGGGAGATGGCACAGAGTGAGGATTCAGTACATGTTAACAGGTCACAGTCATCCTCACCCTTCATGAGTCAACTCAACACCACCCGCCTTGAAGCCTTCCCTGACCTCCCCCAGTTGGACCCCAGTGAACCCCCTCGCTGCGTCCACGGGTGGGTCTGCTTATCCACTGCCCTCCTCATACGCGACCTCATGCAGGCAGAGGCTACCTTGCTCACCTTTGGTTCTCTGCTACTCAGTGTATCTGGCACCTAGTAGGGATCAGTGTCATTGTTGAATTATTGAATGAAAAAGGGAGGACGTAGGGCCATTCATTAACGCATTTATTGAGTGTGTCCCGTGTGACAGACAATGTTCTGGCTGCTCAGGTACATCAGTGAATAGCAGATGGAGTTCCTGCTCTCGTGGAGCTCCCATTCTAATGAGGAGGATACACTCTATAAACAAACAAGTATAATGTATTAGTTGGTGCAAAGTGCTTTGGGGAAAAATAAAGCAGATTAAGGGACAACAAAGCAAAGGGCAGTTGTTGCTCTTTTATATAAGGAAGTCAGGGAAGGCCTCACAAAAAAGCAACATTTGAACAGAAACCAGAAGGAAGTGAAGGGCAGGGTGCAAGGATATCGATGCGGGAGGAGCATGATCCAGAGGGAAACCGCAAGTGCAGAGGCCTGAGAATGTGCTGGAGGCACAGGGAGAACAGGAGCTGCCCAGTGGGTGCCAGGGCTGGACTGGCGTGTGAGGAGGCCAGAGAAGCAGTGGGGGGCGGCGGTTCTGCGGGCTGCAGATCCTGGGCGACATGGGGCTCCACCATTCATTCGTGAAGATACAAACTATTACTGCTATAATAGATTACTTTCTTGGGCATCTTGAAAATCCTGTCCATCTGCCTATTTTAAAATACAGCAGGAAGGATAACTCCCAGCCTTAATCAGTCTTAATGATTACAAGTGAAGTTGTTTCATATTAATATCTAAATCTCAACTGCTTTGAGTTCTCACCTCTGCACATGTAGAAAGTCCCACCTCAAGGAAAATCCTTTGTCCCCAAGTATTTCCAGGAATCCCAAGGGTGGGTGCATGACCTGAATCAACTGCTGTGGCTGGTCAGGTCAACCCTTGGCATCAGGCCTTGCTGGCTGCACAGACTCACCTCAGCGGGCACCCCACTCACGTCACCATGTTCTGCTCAGCCAGAGGATCTGTAATTCCAGCATTCTGCAGGGCCTTGCCTGGTGCATCCAGAGGGCTACCATGTGCCCAACGCAAGACACCTGCTCTTGTGCAGTGAGAACATTCCTCTGGGCTCAGAGCGGGGCTGTTCTACAGCAAGACTTTGTGAACTCCAGTGTCACAGTGTCTACCGGCACAGCTCGTAGTTCACACTTACAGCTCTTCTCCCTCCAGGGAGCAAACTTACCTTCCAGTTGGCTGGGTCAGGACATACCTGGAGCTACTTGCCTCTCACATTATACCTTCTTGGGAAGCTGGGCTTGCTGTCAGACTCGTCCTCCTTTGGTCCTTCCCCTGGGGGCTCCCACAGTCTGTGCACATGGGCCTCTGCCTGTGCTACTCCGGCACATTAGACCTGTCAATAATCAAATCCAATAGCAGACAAAGTTCAAGGCTTTCTCCCAGGATCCATAGCCCCAATAAAAATCAGTGAAGGTGATGTCTGAAGATTATCACCTAACTCTGAGCCAGTGCTGCCGAATCCCATCTCCTACCCAGCTACGACCCACTGAGGCTCTTCCATTTATAATTCAAGGAGGTGTGATTACATTGAACAGTAACAGCAAAACCTGGAAAAGAGTAGACACAGTTTTTCATTTCAGATGGTACAAGTTTAACAAGGTCCAAGAGCAACTTGGGCTTCACCACAAAAACCCTAAACATATATTTAAATCCTAGTATTTCATCCACAAAATACCACAGCATAACTGAGAGCTTTGGAGGCAGAAAGAATTGACTTTAGATCCATGGTTTGCTTGCTACTTACTGTGTGTTACTTGGGATAGCCATTCACTTTCAACCTATTTTTCTCACTTATAAAAAGTTAATGACAACTACTTCTTGGAAAACTTAAGGGTAACACACATAAAAGTCACAGTAGGACCTGACATCTAGTAGGCACCAGGCCAGTTCTACTTTCTCCCACTTTCTGTAGAGAAATATATAGGATACTCCTTATAATGCTAACTATGCCATATAAGGTTTTGTTTTAAAAGGTTTTTTTTGTTTTTTGAGACAGAGTCTCGCTCTGTTGCCCGGGCTACAGTGCCGTGGCATCAGCCTAGCTCACAGCAACCTCAAACTCCCAGGCTAAAGCAATCCTTCTGCCTCAGCCTCTCGAGTAGCTGGGACTACAGGCATGTGCCACCATGCCCGGCTAATTTTTTCTATATATATATTTTAGCTGTCCATATAATCTCTTTCTATTTTTAGTAGAGACGGGGTCTCGCTCTTGCTGAGGCTGGTCTTAAACTCCTGAGCTCAAACAATCCTCCCGCCTCGGCCTCCCAGAGTGCTAGGATTACAAGTGTGAGCCATGGCGCCCGGCCTAAAAGGTTTTAAAAAAGAAAATTCATTGATATGAGACCAATTTCATTCTGAATCCTACTCTAAGGTTAATATGATCAAGATGAAATCCTGTATTTCATTCCTCTTCCTTGTTTCATATTGGACATCACTATATTCTCCAGAAACCCTCACCTGGCTTTATCCATCTTGTGGTTTTCTGTCCTACTTCCTCCATAAAAACAAAGCAGAAATTAGGAAGGATCAGAAAATAAAAGCCAAGGAATAAAAGGTCTAAACAACAAAAGCTATTGCATGTTCCACATAGAGAAGTCCCAGCTGGCAGGGTGGCCAGGAGAGCACACAGGCTCTGGAACCAGGAGCCCGGAGCTTGAATCCTGGCTCCAACACTCACTATATGGGAGGCATCTTGTTCTCTTTGTGCCATTTTCCTCATCCGTAACATGGGATAATATCATCTCACAGAAGTAATTACGATCAATGTCAAATGAGGAGTGCTTCATATCAGATAAGCTCAACAAACCGAAGAGACAATCAGACAGACCTGGTTGCTGTCTCTGGGAGCTCACAGCCCCTTGGACCTGGGCCCTACTTCTTCCCTGATCTGGCTTTCAGAAGAGGCTAGCTTAGAATAGCCACACTAGACAACACTGATTGACTTCCATGAGAGCCCCTCAAAAGACCAACGCTTACCTCTTAACCTTCTCTGCTGGTCTCATATAGAACTGGTCTGGGGAACTCGCCCTATTTCCGGGCTATCTCTAGCTAAAACACTTCTTAACATCTTGCTCTAAAAGCATACAACAAAGAAAAGAATTACAAAGAAACCACTATTCCTGCAAACTCAAAAGGCCAAGGAAACATCTCCCTCCTCCCTAGTCTTGACTCTCAAACCCTGAGCACTGATTTCCCTTGCCCACGAGAGATCCTCACAGGTTGGAGACCAAACTCCAGGCCTCCTCACCTCCAATCCCGTGCCTTAACATGTCAAAATAATAAAACATGCACAAAGTGTTTCTCTTAAAGCTTTACCCATTGTTCTCTGGTCAACTAGACTCAAGGGCTATCTATCTATCGCTGTCCTTGGCCCAGCAAACCTTGAATCTCCCTCCTTACGCTTTTAAGCAGCTACACCATTGGAAAGATCCTTGGGCCCAGGATGCACAAACCCAAACCCTCTTCTCCCAACCTGAGTAGTGTTTTTACTAGATGTTCCTTCAAACTTTCTAACTGAAGTCCTTCTTTGAAACAGCAAGAATTTTTTAAAAATCTCCTGGTGAATCCTTTTACAAACTATCACCTCCATGTTTTGATGAAACCATTACTTTTACATATAGAGCTTGCTTAAAACAAAGCATACAGGCAATTCTGGGACATACGCTACTATTTTCTTCAAAAACTGATGAACATATGAAGTACATGTGTAGCTTAATAGTACAGGCAGCTACAGCAAATACAAAAATTAGTTGGGTATGGCAGTGCATGCCTGTAGTCCCAGTTACTTGGGAGGCTGAGGCAGGAGAATTACTTGAGCCCAGGAATTTGAGGTTGCAGTGAGCTGTGACACACCACTGCACTCCAGCCTGGGTGACAGATCAAGACCCTGTCTTGGAAAAAAAAAGTATAGTCAGCCAATATAAGACCTTGACCCTAAAGAAACGCAGGTGTTTTTGCATTTCTAGCCCGTGACTACACTGGGCAGTCCTACTTAGGATTTCTCTAACATCTCTGCAATCCTTTCATACACAAGTAACATACATTCACATCACTCCATGTTACACTCTATGTGTTCCACAGTGAATCTGATGTTGGAGGATTTCTGTTACTGCAACAGGGGAAGAACACAGAAACAGAGGAAAGATGGAGCTTGATCCAACAATTTCTCTTTTTCTTTTTTTGAGACAGGGTCTTGCTCTGTCACCCAGGCTGGAGTGCAGTGGTGAGATCATAGCTCACCACAGCCTCAAACTCCTAGGCTCAAGGGATCCTCCTGCCTCAGCCTCCCAAGTAGCTAAGACTACAGATGTGTGCCACCATGCCTAGCTATTTTTATTTTTTACAGAGATGAGGTCTTGCCCAGGCTGGTCTCAAACTCCTGGCCTCAAATGATCCTCCTACCTCAGCCTTCCCAAGTGCTGGAATTATAGGCATGAGCCATCGTGCCTAGCCCGATACAACAATTTCTGCCCATCTGAGAGGAACAGTATGCAGGTGGGTGGGGAAAAGTTGGTTTAGAAACAGTGGCAATCCAATGCCTTCAAAAACATTGTACAGTACTTCACTTGTAAAGGGGTCTCCCTCTGCCTCCCAGGCACAATCTCAGCAGACACCTTGCATGCCAGAAGGCAAAAGGATGATATATTTAAAGTGGTGAAAGGAGGAAAAACAATATCTGTCAACCAAGAATTCTATATCTGGCAAAACTGTCCTTAAAAAATCAGGGAGAAGTTAAAACATTCCTAAATAAATAAAAGCTGAGAAAATTCATTACCACTACACCTAACCTATAAGAAATGTTAAAGAGAGTCTTTCAAGTTCTATGGAAAGGACACTAGACAGTAGAACTCAAAGCCATACAAAAATATAAATTTTTCCTGTAAAGGTAAATACAAGGACAAATATAAAATCTAGTGCTGTAATTTTGGTTTCATAACTCCCCTTTTTATTATTTGACAGGATTTAAAATAGAAAAGCATGCAAAAACTATAAATGTATGTTAGCGGGTACACAACATATAAAGATATAATTTGTGACATCAATAAGATAAAGCAGAGGCAGAGTTATAAAGAGTAGAGGTTTTGTATTGACTAAAGTCATCAATTTAAAATAGATTGTTACAACTTTAGGATATTTTATGTAAGTCCCATGGTAAACACAAAGAAAATATCTGTAGAATATATATGAAAGGAAATGAGAAGGGAATCAAATATGCCACTGCAAAAAATCAACTAAACACAAAAGAAGGCAGTAAGGGAGGAAATGACAAAAAAAAAAAAAAAAAAACCCCAAAACCCACAAACAGCAACAAAAAACTGTACAGATACAGAAAAAACAAAAATGGCAACAGTAAATCCTTCCCTATCATTAGTTACTTTAAATGTAAAGGGACTTAACTGCCAAATCAAGAGATTGGCAGAATGAAGTAAAAAAACAGGATCCAATTATATGCTGTCTACAAAAGACTCACTTTAGATCTAAGCACACATAAGTTGTCAATAAAAGGATGGAGAAAGATAACCTATGCAAATAGTAACCAAAAGAGAGCAAGCGTGGCTATACAACATCAGACAAAACAGGCTTTAAGTCGAAAACTATTACAAGAGACAAGGAAGGACATTATATAATGAAAAAAAGAGTTAATCAATTAGCTGTAACAATTATATATGCACCAAACATCGGAGCTCCTAAATAGATGAAGCAAACATTGACAGAATTGAAGGGTGAAACAGATGGCTCTATAGTAATAGTAGGAGGCGTCAATACCCCACTTTCAGTAACAGAACAGGAAGACAGAAGATCATTAGGGCAACAGAGGACTTGAACAACACGACAGACCATTTGGACCTAACAGACATATAGAACAAACCACCTAACAACAATTAGAATACACATTTTTCTCAAGTGCACAGGGAACATTCTCTGAGACAGACCATGAGACCACAAAACAAGTCTTAATACATTTTAAAATACTGAAATTATACAAACGTATCTTTCTAATCACAATGGAATAAAACTAGAAATCAAAGCAGAAGGAAAACTAGAAAATCCACAAATATGTGGAAATAAAACAGTTCCTAAAACAACCAATGGGTCAAAAAAGAAATCACAAGGGAAATTTGAAAGTATCTTCAGACAAATGAAAATGAAAACACAAAATACCAAAACTTATGGGCTGCAGCAAAAGCAATGCTGAGAGAGAAATTTATAGCTATAAATGCTTACATTTAAAAAGATCTCAAACCAACAACCTACCTTTGTACCTTAAGGAACTAGAAAAAGAACAAACTAAAGATAAAGCAAACAGAAGGAAAGAAATAATAAAGATCAGAACATAAATAAACATAACAATAGAAAAAAGAGAAGAATCAAAGAAAACAAGAATTGGGACTTCAAAAAGATCAACATAATTGACAAACCTTTAGCTAGGTTGAATAAGAAAAAGAGAAGACTCAAATAAAATCAGCAATGAAAGAAGGAACATCATGATCAATTTTACAGAAATAGAGAACACTATGAATAACTCTGTGCCATCAAACTATATAACCCAGACGAAATGGGCAAATTCCTAGAAACACATAACCTACCAACTATGAATCATGAAGAAATAAAAATATGAACAGATTTTTTTGTGAGACAGAGTCTCACTTTGTTGCCTGGGCTAGAGTGAGTGCTGTGGCATCAGCCTAGCTCTCAGCAACCTCAAACTCTTGGGCTTAAGGGATCCTACTGCCTCAGCCTCCTGAGTAGCTGGGACTACAGGCATGCGCCACCATGCCCGGGTAATTTTTTTTATATATATTTTTAGTTGTCCAGATAATTTTTATTTCTATTTTTAGTAGAGACGGGGTCTCGCTCAGGCTGGTCTCGAACTCCTGACCTCGAGCGATCCACCCGCCTCGGCCTCCCAGAGGGCTAGGATTACAGGCGTGAGCCACCGCGCCCGGCCCTGAACAGATCTTTAATAAGAATGAATCAAAACCCCAAAACCTCCCAACAAACCAAAGTCTAGCACTAAATGGCTTTACTGGTGAGTTCTACCAAACATTTAAAAAAGACTACCAATCCTCTAACTTTTTAAAAAAAAATTGAAAAACTATGAGGCCAGCATTACCTTGACATCAAAACCAGACAGAGACACAAGAAAACCACAAATCAATATTCCTGATAAATATTGTTGCAAAAATCCTCAGCAAATTACTAGCAAATAAAATTCAATGGCATATTAAAAGACTTATATACCACAACTGTGAAGGATTTATTTCCAGAATGCAAGTACGGTTTAACATAACAAAAATCAATCAATGTAATACACCATGTTAACAGAATGAAGAAAAAAACCTACGATCTTCTCAACTGATGCAGAAAAAGCATTTAACAAAATTTAAAATCCTTTCATGATACATATACTCAATATGCTAGGAATAGCAGGAAACTCAACATAATAAAGGCACATATGAAAAGCCCACAGCTAATATCATAATCAACAGTAAGTGACTGAAGCCTTTTCCTCATCAGAAACATGACAGGAATGCCCACTTTCACCACTTCTCCCATCCAAGTACTAACCAGGCCCGACCCTGCTTAGCTTCTGAGATCAGATGAGATTGGGCGCGTATGGCCGTAGACAACTTTCACCACTTCTGTTCAACATAGTACTAGAAATTCTGGCCAGAACAATGAGGCAAGAAAGACAAATAAAAGGCATTCAAACTGGAAAGGAAGAAGTATCTGTTTGTAGATGACATGATGTTAAATGTAAAAATGCCTAAAGACTCCATGGAACAACACCCTCCCCTCCAAAAAAACAAACAAAACCCAACAAAACTGTCAGAACTAATAATCACAGTCAGCGAAGCCACAAGATACAAAATCAATGTAAAAATAAATTGCATGTGTATGTGCTAACAATGAACCACCCTAAAAGGAAACTAAGAAAACAATTAAACTTACAAGAATAAAATACTCAGGAATAAACTTAACCAAGGTGATAGACTTGTACACTGAAAAGTACAAAATATTGCTGAAAGAAATTAAAGAAGATCTGTCTTGGATTTTTATAGTTAGAAAAACAATTTAAAAATTTTTAAAAAACGAAGATAGTAATAAATGGAAAGACATTCCATGTTGATGGACTGGAAGACTTAATATGATTAAGATATCAATACTACCTAAGGTACATCTACAGATTCAATGCAATCCCTATCAAAATCCCAATGATGTTTATTACAGAAATAGAAAAATCCATTCTAAAATTTACATGGAATCTCAAATAGCCAAAATAATCTCAAAAAAGAACAAAGTTGTTGGACTCATATTTCCTGTCTTTAGTACTACAAAGCTACAGTAAATCAAAAGTGACCTAGTGGGGACAAAGACAGACATACAGACCAACGGAATAGAACAGAGTCCAGAAATGAACCCTTGCATATATGGTCAAGTAATTTTTGACAAAGGTGTCAAGACCACTCATTCAATGGCAAAGGGATAGTCTTTTTAACAAATGGTGCTGGAAAAACTGGACATCCACATGCAAAAGGATGAAGCAGAACTCTTATCTTATACAATATACAAAAATTAACTCAAAATGGATCAAAGGCCTAAACATAAGAGCTAAAACTATAACACTCTTAGAATAAAACACAGAACAAAAGCTTTATAACATGGGACTTGCCAATGATTTCTGGATATGACACCAAAAGCACAGGCTATAAAAGGAGAAACATAAAGTGTTCTATATCAAAATTAAAATCATCTGTACATCAAAGGACACAATCAAGAGTGAAGAGGCAACTTACGGAATGGGAGAAAATATTTGCAAATCATCCATTTGATAAAGTGTTGGCAGCAGAATACACACAGGGCTCCTACAACTCAACAATAAACCCAATTAAAAAATGGGCAAAGGACTTGAATAATTCTCTAAGGAAGATACACAAATGGTCAATCAACATATTAAAAGATGTTCAACATCACTAATTGTCAGGGAAATGGAGATTAAAGCTACAATGAGATACCGGCTCACATCCATTAGGACAGCTACTATAAAAAAATAAATGACAATTGTTAGCAAGGACGTGGAGGAATTTGAACCCCTGTGTACTGTTGGTGGGCATATAAAATTGTGCAGCCCCCATGGAAAGTATATGTAAGCATGGCACTTCTTCAAAAAATTAAAAATAGAATTACCATATGATCCAGCAATTCCACTCCTAGGTATGTATCCAAAAGAATTGAGAAAAGGGTCTTGAACAAATATTTGTACACCCATGATCATAGCAGCATTATTCACAACAGCCAAAAGTAGAGGCAATACAAGTGTCCCCTGATAGATGAATGGATAAACATATGTACTATATATATATATATATATATATATATATATATATACACACATATATATATACATACACACAGAACGAAATATTATTCAACCTTAAAATTTCCAGAATTACCCAGAATTTCCTTAAAATGAAAGGAAATTCTGACACATGCTACAACATGGATGAACCTGGAGGACATTATATAAAGGAAAAAAGCCAGTCAGAAAAGGACAAATACTATATAATTCTACTTTTAGGAGGTACCTAGGCAAAGTCGTAAAGACAGAGTCAAATGATGGCTGCCAACAGCTGGGGGCAGGGAGAATGGGGAAGTGTTTAATGGGTACAGAGTTACAGTTTACAAGATGAAACGATTTCTGGAGATGGACTGTGGTGACTGTTGCACAGTATGAATGTACTCAATGCCAGTGAACAGCACACTTAGAAATGGTTAAGATGGTAAATTTTGTTATATATCTTTTACAATTAATTTTTATTATAAAAAAACTGAAGAGAAAAAGATTCTACATCATCCTAAGTGGTCAAAGTTAACATCACCAATTCTAGGACAAACTCAAGTCCATGTATTATTTTGAGAAATCTGCTTAAGTATTTGGGGGGCTCAAGAGGCAAGCTGTCTGCAAGTTACTCTCAGAGGGGTCTGCAAAAATAACAGCATGTACATCCAAGATGACAAAGTAAATGGGGCAAAATGTTAACACTTGGTAAATATCGGTGAAGGGTATATGGGAGTTTATTTTACTATTCTCCCAACTATTGTAAATTGGAAATACTTTCAAAATTTAAAAAAGTTATTCTAGCCAGCCAGGTTTGAGATGCCCTATAATAAACCATACACCAAGAATCATTTAAACAGAAACTAGGAATTTTTACCTTTAAACATAGCACAAGAGAATCTTTTATCATTTTGAATTCCCCAAGTATGGTTATCACTTTACTTGGCAACATCAGTTTTAACCCACATAAGTGAACATTTCAGGTAATTGGAGTTTACTCCATTAAATGCCCAAAATCTATATTAGTAACTTTAAAATCTTTTATTAAACTGTTTTCTTGCTTTTGTTTAGAATTTTTAAAAATAATCAGTGTATCTGCAAGACTTCACTGGATGGCTGTGCTTTTTCATTAAGTGTTTTGAGAAAATTTACATAAAACATTGCAGAATAGTTTAGGTTTTTGTCTCCAACTAGTGGTTAATTACCTTCTAATGCCTTTATGTACCTGCATTTTACAAAGTACTCTAGCCCATTTGTGCTTCTGAGTTTATTGAAAGTAAGTGTAAATAGCTCAACAGGTTCTTATGAATGAAGTGTTTTAGTGTATAAACCTGTTATTTTAACTGTACAAAGGCCTTTATGGCCAATAATATTCTCATGTGTTTTTGAAAATCAAGGTGCTAATTTGTATCAGGGAACTTCTATAAGTAAAATAACTTAGTGATAATATTTTCTTGGGCTTAGTCATTTTGACCACCATAGATCTCTTATAATTAAGTCTGTAGAGATTATAAAAATAATAAAGAGTATCTCAAAATTAGAGCAACAAGAAATTCTTTCCTCTCCTCTAACTGCCCAACTACTGTAAGCAATTCGTACCCTGATTTTCAATTACATCTACGTTTCCTCTTAGTATTTCTTGACCTTTTTCCCATTATAATCCCCAACCTTGGAGAAAAATTAAGATAAAAATTAACTATTCCCTAATAAAAGGAACACATTAAGAGATAATAATTTCTTGGTATTCCACTCAATCCCAAGTGGGGTACAATTCAATTCGGATACTGAACGCCCAGAATTAGCTTCAGATTCCACAGGTTTGAGGGCTCAGCTCTCTGTAAGATGGCCCCCACTTCAGTCCAGCCACAAGTGAGGTGCCCAGGCCATTGCCACTTCTGACTGGCTAAAAATCTGAGGTTCCCATAGCTCTCTCAGGTTCAAGAAGTTGCTAAAATGACTCACAGAACACAGGAAAGCACCATACTTTCCTGTAAAGCACTATACTAATGATTAGTTTCATTGTAAAGGGTACAAATTAGGACCATCCAAAGGAAGAGATACACAGGGGGAGGTCTGGGAAGGAATGCAGAGCTCTGCACCCATCTCCTCATGGGGTCAGGGCTCCTCATCTCCCCATGTGAAACCAGGAAGTTTCATTCACCTACCGTGCCTAGAGATCTTAGTTGGCTCCATCACGCAGGCACAGTTGACGAAAGCAAATGGACCACGTGACTGGGTCTCCATCCCCCAGGTCCTGCTGGCCCAAAGCCCCAACCCGCTAACGGTGTGGGAGGTCTTTCTGGCAACCAGCCCCCATGCTAAAGCTATCAAGGGGCCCTTCAAGTCACCTCATTAGCATAACAAAGACTTCTATCACCCAGGAAACCCAGGCGTTTTACACATTCCTTGTCAGGACAAATGACAAATTCTTCCTTAAACAACAGTCAGGTAGGCTTGAACTTTGGAGGGTCACAAAAGTCTGTAATATCTCAAGATTTCTGCCTCCATTACGAATGCATCCTCTAAGACAATGAAGAGAAAGCCCCCCAAAACCAGAATGAAATTTTATTGTGTAAAGTAAGACTAGTATTCCTCTGTACAAAGTACACAACAAACGGTTTTAAATACAACTGAGAGAATTCTGAGTCCTATGACAACACTGATACAAGCCGAACCATTTACAGACACACTAAAAAATTTTTAAAATATCTTCTTTCTCCAAAGAGTCCTTTGCACATTTCTTAGAGTAGGATGGGGACATCATCCCAGGCAAGGTCACAATGGCATTTTATTGCCCTCGATGCTGATTTTCACTGCATGTGCAGATCTGCTTTTTTTCCTGATATCCGTGAACTTTCTCATCTGTTTATCCAGTCGACTGATACCTTTCTTGGAGGTTGCCTGAAACTAAGAGTGGGGGAAAAATAAATAGCAAATTATTGAAATACATAAATCTAGTTTTATCTTTCATCTTCTTATATCTGAAAGTTAGCAGTCAGAAGAATAACCAGAACAGGCTTTGATGACCTCAAAAACAGAGCAAGTACACACACCAGTGTTAGAATCAGTACGAAACTCTCTCAAGGAAGAAAAATTTTGTTGTCTGGGCTTTATTTTTAATTTTGCTATTGTCCATGGAAATCTCCTTAGATGAGAGAAAGGGGGGAAAAACTGAGTTCCATCAGAAAGGGGGGAAAAACTGAGTCCCAGTTCCATCATTTACACTATATTTTGATTGCATGCTTTTTCCTTTCAAATTAAAGACCAAATGTGGGTCTGACCACTGACACTTACTTTCCAACAGTGCTGGCATAAAATAGAATGATCTTCTAAAGTAAAGGAAAGTCATCTGAGAAAAAGCCTTAAACATAATGAATCTGGTTGGAGGATTAGTGAAGCAAACCCCAAACTGCTGGAGCTCTAGAGATTCTGACTTGGGGTGAATCCCTGCTCTGCCTCGCCAAGTTCTGAAACCCTAGACAAAGCATGCTCCTGGCCAGTACTCCTTCCATCACTGCTGAGTGAAGTAAATGAAATAATGATGTGAAATCCAAGCACAGAGGCTAGCACACATTTAGTGCTCAAAATAAATTGGAGCTATTACTGTAACTATTACTACCTCACATTCAACTAGATTTACATTAACTGACATACCTGACACAAGAAGAAAAGAAAATTAAGTCTCTTCCCACTTACCTATTATCTTTAAAGGTTTGGTTTGGGGATTCTTTCTCTTTTTTTTTGAGACAGGGTCTCACTCTGTTGCCCGGACTAGAGTGCCATGGCATCAGCCTAGCTCACAGCAACCTCAAACTCCTGAGCTCAAGCAATCCTCCTGCCTCAGCCTCCCGAGTAGCTGGGACTACAGGCATGCACCGCCATGCCCAGCTAATTTTTTCTAGATATTTTTAGTTGTCCAGCTAATTTCTATTTTTTTAGCAGAGATAGGGTCTCGCTCTTGCTCAGGCTGGTCTCGAACTCCTGAGCTCAAACGATCCACCCGTCTCGGCCTCCCAGAGTGCTAGGATTACAGGTGTGAGCCACCACTCCTGGTCAGGATTGTTTCTATTTTGAAAAGACTGTATGTCTTACAAAGATGTGGTCTCTAAGGAATCTTGCAGAAATTCTGGGAAGGCCTGCTACTGAAGTCAAAGATCAGGGTGAACTTTTGTTGACTATATTGTCAACAATTCAGAAGTTTAAGAATGATGAGTGGTTAAAAAGAAATGAGTTTTTCTAATTCTTCTCCCCAAATGTTTACTACTAAATCACCTCTGAAGCTCAATTGGAAAGAATGATAAAATAACAGGGCCTAGGAGACATTCTGGAGTTAGTGCCAGTGTGATGAGGTTCTTTTTAGTTTGGGAGCCTTCCAAGTCTTATCCCACCTCTGGACTCGGCCTCATCCCTGATATGAAGTCACCTGAGCACTATGCAAGGAACTAACTCTAAGTCATTCTTGAACAAGAGCCATGTTGACCATCTATCCTGGATTTTTCATTTCTGACCAAGTGTAGCACACTCTAAGTAAGCATAAAAATTCATTATCAGATGAGAAAGAGCTATGCCACCATCCACCACACTATCTCCCAGATTTCCTGGACAGTCCCAAATACCTGTCTTCCTTTCAAAGATGTGATTTTAGTACTTGTGGTCAATCTACACTGGAAGCCTTACCTGCTCGGATCTCTACCAACTACCCAACTCCCAGGAGCTCTACACACCAGCCTCAACCTCTCTCTGCCTACGCCCAGGACCTTCACTAACAGTGTGAGCCCTGATAGATCTGTCCAGCCTCAGCAGCTGGGACACACGCAGGCCAGTGCCAACCTACTTCTAGGTAACACATATGACTCGCAGCTGGCAGACGCTCAGTCACCCCAAGCCTGATAACACACAGGCTATAGTACTAACATGCCAAATCAATGATCTCCCTCCTGATCCATCAATTCTATACCACACTTCCTTAGGACATTGAAAGGACATGCTGCACTGTTTTACCTGAGAAAAACCAAAAGCAGCTTAAAACACTAACAAGATGGGTTTGCTTAAAATAAAATTAAGGTAGTATAACTGTCTGACACAATATTAAATCACTGAAAAATATTTACTCAAATGGATGTTGACCATGTTAAGTAAAAAACAAACCCAACAAGGTACAAAAGAAAACAATCACAATGCTGCTTAAATTTTTTTTTAAAAACAGTAATAATGTTTATGCATGCATTAAAAAGGATCAAAAAGAAATAATCCAAAATGTTAATATTCAGTTATGGCAGGATTACAGGTGACATTAATTTTATTTGTGCTTTCTGTATTTTTAAAAGTTTACACAAAAACATGCATTCCTTTTGGTCATTTTAATATTTTTTAAAAGCACTGCATGGAACAAATGAACATATTAAAAAATACAATGTAGTGGAGGTTACTGAATTACTTAGGAGTGAAAAATGAGAAATCACAGAGGAATGAATAAACAAATTATGATATATTGACAAGAACAGACCATTATGCAGCCATTAAAAATGATAAATCTACAGGGTAATAAGGGGAAATTATATAAATATACTTTTTAAGTATCAATAGAAAAAAAGGTAACAAATATATCAAGCTGCTTTTGAATGGTAGGACCATGAAAAATTTTTATCTTTATAATCTCAAAATTTTCTACAATTATAAAAACTAAGTTTGAGGCATAACTAGAAATACATTTAAAACCTCAAATTGTTGACAGTGGTGACCTGGTGAAAGAGCAGGACTTTGGGAATGGGATTATCTATAGTGCTTTATACTTATGTAACTGCAAAAATAAAAATGATACTTAAAAAGTTTCACCCGAAACCCATTTACTCATTCCAATTTTCTTTTTGGACAATATGTTTTCTTTTTTTTTTTTTTTTTTTGAGACAGAGTGTCACTTTGTTGCCCAGGCTAGAGTGAGTGCCGTGGCTTCAGCCTAGCTCACAGCAACCTCACACTCCTGGGCTTAAGCGATCCTACTGCCTCAGCCTCCCCGATTAGCTGGGACTACAGGCATGTGCCACCATGCCCGGCTAATTTTTTTTGCTATATATATTTTTAGTTGGCCAGATAATTTCTTTCTATTTTTAGTAGAGACGGGGTCTCACTCAGGCTGGTCTCAAACTCCTGACCTCGAGCGATCCACCCACCTCGGCCTCCCAGAGTGCTAGGATTACAGGCGTGAGCCACCGCGCCCGGCCGACAATATGTTTTCTAATACCCATTAGTGTCTGCAGTGTGGAAACTCTGAGTGAACATACAAGAAAACTTCCTGGGCAGGGAAACAAGCGTCAGGTGGTTTAAGGATTAACAAGCAGGGATATAACACAGGATCACCAGCCCCCACAGTGTGACTTATTTTTTTGACAGAGCTTTACAGGCCACACTGAGGCCTCCATAAATACCATGTATTATGATCATGTGGAGGGTTGGGAATATAGAAAGGAGCTCTCCTCATGCTCTAGAAGGAGGTCGGGCCACCCTGTAGGTGAAGGTGGGACAAGAACCAGCAAAACCAGTGGACAAGGCACAAGGCCCCTTGGGACACAACTTGTGTTCCAAAACAGACTGGCCACTGATACATTTTCTTTCCTAATTCTCAAAAATAAAGGTGTTAGGGAAGAAAAATACTGTGAAAAGAGAGGCTAAAAAGCGGGAAGAGAGAGTGAAGAAAGGAGAGAAGGGTAAAAAAGAAATAAGAGTGGGAGCAGAGATACAAAGGAGAGGTGGCTAGGGGTCACAGATATAGGTATAAGAAAAAACGAAGGAAGTACAGAGGAGGAGGTTCTTGGCACAGAACTAGTCCTCCTCTACCCCTTATTTATTCTCAATAAATAAGAAAGTTGACAGTTGCTTAACAGTAAAGTGAACTGGCAGGAAGGTAAGTGGAGTCCGGGGGAGTAGCTGCCAAAGCAGGGGTCACGGAGAAGCACACAGGTAGGCAACACACAGACTCTCTGTGCACACGGCAACAAAGGCGCCACGACTCGTCTCAAAGCAGAGGCTAGTGAGTCCAGCTATGAATGTTCTAGGGTTTTACCACGTGTGAGTATGTATTAATCACATTCACCTCCTAAATGGCTAGTAAAAGGCCTTATGCAATGAATCCTCAAATGCATATTGCCGAGCCATTCACAATAGGAAAACAAGCCATCTCTCGTCCACCAAGAAGCCCCTACCCGGTTTACATGCCCATAGTGCAGACTACAATTCTGGTTCCTAACAAAACCTTTTTCTTTTCTTTTTTTTTTCAGACAGAGTCTCACTCTGTTGCCCTGGCTAGAGAGCAGCAGTATCATCATAGCTCACTGTAACCTCAAACTCCTGGGCTCCAGTGATTTTCCTGCCTCAGCCTCCAGAGTATCTGGGACTACAGGCACACACCATCATGCCCAGTTGATTTTTCTATTTTTGTACAGACAGGGTCTCACTGTTCTTAGGCTGGTCTTGAACTCCTGGACTCAAGTGATCCTCCTGCCACAGCCTCCCAGAGTGCTAAGATTACAGGTGTGAGCCACTTTGCCCAGCCCAAAAGTCTTTTTCATAAAAATGAGTACCAGTCAGGAAAACCAAAATGCTTATCAGGGAAGTAATTACTGGTCTCTAGGGTACTGACAAAGGAAAGGACTTATGGTTAATTTCTAAATATTCAAGAGGCCTTCAATGTCCCAAGGTGCCTTTTAAGGTCATTATTTCAGAAACTAAACAGGCCTGGCCTTTGCAGATTAAGAAAGCACACGCACACTTGTTTTCACTCTGATTACTGACAATTCAAGTCCATGCAGGGCACATGCTTCCTTGGGGATACCTCTCAGATACACTCTGGTAAAGCCAGGCCTACAGGGGCATCCTGTTGCCTTCAATGCTGAACTTGACAGCACGGTGCACTTTGCTGAGTCGTTTCTGCTCTGCAAACCGCCTCTTATGCTTTTCCAACCGGCTTAGGCCCTTTTTAAGAATACCTGGCTAGAAAGTAGTTTGATGGGAGAACAGAAAACGATTACTGAGGAACACTGAGCAGAGCTCACAATGATGACAGAGCAAGTGTCTACACTAAATATTTCAAAACAGAACTGCTTAAACAGCTGAAGAGAAAGGGAGGGGCAGATTTTTCAGAAGCAGGTAAGCTCTATGTCTCACGGTTCACAAAAAAAAAAAAATCACTGTATCAGAACACTCCAGGCTTCAAGATTTACCTGAGATAAAAGGATTAATAAGAAACTTCCCTACTTGATAATGTTGCTTCAAGTCTGAAGAAAAGTTCACTAGCAATGAACTTAAATCTTGGATAATACTTTGATTGCTCAATTTGAAGAGTCCTCTTTGAATCAGATAAAACCTCAAGAGCTGCAAGGATTATTACACAAGTAAAAAATAAAACAGTCATCTGCATCTGAGATCCACCCTGCTCTTCCTCTGCTTGCTTACCCTGGATGACTCCATCTCCACATTCCACTTGGGCCTGACAACGTAGTCCTTGTTTGACGGCATTGGGACCCTCGCACGGGCACAGAATCCAGGATCTCCAGGTCTAAGAGCCCTGAGACAGGGAAGAAGAGCATGCTGCTTATGGAGCCATCCACAACAGGGGTCACAGGAGATTTCGCGTGCCTGTTCCTGGGTCCATCCCGCTCAGCTGAAATGTTTCAAGACTCCTCTGCCTCCCCAAGGTCACCAGTCCACTCTCCTACCCTTTCTTAGCTAGCCTTGTCATCACACGCAATATGATAGGAATTCCTCACTTCCCCCCAAAGCCAGCTTCCCCTGCATTTGCATGAATCCATTTTGCCTCTCCTCAGCTTCAGATATAATCATGCCCTTCTCTTTTCCAAGGCTGGCCCCTCTAGCAGGACTCTGAATCTTAATTTCTCTGGTCTAGTGGAGTGATTCATGAGTTCATTTGTGAGGTAAAAAATCAGGCAGTTATTAGGTTATTAAGCATGAATTGTTCAATTTCCTTAAGTATTAAGTTTGACAGTTGATATCTCTGACACTTCTTGTTTTATTTTTATCGTGAAGGTACATCCTCAGTCTTTCAAATGCATGTTTTGGCTGTTGATTTTTTTTTTTTTTCTGAGACAGAGTCTCACTCTGTCACCCTGGGTAGAGTACAGTGGGTGTCATCATAGCTCACTGCAACCTCCAACTCCTGGGCTCCGGGGATCCTCCTGCATAAGCCTCCCAAGTAGCGGGATTAAAGGCGCAGGACACCACACCCAGCTAATTTTTCTATTTTTAGTAGAGATGGGGTCTCGCTCTTGCTCAGACTGGTCCCGAACTCCTGAGCTCAAGCCATTCTCCTGCTTTGGCCTCTCAGAGTGCTAGGATTAGAGGCGTGAGCCCCTGTGCCCGGCTAGCTGGTGACTGATTATTTTTCAAGGTTTTTATAAGAGCAGTTTTTGTGAAACCACAGATAAGTAAAAAATTCCTGTTATTTTTGAATATGAGTTCCATTGTGGAACCAATGCAATGCAGACAGCTTGAAATATCAACAAAGTGTTTGGGAAGGATGTGGCTAATGAATGCATGGTATGGTGATGGTTTGAGAAGTTCCACTCTGGTGATTTTAATCTTGAAAATGAGCCATGTGGGCAACCTAAGACCACGGTGGATAATGATGAGCTGAAAGCTGTAGTAGAAATGAATCCGTCTCAACCCATGCATGAATTAGCAGCAAGGTTTGACATTACTATCCCAACGTTGGACCATTTGAAACAAATTGGCAAGGTAAAGAAGCTGGATAGATGGGTTCCACGTGAATTAAATAAGCATCAGAAGAGAAATAGTCTTGAAGCTTGCTTTTCTTTGCTGTTACAACATGAAGGTGAACCATTTCTACACCGTATTGTTATGTGTGATGAAAAATGGAATCTTTTTGACAATCGCAAGCATTTGGCACAATGGCTAGATAAAGATGAAGTGCTGAAGCACAGCCCAAAACCGAATATTCATCATAAAAAGCTAACGGTGTCTGTTTGGTGGTCCAGTGCTGGTATTATTCACTACAACTTCATGAAACCTGGTCAATCAATGACAGTGGTTGTCTGCTGCCACCAATTGGATGAAATGATGAGGACGCTTGCGATGAAGCAGCCACAAGACTGGTCAATAGAGACAGGCCAATCCTCTTGCAAGACAACACTTAACTACATGTCACACAAACAACGCTGCTCAAACTACAGAAGCTGGACTTGGAAACTCTCTGTCATCCACTGTATTCACCAGACCTTGGTGAACTGACTACCACTTCTTCCAGGCTTTGGACCACTTCTTGCAAGGAAAAATATTCAATTCTCAACAAGCTGTGGAAAACACCTTTCACAATTTCATCGCCACTTGCTCTCTAGGCTTCTTTGCTGCTGGCATAAATAAGCTACCATCAAGATGGCAAAACTGTATTGATAGTTTAACTGTACTGCTTCTTGTTTGAGATAATAAACTACACTTTTGATTTGAAATTGGACGTTTCCTATTTAATGACCTAATAAAATGACCCCCCCAAACTCTGAGTCTTCCATAAAGTAGTTTACGTGGTTTTGTATACACAACTCATACAGTAATTTTTGTCTGTTTATTTTAGTAAAAAACAATCAGATAATTACAGATTCACATGCAGTTGTTAAGAAACGATACAGAGAGACCCAGTGTCTCTCCCAATGGTAACAACTTGCAAAACTATAGTATACACCACCATAACAAGGATATTGATGTTGATATATTGCTTTTACTTATATTTGCCGTTTCATTTGCATGTGTTTAGTTCTACGCAAATTTGAGGGCAACAAGGAAAGACTAAAATAAGATTACCTTCAAAAGCAAAGCCTAATTGTAGATGCCCAGGCAGTAAACCATTCAACCTTTAGGTAACTAACTCCAGTGGTAAAAGGTGAGTGGGTGTATGTGTGTCTGTTGGGAGTGGGGAGAGGATAAGGGTAGAAAATTCTAAATTGTTTCTCTTTCCTTGTATGGTTTACCCTATTTTTAACATTAAGCTTCTACAACCTTCATATATGTATGAACAGATTAATTGGCTTGATAAAGAAAATTCTCCATAATTCTTATTTTCCCCCTGAAGTCACTGCCTCATCATCAAACTTATTATAAACAAAATTATACTGGCCCCCCTTAGCTCATCTCCCATTCTCCTCTTGCAGTCTGGGTCCTGTCAACTCACCTGCACGAACCCCTCTGCAGCAACGCCTGCCACTGTCCACCTCCAGTGCAGCCTCATTCCCCTCTAGGTTCTGCTCCAGTGCACAGCACCACAGCTGCTCACTCACCTCCACTGGCTACTCTGCCTGGCTATGCCCCTTTTCAAAGTTGTTTAGTTTATTTCTTACTCTATACTCTCTTGATTCAATAATCTTTTCTATGGAGAGAACCACCAAGTCTATGTCTCTAGCCCAAATATTTCTTTAAATTTCAAGTTCTAGACCCATGATATTTACACGACCATCTCATTAGGCATCTCGCATCTAACAGGCTCAAAACAGAACTCGCCTATGCCCTCAAATCTCCTCCCTCCACTTTAGTGAATGGTAATACCACTGCCTCAGTACTTCAGTTTTGGTTGGGGTCTTCAACTCTAGCCAACCAACTTCTCCCCCACTGAGTCACAAGCTCCTGGCAGCTTTGCCCCTGCAATATCTCCTCACCGCTCTGCTCCCCTGTTACCATCCCTGTTTAGCTGTGCCACTGCCTTCAGTCCCCCTGCCCTCCACCCCAGCCCACACGAAGCCAGCAGCGCAGCAGCAGCAGCAGGATTCCAAATCTGATGGCTTCACAGCCAGGCTCAAAAGCTTCCGATGGAATCACAAAGAGAGCAAAATTCCTCACCTTGACTCAAAGCCCTTCACTGGTCCACATCTGTATTTCCAACCTTACCTTCCACCACCTTGGGTGCACACTACTGCCCAACCCCTTTGGTCTACAGCCATTTGAAAACAGGCCTTGCACACTTACCCATAGCTTTGCTTAAACTCTCCCTCTGCCTACCATCCCCTCCGCAGACTTGCACTTTTTGAGAGCACGGACTATTTTTTTCGCTTTTGTATTCTCAGGGCTTGACAAGGAGTCTACTACTCAGCAAGCAGCAACAAAATTTTTACTGAATGAACTATTTTCTCAATTTTCCTTATTCCCCCAGAGTACCCAATACAATGCTTTGTAGATATTCAATAAATGTTAAACTGAAAATTACCCATGCCAACGTAAACATAACATCATTTCATTTGCTATTTATCTTAAATCAGCAAACAGAAATACTATATGTAGTCTAGGAAGAAAAATTAACACAAAACCTTACTTCTCCTCTCCAGTCAGCACCTTTTCCAGGTCTCTTCGGGGTGTCTGACCACCAGTGCTGGGAAGAAAGTGAAAAAGGAGATACTAGGAATGTTAGAACCTTTTAACTAAGAAATAGAGCAAACTAAAATATCAAACTTAGACCATACTTAGCTCTTTTACATGGGACCAAGGAAAATAATTCCTAATAATCTTTAAAAAGTACTACTCATTTTAGTATTCACTTGCATAACAGGTTTCATTATAGGTGAGCCATAACTGCTACGCTTGTAACTAATGACTCTGCCCTCCAGATGCAACTGTATCCAGCATATTAGTACAGGGTGAACCAGTAACATTGTTTTTTCTTCCAGCAATTTGGAAATGGGACTGCAAAAGTTGTTTTCTACAAGTGGCTGGAACAACACAAGCTATCAGAACTATGAGAGAGGCCTTATTCTACCAAATTGACTCAAAAAGGTCTTGGTAGGTGAAGAGGATCTTCATCACACACTACAACTTTTAAACTAAAAGAATATTATGAACTACACAGACATATCAAGCTGAGAGAAAAGGAAACCCCATCATCTTGCAGATTTCCTAATGATCTTATTTACAAACAAACCCAAGTACTGCAACATTTATTCCACTTACTCATACCTGTTCCCTCATACCTGTTCATTCTTCGTCGTTGAGGCATTTGTTCTAGATCTCTCTGCTCCCTTTCTTCTCTTGTCATTCCTTTGTAGTTTGAGGTAAGACCAAATATAGGCCGAGACCATTCATCTGCAATAAGGAGAAAATCAATTATTTAGTCCACAAAATAGCATTTCTCCTACCATTCTCTCAAATAATTGCACCTTAGTGTGACGTGAAATTCTAAACATTTGGAGTATGCTTTCCAAAAAGACCCCATTATTTCAGGATCATTTGTATAATAAACACAGCACAATACCAGTATGATAACTAACTCTGGCTAAGAAATATTAGTGTAAAAATATCAGTTAAACTAGTAATCACCACAGAGATTTAAAGAAAGTAACGTCTGACCCACACTTTGATAGTCATCAACTAGCTGAGCTGACATTTCATGAAGACTCCCTAATTCCTTTTATTTTAAATTTTTATTTATTTATTTTATTTTTTATAGAGATAGGGTCTTGCTATGCTGCCCAGGCTGGTCTTGAACTCCTGGGCTCAAGCAATTCTCCAATGGGATTATAGGCATGAGCCACTACCCCTCGCGAAAGTTACACTTTAATATGGCAGGTATAGAGCTTGTACTTCACTAAGTCTAATACAGCTGCTAAAATGACAATGAAATAAAAGTACTACATGCCCACTGTTCAGCCAGTAAAAGTCCAGAGGTACCAACTGATCTTTTCATTCTGAAACATAATGTAGCTTATCACTGCATTTAATACACTATGAAAACAAGGAAGGACCTTTACAGACAGAACATAGGCAACGTCACACAAAGGAGAAAGAGGGGAATTCAGGGGGTCTACAAATCTTTTAAAATTGCTCCACTGATCCCAACCCCTGGATTCAGAATCACTGTTGTAGTAACTCATGGATACCAGTGGGAACATTCTGCTTTTCTCACTCTAGGCGGGGTAAAAAAAATTCATGAGCCACTGAATAAAAGTACCAAAAGTTTATCACTTAATAGGCAGTAAACTGCAGATTATTAACAAGATCAAAAACAATAATATATTTCTGGGTTATAAAAGAAATTTACATTTCTCTAAAAGCTTAAAAATTCAATAGAAAAATAATTACTGTAGTCAAATGTAGAAGTAGTTCCTTTTGTAATCTAGCCCTGAAGTTTTAAAAATTCCTTTCCAACATGGGGCACAGGAAGAGTTATAGAGGATACTAAAAACAGATATGGATTTTACTCTTAAAACTGAGGAATTTCATAAAGAATATGGCACTTGATTACATGATTTTCACTTAAACTCTTCTGGATTTCTCTTGTTATCACTAAATAAGAACATGCAAAAAGGTTTTAGAGACCATTATGCAAGGAAGAATGGCACTAGCTACTATTACTTGAGCACTTACTATGTGTGAGGCACTGTGCTTTATATACATCCTCTCATTTAATCTTTAAAATAACTCAAAGAAAACACATAATTGTCTCAATTTTACAGAGGAGGAAACCAAGACTTAGAGCTTAAATCCCTAGCTGAGGATATGCAATAAGGCAGGTATAGTGGATCCATGATTTGAACCCAGGTACGACCAACTCCAGGGCCTGCATTCTAACCCTTCCTTCTCCATGCTCTTAACCCATGGCTAAAAAATGTATGCTTTTAATTTGCCATATTGAATATTGGCCAGCATACCTAAATGTGCTGAGAAGCATTTTAAGTCGAGGAGAAAAAGCTGGTATAGATAAGAAGTTATTAAAAAAATTTCTATTCTACTTTCTGGACTTATTTTAAACAAATATTGGTAAAAATATACCTTCTACATATACATGTCTCTCTCTATAAACATCAACACAACAAACAAAAAGCAAAATTTACATACTGATTAATTTCCCTGCCATGTCTTTGTTGGACCTTGATTCCTTGGGGTGTTTATAGAGATACATCACTGCTCGTCCAATCCCACTATGCTTCAGGGTCTCCTGGCTCACACTAGGTAGCTGGGGAACATAAACACATTACATACATATTAATCACTCAGAAGCTGGGAGTTTTGCTAATCTATTCTAGAGGACCTTCAAGATCTGGTTCATTCACAAAAGAACAAATAAGAACCTACAGACATTGAACACAAAGATACTTTGAGTTCACATTCAAAGTTAAGAGTTCAGGATTACCACTGAGTTGACGTGAAACCTAATAACATGAGACAGTGTGAACTAAGCATACTCAGAGGTTAGTAGTTTAATACAGGAGTTGGCACAGGCCTCAGAATCCAACAGACCTGAGACTACCTAAGCACGGCCACCTTCTGGCTATGTGACCTTGGACAAGTTATTTAACTTCCCTGAATCTTAACTTCCTCATCTGTAAAATGAAGACAGCACACCTACCTTACAGGTTTACTGTGAGGAACAGATGAACCAACAAACTTATAAAGCACCTAGCACAGTGCGTGGCACACAGCAAGTTCCTCTGGAATTCCTTCAGAAGTTAAGTAGCTTGCCCAAGTGTCACAGCCGCGCAAAGGTAGGTCAGCTCAAGATTCAAATGCTGGTGCTCTTTCCAGAACATGTCCACTACTGTACTACTCTTCTCAGATAAATCAGTAGCTACTCGAAGATCTTTTCCCTTCAATGCTACAGTTACATGAAGTCTTATAAGGTTTTTCCTTTTCTGTTCATTTTATTAGGTATATTCCCTTTTTCTAGCCCTTCCTCTGGCAGGCTGTCTCAAGAGAATGTATAAATACACTGTAAACTATATAGAGGTTATGACAATACAAACCACATTAGATGACTAATGAAGAGCAAACAGATTATCTGTCTCTAACCTCTTGCAGAATCTTCAACAGCTCCTCTCGGATCTTTAGTGCTGGCAAACTCCTATCTGGTAGAGGTGAGAGCCATTCTTTGATAGCAGACATTACACCACTGTCAATAAATGTTTCTTTAAGGTCCTGCCTGCAATAATAATTAAAAAAAAAATCAAATCTATGAACTTTCTTCTACTGCATCTTCTTCTGACTTCTTATATATTTAGTGATATTTCCAAAAACGGCTTTTAAAAATTTACTTATATACATTCAGTATGTACTGAATACCTATTCTGGTTTCAAAAGCAGTATGAAATTCAGTTCTTACTTTCCAGAAATATACAAACTTCACAAAAATTTGCTTAAAACTAAGCAAACTCAAATTATACAAAATAAATTATGCTGATATGAATGGTACAGACAGTAATACTGAGCTCCAATCATTACAGCTAAAAAAAAAATCATGTTCAATCTATCGGAAATTCTCAAACAGTTTCAGGTGGTGATGAACTTGGAACTATGCTATTCTCCGTAGGACACCAAATCTCAATAAAATACTGATACTCAGAACTCCGTTTTATGCACTAGAATCAGTTATGTTAATAGAAAACATGACCAATATTACATATACAAAACCAGTGACAGATAGTTTGGGCTAATGAAATGGAATAATTTCCTAGTTATGAATGTCCTAGGCCATGCTGGTGGCTCACTGATACACATTGCATTTCTTCAGTCATCAAAAGCAGCCCACAGCTTGGTTCAAAGAAAAAGCGAAATTGCTCAGAAATACGGGCAAACTGATGAAAAAATTTGGTAGTAAGGGTCTATTAAGAAAGGGCATCGAATCAATGACTGTGATGATAACAGGGCCATATAAGCCATGTACAATGTGTGCTTCAAGTAGTCTCCCAAGATTTGCTATTTATTTTCAATCACATTGGGAAAACACATGCAATTTCACCAAATCCAAAACTGTCTGTAAAGAACAAAATTAGCAGTTCCCAAGTTTTTCTTTCATTCATATTAGTTTGCTGTTTGTTCTATTTGCATCAGGCATCAAGGCTTAATAAAAATTTATGAAGAAATATAATTTAGGAAATTTTATTCATTATTATTTTTCTTTGAACTGATAGAAGGCTGCCGTTATTTAATACCTCTAGAACACCAGTATACCAGCTGAATATCATTCCATTAAAAGGAGAAAGCTTTTTCAAGAAAATAAATTACTTACTTCTTAAGGTGCATGACCACAGTAGGCAACAAAGTTAACTTTTTCAGTGCTGGCTTTTTTTGATTGTTCAACTGTCTGTCTTCCTATTCAGAAAAAAATTAAAGATTAAAAAAAAGGCAGTACTAATTGTTAATAGTAAATTATAACCACTGTAATTTGGAACCATAAAATTGAATAAAGTAGCAGTTTCTCAAATAAACTACAATTTTTCCTACAAGAAAGATTAACTAACGAATGGATTTTTGGCAGAGAACGATGTATGTGTCTGTCAACCAAACCCACAAAAACATTAAAATAATTACCTTTAACAACTACAAACTGAAACAATCAATTTTGACATAAAATACTGGCACAACTGTCAAGTTTTCAAAGAGTTCATTCAAGGTACAAATTATACCCGGCAAATTTTGGTTTATCACCAGGAATAATTTTCCAGGTACAAGGTTTGGATATTATTGGAATATATTATCAAAGAAGAGTTTCAGCATTTACTCAGGCCGGTTTTTTCTTTCTTTCTTTTTTTTTTGTTATGAAAAATTTCAAATTTTAAAAATACAAAATACAGAATATACCTGTCATGTACATTTCAACAACTAAACCCACATGGCCAGTCTTATTTTAGCTAGATGTCTACCTACTTTCTCTCCACCTTGGAATTGCTTTGAAACAAATCCTAGACACAGCTCACTGAATCCATTAATACTCTAGCAACTGTTTCCAGAAGATCAGAACTTGTTTTTTAAACATATTAAGTTGGTGCAAAAGTAATTGTGGTTTCAGACCATGACTTTAAATTATTATAACTAGGCTCAAACACACCTATATTAATCAAAATAAGAACCATTACAATCAAGCATCTTCTGCATCCTGCTGGTTGTGGAAGCGTCCTTCCTGCAAAAAGTTGTCGAGATGCTTGAAGAAGTGGTAGTGGGCTGGCGAGAGGCCAGGTGAATATGGCAAATGAGGCAAAACTTTGTAGCCCAATTCATTCAATTTTTGAAGGGTTGGTTGTGCAACCTGCGGTTGGGCGTTGTCATGTAGAATCAGGCCCTTTCTGGGGACCAATGCCAGCTACAAGCGTTGGAGCTTTCAGTGCATCTCATCCATTTGCTGAGCAGACTTCTCAGATGTAATGGTTGCACCAGGATTCACAAAGCTGTAGTGGATCAGACCGGCAGCAGACCACCAAACAGTGACCATGACGTTTTCTGGTGCAAGTTTGGCTTTGGGAAGTGCTTTGGAGCTTCTTCTCTATCCAACCACTGAGCGGGTCCTTGCCAGTTGTCTATACAATCCACATTTCGTTGCACGTCACAATCTGATCGAGAAATGGTTTGTTGTTATTGTGTACAATAAGAGAAGATGACACTTCAGAAGGACTTTTTATTGATTTTCAGTCAGCTAATGAGGCACCCACTTAACGAGCTTTTTCACCTTTCCAATTTGCTTCAAATGCCGAACAACTGTAGAATGGTTGATGCCAAGTTCTTCAGGAACTTCTTGTGTAGCTGTAAGAGGATCAGCTTCAACTCTCAGTTGGTCATCATCAACTTTCAACGGTCTGCCACTGTGCTCTTCATCTTCAAGGCTCGTCTCCTTTGCAAAACTTCTTTACCCACCACTGCACTGTACATTCATTAGCAGTTCATGGGCCAAGTGCGTTCCTGATGCTGTGAGTTGTCTCCGCTACTTTATGACCCATTTTGAAATCGAGTAAGAAAATCACTAGAATTTGCTTTCCAGAGTCTAAAATAAATAGCAGTAAGTCATTAACAAAAAAAACATAAAGTGAGAAATATGCTTTAAAATGATGTATATATAATATAACCACATTTATTTAAGAATGTATTCCAATAGCAAATGGTAAATTTTAACAATGCTAAAATTGCAATTACTTTTGCACCAACCTAATAATAATACTGAGTCAATTTTTACAATTTGGCAGATTTTTAAAACACAATGACAGCTGCAGTCTCTTGATCAGGAAAAGAGAATGACACATGCATTTATAACCATTTTTTATACATGAAGAAACATTAAACCTTGTGGCGAACCTAAGAGTAAAACCATTTTCACGTAAAACTAGCAAAGCCATTCACCTAGAAATGTTAATTTTACTTAATACTTAGTCTTTTCACTTTTTTGTAAACATGTGAGTAAAAAAGTAAAATTATTTCCATGCTTAAAATTTAGAACAGTAAATGCTTTATTACAAAAAACAAAGTGCCTTAATGTAGTTTAAGTAACGGTTAAGCGTTAAGGACAAAAGGGCACCCAACCAATTCAGTGGGGGAAAGAAAAGGTGAGCCTTGAATTGACCCCTCTCACCTCAGCAGCTTCATTCATCTTAACAATCATGGCACTCACAACGTCATCTGCATCACTAATAAAAGTGCCACCATCGCGGTTCCGTCTGCGCTTGCCACTCATGCTCTTTTTCCGCTGCAACATCATCTCAAAATCTGACAGAAAGTCCATACTAAAACAATAACACAAAATTAAGTGAAATACAAGTTCTCTTTTAAATACACATTTACTTTCATCACACTTTAAAACACCAAATTTCTTAATTCTAACTCGATGAGGTCCCACCTTCTTTTAAAAGTGGAAGTATAGTCACGCACCACATAACAATGTTCTGGGCAACAACGAAATGCATATATGATGGTGGTTATCCAGTAAGCTAAAGTTAATTTATTATTGAAGAAAAAATATTCGTATCGTCCTAGGCCTTCTCATTCATTCACCACTCACTTGACACCCACAGCAACTTTCTGTCCCACAAGCTCCATTCGTGGTAAGTGCCCTATATAAGTGTACCATTTTTTATCTTTTATACTGTATCTTTACTGTACATTTTCTATGTTTAGATACACAAATACTTACTACTGTGTTACAATTGCCTACAGTAGTAAGTACAACATGTTGTACAGGTTTGTGGCCTAGGAGCAAAAGGCTATGTCATGCAGCCTAGGGGTGTAGTGGGCCATACAATCTAGGTTTGTGTAAGTACATTCTATGATGTTTTCAAAATGACAAAATCACCTAATAATGCATTTCTCAGAACATATCCCTGCTGTTAAGTGACGCATGACTGCACTTACCACTTGGTATTAAAAGAACAGCTGATCACAGACATTATGTTCAACTCCTACAGTACTCCAACTGCTATACATTAATCACTAACCCCAAACTTTTCATATACTGTATTCACACTTGTATCTATTGGCTTAGGAAGGGACATTTCGAGTTCTCATTCGGCTTTAGTTGCACTGCCTTTTTTGGGAATAGGATGGTGTTCAACTATCTGAATGTTTTTGTCTTATATAGCCTGACTAGAAAAAAATGAAAAATAAACTGCTACCTTTCAGTGATAAGAAGTGTAACTCTCAAAACATAATGTAACAGAGATAAATATGGAAATCTATAGACTTGGTAAGGGCTTCAAACCTTTGTGGCTTTCGTCAGACTCATTACCCTTAAAAGAGGGAGTTAATCATTCTTTGCCACTATCATATAAATTCAATTTCCAAAAGTACTGCCAAACGCATTTAGTTTAATCTTTGTGTGCCACTGGGAATTAAAAGGGAAACTATTTTTTTAAAGCATTGTCTTTACAACTGTAAACAGTAACTCACTAATCATTCTACTCTTATATGGGACCTTTCAAGATACCAGATTTTTCTCAACAGATTCCAACTATCTCAAAAAGTAAGTGCAACACAATCAAGTAATATGTTGTATTAACTAGAGTCTAACTATATGTTAGACTTTTTCCCTACCCCCCAAATCAGTTTTTCTCTCAAAAAAAAAAATATTTTTAAAATTAGGTTATTTTTCAGAAGAGTTTACTTGGTAAGCCATAAATTAAGAGTCTGGTACCATATAAATATAACTCCACAAATTAAGTCATCCGGAGCACAGGGTACACGAAAGAAAAATAACAAGTAATTTACTGACAACACTGTATATAGAGAAGTACAACACAGAAAAATGGGAACACACTCTCTCCTAAGCTTAACCAGGAGCCAAAATGAAAAACAAAAGAAATTCAACAGTCCCTACCTTCATTTTTTCACTTCTCTTTAACAAATTCCTTAAAAACAAACAAACTTACTGTTTTCCTCTCTTTATGTTATCATCAGAATCTGAATCTTCTGCTTCTTTTACCTGTGTTTCACCCTTTTCTTCTTCCAAATCTTCTTGGTTAAAACCCTAAATGCAGAATAATTTAGCCAAAGTTATCATAATTTCTTATAGATTTTTCTTCTGTATAACTGCTCTTAATTTTTTGCATTTTTAAAGTAATACATACACAAAAACCAAAAATTAAATAGGTATCAAAAGGTATGTAGTAAAAGGTCCCTCTCTAGCCACTAGCATTATTAGTTTTCTTACATTTCCTTCCAGAAATAGTTTACTTTTACATAAGCACTTCTATACGTATGTATTTAGTATCCCCTCTTATCATACAGATGGCTGCCTATTATTCACAGTGGGTTTGGGATACTGCTCTACACATTTCAAATTTCACAACAGGATCTGGAGGCCAGTCCATATCAGCATTAAGTATTATTCCTTTTAAGGCTTTGACTATTTCGCCATGTAGCTGTAAACATAATTCATTTATATATTTGCCTAATGACATTTAATTCTGTGTATTTGAAATCTTGAGAAGTATTTGCCAAATTGTCTTCCATAGAGGTTACACCCATCATTTCTTCTCACAGCAAAGTATGAATGGCCTGTTTCTCTACCTTCTCACCACTACAGGTTATCAAGCATTGCTATCTGCCTATCTCTGGACCAAAAAACAAAAGGTATCTTAGTGTAGTTTTATTCGTATTCTCTTATTACGAGTTGGGCATTTTTTCTTGTTTACAAAGCCATTTTTAATTCTTTCTCTATGAATTCTCAATATCCTATGCTCATTTTTTGTCGGTCTGTTTATCTTTTTCCTATCGGTGTGTAAAATCTCTTTGAAAATCAGAAATAGCCCTGTTAGTGACAGAAGCTGCATAATCCCTACATTTGTACAGTTTTTGTTTATGCTAATGTTTACCAGACATAATTTTTCATTTTTATGTAAATGAAATGGCCAGTCTTTTCTTTATAGCTTCTAACTTTTGTGTTATACTTTGGGAAGAGAAGTCTTCCCAATGGTCACCTAGCATAGTGTATTTCTCACTGAACTGAAACTATAACCAAGTTAATGTTAGCTCTCTAAACTAGATAAATGCATCTTACTCTTGTAATGTGCTACTTTAATGAGTATGAGCTCCATGAGGTCAGTGTCCAAACAGTCTCTGGCGTAGCATACAGTCTCTCAAATACTTGCGGAATAAATTCTTCCTTTCTATTTTCCTTAGGTTCACTTTGTTATTTTTCTATCATCTTGAATTAGATTCTAAATTCATCTACTTTTTCTCTTGCTTTAGCAAAAGAAACATTGATTTCTTTTTTCTTCCAAGAACTGTTCAACAAGGCTTTCAATTTCTGAGTGGCAACGGTGTTCTGTTTGCTAATTTAGTTATTAATTTTCAGTTTCATTGCACTGCATTGAGAAATTATCTATACTTTGTACTTTTGAAAGAAACTGGTTTAAAATTTATATGGAAATGCTGGCTGGGCATGGTGGCTCAAGCTTATAATTCCAGTATTTTAGGAGGCTGAGGCAGGAGGATCATTTGAGGCCAAGAGTTCGACACCAGCCTGAGTAACATCTTGACAAAAAATTTTCTACAAAAGATAGTTATCCAGGTGGTGCACTCCTATATTCCCAGCTGCTCGGGATAACCTGAGCCCAGTTCAAGGATACAGTTACCTATGAATGTGCCACTGCACTCCAGCCTGAGCAACAGAACAAGACCCTGTCAAACAAACAAACAAAACAAACAACAACAACAAAAAAACCCCAAAACAGTATACAGATTCACAAAGAACCAAGAAAAGCCAAGGCAATGCTGAAGACTAACAAGCTTGGAGGACATAAACAAGCATCAAGAGTTATGTATTAATGGCACAAGCATAAAGAGAACAGAACAGAAAAGACAGTGCAGAAACAGATTGGAATATATACATATGGACACTTGATTTACAACACAGATGGCACTAAAGAGTAGTAGCAAAGGATAATCTTTTCAATTAATGGTGCTGGGTTAATTGGATATTCCAAATGGGGAGAAAAATCTTCACTTTTACCTCATACCACAAGCAAACCCCCATTCTAGGTGGATTACACAACTATGTGAAAGATAAAATATTCAAGCTTCTATCAGATAACTTGGGAAAGAATATCTTCACGACCTTGGAGATAGGCAAAAATTTCTTCAAATTTAAAAACCTTTCACCATAAAGAAAAAGACTGGTAAATTTGATCTATTAAATATATTAAAATTAAGAACTCTTGTTTATCAAAAGACTCCATTAACAAAGTGAAAAGGAAAACAATCAAATAGAAGAAGATACTTTAAACTTTCAAAATTGCCAAAGGGTTTGTATCCAGATTATATAAAAAGAGACTCCTATGATTTTTTTGGTCTGCCTCTTCTGTCAGTTGCATCCACTTAGAGGCCAGGGCACCATGGCTCACACCTGTAATCCTAGCACTTTGAGAGGCCAAGGCAGGAGATCACTTGAGCCCAGGAGTTCAAGACCACTTAGATTATGGATTTGTCCATTTCTCTTTGAAATTCTGTCAATTTTTGCTATATATACATTTTAAAGCCATGTTATTCAGTACATACAATTTTAAAATATTTTATAAGTATAAAGTGACCCTCTTTAACTCAAGTAACGTTTTTGGCCTTAAAGTCTACCTCTGATATCCAGTTTTTTTTTGGTTAGTGTTCACACACAGTTTCTTTTCCTACCCTTTTATTTTCAACTTTTCTTCATCTTGTTTCAGATGGACCTTTTGAAGTCAGTATATGGCTGGTTTTTAAAATCTAGTCTGAGCACCTATGTCCTTTAATTGTAACATTTAGTACATTTACATTTAATGTCATCTCTGATATTATCAAAATTTAAGTCTACTATTTTACTATGTACTACTTTCTGCCCCCTGTTCTATAGTTCTTTTTCTCTCTTCTTACATCTTTTGGGACTAATTAGATTTAATTATTCCATTTTTTTCCTTTCTGTTAGTTTGGAAGTTACACATTTTGTTAGTCTTTCTAGAGGCCACTTAACACACACCCTAACTTATTATTAAAGTCTACTAACACATATTTACATACATTTATAAAGACCTGCAAGCACTTCAATTCCATGTGTACTCCCAATCTGTTGCTGCTATCATGTGTTTTAATTTTTATATATTTTAAACCGCACATGACTTTTTGTTTTGTATAGTTAATACCCATTTAGGCCTATACACATTGTTGCTCTTTTTTCCTTCTTGCATCTTTAAGCTTTCACCTTATTTTCTTTCTGCATTTCTGTGTTTCCTTCAGTTGGTACACCACTAATTCTCTCCTCATTTCATCTTCATTCTTGAGAAGTATTTTTGCTGAATATGACAGAACTCTAAGTTTGCAGTTATTGGATTCTATTATTTCTGTCGAGAAGTCAGCTGTTAGTCTAATTGTTGATTTTCTGAATGAAATATTTTCCCTGTGAGTGCTTTTAAGACTTTCCTATTTTCTTTGGTTTCTTGCAGTTTTAGTAATCTATTTAGGTGTAGATTTCTTTTTATTTATCCTGCTGGCAATTTGTAGGCCTTCTAGAATCTGTGGCTTTATGTGTTATTTCTTTAAATATTGTTCCGTTATATACGTAATTTTCCCTCAATTACTCCAATTTGTTCTTGACCTTTTCATGTATAATCTACATCTTTTATTTTCTTTTAGATTTTCCATAATAATGTACCTCAATGCTTCATTCTAGATATTTCCTCCTATCTTCCATTTCACTAATCTACTCTTCAAATATGTCTAGCCTGTTGTTAAACTCATCCATTGAATTTTTAATTTCAATTACTATATTTTTATAGTTCTGAAATTTCTACTTGGTTCTTCTCCAAAGCTGCCTTGTCCTTTTAAACACTCTTTGCTCTGACAACATTTTAAATCTTTTCTTTTATCTCCCTGAAGAGATTTTTTAGGGCAATCTCTAAAATGCCTATATCTAGAGTCCTAGGCCTATTTCTATTTTCTGTTGGTACTTCTGTATCCTGTTAAATGTTTTCTTTGACTGTGTATCACACGGTATACATGAAAAACTTGAACCACTGTCATTGAATTTCTGAGACTAAGGTTCTCTAGTCTGTAAGATGATTCAAAGATGGTCTAAAACCCGAGCAAAGGCTATTTTACTTGCAGTTCACCCTTAATCTTAAGGGTGCTGCTCTTAGGAGCCCTAATCCAGGCATGGGGTTTACAGGTCCCCTTAACCTCAATAGGCCCTGACCTTGAACTTTTGTTCCCAAGCCTAGAGGCTGTCAAAAACATGAGCAGCCTCTCAGGCTGACAGGCAAACACCCCAACAGGGAAAGAGTTCTAAATGCTGAGTCACTGCTTTAGGTTTCTGTGTTCTGGCTTAGTAATTCTTTGTTGCCTTCCTTCTTAGTAATAAGCAGATTTCTAAATAATCTGTCCAGCTTTCCTAGCTGTCCTTAGCAGAACAGTTAGTCCAAAGTACCTAGACTGTCTCTGTGAGAATCAGCAGTTCCCTATTATGAATCTTACCCCTCAGCATTATAAAATGCCTTTCAGCGTCTCTTAGTGTGTTCCTTCTTCCTTTTAATTCAATTTCGCCTGTTATTTTCCTTTTATGCCTTTGTATAGCCTTATATTTCGCTTTCTAAATCCCTTTCCTCTAGATTTTTCTCATAAATACATTAAAGTTGTTTATTTTTACTTATAGGAATCACCTATTAGAGAACTACTGCCACAAAAACAAACAAAAAAGCACAGTGAAAATGGAAATATTTCCATCTTATACTTACTGTAAACTCTTCTTCCTCTTCATCACCAGATTCTCCAAATATGTCTGCAATAAGATTTCTAGAAAAGAATCAAATACAAAAACATTCATTTGCTTTCTTACCATGTAAATAGGAACTGTGTTTTTTTTTTTTTTTTTTTAAAGAGACAGGGTCTCACTTTGCTACCAGGCTGGAGTGCAGCAGTGTGATCACAGCACACTGTAACCTTGAACCCCTGGGCTCAAGCAATTCTCCTGCCTCAGCCTCCCAAGTACCTAGGACTGCAGGTGTACACCACTATGCCCAGCCAGAAACCATTTTTTAAAATGGGGTATAATTTACTTAGAGCAAAATGTGCAGATCTTAAGTTTCCAGTTCAATCAGTTTTAAAATGCACACACTCACGTAACCAGCATGCTAACCAAGACATGGAATAAGCCACCTCCCCAGAAAGTTCCCTTATAGCCTCTTCTAGTCAGTCTCCCAATATCAACACCCTAGAGACAATCATATTTCCATCACCATAGTTTTGTCTATTCCTGTACTTTATGCAAATGCAATCATGCAATGTATACTCTTTAATTCTTTCTCTTAACATGTTATTTTTGAGATTCATCCATGTTGTAGTGTGTAGCAGTAGTGCAGGAACTGAAATTCTAAATCCCCAAAGTCATGCAATTAGGCAGGGCATATTGTATTATATCTCAACATGAAATTTTAACACAAATTTAAAAAACTTGAGAGACAAACCTTCTATACTACCTAATTAAGAGCCCTTGAAAACCCACGTTACATCATCACTTACTCTTCTTCATTGCCTGACTCACTGTCACTCCCAAATAGATCCTTCTCTTCGTTTTTCTTATCAGACAGTTTTTCTTTCCCTGTTTCTTCTTCACTGTCAGAAGCCACTCTCTTCTCTCTTTTGCCTGACTTATCTGATAGAGCATCACTGTCAGAGTCATCTGCATCGGAGATAATACGACTCTTCTTTGCTGCTGTGAAACAGAAAATTATCATTCACCTTAATTTGTTATGGTTATTGTATCATTAAGCATAACAGTTGCTTTAAAGTGGCAGTATGTGTTAACAGGTCAAAGGGCCCCCTGACACATGTTAAGAAAATGAAAAAATAAAAAGGCTCATTCAGAGCCATCTTATTAATACAAATTATCCATTATTTTGCTTAGGAAAAAGTGGCCTGGTCAAAAGATGAAGAAAGAAATCATCCATATGAAAGTGAGCATCCATAGTTCCCTTTTCTTTTGGGGAACAGAGAAAATTAAGATTAGACTGATGGGCAGAATTGCCATCCTTTCTATGTTGCCCAGTAGTAGCAGAACTAAAAGGGACTAGATATGCCTTTTTAGGAATATTTCACATGTTCCTTAACCCCTGCTGGTCATTTTGAAATTTCTCATCTTCCTTAACAAACTGGCAAGCATGTGTGGTAGGTACTCTTTTTCCTTCTCCTCTAGTAACTGTCAGATTATAAGGGAATATGTCTTTTTCAAAAAAGGTAAGTTTCATAAAACAGTGTTCAAGTAAAAATTATTATCTGTGAAAATGAGGTCTCAAGCAGCAAAGATTTGAATACTCTAAAGAGACATGAAGCCTCTAAATAGAATCCCCCAAAACCTCCCTGTATTTGGGTATTCAACAGTGTCGAACAAATGAAGAGAAGCCCCTGTGGAAGGAAGCTCAGTTACTGTTTGGATGGGATCTAGTGATTAGCTAGCAGAGACCTACAGCTAATTCTGTATACAGTCAGGGGTTTTATGTAAACAAACTTCTTGGAAACATTACCCTTTCCAGTTAAAAAAAACACTAAGTCTTTTATATTCCCACTGACACTTGGTCTAGCTTATCACTTTGAGGGAGTCAGAAATTAACAGGTGCTGCTACACAACTCAAAGGAAAATTAATATTAGTTTAGCCAATGATATCCAGAGGAAATGACTGTCCTAGTGATATTTTAGAATATCAAGTTGAATGACGGATTATAGATCTAATGTAACAGAAAAGGACACAATGTTTCACAGTTATAAGCTTAGATGATAAGCTATTGAAAAACAGCTCAAAATAATTCCTTACATGCTTTCTCTTCATCTTCACTATCAGAAAGCACAGCAGCTTTTCGTTTTGCTACTTTCTCCTCCTCGCCCTCCTTTTCTTCATCTTCATCACTGTCAATTTTTTGTCTTTTGGGTTCTTCCTCTTCACTGTCAGAACTGTGAAACCTTTTTCTATCTGTATGGCTATCTGAAGGAAAGGAGTCATTTTGCATCTCTGTATCCTCTCCTTTATTCTCCCCATCACTGTCATCATCCGACTCTGGCTTCTGTTTGTGTCTGGAGGCATCTTCAGTCTCTGAATCACTGGCAGGTTCCTTCTGAGGCTCCTCACTCTCAGAGTCACTGACTCGGGGTTTGGGTAGTTCTTCATTTTCAGAATCACTGGCCTGATTCCTTGGGGGGTCCTCACTTTCCGAATCACTTATTTGGGGTTTGGGGAGCTCTTCATTTTCTGAGTCACTGGCCTGGTGCCTTGGAGGGTCCTCACTTTCTGAGTCACTGATACGGGGTTTGGGAAGCTCTTCATTTTCTGAGTCACTGGCCTGGTGCCTTGGGGGTTCCTCACTCTCAGAGTCACTGATCTGAGGTTTACGAAGCTCCTCACTTTCCGAATCACTCATTCGAGGTTTGGGAGGCTCCTCATTTTCTGAGTCACTGGCTTGGTGCCTTGGGGGTTCCTCACTCTCAGAGTCACTGATTTGAGGTTTTAGAGTATCTTCTGTTTCAGAGTCACTGGCAGGACTCTTTTGGAGCTCTTCAATCTCAGAATCACTGGCAGGATGCTTTCTAACATCTTCATTTTCTGAGTCACTTGCATGTCCATTAAGAAGTTCCTCATTTTCAGAGTCACTACCAGGTAATTTCCTGGTCTCCTCACTCTCAGAGTCACTCCCGTGCTGATTGACATCTTCATTTTCAGAATCACTTGCAGGAGGCTCTGCACGTTCCTCAGATTCAGAGTCACTGTCCTTTTGCCTGTGAAGCTCCTCACTTTCAGAGTCACTAGCATTAAGATTTGAGGGCTCATCATTCTCGGAGTCTGTCACATGATGTCTCTTGGTAAGGCCATCTTCTCGATCACTAGGTTCATTCTGAAAAATAAAGTGAGAAAAAATTAGAAAAGTGCTAAAAAATGTTTGGCAGTAAAAATGATAAAACTTTTCCAACAATATATTAAGTCTAGGAATATGTACATTTAGATGCAGAATTTCTGTCCTATACCTATAGAGAAACAACCCAATATAAAGAAAGCCAGTCTGTGAAATGGCTAACATGGTTTGGATCCCAAAATGGGGAAAGATAACCAGCCTTCACCAAAACAAATTTGTAAAGCATACCCCCCGATTACTATAGGAGATTAATTGTGAAGAGCTAGATATTCTTAAAAAGTCTAACATAAGTAATTCTAGTTCCAGAAACTTAACTATACTTTCCAAAGAAATACAAGCAAATGTAACCAAGCTCTTTTACAAAGGAACATTCTTGGGTTTTATAAAATTAAAATTCTTTAGGGAAAAGAACCATAAAGCTTTATTTTAGTTAAAGGATCAAATAACATACAGGGACCATGCTCCCAAGAGAATTTAAATAGAAAAGGAAAGAGGAGCTAACAATTTCTAAGCACCTACTAAGAGTCAATCCATGTTAGGCTCGCTCCTGCTAGTTCATTCACTCCTCACAACACTACTTCCTGTGGTAAGAAAACTGAGGCTTAGAATAGTCATGGTCATATACCTAGTAACCCTGGAACAAAAGCTTAAGTTTTAGAAAGAACATAATGAATCTAACTACAGTAATGCACAATGTTACTTGAAATAATTACTCTGAAAATATGCTGTAGGGTACAAATGATATATGCATATTATAGTTATGTTTTCAAAAATGCAAAGAAAAATATACAAAATTAAACATAGCAAAATATTAACAAGTGTTTTAGGATCTGGGCAATTTTTCCCCCCATCCAGTATCTTAACTTTCAATAACGTGGTGATGATATTCTGTTTTAAAAAGTGAAAGTATTTCTGTGTTTGAGTGTTTCCCCTTAAAACTTTACTGAGCCAAGTACTTCTCTTTAGAATATGACTGAAGCTACGTGAACTTATCACAGATCAATTTTTAAGGACTAAAGAGTTTTTAATAATGTGTAAAGTGACTAGAGAATTCTTCTTATGACAAGATAAATGGCATGAAAATGTCATACTTTAACTTACCCTAGGCTCACTTAAAGAAGACTAAGTGTGCTGTGTCTACAACTTCGAAAAGAGTACAAAAAATTATAAAATAAGTCTACAAAGCAAAAGTTTTGAGTTTTTTTCATATTTTATTACTACTATTACAGCACAGCATTCCAAAGAAACAGTAACGGCTACACATATTCGCTGAATACAACATATTCAGGAAATTTTCCAAAACCATAAACTTTTCAAAATTCCCATAGGTGAGTTCTCTTGAGTTTTCCTGAGTTCTCACTGGGCACTCAGCACAGTACTATACTAGATTCCTAGTCAGTCACACATCCCATATCCCACTGAAACTGGTATTTACCTATTAAATATAATATTAGGACTGGAAAAGTAAAAGAATCTTGTGATTATAGTACAATGCTCCATATATTGCTTAAAGTTCACTTTAGCCATATTTCTTAATTTAAAAGAATGTAGATGAAAAATTTATCTAGAATTTAAGACATAAGAAGACAGGCATTTTTTTGGGTTGTTTTCTTCACTGAGGTACCTCCAGAGTATAGAATGGTCTCCAGAACATACACATAGTAAGTACAGGTTGAGCATCCCTAATCCAAAAATCTGAAATCCAAAATGCCTCAAAATACAAAATATTTTGAGCACCAACATGATGCCACAAGTGGAAGATTCCACACATAAGTACCCAATACAAACTTTGTTTCACGTGTAAGATTATTAAAAATAATGTATAAAACTACCTTCAGGCTATGTATATACTAAGGTGTATATTAAACACAAATGAATTTCATGTTTAGACTTGGGTCCCATCCCAAGATAGCTTATCATATACATGCAAATATTCCAAAATCCAAAACACTTCTGGTTCCAAGCATTTTTGATAAGGGATATTCAACCTGTATTTGCTGAATAAGTAATAAGGCAGTAAAGTGGGAATAATATAGAGTGAGAAATAATTAATTCAACAAGCATTTATTTAATGTCTACTATGTGCAAGGTGCTAGGAATCAAGTCTGAATTTTTCTCAGTGCCTGACCTTAAGTAGCTATTGTCTGATGACCCAGCAAAACATACTATAACAATATGGTGTGATAAGCACTGTTGTGATGGTATGCTTATGTTTTGAAAGCCTACAGGAAGTGCATCTATATGAAACTAGCTGCAAAAGATGTACAGACACAGGCACTTCTGTACTTAGTCTGTGATGATTTAGTTAACTAGATTGGGGGGTCAGGGGAGAGAGGCATACAATACCAGCAGAGGCAAACTAAAGCAGGAGGCAAACTAAAGTAAAAGACAAAAGAGAACATTGTAATTGGCCTTAGCAATTAAACTACAAACCTAAAAAAATCCCAAATGCAGTTTTTTAAAAGTCAGATATGAGTACAACAAATCAATAGTAGAAATTGCCATTTAAATGTTATCACATGGCCAGGCATGGTGGCTAACACCCATAATCCTTGCACATTGGGAAGCCCAAGCAGGAGGATCGCTTGAAGCCAGGAGTTCAAGAACAGCCTGGGCAACATACTGAGGCCTCATTTCTACAGAAAATAAGAAAAATTCGCTGGGGATGGTGGCACACACCTGTAGTCCCAGCTTATTTGGGAGGCAGAAGAAGGAGAATGGCTTGAGCCTAGAAGTTTGAGGCTACAGTGAGCTAGGATGGCACCACTAAAATCCATTTTCTTAAATTCCCTCTTGGTAACTGTCAGAGGAATTTAGCACTCTGAGGGCACTTAGAGGCTTTAGGAATGTCTACAATGCCTTATACCTCCTCCTTAGCAATCAATTGTTCACACTGCAGTTATAAATAACTACTGGTTATCCATCATAATGAACAACCTTGTTCACCTCAGCACACAAACAGTAATCACACTCTTATACACCAGAGCCACAATACACACGCACACACACACACAGAGATAAGTGACCTTCTTAAACTGCAAAGTAAATAATAATAAAATTGCCACAGAGCAAATAATAATTTGTCAATTTCAAGGTAGTATCTAGCCAAATAGAAACCCTTATAAAGAACCCAAAAACTCAGGACATTTGTTTCTTCTTCATACATCAGAAGTATCAAACTCAAAACACTTGACCTTGCATACTACCCTATCATTATCCCTATCATTATAAATTGGTAAAACACTCAATACTAAAGTCAGTCACACAGTAAATTCCATGAGGAAATATCCATAGGAGCATTTTCAAAAATATGTTTCACTGGACCCTAGTTCCAGAAGCTATATTTGAAACTTTCTTACTGGAGTTTGTTATTACATATCAGTTTAATAAGCTTATGAAAGAATCTGAGAAATCCAGCAATAAAATAACACAATGCTGTCAATCCAGTGTAGTTCCTGGAATGTTGCAACACTTCAGAGACTCTCATTTTATAATAAGCACACACAAAATAAAGTGAAGCTATATACCAGTGTCTCTTGTCTGTCAAAAGCTGGTTGCTCTTACAATCAAAGTGTCAAAAGCAAAAGCACTCCTGATAAAAAATACTAGAAAAAAACTATACACAAAGTTTAAGATTTTATGACAATGACACAAACTCCTGCCTACCTCTCTAGATTCATTTCTGCCTCCTCACCAACACTACCCCTACGCACTATACCAGCAGTTCCCAAACTTTAGTGTGCATATGAATCACTAAGGGAGCTTTGGTGAAGACCATACCAACCCCTGTATTAATTCAGTAAGTCCAGGGAAGGTGTCAAAGAGTCTGCATTTATTTTAGAAATTCTATTCCAGTTCTAGTACTGTGAAACTACTAACTTCACTCTTACCTCCATGCCTTCATCTAGAATATCTTTCCCCTGCCATATCCATTTCATACCTCAAAATCTGGCAAAAATATTCTCCTCCTGAAGCTTTCTTCATCTTCTCTCAAGGTAAAAATGGACTTTGTGCAACATAATGTGACAGGTCAAAAAGACCCTGGGATACAAACTCTGGCTCTGACACTTTCTACTGTGTCATCTAGGGAAATTTTCTTAACTCCTCAAGTCTCAGTGTCCTCCATCTGAGGACATTATGAATAGTATCTATATTTTAAAGGGCTGTTCTGATTAAGTGCATGTAAAGCAGTTAGCACAGAGCCTATGAGCATTCAATAAATAATACTAATCATTAATAACAAAATCATTTTAATTTTTAATACAAAACATTTGTCCTTCAAAACTTAGCTCAAATATATCCTCTGGGAAGGCTGAGCTGGTTAGCCATTCTCTACTTCATATGCCCATACCATCTTGGGCATCTATTACTACTTCACTGAAAGGTGATTTACACATTTATCTTCATCATATACTGATCTTAAAAAAAAAAGAGGCCATTTAAAAAAAATATATCTTTTACCTGCAGCACAAAGAAGACACTCAAAATATATTCACCAAACTGAAAAAGAAACCCCACAAACAATGCTTAACAGAAAATAAATGGAAAAATAATGTTTGCAATAAACATTACTTAATGAAAAATAATATTTTTTCTCCTCAGTTTGGTAGAATCAAAGACAAAGGCTGAAACCTAGTACAAAGTGTAAATGGAATCATAAGAACTAGTAAGAAATAGGATTAACAAGGAGAGTAAAGGCCAAGAAGAATCTTCTTGTTGTTTTGAGGTACTCCCCATAAGGATGTTTTCCTTACACTAACACAACCTCTTGCTGGAAAGATCCAAATAAGAGCAGACTGCCATCTTTACTCAAGTGAAAGTGAGGCTAGAGCTAACCAGGGCTGTCACCAACTTCAACAGTAGAGGGATGGTTGGGCCACTGTGGTGCTTTGCCTACAGTCACAAAGCAAGGAAAAGCCAGGTTCCATCTCCATACAACTTCTTCCTCAACAGTCCCACACCATATTTTTCTTCTGTGGGACCCTCACAAAGGGAACACTCTACTTTTCTATGTAGATGTCCTCTACAAGCTTCTGGATTTTAAAATACACATTTCCTTCAATATATTGTCTTTAAAACAGAAACCAGCTGACTAAAAACCATACAACTAATTTCATGCGTCCAAGAGAATATCAGAGTAAAATAACAAAATTTAGAACTGGCAACTAGTTATAACTAGGTCACATTCGAGAACCAACCCTCAACTTGGTGCTCAAACTGCTTCATTAAAAAGCTGTATTTCCAGTGATGACTATCCAAAAAGATCTTTACAAAGTCCTTTTCCTTCTTCTCTATCTGCCCCACTACAAAACGTGTGAAGCCATCTGTCCCAAACTTAATTCTTCAGCATCACCTTCCATTAAGCTATTCCATTTCCAGCCACAGCAATCATTCTTGAAATACACCAAGTCCTTCCCAATTCTAGGCCTTGTACCTGCTGCTCCTCTAGCTAGAATGACCACCGCCCCCACAATCCTAACTCATTCTTCAGTCAGCTGAAATATCACAGCTACTACACTTCCTCCCACAGAAGTTCCTATGTGTCCTCTCTGTAATGATGCACTGTACAGTAGTCACCTGTTTTCAGGTCTGCCGCACCTATCTGGACACTTTAAAGCTTTGTGTTTGCATTGCTATGCCTAGCAAATGGTAAACACTCAAACAATGTTTACTGAAAGACATGGCTAATAAGTTATCACACACATTATACAAACTTAAGCAATAGTGCTGAAGTTTGGGGAAACACATTCTAATCTAAAGATTTAATTATCTTGATTTGGAAATCATACGACAAAATTGGGGACAGAGAAATGAATGCCAACTATCTCCTGTCACACAGGAGGTACAGGGTAGTTGGGAATAAAAAATCTTCAAAGAAAATACTGAAGTCTAAGCTTCAATACTTTTTCTTCAAATTAAAAAAACTGCCTTTCCATGCATCCTTCCATCTAATCTGTTAAGAAAAGACAATGTGATAATTTTTTAGTAAGGGAATACATACTAAAGACAAATTAAAAATAGTAAAAACAGCTAGTAGAGAAAAGGTTTATCTTTATACTAAAGGATTCTTTATAAGGGTCTTCTAAATTTTGAATTTCTTTAGTACTTTTTTGAATTATTTGATGCATGCTCATAAAACTGGGTTACCATATAAAATGATGGCACAGTTATTCTATTAAATTATTTTCCCTTTGAATTTTTTTTTTTTTTTTTTGAGACAGAGTCTCACTCTGTTGCCCGGGCTAGAGTGCTGTGGCGTCAGCCTAGCTCACAGCAACCTCAAACTCCTGGGCTCAAACAATGCTTCTGCCTCAGCCTCCCGAGTAGCTGGGACTACAGGCATGTGCCACCATGCCCAGCTAATTTTTCTATAAATATATTTTTAGCTGTCCATATAATTTCTTTCTAGTTTTAGTAGAGATTAACAGGCGTGAGCCACCACGGCCGGCCTTCCCTTTAATTTTAAAGATTAATGTGGGCCGGGCGCGGTGGCTCACACCTGTAATCCTACCACTCTGGGAGGCCGAGGCGGGTGGATCACTCAAGGTCAGGAGTTTGAGAGCAGCCTGAGCAAGAGCGAGACCCCGTCTCTACTAAAAAAAATAGAAAGAAATTATCTGGCCAACTAAAAATATATAGAAAAAATTAGCCAGGCACGGTGGCGCATGCCTGTAGTCCCAGCTACTTGGGAGGCTGAGGCAGTAGGATCGCTTAAGCCCAGGAGTTTGAGGTTGCTGTGAGCTAGGCTGACGCCACAGCACTCTAGCCCGGGCAACAGAGCGAGACTCTGTCTCAAAAAAAAGATTAATGTGTACTGCAGAAATAAGACAAATGCTAACGACACTACGAAAAGATCAATATCATTTACATTTTGGCATAAGGAATCTCCTTTTATTCTATTCTCTATGTAAATTTACTTTAAAAAAATCAACCAGCATATAGAAGCACAATACAATAGCCACATGGTGAATTCTTTATGTCACCAAGTATTCTTTTAAAGCAATCTCAACAGCTCATTTGCCACTCTTAACAAGTATTCTCATATTTTAATCACTCATTTTCTATATTGTTGAGTATTTGTTTCCTTTCCTATGCTTACCATCCTCACTTTTCCATCTCAGGGTCCTCATCCCAGGGTGGTTCTGGCACTTTACCCAAGGGGGCATTTGGGAATGTGAGGGGACATTTTTGGTTGTCAACGACCAGGGAGGATGTGCTACTAGAATCTGACTTAATGTCCAGGAACCAAGACAATAAACATCCTGTAATATATAGGCATGCCACAAAATACCTACCACTAGCTTGTCCAGAATCTTTTGTTCAGGAAAGCAACATAAGGCTGCTCTCTGCGCAGGGAGGGGCCATGGACAGGACTGGGGTACCTGACCCATCCACACACAGTAGACCCAATGAGATGAAACAGAACAAAGGGCCCAAGACAGAGTGTTATAAAAGACAAACAAAGCATACTGGGTCCCTCTGGGATTTGAATTTACAAATGTGGACAGGTTTGGCCAGTCAGTAAAAGGGATAAAAATGAAGTCAAATGAGGACTTCTGGCACAACAGCATAAGAAGTTCTGCTGGCCTGCTCCCCAGTGAAACTGGTGAAATTATTTAACAACCATTTAAAGCCTCTGGAAATGGTCCAAAGGGCAAAGAGCAAATGAAGAAACATCTACACAAATTCAACAAAAGGCTAGAGTCTCTGATATCTGAACCAAGATCACTCCCCCCCTTCTAACTTCACAGCTCAGGGAGGCAGAGACTCTACGCCCCACTACTACAGCCAAGAACACAGAGCCCCTAGCCCCATCTGGCCTCCAGTCAGAGGGCTTTCTTCCCAGGAAGGGCAGGACACACCAGCGTTTCCCATGTGCCCTCAGATGCCTATTGCTGAGGCTAAGTTCTGTGTGGGTGCAGTTGAGAGGTGGGAGCTCCCACATGTCGCCCAGCCCTTACTCACGGAAAGGTTCTACCGTGGGCACAGCACGCTGAGCATACTGGGGCCCTGATCACCCTTGTCCCAGCGCGTGAGACTATGCCAGGAGAGGCAAGCTGAGAGGACCTCAGGTTGCCACCTCGTTCCTACCTCACCCAGAGCTCAGCTTCTAGAGCTGGGCTATCATCCATAGATAAGCCTGCCACTGCTCTCATCCTCAGCTCCAGACCCTGGCTCAGAGATTTTGCCTGGAGAAAATGCAGGCTATAAACCAAATAGCTCCTAATCTCTCCCCAAAGAAACTTACTTCATTTGCAATCAAATTTGGGGAGGTTTTGGTGAAAGGTACTTGGAGGAGCCATCCTGGGGTCAGAGCAAAGATCAAACACTGATCTCAGAAACTATTCCTTCAAAGGAACCAGAATTTAATTAGATTAGTTTGGGGGGGACAATTTGTGCCCCACAGCATTGTTGAAAACAATGGCACGATCAAGGCGCAAAAAAGTGGAGTTTAACAGCTGCGTGTGGTCAGAGAATGAAGAAAAAAAGAGCCCTACCAATATCACTGCCAGCCCAGGTGACTGTGAGCATCCCCAAACTGTACTTCCTTGAGGAACAACATCAGAGATTTTACACTGTGGGTGAGTAAACAGACTTCATGAAAATAGTGGAGCTAGTCACTAAGCAAATAAGTAAGCAAATAACAAAAACACTCCCCTAAGGGACCAGTATCCAGAGTTGCTACAATATTCTCTAAAATTTCCAGTTTCCAACAAAAAAATTAAGAAGCATGCAAAAAAACCAGGCAAGTATAACTGATACATTGGGGGGAAAAGCAGGCAACAGAAATGGCCTGTGAGAGGAACCAATTAGATTTATCAGAAAAAGACTTCAAGTGGCTATTGTAAACATGTTCATAGAGCTAAAAGAACACAGGAGCCAGAAGTAAAGACAGCATGATGACAATGCTGCATCAAATAGAGAATATCAATAGAAATGGAAATTACAACTCATCACTTACAAGGGAACTCCAATAAGATTAACAGCTAATTTGTCAACAGAAACAATGGAGGCCAGAAGGCAGTGAGATAACATACTCAAAGTGCCCAATATGCACCTAACAACAGATCACCAAATTACACGAAGCAAAAACTGACAGAAATGAACGGAGTAATAGATAGATAATCCAATCGTAACAGTTAAGAGATTTCAATATCCATTTTCAAGAACGGAGAAAACAGGCCAGGCGCGGTGGCTCATGCCTGTAATCCTACCACTCTGGGAGGCCGAGGCGGGTGGATTGCTCGAAGTCAGGAGTTCGAGACCAGCCTGAGCAAGAGTGAGACCCCGTCTCTACTAAAAACAGAAAGAAATTATCTGGCCAGCTAAAAATATATATAGAAAAAATTAGCCAGGCATGGTGGCACACGCCTGTAGTCCCAGCTAATCGGGGAGGCTGAGGCAGTAGGATCGCTTAAGCCCAGGAGTTTGAGGTTGCTGTAAGCTAGGCTGACGCCACGGCACTCACTCTAGCCCGGGCAACAGAGCGAGACTCTGTCTCAAAAAAAAAGAAAAAAAGAACAGAGAAAACAGTTGGATAGAACTATTAGACATTAGCTCAACAAGGAAACAAGCAAACTTGAACAATATAGACCAATACAGCACCGTTACTGATCCTGATTTTAAGATTTTGATATTCTGTTCCTCATCATCATATCTTTCTGCATTAATTTTGAGTTTTAAAATATTTGTCTTGATCATTGAGTTTTTTCAAAACTTGGAAAAAAAAATAAAGCCAACCACACAAGAAACAGATATTAGGAATAGCCATTAGGCTGGCCCATCAGTGACAGATGGACAGAACACACTCCCTAGACAGAAAGATTTAGAGCCCCCATACAATATGTATAGTATAATAAACTCTTACTTTCTTAAGGTAGTCTGACATGAAACTTACCTATGTACAATTACTTTAAAAAAATAAGTTAAAAGTTATTTTTTAATAACATTGCCTTCTAATAAAGTGATTAATAAATCTGCAAAAATTACTGGTCTTTAAAATTTTATGGGCATTTCCTACACTGACCACTACCTTATAGATTGTGTGTGTATATTCCTTAGAGATCTAAAGATATGTGCGCAGAGTAAATACCGTAGGTGAAATGAATTAAAAAAAAAAATACTAGCCTAAATTCTAAAATGCAAATCATTATTTGGAAAATTATGTTGGGAGTACCATCCTGTGGTAGGCAGAACAATGGCCTCCAAAGATGTCCACGTCCTAACCTCTGGAACCTGCAAATGTTACTTTACGTGCAAAAGGGACTGAGCAAATGTAATTAAGGCAAGAATCTTGATAGGGAGATTATCCTGGATTATCCAGTAGGCTCAATGTAATTGTAAGGGTCTTTATAGGAGGAACACTGGAGAGTCACAGTAAGAGACACAGATGTGATGACAGAAAGAAGAGATCAGAGTTTTAAAGATGCAGAAAGGGGCCTCAGCCAAGAAATGCAGGTGGCCTCTAGAAGCTGGAGAAGACAAGGCAAGGAACACAGCCCTGGCTGACACCTTGATTTTAGCCCAGTAAGACTCATTTGAAACCTGACCTCCAGAAATGTAAGATAATAAATGTGTCGGTTTGAGCCACTAAGTTTGTCAAGTTGTTACAGCTACTAGAAACTAATATATATCTTTTGGGCTTTGGTCCTGTAATGTGCACTGTTCCACTTAATAGAACTGTACTCTTTTAACATGCCATTAACTTCTAAAAAATACTTTTAATGCGAAAACAATCCAAAATTTCTTCTTAGAAGTCATTTTAAATAGGCCAAAGAACATTAATACAGAACCCGACACTTAAGGCTATAATTGCCACTCTCAAACTACTAGTGGTTTAGCAAATTCGGATAACCTTCCTGGAGGGGAATATCTATTAAAAGCCTTAAAATGACCTGGTCTCTTTAATCAGGTTAATTCCCCTGGTAGATTTCTAATGAAACAATAACAAATAATCACAAATGTTTATGTACAAAAATGTTCAGGGCAGCTTTGTTTACAACAGCTAAACAGTCTAAATGATTAGGGAATCACTGAATAAGGAATGCTGCATCCATATTGTGAAATTTTTAAAAATTATGCTTAGCAAAAATCTTTAATGAAATGGGGAAATACTTAAAGTATAATCTTAAGTGAAGAGATAAAAATAATATTAAATATATAGATACAAAGTACATATAATAAAATCTCAATACATACACACATTATACACATGTAAGAGAATGAAAATGCAGGAGAAATAATGTCAAAAAGTTAAGTCATTTCTATGATAGCAGTATGCTGGCTTTAATTTTTATAAAGAGATGGGGTCTCGCTATATTGCCCAGTCTTGCCTTGAACTCCTGGGCTAATGCAATCCTCCCACCTCAGCCTCCCATAATCTTTTTCTTTAAACTTTAGATATAGATGCTGTTTAATTTTTGATGGGGTTACATCCTAATAAACCATTGGTTAAGTTGAAAATATCTTAAGTCAAAAATGCATTTAATACATCCGAACTACCAAATATTACAGCTTAGCCTACCCTACTCTGAATATACTCATCAGTCACTACAGCTGGGCAAAATCACTTAACACAAAGCCTATTTTATAATAGAGCGTTGAACACCTCATGTAATTTATTGAATACTGTACTGAAAATGAAAAACAGAGTGGCTATATGGGTACTGAAAGTATGCATATAGCTTCTGCACCATCCTAAAGTCAAAAATGATAAGTTGATCCTAAGTCAAGGACTGCTATTTCCAAACTTTCAACAACTCACACATTTATTTATTCAGAATCCATTATCATTACAAAAAAAGCAGTTGAAGATGCTGAAAGGTGAGCCTACATTATGTTTACAAGTGCAGCAGGAAGCCACACGATGACTACCCTAACAGGTTCTAAACTGACACTGGTCAATCTCCTGATGCTGTTTCCAAAGTAGAAATTTGAAATATCATACACTAAATGTTCTGTAACAATGTTTATGTTATCAAGTAATTTCTACCTATCAATTAGTATATCAGAATGTATTCTAAATGTTAAAGACCATATAAAAACTTGAGTGACATAAAAATCTGTAAAAGGTGAGCCTGTTTCATACCCTCATTTACCTTTCTGACCACCCCTACCCATTACTGATGCCACTACAACCACACTGGCTCCTTGAAGACATCAAGCACACTCCCATCTTGGGTCTTTGCCAGGAAAGTTCTTCTCCTACATATACATATCTGTGTGGCTATCCCTACACCTCCTTTCACACCTTGGCTCAAATGTCACTTTCTTAATAAGGCCTACATCAACTTCCCTATTTAACATCAAAACCTGCCGTCCATCCTGGCACCCTTCACTCTGCTCTAATTTTCTTCTTTCCCCACAGCATTTTTTACCTCCTAACAAACTGTATAATTTAAAAAAAAAATGTATACTGTTTAATGTCTTTCTCTTCCCACTGGAAAATAAATCCAAGAGAAGGATTTTGACTTTTAGTCACTGATATGTTCAAAGCACCTAAAAAAGAGCTTAACACATAGCATGCGCTCTATAAATTTGTTAAACATGTTAACATACTAATTACAATTTCTAAGAATTATTCTCACTAAAAACTGGACACTTTTCTGCACGTGTGTAATCAAGCAAAGTATATGGCATATAAAGTTCTTAAAAAAAAACATATGGCATCTTTATCATTCCTATTTGTTTCAGTTTGTGTCTACCAAAGCTTGTGGTTGATTTACCGCAAAACAATTTTATCTTGTTAACATCGTGCAGTAGAGACTGTATAACCGGGAAAGCAAATTAAGTAGTTTTAAAATATTGATGTATTATGTTAAAATGCACATAAGATCCAATACTACTCTGTATTAAACAAAAACAACTTTTAAAATTATATTTGCTTTGTTATTACGTATATTTATATACATGTAACAATGAAAAATTAGAAGGCCAAATCCTGATACAAATTCTGATAGGCAATAACCCCTATAACTTTCTATTTCAACTGGCATTTCTTCAGATTGCAAATGTTTATTGTCCCAATAAGACATTATTTGGGGAATGGGGAAACAGACAATTATCAAAGGCCTGGCTCATTTTCTGAATTGATATGCACAGTTAAAAACTACCTAATATTTAGGTCAGGCGTGAGCCGCTAGCACTTTGGGAGGGCTAGCACTTTGGGAGGCCAAGGTGGGAGGATCGCTTGAGGCCAGAAGTTAAGACCAGCCTGAGAAACAGAAAGAAAGACCCAGTCTCTACAAAAAAAAAAAAAAAAAAAAAACAGAAAAATTAGCCAGGCGTGAGGTGCACTCCTATAGTCCCAAATACTTGAGAGGCTGAGGCAGGAGGATCACTTGAGCCCAGGATGAGACTGCAGTGAGCTGTGATGACCCCACTGCACTCTATCTCAGGCAACAGAGCAAGACCTGTCTCAAAAAATAAAAAAATTCTTTTAAAAAACTGCCTAATATTTGAAATGTGACCCAATCAGACCTAATTTCCCTGTGATTTGTTTAGTAACCAGATTATCCTTATTTATTTATTTTTGAAGAAATTTTCTATTATTTTATACTGACTAACCCCATGACGGGGACTCTACAACTCCTAAATACAACAGATCTCATAGAATGCAAGGGAAAAATCTCCCCAAAGATGTTGTTTAGCCAATACCTCTGAATGGTGTTCTACACTTCCAGTGTCTGATCCGGAGTGCTGTTCATTTACATCATCCTCACCGTCTGACCCTGAATCTCGTTCATCCTGTACTGGGGTAGCGCCACCATCATCTGCTTAAAAATAAAACAAAAACCCACTTATGGTATAAGATGGATGATATCTACAGCTGAAATGAACACAATGAATCAAGGATAGATACTACATAAAAGCAAAAGTTACCACGCACAAAGCATAACTAATGATATTAATACTTTGAACTAAACAATACTCATACAATTAATACCAACAACCATTACATGTACTGGGATATGCGTGGCAGCAAAAGTACATCATACAAGGAATGAAGCTTAAGAAACACAACTAAAAACCAAGTCAACAAATTCTAAATAACAGTGTGCGGAAAGGGGAGGAGAGAATAAAACAAAACAAAACAAAAACAGTGTGCCATTTAACTATTTGAATTAAAAATTGAGTCTTTCTCTCCATAGCACCTACCACCTTCTAACTGATTTACCAAGTTGTTTAATGTGAGTCTTCTCCACTTGAATGAAAGTGCCACAGGAGCAGGGATTCTGGTTCACTGCTGAATCCCTAGAGGTCAGAACACTTCCTGGTATGTGATGTACTTACTTGTTTATGAATGAAGAACGCAAGAGAAATAGTGAAAACTCACTAAATTAATGGATGTTATAATATTACAAAATGGTAACTATGAATTGCTATCTAACTGTAACCAATACTTTATAAATAAAACTGTATTTAGAGGAATTTAGGGCTGTTTGAGGATGCAGAAAAACTTGGTTAGGGGGTTAATAAAAATAAACATTTTTTAAAATGAAATAGTTAACCCCAGGAAAACCAAAAAGTTGTATAAGAATGCAATCACTATCATACTAATGAGCTACTGTACTTAGTTAAGGAGTAAAAAATATTTATACAGTCATAATAAAAACAGTTTTGAAGTTTAACAATTATGCTGCAACAGTGGGAATATGGGGGAAAAGAGGGCACGTAAGAGACTAAAATACTGTCCTAGCATAACGGTACTCACCACAGAATGCCTACAAATGATGCAACAAGAGACAGCATAAATTAGGCATACAAAGGTAAATATCAAAAAACAGCTAACGGAACAGAAAGTCGGGGGGGGGGGGGCCGTAAATCAAGGCACTATTTTTTTGTTACCTCTTTTAGCACTTAACGTACATGTATCAAATATAACTACTTTTTAAAAAACTAATTTAAAAACACAAATGAATTGAAAAAACTATTCTAAAAACATCAGGAAACGTTTTAAGCAAAAGAGCAGAGCATGCTTGGAAGACTGTAGTCATTACTACTTGCTGTCATACATAATGAAACAACCTGAACTCAAAACAGGAAAATGCTTAACACTTAAACAATTTAAGCACGTTGATACAGAATGCCCAAATAGAACTAGCACACAAAGGGGAAGCAAACGTAACGTGTCTTCTCCCACTAGGTTCTGCCTCATTCGTCTTTGTATCATGGGTGCCTAGCAGTGTGCCAGCAAAGTGGAGCCCAGTTGAGTGCTTACTGAATAAAAAGGAAAGAAAGGAGACCAAACGTCGGTGAAGGAAAGATCTCAAGGTGAAGGAAAAGCACAAAACCCACCAATAAGTGCCAGAGGTGCACTCCTTACTCTAAAGAATTTATGCAACTCAAACAACGGTCCTGCATTTTCTTATGCCCTGTGTTGTTACAGGCGAGATTAAACTACTTCTAACTCGCGGAGTTGAAAGTCTAAGGAAGATCCTCGCCCCTAGGATTCTCAGAAAACTCTCAAATCCTGAACAACCCTTCAGTAGACACTTCTCCTCCCTTGCTCTTTGCACACAGTGGGAGCTTAATATATGGAAGTGACTTCTCAATTTTAGCAAAAACCTTGGCCGATTGAGAAGATGGCTTTCCCTTTAGAATCCCCTCCCCAAGGTTGTAACTTTGGGCTCACAGCTTGTCGGCGGGCTCTTCCCTGCAGCCTCTCAGTCCGCTTCAGGCCGGGGCCGGGGACACCGTCTGCAGGGCCTCCCTCCCCTCCCCGCGAAGGTGCAAGGCCCAACTCCGCCGAGTAACTGCTCCGTCCCCCGCCCTGTCCCCCGGACTCCAGCCCCACCTGACTGGTCGCCACTGTAATATTCCGAGTCCATGGCAGGCGGGCTCTCAGCGGGGAGTGTCCGCACCCCGCGCCGCCCCCGTCACCTCCTTCCTGGCGGTGTGACCCCCGATGGCGCGGACCGGCGCTCAGACGTTCCCGCCTGACCGGAGAGTATGGAGGGTGCCGAGAGTTAAGAAAGCAGCAGCGGCAGAAGAGAACGCTTCGACCTAGAAGCCCCGGAAGAAAAGGCCGTACCCAGGAGGCCGGCAGGCGAAAGGGTCGGCGCTCTACTTCCTCGTAGCGCCTCTCGGGCCAAAATGGCGTCGGCCCACGACCCTCAAAGGAACGCAGCGCGCAGGCGCCGTCGCCCGTCAACCGGCCAATGAGAAGACGCAACGGTAATGACGCAAGTCACAACCGGAAAGGAGACTACTGGGAAAATTGAGCGGGAGCTCGGGTTTTAGTTAAATACCTTATTCGGGAGGAGACTGACCTGCCCTCCGTGGAAATGATAATGTTACTTTCTCGGTTCTGTGTCCGCGCCTTGCTTGATGAGCTTTTGAGTTATTCTTCCGAAAAACGAAGACCCGCTAAAATTACATTTTCCTTTCTTCGGCCCAACCACTATGTTCCCATCATGCAGCGAGGCGCTGGATTCCCGCCCTTAGTACGTAGAGGAAGTGGCGCATTGCCCTCTGGGACTTGCAGTTTGAAGCCTAGAAAGAGGGGATGCGTTTCTAACTGGGGTGATCAAAAGTGCCTCTTTTCAAAGCATTTTACTTTCTTGTTAAAAATAACGACTTAATTTCCATCTTAGTCATTTGTTCAACAATAAGAAGTACATGTCTTTGCTTCCAGAAAAGTTCCCCTAATGAAACCTTGAGGAAGGTGGTATTGAACTTTACCTGAGCCCTAGGCTCCAGAAAACAGCGATGATTAGGAAACTCACCTATTTGTGTTCCTGGAAGGGCTCACTGTAAAGAACTGCCCTTCTCCGTATGACTTATATAAAAGTCGTGCAGATGAGCCCTTTGTTCGCCTGTGACAAGCCCGAAGACCTTTTCCTTTTTTCTGCCCCTGTTGATAAGGCCAGATACAGACCCTCCAAATTCTCATTCATGATCTCTAAAGTGATTAGTTGAGATTAGAACTCTTTGCCTCCTGAAACTAGCTAGACACAGAGATAAACATTTTCTGTTCACCTGACTGAAACTTCTGATTACAAACCAATCCTAACTATTAATACCAATCATCTCACCTTCCTCCCTACAAAAGCCTAAGGCAAAACCATGCTGCCAAGACACTATGATTATGTCAGGGGTACTCTCCCTATTGCAATAGCCTGAGTGAAATACATTTCCTTACTTGTTTGTTTTTGTCTTAGACAAGGACAAGAACATTCTTGCCTTTTGATTAGAGGAGGGCCAGTGGAGGTGTAAGCAAAGATCTCCCAGTAGGTGTAGACTTAATAGAAAAATGGAGTCTTTTCTTACTACTACAAATACATGACCTATTTTTAAGCTGGTCAGAATATGCTGGCAGAGCCCAGATCTAGGTTCCTGAAAAAGACATAGAAAGGTAGTTTCTCTCTGGAAATTCCTACTTTTCTTGCAAAAGAGCTCATGGATATTCTTTCCCTGGTATACTGGAAACAGCTTTGAAATCCAAGTTCTGCCTTTTCAGCTATGGGAATGACATCTCAGGCTGTCATAAGAATCAAAAGAGCAAAGAACAGGCCCTGGAACCAAAGGTACAAAATTAAAATATTCTTTTCCTTCCATTTGACAGAAAAGACCCTGGGATATAGGCTTATTAAAAGAATTTGTTCTGTAAAATTTGGATTCAGTCAAAAGGCTGCACTCAAGGATCCAGAAAGGCACATGTGGCTTCAAGGCCACAGGTTCCCCACCCTAAGCTCTTTTCTAAAGAGTGAGAGAGTGAGTGATACTTTATCTATGTAAATAGGGAAGAATGAATAGGGCAAAAGTCCAGAAAGAGGTTTATTAGAAGGGAACCCAGGCCAGGCGAGGTGGCTCACGCCTGTAATCCTAGCACTCCGGGAGGCCGAGGCGGGAGGATTGTTTGAGCTCAGGAGTTCGAGACCAGCCTGAGCAAGAGGGAGACCCCATCTCTACTAAAAATAGAAAGAAATTATATAGACAGCTAAAAATATATATAGAAAAAATTAGCCGGACATGGTGGCACATGCCTGTAGTCCCAGCTACTCGGGAGGCTGAGGCAGGAGGATCGCTTGAGCCCAGGAGTTTGAGGTTGCTGTGAGCTAGGCTGATGCCATGGCACTCACTCTAGCCCGGGCAACAGAGTGAGACTCTGTCTCAGAAAAAAAAAGAAAAAAAAAGAAGGGAACCCAATGCAAATCCTGCCTGTCAAAACCTTTTAGTTTCACCAGAGATATAAGACCAACAGCCATGAAAGTGACTGGGTGATAATGCAATTATGAGAAGATAATTACTGAATTTTAACATAAAAACTAACTGTCCGGATGGTTTGGAGAATGACGAGATAGAAGCAGACTGAACACACAACTATGTGCTTAGTTAGCTCCAGAAGTCTGCAAAGAAGCATCCAATCTAGTTTTTTCACTCAGGAAGCCAACAATTTAGTTACTGAAACAGGACACAGCTTTTACATTAAAGTGTTTGTCAATATAAATGCAACCTCAGGAGAGTTCCCCAGAGCTCCTTTCCACCAGCTGGCTGTCCTTCTGGGACCTTGGTAGAGAAATCCTGGAGCAACACAGATGTGCCTTTCTGAATCTTGCTTTCCTTGCATTTTGAGGACTGCTGTCTCCCCACCCCTCATACCCCACACCCCACACAGTCAGCCCATGGTGGTGGGGAAGTGGCAGCCAGAAGACAGAATGTTTTCCCCGCCAAGGATAGTAAGGACAGGGAAGAGAAGAATGCAGAGGCAAGCTTGCAGCAGTCCAGAACTCTTTTTCCATTAATCGATAACCCAGATACACTGAGTTCCCTAAGTGAATGTAGGATTTATTTGGCCAGCCTGTTGAGACGCTGTGACCTATTGAACATGTCAGGGAGCAAGAAGCCACACAATCAATATAGGGAACAGCCTGGCATTGGCAGAGCTGCAGACTGAAGACTCAGAGCCCTGGGTTCTGGGTCTAGCTCTGGCTTATTGTGCTTAGTGATCTGGGACAAACTTCAGTGAGCCTCAGTTTCCCCAAGTGTCAAATGAGGGGGTTGACTAAGAAGATTTCAAAGCCCCTTACCTTCACTCTTCTGTCAGAAAAGCCAGGTCTCTAAGTCTGACTATGCTTCTTGTGCTTGAGCCACTAGAGGGCCCTACAGGGAAAAAAACAAATGAAATGAGTGCATTCTGAGCCCGCTGCCCTGACTATGTGTGTGTTCTCACATGTCTCAGCCTTACAACTCAGTAGGACACAGGCAGGATTTGTTCTGCCAAGACTGTAATATTGAAAACTAGGACCCAATTGAAAGCTCATTAATAGTAGATAATTACTTAGTAAACATCAGTACAATGACATACCATGCAGCCATGGCAATACTGCCCAAAGTGACCTGCAGATTCAGTGCAATCCCTATCAAAATCCCAATGACATTTTTGGGACAAAAATGAAAAAAAAATCCCAAATTTCATATGCCATTTCAAGGAGCTCCAGAATAGCCAAAACAATGTTGAATAAGAACAAAGTTGGAGGAATCACACCTCCTGACTTCAAAATTTACTACAAAGCTACGGTAACCAAGAAGTACAGTGTTGGCATAAGGATGGACATATAGACAACTGAACAGAATTGAGAGCCATGAAATAAGCCCTTACATGTATGGCCAACTGATTTTTGATAAAGGTGCCAAGACCATTCAATGGGGGAAAGAACAGTCTTGTCAACAAATGGTGCAGGGGAAACTAGATGTCCATATGTAAAAGAAAGAGGTTAGATTCTTATCTTACAACATGTACAAAAATTAATTCAAAATGGATCAAAGAGCTACAATGCAAGAGCAGAAACTATAAAACTCTAAGACAAAAACATAGGAGCAAATCTGCATGACCTTGAATTTTGCAGTGGTTTCTTAAATATGATATCAAAATCATAGGCAACAAAAGAAAAAACAGATAAATTGGACTTCATTAAAATAAAAAACTTCTGTGCATCAAGGATCATTAGCAAGAGAGGGAAAACACCACTTCCAGAGTGGGAGAACACTTATATAAATCATATATCTGATAAGGATTTAATATCTAAAATATATGAAGAATTCCTAAAACTCAAGAGCAAGAATATAAACAACTCAATTCAAAAATGGGCTAACTGTAATCCTAGCACACTGGGAGGCCGAGGTGGGAGGATTGCTTGAGCTCAAGAGTTCGAGACCAGCCTGAGCAAGAGTGAGACCCCATCTCTACAAAAAAAAAAAATAGAAAGAAATTAGCCAAACAACTAAAAATAGAAAAAATTAGCTGGGCATGGTGGCACATGCCTGTAGTCCCAGCTACTCAGGAGGCTGAGGCAGGAGGATCGCTTGAGCCTAGGAGTTTGAGGTTGCTGTGAGCTAGGCTGATGCCACAGCACTCTAGCCCAGGCAAGAAAGTGAGACTCTGTATCAAAAAAAAATGGGCTAAGTATATGAATAGACATTTCTTCAAGAAGAAAAACAAATGGCCAATAAGCACATGAAAAGATGCTCAGCATCATTAGTCATTACAGAAATACAAATCAAAACCACAATAGCGTACCACTTCACACCAACTAGGATAGCTATAATCAAAATGACAGAAATGAACAAATGTTGGTGAGGATATGCAGAAATTGGATCTTCATACATTTGCTGGCTGGGAACATAAAATTGGCACAGGTGCTATAAAAAACAGTTTGGTGGTACCTCAAAAAGTTAAACATAGAATTACCATATGAACGAACAATTCTACCCCTAAGTATAGACCCAAAAGAATTGAAAACAGGGGCTCAAATGGGTTCTTTGTTTTGAAATACACTTTTTATTTTGGAATAACTTTAGATTTACAGAAAATTTGATAAGATAGTGCAGAGAGTTTCCATATGTCCCTCACTCAGTTTCTCCTGATATTAACTTCTTACATTACCATTTATTATCATATTCTATTTGTCAAAACTAAGAAATCAATCTTGGTGCATCCTATTAACAAAACTCTAGACTTTATTTAGTTTTCAGCAGTTTTTCTACCAACGTCCTTCTTCTGTCCCAGGATCCCATCCGGGGTATCATATTGCATTAATCATCATGTCTTCCTCATCTCCCCTGATCTATGACAGTTTCTCAAACTTCCCTTGTTTTTCATGATCTTGACAGTTTGAGGATGAGTTTTGGGGAGGAAGAGAGACCACAGGGATGAAGTGCTCTTCTTGTTACAGCATATAAACATGACTTGTTGCAGGTGGTGTTAAATTTGATCACTTGGTGTGTTAGTCTGTTGGGCTTCCATAGCAAATACCATAGACGGGTTGTCTTAAACAACAGGAATTTATTTTCTCACAATGCTGGAGGCTAGAAGTTGAGGGTCAAGGTGTCAGCAGGATTGGTTACTTCTGAGGTCTTTCCCCTTGGTGTGTAGATGGCCATCTTCTCCCCGTGTCTTCACATGTTCTTCCCTCTGTGTGTGTCTTGTCCTAATCTCCTCTTATTATGAGGACACCAGTCAGATTGGATTAGGGTCCATCCTCATGACCTCATTTTAATCACCTTTTTAAAGGTTCTATCTGCAAATACAGTCACATTCTGAGGTATTGGGATTAGGACTTCAACACATGAGTTTTGAAGAGACACAATTCAGCCCATAACGCTCGGTTAGAGTAGTGTCTTGTAGGTTTTTCTAATGTAAAGTTACTATTTTTCTCTTTCTCTACTCTATTCTTTGGAAGCAAGTCACCAAATCCAGCTGACAAGGAGAGAGATGTGGAATTCCCTGACTAACAACAAACAAGCAAGTAGAGGGTTCCCTGGGGAATTCTTTCCACATGTGCCGTGTCTGTGCGAGCCCCAAAGCACAGGAACCGCGTGTGAGTCCTCTCTGCCCAGAATGGTTTGCTGCAGAACCGGGGCTCAGTAAACACCCACTCAGCCAGTGATTGAATGACAGGGTCAGGGAAGGAGTTCCACATGGGCCTCCTTGAGGTCCTGGGTATCTATCTGGTTCCAACAGTCTATTTGAAGATGGTTTATATTCTTGGGGCTGAGTTTCACAGGAGCTGCAAAGCAGGAAAGATAATTATATTAAAAGCAGATTTAGAAGAAGTGAGAGGGGTGTGGTAATCTCTAGCTTTAGGAACTGCAGAAATAAAATTTGTTTTTCAAAGCCAGTTTAAAGCAGCAGTGAGTTTTTATGGGCAGCGACACTTTTCCAGGGCTCTGAATGGTAAATACATACCCAGCACCGAGAGCAAATCCTGCCCTGCCCAGACCAGTTGGCTTCTAGCTGGTTTGCTGCTCCCTTGGTCTCAGAGACTAGAACAGATGGAATTAGCTCTGCAGCTCCCTGCCCACAAATGGCTGCAGTTTCACTGGACATATAAGCTAACTCTCCTGAAGCATCTATGATTAAGTCAGGGTAATTACTGGAAGCTCATTCATCGTGCAAATTTATGGGTTTGCATCCTGGCTTTGTCACTCACTAGCTGTGTGACTTTGGGCAAATTGCTTAACCTCTCTGTGCTTCAGCTTCCTCATTTATAAGTTGGAGGTAACGGTACTATTTATTTCACAGAGTTATGAGGATTAAATACATTAATACATTTAAATATTGATTACCGGGACATAATATTATATATGTTAGTCATTATCATTACCTTGAGAAGCTTACAATCCATCAGGAAGTCCTACTCTGAAAAAAGTACATGCTGAGAGGTGAATTGATGTGAGTTACAAATGCCATGGAATTAAAAGGGGGTGAGGCTAAAATAAACTACCAGTCAGGGCAGACTTCCTGGGGGTGGGTTGTTTGAGCTGGTATTTGAAGGACAAAGGCAGATTTGGATAGAAGAAGGATCATGTTTTCAAAACTTGTGTGCACATATGGAAATAACGTTCATAGGGTGTCACGCAGGGGGGAGGGGGGATGGGTAAACTCACACCTAACAGGTGTAGTGCACGCTGTCTGGGGGATGGGCACACTTGTAGCTCTGACTCAGGCATTGCAAAGGCAATTTATGTAACCGAAGCATTTGTATCCCTGTGATATTCTGAAATAAAAATAAATAAATAAATAAATATACAAATAAATAAAAAGGAAGGATCATGTTTTAATCATGGTAGGTTAACTATCTACCATGTAGTTATATTGTGGTTATTACAATAGCAACAACAAATTTTAATGACTTGACACAATAAAAGTTTATTTCTTGCTCTTGTCCACAGTCCATGTGGTCAATGATGGGGTAAAGGTGGCACTCTGCTCCCTGCAGTCATTCAGGAACTCAGGTTCTTTTCATATTGTGGCTCCATCACTTCCTAGGGCCTCAGAATTCCCTGCTGGATGCTCTGCATGCCGCCATCAGATGGAAAAGAGAAGGTGCAAGGTGGCCAAGGAGGTTTAAATGGGCCTTGCCTAGAAGTGGAGCACATCATTTATCCTCATTCCCTGGCCCCTTCTGACTGTGCACGAGGCTGGAAGAGTATTCCAGCTGTGGGGCCAGGAGGAAAAGGAAACTGATCTTGGCACACATTGAACATTCTGGGCAGGGGGAGAAATCCATCCCATTGCTTCTTTCCCAGAAATGAAGCTCTTAGCAATGAGCCTAAGCCTCTCACCCTCAACCTCTTCCAAGAGCCAGGCAGAGTGTCCTTATCATCATCATAAGCAGCAGCATCAACATTGTTTATCTAGTTATTGGGTTTTGCTTTTCCTTCCCAGTACCCAAGTCTCCGCAGGGCAGTAAGATTAGTCACCAGGATGCCATTCGCTCTGGTCACGGGACAGAGGCTCCCTGTTTATGACCAGTGGCCTAGATTTAAATGCGAGGGCCCAAGACTGAGATTTATCCACTGGATTGCCCAAAGCTCTCTGGAGAGGAGGAAGTGACCCTTTCATTTTGTGCCTCTGCTTTCCACCTCCTGCTGCCTTGGACAGATCTCTGGGTGGGTTCCTCAGAGGGTTTATGGTGACAAAGCACAATCAGAGATAAGTCATCTCCTCCTGGGCTGAGACTGGGGACACCTAACTGGCCCATCAGGACTTTGGATCGGAGGCCCGACCAGTCTAGGAATGGCTGTGTCACACTTGCGGATCCAGGAGAAGGAAGTACCTGGGCCTACCTGTAGACATGGTCATTTCCTTGGCATGTCGGAACCAAGATCCTGTAGGAAGTACTTGTCCAGCAGCCCCTTCCCTGTACCCCCCCATGAGCCATGTCTTCCTGCCATTCAAGGGTCACCTCTCCCAGGAGGACATCCATTCTCATCCTTACTGGACTCCTCTTTCTCCCAGCCTCAGTTGCACCTGGGCCTATGAACTATACATTGGTTCCCAACAGAGGGTGACTTTGTCCCCCAGGAGGCATTTGACAATGATATCTGAAGACGTTTTGATATGTCACCACTGGGGGTGGGCACATCTACTAGGTAGACGCTAGGAATGCTGCTAAACATCCTACAGTACACAGGACAACTCCTCCCATGCCCCCAACAGAGAATAATCCAGTCCAAAATGTCCATAGTGCCAAGACTGAGACACTTGGAACTACACAGACAGAATGTGCCCTGCAATCCACACTTCTATGCTGTGCATGACTGTGGCTCCAGGGAAGCTTCTCTTCCCAGGTCTGAGCTTCTCAGAGACCAAGGAAACAAAATTGGAAAGGACTTTCAGACCTTGGACTAAGGTGAGCAAGTTGGGGAAACATCTTCTTTGAAAATTTCTAGAAATCAGATGTCTCCTCCATTACTAGGGTTGGGGAAGGAGGGAATCCAGGTGTGTTGGAGGGTTGGGGTGGTGTGACGCAGTGCAGTAAGCACTGGCCCTGCAGTCAGGTAAACCCATTCACATCTTATCTCTGCCACTTTTGGCCATGTGACCTAGGCAAGTTTCTTGACCTCTTTGGCCTTAACTTCCTTACTATGAAATGAGGAGAAGCACCTGCGTTGTGGGGCTTTGATGAGGGTCGGATGTGATAGCACACGCAAAGAGCCCAGCACAGAAAACACACTCACTAAGTGCTCGCTCCTTCTGAGACTGAGAATCTAGCTCAGTCACAGAGACCTAGACTGACAAGCACGCCATTTTATAGGGTTAATGGATAACTTGGCTGCTATAGGCTAAAGGGGAAGATAAGGGCCACCAGGAAGCAAGTGACTTCAGGTTGCTCTGTTGTAGAGCTGAAATGAAATGCTCTCTGCTCTGTTTTAGTGGCTGTGATGGTGCTTTAATGGGCTTGATGACCGGACAGGAATGGAGTGGACCACACCTTGTCTTATGGGTGCATTTTGGCTCACCTCAGAAACATACTTTTATTTTATTTTATTTTGTTTTATTTTATTTGCCCCCACCATGAAATCCAAAGAAATACATTTTTAAAGGTCAGCAGAATATTCACATCTTGGGGAGAATTGTGGGACAGCACTAGGCTAGGAGAGAGCCAAGCTTAGTCACCAGTGTGACTGGGAAGAGCCTGTCCTGCCTGCCCCCCCTTCTTGATTTCCGGGGCCTGGGGTCCCTGAGGTGTGAAAAGGCTGAGGCTCAGGCTGTCCCTCAGGCTGTCCTCTTTGCACCCAGTCAACTTGCATGACAGTCAGACCAGGTCCTCACAATTACATGAACACCTTTGTCTGGGAGGGAGGACTTGGCATGGTACTTGAGAAGGGTTAGCAAGTAAACATTCATGTCTCTTGTTTGACTAAGGTCCCTTCTGGAATCTTCTGTAATGACAAAATGCCAAGAAAGCTGTGAGCACAGATTGGTTCATTGCAGCGTTGTATGTGACAGGGAAGGATTGGACAGCTCCTATGTCCGTCTGGGGAGGGTGGGTATACGAATGAAGGAGCACCTATATGACACATCGTCACCCTGTCTTTAAACACTGGTGGCGAAAGTTTGGTACAGTGTGAAACAGTGCTTGTGATATAATTCTGAACATAAAAAGAGAGAGAGAGACTAGTAGTAGTAGGTACCTAAAATGTGTTTCCATCAAATTTTGCATAAGGCAGGCTCCAGACAGGAACATCTTATAGATTGTCTTGTTCTACACAGATTTTCTGCCCTGTGATTTTCCTGTATGGGGGCAGTAGAAGAGGTGACAGAGGACTCAGTCTGCAGTCCCAGAGCAAGGGGCTTGCCATCTCTGGGAACTGCCGGGAGTGGCAGCACCAACCCTGGAGGAGCTAAATGGTATCTTTCTAAACAAGAGAAACAATGTGCAGGATGAAGCCCCCAAAAGCAAATGCTGGCCCAGAAAGTGGACAGGATTTTAGGAGGCAGGAGCAGAGCAGAACTTGGATTGCAGTGCTGGGAGGAGCAAGCAGGGAGAGGGGGCTAGCCGAAAGGCTCAGAGCACACAGCTTCCTCCAAATGGTCCTTCAAGTTGTCTCCCAGCACGATTACCTGTTTTTGGCATGGGCTATTTGGTGGTAAGGTACAGAAACTCCTTTGATCCATCTCCACAAAAGGAGCACTTAGTAGAAGGAACCTGGGGACGCTGTGGACTCACAGGAAGTGTTACTGCAAGTTTGGTACTTGTTCCCAAAGCCACATCAGAAGAACGAGGACAGGTGGTTTGGGAAGAAGGAAAGAATAATTTATTAATTTGTCAGCAAATGAGAAGGCTGACAGACTCCCATCTTAAAGTACCAACATCCTGCTTCTGAGCAGAAGTATAGAGCTTTTAAAGGTTCTGATTGGCCCGGCACAGTGGCTCATGCCTGTAATCCTAGCACCATGGGAGGCTGAGGTGGGAGGATCGCTTGAGATCAGGAGTTCCAGACCAGCCTGAGCAAGAGCAGACCCCATCTCTGAAAAAAAAAAAAAAAAAAAAAGTTCTGAATCATCTCATAATCCCATCTTTGACTAAGAATCTCATGGTCTCCACCTGGATTCATTCTATCTTTAGCTAAGACAATCTTGTGGCCTCCACCCAGACTCCTCCCTTTTTTGGCTAAGACAATCTTGTTACCTCCACCCGGGCAATTCCCCTGAGCGTATCTCCTATGGTACAGAGAACAAAGGACACTCTCCTGCACCTCCTGACCACTGGCCTAAGGCATGGATGTAGGTTTTAGTTTTCAAAAAAGGAGAGGAGGGGGTTTTGAAGAGCCAGAAAACATTTTTACCCTTTTTCAGGCCATTGTCTCTTTTACATACTCCCCAATGTCAATTTTACCCTTCCATATCTATGAGAGGAGGGATGATGTAGTCATAAAGTTACTTCCTGCTGAATTGTGGAGATGTTTTAGATGGAGGGTAGAGATTATTGGGTGAAAAAGGGCATAAGCAGTAACTATAACTGTGAGGACTGACAAACGGACTGTGGCCTTGAACACAGTGTCCAATACAGGGCTGCATTAGAAAAGAAACATGGGACCTCTGAGTGCAGAGCTATTAGTTGTACCCTGTGGGTGATCCAAGAGACCAGCTTCTGCAAATTCAGAACTCGTATATATACGGAAATACTTGCACCAAATGAGCTTTAGGATAACACACCCAGAAGCAAGACAGATCAACAGAAGAAGTGATAGCCCTGGGGAATCCTCACTGAGGAGTTGTCCCTCTATCCTACAGAAAGAACCAAAAAAGATTAGCAAAAATATCAACATTTTCTTTTTTTTTTTCTCAACCAGATACTTTAGATCCCCTAAGGCAGGCCCCTCCACTGGGGGCTACACCTCTTTACTTTGCTGTGATGGACCCAAGGTTGCACTTCTGACAATTTTAATAAGGTGTGAGTTGTTAGAGGCACTTCATAGGGTCCCTTCCACTTCTCTGCTTCCAACTGGGGCAGGGACCTGGAAGAGGCAAACTCATGCATAGTGACTAGCACTCGACCCACTCCTTTGATGTGTTGTTTTACTCTATTCTCTTATATTATTGTACTTATCTCGGGGTGCTAAGAAGGGCCTCTCATAAGCTATTTTTTAGGGGATTAACTTAAGCCTGTTTCTAAAGGGCCACCCTTAGCCAGAGGAGGGCAAGCGGCAGCACCCTATCTCACTTTAGATGGGTTTCTTCTATCAATTTCAGGATGTATGCAATTTCTATTCTAGGTGCAGGGCTTTGCTTACTTGTTGGGTTACCTCCGCTACAAAGGAGGGTCCATTATCACTCTAGTGAAATGTCCAGGGCTTTTGTGGAGTGTGCTCCTGGGTCCTGCTGACAATAGGGCGCCTGCTGACATCCGTGCTGTAGGGGGAGGAGCCGCTGAGCCATCTCTGTAGCTGTCTGTCCATGCGTCCATCACCAGCATGCCACTCTCCACCTGCTCAGCCTCTTCCCTGGACTGAACGTTGTACAGGCTTGGTGGGGCCTGAACTTCCAAGTGCAATGGCAGTCTCCTGTAGACTTCACCAGGCCCTGGGATTCACCCAGCAGGAGCGTGGGGCAGGGGAACCAGGTGAGGTCCTGCTGCTTCTGAAACAAACTCTGGTGCTCCTGCTGCTCACCCAGGTTGGCCTCCTGGGCCAGCTGTGATGAGTTTCTCAGTCAGTACTTATTTACAGCTGTCTCACTGCCCCCTGGCCCCTCCCTCCCCACCACCACCCCTACCTGACTCACAGGCCACCGGGAGTGGCTGATGTCAGGGATCGGGGTGGCAGCCAGGGGAAGGGGCACCCCCGGCACACCCTGCTTGTGTGTCAATCAAATCCCCACTGTCAATTTTGCCCAGGGCTCCTGTGAATATTTGGAAGCAGGGGGCTCTGGGACCCCTCCTTCACTGTCTGAGTCCTGAACTTTAAAAAAACTATTTGTTTTCCTGGAGACTTCCTGCCACCTGAGTCCTTTACAATTTTGGTCAATATTCCTTTTCAAGGTCCTTTTCTTTACAAAAAGTCAGTCTGGGGCAGCTTTTTTGCCCATTCCTTTTGACTGTCTCAAGGGACCCTTCAGCTCTATCTGATACTGTTGCAAATTGCCCACCCTGGCTATAGGTTCCCTCTGAACCAAATTGAGTCTGTTGCCAAGAGAGACCATTCTGAACCCCGAGTCATAATTCACGGGGCGTGGGACTGAAGAACCAGTTCAGGCAGCACCCTTCCTGGCCCCTCCCATGGTGTCAAGATGGTGGCTGTGGCAGTCGGCGGGCCGGGCATGGTGAGCAGGTCCCCCCCACACCCCCCCGGGTCTGCCCCCAGGCTGTGGCCCCACCTGGTGCCTCGCCCTGGCTGGCTGTGGGGGTTCCAGTGGGGGCCGGAAGATGTCATTTATCAAAAATCTTACAAACACAGATCATTTTGTACATCACAAACAATGAGTTTATCTCAAGCAAAGAGCTTGAGACTCAACATTTTAACTCTAGAGTGGCAGGTTGACCATTTGAGCTCCGAATTTTAAAAGAACCAACAGCTCAGAATAAACCACGGGCCATCAACCACCACTTTTCCTCACTCGCCAGACCTGCGGTGTCTAGATAATCATTAGTCATAGGTATGAAAACTCGTCAGACAAAACCTCACAAACAATAAAACACAATGTAGGTAATTCCCAGCACAACGAATCTAAAGGCAAGGCCTGTCAATCAGATGGGAATTTTCAGTTAACGCTGCTTCTCCTCACACTCCAGCATGTACGTCGGGTTACAATAACACCATTCTCTCTACTCACGGGTTCGTAGCGATAAGTTGACCGTTCAGCTACAGTTTTTTCCAAGGGACTTTGAGATGGAGCCTCCTTATGTTGCAACAAAACTCACAGATCACAAACAGACAATACAGGGGATTCTCGACACAGAGTGCCGGGGCCTATCAAGGAAATGGGAATCCAAAAGAGATAAACGCCACCCCAGCTGGAAGGTTCAAACCCTCCCCAGCTGGTGGCCTGGTCCTCCTGTTCCCTAGGAACTGCACTGAGTTCTGAGTTCAGACCAGTTGCCCTAGTTCCACTCAGCCTCATGACTCCCACCCCCGAAAGGCACCTCAGCGCAAATGCCCCGACAGGGCTCCAGACGAATGCGAATGCGCTACCCAGATGGGAGGGATCAGGGCTTGGCATGCCTCCTGGGGAACTTACTCAACAACAACTGAGGCTGTCCAGACACTTCCCAGATCTGTTTCCTTCTCAACTCAGTTCAGGTTGCGGGAGCTGCGTCTACTTTGGGGACACAGAGACAGGAGTTCCCTGGAGCTAAAGCAGGCTCTGGCAGCTGCTGGGGAGGTCCCTTTCTCACTCACCTCAAAAACAAGTTGCTCTACCCGCAAAGACATGTGGCTCTTACCCAGGGCTGCTCCCTGCCTCTTCCAGCAATTGCGGGTGCCAGAAGCACAGGGTGCTCGCAGGTCTCAGCAAGGGGCTCTGCCTCTCTCTGGGACCACTGGATCTCCTCCTCTGTGGCTTGTCCACTTGACCCTCTTCTCGCTCACCACCACTTGGTCTGTGTCCCCAGAAAGGCCTGTGGCCGGGGTTGCCGTCCTGCCTTGACCTTGCTCTAAAAGATGGCAGTGCATTCCCTGATTGGCTCCTGCTGGGCCGACTGTAAGGACCCTGAGTCCCCTTCACCCAAGGAAAGGGCGCGACTGAGCAGGCAGCTCCCTGCCCCCACTACCCACCTGCCTTCAAGCTGGTCATAAATGGCTCCCCCCACCCTCATACTCACTCCCAGGGACTGCCTGGCCCTGCATCTGCCCCTGCCACAGGGCCCACTGCAGATGTGCTTCCCTTCGAAAGGGCCTGTATGTGCCTCAGAGCCCAAATGCCCCTTCATCCAAGTCCCAACCCAAGCCAGCCCTGTCTGCTCCCAGGGACCTTCCTGGGAATCTAGTTGCCCAGTGACCTTTGTCTCTGTTATCAGGTCCCCTGACTGCCCAGGCATGTCCTGGGTGTGTGCCCCTTTCCCACTCAGCACAGAGCACTGCCTTGACCAGATAGCCAAGCGATTCTCCCGCAGATTTCAGCTGGGTGTCTCTTATGCAATTCACTCTTTTGACACTGTCTCTGTGGACAGAGCGGCAGATCCCACAGGGTAAGGGGCTCAGTCCCACAAGACAGCTCCAACTCAGATGCCAGTTCCAAGTAGTAGGTTGTCACCTATGCTTCTGGCCGACTGGCTATAAAGAGGGGTTCCCATGACCCCTGCTTGAGTTCAATTAATTTGCTTAATAGCTCATAGAAGTTAGTGAAAAACTTAAGCTTACCAGGTGATTATAAAGGGTGTTACAGAGGATACAGAAGAGATGCACAGTGAGGTATGGGGGAGGGGCGTGGAGCTTGCCTGCCTTCCCGGGGCGCCACCTCCAGGAGCCTCCACACGGTCAGCTGTCTAGAACCCATCGTCTTGTTCAAGACTTTTACCCTCCCAGAGATTGGTAGGTGGGGCTGAAAGCTCCAACCCTCCACTCAGTAGGCCTTTCTGGGGACTGGCCCCATCCTAAGACTAGCTAGGGGCCCCAGGCTGTAAAGGGGCCCAACATGAATAACAAAAGATGTGCCTATCACTCAGGAAATTGTAAGGTTTTAGGAGCGCTCTGACAGGAACCAGAGACAAAGACCAAATATGCTGTATTTCATATTGTACCACACAGCCCTCACCCCGTCAGAACTCAGGGTGCTTGGGAGCAGAGCCCCCGCTGTATGGGTCCCCAGAGTCCCCATGACACTCAGGAAGATGCCAAGGCCCCTGGATGATCAGCTGATTGTCACCAAGGGACCTGGATGGGGGCCAGGGCAGGTGTGCGGAGTGCAGACACTAGTGGCCCGGCCACGCATCCACTGCTCTGCCGAAGGGCCTGGGTTAAAGAGCAGACCGTGTCATGAGGCTCTGCCGCCCGGCTGCAGGAGGCGTGTGGGAGTGCATGTGCCCGGAGCCTGAGGACAAAGTCCTGTAATAAATTACGTGGGCCCAGAGCACTTGGTCATTTCCTCTTGGGGCCTTTCTGCCTCTTCCTCTGTCCTTTACTCCCCGACACACCTGGAGCCCCGGCTCTGCCTCTTTTCCTGGCTGTCAAGGTGCCCCAGGTGGAGGGGCAGAGAGCCAGCCAGACCCCATCCTGACAAGGTAAGGGAGCGTGGGGGTGCATCTGCCAGCTGGAAGGAGGGGCAGAGGGTCGCTGGGCAGGAGGCAGGTTAGTAGGCACAGACCTGGAAGCCAGCTGGGACAGGCCTTGGGGGCAAGAGCTGGAGATGCCCTTCAGGAGCCTGGAAGCCAGAAACCTCTGCCCAGGACTGGGGCCACTGGGCTGCAGGGCGGACCCCAGGGGCCGAGGAGGAGGACGAGGAGGAGGAGAAGCTGTCCCGGGCCTCTGCTGTAGCAGGGCAGACAGCCTGGCGGAGGGGAGTGCAGATGCCAGGCCTGCCCCCCGCCCAGCAGCCTCCTCACAGCGGGAGGGCCTCAGCGCAGAGGCGTGGGGAGTCAGGGTAGCCTGGGCAGCAATGACCAGGCTCCTGCCAGACGTCAGCTGTGCCATGCGTGGCGTCCCTCTGTGCTCTCACAGCACTGGGGTGGCACTGCCTCCGTTCTGTGGATGCAGACACTGAGGACCACGGGAAGAAGCAGAGCCAAATGCGACTCCAAAGCCAGGGATTACCTGTCTCACCCACCTACCTTGGACAGTAGTGTCTAGTAACCTCCTCCCTGGCCTCAAAGCCTCCTCAGGGTGGGGCTGTTGAGTTGTGGGGGAAAGAGGTGACCGAGGAGAGGGACAGAGACGTGAGCTCTCGTGGGCTGCCTCCTTTGAGCTGTCAGTGTGGTGTGCATTCCACCCCCAGCTCGAAGAGGAGAAAACTTGCGACACAGAGGTCGGGAGGGGCTGGTCAAGGTCAGAGGGCTGGCAGGTGTGGGACCCCAACCTAAATCTCCTAAACTGGGCCACGACTAGCTCTATCCCTCGGACTCCACTTCATTAACTCTGGACTTGAATTTTGTTCTAATCCACGAGACCCCTGAACTCTGTTCAGGATTTCAGTTCGGAGAAAACCAAAACTCTGGAGCACACCCCCCCAGCGAGTCCGCGCTGAGCACCACTCAGGCAACAACAGCTCTTTGGGCAGGAAGCCTTCCCCGCCTCCCTGGACCTGCGCTCTGCAGGGGCCACCTCGGGGAGAACTCGCCACGGCTCTCCCGCACCCTCAGCGATGTGGACAGCAGGCAGAGCAGGGACGCCGTCTCCAGTAACCTCTGTGCACTGACATAACACCATGCTTTACGTGTGTCGAAAGACAAAATTACAACAAATTGAAAGATCATAATTGGCTTTTATCTGCAATTCTAGAAACAGGCAACCTGATTCTAGAATGAGTGTTCCGATGAGCCGGGCAGAGGAGATTGGTTTTAAAGACAGAACAGGGCTGAGAAAAGCAGACACAGAGAACAAAAAGCTGATTGTTTCAAAGTTGCTTTCCTTGTAAAGGTTAAAGCAGAGGGGATTTCCTTATCATGCCAGCTAAAGCTGCCTGTTTGGGGCTTTAGCTATCCTCTCTCTTGATTCTCAGAAGGTCAGATGAAGATCTTAGTCCCGACTTGGCCGTGTGGAACTTCAGCGCAAGTGATCCATTTTGGTCTGGTCTGCTGGGCCTCGGGCGGGAGCTCAGTCCAGCCTACAGCCTCCTCCCAGTTTCACTTAACCAATGTCTGTGAATGGCGCCTGCTTCCCATGCTCAGTCCGCACAACAAGCTGTTCAGGGAAGAGCAGACGTCATAGCACGGTTTTCACAGAAGAGGACATTGAGATTAAGGAGGGTAAATTACTTGACCAAAGTCACTGGACTAGGAGCTCCTTGGGGGCATAAGATCAGTCTCCCTGGGGTTTCTCTGCCCCCTGCACACACCCAGGCCTCAGCAGAGAATGGACACTTGGCACATATACGCTGAATGAAAAATGGAATAGCTAGTGGCAAAAGTCAAGCTGGGAACGAAGTCGAGTTTCCAAACCCAGTGTCATTTTGGACTCTGTTGTCTCCCCCCTCAGTTAATCCAGCAGCACATGCGGTGCTCCCTCAGCGCCAGCTGGGAAGGTGGACTGTGCAAAGGAAAAGTGACCAGTGCACCCCAGGGGGACAGACCTCAGGGCATCCAGTGGGCAGGGGACGCAATCAGACAGGTGGGGGCACGGACAGGACCTGGCAGGCTGTGAAGGAGAGGATGGCTCAAGTGCCATGGTGAGGAACAGGGGATGTTCCAGGCGAAGGGAATGGTGTCCGCAAAGATGCAGATGGAAGGAAGCACCAGTCCAGCTGCGGCAGTGCTGGAGCCCACAGGACTCAAGTGCTGGTGTAGGGAGTGGTAGGAGATCTTCTAGAACGTTCCATGAAGACAGAAATGGTCTCTTCTGGACTGTCCAAAACAGTAGACACTAAGCACATGTGGCTATTGAGCACTTGAAGTGTGGTTAATGCAACTCAGGGTCTGAGTTTTAAGTTCAACTTAAATTTAAATAGCTCATGTGGCTAGTGGCTACCATATTTGACAGTGCAGAAGTAGAGGGTCTTGCCTATCAGACTAAAGAGAGAGGTGAAGTAGAATAAGGAAGGACTTTGGAGCCAAACAGTGGTGGATTCAAATTCTGACTGGGCCACCTACTAAGTGTGGGACCTTAAACCTCAGTTTCCTCATCTGTCAAATGGAGTTGCATCACTTACCTTGCAGAGTTGTTGTACAGATTAAATTAATGAGCTACTGCTGGAAACTTTTAGCACAGTGCCTGTCTGAGCCCCTGCTCTGTTCTGGGTGCTAGGGACAGAGTGCAGAGTGTATGCAAAGAGACCACAGCACAGTGGAACAGACCCTCGTGCACAAGTGTACGTATCTGTCAGTTCTCCTTCACCCATCACCTGCCTTATTCAAAGACTAAACGAAACAGAGTGATTTGAATTAACTTGCAGATATATCTGTAATAAAACAGAATCAAAAATAAAATAAATGAGAAACTGGGATGAAGGGGAAATCAAAGTAGGAAAACACAACACAGCTGGGAAGAGATTAGTAACAAAATGTGCGTCAGAAAGGCCAGTATATTTGCTAGCCACAGACGCTAAATTTGTTCTGAGCTTCCAGCTAGTCGTGCAAAAGTAAATTATGCAGTGAAAGATTAATAATGTTCTCAAGTTAAGAACAAGCCAGTTTCTGAGAAGACCAGCTTTCCTGATGCAATGTCATGGAGGGGACACCAAGGGAGGAAACGATATTGACAAAAACAGTCAGTTCAGGGTTGTTTGTAGAAAATGAAGGAGGGTCTGTTGAAGGATATCTCTACAGTGAAGGAAGATTTCTCGCGGTTCTCTGTAGAATCTGAGGGGCTTTTAAAAGGCCGCGTCTGTTGCGAGGGAGGCTTCTCACAGGCTCTCGCTTCAGTGAAGCCGGCCGTCTCAAGCGCTATCTCTAAATGCAACAGGCTTCCTCAAGGACTGTCCTGTGCATGAACGAGGGCTTACTAAGGGCTGTCTCTACAACAAAGGACGGTTTTCCAAGGTCTGCCTCTTCCGCAGTGAAGGGGCTTCTCCACAGCAATCTCTCAGTGAAGGAGGGTTTCTCATAGGCCGTCTTCGCAGATTAGGGCGTTTTCTCGAGGACTACCTCTGCAGTGAAGGGGCTTCTCCAGGGCTCGCTCCATAGTGAAGGAAGTTTCCCTGGGGCCATCTTGCCAGGAAAGGGCCCTCTCGAGGGCTGTCTCCTCCAAGCTCTCTCCAGGCAGGCTGACAGCATCACATGAAAGCGTGGTCCAGGAAAAGCTGTTCCCTGGATAGGTGTAAACCAACGTTTTAATGCAGGGCAGTCAATGTTATTCCCAAGGGCTGGACAGGGTCTGCTGGTAGCATAGAGGGACATCATTTTAGCTCTGACCAGGGGGGAGCAGCATCAGGGAGGCTGCAAGGGAGCAGTTGAGCTAGGTCTGAAAGAGAGGGCTGGAGATGAAGCTGAATCAGCCGACACGTCACCCAGACCTCCAGGAGAGCCAAGTGCTGGCACCAGACAGACTGAGCGTCAGATGTGTGTGTGTGTGTGTGGCGGGGAAGGGATAACACTCAACTCTGCTCGTCCTGTGATGCTGCAGAGGATGGGCAGGATCCCTGCCAAATTCCCAGTCCTCGTGTTTCCCCTCTGGAAGCCCAGCTGGGAGGGGAGATTCTCCTAGCAGAGCTTCCTCACCGGGCTGCCCTGCTGTGGCTGACTTCCTCATAAGGGTCCGGGCCAGGCTCTAAGGGAGCTGGGTCTCTCTAGCCACACTGTTGCATACTGCGGGGCTGTGGAGAGAGGCTGAGCGTCCCCACCTGGAGCAGGCAATGGAAGAGGCTCTGAATCTGGACTCACGGGCCCTTTTCCCCAGCATGTGCTCCCAACCCTGGCACCATGGGGCCTTCCTGTTGTGCCTTTCCCATGCCTGGCTTCCCACTGAGCTTGGGGCTCACCTTTGCAGAAGGTCATCACTGTTTGGGAGGAGGTGGAAGCTCAGGCACCCTAGACAATCCCTGCTGACAGTAAAATAAATAAGAAAAGCAAACTACAGATATGGAAAACCCAAACATGACAGAAAAGACCCAAATGGAAAGTGAAAGACTCCTCCTTCCTTCCACTTCCCATCCCAATAAACCACAGTAAACAGTTTAATATAATCACCTCCAAAAAATATGTATCTCCATCTCTTGCTCTGTATATGTATGTATTTATATGTATTTTTTAAGCAAAACTGACACTATTCTATAAAACATACCTTGTTTTTATCACAGACTCATATATCAACACATATATTAGATTGAACCATTTGAAACTGCCAGTATTTGACCATTTTGTTCTAGAAAAAGGACACTTTCATATAGGTCAACCTAATAGCTCTTTTTAAACAGTTGTGTGGTATTCCATCTGAACATTGAACCTGAATCTAGCAGACCTCTGGATTCCACCTGGTGGACAATTGGTGCTCTGTTGTTCCGTTGTTTCAGTTTTTTGCTAGTATGATCAGTGCTTTGTACATCTACCTTGGTGAGCTTGTACAAGTGTATTTGCAGGGTATGTTGCTAACACTGGGATTTGTGGGGACAAAGGGTATTAAATTTTTTGTAGATTTGCCAACTTGTCCTCTGCAAATGGTGGCGCTGGTTTAGCACTAGCCACAGTGCAGGGACAGGCAAGGCCAGCTCTGAGGCTGCTCACAGCAGCCAGCCTCCAGGCTTAGCCAGGGCTGAGCCAGTGACAGCCTTCTGGGTGGGCCTACCATGCTGCCCGGCAGTGGTGGCCCTTCTCACCTATGCCTGCCTGTGCTCCACTTGGCTGATGGATTCAGTGCCAGGGACCCTTGGCTCTGGGGAGCAGGGAATGGTCAGCCGACTGAGGGCATAGGATAACTTCCGAAGCTTACTCATCCCTCATCCAGCCCCAGACATCCTTCCTGCCCAAAGAATACTTTCACTCGTTTGACAGACAAAGCTTTGGCGGCCCTCCAGTGTAGGTGCTCTTCTGGGCTGGCATTCTGTAGGCCAGAGTCTCAATGTTGGTTTTGCTTCTTGGACCCCTGGCTCCTGACCTGTGAAGTGGAATGTCTCCATGGACAGCACAGGGTTCTTGTGTGGCTTAGAGGAGAGAATCTGGGCAAAGTATCCCACATACCACCTGGCACACAGCTGCCTGCCCGTTCCAGGCCCCATGTGGTCCAGCAACACTGTGATCTACTCTCCAGCTCCACCTCTCCACTTGCCTTTCAGCATATTCTTACCCACTGGCCCCACACTCCAGTTCAGTGACACTCTAGAATGCATGTTAGTGGTGTGGCTTCAGGCCCCCAGCAGCTTTGAGAAGGCTTTGAGAAATAGCAGCCTACCCTTCTTCCCTGAGGTGATGATCACCCCAGTTCTGCTTCCTGAGGTTAAGTAGGACACTGAGCCCCATGGCTCAGCCACACTGACATGCATCAGGGTTTGACAACGGGACCTGGGCTAAGAAGAAGCCATCTCACTCCCAAGGGGCAGACACTTTGAAATGCAACAGTGCTTCCCTTCAGGGGCAATGCCTAACATGCCTCCCCGGGCAGGTCCATCCATCCACCCATCCATCCACCCACCAATCCATCATGCATCTATCCATTCGCCCATTCATCCACCAATTCATCTATATATCCATCCATGCATCTATCCACCAATCTTCATCCATTCACCTATGCACCTGCCAACCCATCCATCCATTCACCCATCTACCCATCCATCTATCCATCCATTCATCCATTCATTCAGCAAGCATGTACTGAGCCCCTACTCGTATGAGTAAGGCACAGTCCAGCCCTCAAGTTTCTCACAGGTCTGGGAGAGACACACACAGTGACACATACCTCAGGGGTAAATGCTAGAAAATTGCAGCTTCTTCATGTAAGAATGTCTGTGCCTGTGTGTGTACACACATGGATGTGTGCTTACATATGTGCACATGTGTGTATTCCAAACTTAGATCAAATACAGAGAACTGAGGTAAAAGAAGACACGGGAGACTTCAGGAACTGCATAAAGTTCAGTGCACCCTGGGGGAAAGCAGTGAGAGATGAGGTAGTCTAAAAGGTGGGCAGAGTGTGGTGCTGAAGATCCCTGGATGCCATGAAGATATGGCCTGCTTGCAGCTGCAGGGGGCAACATGGTCAATTTTTGCATCTTTTAAAGATCACTTGGTTGGTGGAATGGAGGATTTGGAAAGACCAGAAGAAGCAAACCCACCTGGGACGTTTCCATTCTCCCAAGTGAAGGATGAGGAGGACTAGGGCCTGGCAGGAGGGGAGAGAGTCTCAAGTATTTCCTTTCTTTTAATGTCTTTATCTCATTTTGGTATTAGGGTAATGCAGGCCTCATAGTATTTCATCTGCTTCTGATTTCTGGACGATATTGTAGAGAAGGTATCATTTCTTCCTTAAATGTTTGGTAGAATTCACTGGCAAAATCATCTGGGCCAGGTACTTCCTTTTTTGAAAGATTGTTAATCATGATTCAATTTCTGTAATAGATAAAGGTCTTTCAGATTATCAGTTTCTCCTTGTGTGAGTTTTGGTAGCTTGTGTCTTTCAAGGAATTGGTCCATTTTGTGTAAATTACCAAATTTGTAGGCATGGAGTTATTCATAATATTCCCTTATTATTTTAATGTCCATGGGATCACAGTGATGTCCCTCTTTCAATTCTGGTTTTAGTAATTTGTGCCTTCTCATTGTTTTTCTTGTTTAGCCTGACTAGAAATTTATTAATTTTATTTTTTTTTTTAGAGAACCAGCTTTTGGTTTTATTGATTTTTGTCTTTTGATTTCCTGTTTTCAATTTTATTGATTTCTGCTCTAATTTTTATTATTTCTTTTCTTTCTCTTCACTTTAGGATTATATTTCTCTTCTTTCTCTAGTTTCCTAAAGTAGAAGCTTTGATTATTGATTTTACATCTTTCTTCTTTTGTAATATATGCATTCAGTGCTATAAACTTCCCTGTAAGCACTGCTTTTGCTGGATTCCACAAATTTTGATAAGTTGTATTTTTATTTTCTTGAAAATACATTTGAACTTTTCTTGTAACTTCTCTGACTCATGTGTTATTTAGAAGTATGTTTCTTAATCTTCAAATATTTGGGGGTTTTCTAGTTATCTTTCTGTTACTGATTGCTAATTTAATTCTATCATGGTCTGACAGCATACTTGGCATGATTTCTATTATTTTAATTTTTTTGAGTGTGTTATGGTGTGTTTTATGGTCCAGAATGAGGTCTATCTTGGTGAATGCTCCTGTGAGATTGAGAAGAATATATATTCTGTTGTTGGATGAAGTAGTCTATAGATTGTAGATGTCAAATATATATGCATATTTATAGTTGACTGATGGTGCATGTCTTACTGATTTTCTGCCTGCTGGATCTATCCATTTCTGATAGAGGGGTGTTAAAGTCTTCCACTATAATAGATTTCTTTTTTTTTTGAGACAGGGTCTCACTCTGCCACCCAGACTAGAGTGCAGTGGTGTGATCAGAGCTCACTGTAACCTCAAACTCCTGGGCTCGGGCAATCCTCCTGCCTCGGCCTCCCAAAGTGCTGGGATCACAGGTGTGCGCCACTCTGCCCAGCCCTCCTTGCAGTTCTATCAGTTTTTACCTCACGCGTTTTGACACTCTGTCGTCAGGCACATACATGTTAAGGATTGTCATGTCTTGTTAGAGAATTTATCCCTTTATCCTTGTGTAATACCCTCTTTTTTTCTAATATAAATATTTTACTCATTTTCATTAAGTGTATGCCATCCCAGAGGATCACATCTTCCTTTTAATATCCACGTGAAACAAGCTTTCAGAGAGCGCGGCAACTCTCTTGGGCAGCATTAATTTAATTTAATTTTATTTTATTTTTTGAGACAGGGTGTCACTTTGTTGCCCTGGCTAGAGTGAGTGCCGTGGCGTCAGCCTAGCTCGCAGCAACCTCAAACTCCTGGGCTTAAGCGATCCTACTGCCTCAGCCTCCCGAGTAGCTGGGACTACAGGCATGCGCCACCATGCCCGGCTAATTTTTGCTATATATATTTTAGTTGGCCACATAATTTCTTTCTATTTTTAGTAGAGACGGGGTCTCACTCTTGCTCAGGCTGATCTCGAACTCCTGACCTCGAGCGATCCACCCGCCTCGGCCTCCCAGAGTGCCAGGATGACAGGCGTGAGCCACCGCGCCCGGCCAAGGGCAGCATTAATTTTAAACGAAAAAAGTATTAAGTTGTCTTTGCAGCTGAGACTGCCTGGAACAACCAGTGTCTCCCATCCAGCTGCCACCCTTTCCTCAAAAATGCAAGCTTGGCATAATTTTAAGAGTAAAGACGGTTTAAAGCGCATCCAATTTCCAAAATAGAGTGGGCAGGGCTTAGAGGAAGTCAGGTCCATCCGTGGACGGTGAGCTCCTGGAAGGGAGGGCTCACCCACCACAAAGCACTCGCCCGCGACACTTCTGCCTTCGCTCTGGAGAGCCGCGTTTGCAGCAGGGAGGGCGACTCCAGGGCACGGCGCCCTCGGAGCGCGGCCGCGTCCCCGCTCCGTCCCCGCGCCGTCCCCCGCGCCGTCCCCGCTCCGTCCCCGCGCCGACCCCCGCTCCATTCCCCGCTCCGTCCCCGCGCCGTCCCCCGCTCCGTCCCCCGCTCCGTTCCCGCGCCGTCCCCCGCTCCGTCTCCCGCTCCGTCCCCGAGCCGTCCCCGCTCCGTCCCCGCGCCGTCCCCGCTCCGTCCCCGCTCCGTCCCCGCGCCGTCCCCGCTCCGTCCTCCGCTCCGTCCCCCGCGCCGTCCCCCGCTCCGTCCCCCGCTCCGTCCCCGCGCCGTCCCCGCTCCGTCCCCTCTCTGTCCCCGCGCCGTCCCCCGCTCCGTCCCCGCGCCGTCCCCGCTCCGTCCCCTCTCCGTCCCCGCGCCGTCCCCCGCTCCGTCCCCCGCGCCGTCCCCGCTCCGTCCCCCCCTCCGTCCCCGCTCCGTCCCCGCGCCGTCCCCCGCGCCGTCCCCCGCGCCGTCCCCGCTTCGTCCCCCGCGCCGTCCCCCGCTCCGTCCCCCGCTCCGTCCCCCGTTCCGTCTCCCACTCCGTCCCCCGCGCGGTCCCCTATCGGTCCCCGCGCCGTCCCCCGCGCCGTCCCCGCTCGGTCCCCGCGCCGTCCCCCGCGCCAGAAGGGGACAAGGCAAGGCGGGACGGTGCAGCGGCGCGTTCCGAGGAAGCGTCCCCCACACTCCTCGCCTCCTCACCCTACACCACCGCGGCGGTTCTCTCCCGCGTCCCCAGACCCGGCGTACGCAGGCTCCCGCCTCGTCGCTTAGCAACCTGCAGAGCTGTCCTGTCCTCCCGGGTAATCAATTCTCCTCGGTACTAGGCTCTTTATTCCTGCTGACGTTCCTTGCCTCGAAGTCAGCCCTGTCTGAAATCAGTGTGACTGCCCCGGCACGCGCGCTCTCTTGCACAAAACACGGGCGTATCCAGCTCTGTTTTGATCGGAATTAGCATGGTACATCTTCCATCCTTGTGTGTTTATACGTAACACGGGGTTCTTGTAGACAGCATGTAATTGGGAGCCTCAAGTTTTTAAAAGACAAGATCTTTGGGTCCTGGTGATCATTTGGTTGTGAAGAATAGGATGACTCAAGTGTTCTCCTCAGCAATTAGTAGTTCCTTCCTTGACATAAAGCGGGGAGGGCGTGGGGACCGAGGGGAGACGCTGTGGTCACACTGGGCTGTGCCCACGGTGCATCTGAGGGAGATGTCCAGAGACTCGGGGCCTTGGTGGGTCTGGAGACCAGGCCAGGGATGAGGGTTGGACTTGCCGGTTTGGGGCTCCCCATGCTCTGGTCCTGGCCTTGGCCCAGGGAGGGGTGGAAGGCACAGGGGTGTGCGGGCTGGAGGAGGATAGGGCGAGGGCCAGCAAGTCGGTGAGAATTCTTTGATTTCAGTGACAGAAGCCAAATGGCTTAGCCCACATACTCAGACTGCAAAAAAGGCAGAGACAGCATTTCTGTCTTTTTTCTCCTCTCCACACCTGCCAATTTTATTCTCTCAAACCAGCTATTTTAAGAAGCTAGGACCCTGGCTCCTGGCACTTCTGGAATCATATCTGATCATTTTGAGACTAGAGAGGAAAACCACCTCCCAGCTCCAACTCAGAACATCCCTGGGAAAGCTGTGCTTGGCTCCAGCTTGGGCTGCACGGGCGCTTGGGGTCCCATGAGTCACAGTCCTCATCTGAAATGCAGTTTGGATTAAGGGAGGAGACGTTCCCCAAAAGGACATGGGAGGCAGGTGTGCCAGGCACACAAAAATCGTCAGCATCTCCCTGGGACACCAAGAGGTCAAGGTGAGTGAGGGAGGTGCCGGGAGGAGACTGAGAGCTGGAGGGAAGGGCAGGGAAGTGCAGTCCTGTGGGGCGAAGGGGCTGGTCGGGAAGCCACGAAAGGCAAGAAAGTGGAGGCAGCGTGACGGGGGCTCCCGCAGCCAGTGTGGCTGTGGCGCAAACACAAGGAGGAGGGTAGTGGCTGCAGGGGTCAGGAAGCTGAGAACATGCATTTGGAGACAGACACCTGAGCTTGTCCTTGTGTAGGGAGAAGAGTGAGAGGGCCAGAAGAGTGAGAGACAAGGAAGGCGTGAGGGGAGGAGAACTGTGTTAGTTATCAGTCGCTGCATAACAAACCACCCCAAACTTTAGCAGCTTAAAATAACAAGCATTTATCATCTCACACAGTTTCTGAGGGTCAGAAACCCAAGAGCGGCTTATCTGGGTGGTTCTGGCCCAGGGACCCTCATAGGGTTTGTAGTGGTGTTCTCGGGCTGCCCTAACAAAATACCACAGCCTGGGGGCTTAAATAACAGAAATTTAAATTCGCACCGTCTGGAGGCTGGGAGTCCAATCTCAAGGTGTAGTGGGGTTGGGTTCTTCCAAGGCCGCTCTCCTCGGCTCACAGGTGTGGGTACGGATGCCCATCCTCTTGTCTCTTCACACGGTCTCTCTCTGTGCATGTCAGCGTCCTAATCTCCTGTTCTTATAAGGACGCCAGTCATATTGGATTAGGGCCCATTCTAATGGCCTTTTAAAGATGTAATTACCTCTTTAAAAACCTCATCTCCCAATATGGTCACATTCTAAGGCACTGGGGGTTAGGACTTCAACAAACGAATGTGGGGAGACCCAGTTCAGCCCGTGACAAAGCTGTAGTCAGAGTGCTGGCTGGAGCTGTGCTCATCTGCAGCCTGGGCTGAGCCTCTCAAGCTCACAGGGCTGTTGACTGGAGCCCTCAGTTGTTATCACGTGGGCCTCTCCTCAGGGCTGCTTGAGTATCCTCACGACATGGCTGCCAGGTTCCCCAGCCCGAGTGATCTTACAGAGAGAGTAAGGAGGATGCCACAAAGTCCCTATGAGCTAGTCTCAAAAGCTACACTCCATCACTTCCACCTGATTCTATCTGATAGAAGCAGATCACTTCTGGTGGCAGAGTGAGTCTCCATGTTGTGCGGGAAGCATGTCAAAGAAGTTGTGGACATATTTTAAACGACCACAGTAACCAATAAAGCAAGAGCCTGACAGAGGAGGCCAAAGACAGCAGGGATGGAAGGATTGGTGTGGGCCATTGGGGGTCCCTTCCTCTGGGGAGTCACCTAAGTGTGCAGAGGTATAGGAGAAGGCAGGGAGTGGCGGGGTTGGAAGCTGAGGGCAATTTCTCTCTTTTTTCAGTGAAACAGGTCAAAGTGTTCCCAAGAGTGAGTGGCAAGAGGGAGCTTTGAAGTAGGGTTTTTGGTGGAAAGGGCTGACCAGGGCGTAAAGAAGGACCCCTGGGCACTTTGGAAGGCCTTGGGGAGGCGCAGGCCATGAGACCACCGCGCCCCTGTCCGCAAGGCGGGGGGAACCATCCCTGGCTATGCTCAGCTCTGCCGTGGGGACTTTGCAAGGTCAGAGCAGGAGTCAGTCAAAGGGAAACGACAGTAGTCGCAGGACAGTGACGGACCAGAGGTGCCTGTGTTTTCTTTTTTGTTGTTTTAATTATTTTTTTAATTGACATGTAATAATTATACATATTTATGGAGTACAGTATGATATCTCAATATGTCTTTTATTTTGTATTCCAAATAGAAGTATTTATATGACCGCTTTCATTCTCCAAAAGAGTTAAGGCAGTTTGCAGGCTAGTTGACAACAGGAGTGAAGCAAGGCTGTGAGTTGCTAGGTTGGACAGAACAGAAGGACTAAGGAAGGGGTCACGATGAAATGAGAGACCAGCTGCTCACTGGGTAAGCTGGCATGAGGGCAGCACGGGGCGGGAAGGGGCAGGGGAGGACGGGGAGATAGAGCAGCTCTGGGCCACCGAAGATGTGGGCCACCCATGATATGTGACAGGCTGCTCCCGGGGTAAGCTGGACCGAGGTGGGGACTCCTATGAGGCAGAGCCTGGTGTCTGGAGAGGGACGGCGTGATGCACCCGAGACACCATGAGGGTGCTCAGGACCAGGCTGGGCCTCAGGTCTCTACTCAGGGCGGAGAATCGAGACATAGCCAGAGGCGGGGCGATGCCCCTCTGCGTCTTCTCCCACCCCCCATCTCCTGGGTTGAGCGAGGTGGGAAGAGGGACAAGCATCTCCTTGAAAGAGCTGCCCGGGGGCCGGGATCTGGCAGAGGTCTTCTCTGCATTTTTATGCAGACCCTTCAACTTTCCCAAAGCAGAGGATGTGGGGCAAGGAGGATGGATTTGGGGGCTGGGAGAAGATTCCCCTTCTTCACTTACCAAATAGGTCTGGCAAAGCCTCTGCATTCTCAGCCTCCATTTTCTCACCTGTAAAACGGGACAGCAGCAGCGTTTGTTCTCAGAGCTGGCTCTGCCACCCTGTAGCCTCACTCACCCGTCAAAGCCACCATCAGAGCAGGATCCTCTCCAAGGGCTTCATTCGCTCTTTCACTGGACAAATAGCGACTGACTGAGTCCCTTCTGGAGGCAGGCCAGTGCTAGATACAGGGACAAGGCAGCGAGTGCAGCAGACCCGGTGCTCGCCTCGTGCTCAGAGCCAGGAAGGGAATGACACCAGCGCTCGTATCAGGATGACAGATGGGCTTTCCCCCTTTAGATCAGGCGAGTGGATCCCTGTCCTCCCTCCTCCGCCTGCTGGCTGCCAACGGGGCCTGCCTGTGAGCTCCCAAAGCACCCAGAGCAGCCAGGTGCTGGGGACAGGTTTGAAAGCAGGCGGATCTGGGTTCGACTCCCAGCTGTGCTAATTAACTGGGTCACTTTCCCTTTGTTGAGCGCCCGTATGAAGACGGGGAGCATCCTTGTCCTGTGCTGCTGTGAGGTTTGGGCCGAGCATCTGATGTGTCTGTGGCTCTGGGGCTGCTTACCCGAGCGTTTTCCAGTACGCACCATGGTGACTGGTTTTCACAGGTGTCTGACCAAATATAATGTGGGCTCTGGGGGACAGTGGACCACTCCACACCCTGTGTCCAGCCCAGAGCTGATGCCACATGGCCCTTCAGGGAAGGTGAGATGAGACGAGGAAGCTGAGAAAGCACCTTCTTGCACGTGGGATGGGACTGTGACTCACTCATCCATTCTGATTCGGAGTCATTCTGGAGCCAGGTCCCATGCCAGGCACCTAGGGACAAGTGGGGCTCCGAGTCAAGGGCGCGTGCGCAGCTGACGTTCCGCTTTCTCTCTACAGACGGGCTGTGTGGAGCTGCTGACCGGGGATGTCCGTGTTCCGGCTGGTAAGAGCTGCACGTGTCTGATCTGGGGGGTATTCCTGGGAGTTACTCAAGGCTGAGCTGCATCACTCCCAAGGAAAGAAGAAGAAAGGCACTGAGACCCTAGGAGGAAAATACCAGAGCCGAGGAAGTTTGAGGAACAAGGCAGATTCTCCTACGTAAAGAAAAAACTGGCCAAGCCCTGGGCCTCCGCAGGGTGGCCATACCCACGTGCATAGTTATCCCTGGCTTATGTTCAGGGCTTAAAATGTCTTGATAAAGGGATTTCTTGCTTGTCGTCTCATTGCGTCAGTGGCAGGGAGCTCCCCGAGAGAAAACAGGTAACTCCGGCACGTGTGGGACAGAGTGGGATCAAACCCCAGCTGAATCACCACCTTGGGCTCTGCGTTGTGTTCCCTTCACTCAGCAAAAGCCCCTGTGTCCTGGTGGCCAAGAGCTAGATGTCTGTAGGAAGGAAGCAGAGGAGTTTGGCATCTCCTGTTGAATCCAGATGCTGAGAACCTGCCCTGCCCTGGGAGGCAGGGACAGGAGGCTGGGGGAGCCCAGAGCAGAGCTCCCAAGCCATGCCATGCATCCTTCCCTGCCCTCCAGGTTAGCCCCCCGTCCCCTGCATGCCCCGCAAAGCCCAGGAGAGCCTGTCAGGGTTGCACAGTCGTCTTTGATAAGAAAACACCCAAATCTTTCCCCAAGCTCAAAGCCGTATGGTGGTCATTGCCCCTGGCTGCTGGGTCCACGCTGCTGAGAGGAACACCTCCACCAAGCAAGGGCTGCCAGGCTCCTGGGACGGGGCCTTGGCATCACCTGACTCAGAGAACGGGCAGCCAGGGTTGGTCTTTTCTCCATTAGAGAATAGAGCCCAGGCTGAAGACAGGGTATGCGTGGTCTAAACATTCACATCGTGAGGGCTTTTGGCAGCTAAACCACAAACACGAGAGCTTAGCACCACTGTGGAGAATGCCATGGTTTTAAGGCAAAGCCAAACTTCTCTCACAAAGGAATATGCCCATGGGACACATTAGCTTGTACCTCGTGGGGCCGTATTACTCAGTTACAATCAGGGACTTGCTCTATTGTCTAAGATTTCATGTTCTTTGAGTGGAGAGTGGTGATCTTATTCACCCACGAATCCTTCAGAGGGCCCAAGTGGCTGTTGAATAAAGGGCAGAGCCAGACCGAGCTGGTACTGCTGGCCCGGCCACCCTGCCGGCCGTGTGCCGGGCGCTCTCCTGTCCTGACGCCTGTTACAGCCCTGCCAAGTTGTCCCTTTCAACACACAAGGAAACTGAAGCTCAGAGCGCTTAAGTGACTCTCCCGAGGCCACATAACTCACGGAATATAGAGTAGGAACTGGAACCCGGGTCTGTCTGACTTCAGCCGGGCTTTCTGTGGGTCTGCTCAGGCTGCTGTGACCAAGTACCCCACATCGGGCCACTGCGATAGTCATCGGTGTTCTCACAGCTCTGGAGGCTGGAAGGCCGAGAGCCAGATGGGACAGAGGTGGGCGGGAGGGCACTCTCTTCTTCTTACAGAAGCACCAGTCCTACTGGATTAGAGCCAGACCCTTATGACTTAACTTTAATCAACTCCTGAAGGCCCTGTCTCCAAACACAGCCACATCGGGGGTCAGGGCTTCAATGCAGGGATCGTGCAGTCACAGTTCAGGAGACAACGGGCTTTAAATTTTACTCTAATTTTAAGAAAGTTCAAACATGTTGAATACATCATGGAGAGAATATTTTTTAAAAGCAATTAGTGGTGGAACCCAGGCTAGTGGACTCTTCTAGTATAATGAAAATAGGACTTGAGTTGGAGGAATTCGATTTTCAAGCTTAAGGATCATGTCCTCCCTGACCCCAGAAGTGAGGGAGCATTTCCCCAGCAGCAGCTAAGCATACCTCTCTCTCTCTCTCTCTCTCTCTCATAGTATATAGGCATGTATATTTATGTATAAATATATGTATTTTTAAATGTGGCAAAATATACATAACATAAAATTTACCATCTTAACCATTTTTTAGCATACAGTTCAGTAGTGTTAAATACATTCACATTGTTAATGCAACTAATCTCCAAAACTGTTTTCATCTTGCAAAACTAAAACTCTATACGCGTTGAACAACTCTCCATGCCCTTCCTCCCCAGTCCCTGGCAGCCACCGTTCTACTTTCTGTCTGTGAATTTGGCTACTGTAGGTGCCTGGAGTCATACAGTATTTCCCCTTTTGTTCTTTTGTGATTGGCTTATGCCACTCAGTGTAATGTCCTCAAAGCTCACCCTTGTTGTATCATATGACAGGATTTCCTTCCTTTTTAAAGTGAGTAATATTCCACTGTATGTATATACCACACTTTGCTTATCCTTTCAGCCATCGATAGGTATTTATTTGTGCTGCTTCCAGCTCTTGGCTATCGTGAATAACGCGCCTATGAACACGGTATGCAGCTGTCTCTTTGAGATCCTGCTTTCAATTCTTTCAGAAGTGAAATTGATCCATCATATGGTAATTCTATTTTTAATTTTTTAGTTACTACCATACTCTTTTTCAGAGTGGCTGCACTACCTCACATTCCCACAAGGGTTCCTATTTCTCTATATCCTCACCAACACTTGTTCTTTCGTGTTTCTTTGATAGTTGTCACCTAACAGGTAGGAAGTGGTATCCCACTATGGTTTTGATTTATATTTCCCTAATCATTAATGATGCTGAGCATCTTTCTTATGGGCTTGTCCATTTGTATATATTCTTTGGGAAAATATCTGTTCAAGTCCTTTGCCCATTTTTAAATTGGATTGTTGTTATTGTTGAGTTGTAGGAGTTCTTTATATATTGTAGATATTAACCCCTTAACAGACATATGATTTGCAAATACTTTCTCCCATGCCATAGATTGCCATTTCACTCTGTTGATTGTATCCTTTGGTGCATAGCTTTTAAATTTTAATGTAGCCCAATTTATCTATTTTTATTTTGTTGGTTTTGGTGTCATATCCAAGAAATCACTGCCAAATCCAATGTCATAAAGATTTTCCCCTATGTTTTTTGTAGGAGTTTTACAGTTTTAGCTTTTACATTGAGGTCTTTAATCCATTTTGAGTTAATTTTTGTGTAGGTAAGGTAAGGATCCAACTGCTCTCTTTTGAATGTGGAGATTGAGTGTCCCCAACACCGTTTGTTGAAGAGACTGTCCTTTCCCCATTGAATGGTCTTGCACTCTTGTTGAAAATCATTTGACCATATGTTCAAGAATGTATTTTTGGCCAGGTGTGGTGGCTCATGTCTGTAATCCCAGCTGCTCAGGAGGCTGAGGCAGGAGGATTGCTTGAGGCCAGGGGTTCAAGACCAGCCAGGGCAGTATTATGATACGCCCACATTGGGACTAGCTGGATCCTGTGGTAACATCAAGTTAATGCTGGAATCATCCATGTTGATAAAAGGGTCTGGCTGGGAATTCTCTGGGGCTGTTCTGTTTACCAGGGTTTCTGAAAGCTGACGTGGAAGGCCTGTCACGACTCCCCTGGGAGTGCCCATTTTCAAGCCTGCTTGGTGTGTCTCTGTCTGCAAACGCAGTGTCCTTAGTGTCGTGCTCCTTTCTCAGTGTGTGCGGCTGGCTCGCTGGGCGGGGGAGGTGCTGCCTCAGCTGCTGCGTGACCTTGGCCAGGCCCCTTCCATTCTCTGGACCTCAGTCTTATCAGCTGTCAGTTGGACATGGGGCCGTCTGAGACATCTCAAGACATCAGCAGTGCCTTTCAGAACTGGGCGACCCTGCCTTGACTGGTCCTTACCATGGGGAAGGGGAGACACAGCCACAGCTACTGAGGGGCACAGGTCACAGATGAAGCAGCCACCGGATGCCCTTGTCAGCTGACATGACTCCTCCAGTCTCTCTGGCCTTCAGGACTTCCTCCCTCGCCACTTCCACCTTTGGAGCCGCACTCACCTTGCTTCAAATCATAACACTACCACTCAGATCTTGGTGATAAAATAAGAATAACACTACTATTGTGAAGATCACACCAGGTCATTGGAAACCACATCTCATTCCAAACCTTGATAACAGCTTTAGGACTCCTAGGTGTTCTGAGTATGTACAAAGGGGGAAGAGTGGTCCCCAGAGGAAACAGCAAATGCCTAGGCCCAGAGGTGAGCCAGACCATCCTGCACTGGGACGTGCTGGGAGCAGGTGGCCCCTGCCGGCTAAATCTGCTGTCCCTGATGGTGGTCAGGAGCACAGGTGGCACTGAGCCCTGGGAATGTGTCTGGTCCCTAGTGAGATGTGCTCTCAGCTCAAAGCACACTCTGGATCTAAGGGCTAGTGCAAAATAAGATTGTGAAATATCACATTAATAATTCTTGTATCAATTGTAATATTAATAAAATGATAGTATTTTGGATATATTGGATTAAATAACAACATTTGTAAAACTAATTTCACCTGTTTCTCTTTACTTTTTAAATGTAGCTGCTAGAAATTTTTAAATCATATGTGTAGCTCATATTGCATTTTTCCTGGACAGCACTGGCCTCGACTGGGTCAGGGGCTCACAAACCAGGCAGTTTGTACGGCCTCCTTTCTCAGGGCCGAGGTGATGGGATGAGTGGGCTGGGCCTGGGTCACTGGTGCCATCCTTGGGTGGGAGTGGTGCTCCCCAAGGACCACAGTGACTCAGAGCTGGGGAGGGGTGAGGCCCCAAACACAAACTGAAGACTTGCAGACGGTGAACAGACCCCTCATCGCCAAGGCATTGCTTTAACCAGTAGCTTTTCCCGATTTTGGCTTTGAGGCTTCCTGCCAGGCACATGCTTGGGTGCACACACCACACACACACACAACACACACACACACACACACGCACGCACACACGCACACGCACACAGCCTCACTGGCACACATGCGTGGTGGGTGACCTGAGGACAAACAGGCCCATACACCTTTCTCTCACCATAATCGCCAGCCCCCCTCATCCCACGTGGCTGAGTGAAGAAACCCCGCGTGGTGCGGCCGCACCTCCTGACCACCCTGAGGCCTGGGGAGAACATGACCTTAGCCACTTTAATGAGACCTCATCTTCCTTCCAAATGACAGCAGTGAGTATCAGCATACGTCTGTGCAGGTTGACTGGGGACCCTTCAGTGGGCAAGACTGGATGGAAACATTTTGAGACTCAACGTGCCTCTCTGTTAGACTGGCACAGTTTCTGATTAATTGAACTATGAGCATTCGTTTGTTGAGCTTGATGGTAAATCAATCATTCCCCATCCTCAATCAATTTATTCCTTATCAGATGGGAGGTGGTCCAATGACCAGGCACTGCAGGGCCCTCAGCATCTGCGGCAGCTGTGCCACCTGTCCCTGCGGACGAGCAGAGCTCCTGTGGTCAATGACGGGCCTGCACTGGGGCTGGGACACTTCTGGAGGTGGCCGATGACCCCAATACGGGCACAGAGAGGCCTCAGAGGCCCATCTCTTCTGCTAGGGGAGGAGAAGGACGTAGCAGGTGGGCACATGGCAGTGGGCACAGTGCGCTGCCGCTTTAGCCTGTGAGCCAGAGCCGCCCGCCTTGGGCGGCGTCAGCGTGAAGGCTCTGGAGGATCGGGTCTCCCTGATCCAGGAGTGGGCTGTTCACAGCTTCCGGTCTTTGGGTTTCCGTGTAGTAGCTCCCGTCTCGGGCTGGCGCTCCCGCCTCCTCTCCAGCGAGCTCTTCCCAGGCACAAGCAGCAGCCGGTCATCAGGAGTTTCTCCTCAGGAGCCAGTCCCTCTGCTTTCTGAAAGTGAACACCTGTGTTTTCTTTCTTTGCACCTGACAGCTGCTTTCTCTCCTCGCTCACCCTTCTCATGATTCGGCTGCTGCAGGCTGTGCACCGTCGTCCTCTGCAGGTAGAGTCATGAGGAGGCTTTTTCTGCTGCGTGGCTGCTCGGGTATTTCCTAGCAGGGCTTTGGCCAGATGGGGTGAACTGAAGTCGTGCCTCAGCTCTTTATTCTTCTAGCACCATGGTGCTGACACCTCGTCACTCGGTCTGGATGGGAAATGGTCTCTCTTCATCAGCTCCGGTTAATGTCAATTTTGCTGTGAGATGCTCATCATCTGTCTTCGACTTTTAATCTGCTCACTCTGGTGACCGGCCAGCGGTTTCAGCTGCACGATGCAATTATTCACTTGTTGGCAATTTCTTTCTTGTAAGAAAGCTTCTCCCAGGCTTCTGAGGGTTCTGATGTGATTTCATTAGTTCACTAAATACCAAATGTTGTTCATGCTAGTCTTCTGCAGCCTGTACGACTGTTCCTTGCTCTTCTTTTGAATCTAAATTTTATTTTTATAAAGTTATATGGGCACACAGCTTAAAGAGTCAGTATTTCTCCTTTTGAGATTAGCTTATTTTGCCTAGCATTATGTCCTCAAAATCCATCCATGCTATAGCATGGGACAGGAGTTCCTTCTTTTTTAAGGCTGTATAATATTCCATTGTATGTATAGCCTACATTTCCTGAATCCATTCATCTGTTGATGGACATTTGTATTGCTCCCACTTCTTGGTTGTTGTGAATAGTTGCTGCAATGAACATGGGTGTGCAAATGGTTCTTCAAGATCCTGCTTCGAACTCTTTTGGATACATATATACCCAGAGTGGGATTGCTGGATCATAGGGTAATTCTATTTTTAGCTTTCTGAGGAAACTCCACACTGTTTTCCATTATGGCTATACCACTTTACATTCCCACCAACACTGACGACAGTTCCAATTTCTCCACATCCTTGACAGCTTTGTTATTTTCTATTCTTTTGATAGTGGCCATCCCAATGGGAAGATTGCTCTTTTCTTGAGATCTTTGTAGAAGTTGCTAGCCCTCTTATAGGATTTGAATTTGCTCTGAGTTTTCTCTTTATCAACTAACTAAATTTCCTCTTTTTTTGTCTACCTACCCCTTGAAAATTATTTCTTTATTTTTACAGTTTTACTAATATATGTCCTGGAGTTGATTTTTATTGGTTATTATTTGCTGGTACCTGGTGCATTTTCAATCTATAGATTCAGGCTTCTTTAATTTCCAGAAAGTTGTCTCTTCTTTTTTTCTTTTTCTTTCTTTCTTTCCTTTTTTTTTTTTTTTTTTTGAGACAGAGTCTCACTCTGTCACCCAGGCTAAAGTGCAGTGGCGTCATCACAGCTCACTGCAGCCTCCAACTCCTGGGCTCAAGTGAATCTCCTGCCTCAGCCCCCCAAGCCGCTGGAACTACAGGTGTGTGGCACTAAACCCAGCTAATTTTTCTATTTTTTGAAAAATGGGGTCTTGCTCTTGGCTCAGGCTCGTCTCCAACACCTGGCCTCAAATGATCCTCCTGCCTCAGCCTTCTGGAGTGCTAAAATTATAGTGAGCCACCGCACCCGGCCTTGAATTTTATCTTTAAATAATCTTTCTGCTCTTTTTTATGCCCCTAGTTTTCTTCTTTGAACACTCTATTTGTATTTTTGCCTGTCTTCTATATCCATCCTTTCCTTCCTAATCCTAATTTTTTAAATTTCTGTCATTTTGCTCACTTTTCTCCTTCCTATCTTTTATGATTCTTCCCGTGTTTTTTAACCAGTGCATGTTCCCCTGCTCTTGTTTCCCATTTTGCCTTCATTCTGGCTGTGTTTGTTTCTTTTCCTGCATTTCTTCTCTGAGCTCTGCTGACTCACGCCCCGTTCTTCTCTGTTGTCTCCCCACCTAGCTCCTGAGCTCCGTGGCCTCTGGCCTGTGCTTCCGTAGGGTTTTGTAGATGACGGTGGAATACTTGGTCATAGCTTTCCACTGCTCTGTGGCAGTTCTTTTTCTTCTGGTGAGTGTCATTTGGATTCCCTCCTTTTGAATTTCAGTACCTCCGTCTGTAGTCCTGCGCTGGTTCCTTCTGGATCACTTTTCTTTGAATGGGGTGAGATTTCTTGGATTTCACTTGGGGTCAACGCCATGTTGCTGGTTAGCAGAAACCTTGTATGTGAGTTTTTAGTCTTTACTACTCCCAGGCAGTGGATTTGGGACTGGAGGGCTTTTCACAGAGCAAGGTTTCTCTCTTCTCACCTCACAGAGAGACTGCTTCCTGCAAATATGGCAGGCCTGCAAACGTGGTGTATTTCTTAGAACTAAGCCGGGCCTGGGGAGCTCCACTGCCACCTGATGCCTTTGTTCTGGCTGTTGCAGCAAGACGTCAGGACGTGCCCCCACCTTAGAGAAATAAACTTTGCTGGAACTTTCTGGAATCCACAGCTGGGACCACCTTTTCAGCTTCCTCCTGCATCTCCCAGCAGCCTTCCTGCTGCTCTATGGCTCAGGGGTGCAGCCTTCTCCCGGTTTCACAGATGACGCGTTTGTTTCTGTTTCTCATCCTCCGAGTTGCTTGTGGGTGATTTCTGAGATGATGCAAGTGAAAAGCTCAACTCCTGCTGACATCCTCAAATTTGAGAAGCACTCTGCTCTCGCAGCCACTCGGCCACGCTGCCTTTGTAAATAGTGCTGCGTTTCTTTTTCTTCATGAGAGGTCCCGTGGCAAAGGCTGAGCTCCTGTTCTTGGTCAATTTACTGTCCCAGAAAAGCCAGAGACATGGAGAGAAGCTGTACAGGCCACATCTGGTACCTCCCCAGTGAGAAATGCCAGTGACACCTGTTCACAGGAAACCTGGGGTGAGAGAGAGAGAGAGAGAGGAAGAGGGGGAGAGAGAGGAAGAGGGAGAGAGAGAGAGAGAGAGAGAGAGAGAGAGAGAAAGGAGAGGGAGCGAGAGATGAGCTCCAGCCCCCTTGGGAGCTCTGGGCTGCAGGGACAGCCCCGAGTGGTAAGTCTCCAGTAGGAAGGATCGGACCATTGTCCTCTCTCTGTCCTCCAGGGTGACCATGTGTGGCTGGACCCTCCCTCCACAAACAAGACTGACGTGGCCATCGGAGGCATTATCAAGGAAACGAAGCCGGGCAAGGTCTTGGTTGAGGATGATGAGGGCAAGGTCAGTGTTGCGGGGCTCCCCCCAGGGCCTGTCGCCCTCCCCTCTCTGGCTCTGCTCCCTGGCAGCAGGTGCTCCAAGGCTGAGTGGGGACCCGGATGCAGGGCAGACCACAGGAGTCCTGTTGTGGTGAACCCTGCGTTGTGTGTGGGAAACTAGGAGAATTAGGGAACAGGGAGGAGCACAGTGGGAAAGGGGCTGGGCGGGGCTTGCGGGAGGGGGAGAGCGGTCTGCAAAGTGAAGGGGGCCGGTGGGAAAGGTGGGTGAGGAAGGTGTGTGGAGGGGGAGGAAGGGGCAAAACCCCACAAGTGAGTGGCCGGAGTCTCAGGGTGGCCCAGGGTGACCAGCTCATCCACTGGTGGGGGCACAGCACTCGCAGGGAAGTGTCCAGCTGGTCACTTAACTCCTCCTTCAGCCATCCTTGCTGCTCAGCTAGGTGTGGCAGAGTGAGGTGGTTGCAGGCTTGGTCTCCAAGGGGAAGGTTCTAGACTGTGGCCTGTGAGCCCCAGCTTATGGAAGCCAGTAAAATAATAATAATATCTTCTATTTGCATAATGCATTTTTTAAAAATGCTCTTACTTGCACAGTTTTATTATAATACAACAATCTGCAAGATCCCCTGATGCAACCTGACTCCGAATCTTCCAGCTCCAGGCTCCCCCACCCTGGTCTGAAATTCAGCCCTAGCCACAGCTACACACTGACCCTGGTCCACAGACATGTGCTGGCCCTAGCCATAGATGGACCTCATCCTGTCACAGGTGTCCGTTGACCCTTGTCACAATCTGTCTTTGGCCAAAGACTGGCCACCAGCCCCAGGTCAGCTGATCCATGGCCCTGAGTGCTGCCTCACTGCTGAGGACTCAGAGGGGAGGGTGGGGCGGCTGCCCCACGTGGACGGCGGCTGCCCCTCAGGGGAGTCTGTGCCCATCATTCTAGGAACACTGGATCCAAGCAGAGGACCTTGGTGCCCTCAGCCCCATGCACCCCAGCTCAGCCCAGGGCGTGGATGACATGATCTGCCTGGGGGACCTGAACGAGGCGGGCATGGTGCACAACCTCCTGATCCGCTACCGGCAGCACAAGATCTACGTGAGTCCACTTGTGTCCACAAGGGAACCCGTACAGGGGCCAACCTCCTGGGTGGGGATGGCTTGGAGCCAGGCACCACTCCCCGCCCCTCACTGTGGGAGGTGGGCGAGGAGCCCAGCCTTCCTTTGCTCCCCAACCCAAAAGAAGCAGGGTGATCACACCCTGGAGGGTAGGAAGCTGACGTGCAGAGTGACAGCGCAGTAGGTGCTCAGTAAGTGCTGCCCCTTCCCTCTGTCTGTGGCTGAGTGGATGGCCTTCCTAGGCATGTTGCAGAGACAGGGTCACCAGACCAGGAGTGAGTCCTGGGACAGCAGGATCCAGGATCCCCACCAGAGGAGGAGGGCCATGTGGGTAGAGGTGGGCCCTTCCCCCAAACCCTGGCAGCGGATGGAGGTTCACTCCAGCCCTAAGCTGTCATCCTGGTTCCAATGTAGATTTTCCCAGGAGAGGCATTATCCCAACTTGACACCAGCTCCACCCACGCTCCGTGCTCTGCCCAAGTGGGTGCAGCCTGGGGATGTCACCGCCGCCTGGGCCTCTCTCTGATCTGGAGGGGTGGCCACTTTGGCTCTGACCAGCCCTTCTGGGCTGCTCTGAGAAGTTGGGGAGTGCTCTGGGGACCCTGAAGGGAGGGCAGGCCTGCAGAGGGGAAGGCAGAGGCCCCTGAGGCTGGGGGTAGGGTACCCTGTGTCACTCTGGTTTAATGTGGGCAGAGCTCCTGGGTCTGACAGCAGCAGTAAGTTACACCAATTGGCAGCTGTCCTTTCCGAAGCGTTTGTGCACACATTCTTCATTTGCTTGTCATAGCCTTGAAGCCAGAGGGATAGCCTCTCCTTTCTTAAAATGAAAAACCAAGACGTGGATAGTCGTGTGGCTTGTTGCGGTGGCTCTCCCTGTCCCACCCCCAGAGGGGCCTCTGGACCTAGTGGGGGCTGCAGAGGAGCAGCTGATCCTGGGCTGGGGCCCCAAGAGCAGGGCTTATCCCCAGGGGCCCGGAGCACACAGGCCCTGCGGCCGGGATTAGTGAGAGCTACAGTGGTTCATGGCGGTCCAGCCCATTTTTATCCAGCCCCTTCTAAGTACCAAGCAGGGTACTCAACATTTAACATCTAACTTCCCTGGGAACGTGCCCCCCAGGGGCCCACATTCCTGGTGGACACCCCGTCTTCCCAGAGGGAAGATCTGAGCAGCCAAGCGTCTTGTCTCCCTGGCCCAGAATCAGGCCCCCCTTCCCCACCAGAGTGGGCAGGTTCCAGTAGCCCTCAGGCATGGCAGCCAAGGCCAGGCTGGGCAGCTCTGCTCGGGGCAGAGGGTGCTGACCAGCTCCTCCCTTCCCCAGACGTACACAGGCTCCATCCTGGTGGCCGTGAACCCATTCCAGGTGCTGCCCCTCTACACCCGGGAGCAGGTGCAGCTCTACTACAACCGCCACGTGGGCGAGCTGCCCCCACACCTCTTCGCCATCGCCAACAACTGCTACTTCAACATGCAGAAGAATAAGAGGGACCAGAGCTGCGTCATCAGGTGCAGGCATCTCCCGAAGGAGGGAGCTTCCCTCTCCCTAAACCACTCCCAACCAGCACAGCTGCAGGGCCAGCGTGTCGTGGGAGCTCTGCTCATTCAAGGGCAAACGCCCTTGGTGCTCTAGCAGAGTCACTCATTCATTCATTCCTTCGAGGCTGTACCATGACCCAGCTGTGTGCCCCTCACTGTCCTAAAACAGGGCGGCAGCAGCAAATGAAAGGGACCCAAATCGCTGCCTGATAGACCTTACATTCTAGAAGGGGAGGCAGACAGGAAATAAATCATTGCATTATCATGCAGGGACTAAGAGCTTTAAAGAAAAACATGGGAAGAGGAGGGGCAGACCAGGCACAGCCTCTCTGAGGAGGGACGTCGAACGGAGACCAGATCCCTACGGCATAGGCAATCGCATTTCGTGTCCTCAGCAACCCTCTGAAGGAGATGTTCTTATTCCCATGTTACTGCTGGGAAACTTACAATGGGAGAGGCTGAGACTGTTTTCCAGTGGCACACAGCACTCAAGTGGGGAGTTCGAACCCAGAGCTCTGGAGAAGACAGTGAGGTGCCCTGGGAGAGAGCTGAAAATCCCAGTCTGCCCCCTAAGACGGGGGGACCCACCTCGCTGCAGTGGAGCTCCCAGGGCTGCTCCCACCTGGGTGCTGCCAGGGGAGGAAAGAGCTCCCTGATCTTTGGCCCATGGCAGTGTGACATGTCACTTGTGTCACACAGGGTTCTCCTTCTGCCCTGGCTTCCTGCAGGGCTGTGAGCAAGTCCCCTTAAGCTCCTGTCTCTACACTGGTGGGTCATTTGATGAGCTTGTGTTTGCACAAATGCCTGGCCCTTGATGTGAGTCTGCAGCCATCAGCGGAGGTTTGTTGATCTGGCTCGGCTGTGCCAGCACAGCGATGGTGGACATTTTGATCATAAGTTTTTAGAAAGGTAATATTTTCAGAGGAAACAATATCTGGCCCGGATTTCCTTCAAAATAGTGCAGGAAGGGAAACAAAATTGGCCAGGAGTTGAAGCTGGGTAATGGAACAGGGGGAGTTCATTATGCAAACTTTAAAGTGCAGGGATCCTCCCCAGCGAGCTTGCAAAAATGCAGAATCTGATTCAACAGAGCTTAAGGGGCCATCGTCTGCTTTCCGAGTCTGCTGCCCACCTGTGGGCCGTGCTTTCATTAGCAAGGCATTGAGTCGGCTCCTTCATTCATCTGTATTCACTGGGCAGTGTGCTGTGACCCTGGAATGTACCGAGGAGCTTGCAGCCCAGCAGGGAAGAAAAGACAAACACACTAATAACTTACACAACATAGGCAGCTGCAGACCCACAGGGGACTTCGGGGCAAATGCAGTGGGATTTCTGCATGGGAAGAGGGCATCGCTGTCAGACTGGCCCAGAAAGCAGGCCCAGGGTGGGATTGCAGGAGAGTTGAGCAGTGTTGAAGAAAATACTTGTTCTGTGGACTCATGTCTCTACACTCCCTCTTTGTAGCGGTGAGTCTGGGGCTGGCAAGACAGAGACCACCAAGCTCGTCCTGCAGTTCCTGGCCACCGTCAGTGGCCAGCATTCGTGGATTGAGCAGCAGGTCCTGGAGGCCAACCCCATCCTCGAGGGTAAGCGTCACCCTGGGGACCCACCCTCCCCCGCAGCCTGTGGACTGGAGCCTTCCTGCCAGGAGTGGCCAAGGGAGGGACAGGATGGGCCATAAAGCTTTAGCGACTCCTCTGGATCCTTGGAACACCAAAGATGAGGGTGGGGAGTGCTCCCAGGTGGCATGAAAGGGAAAGACTGACAAATTTATGAGCTGTCACTGTGTGTTTTCCACAGGATTATAAGAAGTATTCCTTTTAAATTTGGGAAATGCTGCATGAGTCCGTGCAGGTCCCCTGGGAAGCAGGTGCTGGGCCAGAGTCAGGGCTGCAGGAGGTTTATCAAGGGTGACCCCTTGGAAGAGAACGTGGAGGGAAGCAGGAACGGTGGGCAGGCCTCAGACTGGGATGCTGGTGGGACGCAGGAAAGCAAGGAGGAGAGAAAGCAGGCGTGCGTGGGGAGAGGGTCTAGCTGCCCTGCGGGTCTGACCAGGTCTTGGCCAACCTGCCCCCAGAGGAGTCCTGCCTTATCCCCCAGGGACCCCGGGTGCAGCCCCTGGTGGGGGTGGCCCAGAGCCTGTGATCTCAGCTCCAAGCCTGTCAGCCACTGGGCAGCACAGCCTCTCTTGTTCCTTTAGGATGGAGGTATGCTTTGCATACGGTAAAAATTCACCTTTTTTGATGTACGGTTTCATGAGTTTTAACAAACTCATGCAGTCCTATAACCTCCATCACAACCATGAGATAGAATGTTCCCACCACCCCTAAGCCTTCCCTCATGTCCATCTGTAGTCAGACTGTCTCCCCAGTCCCAGCCCCTGGCAACCACTGATTTGTCTTTTCCCCTCTGAAGTTTTGACTTTTTCAGAATGTCATGTAAATGAAATCATTCAGTTGGTAGCCTTTATATATTCTGGATACAAGACCTTTATAAGATACCTGTTTTGCAAATACTGTGTCCCAGTCTGAGGCTTGTTGTTTCATTCTTTTAACAGTGTCCTTGGCAGGGCAGAAGTTTTAAATTTTAATGAAGTTCAATTTATCAGTTTTTCCTTTTCTGGGTCATGCTCTTTGTGTTATATCTAAGAAATCTTTGCCTAACCTGAAGATTTTCTCCCATGTTTCTTCCAGATGCTTTGTAATTTCAATTCTTACATTTAGGTTTATGATCCAATTTTTTATAGGGTGCAAGGTATGAGCAGACTCTCTCCCTCTCTCGCTCTCTCCTGTTTTATATGTGGATATCCAATTGTTCCAGCCCTATTTGTCAAAAAGACTATTTTTTCTTCCGTTGAGTTGTGTTTGCTCCTTTGTCTAAAATCAATGAAACATACATGTGTGGGACTGTTCCCAGATCCTCCACTCTGTGCTATTTCTCTGTCCTTTCACCAGCACTACACTCTCTTGATTTCTGTAGCTTTACAGGAAGTTTTACAATCAGATAGCACATGTTCTCCTATTTTGTTCTTCTTTTCAAACTTGGCTATTCTAGGTCCTTTGCCTTTCCATATACAATATATTTTAAAATCAGCTTGTCGATTACTGCAAAATAATTGCCCACATCAAGTTCTTTCTTAAAGAGGCAGCTGACCAGTCATTCTCGAGATGGCCACATCGGGTTCAATAAGTTGAATAACTGTGGCACTTCCCAGAGGCTCTGTGGCACACTGGGGTTCCTCGGGAGAGTGACAGAGTGTGCTGCTAAGCCCATGTCCCCGAGGAGCCCTGTTCCTTTGTGTCGTGGGACTAATGCTGGATGTGGTATTTCCAGACTGCATCTCAACCATTAATGGGTCATGAAGTCAGTCTCTTCTAGAGCAAATGAAATACCACAGAATAGAAAATACTTCAACCCAAAATAAAAATAAAATGAAAAAATATCTATGTTCAAAAGCAAGTGGTGAAAGAAAAGAAAATAAAAATAAAATGAAAATACTCCAACCCTCTGCTCTTGGTAAGAACTGTTACTATTTTGTTTTAATTATGTGTGTGCAGGTGGGGGTATGTATATACAAGCACATGTTGCAAAATATCTTTCTTACTGCGGATCACATCAGAAAAACTTGCAGAAACAGCTTTACGAAAAACACTTTTTTGGATCATGCTGCAATTCAAACACCTCCTGGTCTGACCACCTCATCTGTGTCCTGGCCTGGGCCAGAACTTGCCACAGTCCCTGCAAGCTTGCCCTCTGCATCCCAGCCTCTACCTGCAAGCTTGCCCTCTATATCCAGCCTCTACCTGCAAGCTTGCCCTCTACATCCAGCCTCTACCTGCAAGCTTGCCCTCTGTACCCAGCCTCTACCTGCAAGCTTGCCCTCTGCACCCAGCCTCTACCTGCAAGCTTGCCCTTTGCACCCAGCCTCTACCCTGCAAGCTTGCCCTTTGCACCCAGCCTCTACTGCAAGCTTGCCCTCTGCACCCAGCCTCTACCTGCAAGCTTGCCCTCTACATCCAGCCTCTACCTGCAAGCTTGCCCTCTGCACCCAGCCTCTACCTGCAAGCTTGCCCTCTACATCCAGCCTCTACCTGCAAGCTTGCCCTCTGCACCCAGCCTCTACCTGCAAGCTTGCCCTCTACATCCAGCCTCTACCTGCAAGCTTGCCCTCTGCACCCAGCCTCTACCTGCAAGCTTGCCCTCTGCATCCCAGCCTCTACCTGCAAGCTTGCCCTTTGCACCCAGCCTCTACCCTGCAAGCTTGCCCTCTGCACCCAGCCTCTACTGCAAGCTTGCCCTCTGCACCCAGCCTCTACCTGCAAGCTTGCCCTCTGCACCCAGCCTCTACCTGCAAGCTTGCCCTCTGTACCCAGCCTGTACCCTGCAAGCTTGCCCTCTGCATCCCAGCCTCTACCTGCAAGCTTGCCCTCTGCACCCACCCTCTACCCTGCAAGCTTGCCCTCTGCATCCCAGCCTCTACCTGCAAGCTTGCCCTCTGTACCCAGCCTCTACCCTACAAGCTTGCCCTCTGCATCCCAGACTCTACCTGCAAGCTTGCCCTCTGCACCCAGCCTCTACCCTGCAAGCTTGCCCTCTGCACCCAGCCTCTACCCTGCAGCCTGAGTCATCTTTCTAAAGCCTCTGGGAATCTGTTCCCACACTCTCTCACTTTCCTGCTTCCCCCATCACCGACAGAACTAATTCCCAACTTCTGAGGCTCTGTGACACCTGGCCCCACCTACCAACTGGCTCTGTCTACCTTCCACTGCCTTCCTCCTGCATCCTAAACCCTGGCCAACTTTCCCCCCCTGCAAGTGCGCCTCATGTGTTCTGACCCCAGAGCCTGCATTTTGCCTTCCTCTTAGCATGCCCTTGGCTGCCACCACCGTCTGCTGCAACTCTACCCATCCTTCACTTCTGGGCTTGGCCACCTCTTCTGAGAAGCCTTCCCTGATTAGCACCTTAAAGTAAATTTTCTCTTCTCTGCCCCCATTGTGGGCACTGCCCATTCACTCTCAGCCTTCGGAAATGCCAAGACAGTCCGCAATGACAACTCGAGCCGCTTCGGGAAGTACATCGACATCTACTTCAACCCCAGTGGGGTGATCGAGGGCGCACGCATTGAGCAGTTTCTCCTGGAGAAGTCCCGCGTCTGCCGGCAGGTGAGGCCTCCACGCGGCCAGCACAGGAGCTGGGGGCTTGGGGGCGGCTTCTAAGAGGAGTCCCCTCCTACCACTCTCATCCCTCCCCAGAGCCCTCACTGGACAATGGTGGTCCCTCTCCAGAATTCCAGGAAAGCAAGTGATAAGATTGTCTCAGTTTGGGATTTTTCATCCATACAATTGTCTTCGTTCCTTGGTGCAGCCATTGCTCGGCTCTACTAGAATTGACTCCGAGCCTGGGCTAGTTCCCATCTGAGGGAGGGCTGTATCTTCGGTTTTGGGACCATGGCAGGGGGAGCTGGATAACAGTGTCCAAAAGGCTCGCGGACAGGGAATGTGGTGGCACGTGGCCTGGGCTGTCACACTGGCCTATGCCCAGAAGGGGCCCATGTTTGGTTTAATGCTCTGCTGTTGCCATCTTGAAATTCTTACTAACGTTTTAGCTAACGGCCCCACGATTTAGTTTTGCACTGGGCCAGTCATGTAGCTGATTCCGAATGGCAGGGACCCCGATGTGTGGCACCCACAACAGCAGAATTAACGCCCCTGCTTGTGAGGGTGCTCTTGAGTGATGGTATGACACCTGACACGTGCACGCATGGGAGCACACGCACACGCAGAGGAAGGTCTGGGGGGGACGCCACCAGCAGAGGGGCTGGGGCTGCCTGAGGGTGGACAGGCGCTGCGGCACCGTGGAGAGCTGAGAAGGACACTCACGCTTAGTGACCCCCACCCGGTGCCAGGCATGTCCCCTGCATCGTCTCATTTGATCGTCACAGCCGTGAGAAGTAGGTCTCCTATCCCCACAGTACAGATGAAGGAACTGCACCCAGATGAGTTAGGGCGCTCGCCCAGGGTCATGTAGCTAGAATGTGGCAGTCCCTCCGACTCCAAAGTCTGCCCTTTCCGGAAGCTTATACTTCTTCACACAGTGCTTGGTGAATTCAAAGAACTTGTCACCCAAAATGATACCCCCAAATGGGCAGGAAATGTCGAAAGCCAGGTGAGAAACTAGCCCTGCCTGGGTTAAGAGACAAATTTAAAAATGACGGCGTATCTGCGCTATGGGATGCCGGCGCAGTTATGGAGGAGGGGCCTGTGTGTGTTGATGTGGAAGGATCGCCAAGAGACATGTTTGGATGGAAAAAAAGGAAGTTGCAGAACAAAAAATATGTTTTTGTGAAAAAAAGAAAGAACTATTTATAGATATACTATAAGTAAATGCATTTAAAATATCTAGAAATGAACGCAGATCCTCGAATGGTTCTGGGGAGGAAAGGGAGGGAATTTGAGGATGGGAAGGCAGGGTGGGAAGAAACGCTCATCTTTTCATTATACTGTATATACTTCAGATTGTTTGGATTTTTACAATGAGAATGTATTTGTAAATAGTGTTAAAAATAAGGAAGGAATGCGGTGGCTCATCCCTGTAATCCTAGCACTGTGGGAGGCCAAGGTGGGAGGATCGCTTGAAGTCTGAGACCAGCCTGAGCAAGAGTGAGACCCCATCTCTACTAAAAATAGAAAAAAAATTTAGCCAGTCAACTAAAAATGGAAACAAAACAAACAAAAAAATTTAGCTGGGCATGGTGGCGCATGCCTGTGGTCCCAGCTACTCGGGAGGCTGAGGCAGGAGGATTGCTCGAGCCCCGGAGTTTGAGGTTGCTGTGAGCTAGGCTGATGCCACGGCACTCTAGTCCGGGCAACAGAGCAAGACTCTGTCTCAAAAAAATAAAAAATAAAAAGGAAGGCCTGGGCAACTCCATGTGCCACTAAGTGACCATGGCGAGTGTAGGGTTGTGAGCAGAGGGCCTGGCCTTGTGCGGCCGCTGTCCAGCCTGCTGTGGGGCGTGGTGGAGATGCGGGGCACACCTGGCAGTGATGCGTTCACAGGGGGTGAGCCGGTCTTGGGGGCCTAGGGTGAGGCCTGAGGCTAGCAGCCTGTGGGCCGATTCCAAAGTCACACCTGACCGGGAAGGCTCTGCCGGGACAGGGCTGGGCAGGAGGCAGCCGGAGCCCCCAGGGGAGTTGCTCACAAATGTGTCTGCAACGCCTCCTTGCCAGGCCCCGGAGGAGCGGAACTTCCACATCTTCTACTGCATGCTCTTGGGGATGCGTGCAGAGGACAAGGAACTGCTGTCCCTGGGGACACCCTCGGAGTACCACTACCTGACCATGGTGAGCCTCACCTCCCAACCACCACGGAGAGGGAGGGAGGAGGGCCGGAGCTGCGCAGCCTTGGTGACAGCTGCAGAGAAGCTCCCTAGGTGGGGCTGGGGCCCCCCTTCCCTCCCCACCAGCCCCTTGTCACCTTGCTGTCACATGCACCCCCTGCCCCAAGCTGGTCCTGGTCCTTCCCCACAAACCTCTTCTTCCTTTGATTCCTGCCGGACAGCAGGCCCCTGGTGCTCAGTGGGTCATGGGGCGTCATCCACACGCCCAGTCTCGATTTCACTCTGATCGCCGTCGCTGTAGGCACCCCTAGAACACAAGCCCCGGAAAGCAGGGCCTTGCTCTCTCTCGGCTGCACCTCCTACCTTGGGCAGCCACTGCGCACGCTAGGGAGAGGGCGTGGTCGCCTAGGGATCCCTCTCCCGGCTGACAATCTCCCTGGGTCCTTGCCCCAAGGCCTTCACCAGCCCCGCCTGGCCCATGCCGGTAGTGTCCTCACAGGTCCCCCTGTTGCTAGTGTTGACCTCTCTCCATCGCCCACCCAGCAGCAAAAGGCTCTTCCCACAGTGCAAATCTGATGGTGTCACGTCTCCGATGGCAACGCTGCAGTGACTCCTGTGGCCTGGGGGGCCAAGCTCCTGTGTGTGGTTTCCAAGCCCCCCATGATCCAACCCTTCTCCAGCCTCTCCCTTCTCAAAGCTGCCCCCAGCCTCTCCTTGGCCCGGTCCCCCTCCTGCCTCATGGCCCTGCCCCCCCGCCCCCCGCCGCCCGGAAGCCGTTCCCACTTCTCCACGGGGCTGGTCCTGGCCACTGTGGTCCGGGCACCTGTAGCAGCCCACGACGTGGTCATGCGCTCCCTCCTGCCCTCCTGGATGCGGTGTGCAGTGCCGGGCGGGGCGGCCTCCCCGTTTCTGAGAAGCACAGGATGGGACCAGTGGCCTTGGGACCTGTTTGCTAAAGGAATGAGCCCACAGTATTCCCAGAGACAAGGCAGGCTCAAGTATTGGCAGATGACAAATAGAGGCTCAGGGACTCGGAATGGCTTGTCCCAGCTCCCAGGTGGCCAAGTGCCAGTGCCAGCTGCAAGGCCCCCGACGCTGTGGCTGTGCCATTGTGATTCTGCCTCTGGAAGAACTTTTATGTATCTTCTGAGCTCGGGCCTTGATGTGGCCCTGCAGGGTCCACCCCGAGCCTGTGACGTGTGACTTCTCAGGGGCCTCTGGCTGCGCCCCGGAGGCCTTCAGCCTTGCTGGCCCGGGACGGAGGAGGTGGGGTGTGGGTGGCCCGTGAGCTGAGGCGCCTCGTCCCGCAGGGGAACTGCACCTCCTGCGAGGGGCTCAGCGACGCCAACGACTACGCCCACGTCCGCTCGGCCATGAAGATCCTCCAGTTCTCCGACTCTGAGAACTGGGACCTCAGCAAGCTGCTGGCCGCCATTCTCCACCTGGGGAACGTGGAGTTTATGGGTAACGTTGGTTCTGCCCCCCGGGGAGGAGGGGTGGAGGGGCTGGGGTGGGGGGAGGAGGAAGTCTCTGCGGCATTCACAAATCCAGGCCCCGATTGCCGGGTGTGGGCCGCTGCCTCTCCCAGGTCCTTAGCTGCTGAGGGACGTGGCAGACGGTGGCCCCTCCGCTTGAAGAGACCAGGGCCCCAGGTTGAAGGGGACGTTGAAGAAGAGTGGGCCTATCTGGGGGGAGAAGTCTGAACTGGGGACCCGAGAGCGCTGGCACTGGCAGATGAGCCACCAGCCTCCTTCAGCCAGCGCTGCCGCCACTCCTGGGCATTTGTGTGTTCATCCGGCCGCAGGAAGCGGCACTGACGGGCACCGGCTGCAAGCCAGGCCCCGCGCCACTGCCCTAGCTCCCGACCCGCCTCTCCACCTCCGGTTCCTCCTCTTTGAGCCAACAAACTCCACCTTAGGACAGACTGCCAGGCTTGGAGAGGGGCATTTTTTATTTTTTTTTTTAACTTAAAAAAATTGTGAAATAAAGTAGACAGATAAAAAAGTGCAAAAAACACAAAGGCATGTTGTAATAAATAAAGCCATCACCAAGTAACCACCGCTAAAGCCAAACAGAGACTCTCCCACACCCGGGTGCCCCGCAGCCCCTTCTTGCTGAGCCAGTTCGTTCCACCGGAGGTAAATCACCTGCCCTCCTTCTGCGGAGGTCGCTTCCTTGCTTTCTGCAGACCCTTCTGCTACCGACACGGAGTACCCAGGCAGCCTCTAGCTTTGCTTGCTGGAGCTGCTGGGTCCGTGTGTCTGTCTGCGTTCTCTCGTGCCTGCTGCGTTCCTCGGCCCCAGCCCCCGAGGCTCCTCCAGGCCGAGGCCACTCTGGTTAGCCGGCCGTGTCGCCGCCAGAGTGCCCAGCGCGCCTGGTAAACGCAGGTCCCCCAGCTCCTGCTCGCCTGCGGTGGGCGCACTCCTCGGGCCTCGCGGGGCCTCTGTCCCACGCAGCGTTCCCGCCCCTCTCCCTAGCTGCCGTCTTCGACAACCTGGATTCCTCAGACCTGTCGGAGACGCCTGCCTTTCCGGTTGTGACGAAGCTACTGGAGGTAGGGCCGTGGTGTTTGCCACTTTTATGAGGGGCTCCAGGGGCCTGGGCTGACAGACCCCTGACGCCTGAATCTCGTAACCCTACCCCGGCCCCCACCCGTCTCCCCGGCTCTAAGCTCAACCTCTGTGCCCTGAGGGCAGTGCCAGCCGGTCAGTGACAGACAGCAGAAGGCCGGTTTGGCTTTCCTTCTCCCTGCGTCCCCTCCTGCTGGGCAGTGGCGCTAACTTGGCGCCCTCGCCCTCCACCCCGCCCAGTAGCCCAACACCCTTCAGGACGGCCCCGCCTGTGCCCGTGCCCAGGGCCTCCCGGGAGCCGTGCTATTCTGGGACGTGGGACGTGCTGAGGAGCCTGGGCCCCCCCAGCCCTCCCCGTCATCGCCCACACGACGTGAGCCTCGCTGCGGAGGACGGCCGGCAGGCGCTGGGTGGGGAGAGACCTCTGCGCTGGACACGGTCGCGTCCTCTACACCTTGTCCACGGACAGTTCTGGTGGAAAATTAATAGAATCTGAAGAAAATAGAAAAAGCAATTACATGAGGCACATTTTGCTGTTAACATTCTTCACTTGATTCAGGGGTACTTAGAAGCTTTGGGCCTGGCGGCTCCACCTTCCCCGCATGGTGGGGAGGCCCTGGCCATCCACACTCCCCTTGTGGCCTTAGGCCTTCAGCCTCCAGGTGGGAGTGATTTCGGTTGGGGCCCACCTGAGGCCTGGCCTCAGCCCTCCCTGATCCTAGCTTTCCAAGGCACCAGCCCCTTCTCTAGGCCCCCAGGAGACCAGCACACTGGCCCCCGAGCTGGGGCATCCTTCCCAAATACTCTGTGCCTCAGGGCTCCCAGGGCCCTGGTTCTGGCCCGATCCAGCCTGGCCCTGGTCTCGGGCACTGCCCACCCTCGGGGCCCGGGCGTAGGGTGTTTGGACATGAGAGGGAACAAGACACGGCAGAAGCAGATGGGAGTCCTGGGCCAGGCTCTGCTCCACAGGTGCGACACAGCCCCCACCTGCCTTCCCAGGTGCAGCACCAGGCGCTCCGGGACTGCCTGATCAAGCACACCATCCTCATCCGCGGGGAGGACGTCACCAGGCCCCTGAACGTCGCCCAGGCCGCAGACCGGAGGGACGCCTTTGCCAAGGTACAGAGCTGCCGGAGCGGGGCCCGCGCGTCCTATCTGCTGGCCACGGCCTGGCTCCTTGTGCTGCTGGTGGAGAGCAGGAAGGAGCAGAGATCAGCGGGCAGGTCCCGACTCTGCTGGTCACTTGCCACTGACCTTGGGCTTCCTGGCCTCTCGGGCCTCGGTTTCTCGCTTCTCGAGTCGGGATAACATCCCTCAGCAGGTCCGTGACGTCTGTTCTGCACAGGGCCTCTCCAGGTGAGCTTGGAGAAGGGCAGCCCCTCCTGTGCCTCAAAGCCCGGGCCTCACCCCCTGTCTCCCCAGGGTATCTATGGGCACCTGTTCCTGTGGATCGTCAAGAAGATCAACACTGCAATCTTCACGCCTCCTGCCCAGGACCCCAAAAATGTGCGGAAGGCCATCGGCCTCCTGGACATATTTGGCTTTGAAAATTTCCGGAACAATAGGTATGAAGATCTAAAATCTCAGTCCACCTGCTCTCCTGTAACGGAGTGAGCTAGAGGGCGGCCACGCCCCCACCCAGGCCAGGGTGAGCCTGCGAGCAGGCCCGGGTCTTTCTGCATGAGGCAGCCATGCCTATCCACAGTGTCCCCAGCACATCTAGAGAGGGCCACAGGGCTAAAAGCCATCCCCGAGAGAGACCCCTTGTCCCTCCTCTTGAGCCATCTGCTCTCCTCATGAACCCGAGTGAACTGTCACACGAGGTCAGGGTGAAAATGGAAATCAGTAACCATGATTTGGCTGCAACTTCGGGGGGCTATCATAACAGGGAGTGGGGGAGCTGAGGCATTTGTGGACCGTCCTCACATTTGAATTGGTGGGTAAGGCGAGGCAGGACTTCTCTGACCCAGTGTCCAGCATCCCAGACTGCACGCTGAAGAGCTGTAACCTGGAGGCAGGTCAGAAAGTTGCTACCAGATGTGATCGTAGTAGAGGCTGGGGTGGGTAGACAAGGGTGGTGAAGGAGCCACACCAGGCCGGGCAACGGGCCGGGCATTGTCGCGAGTCAGGAGGGGTCGAATGAGGACTGTGGGACAAGCAGGCAGGCAGCATTCCGGATGCAATCCAGCTTACCTGAGTCTGGTTCATTTAAAGGGCTTGGCGGGGCAGAGGCTGGGCCCATGCCCCCAAGAAGCAGAGGCCTCTGGGCACTGTCTGAGGAGCCTAGGGGCCAGCCTGACCTTGGCATCCCAGGGCTCAAGGACCTGTCTGCAGGTGACGTGTGGCCTGGGAGTGATTTAGAAGGCCTCCTGGGAGAGCCAGGATTGTTGAGACATAGCCATTTCGTGTGCAAGCAGGTTGGGACCTCAGCCTCCCAGGGGCCTGCGCACTGCGGTCAGGTGGGGGGCGGCAGGGCTGGCAGAACTTAGCCCAAGGCATGGGGAACTCCAGTAAGATTCAGGGCATTGGTGTTGAGCCCTGGGGGGGACAGGTGAGCTGACCATGCACATTTGGAGGTGAATCAGGGGTTGGTTCTGGAAGATGGGGCCATGTATGCAGGGACCCCTCCCTGAAGGAAAGCCATCAGTAGCCACCAGTAGCCACCAGCTGGGTTTGTGCTGGGGCTGCAGCCTGGGGGGCTGGGAAGGAGGTGCTGCTTTCACTGGGTCTCCCCTTGGTCACGCGTTCTGCGTCTGCTCACTGAGCGGCTCCAGGCAGTACGCTCGGTGTGGGGGCACAGCTGGCCTATCCCCTCACTTCTTGGATTAAGAGACATTGAACAAACAGTGGAAAGTATGACGAGGTCTTGCCTAACCGGGTGACCATCCTGAGGAGGCTCTGCCTAGGGCAGAGCCAGAGATGGGCACAGCTAGCGGGGTGACAGGGAAGGAGGGGAGGCACCCACGCGTGCAGAGCCGGAGGTAGGAAGGGGCCGGTGCACTCACAGTGCCCTGAGGAGTCCCGAGCAGCAAGGGTGGGGCTGCAGAGGTGGGCAGGGCCTTCTGTGGTGGTCACTGTCTGGATCCTGAAGACAAGGCAAGCCGGGGTTTGGAGCAGGGAAGAGCGTGACCAGATTACACATCAGAAAGCGCCCCCAGTGGCCGCGTTTGAGTGACAGGCGGGGCGAGGCTGGCGGGGCAGAGCTGTGAGGAGGCTGTGAGTGTGCCCAGTGAGCAGAGGAGGCTGCACTCAGGTGACAGCGGGTGGGGGCGGGGGCATGGAAAGAAGTGAACAGGTCGGGTTCTGTGTTGGAGACAGCATGCGCCAGACTCAGCAGCAGATGGGAATTGGGGAGGAGGCACAGTGAGCTGCCAAGCGTGACACCTTGGTCTCTGACTCGAGCCAGGGGTGGTGGGTGCAGGGCCATTTCTCAAGGCAGGGAGCCAGGACGGAGAGCAGGTTGCAGGGCTTGGGGGTGGCGGGTAGGGAGTACGTCTGGTCCCTGCAGAGGGGCCAGGCAGTCAATCCCGGGTCTCTGGAAGCTTGTATCAACACCAAGGTCACCTTGCCCCCGGGGCTGGGGCTGTCATGTGCTCTCAGCCCCACAATGATGGTCTCAGTGTCAGGACAGGCAGGCCTGGCAGAGGACCCTGCAGGGGACCTGTTTTGGAAAAATCCCAGGATAGTATAGAAAAACCATCCTGCAAACCGAGATGGAGCTGAGAGACTCCATCTCTGAGAATGACTCAGAGGAGTCCAGCTTGCTGTGTTAGATGAGTTGATTAGAGGTTCATTACAAGGGCACTTGCTCCAGGGCAGCACAGGAACTTCCACGGGAGCTTTCTTGCCTGCAGAATCCACATCTACCACTTGTGAGGTTGCCTTAAGTCCCTTCCCAGTGAGGGACACAGAGCTCTTACATTGTATGTTCATTGTGTGGTCACAGTGACACAAATCGAGCATGAGCAGTGCCATCATCATGCGCCATCACACAACCTGTGTTATTTAATGGTATAATTCTCCACTAGGCAGAGATTTTAGTACAACAGCTAGCTCAAGGGCACTATGGGACAGTCAAAGCAGCACTAGAGCAGTCAGGGCCGATCTGAGCCAGCCACTTCGAGGCAAGAGCGCTGGGCCCTCATCCTGTGCCTGGCAGTTATCTCGGTACTTGTTTAACCTACTTTGTAACAATTCTGCAGAGCACTGCAGGCTAGCACCGCTTCTGCTACGTGGTGGGGAGCTTGCATTTTCCCCTCAGGATCACAAGAAGCCAAAGGCAAGGACTTGATGATATGCTGAGCCTTCTCAGTTCTCTTAGCCTGCTTGCCTTGGGGTGGAGGAGGTGACAGTAGCAGAGCAGAGAGAGGAGTGAGGGTGCGTGGGGAGGGGTGGCTGTGAGCAGACAGAGCCTGAATGGTGCATGAGGTGCATCTCTGGGCATGTGGTGTGCGGCCGTGCGTGGTGGCTGGGGATCCCACGGCTCCAGCCTGCTGCGGCGGGGCCCAAGCTGACCCCGCTCTGCCCTGGGCGGTGGCGTTGCCTCCACAGCTTTGAGCAACTGTGCATCAACTTCGCCAACGAGCACCTGCAGCAGTTCTTTGTGCAGCACGTGTTCACCATGGAGCAGGAGGAGTACCGCTCGGAGGGCATTGCCTGGGACCACATCCACTACACTGACAATCGGCCCACCCTCGACCTACTGGCCCTCAAGCCCGTGAGCATCATCTCCCTCCTGGACGAAGAGAGCCGCTTCCCACAGGTGTGCATCTGGGCTGCCGACCTTAACATGGAGACCCCTGCTCGTGGGTCTCCTCCTCAAGGTTGGGAAACTCCATCTGGGTGGCCCGCTTCTTCCTGGAGTTGCCAAAAGCTCTGCCAAGGATAAGCACAAGAGCCCTAACCTAACCAGACCCTCCTTTCCTTCAAGGCTGCCTCAGGCCTACCTCCTGCAGGAAGGCTTCCCTGACTGCTGGGGTACCTGGACAGCTGTACAAAGGGTGGAGCAGAATAGCTGGTGGCCTCTGCTCCCAGCCCAGCCCCCACCCACCGCCATGAGTCACTGACCCCTGCGTGTTAGTCTCCTGCCTGTGCAGAGGCCCTCAGTCACTCTGAGCCCAGGTTGCTTTAAGCCCCTGAGCCTGTGGGTGGGCTGCCTGACCTCCCGTGGCTGGACTCTGGGGCCTCAGGGTGTCTGGTTCTTCCAGGGGACGGATATTACCATGCTGCAGAAACTGAACAGTGTCCACGCCAACAACAAGGCCTTCCTGCAGCCCACGAACATCCACGATGCCAGGTTTGGCATTGCCCACTTTGCCGGTGAGGTGTACTACCAGGCAGAAGGTGAGTGCAGCCCCTCCCACACCGCCCAAATCTGGGTCAGATTCCAGGGGGACCGTGGAAAGCAGGCGGAGGGACAAAGGTGTCTTGCAGATCTAGCAATGGGACAGAAGAATGAGTAGTGTGGCCTTTACTGGAGAGAGGAAATAGGATAGACCAGGCATTTTTTTTAATAATTGGTAATAACTCTTTTGAGATATGATTCACATGCCCATTTATATGTAATTGTGATATATATATAATTCACATATTTATTCACCCATTTTAAGTGTACAACTCAATGGTTCTTAGTATATTCACAGTATATATTCATGATTGCCACCATTTTAGAACATTTTCCTTGCCCCCCAGAAAATACCCACTAGCAGTCACTCCCCATTTTCCCCAACTCTAGGCAACAACTAATTCCTGTCTCTATGGATTTGCCTTTGCTAAGCGTTTCATATAAATGGAACTACACAATATGTGGGCTTCTGTGACCGGTTTCTTTCACTTAGCATAATGTCTTCACGGTTCATCCATGCAGTAGCATGGGTCAGTGCCTTTTACTGCAGATTAATATTCCATTGCATGGCTATACCATACTTTACCTCTTCATTAGCTGGTGGGCATTTGGGTTGTTTCCACTTTTTGGCTATTATGTATAACGGTGCTATGAACATCCATGTACAAGTTTTTGTGTGGACATATGTTTTCATTTCTCCTGGGTATGTACCTAGCACTGGAATTGCTGGGTCAGATAGTAACTCCATGTTTAACTTTTTGAGTAATCACCAAAATGTTTTCCATAGCAGCTGCACCATTTTACATTCCCACCAGCAATGTATGAGGGTTCCAATTCCTCCACACCCCCAGCAACACATGTTATCATCTGTCTTTTCAGTTACAGCTATCCTAGTGGGTTCGAAGTGGTGTCTCAATGTGATTTTGATTTGCATTTCCCTGATGGCTATGATGTCCAGTACCTTGTCATGTGCTTCCTGGCCATTTGTATATCTTCTTTGAAGGGATATCTGTTTAAATTCTTTGCCCACGGTTTAGTTGGGCTATTTGTCTTTTTATTGTTGAGCTGTAGGAGTTGTTTATATATTCTGGGGCCTTATCAGAGATATGATTTGTAAATATGTTCTCATCCTGTTCATTGTCTTTTCGCTTTCTTGGTGGTGTCCTTTGAAGTACAAAAGGTCTTCATTTTGAAGAAGTCCAACTTAGCTATTTTCCTTTTGTTACTCATACCATACTTAAGAGTTCACTATCAAATCCAAGGTCATGAAGATTTACCCCTGTTTTCCTCTAGGAGTTTTGTAGTGTTAGCTTTTACATTTAGGTCTTTGACTTATTTTGAATTAAGTTTTGGATGTGTTGAGGGAGGCTCAATAATGATTTCATTGGAGAAATAAAGGCCTGGGGTGGCCAACTTACTGGTGTGCTTAGGAGAACGAGAAGGGTGGCCAGTGTGCTGCTGTGATCAGGAAAGCTGAGTGGCCGGAGGGCTACTCTCTGCGGCTGGCGTGGAGAAATGAGGAGGTGCTTTGGTCTGTTTACCTGGAGGCACGGATCCAGGCATGGTCCTTGTGTGCAGGGGCTGCTCACTTGTGCAGAAGAGGGGAGGTGTCAGGAGGTCAGGGGGAGAAATGGGGCGGTGCCTGCATAGTTCCTGCCAGACCCTGGCTTTGGGCTCTTCAGAAAGGGAGAGGAGAGAACCAGTGGGGCCTGCAGGGTCGCAGGACACAAGAAGACACTGAGCCCATCCCCTAACCTCTCTGGGCAGTTCAAGGCTGCATTTCATTTTTTGAAGTGACATGAAACTTACATGTATGCTATGATTGAGGTAGCTTCTTTCTAGATTTTCTGATTGCAAAATGCTGCAAATATCCATTAAAACTAAGCGTCTGGTTTTTACCTGGGCGCCCTGCTGTGCTGATGCCCTAGCTGCACTTACTCTGCCTGCTGGAGACTAAGCCCAGGAGCGCCTCAGCCCTCCCCTCGCCCTGAGAACACCCAAGGAGCTCCCCGCCCCAGGGTGGGGGAGGCTCTGTCTGATCTCAGAGGTGCAGGGTATCACTGGGTGTCTGCCCCGCCTGGCCCTGGTGCAGCCCTCCCTCCCGGGGTGCTACTCCCCTCACAGACACCTGCAGGCACAGATGGGAAACAGGCTCCCTTCCCCTCTGCCACCCTGACTCCGCCTCCCCAGACGCATACCAGGCTGTGCAGCTGTACACAGAGCATGCCACTGAAAGGTGGGCTGACTTAAAGGGGGCAGAGTGGAAGAAGAAAGTCAAGGTGGTGCCCTGGGAGGGGTCAGCCCTCAGCAACCAAGAAGTACAGCCCCTGGCCCTATCTAACCTGGCTCTGGGAAGCAGTTCACCTTCAGAGCCTTCTCAGTGTGACTTCGTCCTGACTCCAGGGCTAGGCCATGCTTACCTGTGGCTGGAGGGGAGAAGCGGGGTCTTCTCACCGCGTGGAGCCATGCCTGCATAGTCTGCTAGGGCTGCAGTGACAAATACCACAGGCCGGCCCACCCTAATGGCCTCATTTCTACCTTAATCAATGTGTTAAATGCCCTGTCTCCAAATACAGTCATGTTCTGATGTATGGGGAGTTAGGGCTTCAACACATGAATTTGAGGGGGACATAATTCAGCCTATAACACTGTCCCTCCCCCACTTCTGGAGGCTCAGCCTTCAGGCCAGAGGGGCCTCCAGCCCTAGCAGGACCTCCCAAGGTCCAGAAGCAGAAAGATGATGGTGGCTTAGATGGGGGTGGGTGGGGTCAGAGTGGGGATGGGACCTGGGGGGTTGAGAGTTCAGACAGTAGGAGCACCCTGGTGCTGGGTAGAGATGGTGGGGCCACACCTGGGGGGAGGGGCAGAGAGCATTGACTCCAGTGGGACCATCGTGGGGTCAGGGCTCCTCTGGGCATCCTGTGGACCCACCCCGCTGCGCTCTTCTTCCCAGTGGGTGGGTGGTGATGGCTGAGCTGGGCTGGCGGGTGGGCCTTGCTGTCCCCACAGGCTTCCTGGAGAAGAACCGAGATGTGCTGAGCGCAGATATCCTCACCCTGGTTTACTCCTCCAAAAACAAGTTCCTGAGGGAGATATTCAATCTGCAGCTGGCAGAGACCAAGCTGGGCCAGGGGACCATCCGCCAGGCAAAGGCAGGGAGCCAGCTCTTCAAGGTGGGCTCCCGGGCACCCTCCAAGGCCTCCTATGTCTCTCAGCCCCGAGGGCCGCAGGGCCAGGCAGATGCTTTACTCCCCTCTGGGTCCCCAGCATGCGGCTGGGTGCCTGCACACTGTGACAGCTGGATGGATGGATGGATGCCCTGCCTGCGGGACCTTGGCAGAAGCCCTCCCTGTGCTGTGGGTCAGCCGTGTCCCAGGTGGCAGTCCCCAGGCCCCACTGTGCCCTGTGCTTCTGCCCGCAGTCTGCAGACTCAGCCAAGCGGCCCTCCACCTTGGCAGGCCAATTCAAGCAGTCCCTGGACAAACTGATGAAAATCCTGACCAACTGCCAGCCCTACTTTATCCGCTGCATCAAACCCAACGAGTACAAGAAGCCGCTGGTAACAGGAGAAGGCTGCGGGCACGGGTGGGGAGGGAGGAGGATGAGGTTGATGGCCTCTAGGGTCACAGATGCTCCCTCCACCGGGCCTGGCCACTGTTCAGCTGTTAGCTGCCCCCACTTGACACATGAGGACACTGGAGTCAGGTGACCAGTCTAGGTCAGTCCTCTTAGTCCTGCCATCCAGCTTCTGCGAGTGCTGGGCCAGGCTCTTCGCTTCTCTGAGCCTGTTTTCTCTTCCGTAAAGTCGGACTCACTCCTGCCTGCAGGGGTGCAGCAGGAGTTAGTGTGAGGTTTGCAGCATGTCTCTGTGTGTGAACTGCACTCAGTAAGTGGCAGAAACAAGTACTGGGACTTTAGGGGTGACACCACTCCTGGTCACCGAGCCCCTTGTGGCACAGCCTTACCCGTGTGTGGTAAGGGGGTGGGAGCCTGCTGCCCGCCTGCCCAGGGGTCCCTGCTCCATGGGCTGGGAATCCCACCCAGAGGCTGCAATACAGGGACCCCTCAAAATGGGAGATGTCATCTGAAAGGATATCAAACAGCTCAAAAACATCTTATAAGGGTATAAATATTACATTAAATGGAATGCCTTTTTGAAAAGAATAAAACTATATGAAATTTGGTTTATCCCATGAAATCTAGGCTGTATATTAGGCAGAAGTGAGACTTCTCTTGTTCCTTAACTGCTGGGAGAAGTAGCTGTGCTCCTAGAAAGCCTCGCCCCGCCTGCCCTGCCCACTGTGGGAGCCCAGGGCAGGTCAGCGACCTCAGGCTGGCGCTCAGGTGTGGGGGGCTCTGGCCCGGATGTTGCTTCGTGGTGGCAGCTGCCCTGCCGTGTGTATAGGGGAGGCCAGCCTGAGGGGCCAGGCACGCTCAGCCCCCAGGAGAGTGACCTGCACCTCAGGTGCTCATCTTTAAATTGGAGCCAGTCACCTCCGCCACGCAGAGCTGTCGTAAAGATTCAGCAAGAAATGCCAGGCCCATAGGACATATTCAATAAACAGCAGCTGACCACTCAGCCAGGGCTAGCGCTGCCTGGCCTGAAGCCCTGGAGCAGGGGCTCTGTGGCCCTCAGTTTTGCAGGTGCCTGCCAGGCTTGCCCAGTTGGGGGGCTGTTTCCCCGAGCCCCGGAGAGACCCCCAGCTCCAGGTGGAGGGGGGCTCTCTGGAGGCCAAGCCACCACGGAAGCCAGACACCCGGGAGAAGCATCATGCCCAAGCTCCTCTCTGCCCACCACACCTGCCTCCAAGCAGGGCACGACTCAGTTCCTGGCCAGCTGCCCCTCCAGGTGTCCCTCCATCTCGGGGGAGGGAGAGACTGAGCTGAGTGGAATATTGTCGGCCTCTGAGTGCGAGAGTGGTGTCTTCATTGCCCTGCTGTGGGGGAGGGCCACGTGCTGGGAGTGCCGTGTGCAGGGGAGGGGTGCTCAGAAACACTGTCAACCTGGCGTACGCAAGTACCCTTGCATTCCTGGCACTGTGCACATCTGGTGAGTGGCGCAAGTATTGCGTTCTGGTGGCTGGGGAGGGGGCAGGGTTGCCCGGCCCTTGGTCACCTGCCATCGCCCGCAGCTCTTCGACCGGGAGCTGTGCCTGCGGCAGCTGCGCTACTCGGGCATGATGGAGACCGTGCACATCCGCAAGTCCGGCTTCCCTATCCGCTACTCGTTGGAGGACTTCTCGCAGAGGTTCTGCGTGCTGCTGCCCAGCGCCACGCGGACGCAGGTGCGCAACTGTCCCCCGATGGTGTGCACCGTGCTGTCCGCGTCCTCCCCCTCCGGCCACCTCCAGCCCCAGTACAAGGGGGCTCCCCACAATGCCCAGACCCCAGCTCTGCGATGATTCCCATCCTTCTATACCTTCCCCGCCTCCCACCCTCCCCTCTTGCTCTCCAGCGACGGGGCGGGAGGCACTGGCTCACCCCGGGGTCTGGCGGCTGCTGGCGGCTGCAGCTGTTCCTTCTAGCACGTCTGTGGTCTTACCGCAAACACTGTGTCCCATGGGGCAGAACGTCAGCGAGCCGAGGTGTGGCTAGGGAGCTGTTAGGGCCGGGAAGTCTGGGATGCCTGAACCCTCAGCCACGCCTGGCCTGACCTGGGGCCCAGCGTCCACAGCCGCATTAAGGCCCCAGGCCTGGCAGAGCCCTTGGCCCGGAAGGCCTGGGCCCAGAGTGCCCCCTCGCCCACGCCTTGACCTGAGGTGCCCGTGGTGCCTGTGCCGGGGCGGCCCCTGGCAGTGGAGCCTGTGGGAGGAGGAGGAAGACACGGGTCCCCAGACCCCAGCTTCAGGGCTCTCTGCTCCGACACGCTCTGAGCCACCCTTGTCTCTCCTTGGCAGCTGCGAGACAAGTTCCGCCAGATGACCATGGGCATCGCTGACATGTGGCTGGGGACAGACAAAGACTGGAAAGTGGGAAAGACCAAAATTTTCTTGAAGGTGAGACCCTGAGGACCCCGCCGGCCAGCGGCCTCCTGGAGACGGGGCTGGGCAGCTCCGGCGCTGCAGGTGGCCCTGGCCCCCAGGGGAGCCCAGATGTAGAAGGTCGTGCCAGGGGTACTCGAGGGGGGAGAGCACCGGGAAGCCAGCCCAGCCTGTGGGGCTCCAGGAAGCGTCTCAGAGAGGGGTCCTGTAGGACCGCAGGCCCCCACCCCCCAGGCTTCGGACCACCACCGGTCCGTGGGAACCGGGCCACACAGCAGGAGGTGAGCAGCCGGAGCTTCATCTGTGTTACAGCCGCTCCCGCCGCTGCCGTCGCCGCCTCGTGTCACATCAGCAGCCGCAGCAGGCTCTCGGCCGAGCCCGGCTGTGCACTGCGCGTGCGCGGGCTCTAGGCCGCGGGTTCCCCCTGAGCCGAGGTGGAGCTCGGGCGGTGATGCCAGCGCTGGGGCGCGGCTGCAAATACAGATTATCTCCAGCTGAGAGATTTAACTGCACCATAAATGTAATGTGCTTGAATCATCCTGAAACCATCCCCCCAGCCCCTGGTCTGTGGAAAAATTGTCTTCCATGAAGCTGGTCCCTGGTGCCAAAAAGGCTGGGGACTGCTGCCCTAGGACAAGCCTGAGGGGAAGGAGGAGGCACCTCCCAGCCGCAGCCCGAGAGCAGTATGGAGCTCAGAGAGCGCTCCCAGCGTGCTGGGAACAGGCCTCCGTCCTGCCAGCGGCCACAGCCTGCAGCAGGGGGCTGGGAGCCTCTCCAAAGCCCCCGGAGAGCTGGCACGGCAATGGAAGGGTGCGGTGTGTTGACTGCCCGTGAGCTGCCTCGCCCCTAGGAGGCTTGTATGAGCATCACCACCACCTGCCTCCCCCACAACTTACGGGGAGCTTGAGGCCATGTACAGGCAGCCTCGTGGCCCTCCAGGATTGCCAGTTGGGTCAAAGAGCCACCGGGGAGAGAACCCCCTGTCCCCTATCCTCATAAGCCTTAGGTGGGCAAGCGCAGGGAGAAGGAAGAGATCGAGCCAGCTCACCTGAGCCTCCTGCCCCATACCCACTGTTCCTTCCTCTTCCCCATAGTGACTGCCCCCCCACCCTCATCTGTCTCCAGAGGGACCTCCTGGCCCCAGCCCTCCAGGTGGTCTGTCTGTCCATCTGTCCGTGCATTAGCCAGGCCGGTGCTGGGGCTCAGAGGCTCAGATAGGGAAAAGCAGAGGGCTTCCAATTTGGCTGGGGAGGTGAGGCCTGCAGAGGGGACACCCCGGGGCACTGCCTGGAGAGCAAAACAGACAGCAAGGGCCACAGGGGCATAGCGGCAAGGTCAGTGTGGGCAGATTTTTGGGGAGGCCAGGAGAGGACAGTGGCTACCGCTCCATCCCTCCTGTCCTTGCTGCTCCTCGAGGCCACAGCTGGGTCTAGTCTGTCTCTGTTGCCCAGGCTCGAGGCTGTGCGACAGAGTCTGGTGCAGGCAGGAGGGGCCATTGAGCTCCCAGCCTCTCCTCCCCCCTTGCCTGAGGGCCACACTGCTCTGTGCTCTGCAGGAACAGCCCCTGGCTTTGTAGGGCTGAGATGGCAGGCCCTGGAGTCACAACCTCAGGCACAGTGACTCCCAGGGATGAGTAAGGCCTGTCGGCTCACAGCCTGAATCCTACTCACTGGTTGCAGGAAACATTTTTATACTGAAACAACCATAGATCTCATACAGTTGAATGCAAACGTTGCATGAATTTTGGGAAATAAAACACAAATTCAAAGAAATGTGCCCCCTTAGATTCTTCAGAGTAGAACTGAAGGTTGCCAGGTTGAGTTAGGAAGTAGAAAGAGCTAAAGTGGGAAGTTCTTGAATCCAAGGTGGGAGGTGTCGCAGCTCCTGTTTCTGAGCCACATCCAGGTCAATCGAAGGGTCGTCCTCCTGGGAGAGGTCAGAGAGGCACTGCCTTCTGGGGGTGCGGGGGGAGGCTGGGCGGCTCCCTGATGGCCCCTGTCCCATCCCCAGGGTTACCAGGACACTCTGCTGGAGATACAGAGGAGCCAGGCCCTGGACAGAGCAGCAGTCAGCATCCAGAGAGCCCTGCGGGGCTACCGACACAGGTGCCGGCCCTCCCCGCGTCACTGCCCGCCACGCCCCCCACAAACCAGGGCCACGTGTTCCTGCGGGTCCCTCTCTGGAGGTCATTAAGATCTCCCAAGACCTCCTGACCTGGGACACTGCAGCCTGTGAATTCCAATACATCACTGGAATGTTTGGAAAAAACAAAAACCACTCCGTAAGCAAGAGGAGTGAACCAAGTGAAGGATGAGCTCTGTTAATTTATTTTTCTCCTTCAGTCATCTTGGAGAGGGTGTGGGTTTGGGTTGTGAAGTAGTTTGGCTTCGCCCCAGTTCCCTGGTCAGTGGGAAGCAGCACCCACGTTTCAGCCCAGGTTCAGCCCATCAGCAGCCCCCCGCAGTGCCCGGCCTCCCTCGTCTGGAGGCCTCGCGGTCCCCACAGCATGGCCCCGGGAGCCATCCCAACTGCTGGTCCCCAGTCGTGGAAAGGGCTGCAACCCCAGGCATGAGAAACTGGGAGAAGGTGGGCAGCCCCTGGGGATTGGGAATGTGGCCCAGGGAGCAGGGCCGGGAGCTTGGCCCGAGACTGGAGGGGCAGCTCTGCTGCGAGGAAGCCAGCGGCCGGCGAGGAAGGCCGGGTCCTGGTGCCCCGGGTCGCAGGCCCACGGGTGGCATCAGACCAGCCAGGCCGGCATACCAGAGGGAGGCTGGCCAACTGACTCATAGATTTTTAATTAAAGTTTTGTTTTGAGGCAATTGTAAGGAATAATACAAAGAGATCCCATACACTCTTTGTCCAGTTTCCCACAGTGTTAGCATCTTACAGAACTATAGTACAGTACCAGGACACTGACATTGACAGTCAAGATACAGAACGTCCTGTCCCCACCAGGACCCCGTGTGCTGCCCTCATATAGTCACACCCACCTCCCTTCCCCCACACCCCCATCCCTCTGTAGCTCCTGGCAACCACTAATCTGTTCTCCATTGCTATAGTTTTGCCATTTCAAAAATGTTATATAAATGGAATTATATAGCATGTAGCCTATGGGATTGATTTTTCTCATTCAGCATATTTCTTTGGAAATTCATCCAGGTTGTTACGTGCATCAATGTTTTGTTCCTTTTTATTGCTAAGTAGTATTCTCTAGTTTGGATATACTGCAGTTTAACCATTCACCTGTTGAAAGACATCTGGGCTATTTCCAGTTTTTGGCTTTTATGAATAAAGCTGCTATGAACATTTATGTACAGGTTTTTGAGTGAACATGAATTACCATTTCTCTGGGATAAATGCCTAGGAGTGCAATTGCTGAGTCATACGGTAGTTACATGTTCCTTTTTTTTTTTTTTTTTTTTTGAGACAGAGTCTTACTCTGTTGCCCAGGCTAGAGTGCCGTGGCGTCAGCCTAGCTCACAGCAACCTCAAACTCCTGGGCTCAAGCGATCCTCCTGCCTCAGCCTCCCAAGTAGCTGGGACTCCAGACATGCACCACCATGCCCGGCTAATTTTTTCTGTATATATTTTTAGTTGTCCAGATAATTTCTTTCTATTTTTTTTAGTAGAGACGGGGTCTCGCTTTTGCTCAGGCTGGTCTCGAGCTCCTGAGCTCAAATGATCCACCCGCCTCAGCCTCCCAGAGTGCTAGGATTAGGATTACAGGCGTGAGACACGGCGCCCGGCCACGTGTTCCATTTTTAAAGAAACTGCCAAACTTTTTTCAAGAGTGGCTGTGATCCAGGAAAGTGAACACCAAAACTGGGGTCCAGCCTCAAGGCCAAGTGGGTCCTTGGCTGTGTGCAGGAAAGAATTCAAGAGCGAGCTGACAGATAAGGCAAAAGCAAGTTTATTGAGATAAGAACAGGAAAAAAGAAAGGTGGATGCCCATAGGCAGAGCAGCAGCTGTCTCTCAGAGCAGCAGAGAGTAGCACTTTGTGAGTCTCCAGGGTCTTATTTTATACCTTCTATTCAATTTTATGTTAAGCAGAAGGAAGATTATTCATAAGATTTCTGGGAAAGGGGTGGGGGAGTTCTGGAACCGAGGGTCCCTCCCCCTTTTGAACCATATAGGATGACTTCTGGGAGTTGCCATGGCATTTGCAAACAGTCATAGCGCTGTTGGGAGTTTCTTTTAGTATGCTGATATATTATAACTAGCGTATAATGAGCAGTGAGGGTAACCTGAGATTATTTTTCATGGACATCTTGGTTCCAGCTAGTTTTGGCTGGCTTCTCCACTGCCTCTGGTTTTATCAGACACTTTGGTTCAAGTCTTATTACGCCTTATTGAGCGGGGGTCTGCCAGTACCCTATCTCAGCTGCACACTTTTACATTCCCACCGGCAATGTGTGACTCAGTCTCTCTGCACCCTCACCAGCGCTTGATGTTGTGGCTGTTTTTTTTTTAGCCATTCTGATATCTCATTGTGGTTATGATTTACATTTCCTGATGTTGAATATCTTTTCATGTGCTTATTTGCCATATGCATATAGTCTCTTTGGTGAAATGTCTGAGCATGTTGCTTGACGATTTTCTAATTGAAATCTTTGTTGAGTTTTGAGAGGTCTTTATATATTCTAGATACCAATCTTTTGTCAGTTATGTGGTTTGCAAATATTTTCTCTCTGTCTTCACATTCTCTTAAAAGGGTCTTTGCACAGCAAAAGTGTTTAATTTTGATAAAGTCTAATCGTCAAATTTCCCTTTTATAGATCATGCTTTTTTGGTCTCAAGTCTAAGAACTCTTTGCCTAAAGATTTTCTTTTGTGTTTTTCTAAAAAGTTTTATGGTTTTATACATTTTATATTTAGGTCCATGATACATTTTCATTTTGAGTTAATTTTTATATATGGTGTGAGAGTTAGGTCAAGGTTCTTTTTCAATTTTTTTCCTATGGATGTTGCTCCAGCATCATTCATTGAAAAGTCCATCTTCCTTCAATGAATTGCTTTTACATCTTTGTCAAAAATCCGCTGACCATGTTTGTGTGGCTCTGTTTCTGAGTGCTCCGTGCTGTTCCGTCAATCTGTGTGTCTGCCCCTCCACAATGCCGCAGTGTCCTGTGTTGTAGTTATATGGTAAGTCTCAAAGCAGTGTGGACTGATTTCTCTCACTCTTGTTTTTCAAAATTGTTTTAGCTCCTCTAGTTCTTTTGCATGTCCATGTACATTTTTAAATAGTTTTGTCTATATCTCTAAAAAAAATCTTACTGGATTTTTGACATAATTGCATTGTCTATCCGTTTGGGAGAGAATTAACATCTGTAGTGTCCAGTCTTTCATTCCGTGAACATGGTATCCGGCTGTACTTACTTAGATCCTCTCTGATTTCAATCATCAGTATTTTGTAGTTTTCAGCATATAAATCCTGCACACGTTTTGTTAAATTTACACATAAGTTGTTGTTTTGTTTTGTTTTGTTTTTTCCTGAGACAAGATCTCGTTCTGTCACCCAGACTGGAGTGCAGTGACATGATCATAGCTCACTGCAACCTCAAACTCCTGGGATCATGTGATCACCCTGCCTCAGCCTCCCACACAGTTAGGACTACAGGTGCGCCACCATATCTGGCTAATTTTTTTTTTTTTTTTGGAAACGGAGTCTTGCTATTGCCCAGGCTGGTCTCCAACTTCTGGGCTCAAGTGGTCCTTCTCCCGCCTTGGCCTCCCAGAGTGCTAGGATTATAGGTGTGAGCCACCGTGCCTGGTCCTGAGTATTTTTTGGAGTGGTTTTAAATGGTACTGTGTTTTTAATTTCAACATTGACATGCTCATTGCTAGTATATAGAAATATGATTGATTTTTGTGTGTTGACTTTGTATCCTGCAACCATACTGAACTCACTTACTTTTTATAGATTTCTTGGAATTTTCTGTGTAAATAATCATGCCATCTGCAAATAGGGACAACTTTATTTCTTCCTTTCCAATCTGTATGTCTTCTATGTCCTTTGTTTGCCTATTGCACTGACCAGAACTTCCAGTATTATCAGAGTGGTGAAAGCAGATATCTTTGCTTTGTCCCATATCTTAGGGAGAAAGCTCTCAGCCTTCAGTCATTAAGTATAATGTTAGCTGCAGGTTTTTTTGTAGATGCCCTTTCTTAAGTTGAAGAAGTTTCCCAAATTCCTAGTTTTCTGGGAGTTTTTATCATGAATGGGTGTTGAATTTTGTCATTTTTTCCCTGTATCTGTTGATCATGATTAAGAGATTTCTCTTCTTTAGCTTTTAATGTGACAGACTACATTGACTGATTTTTAAACATTGACCTTGCCTTGCACCCCTGGAGCAAGCTCCACTTGGTCATAGCACATGATTCTTTTTATGTTGCTGAATGCTGTTTGCCAATATTCTGTTAAAGGTTTTTGCATCTCTATTCATGAAGTCTGAAGTTTTCTTCTTTTATATTGTCTTGTCTGGTTTTGGTATCAGAGTAACACTAGCTTCATAAAATGAATTGGGAAGTGTTTCTTCTTCTTCTATTTTGTGGAAGAGATTTTGTGAAATTTTTGTTAAATGTTTGGTAGAAATCCGTGAAAACATCTGGGCTTGGAGATTTCTCTACAGGGAGTTTTAAATTATACATTTAATTTCCTTAATAGTTATAGGATGATTCAAGTTATCTATTTCATATTAAGTGAGTTGTGGTAATTTGTGCTTTTTGAGGATTGGTCCATTTTATCTAAGTTGTCAAATGTGTGTGTGTGAAGTTGTTCATAGTATTCGCTTATTATCCTTTCGATGTTGGCAGAGTCTGTAATGATATCCCCCGTTTCATTCCTGATATTGGCAACTAAAGAAAAGTGTGTCCATTTCATCTTCTTGGAAGTTATCATAGTTGATATTTAACCATGTTCTTGCTATTTTAGCCAATGCAATTAGAGAAGAAAATTAAAGAAAAGATAGAAATCACAGTTTCTCAACCTCAGCACTATTGACATTTTGGAGTGGATGTTTTTTGGCTGTGGGGGCGGTGCTGTGCATTGTCGGATGTTTAGCAGAACCTCTGGCCTCTGCTTACTGGGTGCCAGCAGCACCCCACACTCTCCCCACCATCGTGATGACCAAAGTGTCTCTGAATCCTGCCAAACAGCCCTGGAGGGCAATAACCTCTAGTTAAGGACCCCTGGAAAGGCAAGAGATTATATTTATTTTTTGGGAATTCAACTGTTTATTTTGGCTGCCTGTTAGAATCCTGGGGAGTTAAACGTGTGTGTGTGTGTGTGTGTGTGTGTATGTGTGTGTGTGTGTACACGCTGGACCCATCAGCAAAAGTTTGAGTTAATTGGACTGGGTGGGAGCCAGGCATCAATAAATATCGAAGTTCTCTAGATGATTTTAATATGGTTAATATCTACTGTTTAAACCTAAGAAAGTCCCCCGAAAAATGATTAGAAGTGATAAGAAAATTCAGTTAAGTGTGAGATAAAAGGCATACCTTGAAGATATTGTGAGTTTGGTTCCAGACCCAAGTGAATATCAAATAAAGTGAATCACATGAATTTTTTGGTTCCTCAGTACATATAAAAGTTATGTTTACCCTATACTGTGTTTTATGAAGTGTAGCATTATGTCTAAAACAATGTATATACCTTAATTAAAAATACTGTATTGCTAAAAAATTCTAATGATCATCTGAGCCTTCAGCAAGTTGTGATCTTTTTGGTGGTGGAGGGTCTTGTCTCCATGTTGGTGGCTGCTGACTGATCAGGGTGGTGGCTGCGGCATGCCTTAAAATAAGGCGAGAATGAAGTTTGTCGTGTTGGTTGACTCTTCCTTTCACAAAAGATATCTCTCTAGCATGAGATGCTGTTTGATAGCATTTTATTCACAGTAGAACTTATTTCAGAATTGGAGTTAATCTTTTCAAACCCTGCTGCTGCTTTATCAACTAAGCTCATGGAATATTCTAAATCCTTTGTTGTCATTTCAACAGTGTTCACAACATCTTCACCAGGAGTAGATTCCATCTCAAGAAACCACTTTCTCTGTTCATTCATAAGAAGCAACTCTTCATCCATTCAAGTTTTATCATGAGATTGCAGCAATTCACTCACACCTTCAGGCTCCACGTCTAGTTCTAGCTCTCTTGCTCTTCCACCACATCTGCAGTGACTTCCTTCGCTGAAGTCTTGAACCCCTCAGAGTCATCTATGAGGGTGGGAATTAACTTCTTCCAAACCCCTGTTAATGTTGATATTTTTACCTCCTCCCATGTATCACAGATGTTCTTAATGAAGAATCTAGAATGGTGAATCCTCACAGAAAGTTCTTGATTTACTTTGCCCGGATCCATCAGAGGAATCACTATTTATGGCAGCTATAGCCTTAATAAATGTATTTCTTAAATAGTAATACTTAAAAGTCAGAATTACTCCTTGACCCATGGGCTGCAGGATGGATGTTGTGTTAGCAGGCATGAAAACAACATTAATCTCCTTGTACATCTCTGTCAGAGCTCTTAGGTGACTGGGTGCATTGTAAGTTAATAGAAATATTTTGAAAGGAATCTTTTCTTTTTTTTTGAAGCAGTAGGTCTTAACAGTGGGCTTAAAATATTCAGTAAATGGTGCTATAAAGAAATGTGCTGTCATCCAGGCTTTGTTGTTCCATTTCTAGAGCATAGGCAAAGTAGATTTAGCATAATTCTCAAGGGCCCTAGGATTTTCAGAATGGTAAATGAGTTCTGGCTTCAACTTAGGGTCACCAGCTGCATTAGCCCCTGTCCTTTGAAGCTTTGAAGCCAGGCATTGCCTTCTCCCCTCTAGCTTTGAAATTCCCAAATGGTATCTTCTTCCAATATAAGGCTGTTTCGTCTGCATGGAAAATCTGTTGTTCAGTGTAGCCACCTTCATAATTTATCTTAGCTAAAGATAAATTTATCTGATCTTCTGGATAACTTGATGCAGCTTCTCCATCAGGACTTGCTCTTTCACCTTGCACTTTTGTGTTCTAGAGACAGATTCTTTCCTTAAACCTCGTGAACCAGCCTCTGCTAAGCTTCAGACTTTTCTTCTGCAGCTTCCTCATCTCTCTCAGCCTTCACGGAATTGAAGATAGTTAGGGGCTTGCTCTGGATTAGACTTTGGCTCAAGGGAATGTTGTGGCTGGTTTGACCTTCTGTCCAGACCACTCAAACTTTCTCAGCAATAAGCAATCTCAGCAATAAGGCTGTTTCGCTTTCTTATCATTTGTGTGCTCACTGGAGTAGCACTTTTTAATTTCCTTCAAAACCTTTTCCTTTGCATTCACAACTTGCTAGCTGCTTGCCACAAGAGGCCTGGCTTTCAGCCCATCATGGCTGTCCACATGCCTCCCTCACTACGCTTAATCATTTCTAGCTTTTGATTTAAAGTGAGAGACATGCAACCTTCCTTTCACTTGAACACTTAGGGGTCATTATAAGGTTATTAACTGGCCTAATTTCAATATCACTGTGTCTCAGTAAGGCCCAAGGAGAGGGAGAGAGGGGAACAGCCACTTGGAGGAGCAGTCAGAACACACACATTCATTGATTAAGTTTGCCATTTTATATGGGTGTGGTTTGTGGCACCCAAAAACAATTACAATGGTAACATCAAAGATCACTGATCACAGATCACTGTAACAGATGTAATAATGATGAAAAAGTTTGAAAAGAAGCCACTGCAGCAGGAGGAATTTCAAGAATTACCAAAATGTAATACAGACGCAAAGTGAGCACATGCTCTTGGAAAAATGACACTGACAGACTTGCTTGACTCGAGGTTGTCACAAACCTTCAGTCTGTAAAGATGCAATATCTGCCAGGTGCAATAAATGAGGTGCGCCCGTGTGGCTGCGTGCTCCAAGCTCACCTGCAGGGCTCTCTGCCTCTCCAGAGCCCAAGGCTCAGGTCGTCCTCGCCGGGTCCAGCCCTGGGCCGGAGGGAGGGTCTGGCAAGGAATAAACAGTTGGGAATGAATTTTACCCTTCAGAGCTTTGGGGGAGATAGGAAGGAATGAAGAATTTTTCGATTACTTTAAAAACTTAACCGTGGTCATTCTCAAATTTGGGTTGTCAACAGTAGATTTCATGTTTCTAATCTGCCTGTGTCTTTTGGTCTATAAAGGCTTCTGAGAAAGTGTTGTATGTATTCATTGTCCCCAACATTTTATTATCCCTCTTCCCTTCAGAATCAGTTTTCCCCCAAAAGGCTTCCAAATGTTTAGGATCGTTTCACGACCCAGGCTTGCATGTCCCCTTCTAGGAGGGAGTTCCTGAGGCAGAGGCGGGCGGCCGTGACCCTCCAGGCCTGGTGGAGAGGCTACTGCAACCGAAGGAATTTCAAGCTGGTGAGAGAGCTCGCTGGGGAGGCCGGGCCTGCAGGGTAAATGTGTTAACTGTCCAATAAAAGACAAATTTTTGAAGTTTGTTTCTCTGAATGAGAGATTCAGGAGGGAAGGATCAAATCACTCACAGATGAGATTAGACCTCAGCCCCCCATATTTTCCTTCTTAGCATAGTCTCTAGCCCCCTGTGGCCTTCCAAGTGTTCTGCAGAATTTGGGGCATCTCCAGAGCCAGACTAGGTGTCCTGCTCTGAAATGGAACAATGCCTATTCCTTCCCAGCTTACAGGCAACAAAATAAGTAAATGATTGGTTATTCTTTTTCAAACACTCCAAGGCCGGGCGCGGTGGCTCACGCCTGTAATCCTAGCACTCTGGGAGGCCGAGGCGAGTGGATCGCTCGAGGTCAGGAGTTCGAGACCAGCCTAAGCAAGAGCAAGACCCCCGTCTCTACTAAAAAAAATAGAAATAAATTATCTGGCCAACTAAAAATATATAGAAAAAATTAGCCGGGCATGGTGGCGCATGCCTGTAGTCCCAGCTACTCGGGAGGCTGAGGCAGGAGGATCGCTTGAGCCCAGGAGTTTGAGGTTGCTGTGAGCTAGGCTGACGCCACGGCACTCACTCTAGCCCTGGCAACAGAGTGAGACTCTGTCTCAAAAAAAAAAAAAAACAAAAAAAACACTCCTGAGTTTTCTCTTAACCACAAGCACTTGCTAATGAGTATCTGCCTAACGAGTAGACCAGAGCAACCGTGGCCGCACCCTGCTGGGCCTCAGTTGACCACTTGCCTTTGTCATGGATGTGACTGTGGTTGTGCCATAGAGTGGTCACATCAGCAAGACTGGCTCTGGCCTCTCTGCGTTCCATGCTCACAAAGGGCATAATAGTAGCTGATGTGTATGGGAAGGTTCCTCGGGGCCTGTTGCTTTGCATGAGTCATTTTATTTGATGTTAAACCAATCCTATTAGTCAAGGAACTGAGGCACCAAGGGGCCAGGTGGTTTCCCCAAGAGCACACAGTTGGTAAGCTCTAGAGCTGGGGTTTCGATGCAGGGCTGTGTGACTTCCCAGCCCTTAAGCTGACCCATTGGGTTGGTCATCAATAAGCCAACAAGGTGCGTTGCAAGGGCCCAGGGGATGTTTGTAGCACAGAAGTGGATGTTCATCCATTTCTTATTTCCCTTTTATTTTAAAGATGCCCTGACAGATTAGCCTGATGGAGCTGGCTGCAGGTGTCTGCACAGGTGTGCTGGCCCCTGACAAGTTGGCCGGCCTTGGTTGGCAGGTGTGAGAAACATGGCCTCTGGAATGCACTCGCCCATGTGAAATCCAATCCGATTCTCTCTGTCCATGGCCCCCAGGAGGCCACTTTATGATTTATGCTATTTCACAAATGCTCATTTAGCACTTACTTGCCTGACAGGCTGTGTTCCAGGTACTTTACAAGCAACAACTCTCTCAGTATGCCCATGCTCAAAGGTGCGTGCAATTCTAGGACCAGCCCTTTGCCAAAAAGCAGCTGACGATAAGCTGATTTGCGAGGTCTCCTGGGGAATCATTCCCCGTTCCCCAGAGGGCCTTCTCGCCCTTGAGCCCGCCTCCCTCTTGCTTTTGCAGATCCTTGTGGGCTTTGAGCGCCTGCAGGCCATCGCCCGGGGCCGCCTGCTGGCGCAGCAGTACCGAGCCATGAGGCAGAGGATGGTCCAGCTGCAGGCCCTCTGCAGGGGCTACCTCGTGCGCCGGGAGGTCCAGGCCAAGAAGAGGGCGGTGCTGGTCATTCAGGCCCATGCCAGGGGCATGGCTGCCCGGCGGAGCTTCCAGCAACGGAAAGCCAGTGTAGGTGGTCACCCAACAGCTTGGGCAGGTGGGAGCGGCAGCGGCCCAGGTTGGGGAGGGAAGGCAGGAGGGGTGAGCAGCCATATGGCATTCTCACCAGAAGCCTCTTTGGAAAGGCCCCACCCTCAAGCAAGACATTAAAAATTACTCAAGATCACAGCAAGAATATAGGAGGCAAATTAAGAGGCGCCTCCTGGGCTGAAAGACCAGAGACAGCTCTTCCCTCTTCCTGGCCAAAGTCAGCACTACCGCAGCCCCTCAGGCCACCTGGGGAGCCTCGGCCACCACCAGGGGCTCGCAGGACCTAGCATGGAGAGGCACCGGATCGGCAGGACAGCCTTATGCCTGGATCCCGGAGTCGAGCTCCTTGGTCCCCTCCCTTTCACCTTGGCGGTGATTTTTTGGCAAGGGTGGTGGTTCCCCGGGAAGCCACAGGAGACCTGGGCCAGATGGGCTGTGAGAGGCCACTACTGCATGGAGGGGAGCAAGGCCCCTTGCTACTGGGCTGTGTGTGACAGTTCCAGGGACAGAGAAACCCCAAGGGGAGCTGCCCCAGGTCTGGGAGGCTGGGAGGACAGGGAGCAGGGGACAGCACCAGGATGCATCTGCTTGCATTTTGCACCCTCAGGGTGGTGCCTCAGGGGCCATGTGGGGCCCTGTGGGGTCAGGGACAAACCAGAAACCTCACCTCTCTGGACCTCTGGCTTGCACTGGGAAACAGAAAGCCCTGCTGGTTGACTTCTAGTTGCCCTAGCTGTTAAAATCTATTATTTTAGATTTTAGAGCAAAATATGTTGATTTGGACAAATGATGGCAGGATGAGGCTTACTTGGCTTCCGGAAGGTGCCTCCCCTGTGAGGCAGGCCGAGCTGGGCCAGTGGGTGACTTTCCCCACCCGACTGTGTACAGGCCCCGCTGGTCGTCCCTGCTGAAGAGAAGAGCCAAAGCGCTCTCCCCGCCAAGAAGCGCCAGTCGGTCTACGACGCCGTCACCGACACGGAGATGGTGGAGGAAGTGTTCGGCTTCCTCCCGGCCATGATCGGGGGGCAGGAGGGCCAGGCCCCGCCGCGCTTCCAGGTGAGACCAGCGGGCCTTTCCTGGCCCGGCTCCCGCTACTTGAGAAGCCGAGCGCCCGCTGGCCGAGCTGCCGAGCGGGTGGCCACGTGTGCGCTGTAGCCCTGGGTGGTCCCGTGTCACGCAGAGAAGGGGGAGCGAGTGTGGGTTTCTGCAGCCAAACCTTTCCCACGGCAAGGCAGGCGCCTTCACCCTCAAACACGTCCACGCTGTCATCGTGCAGCGTTCCCCAGGCCACCCCCAGCGCGCCTTTGGGGCTGCCGCTCTGCAGAATGTGACCACGGCAGGGAGTGGGGAGAAGGCAGGAGGAGCAGCACCCCAGGCTGTCCTGTGTGGACCCCACCACACCCCGCTCTGGGCCCCTCCCACCTCCTCACTCCGTGTAGCAGGTGCTGGGACCCCCTCAGGAGGACCTGCTCCACAGCCCCCCGCGATGCCCACGGTGCTGGCAGCCGGCTGACCAGCTGGCTGCTGGCTGCGAGGACTGCTGACCTGTGTTCTCCCTCACTCACCCCCAGGACCTGGAAGCAAAGACCTCGAAGCTGCCTGAGGTTGACCTGGACACAGTGCCCATAGTGGAGGAGCCCGAGGGGGATGTGGATGGCCTGGCCGAGTACACCTTCCCCAAGTTTGCTGTGACTTACTTCCAGAAATCAGCCAGCCACACACACATCCGGCGGCCCCTCCGATACCCGCTGCTCTACCATGAGGACGACGCTGACTGCTCGGTACCCGGTGTTCTCTGGGTAGCTCAGGACACTCCCAGGGCCCGGAGTCCAAGCTGTGGTTCAGAGGGAGCAAGGAAGGGGCCCCAGTGCTGGGAGCGGGGTTCCAGCCGGGCCTCTGTCTCGTTTCCCCAGGCCGCCCTGGCCGTGTGGAACATCATCCTGAGGTTCATGGGTGACCTCCCGGAGCCAGTGCTCTATGCCAGGAGCAGCCACGGCAGCTCGGTGATGCAGCAGATCCACGACACGCTGGGCAGAGCGGGTGGCGCCCAGAGTCTGCAGCAAGCAGGGTCTGCACAGGTAGGCGGCGTGAGGGCAGCAGGCAGGGGAGGGCCTGGCCCTGGGAAGCTCCACAGGGAAGGGAGACAGGTCCCGGAGCCCTCCCATCAGCCCCTCCCACTGAACTCCACCCCCGGGCCAGGGCACCCGGGCACTTACAGTCATGAATTGTGCTCAGAAACTCGTGAATCCCAGAGCGTGCCCAGGACTCTTTGAATTATATAGTCATTAATGGAGAGAGTCCCCTGGACTCTGAATATCACATTTGACCTACACTGGATTCAAATGCATGCAACGGTAATAACAACACTGACCCACGGCCTGCTGTGTGCCAGCCGCTTCCCTTCATTCATTCCCCAGGTGGCAGCGCTACAAGGTGGGGATTACTATGTTTGTTTATAGCTAAAGAAATGGAGACATGAAATGACTTGTCCCCAAATCACAGCGGACAGGTGTGCAGGACCTGAACTTTGAATCGTTCTGCTGAATTCAAAGACCAAGTTCTTTTCTTCTTCTTCTTCTTCTTTTTTTTTTTTTTTTGAGAGACAGAGTCTTGCTCTGTTACCCAGGCTAGAGTGCAGTGGCATCATCATAGCTCACTGTAACCTCCAACTCCTGGGCTCAAGCCATCCTCCTGCCTCAGCCTCCTGAGTAGCTGGGACTACAGGCGCATACCATGATGCCCAGCTAATTTTTCTATTTTTGGTAGAGACGGGGTATCACTCTTGTTCAGGCTGGCCTCGAACATCTAAGCCCAAGCAATCCTCCTGTCTTGGCCTCCCAGAGTGCTAGGATTATAGGCATGAGCCACCATGCCCGGCCCGAAGACCAAGTTCTTGACCCAAGTTCTACCCTGCCTTCCGATGGAAAGTTAATTTGCATCCATTTGGGGTCAGAAGTCCTTCCAAGGCCCAGTCACATGCCATAATCCCAGTGGAACTAACCAAGGAATTATGCAGCAGTGACAGCACTCGGGCCCACCAGTAGCCAGGGCCCATGACTGCCCCACACATCCAGGTGCCTGGCCAGGCTCAGCTCGGATGCCTGTGGGGTCTTGTGTGCAGACTACCGTGTAGAGACCTGCGGCCCCAATCGCATGGCCAACCCAGTCCAGGAAGTACATGGAAGTTGCCTGGGCCCAGGCCCTGAGTCCTTGATCTCTGGAGGTGTGGGCTCTACCAGGGCATATTAGGTATCTGTTGCTGTGTAACAAATTACCCCCAAATTTAGCAGCTTAAAATAGCACAAATTTATTATCTCACACAGTTTCTGGGGCTCAGGATCAGCTTAGCAGGATAGTTCTGGCTCAGGGTCTCTCATGAGGCTGCCACCAAGCTGTCACCTGGGGCTGGACAGTCCACTCTCAAGATGGCTCACCCATGTGGCTGATAGCAGGAGGCTTCCATTCCTCCCCACATGGGCCTCTCTGCCAACTGCCTGAGCATCCTCACAACGTGGCTTCCCCCAGCATGGCTGATTCTAGAAAGGAAGCAAGAAGGAAGATGCAACGTCTAGTCTTGAGGTCACATTCCCACACAGGGCAGGAATGTCAGGAGGTGCCTTGGAGGCTGGCGACTGCTCCGGGAAGGGACTCTGGGAGGCAGTCCAGCCACCCTGCACCTCTGGAGGATGGACACGGGGGAAGCAGGACTGGCTTCCTGGAGGTCAGATCTCAGGTTTTCCTTCCTGCGCACATTTGTTAAGTACCTGCCACGTGCCCCACGCACAGGGCAGTGGGCCGAGCCAGACCTCTTAGAGCTCGCCAGCTAGCATGTCTCACAGTCAGCCCCCATGTGGCAAACCAGCTTTGCCCCAGCCAGAAGCTGGTGCCTGGCCCCAGACTGGGCTGATCTCAACCCAGGTCCAGTCCCACACTGAGCTCCAATTTTGACAGCAAATTCTTCTCCTGACACCATCATGACAAGGAACAGCCTCTGCCTAAGGAGACCACTAGATGCTAACAGTTGGGGGCAGGCCCTGCCCTGCCCTGCCTGGATGCCAGCTTGAAGCCTGGGCTCTTCTGAACCCCGGGCAGAGCTCTCCTGGCAGCGGGCAGAGCCTCCTCTGATTCATCTGCCGCATTTTTACTGAGTGACCATGGCTTGGGGGCGTCCCAAGCACCTGGGCTCAGACCCAGTCCGTCCTCGGAGAGCTTGACTGGGGAGGGCACAAGCTTTGGGATCAGAAGAACAGCCCTGAGCCCATCCCAGAAGGATGGTGAGCAGCTTTTGTCTAGTCTCTTGCCGTCCCTGGGCCTCCTTTTCCTCGCCCGGCAGGCGATGTGCACGTGTGCGTGTTGTGAAGCTCGCATGGCGCTGGTGCTTTGTAGCTGGGGCCAGGAGATGCCCGACGAGAGGGACACTCACTCTGGCCCCCCATTGGCTGCAGGGGCAGCATCACCAAGGTGAGCCCAGGCTTAGGACAGCCCCGAGCCACAGTCATTCTTGAACTGTCCCCTTCCACAGAGGCCCGGCCGCAGGGACAGGGGAACCAAGGAGATCTCCTCCATGAAGCTGAAGCGGTCCTCCCGGGTCACGGGCCAGGTGAGCCCAGGGCACGGAACCTCAATCTGTCCCAGCAGGGTCCCAGGCGGTGGCTTCCCTCTCCTCGCGCCAGTTTCCTCCTTGGCAAATGGGGAGAGTCACAGCTGTGCTGACGGCCGCCTTTGAGTTCCAGGTGGCCAGCCAGCTGAACACTGGAGAGGAGGCATTTGAGCCCAGTGGCCCCGTCACGGACCGCCCCATGTCCAACCTGGAGAAGGTGCACTTCATCGTGGGCTACGCCATCCTGCGGCCTGGCCTCAGGTCAGTACCCACCCCCGCCCACCCCATGCTCAGCGTCGGAGCCCCTCCCAGCCTCCCAGCCCAGGGCCACAACCTCCCTGCCCACGAGACGCCCCCCGTCCTGGGGCCTGAAGGCTGGGTCTCAGGAGAGCAGGTGTTACGGCCACCCAGGCTTCTCTGCTTGCTCTGCAGTAAGAAACCCCACAGGAAAAACCCCATTTCAGGAAAACACATTCATCATGTGCTGCTGATTCACTTGGGAACAGGCTTTAGCACAGGGCCTGGAAAATGAGCAGGTTCCTCATTTGCAGTATGCTTTTTGCTTTCTATACAGCTGGCCTTATAGGAGTTGGGGTTTCATACCACTTAGAAGTCCGTGCAGTTTGCCTGTGAACGCCGTATTTTCCACCCACAGTTGGCTGGATTGGTAGAATGCGTCTCCACGGAGGCAGAGGGACAGCTACATACTGCTTTCAGGGACAGACGACTGCACTTTAGGGGTCCACTTACTTAGTTAATATTTTTAACCAAATCTGAGAAACTGTTGGTCACTATTTCTTCAAATATTTTTTCTAACTCATTCTCTGTCTTTTCCTTCAAACTCTCATTAACCCGTGTGAGCTGTTTTGAGACCGGCATGGTGACCCTGAGGGTCTGCCCGGCTTTTCTTCCTTTCCCTTTGTTCTTTAGATTGGGCCGTTTCTACTAATCTGTCTTCCAATTCGCTGATCTTTCTCTGTCTTCCCTAACCTGCTCTTATACCAACTAACAAATGTTTTATTCCAGGTATTATTTTTTCAGTTCTAGAATTTGCACTTGGATCTTTTTTACACTTTTGTTTCTGTGCCAAGATTTCCTACTTGCCCGCTCACCATAAGTGTAGCTTTCTTTATGTCCTTGAGCAGAGTTACAGTAGTTTTTAACCTTCTCGCAAATCCACTCTCTGGGTCACCTTGGGGTCAGTGTGCCCAGCTGCCTTTTCTCGTGAGGATGGCCGTGCCTCCTGTTCCCCGCCGTGTCTGGCACTTGACTGTTGCCTCCTCCTGGGTCTAGCACTTTGGGACTGTCTCCCGGACACTGAGGATGGTACGTTTAGAGCCCCTGGCTGCTGTTCCGGCGTTCAAAGAGCATTGACTTTTTGTTCTGGCGGGTGACTAGCTTGGCTGGATTCAAACTCTGTCTCCCACATGGGGAGCAGCAGCTGGGATCCCTGTGCAGCTACTTTGCCTTAGCTGGTGCCATGGCATCTGCCCCACCACGAGGGCCCCACCGTGCTGCCCCACCATGAGGGGTCAGCCGGAGATTTAGGATTTTATATGAAAAATTTAGGACTCCCCTTCTCTGGTTCTCTTCATTGCAAGATTCCCGTCCACTTTCAAGGTGTGTGGTGCCCCAGGCTCAGCCCTCTGGTGCTTTCAGCCAGGAGGACCACAGGGCTTCTAGTCAAGTTTAGCTGCCCATGCCACACCAACTGGCAAGTCCTCTAACTCGGCTGCTTCTGTTGGCAGTTCTCTCGTGGTGAATCTTCGCTGGCCACCACACCCTCCACCACGGCACACACGTAAAGGTTGTGTCAGAACGAGGTGCACTGTTGGCTCTTCAGATACCCCCATAGGCAGTGTCCAACAGTGACACCCTCAGTAATCCCGTGAGAGCCCCTGCTGACTCGAGCCCCCAGTGGAACATCCCACAGCCTCCTACTGCTGGGGTCTTCTGGAATAATGGGCTGCCTGCTGATGTGGGGTCCTGTCTGGATGCCTGAAGCCCAGCTCCCTCCACGCACCCTCTTGGCCGGCAGGAAGCTCACACTTGCCCCACTGAGCAGTTCGTGTGCAGCTGCCATCCCTTGAGTCTCTCTCTCCACCTTGCCCCGGGCTTAGAATTCTCCAGGAGGAAGCAGACACTAGCCTTTTTTTCCATGGATGTCCCCAACTCAGGGCACATAAGTCAAGCAGTGGGAAGAACACTGTCACCAGGCTCCCTTCCAGCACCCTGGGGGAGGTCGGTGGGCTTCCGGGGCTCAGTGTGCCTCCCCTGGGGCGTGAGAGGGTCTCATCTCTGACAGGCCCATCCCTATTGGCAGTTCTCCTGGGGTCCCCCTCACAACCCCCCATCACTTATGGGGAGTAAAAATGGGCCACAGATCTCTCTATTCCCGTGAGGTCCCTTCTAGGAATCACCTTCCAAATTTCTCATCTTCCCTCACGCAGCCTGGAGGAGGCATGGCAGCTAGACTGGTTCTGCTGTTGTTTAGCAAATTCTACAAGAATATTGGATGTTAGCATCCATTTTTCCATGGTTCTGGGGTCCTGGCCAAATTCTGAGACCAAAAGAAATGTGCTATTCTGTATCCATCACACATTCATATACATGTTTTAAGTACATGGGCCCTGGCCTGGGGGCTGGGCATGTGAGACGAAGACGACACGTACCTGCCCTGAGGAGCTTGTCCTCTGGTCGGGGGACAGGAGAGGACCAGGACAGCCACAGCGGCAGCATGAGCATCTTAGTACGTTCGGGGTTCAGTGAGGGCACCAAGGAGGGGTGGCCTTAGTGCCATCTGGGGGTGCCCCCCAGGCAGAGGGCAAGGGAGAACAGCTCACCCTTGAAATGGCCTGGAGGGACCTGGAATTCTCAGTGGTTTGTCACAGCTGGGTCAGGGAGTTCAGATTCAATTCTAAGGGAAGTGGGGAAAGTTTTAAGCACCAGAGGACTATGATCATAGCTGACTTCCAGAATGATCTTCCTGGCAGTCACGTGGCGGGTGGAGCCTGGGGGTAGGAGGCCGGGCAGGGCCCGCTACAGAGGTCCAGGGAGAGCTGATGAGGGATGGCCCAGGACACAGAGGCCAAGAGTCGGGGCCAGAGAAGACATCCAGGAGAGAGGGGGCAGGATGCGGTGGCTGGTTGGACCTGGGGGATGAAGCGATGGGAGGAGTCTAGAACGACCCCAGGTTTCCAGGCTGGGTGAGCGGTTGGCGGTGTCTGTGGGCCGTGGAGAGAGCGTGTGTGCCGGGGCTCCCAGCGGCTTGCCGTGCACCCCTCTTCCCAACTCTGTGTTCAGTTGTGACATCATGCTGGCAGCTCGAAATTGGCCTTGGTGGGAACATTTACACCACAGAAATCTGCAAACGCAATGAATTTGGGCTTTTTTTTTCTGGGGTGAGTTGGTTGATAAACATTTACCCTCACATCACTGAGTACTGGGGGAAAGGTGCAGCCTCTGGATATGTGGGGTGTGAGGCACTAACGGGACACTTTTTTAAGATGACAGAGGCTTGAGTCGGTGGGAAGGGTCCAGGAGAGGCTCCCTGCCGAGAGGTGACAGAGGGGCAGCTCCTGAGCCGTGGGAGTGGGAATGGTAGGGGTCGGGAGGCGAGAGGGCGGGTGGTCCTCCCACCAAGGCCCCGCCTCCCTGTCTGCGTTCAGGGAGGGAGAAATCGCTGCTTGTCCTGTGGGGACAAGCAGGTCACACAGAGGGAGCCCCCTACCCGAGGGCCAGGGTGGCGCAGAGAGGTCTGAGGCAGCACAGGGCAGGGGTGTTGAGGGCGGAGACGGACAGGGAGGACTACGGGCAGCCACAGGGGAGCGAGCCTGGGGAGAGGCAGTGGCAGTCCTGGAGGGTGAGGAGACTGGGCGGGGCGCGAGGGCTGAGAGGCGCCCCACGGTCGGGTCCCCCAGAGGGGCAGAAGGGCTGCGAGCCCAGGCGCCCCTGTTTCCTCTCCTCCCGGCCCCCAGCCTGCCCTCCCAGTGGTCCGTGTCTTTCAGGGACGAGATTTACTGCCAGATCTGCAAGCAGCTCTCGGAGAACTTCAGACCGAGCAGCCTGGCCCGGGGCTGGATCCTGCTTAGCCTCTGCCTGGGCTGTGTCCCGCCCTCCGAGAGGTTCATGAAGGTGGGGCCCGGGGCAGGGGCGGGTCACGCTGGAGCCCTGGTGGGCCCTGGCCTGGGTCTCCCGCCCCTGCGAGCCGGGATGGGCAGCGGTGCCTGTGCTTCTGTGGGCCTCAGTTTTCCCATCTGTATAAAAGGACACTGCCCTTGGCCCCTTCCAGCTCCTGTCCAGGGTCTGCAGGGCCAATTGCACTTTGGCTTAGGCGCCAGGACGGCTCTTCAAGACTAAAATGGAATGATAGACGAAAAGTGGCCTGAAAAGACAGGTGTCCCGGGAGTGGGCCCCTCCTGGAGCTGGGCCATGCTGTCTCTGTCTAGTCCTTAGAACTGGAAGTGGGCTGGCTTACCAGGTGCTTCCCAGTGTTGGAGGCCCCAGGCGTCACTGTTTTAACGTATCACACCCTTTGGTTCTGATATGAAAGTCATATGTGGAATGCAGAAAGTCCAAAATGAAAATCAAAGTCGTCCGCACACCCAGAGGCCACTTCCATTTAACATTTTCTTCTGGCCTTTTGTGGTGTTACAGTGTCAGACTCGTGATCATGCAGAAAACACTTCCTCACGTGTCCCCTTGGGGACAGCAGGACCCACGGCCACCTGGCCATCTCCCCGGGCACTGGGGCAACTCACAACACCAGTAAACCTTCCGGGCTCTACCCGCCCCCCCACTGCAAGGCAGGAAGGAACAAAATCTCTGTGAGACAAAAAGGTTGTCAATGCATTTTGTCAAACGTGTTTTGGACATTGAGCCGTCTGCAGTTTTCACTTACGTTCATGACGTTTTCTCACGGCGCAAACCTCCCCGATGCCAGCGGTAACGCCTGGTCCCCACGGGATACTGGACTGGGGGTGGACTTGCAGGGTCTGTCTGCCAGTCACTCACCACCATGGATACCACTGTGACCGTGCGTGTGTACCCACCTGGAGGATAGGCTTGCGTTAGGGGCAAAGAGCACGTGGGCTCTAAAGCGAGGCACTTGCACACGTATTGCCAGGCTGCTCCTCGCGGACGTACTGAGCTGCGTTTCTCCCCGCGAGGAGTGTGCGCCGTCTCAGTGCATCTTTATAAACTGGATGTTGTGGTTTTTAAAGTCTGAGTGGGCAGTAAGTAGAAACTGGCCTTCATCCTGAGCATCCGCCCCTCTCCCTTCCTCGCCCCCCAGTATCTCCTGAACTTCATTGGTCGGGGGCCGGCGAGTTACGGGCCCTTCTGCACTGAGCGCCTGAGACGCACCTGCGCCAACGGGGTGCGGACGGAGCCCCCCACCTGGCTGGAGCTGCAGGTAGGGCCGGCAGGGTGGGAAGTGGGCGGTGAGGGGCAGGGCAGGCTGCAGGCTCCCCCAGTACAGCTAGTGAGGTGCCTGCTGCCAGGATAGGTCCTTTGTCCTCAAGCTCCTCTGTCTCCTCTGCGTTACCTCCCAGGCCGATGGTCCCTGGGGGCCCCCCTTCATGGGGCGCAGCCTCCCCAGCCTTCCGAGGTGCCTCCACCTCTAGACCCACGTTCTTGCAGGGCCCTACTGGCTGGAGGGAAGGCCCATCTGGCCACTTATCAGCGCTGTGCTGGGCTAACTGCTCCGAACGCCACCCCTCCCAGGGCGTTCACTTGTGAAGAAGGCAGTGGCCACGCCAAGGCTGTTGTCCTTGGTGGCGCTACTCCTGGGAGCAGGTGCTGCCTCATCCTGCTCTGGCAGCTGCATCACCTGAGTTCTCACAGTGTCACTCAGAACAGCCAGGAGGGGTCCCTGCACCCTGCTCTTCCCACAGTTCTGGTCCAGCCCCAGCCTGCAAGGTGCTCACCTCTGTGACCCCGCGGTACCCTATCCCGGTGGCTGCAGGTCACCTCTGCCAGTCTAAGTCACTTAACCTCACCAAGCTCAGGGTTCTCATTGAAAACTGGGGCTGTGCCAGCCTGCAGGCAGCACCCCCGGAGCTGCCGAGGTGGACCTGGAGAAGCACGCAAGTGGCCGGACGTGTGGGCTAACGCTGCTCCCGCCTGACAGCTGTCCTCCCGGGGCAGACCCCGGTCGGCCTGAGCGTGGTTCTCCGTGCCGAGCCGCGTCCGACCTGGGAGCCCGGGGACCTCCGGGGAAGGGCAAGCAGGGGCAGTGGATCAGGGAGAGAGGGGTGGGGGATGGGGGCTGGCCTCTGTTTTGGGGTTCCAGGGGCTCGCAGGCAGGCAGCTGAGCCCAGGGCCTGAGTCTGCCTCTGCCCCCAGGCTGTCAAGTCCAAGAAGCACATCCCGATCCAGGTCATCATGGTAACTGGGGAAAGCTTGACCGTCACCGTCGACTCGGCCTCCACATCGAGGGAAATCTGCCTGCACATCGCCCACAAGCAGGGCCTCAGTGACTACCTGGGCTTCTCCCTCCAGGTCGCTGTCTACGACAAGGTACTGACCAGGCATTGTCTCCCTCCCTCACGCACCCGGGCAAAACACCCCAAAGCTAGAGCCCTCACACCTCGCCAGCCTGGCCCCCGCTGGCCCTCCCAGCCACCAAACACCCACAGCAGGCAACCCGCCCTCCTGCCCACACCCTCACGTGGTCAGCCCGGCAGCTGCACCTCGGACCCAGCGGTGCCCCACGCACACCTCGTCAGTCCCCCACCCCGGCAGCCCACGCGGGGACACCAGGCCCACGCGCCACTCCCCTGCTGCGGCCTCCCTCACCCCGGGAGCTGCAGACGCCCCTGCAGCAGACACCGAGGGGCGCACCGGCACAGCCACCTGAAGCCCCGTCACCACCCACCCAGACCCCCAGTGGGGCGTCCCCCACACTCAGACACAGTCACACCCGACGGCCAGCCAAGGCGCTGCAGCCCACCCCCTCTGGGAGGGGTGAGGGGAGCGGGGGGCGGGCATGCCGCGTCCTGGGCCAGTCTCTGCTCCTCACGGCGTGTGCCGAGGGCGGGGTGCACCGCAGCCACTAACCTGCCGCCCCTGGCTGTGGCCTCAGTTCTGGTCCCTGGGCAGCGGGCGCGACCACGTCATGGATGCCATCGCCCAGTGTGAGCAGCTGGCCCAGGAGAGGGGCGAGAGCCAGCGCCAGTCCCCCTGGCGCATCTACTTCCGGAAGGAGTTCTTCACCCCCTGGCATGACTCCCAGGAGGACCCCGTCAGCACCAAGCTCATCTACCGCCAAGTGCTCCACGGAGTCTGGTCCGGCGAGTACAGCTTCGAGAAGGTGGGGGCCTCAAAGAGCCACGGCCAGGTCCAGCGGCCCACGGAGGAGGGCCCAGGGGCGGCAGAGGCTGTGCACAATGTGGAGGGCGGGAGGCAGGGGGCAGCGGAACGGGGGCAGGGAGGGGTCTCGGGGTGCAGGGGTGCCGTCCCTTCCAGGCCCAGCCTCCAGTTCCCCTTCCCTCGGGCCTCTGGGGCCAGGGTAGCAGCCGCAGGCGGGGAAGGCCCCCCAGGTGGCCCAGACCTACCTCACGGTGGCAGCCCTGCTTACGGGGCAGCAAGGCCTGATGGTCAGGAGTGTGGCCTTGGAGCCCTAGCGCCTGAGTTCAAGTCCCACCTCCACCTCTTCCTGGCAGTGTGACCTTGGGAAGTTCCGTCACCTCGGTGAGCCTCAGGCCCTCATCTGGATGTGCAGGGAGGACTGAGCGCTCTTGCAGGGTAGCTGTGAGAATCGAGGGTTGCCATGCACCTGCAGTTCTGGGAGCAGCAGGTGCAAACCTCCTTGTGCCTGGTCAGGAGGGTGCCACTGTGGGCCACCTGGAATGGGCACAGGCAGGGAGCCACAGGGCACCGGGCCCTGCGAGGGTTTGGTCTCTCTGGAATGGGCTACTTGGATCCCTTCCCGTGCTGGGCCACGCTGGGGCCTCACCCAGGCTCCCGCCAGCTGAGTCCCTGCAGAAGCCCTACAGCGGCGGCTGCGGGTCTCCCCTGACAAGTGAGGACTGGAGCTCAGACGGGGATGGCCTTGCCCACCTTCACCCCACCCATGGCAGCAACGTCCGGGTGCCACCTGGGAGCTCAGAGAGGAGCACCCTTGTCCTCAGGCCAAGGCTGCCGGGATTCCCAGCCTGCCAGTGGGAGTGGGCCTGCGTAGGGGCCCAGGCAGGGCACGTGGTGGTTCCCCTGGGAAAGCGGCAGGTCCGGCCTAGTGGAGGTGGCGGGACAGGGTGGCCGCCTACGTTCCCTGGTCCTGCCTGAGCTGCTGGCCAGCTCCGCCACACTGGGGCAAGAGCGGGGCCACGGGGCAAAGGCGTCCTGGGGAAGAGTGGGTGCTCACCCATCTGCCCTCCCCCGGCCTTGCAGGAGGAAGGGCTGGTGGAGCTGCTGGCCCGGCACTGCTACGTGCAGCTCAGCGCCTCGGTGGGGGACAAGGCTGTCCAGGAGCTGCTGCCCAGCTGCATCCCCCCCAAGCTGTACAGGACCAAGCCCCCTGAGAAGTGGGCCAGCCTCGTCACTGCCGCCTGTGCCAAGGTCAGCCTGCACGCAGCCTGGGCACTCCAGCCCTGAGCTCCCCGTCGGGGCCCTCGCTGTGCAGGCGGATGGAGCCCGTCCCTGCAAGCCCCACCCACTAGGGCACAGGAAGCTTAGCCTTGACAGTTAAGCATAGCCCTGCTCTTCAGGTTCAAACAGTCCCACTCAGTTCAAATCCTTGTCACAGGCCTGTGCCGCCTTCTTCCTTCCCAGTTGGCATCTTGGGTGGGTCCCCATGCTGGTCCCTACTGTGGCATCCCGCTGGGCCCTGGCCTCTAGGCACGAGAGGTCATCCACGGCTGCGGACCGCTGGCCGTGCCGTGGCCTCAGCATCGGTCCTGCCCTCGGGGGCTGCCCTCCTTGCTCCTGGGCCTCTCGGTGTGCCCCCACTGGGCGCATGGGAACCCCTGGGTCAGAGCGTGTGGACGTGCTGAATATCTGATACTTGCTGCGTGGTGCCAAATCTCCCTTCAGATGCCAGGCATCAGTTTACAGTCCCCAAGCCAGCATGGGAGTATTACGCAGCCACTTTTAAAAGGTGGAACAAGAGAAATAACGTTCTGTTCAACAAGGTGTGAAAGCAAGTTCAGCTGGGTATTACGGCCAGTTCCGGACACGGCGCAGCAGACGGGGAGGGGAGAAGGAAGGGGAGAAGGAAGGTGGGGAAGAGTCCAGAAAGGAGGAAGGAAACCTGGAGACGAGGAGAGAGAGGGCGGATTGAGGCGGAGGTCCTGGGGAGAGGCCCGATATGCAGAAGAACTCCAGAGGGGGCAGGCAGAGGGCAGCCCCACGGACACAGACGGGCAAGGCGGCCCCCTGCACAGCGCCAGACCGACCGCAGGTGGGGGTCGGCCAGAACGAGCCCAGGCGCACGTGTGCACACACGTGCAGCTCCCGTGCCGAGCCCCACCCTGCAGCCGTGGCACCCCGATGAAGAAGAGGGGAAGGCCTTCCTCCCTCCCCAAAACCACCTCCTAAAAGGGCACGCAGGGTTCGGCAGGGCTGCACTGGTCCCCAGAAGTCCCCAGGGGCGTCCCTGGAGAGTCCCTCCGCAGGCACTGGCCTCGCTTTAGGGAGAAGCCACACAGTGAGCCACCAGCTCCTCACCCTGAGCACTGGGCAGGGATCAGCCAGGGGAGACGGCCACTGGGGTGACGCCCGCGGTCCCCCCACAGGCCCCGTACACCCAGACGCAAGCCACACCGCTGGCCGTGCAGGAGCAGGTGGTGGACGCCGCCTGCCTGCAGTGGCCACTGCTCTTCTCCCGGCTCTTTGAAGTCACCACACTCTCTGGTAATGGCACCTGACGGGCTGGGGCAGGTGTGGGCTGGGCACCCTGGGGGCCGGCGTGACCTTCGTACTGCTGTCTGCCCTGCCTAGGCCCCTGCCTGCCCAAGACCCAGCTCGTCTTGGCTGTTAACTGGAAGGGGCTGTGCTTCCTGGACCAGCGGGAGAAGGTGCTGCTGGAACTCTCTTTTCTAGAGATCATGGGTCTGGCCACCAACAGGTGGGGACCCTGAGGGAAGAGGTCCTCTCACAAACTGAGTTCTTGGAATTGGTGCATCTGGGGGCTCAGGGAGAGACAGCAAGAGGGGGTGGTATGTTGTCCCCGGAGCTGGGCTGGGGTGGAGGGACAGGGGTCGTCATGTGCCGTGGCCGCTGGACTTGGGAGCCCCTCCTGCGCCAGGCCGCACTGCCCGTTAAGCCCTTTGCGCACTGCACATGCCCTGGCCTCTCCTCTTTGGAGCTCGGACCCCCTGGCAAGGGCGTGAGGCGAGCAGTCTCTCTGGCCGCATGCACTCAGCGGGCGCTTCCCTCCTTGGGACAGCTGTGAACTCCAGGCCCCGCGGGGAGTCCTGCCCGTGCCCTGCCAGACCCTCTTGGTAAAGCACAGTGAAGGGTGGCATGACCACGATAATTGTGACCAGCAGGCTGTGCCCCTGAGGCTGACCACACCGGGCACCTTTGTGTGCCATGAAGCCCTCGCGGTGCCACTCGTTCTGCAGATGCATAAACTGAGGCACCCGGGGCTGGGGAGCACGGCCAGGGTCCCAGAGTCAGCACACGGCAGAGCCAGCAACGCGTCTCGGCGCTAATGTTCTTTGCCACGTCCCTGGTGTCCGGGGGGTGTCCTGCACACCAGCCACCTCATTACCTGCCCAAAGCCAACCCCACACTCGGGGCCGAGTGGCCCTCATCTGCCACCAGCCACAGTGGTGCCTTGCCAGGCCCCAGCCCCAGACAAGCCTCCCTGATTCCTGGTCTGTAAGTCGGGGGGCGCTGAAGCAGGTGGGGGTGGAGGCGGCCCCTGGTCACACTGCCCTCCTCCCCAGGGAAGCCCAGGGCGGGCAGAGGCTGCTGCTGTCCACGCTGCACGAGGACTACGAGTTCCTGTCCCCCAGCAGCGTGGCCATCGCCGAGCTCATGGCTCTGTTCCTGGAGGGCCTGAAGGAAAGATCCGTGTACGCCATGGCCCTGCAGGACAGGAAGGCCACAGGTGCCTGGCAGGGTGGGGCAGGGCGAGGGACAGTGCGTGGGGTCCGTGGGAGGCAGCAGGCTCCCTGCTGCATGGCACAGAGCAGGGCTCTGGGACATTAGGGGACAGCTCTGGGCAAGGCCCTGCCTCTCGCGGCCTCTGTTTCCTCTTCTACAAAATGAGGGAGTTGAAAGAGGTGGTCTCAAGCCCAAGGCCGGCCTTGCTCAGGACTGCACCGGGAAGGGTCGGCCCCAACCCACAGCAACCCTGCCAATTGTGCAGACGTGGCACCAGAGGCTCAGAGAGGGAAGGGGCTGGCCCAGGGTCACACAGCTCAGTGGGTAGGAGCCTAGTTCTCACCCACAGCTCCCCTGCAAGCCAGCGCTCCTGCCAGAGCTGGGCTGTGGGCTATGGGCAGAGGGGCCAGGTGACAAGGCCCAGGACCTCCATGGGCGTAGGCCGCTGGCTGCAAGCATGGGCGGTGGGCTTACGCCACCAGTGCAGGGGCTTCAGAAGGGAGGGGCTCTTTGGGACACAGAGGAAGGGGCTGTGCGTGGGGCCATAGTGTGGTGAGAAAGTCAGTCCAGGACGCTGCCCTGTCGCCCACTCCGTCCTCGCCACGTCTGCAGAAGGGAGGGATCATTGCTTTCCCCATTTTACAGAAGAGGAAGTGGGCTAGGGAGTTCACTCCCCAGCGCTGGGGCCGTGGCAGAGCCCCTGAAGCCCTGCCCACCCTGGGCTCTGCCCCTGGGCAGGTGCAGCAGGTGACAGCTCTCTGGGGCCCCAAGGTTCCAATCCCGCCACCACTCACCACTTGGAGTGGCCTCGTGCCCACGGCTCTCTGCCTCGCTTTCCTCGTTCATCCAAGGAGACAACCCATGAAATGGCAGTGCAGCCTCTGGCCCCTGCAGAGCCCTCAGCAAATGGACTTTCTGACCCTGTGCCCTGGCCTTGCAGATGATCCCACCCTCCTGCCCTTCAAGAAGGGGGACTTGTTGGTCCTGACAAAGAAGCAGGGACTTCTGGCCTCTGAGAACTGGACCCTGGCTCAGAACGACAGGACGGGCAAGACAGGGCTGGTGCCCACGGCCTGCCTCTATGCCATCCCCACAGTGACCAAGCCCTCGGCACAGCTGCTGGTATCTCGCAGCGTGGGGGGCGGCCCTGGGATGCCCAGCGGGGGTCCAGCTCAGGGGCCTGCAGCCCACCTGGCAGAGGGCCAGGAGGGCTGCCCGGGTCGGAGGTCAGCCTTGGGGGTGATCGTGACGCTGGCACAGTGTGTGTACAGTGCCCGGCCCAGCACCTGGCACTTAGTAGGTGCTCAATAAGTGGGTGTTCCCTCCCTCTGCCCCACCCTGGGTGCGTCCTGGAAACATACCCAGCCTTTTCTGGCCTCTGCCTCATTTGCACCCTGACCCCAAGGGGCCCAAGTGTCTGCACCCCAAGACACCCACCTGTCCAGCCCCCAAGACCAGCCTCACAGGGAGGCGGGGAGCAGGTAACAGGCTGCATCCCCCAGGGGTGACGCGTGTGCTGGAGCCTGAGCTGGGGCACAGGCAGACAGGGCTGGGTAGGTGGCCCCGAGGAGAGGCCCCTGGGGAAGGGGACCTGAGGTCTGACAACCCCAGAGTGGCCATGACCCCTGGGACAGGAAGTCTGGGCTCCGTAGCCCTTGGCACTAACCCTGCTGAGGGAAAGGAGACAGGCACTGAGCGGCTGGGTCACGGCCCTGGGTGGGCGACGCGGGAGTGTCTGGGCCCCGGCCTGTCCCGCGCTGGGTCTGACACCCCCCGCATCACTGAGGCCTCCAGGCCAGGAGGAGCCTCCGGGAGGGGCCCGGTGGGCAGTGGCTCCTGGCACCCACAGGCCTGTGCCCCTCCAGAGCCTGCTGGCCTTGTCTCCAGAGAAGCGCAGGCTGGCAGCCCGGGAGGGGCAGCCTGCACAGCCCCCGGCCGCAGAGCAGCCCAGGGAGAAGCTGCACACCCTGGAGGAGTTCTCCTATGAGTTCTTCAGGTGCCCGCCTGCCCTCGGTGCCCCTGGGGGCTGCAGGGGGGCCTCCCCAGGGCGAGGGGTCCAGGAGGGCTCCTGGCAGGGAGGAGCCGCCCTGACCCTCCCACAGCCACCGCAGGAGCGACAGAGGACAGAGAAGCGTGGGGCAGGGAAGGCCTCACAGCGGGCCCTCACGCTGGCCTCTGTCCCTGACAGGGCCCCAGACAAGGGGACGGTGAGCAGAGCCGTGCTGCCGCTGGCCCACACCCGGGGCCACCTATGGGCCTATTCCCCTGAGCCACTGCGGCAGCCGCTGCTCAAGCGTGTCCACGCCAACGCTGACCTCCGGGACATCGCCTGCCAGATCTTCGTGGATATCCTTCCCCCGCCCCGGCCGCACGCCAGATCCCCGGCACAGGCACAGGCCCCCAAGTCCCCTGCAAGCCCCACGGCTGCCCCATGAGGGGGCCAGGCCCCCCCTCACAGAGCCCCGGGCAGAGCCCACACGCAGCTCACAGCAGGGCTGGGGTCAGCGGTGTCCAGGCCTGGTCAGGGGTCAGCTTGGGGCCATTCTCCTTGACAGTCACACCCATCCTCAGGTACATGGGTGACTACCCCTCCCGGCAGGCCTGGCCCACGCTGGAGCTCACCGACCAGATCTTCTCGTTGGCCCTGCAGGACTCGTCCCTACAGGACGAGGTCTACTGCCAGATCCTGAAGCAGCTGACCCACAACTCCAACAGGTCTGCTGGGGACAGCGGGGCGAGGATGCTCGGTTCTCATCCCAGTCCCCGAGGCTGGGGCCACTGCTCTGACGGGAAGCTCATGGTGGCTGAACCCCTGCCCGGGCACCTCTGGCAGCAGTGGGAAGGGCTGGGTCCTGGTCCGCTCTGCTGACGTCCTGGGGTGGTCAGAGCAGGAGGGAACAGCCCTGCCTGGGGCCCACCCCCACCTCCCTCTGTGTGACCTAAGTGGGCTGTGGCCTCTCTGAGCCTAGTGTTCTGGGTGCAAATGGGCACAATGGGCACAATGGCCTCCTCCCCGTCTGTGGCGTCGGGCAGCTGGACGGGGGCTGGCACGCTGCAGCCTTGTTGGTGCCCACCTGCGTCCTCCTCCTTGGGCCCTCCAGGCCTCCTGTCCCTGCTCCCTGAGGTGCCTGCCTGGCCTGGGCCCCGGAGAGAGCCCTTCCCTGCTGACGGGCACCACCCCCCAGGCGCAGCGAGGACCGGGGCTGGCAGCTGCTGTGGCTCTGCACGGGCCTCTTCCCGCCCAGCAAGGCGCTGCTGCCCCACGCCCAGAAGTTCATAGACACCCGGAGGGGGAAGCTGCTGGCCCCTGACTGCAGCCGCCGTGTCCAGAGGGTCTTGAGGTGAGCAGCCACCTCCACGCCGTCGCGTATTGGCCCTGGGCCACCCAGGGGCTCCAGGTCCAGGGACCCTCACCAACAGGGTGGACACGGCATCCTCTCCAGAGGCTGGTATCAGTTTGGCGAGGCAGGACCAGGCCCCGAGCCCCCGGGCGGAAGGTGGGGGGTGAGGCCCAGGAAGGAGGCCCGGGTAGTCAGTGGAGACTCCTGGCAGGCTCAGGCACGGCCACCGGCCCCTGCCCCACTGCTGCCCGCCCAGGGCGCAGAGGAGCTGCCTGGAGGCCCCCCCCGCATCCCGTCCACAACAGGAGGTGCTTCCTTGGCTGTCTTCTTCTCCCACTGGCCACCTCTGCTTGGCCTCCTGCAGCTGTGGGGAGGGTGGGCCGACCACACGAGTGGCCAGAATTTCCATGGCAACCCTCCATGAGGCATGGAGGGAGGCGACGCTCTCAGAGAGGCCCTGCCAGCGCCCTGTCGCATGAGAATGAGAGCACAGCCTGGCCACCCCCAGCGCCTTGCCCAGCGCCCCTGGCCAGGGCCCTCCCCAGTGTGTCATCTGGGGGTGAGGCCAGACCCACCTCCTCCATGGCTTGCTCGGGGGCCATGTGCGAGCCCACCAGGAGGGCCAGCCCTGGGGAGGGGGAGGGGCTGGGACCATCCCAGCAGTGGTCGTGGGTATTTTCCTTTTGTCTCTGGGACGTGGTTTGGGGCCCGCCTGGAGGCCAGGGCTGGGGTGGGCGTCGGTGGCCTCTGCAGCCTGCGCTGTCTGCTCAGGACGGGGCCCCGGAAGCAGCCCCCACACCAGGTGGAGGTGGAGGCCGCTGAGCAGAACGTCTCCCGCATCTGCCACAAGCTCTACCTCCCCAACAGCACCAGCGAGGTGAGTCCCCGCCCGGGTCCCCACAGCAAGTCTCAGGCCAAGGGAGGCGCAGGCAGCCCCCCACCCACCCAGCATGCTCTTTGGTCACAGGAGAGCCGTTTTCAGGGTTGCCAGTGGCCTGTCTCACCTCCACCACTCTCCTGCCCTCCTTCCCCGGGATGCAGGTCCCGCCTGCGCTCAGGTGCTTCGGAAGTAGGGACTGTCCCAAGGTGGGAGTTGGGGGTTCCCTGCCAAGGACACAGGATGGAAGCCAGAAAGGTGGCAGCAAAGTTGAGTCCCAGGACTTGGGAGCCCCTGGGGGCTTCTGACCAACCCAGGCCACGGGGAGCAGGTGCCACCGTCGGGCATGCCCTGTGCACAGAGCACGCACGGGTGCTGCAGAGGACAGAGGGGACGGGTGGCAGGGGAGACCACAGGACCCAGCTGTGACACAGAAGCCTCTGCAAGAGGTGGCAAAGGCCTGCGGGCCAAGGGGGCAGAGGTGCGCACTGCCACCTCATACCGTTCCCAGCAGCAGCTTGGCCTTTATGGACTTGGGGGGCCCAGTCCCGGTAACAGCAAGTTCCCACCGTCTGGCGGCCGGCTCTCAAGGCAAGTTCAAGGCCAGGCCCCTAGGACAGCAGCGCTGGGACGGACCAGCACGGTTCTCCGGTGAGGGTTCTGGAAGGGAGGCCCGTGCCTCTCAGGACGGAGCACATCCAGCGCATGGTCATGAAGGAACCAAAGCACCAGGCTATGAAGGGTCCTCCGGGGCTGCACCTTGTCCCCAGATTGCCACCCTAGGGCACCCTGGCCGCAGGCCAGGCTCTGGGCCTCACCGGCCGCCTCTCTGCCCAGATGCTGGAGGTGGGCAGCAGCGCGCGGGTGCGGGATGTGTGTGACAGCATCGCCACCAGGCTGCAGCTGGCCTCCTGGGAGGGCTGCAGCCTCTTCATCAAGATCGCAGACAAGGTATGCCTGGGCCGCGGGAGGACAGCGGGCAGGGCTCTCCCTAGGGGACCCCAGCCTGCCCGGCGCACCCGCTCTGGCCCAGGCCCCTCGCTGCGTGGCCAGGGCTGTCACGTGGAGGTGGGTGGGGTCTGGGAGACAGAGCCTGTGCACCCGCCCCCGTGGCCCACACACAGACTGACTCCAGCCGGCCCCTGCCAGGCTGTAGGCCCCAGCGCCCTCCCAGGGGCACAGTCCCGGGAAGCCGCTCACCTGCCTGCCTCCCTGCACTTCCCCTGCCCCAGGTCATCAGCCAGAAGGAGGGAGACTTCTTCTTTGACTCCCTGAGGCAGGTGTCTGACTGGGTGAAGACGAACAAGCCCCAGAAAGAAGGTGAGGGGGTCCCTGTGGAGCTGGGGGAAGGCGTGGCTGGGGCTGTCAGCCTCCCTGGGCAGGGTCACCGCCTGCATGGCTTGTGCCGGTTCGTTCACTCCCTGGTGTATGGTGTCTCCTGGTTGTGGGTACAACAGGCCCTGGAACCAGGCAGTGAGGGCTTCCCAGCTTCACAGGGTGTGGGGACAGGGACAGGCCTGGGGCATGCGGCCGCACTGCAGGGTGATAAAGCTGCACAGCGCCTGACCCCCACTCAGGCTCCAAGGAATAGGGGGGCTTTCCAGGTGGGAAGTGGTGGGGGCAGGGAGGAGGCCAGGCAGGGCCGGCAACACCTGCTGGGACAGGCTTGGTGCCCACTGCCGCCCCTGCCCAGGGGCCCCTGTGACACTCCCCTACCAGGTGTACTTCATGCGGAAACTGTGGCTCAATGTGGTACCAGGGAAGGACGTGAACGCAGACACCATACTTCATTATCACCAGGTAGGGGGCAGGCTGCCCCCCTGCCGAGTGTTGGGGACACGCCCTTCCCTCCCACACCTGCCCTGAGACCGGAGGGGCCGGCAGGCAGGGGTAGGACCTGCCTCCCCCAGGCACCAGCCCACGCCCAGCTCTAGCCTTGGGTCCAGGCTGCAACCCTGAGGGTTCTGGAGCCAGGGGCAGAGGGCAGCAGCCTTTGGGGACAGTGACTGCACTGGCACCTACAGCACAACTGCAGGGAAGGGGAGGGACAGAGGAGCCCCAGCCCCCGGAGCAGTGGCCGTGCCCTGAGGGACCAGCTACACACAGATGGAGCAGGCGGACTCCACGCAGGATGCCAGGGGCCCTGCCCCGACTCAGGGTCACCCCCCACCCGAAACTCCACCCTGACAGGCTCGGCTTGGGCTGGCCCGGTCTGTGCTGGATGGGGTGGGCTCAGCAGGAAGGAGGGGCTGGGGCGGGGGGCCGCAGTCTGAGGCCAGCGCGTCCACCACCCAGGAGCTGCCCAAGTACCTGCGTGGGTTCCACAAGTGCTCGCGGGAGGAGGCCGCCCACCTGGCAGGCCTCATCTACAAGGCCCAGTTTGACAACGACCGGGCCCAGCTGGCCAGTGTCCCCAAGATCCTGAGGGAACTGGTGCCCGAGAACCTCACGCGCCTGATGTCCTCGGAGGAATGGAAAAAGGTCCCTGACAGTGACAGCACTGGGGAGGAGTCCTCGGGCTGCTGCCCCTCCCAGAGACCCCACCCGGGTGCCGCCCCTGCCTAGGAGGATGGCGGCGGGGAATGCGCCCCCCCCTGTGCCACCCCCAGCACAGAGCCCCTCCTCCCTCGGTGGACGGGTGCTGCTCCCCCAGGCCCTCACCAGCCTCCTCCTCCCCAGAGCATCCTCCTGGCCTACGACAAGCACAGGGACAAGACGGTGGAGGAGGCCAAGGTGGCCTTCCTGAAGTGGATCTGCCGGTGGCCCACCTTCGGGTCCGCCTTCTTCGAGGTGAAGGTAGGCCTCGCCCCGGCCCGGCCTCCCGCCCGCACAGCCCCCGCCCGCTCTGCCCGCAGCCCCCGCCCCCCCGCAGCACTTCGCAGGCTGAAGTGCGCGCTTGTGTGTGTGTGCGTGTGTGCGCGTGTGCGTGTGTGTGCGCGCGTGCGTGTGTGCACGTGCGCGTGTGTGTATGCGCGTGTGTGTGTGTGTGTGTGTGCGCGTGTGCATGTGTGTGTGTGTGTGCGCGCGCACGCGTGTGCCCTGGGCTCTGAGGAGGTGCTGCCTGGCCTCTGCTGGCCTGTGACCGCCATGCCCCTCCCTCCCAGCAAACCTCGGAGCCCTCCCACCCGGACATCATCCTCATCGCCATCAACCGACACGGGGTCCTGCTCATCCACCCCAAGACTAAGGTAGCGGCCTCAGGCACTCAGGGTCTCCGGCAGGGCTGGGGGCCACCAGGTCCAGGGACGCTCGTGCAGAGGGGCTGTGGTCCCCTGCTCCAGCACGTCCGGCCTCCCTCCTGCGCCCAGCACAGATACACGCAGAGCCACAGGCTGGGGAGGCCCTGCCCACCTTCCCCTCTGCCCCCAGGACCTGCTGGCCACCCACCCCTTCACCAAGATCTCCAGCTGGAGCAGCGGCAGCACCTACTTCCACATGGTGCTGGGGAGCCTGGGCCGCGGCAGCCGCCTGCTGTGCGAGACCTCCCTGGTGAGCCTCGCCCTTCCCCGCCCAGACCCACGGCCAGGAGGCGCTGGGGCTGGGTCCCCGCCTCACCCCTGCTGTCCCCGAAGGGAGGCTGAGTACACTCCCAGGGCCCATGCTGGGCTGGGAGAGACTGGGCCCAGCAGTGCAGGCAGAAGCGGTGGCCCCCACAGCAGGAGCCCACCTTCCCTCTTCCCGTGCCTGCCCTGCCCAGCTGGTGGCTGAGGCAGAGAAGGTGGACACCACCAAGTCCCCAAGTCCGGGACCCCCACCCGCCCTCCCTGCACCCACAGCCTCTGACTCGAGCCTGCCCCCTGTCCAGGGCTACAAGATGGATGACCTGCTGACCTCGTACGTGCAGCAGCTGCTGAGCACCATGGACAGGCAGCGGGGCTCCCGGGCCCCTGCCCTGGCCAGGCCCTAGCGCCCACTCAGCCGCCCTGCCATGCCGCCCTCTCCCCAGCACGGCCCACCTCGGCACCCCAGATGACCCCCTCTCCTGGGCACTGACTGTGGAGGCCAAAGGAGGGGCCCACCCGGCAGAACGTTCTATAAAAATCCACGGCACAGTGGGCGTGTCTGTGAGGGAGCAGGGTGGGCGCCAGGTGGGTGTGAGGCCGGGAGGCAGTGGCCTCCCAGGGTCTCCAGAAAAAGCAAAAAGCATGGTGACTTCTCCAGGGACACTGGAGGACAACTGCATTCCCCAGGAATAACTTCATTCCTTCTTTCTCCTGCTTTCCTCCCTCCTGTCCCATCTCTCCTCCTGGGGAGGGGAGCTCACTGGAGAGTCCTCCCTTCTGGCCCTTCTGCACACCTGTCCTCGTCCCCACGGGGTGCTGGGGCGAGGGCTGCTCTGGACCAGGGAGGAGGTGCTGCTCTCCGGCCGCTGGCTTTGTGCTAAGGCCGGCCTGTGCCGGGCAGTGGGCAGAGCTGCACATGGGGTCTTGGAGGCCTGGGTCCCCCCCCACTAGCAGGCCCTGCCCAGCCTGCCCCTGACTCTGCCCACTGGGCCAGTCCCCAGGGCCGATGGTTCCCAGCTGGCCCCAGTGGCAGCCTGGCACAGGACAGGGGCTGGGGCCGCGTGAATGCTTCCGCCTTCCGATGTCTGTCTCTCTGTGTCCACCGACCCCAGCAGCGTGTGGAGCCACTGCCCACCCCCCACCCCTCCCACCACAAACCACACAGGCCACTGCGGTTGTGTGAACAGCCTTCGTTGTGCAAGCGTGAGCCCCAGCGCCAGGTCAGTGCTGGCTACAGAGGACGTGTCCTCCCTGGCCCCCAGCAGCCCCACCCAAGGGCTCAAGGCCAGCCCCAGGGAGGGGAAGAAGGAACAGAGGCAGGTGGCCAAAGTGGGATTTCAGGAAGGCCCCTGAGCGGTGGGTGGGGTCCTGGCTCAGCAAGTGGCTCGCAGGTGGGTGTGGCAGGACTTTCTGGTCCGGTCTGGGTGCAGGGGCGCTACTAGGTTGAGCAGTGCTGAGGGGCTGCAGGGTGTCCCCCAGAGGCCCCGTCTGCACGGCCCGGCCCTGGGGCTCAGGCGGGCTGCCCTGGCTGTGCCAGCCCAGAGGGCAGCATGCACTCAGGAGGGCCACGCTGGGCCAGAGGCTCCCACAGGAGAGTGTGTGCCACCAGGACCCCTGCGGGGAGGGACAGGTCAGGACAGGCTCCTGGAGATCCCTAGGCAGAAGCCCATGGGCACAGATGGCCGTGGCTGCCAGGAGTGGGCCCAGGCCCACAGGCTCCCCCTCCCGGACGCTGCCTCTGCACAGAAAGAAAGGGAAGGGCCGCAGCCGAGGGGAGAAGGGACTTGGGGAGGCAGAGAGGAGGAGAAGCGGGAGGGAAGGTGGGGGGCACAGATTAACCGGGAGCAGACGACGGAAGCAGGGTGGCCCGGAGAAGGCAGCACGCAGGGGAGGAGCGGGGCCCGGACGAGGCGCGGGCAGGGCCTCAGGCCGAGTTGAGGTCCACAGACTTGGGCTGCGCCTTGCGGGAGGTCAGCTCCGACAGCTTCTTCAGCCGCTTCTTCAGCTCCAGCGGGAACTTCTCGTAGCACCTCTTGCACACGGGCTTCATGTCGAACTCCACAAACTTGTTCCTGGGGACAAAGCCCGGCAGTCAGCAGAGTCCCATGCCCCACCGACTCTGACCCAGACAGTGGCCGCAAAGACAGAGGAGGGGGCGTCCCTCGGCCCCCAGGCCCTGGACTCTCCCAGCCAGCGGGTGACCTGGCCAAAGGCCATGGTGGACGAGGAGACGGGCCTCAGGGCCTCGCTTCCCTCCTAGAGGCTTCTCTGGGGTTCTGACCCAGAACCCGCTATGGCTCCCTGCTGTCCTCAGAAACCTGGGCCCCGTCTCTCCTGTCACAGCTCCAGCCATCCCACAGCCCACGAGGCTTCCCCGGGCGAGCCAGCATGTGCTGCCGGCTGGGCTGGAACGCCCTTCCCTCCCCAGGGCCCAGGGTTCTTGCACTGGAAGCTCAGGTGTTCTCCTCTCACCGTGCCCTGGGATCCCTGACCTGTCCCCCTCTCCCTGGGCTGTGTGGGGCCTGGGCTGCCCCGAGGCAAGGCAGATGGGAGGAGGGACTGGCAGAAGCCCCCTCCACCCACGGCACACACTGACTTACTTGAGGGTGAGCTTGCTGTTGCAGGTGGAGCAGGAGAAGCAGCTCACACACCAGGCCTTGTTGAGGGCGGACACCACTGTGGGGCAGACGTGGGGCTTAGCAGGCCTGGCCAGGCCGCCACAGGCCCAGCTGTGCAGAGCAGGCCAGCTGGGCCTGCAGCTGCAGGATTCGTGCTCCAGGAGAACAGGCAGGGCAGGGGAGGGAGGGGCTTGGGGACACAGGGGCCTCACCGTCACCCTCGATCACATGGCTGCAGTTGTAGCAGACATCCCCAAAGAGCTGTGGACCAAGCAGGCTGTCAGTGTTGCCGCAGGCAGTCACGGCCCAGCCCAGGGCCAAGGTGTACCCTGGCCTGGCCTCTCCCCAGGCCTTCCCCTGGGTCCCTCCTGCTGGGCACAGGGGACCCCTGGCCCATTAGATACACCCCCTGGGAAGAACAGCAGGCTGAGGCATTGCTCCCCGAAAGGCCCCTTTGCTCCTGCTGGTGTCCTGCGAGGGGGTGGGCCTGGGTAGTGACCCCGTCCCATCAGCCTTCCCTGCCTTCTGTACCAGAGTGACAGAAGGGGGTGGCTGCTGGCACTGTCACTCCCCCATGCCCAGGACCTCACTCCGCCATCCCATTCAGTCCTCTCAACAGGCCTGGGTACAAGGGCACATTTTTCAAATGAAGACACTGAGGCCAAGAGAGCTGCCCAGGTTTCAAGACCCCAAGCCGGGAGCCAGGGCCAAGGGCACAGGTCTGGGCTCCTGAGGGGTCTGCCTGAAGCCTCCCCACAGCGCCCCCGCCGGCGGCCCTCTGCCCTGAGTCCCCGCAGGCTGCCCCTCACCCGGTTGTAGAGGGTGTTGCAGGGGGCCCCGCCCCTCACCTGGTTGTAGTGGGTCTCGCAGTAGGCCAGCCCCTTCCTCTCGTAGTGCCGGTGCCCCAGGAACGGCTTCTCACACTTGGCACAGACAAAGTGCTGGGAGGACAGAGTGCAGGCCAGGTGGCATCAGGGCTGGAGCGGTGACTCCAGGGGACAGTGGTGACCCCAGGAGACAGGAAGCAGGGACTGAGCAGGTGGTAGCTTTGCAGGGCTCACACTGGGCAGAGGGGCTGACACCTCCGTAGATGCCCTGGGGTCAGCCCACCCTGCTCCTCCTCTAAGGTACCCACCCACGGTGACATTGCAGGTCACCGTCCTCTCCCAGCCTGGTCTCCACCTTGGCAGCCTCAGTCAGCAAGGTGCCACAGCGTGGGGGGCCCTCCCAGGCGGGAGCCCTGCCTATTGCCTGGCGCCTCCTGGGGCCTCCCCCACACGCCAGGGGCCACTAGGAAGCACCTTCCTGTTCCGCCAGGACTGTGCGAGTGGGAGGCACCTGCCCCGGGAGGACACAGGCAGGGCCTGTGCCAAGGACCTTCTCAAACAGGCTGCCCAGGCCCTGGCACACAGACTTCCTTGCGAGTGTGCCTGTAAGAACATGAGAGCCCACAGTCCAGGGGCGAGTGCTCGGGTGACCCGGGTCCCACACCTGAGGAGCTCTCCAGCTCCATGTCTACACAGGCTGTGCACACAGCTGGTTCTGTCCACCACAAGCCCACAGGGCGCCCTGGGCAGACTGTCCCCAAAGTCTTCTCCTGACTTTGGAATCTCCTAGCATGCCAGGAGGGGGCGGAAAGGTGAGCGGGCTGCCCGACCATGGCCCGTGGGCTCAGGTCTCTGGCTTCCACGGGCAGGCTGGGTCCCCGGCCCAGCACAAGGAGGGCCAGCCACCAGGAGGAAGGTCCTTGCTGGGAGCCAGCCACACAGCCTCGGTGGGGACACAGGGGGGCTGCAGGGCCAGGCTCTGACCGTGACCATGAACCGGGGCACCCCACAACCCAGGCCACGAAGCCGCCAGCCCAGCTCACCTCCACGTGCCACTGCTTGCCCAGTGCGTTGACCACGCGGCCCTCGATGGGCCGCCGGCAGGCCCCGCAGATGGGGACGCCCATCTTGTCGTGGCAAGGCAGGCAGTAGAGCTCCGCCTTCAGCTCGCGGGCCTCGGCAGTCAGCTCCTTCCTGCAAGACAGTGCGGACCCCTGGGTGCCGCCCCTGTCTCTCCGCAGGGTCACACCAGCCCCTCCAGCCCGGCGCAGCTCCCTGAGAGGCCCCATTCTGTCCCAGGGAGCACTGCAGCAGGCGGCCCTCTCTGATCTCTGGGCCCCTTGAAGACTTCCTGTGCCCCAGACGGGCCCTGGAGCGCGGCCGGGCAGAAGGGCGCCTGTGTTCTGCACCGCCGGCCCCTGAGAGGCAGGTCTGTTCTCGGGCCCCTCCTCCTCCAAACCAGACAGGGCGTCTGGGGCAGGCACACAGCGGACTGGAGGGGACCAGGCCGGGGCTCTGCAGCCTCTCCCCCACCCCACAGCCCCACTCTGGGAGCCGCTCTGCTGCCCCGACCCGTCCTCCGCTCCATCCCAAGCCCCAGCCAGCAGTCCAGGCGCCCGGGCCACCCCCGAGTCTCAAGTGCCTCCCACGCAGAGCCCTGGAGAGGGGCGCTTCCTGCTCCACTCTGCCCTGCAGCCTGCGCCCCACTCTCCAGGCCCCCTCGGACCCCTGGCTCACCTCTCCCGCCTCTCCACGCCCTGCCCTGGCTCTGGGCGGCCCTGGCTCTCCGCCTGCCCCGTCACAGAGCGGGCTGCCACCTACCCGCAGTGGGTACAGCTGAAGTGGTCGGGGTGGTAGGCGTCGTTCCTGAACATGAGGGGCTGCTCGTCGATAACCAGGTGGCACCGCTGACAGATGTACTTGCCCAGGCCCTTGGCCTTCTCGCGGTTGTGACAAGGCCGGCAGAGGTGCCTGCGGGGGCAGAGGGGAGGGCGGGCCTTAGGGACAGAGCCCCCTGCCCCTGACGCCCTGCGGCTCCGCTGAGTGCCTGGGCTTGGGCCAGTCACCCCGCCTGGAAGGCACAGGTGAGCGCTGGAAAAGGAACCTGTGCTCAGGAAAGACCAGAAGCGAAGTTGCCAGAAGGGCTGTGCTTGCCGTCTGTACAGGGCGGGGTTCTTCTTTCCCCTTGTCTGAGCCTAGGACACTGTGGAATACAGCAGGCGTTTAAATGACATTTGCTGAAGAAGTAGCTTTATTTGTCAAATGTCCCTAGCATACACAAGTTCTAGCAAGTGGTCCTGTGCCCAGGAGAGTGGCAGTGAGTGCCTGGCCGTGGGGGCCGTGCACCCCCTTCCTCTGGGGTCCGCCGGATGCAGAGGGGCCCGCGCACGCACAGATGTGTTCTGTGTCCGGAGACAAGCGTGGCTATGTTGGACAGAGGCCCCCAAACCCAGGAACTGCCATGACAGAGTCTTTTTTGTGAAGGTCTCAGAGTAATTTCTGATGCTGCTCGCTGTGTTGGGCAACAGCTGCGGTCTCAACTGAGAGAAATCAACATGGTTTCTGTTCCCCGGGCCTCCAAGGTGGCAGGAATTTAGATCCAGGGTCCCCAGGCAAAAACGCACAAAGGCCCCATCCAACGGCCTTCCATGCCGGCTCCCACCTGCCGCCTGATCTACAATGTGCTCCTGGTGCCTCTGGGTCCCCCTCCCAGGCCCCCAAGCCACAGGGGAGCCTCCCCCCCCTGCACGGCCTCCACAGCGACCTAGCACCCAGCACTGGCACCTTTCGCACGCTGGTCAGGGAGTCTGCTTAAGAGATTAAGTCTCAGACTCAAGTTCCTCCGGCCAGATTACAGTGAGCACATCCCAGATGCCAGGCAGCCAGCTCAGCACCCCCGCCCGGCCCCCAGCGCCCACCGCCTGGACTCTGTGCTGCACAGGCCCACTCCGCTTGCCCTGGGGTGTCTGATCGTCCCAGCTGGTGTGCAGGGCGAGGGCCCACGTGAGGTGCCCGGCTGACTGGCACTCCACCGTGCCCCACTGGACCCCACGTGCCCAGCACGAGGCAGTGGCTCAGGGTCAGTTTGTTAAACATGTGAGTGAATGAATGATTGTGGCAGAGAGGGAGGGACGACAAGCATCATTTCGGTGTGACCAGTGGCCAAGCTGACGCTGGGAGCCCAGCTGCCTTTACCCCCGTGGCGGGCAGCAAGTGTGGCCTATGGCGGCATCCCTCATCATCGTGACCCCTGGAGCCCACCCTCTCCAGACACCTGTGCTCCACCCCCAACCCCGGGCCACCTCCACAGTCTCTGTCACAGGCAGGGCATTTGATCCCCATAACCGTTCTCCCCGGTGTGGTGACCCCTCCTTGGCTCAGGACAACATTCAACCCACCATGGAATAAGTTCTGCTTCAAAGCTATAGAAATTAGCTTGACTCCCCGCGACTCCATGGCAATGGTCAATGCCTTTGAGGCCACCGTCAGTGCTTACCCCAGTAGCAGAAGATCTGCGAGCCAGGAATGCCCTGCTCAGGGCAGCCAGTGGCTGTGAGCCACTCCCGGGGCCCGACGGGAAAGGGACCCCCCGACCGGCTCAGACACCTGCACACGCCCCCGGCTCCCAGGCAGGACGGACCAAGAGGCCTGAATCTCTTGAAGGAACCACAGATGGGAAACGCCCTCCCCAGATCTAAGGGCGACCTTCAGAATTTTTTTCCAGGTAAGATTAAGGTGGAACCTAAGGATTCTGGATTCAAACTGCAACAGAAAAGCAAACGAATACACAAGGCTGAAGTTCTGCAGTGGCGCACACTTGGGTTCAAATTCCGGCTCTGCCTCTTCCTAGCGTTTGCCATGGGTGAGTCTCAGTTTCCTCATCTATAAAATGGGGCAATAACCCAGCTCCACAGGGTCACGTGGGGAGACAAATGAAAGTAGTGGACGTGGTAGGTACTCCGTAAATGCCAGCCACATACAGTTTTCAATGTTGTCACTAAAAAATTTTAAGGTTTTTGAAACTGTGAGTGGCGATTTGGTTCCCCGTGTTACTGGATTTATCACTTTCGGGAAGATAAGGAGAAACGAGCCTGTCCACAGTCTCAGGAGAGACCACTGGTGACACCCAAAGGCACCCCAGCCACCCAGGGAGGAGTCGTGGGGGCAAGCAGGCAGCAGGGGGGCTGCACGGGGAGGGGGGCGGCAAGGCCTGCGGCTGAGCAGCGTCCCCCCAGGCGAGACAGCACCCCATTATGAGGCTCCTGCAGCTGCGCCCTGCTCCCGAGAAAGCCTGTGATTTATTCCCAACGCCCAAACGGGGCCTAATTATACGGGCAGGACACAAGGCCCCTAAGGCAAGTGTCCTGAAAGAGTCCCCTCTCGCTCGGCCCAAACAAGCCTGCTCGGCCTGCCCCCTCGGCATTCACAAGACCCCCCTCCTGCCCGCCCCGGCGGTCTTGCAAGTGCTGGCCTGTTGCCATGGCAGCCAGCCCCCCACCCGCAGCCCCCATTAGTAGGAGTCATCCCCTTCTGAAACGTCCTCTTGTGTCTGTCAGTTCCAGCCCGAGCCCCCACCGGCCCTCGCCCACTCCGAGGCTCTGAAGACAGTCACACACTCAGCCTCTGTGACGCTGAGCAGCCAAGCTGGGGGGGGACGGGCTGGGGACACACTGGAATATTCACAGCCCTGGTGGCAGCAGCGGCAGCCAGAGGAGCGGCCCACCACACAAGGGACCCCTCAGGAATGAAGTGGCCTTTCAGGGCCAGAGGGGCTGCGGCCTCCCTTCCTCCCCTTAAATAGCCAGCCTTCCACCCACAGCTGCACGGAGCCCAGCGCCGGCACCGCCACCCACGGGCACAGCTCACCTGCCACCCCGAAGACCCCTGCCCTTCCTCCCAGACCTGGCTCGAGGTAAGGGACAGGCCGGGCGGGGCGGGCAGGGAGCCCAGGGGCCAAGCCCAGGAAGCACAACAGGGGGGCTGCCGGATGGAGCCAGGGTGCTTCTTGCCCTTCTCTTTGGTAACGGTATGACCTGTGTCTGGAAGGCCTAGCACAGTCTGAACTCACAGCGGCCCGCTGGCCGTGATTTTGTCCCTCTGTCGGGGGCCTGCAGAGGGCAAGTGGCTCCCACAGTCCCACGCTGCAGTGGCCGCCGGAACCCAGCACCCTGCCCATCGGGCAGCCTTGGCACGAGCAGGAGCCTGCCTGGGAGTAGGGCTCAGGCCGGGGAGGGACAGGTGCCCAGTGCAGAGGAAAGTGCTGCCACCACAGGCTCCTCCCACGGCCACGCCTGCCCAGCACCCCTCCACGGAGGCCCCAGACCTGCCTAGGCCCTGGCTGCACCCCACGCCCCTGCCCTAGGTCACCTGCTCCGTGTTGGTGCCAGCAGAGAGCCCTGAGGAACAGCGAGTCCAGATCGAGGTCTGAGTTTGTAAGGGACAAGGGAGAGAGAGGCGGGGGCTGGTCTCAGATCATACTGCAAAGTCAGTGTCAGAACTCGTAAAACAGAAACGTCAGCAGAACAGAAACAAGCCAGACAGCTTTCAGAATCAAATCTCAGGCCCGGGGCGGAGGCCACCTGCCACCTGCCACCTGCCAGCAGGAGGCACACCTGGCGGCAGGCCTGCCCAGAGCCACGGGTGTGCGAGCCCTGCAGTCCCCAGGGCCCTGCTTGGGTAACGCTCTGCTGTCGCTGTCTCGAAATCCCTGCTTTTTGAGCAAGGGGCTGCGCCTATTCATCTCACGCGGGCGCAGCAGCCCCTTGTCTTAGGCAGCAGGCCTGCAGCCAGGCCTCAGCAGCTCTAGTGAGAGCTGGGACAAAGCCACCAAGCCACACTCCCAGCCTCCGGCCCAGGTCCTGGCAGCCCCCAGAGGCGAGGCAGTGTCCTGGGCTTTCCTGGCTCTGACTCCCAGCTCCAGGGCCACTGCTCCCTGGACAAGTGACCTCAGGCAAGTTAGCACGTGCTGAGACTTGATATTCTAATCTGTAAAATGGGGCTACTGATGCCTTCCTCTTAGGGCTGGCGCCAGTGAGCACAGACAGGCCCTCACCACGCCAGGTGGTGTGGGTGGTCGTACCTGTCTGCCCACCCCTCCTGGCCCGCTCCACCTTGGGCTGTCCTTCCTCCTTTCTCCGATCACCTGGCTGGAGCCCTGCTCCTCCGGTCTCCTGTCCTCGCCCCTGGCACAGCCACGGCTCCCCCCCCAGCACGTGCTCCCTCTCCTCCCTGCCCCTGCAGGCCCGCCCTGTGGCAGGGCTGCGTCCCTCCCTCTGTCCCACATCCACGGCCCCCTCAGGGGCCCTCACAGCCCATCCCCGGGGCACTCAGGCCTGTCTCCAGGCCCTCGCCTGAGCTCCCAAAAGTCACCCTACATTCTGCACCCCTCAGCTCTCCACGGCCCCTCACCGCGCTTTAGCAGTCCTGGGAGCGTCAGCTGAGACCCTTCCAAGTCAGAGGACGATGGCATCTGGATTCCCACAGGGGAACGTGCGCTTGACTTCAACCTAGGAACAGACCCCAATTCCTGGGAGCCGCAGGAAACTAGTTCAGCCTGAAACGCACTGCAGGGGGGCAATCTCTGGGGCGGGTGAACTTCCCTGGATCCCTCAGGGTAAAAGGCGATGTTACAGGCAAGTGCCCTCCTCCGCCTTGCTCGGCCAGCCCTCTCCTCCCCAGGGGCAGGCCCCGCACAGCACACCTGCTCCCCTGAAGGGCTGCGGGTCTCTCCCACGCCCTCCCCCAGCCACCGCCAGCCCAATTCCCTTCCAGGCCAGGACAGCACCCGGCCTCCTCCAGGGGCTGCTGCACCAACACACAGCCGCCAGGCCCAACGCTCCCGGCACCACCGGCACCCTGGGCAGCCCTGGGGGACGTATTATCAGGGTCATTAAGAGGAGACTGAGGCTGGGAGAAGTACACAAAGAGAACTTGCCCCAGGCAGGCCCCCGGCTGCTCAGGGCGGACCAGGCTTGAGGACCCTGCCGGGCCTGCAGCCTGAGCCCGGCCCCTGCTGCTCTGCTGTGGGCGGGTGGGACGCCGGCTTTTCTCCTGCCCACACCCCCACTGCCGGCCAGGGTCTGGGAGGCAGGGTGTTGGGACGTCCCCTCTCCTTCTGAAATCTCTTGAGTTGACCAAAGTCGCAACAGGAGTCAGTTTCTCTGTCTGTGGGGTGGGGGGCGGGGGTGGGTGCCTTTCCCAGATCCAGGTGTCAGTGGTCTGTGACCCAGGCTGCAGGGTGGGAAGCTGGGCGGCCTCCGGGTCTCTCTGGTACAGTTCTGAACTAGAACCCACCCCGGCTGGCGTCTACACAGCTCCTCCCCACCTGGAAACGGCTCTGCGCGGTCCCGAGGCCACTGCAGGGGCAAACACTCCGCTGGCCAGAGGCCCACGCACAGGCCTTTCTTAAACTCGAGTCTCCACTGTCACGGAGTTGGGGACTGTGTACGTCCAGAAAGCCCACAAGAGCGACCTTGGGGCTCTCAGGCGGTGTGGACAGAGCAGGCCTCTTGGCATTCCTGGCGCCGCGGGGGGGCGGAAAGCGGCAGCACACTGCTCGCTGCACTCACGGGATCCCCGTCAGAAAGCGTGAGCAGGGTGCACCCACCAAGGCCGGGCCGCAGAAGAGCTGGCAGGGCTCAGGAATACATCGCCCACCCACCCATCAGGAAGGGGGCTTGGGGACCCCAAGTGCCATCCCCACCGCTCAAACAGCACACCTTGGGGCTGAGCAAAATACCCACGGCCCCCCCTCCACCCTCCCACCACCCAGGGCCTCGCACCTCTCCCGGCTGCGGTGCTGACCCGCCCTCCTGGCCCTGAGGGAGTGGACTGAGGTGCAGCGTGGTGAGGGGCGTCAGGTTTCTGGGTCACCTGGCACCAGGCCCAGGCCCCTGCCTGCCGGGCAGGGATGCAGCTGCAGCAGGGGGGCTCTGAGGCCTGGTTCTGCTTTTGCCTTTTGCTGGAGTTCTGAATGCCTGGGACACTCGCCTGCCCCCAGATGGACAGGGAGGTCCCTCAGCAGTGCCCGAGGCAGTGGCCCTGCCCCTGAGGGGGTGGGGGGTGGTCTGCAGGCACCAGAGGCCTCACTTCTGGACACCTGGAGAGTGTGAGGCTTCCGTGACTCGTTTGCTTGTCCCCTGCAGGCGTGGCCCGGGCTCTGCCTCCAGCCAAAGCATGAATGGCCCCGAGGTGGCCTCCCCAGCTCTGATGGCCAACGCCTCCCTGGCCGCCATGGAGCGATGCGGCCAGGAGACGCCGCTGGAGAACATGCTGTTCGCCTCCTTCTACCTCCTGGATTTCATCCTGGCTTTTGTTGGCAACGCCCTGGCCCTGTGGCTTTTCGTCCGGGACCACAAGTCGGGCACCCCGGCCAACGTGTTCCTGATGCACCTGGCCGTGGCCGACTTGTCCTGCGTGCTGGTCCTGCCCACCCGCCTGGTCTACCACTTCTCCGGGAACCACTGGCCGTTCGGGGAGATCCTGTGCCGGCTCACCGGCTTCCTCTTCTACCTCAACATGTACGCCAGCATCTACTTCCTCACCTGCATCAGCGCCGACCGCTTCCTGGCCATCGTGCACCCGGTCAAGTCCCTCAGGCTCCGCAGGCCCCTCTATGCCCACCTGGCCTGTGCCTTCCTGTGGGGGGTGGTGGCCGTGGCCATGGCCCCGCTGCTGGGGAGCCCGCAGACCCTGCAGACCAACCACACGGTCGTCTGCCTGCAGCTGTACCGGGAGAAGGCCTCCCACCACGCCCTGGTGTCCCTGGCCGTGGCCTTCACCTTCCCGTTTGTCACCACAGTCACCTGCTACCTGCTCATCATCCGCAGCCTGCGGCAGGGCCCCCGTGTGGAGCAGCGCCTCAAGAACAAGGCCGTGCGCATGATCGCCATGGTGCTGGCCATCTTCCTGGTCTGCTTCGTGCCCTACCACGTGCACCGCTCCGTCTACCTGCTGCACTACCGCAGCGGCGGTGCCTCCTGCGCCGCGCAGCGTGCCCTGGCCCTGGGGAACCGCATCACCTCCTGCCTCACCAGCCTCAACGGGGCCCTCGACCCCGTCATGTACTTCTTCGTGGCCGAGAAGTTCCGCCACGCCCTGTGCAACTTGCTCTGTGGGAAAAGGCTCACAGGCCCACCCCCCAGCGTCGAAGGGAAAACCAACGAGAGCTCGCTGAGTGCCAGGTCGGAGCTGTGAGCCCCGGGGCCACGCGGGCCAGCCACAGACCGCCTTGGAAGGACAGCTCCCCCAGGCTGCTGAGGGAAGTCCGCCGTCTCCCAGCCTCCTCCTGAGCAAACAGCCTGAAACCCCAGCAGGTCCCTACCTGTCCCTCCAAGGCCTGAGCCCCTAGGTCACCCAGCTGTGCTCAGTATTAACCCCTAAAACGGGAGAACCAAAAAGAGGATCGACCAGCCACCCCCTGCAGGGACAGCCTTGGCTTACTGCTGACTATGGCTCCTAGACATTCAGTGACTTCACCCAGGGTCAGACGGCGGGGGAAGGGGACCAGAGAACAATTCCTTCACAATGACGGTCTTTCTTTCCCTGCTAGTCTCCTTCCCACTGCAGAAACGCACAGCTTTGAGCTGTTGCCCTTGCTAGCACGCATGTGTCATCCTAACGTGGCCTTTTTTGTACTTGTTTGTACAAATCATAAACACAACTGCAGCTTAAGACTGTGAAGGTTATCGTGTTTGGCCTACGTGAAGCCCTTCCCAGAACTTCTCCCTTCGACTCAAGAGTAGCAAAGCAGTGGCACAGGCGGCATGGCGGAGGCGTCGGGCTCTCTTGCTAGGGTTCCGGCGGCCCCAGGGCATGTCCGCCCCACGCAGACTGTGGGGTTCCGAGTGCCAGGGCGGGCGGGGAGGCCGGGCGGGGCTCTCATTCCTCACTCACTCCAGCGGCTGCCCTGCCCCTCAGAAGGCAGCACTGTACTTTAAGGTCACCTTTTACTTTCCAACGCACTTCTGGACTCTTCCAGACTTCCCCAAGCAGTCCGAGGGCCAGCGGCCCTGTGCAAGTCTTGGCTCGAGAAGGAGACAGGACTCGCTCCTGGCACACACCTGGTCGGTGACCCCGCCGGTCAGCATAGCTCCCAGAGCTGCCTCTCAGCCCCTGCACTGCACCCCCTTGCCCCATGGCCCCCACTTGGATGCGGGCCACTTGCCTCTCTGCGGAGTGGCACACGCACCAGCAGCGCAGGCAAAGAACCAAGGAGGAACTACAGGAGGGAACGGAGTGCCAGACAGGAGACGGTGTGCCAGGGGCACGTGGCCAGGGGTCTCTGGAGGCGGGTGCTGCCTCTCACTGACACGGGAGATGCACGGGGGAGCGGGCTTGGTCCTCAGCGGAGGAGAAATTTGCAGCTCATTATGGGATGCCAGTGGGTGCCAAGTGGAGACGGCATGTGGGCAGCCGAGCACAGCAAGGCAGAGATCGCGGGTTGTCCAGACACTCCTGTCATTGGGGCTCTGGACTGTCTGCAAGGGCAGCCACGAGGGCTGAGCACGGAGCCCCGGACAGCCGCCACGGGGAGACGGGGAAGATCGTGAGCTGGAAGAGGAGAGTGAGTGGCTGCAGCCACAAGGCTGGAGGAATCCACGGGAACTCAGGGTCCCGGGTGCCAGGAGAGCAAGTGTTTCTGTGCCTCAGCAGCTGTGGTGAGAGCTACTGAGAGGTCTGAGTCCCGGAAGAGACGGGGCGGTGGGAACACAGGGCAGGAGCCGAGGCTGTGCTGGGAGGAAGGCCCGAGGGTACTGTGAGCTGGGGAAGAGTGGAGAGAAGGGAGCCCCGGAGGCGGTGCAGGGTGACCAGGCCACGCTCCCCAGAGGCAGGGCCACAGGTGCTGGGACAGGGTCCCCAGAGCCCGTGCCCCAGGGTGGGAGAGTGAGACCACCCACTGTGGAGAGGACACAGAGCGCAGTGCGGGGAGGGCCACGATAGCAAGCCTTCCGGAAGGGGCAACTCTCCGAGTGCCACGAAGTCTGTGGCCCTGAATTTAGAGCAAATTCGGGCAACCTGGCTGAGTGATTCCCTCCAGGACACTCAGCCTGTGGGTACAGGCAGGGGAGCCTGGAACGTGCCTGGCCCCCCGCAAGCGGCACCTGCAGCAGGGGCCCCTCCCTGCCCAGCAGAGGCCGCCTTACCTGCCCGCGTTCTTCACGAAGCCCAGGTCAGCCAGCTCCACGTCACACAGCTCACAGCGGAAGCAGCCCGGGTGCCAGTTGTTGTTCATGGCCTTGATGACGCGGCCGATGATGAACTCGCCTGGGAGAGGAGAGTCCCTGTGGCCGGGCTGGCGTGGGCCCCCCCCTTGGGCCCCCCAGCATGGTCCACGCTAGTGCTCCGCCTGCCCTCGGCCTGGCCCAGCAGCCCCGCTGTGGCAAGGTGGTGCCTGCAGGGGCCTGCAGACAGGGTGGGCGGTCAGGGAAGAGCCCCCCACACCCCCACTTCCCAGGCAGTGCGGGGGTGTTGTCGCCGCCCTTACCACAGGATCCACAGCACGGAGCAAACAGCATTTGGAAGTCGTGTTCGCAGTACTTCCGGCCTTCGAACTGCAAACAGGGCCACAGAGAGGACAAGCAAACCACCCATCATTCCCACGAGCCAGCCTGGCCGGTGTCCTTGAGGAGGGCATTCCAGGCTGAGGCTGGGGCAGCAGGTCCCAGGCCTGGCCCGCAGAGGGGAATGGCCCATTTGGGATGGGGGGTGCAAAGGGAGGGCCCTCTGGCGGAGCTGGAGAGGTGGGCAAGGCCGGGGCAGGGCTGGGAGCAGGACCCCGGGAGGGTGGAGACCAAGTTTGCAGCGTGTGCGCCACCTGGCCCTATTTCCCATGTCTTCTCCAGGGGAGAAGTCCAGCTCCCCAGAGGCCACAAAGACCCAGGGAGGGGACAGAAGGAAGGGGATACTGGAATGGCCTACAGGGAGGGTCCCGGGAGGACACAGAGTCCTGGGCCAGCACACCAGCGAGCATACCACTGGGCAGCCGCTGCTGGCAGTGCAGCCCCTGTGCTGGCCCCACGTGTGGCCAGAGCCGCCTCTGCCTTCCTCTCCCCTAACAATTTTATTTTCTTTTTTTAAGTTGTTTGTTCCCTGTTCTCTAAAATGAGTGTCCTATTAGGGTACAACTGGATATAGCCTACCTGGTGACCTGTAGAGGCAGGAGAAGTTTAAACTCATTCACCAGCCATATCTCCTGGGCACCTACTGTGTGCCAGGCTTTGCTCTAAGCAAACGGCCACAGTGGGACAGCATTTCCTAGGAGGCTGAAGGCACCATGAGGAAGGGCTGCCCCACCTCAACCGGGCACATCACACACCCCACACCCCGCCACCAGCCAATCCCATCAGCTCTACCTCAAAATGTTAACATGTCTAGCACCTGACCCCTGGTCACCACGGCCACTGCAGCCACCAGTGGTGTGCTGGCAAATGTTCGACAAGTCGCTCTTTGTTGGGGGCAGGGGTGGGGGGCACCGATGTGTAGTGTTTGCCAAGTTCTGTGTCCGCCATTTCCCACCACGGGCAATTTCAAGCTGCAACATGACCTCAACGTGGAGCTGAGATGTGCCGTGGCCAGCACGTCAGTATGGTGGACAGAAACAACCCCGAAAGCATAGATAGTAAAATGTAACAAAATAATTAGGAAGTGGCACATTATGAGTATTTGTTACCTTTGTTTTTAATAAAATTTCATCTCATTTTACTTTTATATCATTTAATTTTTAATAATAGCTGTGTTTCACAACCAGCTTGCAAGATTGCTGAAGATCTGAAGACCTTGTGGGCTGTGGGGGCCACTCTAGGCCCTTCACGCTCACGGGGACGAATGCAGTGATCCAGCGCCTGGGCCCCCTGGTCTCCCGCCTCTGTCCCTGCCCCCCTTACAGTCTCTCCTCAGCACGGCACCCAGAGGAGTCCTGCTCAAATGGCGGTAGACGCTGTGACCCCACTGCACACACTAGGTGGCTCCTGTCTCTTGCAGAGCAGAAGCTTAGGGCCCCGCAGAGGCCCATGGGGCCAAGCGAGACCCACCTCCTCACCCTCATCTCCCGCCCTCTCCTTGTCGTTCCCTGGGCTTCCATCACACCAGCCCTCCTACCACACTCCAAATGCCCCTGTGTGCTTCCAAGGCAGGGCCTTTGCACGTGCTGTGCCCCTTGCCGAGTGCTCTTTCCACAGAGATGTGCATGGCTGCCTCCTTTCAGGTCCGCCCACATGTTACCTGCCCTGAGCACCCACCTCCCCTCCTGAGAGCTCTCATTCCCAGAGCATTGGCACCGTCCGACAGACCGAGTGGTTGCTGTGTTTCCTGTCTGATCCCAACAAAGTTCCTGCCCCGAGACTGCCCAGAGAAGGCTGGGTGAAGGGGGACTCTTCTTTGGCACCCACGGCAACCAGGGGCACGGTTCACACTTTACAGGCGAGGGATGGGCCCGAGCAGGAGTGGCGAGCACGGCTCTGTGCTGGCTCAAGGCCCGCCCCGTCACTGGCCTGTCCTGCCGGCACCCAGAAGGCCAACTCTGAGCTGGGTCTGCGACGGTGCCCGGGGCCCCCTGCCCCAGGAGCATGCTCACCTCGTAGAAGAGCCCCTCGGGGAACGGCCGGAAGCACTGGGCGCACACGAAGCAGTGCTCGTGGTACAGCTCCCCGCTGCTGTGGACGATGCGCTCGGCAGGGGCGAAGCGGGCCTGGCAGCGCTGGCACACTGCGTTAGCCAAGGCGTCCGACATGTTGCTAGCGGGAGGGGAGAAGGAGGGCGGAGGTCAGGCCTGGGTGGGAGCAAGGTGGAGCAGCCGGGAGGGCTGCGCCCGGGGGACACGCCTCGCTCTCAAAAGGTTAAAATGCTGGCCGGGTGCGGTGGCTCAGGCCTGTAATCCTAGCCCTCTGGGAGGCCGAGGCGGGAGGCTCGCTGAAGGTCATTAGTTCAAGACCAGCCTGAGCAAGAGTGAGACCCCGTCTCTACTAAAAATAGAAAGAAATTAGCTGGACAACTAAAAACATATAGAAAAACTTAGCCAGGCATGGTGGTGCATGCCTGTAGTCCCAGCTACTCGGGAGGCTGAGGCAGGAGGATCGCTTAAGCCCAGGAGTTTGAGGTTGCTGTGAGCGAGGCTGACGCCACGGCACTCACTCTAGCCCGGGCAACAGTGCGAGACTGTCTAAAAAAAGGTTAAAGTGCTTTACAGGATAAGGAAGATCCCTCCCGCTCAGTCCCCAGGCTGCTCAGTCTTCATGGTCTGGGCTGTCTCCTGGGCTGTCAGTGGTCACCTCAGCTCCCACTCAGGCCGCCTGTGGCCCCTTCCTCAGGGCCCAGAGGGTCTCTGGGGGTAGAACGTCATCGTCACCCAGGTGCGGGTGAGCGGCTCTGCATTCACCCCTTATTTAATCCTGAGGTAACCCTGTAGCTACTAGTGTCACCACTGTCTTCCAGATGAGGGACCTTCGCCTGGGAGAGTGTGAGCGTTGGCAATGCGCCCAGCTCACACGGCGGGCGGCAGAGTCCAGACTGGCCAGACTTCGGGGTTCCTTCCTCTGCACCACGAGCTAGTTTCCAATCGACTGCCCCCCAGTACACGTAACAACCCAACCGTGGAGAAGGCAAGAGTGTGACTCTCAGGTAGGGACAGATGAGGGGAGCAATATTTTCATCCATGCTGGGCAACTGCCTGTCCCAGGGCAGTGGTGGGCTTCCTTCCGGGAGGAGTGGAACAAAAACCGAACTAGAGGGGAAGGGCCCACAGCCAGCCAGGCCCGCACTCACTCCAGCCCAGAGGGGCCCTTTGGGACTCAAGAGTGTGGGCAGGACGTGGCCGAGACGCCCTGCCTGCCTCTGCAACCGCTGGAGACCGCGCAGCGCCTCCTGCTAGGGAGCAGCACACAGGTGCCGTCGCAGCGCCACCTCCGGGGAATGGGGTGGCTGCACTCATCGAGCAGCCATGCAATCGGTCGGTAATCTCTGCCCAGGGAGTGGCTGGAGAGAGGCGCTCAAGCTCAGAGCCTTTGAGACTGTCTTTCCAGCCTGCCCTGCCTCCGGGCACTGAATCCTGTCAGTCACTTGTCCACGGCTGCGCCACTATGAGCAGAATGCTTGAGCAGGTGAGGCTCTCGGAGGGCCTGTGGGAGGGCCAGCCTGAAGGGTGTCAACCACAGGAAGAGGGGTCCTTAGACAGAGGGGCCCAGGCAGCGGAGAAGAGGGCTCCCTCTCAGGGCCTAAGGGGTGGGGGATGGGGCGGTGGGCCCCACAGCGGTGCCGCCGCAGGGAGACAGACTGGAAACCGGGAAGGGCACCCAGGTGGAATGCCCTCTCTCCTCCGCTTGGGGACTCGCGTGTCAGGGGCAGGGCTGGAAGGCCACTCAGCAGGCCTCTCCAGGATTTCTGCACGCTTCAGCCTGCCCTCAGGTGTGCTTCAGGGACCAAAGCCACCTCCTGTGTGCACATTTAGGCCAGAGGGTGAGGAAGCAGGGATGGTGGCAAGAGGACTTGGGAAGAGCCCAAGATGGAAGGGAGCCTCAGTGCCCAGGGCCTCTCCCCAGCCCTCCCCAGCTCCCTGCTGGTCTCCACCAGGCGGGCCAGGCCGGCCATCAGCCATGGAGGACTGGCCACCCCAAGCCACCCCAGAGGGCTGGGCTGGATTTTGTCAGGACAGGCTTGGTTTCCTTCCCAGAGAACACACCCCCAAGGTGGCAGGGAGGATGTCCCAACACCTGACCATGAACAAGACCCCGTGAGCCTTGGAGAGGTCAGAAATCAACAGGAAATCCTGCAACTCTGGGCCTGGAATTCCCTACTCCACAGATGCAGAAAATGAAGCCAAACTAAGAATTTCAGTCCAGCTCCAGCCTTTTGAGTTGGGCTGAGTCAACTCCCACCAGCCAGTTGCTACTGGACACCGGACCCCACATTCTAGTTACTGTAACTTCCTGAGTCCCCTCCCACCTTCCTAAATAGACCCTGTTACACTCTCCTCCGTCACTCCATTTGACTGTGACGTGTGTTTGCCACCAGGACCCTAACAGCAGCCCGGCCACAGCCCTCTCCCTCCACCTTCTTGTCCCCCTTCCAGTTGGTGCCCCAGCAGCCGGCCCCTACCCAGAGGACTGGCCCAAAACTGGTTGTCTAGTTCCCTGGCTGGGTCCCCGGGGACCTCGGGTGGAGCACACTGCCACCTGTGCCCCACATGCCTCGCATAAGCCCCGGCACAGCCAACGTCTCGGGCAGCAGAGCCCCCAACGGCAGCTCTGTGAGAGGCTCTGGCTGCCTCCCCACGACACCCTGCTGGGAAACACAGGACGTTCCAACCCCTTGGCAAAGACAGGGATGGGTGGCATCTGAAGGCGCCCAGACAACTGAACTTCAGCACCGTCGGAGAAAATGCCAGCCGTCTCCTGCGGGGGAGGAAGGGAGGCAGCAAGGCCCCGCAAGATGAGCAGAGACTCCAGGTCCCCCCCGCCCAGCTCTAATCCTCACAGCCCGGCCGGCCACCACTGCGGGACCTGGAAAAAAGCTTCTCTGGGCCTCACTTCCTCTTCGGTGCAGAGAGGCACCAGAGTGACAGTATGGCCTCAGGGAGCCGAAGTGGAGAATGCCCGGCAGAAGCATGCCCAGCCTGGATAAAGAGGGCTGTTGTTTCCCTGCAACCTGGGAGCCTTCCAGAGTCCCTCTGCCACGGCCAGTCCTGGGGAGGCCTGTAGGCTGCCTGGGCGCCCTGCGAGAGGGCAAAGGGTCAGAGACACGGACATTCTATTTCCTCCTCTGCACATTCCAGCCAAGAACCAGGAGCACGAAGTCTGCCCAGCTCCCCGCAGGAGACATCAGCACCCGGCCCCAGCACAACCACACAGAACACACGGGGACACGCAGCCTGGGAGCCAAGCCCTGGAGCCCAGGAGTGCACGTCATCTCGCACCTCTTCCCCCAACCCTCCCCAGCACCCAGAAACAATCTCAATCTTAACAGCCAACACAAGCCAATCTGTTGCAAGATATCCCTGAGCTTTACCATTGTCAGCCTGGGGTGGGGTCAAGGGAGCCATCTCTGTGCCAGGTCCCTGTAAGGGGAGGTTGCTGGTTCCAGCAGAGGACATTAAAGCACAGAGAGGGTCAGTAACCTGCTGAAGGTCACACAGGATTGGACTCAAGCTCCCTCCTGTGGCATCCCATAGACACAGCCATTCAAGACTCTGTTTCTGGCCGGGCGCGGTGGCTCACGCCTGTAATCCTAGCTCTGGGAGGCCGAGGCGGGTGGATCGCTCGAGGTCAGGAGTTCGAGACCAGCCTGAGCAAGAGTGAGACCCCGTCTACTAAAAATAGAAAGAAATTATCTGGCCAACTAAAAATATATATACAAAAAAATTAGCCGGGCATGGTGGCTCATGCCTGTAGTCCCAGCTACTCGGGAGGCTGAGGCAGTAGGATCGCTTAAGCCCAGGAGTCTGAGGTTGCTGTGAGCTAGGCTGATGCCACGGCACTCACTCTAGCCCGGGCAACAAAGTGAGACTCTGTCTCAAAAAAAAAAAAAAAAAAAAAAAAGACTCTGTTTCTTCAACAACCCCAGACCTTCCTCTGTCCCAGCCTCCCGCCTCCCACCCACCCGGGCCTAGGAAGACAGTGTGAGGGCCTGGGAAGAAGCAGGGGCCAGCCACTGGGCATCTGTCACACGTGAGATGAGCCAGTGTTACTGAGGCTGTGTCAACCTGGGCCCCAGACCAAGGGTGTGTGCTCTGCAGCCAGGCAGACCAGCTCCCAGACTGTGCGACCTGCAGCAGAGTGGTCTCTGACCCTTAGTTTTGTCATCTGTAAAATGGGCCAGCAACAGCTACCTGCAGGGGGTGTTGGGAAGGTCAAGTGAGGTAACATCTGCAAGCACAGGCCACGCTTCCCTCCTTCATGCGACACAACTTCACTGAGCACCCACACTGTTGCAGACACCATTCCAGGTGCGGGGGACAGGTACCCTGCTGCAGCATGGCCCAGAGCGAGCAGCACTGCCTGGGCCTCCTCCCCTGCCCCTCCATGAGGCCAGCCAGAAGCCAGCATCAGGGGTCACCTGGCTGTACACAGTCAACAGAAATTTACACAAAGCCAGCCCCACACCTTGCCATGGGGACGCTAGAAAATTAACACACTGCCGTGGGGTGCTGCATACACATGAATGTATCAACACCATCAGAAACGTACTCCAAATCTGTATGAAAGCTGTCTGAAATAGAGATTTTTCTGAAACCATAGCTGTACGGACCTACCTCTTGGCTCTAGCAGCTTCGTTTACCTACTTTTAAGCAGGTGCACTTTAAACGTGTCACACTGACAACAGAGAACTGGCAAACGGCATGAACCAGAAGCTCAAACAATAACAAAATCAAGCAGCATAGAAGCACGTGCATGCTTCATGGGACAGTCCTGGGGCTTGATTTTCGTCATCATGCCCATGTCCCTCTTGCATCCTGGCCATGTTTTTGTGTTGCATCCATACCGTGGAAATCGCTCTCCAGCAAGGCTTTCGGCCTGTCAATGCCCTGGCTGCCCACCATCTGATACCACCGTTTTGCCCCAGACCCAGGGCCATCCAGGGGCCAACAGATGAGGGCGTGCCTGTTCCAGCTCTGCTGTGCTCAGGTGAGTTGGTCTCCTGAGCCTTGGGTTCCCCACCTGATCAATGGGCTCATCCAGTTCCCTCGCAGGCAGGATCCCAGCACATGGCAGGTACTACACGGACAGCCACCCCGCAGCCTGCAGCTCCCACTCCCCACCCAGTACCCTCCCTCTCCCTCTGTCCTTAGCTGAAGACCCCTTTGATGGCTCAGGCTCTAATTCTCCTCTGGCAGCCCTCCTTGACCCTGGGCACACAAGGAGCTCAGAGCAGGCTGTATTTTCGCTGGGTAGCATTAGTGCCTACCTTCCTTTCCTCCCTGGGCCCCCCACCTGCTCCCCCTACCTCTGCACTCCCGCTCCTAGGCTCCCTCCCTGGCCCCCAGTCCCTCCTCCAGCCTCCTCTCCCACTTCCACCCCTGGGGACCCACCTGCCACTTTGATGCAGTGACCCCAAGCCCACAGCCCCATTGCTCTCTCTTCCCAGTTTCTATGGGACACTTCCACCGCGATGGCCCCCGGAGCACTGCAAACCCAGCAAGTCCAGGAGCCCCTGACCCTCAGTCCAGGAAGCTACCCTGCCATCCAGGCTCCCCTCCCGACCTCCCACCCCTGCTAACTTAGCCTCTGAGATGCCCGGACTAGCCCCACCCTGCTGGCTCCTCCTCCCAGCCCCCAAAGAGCTTGTCTACACGGGCAATTCTCCATGGAATGAAGCAGGTCAGGCTTTGCAGTCAAGTCCAACCTGGGTTCAAATCACAGCTCAGCCATTAGTTGGTTGGGTGATGTCCAGCAGGTTCCTTGACCGCTCTGAGCCTGTCCGCCCCTCTATAGAGTGCGGCAGAATTCCCGGGCTGAGAGCGGCGCTGGGGTACATGGGCTCACTGATCCTAAGGCTCTGCCTTCAGCGCGCCCTGCCCAAGAAAGCTGGTCACAGATGACACCAAACGCAACTAGATTAAGTCGCGCCGCCTGCCCTCGCCACCCCAGGCGGGTCCCCACGGTCGGGTCGTCGGAAGGCCTGGGCTGGGCGGCCCGGGCGGGGTTTCCGAGCGAAGGCTGCGGCCCAGCTTTCCGACCATTGTCCCGCGCCCCGGTCCCGCCTCTCGCCACCTACCCGGGCGCGGCGGGCGGCGGGCTCTGCCGGTGCTGGCGCCGCTGGTACAGCCCCGACGCGGCGAGCGCGCCCAGCCGGGCCGCCATGGTCGCGTCACGGGTGGCTCGGCCGAGGGGCCGTCGGGCCACCCAGCCGCGGGGGGGAGCCGGGCGGGCGGCCACCTCCGGCCAGGCGCCGCGACGGGCGGACCGGCGTGCGGGCGCCTCCCCCGAGCCGGCCGGGAGCTCACGTTACTCGCTGGGGCCGCTCCAAAGGGCAGCGGAGGCAATTCCAGATAGAAAGGATATTGTTCCGCGCCGAAAGCTGAGGCTGGCAGGGCTGGGTCCGGCTGGGGAGGGGACTGAGCTGGGAAGGCCCCAAACAGCACTGAGGTGAGGCCCACAGTGACAGGGCAGGATGCCCAGCAGGTCTCGGTGGGATGCCACCTGCACAGGAGGCAACTCTAAGCCCCTATGCTGATGAGGGCAGAGTCAGCGCGGAGGGCAGCGTGGGACTGGCCAGTCTGGAAATGCTACCACCAGCTAAGAAACTGAGGAGGGAGCCCACATGTGCCCACCTTCTGCCTTGCTCCCTTCCCCGAGAGACCGTGCGATGAGCGCCCCCTTAGAACACCCAGACCAGGGCAGCCCCTGTCCCCTGGGATCTGGGCAACAATTAGCCAAGCACCCGAAAAGAGGTCCACGATGTCAAAACTTACAGAAAGTGTAATTCCCCCAGCCTGCCAGGAGGAGCAGACACAGAGGGACTGGATGGAAGGCCACCAGGAAGGCACCATTTCACGTGCATTTTTACCTAAAGAGATTGGCAGGGTACGTGTGATCCAAGTGTAAACATCCACGGTCAGCATCTAAACTGTGGCCACTGCCCGCCAAGCGGCCACCATGGTCAGCAATAAAACAAGGATCCAGAGCGCTGGCGGAAATCTTTAACACTGATTCTATTTCCCTGAAAAAACTTTGTAGTAAGGTCAGAAAGCTTAAGCAGCATCTTCTGCCTTCCCAAAGAAAGAGACAGTAGCCATCACTCCAGCCAGCAGGAAACTGGTCCTCCTAAACTGGGGTGGGAGGGGGTCTCCTGGCACTCAGATGCCAGGCCCACGCCGGGAAACACACACCACCTAGCAAGCCCAAACAGGGGAGGTACTCACTGAGCACTCGAGGGTCAGGTTGTAAGCCCTGAGTACAATATAATTTGTAAATGCAGCCCAATTCCAGAATTACCTAACACTGATCAATTCAACAAATATTTTTTTAAAGGTGGCCCCAGGGTCTAAAGGGCATAGAGACAGTGACCCTGGGGGCGGGGAGCCAAAACGGACAAGGAACCTCACCCACCCTCTGATGTGGACAGCTGATTGCTTAAGAAAACATGCAGAAAGTTTGGTTCTAGCAGCTTCAAGTCAATGCCCTAGGGCCTAGGCCCTTCTTACCACCCCAACTCATCCCCTCCCATGTGGACATCCTGAATGCTAGAACCCAGAGCTCTCATCCAGAGCCACAGTTTTGTGTAAGGAGGGAACACCTATTTAGGGCTCCTAGGATCACACACAGACCTGGGAAGGAGGCTACAGCCACAAGTGTTTTGTACAACGTAATTTGTAAATGAAGTTTAAGTACAAGGTTACTAAGTATTAGGTCATTAAATATGAAATGTCTGATTTCGAATCAAAAGTGTGCTTTATTATATCTCAAACAAGAAGCAGTACAGTTAATCAAATTATGCTCCTAAACTATAAACACAGATTTGCCATCTTAACAGTAGCTTGTTTACACCAGCAGCAAAGAAGCCTGGAGAGCGAGTGGCAATGAAATTGCGAAAGGTGGTTTTCCACAGCTTGTTGAGAATTAAATATTTTCCTTGCAAGAGGTGGTCCAAAGCCTGGAAGAAGTGGTGGTCAGTTGATGCAAGGTCTGGTGAATACAGTGGATAACAGAGAATTTCCAAGTCCAGCTTCTGTAGTTTGAGCAGCATGGGACATGTGGTCAAGTGTTACCTTGCAAGAGGATTGGCCTGTCTTTATAGACCAATCTCGGCTGCTTAATCACAAGCATCCTCATCATTTTGTCCATTTGGTTGCAGTAGACATCTGCTATAATCGATTGACCAGGTTTCATGAAGCTGTAGTGGATAATACCAGCACTGGATCACCAAAGAGACACCGTTAGCTTTTTTTGATGAATATTTGGTTTTGGACTGTGTTTCAGCACTTCATCTTTATCCAGCCATTGTGCCGAATGCTTGGAATTGTCAAAAAGAATCCATTTTTCATCATACGTAACAACTTTATGTCTTAACAGTAAAGAAAGGCAAGCTTCAAGATGATTTTCTCTTCTGACACTCGTTTAATTCATGTAGTGCCCATCTATCCAGCTTCTTTACCTTGCCAATTTGTTTCAAATGGCCCAATATTTTTAGAATAGTAACATCAAACCTTGCTGCTAATTCACACGTAGGTTGAGATGGATTGGCTTCCACTACAGCTTTCCTTATCATCCTTGGTCTCAGGTTGCCCACGTGGCTCATGTTCAAGATTAAAATCACCAGAATGTAACTTCTCAAACCATCGCTGTACTGTGCGTTCATTAGCCACACCCTTCTCAAACACTTCATTGATATTTCAAGTTGTCTGTGCTTCATTGGTTCCACAATGGAACTCATATTGGAAAATAACATGAATTTTTGACTTATACATGGTTTCACAAAAATTGCTCTAAAAAAATTTTGAAAGATAATCACAAGCCACAGCATGCGTTTGAGGCTGTACCTTCACAACAAAAATAAAACAAGATGTGTCAAAGTGAAATGTCAGAGATATCAACTGTCAAACTTAGTATTTAAGGAAATCAGACGTTTCATACTTAATAACCTATTACTAATCAATTCAACAAATATTTGCTGTAAAAGGGGGCGGCAGAAGCTATCAGAAATCAAGGGTGCCCTAGAGCCTGATTGATCCCAAATCGCAAATCTCTGCACAGCCTTGCCACCCATTCTGCAGCCTGCACTACTGCAGGGGTAGGGGTGGGGGCCACACGGGGCTCCCCAGCCACCAGTCTGGCTCTAGAGGACATAGCTGCAAAAACACAGTACGAGTGATGCCAGCAAAAAATGGCAGAGTGAGGATCTCCAGAAGTTTGTCTCTCCATAAAAGCAATGAAAAAACTACCAGAAATAGTCAGATCTCCTTTTTCAGAACTCTGCAAATTCACCAAAGGCTTGCAGTAACCCTGGGAGCATTTGATCAAGAAAAACAGATGAATCTTGTAATAGCAGTGAGCTTGGTGGTATTTTAACTTACTCTAGTCCCTTATCCCTGCTCTCTAACTTCATGGCTGCCTTGAATAATAACAGCCCACATTTCCAATCAGGAGGGAGAAGAACAGAATATTATAAACAACTGTATGCCAGTAAATTAAATAACCTAGCTGAAATGAAGAACTTCCTAGAAGGACACAAACTACTAAAATGGACTCAAGAAGAAACAGGAAATCCAAACAGACCAGGAACAAGTAAAGAGACTGAGTTATTAACTAAGAAACTTTCCACAAAGAAAATCTCAGAACCATATGACTTCACTGGTGAATTCTACCAAATGCTGAAGTAGAATTAACACTAATCCTTCACAGAATCTTCAAAAAAAAAGACTAGGGAGAACACTTTGAAACTCATTCTATGAGGTCAGTATTACCTTGATATCAAAACCAGACATGGACATCTCAAGAAAGCTATAGACCAATATCCCTTATGAATATAGATGCAAACATCCTCAACAAAATACCACAAGCAAGTCTAGCAGTCTATAAAAAGTGTTATACACCATGATCAAATGGAATTTATCCTCGGAATATAGGGTTGGTTTAATACTAAAAAACCAGTGTAATATACCATATCCATAGAATACAGGGAAAACACTACATGATCATCTTAAAAGATGCAGAAAACACATCTGACAAAATCCAACACCCTTTCCTGATAAGAACACTCAACAAATTAGGAATAGAAGGGAACTTCCTCAATGATAAAGGGCATCTACAAAAAACCTACAGTGAACATCATACTTAGTAGTGAGAAAAATGAATACTTTCTCCCTAAGGTCAAGAATAAGACAAAGATGTCCAATCTTACCACTTGTTTTCAAAATTGCACTGGAGGTTCTGGCAAGGACAAAAAGATTGGAGAGGGAGACATAAAACTATATTTATTTGCATATCACATACTCATATATAGAAAACTCTAAAGATTCCCCCCCACAAAAAATCCTGTTACAGCTAATAAACAAATTCAGCAAATCTGCAGGATATAAGATCAATATGCAAAAATCACTAGCAATGAGAAATCTGATATGAAATTAGTTTAAAAATCCCATTTATGATAGCATCAAAAAGAATAAAACAATTAGGAATAAGTTTAACAAAAGAAATGCAAGACTTATTCACTGAAAACTACAAAACATTGTTGAAAGAAATTAAAGAAGAGCTAAATAAATGGAAAGATATTTCACGTCCATGGACTGGAAAATTTAATATTATTAAGATGGCAATACCACACACCGCACCAAACGGATCTAAGGTTTCAATGCAATCCCTATCAAAATTCTAACTGCCTTTTTTTTTTTAAAGAAATAGATAAGCTGATCCTAAAATTGATATGAAAATTCAAAGGACCCAGAATAACCAAAACGACTTGAAAAAGAACAAAGTCTGAGGACTCATGCTTCCCAATTTCAAAACTTACTACAGAGTTAAAACAATCAAGACAGTGTGGCACTGGCATAAGGACAGACACAGCCATCAATAGAATAGTGTTGAGAGCACAGGACTAATCCTATACATCTGTGGTCAACTGATTTTCAACAAGAGTGCCAAGACCATTCAATGAGAAAGAATAGTCTTAACAACATCTTAACAGCTATATGCAAAAAATTTATTTTAAACCCGTACTTCATGCCCTATATAAAAATTAACTCACAATGGATCAAAAACCTAAATGTTAGAGCTGAAAGTATGAAACCCCTAAAGTAAAACATAGATATTTTCATCTCATGACCTAGGATTAGGCTATAGTTTCCTAGATATGACAACAAAAACTCAAGCAGCTAAAGAATAAGTAAATAAATTGGACTTCATCAAAATTTAAAACTTGTGCATTAAAGTTTTAATCAAGAAAATGAAAACAATCCACAGAAAAGGAGAAAATATTTACAACTCATATATCTGATGTGTCTAATATCCAAATATATAAAGAATTCTTAGAGTTCAACAATAAAAAGACAGCCCAACTAAAAGATGGGCAAAGGATTTGAATAGCTATTTCTCCAAAGAAGATATACAAGTGGCCAACAGACACATAAAAACATGCCAAACATTAGTCATTAGGGAAAGGAAAATCAAAACCACAATATGACAGCAGTTCACACCCAGACAATAACAAGTGTTAGTAAGGATGCTGAAAAATTGGAACCTTCATACATTCCAATGTAATATACACCAGTAATGAAATATACACCAGGAATAAATATAAATGTAAAATTGTTCAATTATAGTATTTGGAAAACAACTTGGCAGTTCCTCAAAAAGTCTAATATAGAGTTACCATATGATCCAGCAATTCCAGTCCTAGGTATGAGCTCAACAAAGGAGAAAAAATATGTTCACACAAAAACTTGTGTAGGAATGTTCATAGCAGCATTATTCATAGCAGCCAAAAAGTGGAAACAATTTCAAATGTCCACCACAAATGAATGGATAAACAAAATATGGTACATCCATACAATGGGATGTCATTTAGCCAAAAGAAAGAATCGGCTGGTCCAAGTACAATGGTGTTTACAACTAATTGCTCCAACCAGTTACAGATTTCTTTTTTTTTTTTTTTTTTGAGACAGAGTCTCACTTTGTTGCCCGGGCTAGAGTGAGTGCTGTGGCATCAGCCTAGCTCACAGCAACCTCAAACTCCTGGGCTTAAGCGATCCTACTGCCTGAGCCTCCCGAGTAGCTGGGACTACAGGCATGCACCACCATGCCCGGCTAATTTTTTGTATATATATTTTTAGTTGTCCAGATAATTTTTATTTCTAATTTTTGGTAGAGACGGAGTCTCGCTCAGGCTGGTCTTGAACTCCTGACCTCGAGCGATCCACCCTCCTCGGCCTCCCAGAGGGCTAGGATTACAGGCGTGAGCCACCGCGCCCGGCCAGTTACAGATTTCTTTGTTCCTTCTCCACTCCCACTGCTTCACTTGACTAGCAAAAAAATGACTAGCCAAAAAAAGGAAAACGGAATGAGTACTGACGTGTGCTAAAACATGGATGAAACTCGACAACATTCTGCTAAATGAAAGAAGCCAGGCACAAAAGGCCACATGAAGTACGGTTGCATTTACATGAAATGTCCAGAACAGGCAAACGTGTAGGCACAGAAAGCAGATTCGTGGCTGCCAAGCTGGGAGGAGGGAGGAGTGGGGACTGACTACAAATGGGTGCAGGGTTTCTTTTAGAAATGATTAAAATGTTCTGGAATTAGCGGTGACGGTTGCACAATCTTGTGAACGTACTAAAAGCCACTGAACTGTATACTCTAAAAAGATGAATTTTATAATATGTGAATTATTTCTCAAATTAAAAAAAACACACACAAATAATGAAGAATGCAATTATGTAGCTTCCTAGAGGCAGGGACCAAGGCCAGGGCTGCCGCCAGCCAGCTGCAGGTGGGGCTGCCACCCTGTGGCCCCAGGGTGCCTGCCATCGGCCCAGGGCAGAGGCAGAGACAACACCGCAGGCTGTCCTGCAGAGCCAGCGCTCCACCTGACTCTCCCGGGGAGGCTGAGCACCCCTCAGTCCCTTTGCCTGCCTCTGATGACTGACAAATTCCAACTCCACAGGGAATTTGACTTTGAACGATTTTACTTTCTTAGTTTAAAACTAAAACATTGTTACAGTGAAAATACCAGCATATTTGTATGACCCTCAAGCATGGGTAAGGACATATGGCTGGTTCCTTACATACATGCAGTCATCTCATCTCAGCAAGATGACTGAATCATCTCATGGAAGTGTCTCACTAAGGCATCCATTAAGTAAGTCACTTCAAGTGAACATTGAGCTTGAGCAAAGCTATGCCTAGACAGAATGAGTTATGTGCCTCCCTTTGCCCTCTCCCGCCTGGAGAGGAAGAGCTAAGCAAGGGTCAAGGATGGGTCAGCACAGACAGAGCCACAGAGGGAAGCAGGACAGCCACTGCCTGCAGGAAGCCCAGGAGCCCCCTCCACAGTGGTGCCTGGGCCATCCTGCCGGCGCACAGGTGCTGACTTAAATTTCCAGGAATTCTGCAAACTGTGACTGCCGTGTTGCTAGCTTGAAACGAGCCGAGGTGGGGTACTGACACCACGGGACTGGACACCCGACACAGACTGGGCCCTCCATGCCCCCTTGAGGCTCTGGCTAGTCAGAGGAGGTGGGTCAGCTCTAGAAGCAGAAGGAAAGGGGAGGAGGGGAGGGGCCCTGGGCGGGGCCCACCTGGCCCATCTGGGGCTCAGGGCTCAGCTATGCCACACCTTCACAAGCCACATCATTTGTCACTCACTTCACACTTTGCTTAAACCCTCGACTCCAGACTCCATCACAGCCCATGTGCTCTGCTGAGAGCTCTGGCTGCCCCTGGCTGCCCATGGGAGTGCTCCTCGCCCAGTGGGGGAGGGACAAGACTGGTGGATACAAGGGCTGGGATCTAGCAGCCCGCTCTACGCTGTACCAAGCACAGGCTCAGCACATAGTACAGCAGACAACAGCCTCAGTGCGTGACTGTCACATGGCAGGTGGCACTGCACGCTATGGCAGGCAAAGCCATTGAGCTCCCACTGCCGTGGGCGCCAACACCCAGGCTCCATTTCCAGGAGTGCCAGGTCTGGCTGAGTCCCTACGGACGTGGCCTTAATATCTTCCCTGTAGAGCAAAGGTAATGCCAAATGTCCCTGCTGCTGCTGACAGTCAAAGATCCTGGGGTTTGAAGTTCCAAAGTCCCTGGGTCACAGGCTGGGGCAGAGCCCCTCTCTTCAGAGGGCATGCCCTGTCCATCCATCGGCAACCGCACCACGCTCTAGGCCACATCGGCTCTTCTACCCAGCTCAGCCCTCTCGTGGGCTTCAGCCCCTCACATCCATCTGCCTCCCAGGGCGTCCCCTTAGACCTGCCACAGCTCTTCAAGCACTTCACACCCAAACCGAGGGTGCTGTCCACTTCCAGGCCCGCCACCACAATCAGGGCTTCCTCTGTACTCTGCCCTCCGGTACCCACTCCTCAGCCATCACCCCTGAGTCTGCCTCCTCCTCTGCCCCCCTCAGCAGCCCTTTTCTCTACACAGCACCCATGGGTGCATCTGCAAAGTGCATGAGCACACACACCCCTCCAGGTCACTTTGGTGGCTCCCACTGCCCTCCCTCTGCTCTTGCCTGCTGGGGTCCTGGGGAGAACTAGCAGAGAGAGCCCCTGCAGCTGTGTGAGCAGCAGGGGTGCTTCCCAAGAGCAGCCAGGCTCCAGGCAGTAAGGGGGTGGTGGAGATGTGGGGAGAGCCAGGCGCAAGGCGTGTGGAACTGCCCGGCATCATTCAAGGACAGTAGACATGGAGCAGCCTCCTGGCATGAAACAGTGAAAACGAAACTTCATAGCTTCTGGGACAGGAAAAACCTCCCCTGCTCCAAAGGCCGAGTCAGGTGCCCGTTCCTCGCCACCAGCCTGGCCCGGCTCCGTGTGTGGAGCACAGGGACGCGGCACGGGCACACGTGCAGCTGGGGACACCTCAAGGGAGGCTGCAGCTGTAAACTACGCTCACAGACCGCTCACAGCCACATCACACACACACACACACACACACACACACACACACACACCCCAAGAAAGAAGAACTGCAAAAAGCCACCAAAATGTTCATAAAGGGTAGCGCTAAGCAGTGTAACTGTGGGTTTTCCTTCCTTTTTACGTTTCTGTTATCTTTATGTTTCTAGGTTTTTCCTAATTCTCTAAGATGAGCAGGCAAACTCCGACAGTGTTCTCCAAAGGCTAACTATCGTCCCCGGTGGTTTGGTGAACAACACTTCTCAGACCCAGGGCCCCGCAGCAGTGAGGCGGGCGGCCCTGCTCCCCCACCCCTGTCTTCCCGGCCAGTCCGTCTCCAGGGAAGGCCCAGGGGGCCCCGGTGAGCTGACTCCCGTGGGAGATCAGAGGTGCTGCCAGGTCTCCGATGCCCGCCCACTTCCAGCTGAAGCAGCGCTGCCTTATTTCTGATCGTTCCTGGACCCCAGGTAGCCACCTCCATGAACCCCACCCTGCCTCAACACTGCTGCCGTGGCTGCTCCTGGCTCTGCCCCTATTCCTTTCTCTCCTTTCTTTTCCTAGAAAACTGAGGACGGGACCCGGGAAGCTGGCAGGAGAGCCCCGTGGGGAACGGGAGGCAGGACTCCCCCAGCACCCTGGGGGTGACCACAGGCAGTCTGTGGGCCCACAGCTGCCACTCTTCTGGGGATGCGTCCCCCTATCTCACTGTACAGAGGGACCCTGGCCAAGGTTTGGGGGTGTCTCCAAGTCGGGGGAGCTGGCCTTGGGAAAAGAGGATCCGGGAGTGGGAATTGAAGGGCATCTGAAGGGCAGGGCTCACCAGGTGGCACCTCACATGCTCTTATGGGCTCCAGGGCTGCCCAGAGACCTCAGGCCACAGCCTTAAGGGCAGTCAGAGGCAGCACCCCTGCAGGCCTGGGGCCACCCTGCGCCTCCGTAGGATTTGGGGTCTGGGCACTGCCCTCCACTCCCCAAGCCCCTTTCCCAGCGAAGCCAAGGGCCTGGGGCTCCCTCCTTCCCCAGGAGCCATAAGTCACAGGGTTGGGAAGAAGAGCAACTTCCTGCCAGGACTTGGCTGGAAGGGGCCATGGGCCTCAGAGAGCAGCCCCTCCCACTCAGCCTGAGTCATCCCTTGTACCCAGCCATGTTCCAGAAAGGTCTGCAGAGGCCAACACTGGCTGGACACTGGTGGACATGTGACCGGCCTCCTGAGTCACTCAGCCTCTGTGGCCTCTGGTTATCTCATCTGCGAAATGGCAACAAGAGGCCTGAGAGAGGAGACGGGCCAGGCCCGGGGGAGTTCCCCGTCCCCAGCCCGCCCCTGCGCAGCTGGCGCTCGTGCGCAGCTCTGGCCACGGCCCCGCACACCCTTTACCATTTTTAACATTTCTACCACCCCAGGTTTGCAGAGGGGGAAACAACGCTCCAGACACCACGGCTGACCCAGGACTACACGGCGGGGCTTGGGGAGGGAAGTCGGTGGAAGCCTACGACCAGGGGAAGGGTTTTAACTTCGCCCTTTAGTTGCTGTGTGACCTCGGGCAAGTGTCCTGCCTGCTCGGCCCCTGGTTTTCCATTAGTGAGGGGATGGCTGTCGCACGGTGCAGGGTTAGGCGGTGGGTCGGACGGGGCTCCACCTGCCGCCGCCGCACCCGCCCCGAGGAAGGGATGCCGCGGGCTGGGGGGGCCCTGCCCGACGGGCGCGCTGCGAGGGTCCGAGCCCGGGGTCGAGCGGCCGGGAGGCGGGGTCGGGTGGAGTCGCGGGGCCGCACAGGGGAGCAGCTCCTTGGGCGGGGGTCCCGCAGCCCGCCTCCCGGCCGGGGGGCGCGGGTGGGGTCGTTACCTTCCCGTCATGGTGGCTGCGCGCGTTGGGCAGGGGTCGCCTCGGAACTCCCTCTGCCGCCGCCGCCAGCCGAGCGCCCGCCAGCCGGCCCGGGGCGCGGAGGAGGGAGACGCCTAAAAAAGGCCAAGAGCGGCTCCGCCCGCCCGCCCCGCCCCGCCCCGCCCGCGACATGGGGGCGAGGGGGGACTGGGGCGGCGGGGCGGCGGGCCTGCGAGGTGGCGGTGGCGGGGGAGGTGGGGGAGGTGGGGGAGGTGGCGGTGGTCGGGGAGGTGGGGGAGGTGGGGGAGGTGGCGGTGGTCGGGGAGGTGGGAGGTGGGAGGTGGGAGGGGGGGTGGCCACCCAACCGCCCGCGCAGCCCAGCTCCAGGGACGCCGAGCGCGGCCGGCGGCGGGCGTGGGTCACGTCCTCCCCACCCGGGCTCCGCTCACCACCTCCCGGATTCCGGGCATAGTTTTCCTTTTAAAGGGAGTGAAGTTATAATAAACTCGAGCAAGCACCCCCTCCACGCCCCCGGGACGCCCCGCCCGGAGCCCCCACCCCCGCAGTCCCTGGGCCCACCCGGGACCGGAACATTTGCGGGGGGATGCGTGGGGGCGATGGTGGGACCACCTCCCCGCCCGGCCTCCCAAGCCAGAGTTCCCACCGAGCCGGGCCAGGACAGCCTGTCTTTATTCCTGGGGCACCGACTCCCTCCCTCCCGGGGCACCCACCGAGGCGGCAGTCCACGCGGGCCCGCCCCCAAGGAGGCCAAGGACGGGGGCGTTCACACTCAGATGCCCGCCATGCCCTCCCTGGGAAATACGCATTTCATCTAAGTGTGTGAGCCATCCCCTAACTAAGCAAAAGGTACCTTCAAAATGACAAAACCCAATGCCGATGTTGCAGAGGAGAACCAGGGACTTTCTATAATGAAGCGCTATAGACAAGCCACAATAAGAGGCGTTAAAAATAACCTGATGATATAAAACCATTTAAGGGATCTATGCTGAGAAGATTAAACAAACAGAACAAAACATCCACACCAGACTAAGGGCAGATAACCCCAGCTGCGCAGTGGAGCGTGGATCCCGACCGAAGCAGCCCGAATACCGCCCTGCCGGGCGGGGCTGGGCAGCCCCATGTGTTAACAGGTATTATTAAGACCTCCAGTCTCCGCAACCAGAAAAGACTATCCAGAACTGACCGTTCCAAGTAGAACCCCACAAATAAACTAACAGTGGAATTCAGAAAGATGAGTTAATAGTAACATGCAGTTCTGTCTACAGAAATAAGCTTGGAAAAGACACCTGTTCTGAAGTAGCTGATCTTAAAATGAGTGTGGTTTGCAGTTGTTATTTCTTTTTGCAATTGTGTCTTGGCTGATTCTGTTTGACTATAATGTGGTGGTTGATTAATCGTAAGTATGGATGATTTCTTGGTTCATCTGCCCTCGAGGGAGAAAAGCTTTACACGATCACTGACGCAGAGGCTCAGGCACGCTGCGGCCCGGCGTTAGAAATCCACTGCCAGGTGGTTAATCAAGCACTGGGGTCTTGTGGAACTGAAGAGGATGAAAAGAACAGGGCAAGACACCAGAGGCCCCCACTATCTCCTTTCGGGGGACCCCATTCATGCCTGAAATCCTCCCTTCCTGTGATTGCTGAGCACACACGGCTCTGCCTGTGGCCGAGCTAGGGCACTCCGCTGCTCACCCACCCACCCAGCCAGGCTCCTGCCCGGCCCGGGCAAACTCGTGCGAGCTGGTGGGGACTGTGGACCCTGCTCAGAGAGATACAGAGGCTGCAGTTTCCAGGCAGTGGGTCATTCATACATTCCTGTGCTCATTCATTCAAGAGCATTTATGCCATGTAGGGATGGGAGGTGAGTGGGGAGCAAGAAGACATGGACCAGGCTGTCATGGAGTTCAGCAGGGGGTAAGGGATGGATGATAAACAAACAAATAAATAGTCAAACTTGATTTTAGACAGGGATCAGTGCTGCAGAGAAAAGGACAACAGGGGAAGGGGCTGCTGTAGAGCGGAGAGGCAAGGAAGGCTTCTGAGCAGGTGACATTTGAGCTAAAACCTGGTGAAGAGCCAGCCCTGCAACCAACTGCAGGAAAAGCACCCGGGAGAAAGAGCGGCAAGTGCAGCAGCCCTGAGTTGGGAATGAACTTGAGGTACTCAAGGTTGGAAAGAAGGCCAGCGCATCTGGAAAATGGGGGGGGAGGGGAATAAGGGAGAGGGGCCTCCAGGTGGCAGGGCGCCAGGGCCACCGAAGAGTTTGGATTCCATCCTTGGAAGGGTGGGGGAGATCTGAGCAAGGGCAGACATAACACTCTGGCAACTAGAGTGAAACCCAGAATGTAACTCTGAATGAAAAAGCGGCACCTGCTCCATCTGTAGCAAGTTCTAGACTAGAAAAGGTGAGATTAGTCAATGGTGGAAAAATTCAGAATGGGACTCCCTTGGGGTGGGATGGGGGCAGGGATTGACTGGGAAGGGGCATGTGAGAGCTGTCTGGGGTAATGGTAAATGTCTTCATGAGGATTAGGTCACATAAGTGCGTATGTGTTTGCCAAAATTCACAGAATATATGGTTAAGATTTGTGCATTTCATTGTATGTAAATTTTACCTCAAAAGAAAAAAAACTGTTAACAATATTGAACTCTGGTTAATGATGTGCATGCTGAAGTGTTTAGGTGGAAAGGTGCTGATGTCTATAACTTACTTTGAAATACATTTTTGAAATCAAGATGAACTGGGCACAGTGGCACGGCCCTGTCGTCCGAGCTACTCCGGAGGCCGAGGCAGGAGGATCGCTTGAGCCCAGGAGTTTGAGGCTGCAGTGAGCTATGATGACACCACTGCACTCCAGCCTGGGTGACAGAGCAAGACTCTGTCTCCAAGCAAAACAGAACAAAACAAAACCTCAAGATGGACAGATGAAGAGAGAGGTGGTCAAGTGAATCTACTACGATATTAATGGGAGCATCTCAGTCCTATCTTGAGTATTCCACTTTGATGAGTGCTTGAAATTTTTCATAGCGAAACGTCACTGGGAAGGTTCCCTGGCTGCTGTGAGTGGTTGCAGGGATAGTCTGATGGGAGACACTGTGAGCATCCAGGAGGCCCTGGAGGGACAGTAGGGATGGCAAGAAGGGTCAGATACAGGGTCTGTTTTACAACCAACAGGATTTGCTGAGGATTTGGATGCGTGGAGGGGGCTGGCGCCAGTGTGGCCGTTGTGTGACAGGTGTGTGTGTAACAGGTGTGAGTGTGGTGGGCGTGGGGGTCAAGATGACTCACAGGTGCCCTTGCTTTCCTGGCTGTTGGCCGCGGTGGGGCAGCCAGGGCAGGTTGTCGAGGGGTGGCCTTGCATTTAGGACCTGGCGGCAGAGGCCTGTGGGCATCGAGGGGGGATGGCGGCGGCCTCTAAACCTGACACTCAGAGGAGAGCCACTCTCTGGCATAGTTGTGGAAGGTTTGGTGCAGAGAGAATTTCAACCCTGGGGCTCAATGATGCCCCTAAAGGTGTCTGTGCCCTCCAAGAGTGAGAGGTCGGGGGAGACGGGAGACTGAGCAGGGCAGCGGACAGTGAGGAAGGACAGGAGGGGGAGATGCCACAGAAGCAGGCAGGGAAGAGCTCCGAGGACGCGCAGGCTGCTGCACTGTGCAGAGGGGGAGGGATCTGGGTTTGGCTCAAGAGCAAGCCCCTGGGAGTGAGGGGCCTGCATCCACCTGGAGAGGGGCAGGTAGGGTCCCTGCATTGCCCCACCCTCAGGAGCACCCCTCACCTCAAAGGGGACAATGAAGGTGGCAGAGAAAGTTGTAACTGCTCTGAAGGGAGGCAGAAAATGGGCAACAGCTGGAAGTGTGGAGGAAAGAGGACACTCTGTGGTGATTCAGAATGGGACAGGTGGGGCTCTGAGATGTCTGAGGCCGAGGCTGGGCCCCAGAGAGCTGTCCTCAAAGGTGATGGAGGTGCAGGGTCTCTGGGGCTCAGGGTAGGTGAGCACCCCCTTCACAGGCAATGCCTGCCCCAGTTTCCCCACCCTGCCCCTCTCTCCCCTATTCCAGCCAATAGCCGCCTGGGGCAGCCCAGTGCCTGGGACTCAGGGGCCCAAGAGGGGGCTGGGCTTCCCTCGAGCGGCATGGCCCCTCAGTAGCGTGAAGATGGGGAGAGCCCAGAGGCCTCAGAGTGCCTCAGGTGGCCCCCTCTGGTATCCAGAGCCAAAGCCCTGCCCCCATGCGATGGCAGGGAAACGGCCCTGAGGAGGTCTTGGGGCCTCCCACCACAGCGTAGGCCCTGGGGCAGGAGCCAGGGTGCCTTCCCAGGGGTGGAACAGGTGTCATGCCCATTTAAGGATGGCCCCAGGTGATGGGAGCTCACCATGACAGCCTTTCTACCCAACGGGCCTCTGCCCCACAGCTGGTTTAGGCATTTCCCTCTCGGCGCATGCGACTGGGAAACCCTGAGCTCGAATTAGCCAGCTGGCTCCTTTGAGGCCGAAGTTTATTCGGGAAGTGGTGTGGGTGTGTGTGTGTGTGTGTGTGTGTGTGTGTCACCAGGGAAGAGCAGAGAAGGCCTGGCCCCTCCAGCTGGGGCCCCTGCCCTGCCTGGCCAGGCCCTGGCCGGAGGAAGAAGAGGGAGCAGCGCACGGCTCTGGCACCCACAGATGTCAGGACACCTGCTGTTTTGAAAAGCAAATGTTTCTCTTTGAAAATATGAGTGAGTGCACCCTCAGAACTGCCACGACACAGCGTCTGACCAGCACAGATCGACCTTCCTTCCCTCTGGGCCACACAACAGTTCAGTGACAGAAGTTAGCAGAATGATGAGCCACTACTTCTTCCGACAGTTCTAGAACAAACGGCTAGAGGCCAGCTTTGCGCAGCTGCAGTGTCACGGCCAGCAAGGTTCATCTGAGGCGTGGTTACTGCTAACTGAAAACTTGTCCCAATACCCCAACATGACAACTTGCAATATAATCAGCATTGGCAATTTTTGACTGTCCCTACGGAGACTAAGAAAAAGAAATTTAAAAAAAAAAGACTAAAGAATTTATAATTAAAAAAAAGAGAGAGAGACCCAGAGATTCCCTTGAGTCTGGGGCGGACACAGAACCCTTCCTGGGCGTGTCATTTACTCAGAGGCGGAGCTGGGCCACAGAGCCGCAGAGTCCCCAAGACGGCCTGGCCTGGCTCCGGGAGGAAAAGGCCGTCTGGCTGCTGCCTTAGCTGTGGGACAGATTTCATTCAATGCCCAGGTTTGGAACAAGAGTAGCCGAGAACAGCCCCCAGCAGACATTCAGGAATGCCACATTTTTGCACCTCAAGCCCTCATGACCTCAGGTGTCCCACAAGAAACCACTTGGGCACAGTGACCACAGAGTTTCTGCCTGGGGACCGCAGCTGCTCCCTGCCTCTAAGAATATTCCATCCACATACTGGGGTTCATTTTGCGTCTCCGTTCCATAATGACCCTCCTGTCGGAGCTTCTCCACCCTCTGTCCAGAGTACAGGTCAGCTGTCTGCCCCCAGGCCCGACCTGTCCGCAGGTGGCCTCACCGCAGAAGGCCGGTACAGCCAAGGTGAGGTTCTCCCGTCCTGGTGCTGCCAGACTGACGGCGTGGGAGGCTAAACCAGGGGGCAGGCCACTCCAGGGCTGTTCCCTGACCCCAAGATTAGCGACATTGGCGTGAGCATGCAGACAAAAGGGGCGTGGGGGGATGGGAAGAAGGGCAGCATGTGGAAGGGACCTCCCGGCCCACGCCCGTCACCTGTTCTACCTCGGTGGCCGAGACGCCCCTCCGCCTCCTCAGTGCTTCCTTCCCTGCGCGCTGCCAGCAGCCTCTCAGGGAAATAGCAGCGGCCCGGCCAGCTTGGCACCGCCACGTGGAGAGGGACTGGGCAGCAGCCCGGAGTGTCCGGCCACCATGGGGGACCCGGCGCTCCGGCCTCGCCTATCCCTGGGCAGGAGGCTTGGCCAGAGGTCCAGAGCTGGAGGGTGAGGCCGGAGGCACCTTGGGGTCAGGAGAGGACGAGGAAGCCGGGAAGGAAAGGCCAGCTTCCCTGGGGACGCACTGCTGCTCTGGACCGCGAGCCAGGCCGCAGAACAAAGGGAGCGACAGCTGGCCTCTCAGTTCAGAGGGGTGGCAAAGGGGCAGCTGCCAAAAGGAGCATTTCCTGGAGCCCTGTGTTCACAGCACGCACGTGTGCCCGCACGGAGCCCATGCGGAGCTCACGGGGCCTTGGAAAAGAAGCCTGCGACTAACGACTGAAAAGCCCGAGAACAGCTACTGAGGTGCTTTCTTGCCAAGTATTGCTTTCCCTGAAAAGAGGAAAACCTCAAGATTATTTGTATTATTTTAAATGAAAACTATTTTATAATCTTCTGCTATAAAACCTTCATTGTGGCCTGGCATGGTGGCTCACGCCTGTAATCCTAGCACTCTGGGAGGCTGAGGAAGGAGGATCCCTTGAGGTCAGGGGTTCAAGACCAGCCTGAGCAAGAGAGAGACCCCATCTCTACTAAAAATGGAAAGAAATTAGCCAGACAACTAAAAATAGAAAAAATTAGCCAGGCATGGTGGCGCGTGTCTGTAGTTGCAGCTACTTGGGAGGCTGAGGCAGGAGGATCGCTTGAGCCCAGGAGTTTGCTGTGAGCTAGGCTGACGCCACGGCACTCTAGCTCGGGCAACAGAGCAAGGCTCTGTCTGAAAAAAAAAATAAAAATAAAAAATAAATAAAAACAAAATCTGTTTGAAAAGCCAATTCACACTCAAACTCATTTTTTGCACTCCAGACTTTTAAAGCTGCAGGCTCGCCTAAAATATGCCTCAGGAGAGTCAGTCCAGGGAACCTCAGGGCACAGCGCCTTGGGGGGGGGGATGTTGTTCCACTGATGCGCATGTGCAAAGGGCTGACCAGCCACAGGAGGCCCAGCACCACTGCCAGGCACCACCAGGAGAAGGTGCAATTCCTCCTGCTCGTCTGCCATTCGGGATGCAGCCTACTGGTGTGAGGCCCGAGGGTGAGGGCAAAGCAGAGATCAACCACACATCTTCTCCCTGGGGCCACCCAAAGGTGGTAGTGTAGAGACACCTGGAGCCCAGAGATTTGCTGGGCATCACGAGGGTACAGGGGCCTGGGAGAACAGGGGCTGGGCCTGCATCTATTGGTTACTCTGTGAAGCTCAGAAGTGTTGTGACAAGCTGAAACACGGACGCTGTTAGAGGCAGTGTGGCATGGCGGAGTCAAGAACACAGACGCTATGGAGTCAGGCTACATGGGTTCTGATACTGTCTCGTACTCACTAACTGTATGGTCTTGGATAACTGCTTCACTTCTCTGGGCCTCAGTCTCCTCATCTGTAAAACAGGGTTGATAACAACAGTACCTGCCTCAGCCTCATAAGGATAAGGACAAAGAAACTCATGTATGAAGGTGCTTCCAAACTTTTTAGACACAGCACCCCTGTTTTATACTCTTAAAAATTATTGAGGGCCAGGTCATGTGGTTCATTCCTCTAATCTTAGCACTCTTGGAGGCCGAGGTGGGAGGATGGCTTGGAGCCAGGAGTTCGAGACCAGCCTGAGCAAAAGTGAGACCCTGTCTCTACCAAAAATAGAAAAATTGGCTGGGTATTGTGGCGAGTGCCTGTAGTCTAAGCTACTCGGGAGGCTGAGGCAGGAGGATTCCTTGTGCCCAGGAGTTGGAGGTTGCAGTGAGTTATGTTGACACCACTGCATTCTACCCAGAGCAACAGAGCAAGACTCTGTCTCAAAAACAAAAAGTATTGAGGATACTAAAGAGCTTTTATTTATGTGGGCTACCTCTACCAATATTTGCCGTATTAGAAATTAAAACAATTCATTTAAAAATATTTAATTTACAAACCGATAAGAAAACTATTCCATATTAACACAATGACATGTGTTTATAAAAACTAACTATATTTTCCAAAACAAAGATAATTACTAAGACTTTTGTACCCAGCCAAGGTGGAAAAGCAGGAACTGGACAAAATGTATCAAACAATCGTGTTCAGGGTACTGAACATCAGGCAGCAGAGGACAGTGATGCATAAGAGACAGGAAACAAACAGGGACCCGGGACTGGCCCCGCCTGCTGCTCTGATCGTGCTTCGCCCAGAGAGGAGGGACTGGGCAGACCCCGTGAGTGGCGGCACTGAGCCCAGGGGGACCAGGGCGGCTGGACACCACGGGATGGTCCCTGAAAGAAGAGGCAAAGGTCTCTAGAGGCTTCCCCAAGCACTCAGCCGAGTGCTGATAAGCACTTGTGTTCGAGAAAGCTGTCGTAGGCCAGGAAAGGGGTATCTGACAACTATAGGTAGGGGAGGGAAAGGGATTACCTGTGATGATTAATTTTATGCATCAACTTGCCTGGCCACAGGCTGCCCAGGTCAAACATTGTTTCTGGGGGTGTATGTGGCTGCGATTGCAGATGAGATGGCATTTGAACTGGGGGACTCAGGAAAGTAGATCTCCCCCCACGTGGGTGGGCCTCCTCCAGTCCTCTGAGGCCCTGGGCAGAACAAAAGGCAGCTGAAGCAGGAAGTCGTCCCTGGTTAACGCCTGCCTGCACCCTGCCACCTCCCCGCCACCTCCCCTGCTCTCCTGCCCCACACCGGCATTCACAGGGCCGGCTCTCCTGGCTCCCAGGCCTTCAGACTTGGACCCAGTTGCACAACAGCTCTCTGGGGGTTCCCCTTGCAGAGGGCAGAGCGTGGGGCTCCCTGGCCTCCATAATCACGCGAGCCAATTCCTCACAGTAAATCTCCTTTGTGTGTATATATTATAAAAATATATGTGTTTACATATCTTAGTAGTTCTGTTTCTTGGGAGAACCCTGACTAATACAGGGACTTGAAGGGAGGTAAGGTGGCCACACTTTGCTTGAACTGGCAAAATGCTGGCACCAGTAGAGTATGCATAAGTTCTGTATGTATGATTTTTTAGAACAACCACAAAAAAAAACAGCACAAAGAAATATGCCCATAAACACTACAGATAAATAACAATGGAATTCTAAAAACTGTTCAAGGATTACATAGGGAGGCAGGATGAGACGCACACAGCTGGGCTCTACCCCCAGGGCGCTCCGCTGAGTGCTGTCTCTTATTCACGGGGTATCCTCAAAATGACAGCGTTCCAGAGATGAAAACACATTAGTGGTCGCCTGGGGTTGGGAATGGTTGGGACAGGGGAGTGAGTGTGACTATAAAGGAGATTTCTGATCCATTAATGTAGAACGTCTTTCCATTCATTTAGATTTCCCTTAATTTCATTGAACCACGTGTCTTGTGGTTTTTAGTCTATAAGTCTTGCACATTTTTAGATAATTTATTTTTAAGTATTTTTTCTTTTTGATATGACTGTAAATGGAATTGCTTTCTGAATTTCCTTTTCAGCTAGTGCATAGAAACGCAATTAAATTTTGTATATTGATCTTATATCCTACAATCCTCCTAAACTTGTTTGTTAATTCTAACAGTTTCTCAGAAATTCCTTAGACTGATCTACATACAACATCTCATCATCTGAAAGTGGAGACAGTTTTACTTCTTTCCTTCCAGTTTTGAAGCCTTTTCTTTTTCTTGCCTATTTTCCCTGGCTAGAACCCCCAGTACACTGTTGAATAGAAGTAGAAAAAGCAGACATCCTTGTCTCATTCCTGATCTTAGGCTGAATATCGTCTTTCACCATTAAATAAGATTTTAGTTGTGGGTTTTTCGTAGATTCCCTTTATCATGTTGAGGAAATTCTCTTCTATGAATGTTTTTATTTGTTTGCTTTATCGAGAAATGGTGGTGGATTTTGTCAAATGCTTTTCCTATGTCTTTTGAAAGGATTACGTGAGTTTTGTCCTTCATGCTACCAGTGTGGTGTATTACAGTGATTGATGTTAATATGTTATACCAGCCTTGAATTCCTGGGACAAATCCCACCTGGCCATGGTGCATAATCTTTTGTATATGTTGCTGGAATTGGTTTTGCTAGTAATTAGTTAAGAATTTTTGTGTATATTCATGCTTTCCCTGATAAGGAAAGCATGCTTGATCCTGTCATGGACACGTTTAGCACACATGGAACCACCGCAGGCCCTGCTGACATGTTTTTTGTTTGTTTGTTTGTTTGTTTGTTTGTTTGTTTGTTTTAGACAAAAACCTCAGAAAAACTTTAGGTTTCACAGCATGAACCCCTCAGAGTCTGCCTGGGCACACGCCACATGCAGATTTTGGTGCTTTCTCACCCTTCTTGGTATAAAGGTAAGCAGTTCTATTACCAGGGGCTCAGGACAGCCTGGTTTTATTAGAGGGTGTATTATAGGAAAACCTAAGAGAGTGGGTCAAATGCTGGGCCATTCTGAGTGCCTCTAGACAGCATCCCCAGAAAAGCATCTGTTTTTGTTTTTAATGTTGATATTTACAGGTATAAATTTCCCCGTGCACACTGCTTTAACTGCATCTCATAAATTTTTATATTTTGTTTCTTCATTTTCATTCATCTCAAAGTATTTTCTAATTTCTTTTGTGATTTATTCTTTGACTCAGTTATTCTTAAGGAGTGTGTTACTTAATTTCCACATATTTGTAAAGTTCCCAAATTTCCTTCTGTTATTGATTTCTAATTTCATTCCATTGTGGTTAGAGAACTTACTTTATGTGACTTAAATATTCTTAAATTTATTGAGGTATGTTTTAATGGCCTATCATGTGGTCTACCCTGAAGAATGTTTCATGTGCACATGAGAAGAATGTATATATAGTTGTGGGGTGGGATGCTCCGCAGATGTTTCCTCCCCTTTTCTGTGCCATTATGTTATACATATTAAATCAGTATATGTTAAAAATCCAGCCAGACATTGTTATAATTATTGCTTTATGTAATCTTATGTAGTTTTAATGAATCTGTGAGAAGAAAGTGGAGCAATTGTACATTTATAGAGTTTGTTGTATTAACTTCTTATTTAGCATTTCTGATTCTCTTCATTCCTTCTTGTGGATCTGAGTCACCCTCTGGTGTCATTCCTCACTCCAAAACAGCTTCGTTCCCACCCATCTCCTTTGTACTATTATTGTCAAATAACATTTTGACAAAATGTTGACACATGTTACATTTCTATACGTGAAAAGCCCAATAATAAAATTCCATGTTTTCTAATGTAATTACTTTTTGTTAGAGAAAGATGAGGTCTCACTCTGTTGCCCACGCTGGAGTGCAGTGGCACAATCACAGCTCACTATGCCTCAAAATATGTGTGCCCCAGCCTGGGCAACAAAGCAAGATCCTATTTTTAAAAAAAATAATAATAAAATAAATTCTCTCAGATTTTCCTTATTTTGGAGTGTCTTTATTTTACCATAATTGTTGAAAGATAATTTTTCTGGGTATAGAATTCTTGGTTGATGGGATTTTTATTGTTGGTTTGTTTTTACTTTAAGTATTTTTTTTTTTTTTTTGAGACAGAGTCTCACTCTGTTGCCTGGGCTAGAGTGCCGTGGTGTCAGCCTAGCTCACAGCAACCTCAAACTCTTGGGCTCAAGCGATCCTTCTGCCTCAGCCTCCCGAATAGCTGGGACTACAGGCATGCGCCACCATGTCCGGCTAATTTTTTTCTATATATTTTTAGTTGTTGAGCTAATTTCTTTCTATTTTTAGTAGAGACGAGGTCTCGCTCTTGCTCAGGCTGGTCTCGAACTCCTGAGCTCAAATGATCCACCCGCCTCGGCCTCCCAATGTGCTAGGATTACAGGCATGAGCCACCGCGCCCGGCCTACTTTAAGTATTTTTGATATGTCATATCATTGCTTTCTGGCCTCCATTGTTTCTGATGAGGCATCATCTGTCAATCTTATTGTACTTTCCTGGTACATGATGAGTTGTTTTCCTCTTACTGCTTTTAAGATTTTCTCTTTATCTTTGGCTTTCAAAATTTGACTATAATATGTCTGGCTGTGGATCTTTTTGTGTTTATCCTATTTGAAGTTCATTGTTTCTTGGATGTTTAATGTTTTTCATGAAATATGAGGAAATTTTCAGGCATGACTTTACCATTTTTACCCTTTACCATTAATGTGTGTGTGGCTTGGATGTTGCTATCACAGTTCAGAGAGTTTCCTATGTGTGTGTGTGTGTGTGTGTACAGTTTATATTCAGCCAGAGACTAATAGCTTGGATTTCCTCGATCTGATTACTCCTAAGAATGTTGTCTTGGGCATGCACACAGTCTTCCAGACTCCCAGGAATATATGTGATTTTATGTGGTGTTTTTCATAATAAAAGTTAATTTTTTAATTATTATAATCACAAGTGGTTTGTTTTTCCTATCACCATTACACGCATGCTAGGGATAACAATACTTCCTCTATCATAAATGCTACTTGATCTTTTTAAAAGGCAATATTTACTATGCTTAGAATAACTGGACATGCTTAATAAAATAATTATAAAATATTTCAGTTTTTTTTACTAAGCAAAGAACCTAATTTTATACAATTTACACATAACTTTTAATGGTAGTAACAAAAACAATGAAATTATTTTACTTCTTGATATGTAACAAGACTTCAACTACCCAAAACATATAGTACAACCATATAAGAGAGTCTGTCATCAACATAATAGTCTTGGCATCTTATATATTATGTTCCCACTTTACATCAAGTCCTACTTATTAAAATAAAAATGAGTAAAGATGAGGAACAGGCAGCTCATAAAAAAGAAAGACAAATAACAAATAACAACACTGATGGGATGTATCAACCTCATTTGTAAGGAAAGAAATACAAATTTTTTTATGGCCTGGCATGGTGGCTCATGCCTGTAATCTTAGCACTCTAGGAGGCCAAGGTGGGAGGATCGCTTGAGGTCAGGAGTTCAAGAAATACAAATTTTTTAAATGACATACCATTTTTCAGTTATACTGGCAAAGATTAAATATATAAAAAAGATAACACCTACAATTGGCCAGGGAATATGTAGGTAGGAAGGTGTACTAACTGGAAGGGTAACTTGGACAGCATTTTTGAAGAGAAAATGGTAATACTTATCAAAGCTCTAAAAATGTTTAAGCCCTTTGAACCAGTCATTCCACCTCTGGAAACTTTCTTAAAGACATAATTAAGCATGTACATCAAAATGTATAAGGACACTCACTGCACCACTGCTTAATAAACTGCAGAAAATCAAATGTCTAACAGAAACAAATGAGTAAATTGTGGCACACCTTTCACGGCAGGCAGCGGCCTCCCCTCAATTCCGTTCTCCCAAACCCACCCTAGTTATTCTTTTTCAGCAGAGTCTACTTCTAAGAGACGGTAAAAATGTCATACATTGCCTTTCTCTGTGACCTGATCTGAGTCCATGGAAACTGAGAGAAAATCTGGGGCCTTTTGGGAGCGTAGAAATGGCCTTTCCTGCCTTTTAGACACAGTTTTACAAAGATAGAAAACTGGAAGTCACAGCAGCAGCTCCTGTGATTAAGAGGGGGTGGGCCTGAGGCAAAACCAATAAGCTGAGGCCAAGGCTAAAAAAAAAAGTGTCTTTAATGACACCTCTGAACCTCATGTTATTTAAGATAACAAATGTCCTTGGTTACTCACACCAATTATATTTGGACATTGTTACCTCTGGTCAAAAGCATCCTCCTAGTATTAGCCATACAATAGAGTACTTTAGAACCACTAAAAGTTATGTCACAGAGGTGTATTCATGAATAGTCAATGTGCAGTTAAAAAAATGATAGGCTGAGTGCAGTGGCTCACGCCTATAGTCCCAGCTACTTAGGAGGCTGAGACAGGAGGATCGCTGGAGTGAGCCCAGGAACTCAAGGTTACAATGAGCTGGGATCATGTCATTGCACTCCAGCTTGGGTGAAAGAGTAAGACTCTGTCTCTAAAAAAAAAATATATGTGTGTGTGTGTGTGTGTGTGTGTGTGTGTGTGTGTGTGTGTGTGAGTGTAAACAGTATGTTCCCATTTAAAAAAAAACCCAAATATGTTAATATGGATTCCTTTGCCAAACAAAAAGTCTGGAAAGATATTCAGGTTTTAAGAATAGTTCTCTGAAAGAGAAGATTTAATGTTTCCTTTTGCATATCTGCAGTTTCTATTTTTTCCTACAGTGAGCATGGATCACCTAAGATTGATTCTGCCATCCTTTCTGTTTCTAGCAATTCAATGCAATTTTGGAGAGGAAGAATAAACATGTATTCTAGTGAGCACTCTTGAACTGGAAGTCTGTGCTTTTAAGAGGAAAATTTTCACTTTTAAAAAAACTGTTTTGTGAAATAAAATTTGATACTATCAAGCATTTATTTTTTAGTGACTACGGAAGATTACAATTTTCACTTCCCTTTGTTACTCAGGAAATCATCATGACATTGTACCATATCATACTGGCTTCTGTGAAGCAAAAACAGTCCCAAAATGAAATATCTTCAGGTGTCATGGGAACAGCAGATGCTATGAAATCACTGAAGGTGGGAATAGTAAATTGCTTCTGGGTTGGTTTAGAATCATCTTGAGATGGAACATCCTGATGTCTACATCCATCAGGTTTCGTAAGAGCTACTGCAACAAAATGGTACTCATCTATTTTGCCTTCCTTAAATGCCCATTCTTTTTCTTCCTACCCATCCAAGAACAATCATATTTCTACATAAACTTGGCCTATACCCAAGTTTAATAGAGATACATCAAATTCAAACCACTGCAGTTCAAACCCTAGTCCCACACCAGTGGCTGTTAGGAAGCTTTCTTTCAGTGCCCAATTCCTCCTGTAAAACATCTCCAGCTGCATGCATTGGTCCATAATGCTTCTAATTGTCTCCCATTCTTTGTTGGTAAACTTTCTTTTCATAATGTGAAAGAATTCTGGAATTGAACCATCACCTGGGAAGCTAGTCTTCGTTATATCAGCTCCACCTTGCGGCTCAGGTTCAGCAGCAAGCACTGTGGAGTCCCCTGGACGAGAGACTTCAGCTTCGAAGTTGGTATAAGGATTCAATGAGTCCTTTGCAAGAACTGGTTTTCCTTTTGTAGTTCTTTGCAAACAGATACTATTCCAAGGGATATTGAGTTTCTCTGCAACTAATTTACTTATCATCACGTGACCAGCCACAGCTGCCTTAGCATCCCAGGCAAAGACGAACTGGCCAATGCTCTCCTTCTCAGGCTGGATCCACCATGCTGCCAGCAGCTATTCAGCTCAGCTCTGCAGCCAAGTGCCACAGGAAAAGGGCCAGCTCACGCCCTCCATGGATGGCACCAAGCAGAACCGCTTGGCTGGGAAAGCCATACACTTGATTTTCTTTTAGAGTCTGGCTTTCTAAGAGTTGCCCTGCATCAAAGTAGCTTCTTCTTCAATTGGTAATTGGTCAGAGGTTGTGCTTAAGCCCTTTGTGCCAGTGGAGCTTCTGCCCTGTGTTGACGGGTCTTTGTGCAGCTGGGGAACGTTTCCAGGTCTGCCCACATCTGGGTGTGATTGCTCCTGACTAGGTGAAGCCTAATGCTTGTACACAAACTGTCTGCCCCCCAGGGCTGACTGTGATCCCAGAAGGGCTCTTTCTAGGCCCTCTCTTTTTCCAGCTGTTAGATTTCCGATTGCTCTGCCATTCTGTTTGCTCCCACTAGCATCATGGAGGCACAAGCACCCTCATATCTACTCTCAACCAAAATATCTGTTGTTTTCAACAATACCCCTAGGCATGGAATTTTCCACCCTCTGTTCCCAATAAAATAATTCCCCTCAGACAGAGCTGGGAGCTCTTCATCCTTATGCCTGATCCTCTCCTGGGCAATCTCTGCGCCACTGGACAGGAGCCAAGTTAGGGACAGTAACCCACTTATCCCAGAGTGACACCTCTGCTCTACAAGTGAGCACTGGGGTGATGGTGGCTCTCAGTCTTCTTGGTTTGGCCCTCGTGGTGTGGGAGCTTCCCCTAAGAGGAAGCTGGGGTGGGACTGTGTAGAGATTGGGGTCTCAGTATTCTCAGCCTGCTGACCTGGAGCAGAGCTTCTGCCCTGCAGCTGGAGGCTGGGGCTGGGAGAGCCCTCCTCGCTTTGCACCAAGGAGAGCACCTGGAATAGATTCTGTGAGATGGAGCTGGCAGGGGAGGGAGTGGGTTGTGGCTCAGATTCCACATATTTCTTACTGAGATTTAAAAGATTTTCTTGAATGAATGTTTCTCCACTTGCTGTGTGCCCTTAGGACAATTTCAGAGACTTTATTGTTTTTAATAATTTTCTCCCGTGAAATGTGTGTTTTGTCAGGGAAAGGATCTAACATGTCCCGCACATTACCATTCCAGAAGTAGGTTCACTGCTGGTATTTCCTTTGCTGACTTTTCCTCTAGCAGCATGGAACGTGTGAGGCTCTGCTGGGCTCTCAGCTACTATGTGCACTTCTCCAGCCGGTGCTGCCTAATAACACACACTGTAAGATGCCCCGGCCGCTTTTTTATCGCCAATTCTTGTAGACTAAAAATAAAATACTAAGCATCCCCTGCCAACTGAATGCCCCCCCTCTTGGCCAAGGGAACCCCAGAGAAACCTTAAAACTGAGTTCCTGGCCGAGAAGGGGAGGTCAGACACACTTCATTACACCTCCTCCCTTTTGGAGTTCAGACACTTGACCAGCATTAACGCTGAAACAGAGGTCATAAGACTGACAAACCACTCTTTTTGACAGTAAGATACTAAATTATTAACAAGACCTAAGGCCACGCAGGGCAAAGTTTAAATCACCTGCAGGCCATCAATGTGCTTAACAGATCACTGGAGTCTATATTGTGGCTTGCCTCTGATTAACAGACTTCCTTATCTTAACTTAAAACATCCCAAGCCTTATGTGGAGAGACAGGAACACTCATACACTGCTGGTGGGACTGCAAACTAGAGCAACCCCTGTGGGAAGCATTATGGAGATACCTTAAACAGATTCAAGTAGACCTACCATTCGATCCAGCAATCCCATTATTGGGCATCTACCCAAAAGAACAAAAGACATTCTATAAAAAAGGCAACTGCACTCAAATGTTTACAGCAGCACAATTTACAATTGCAAAGATGTGGAAACAACCCAAGTGTCCATCAATACATGAGTGGATTAATAAAATATGGTATGTGTATACCATGGAGTACTACTCAGCTATAAGAAATAATGGTGATATAGCACCTCTTGTATTTTCCTGGATAGAGCTGGAACCCATTCTACTAAGTGAAGTAACCCAAGAATGGAAAAACAAGCACCACATGTACTCAATCAAATTGCTTTCACTGATCATCACCTAAGAGCACATTTAGGAATAACACTAATCGGGTGTCGGGCAGATGTTGGGGGAGGAGGGGATGGGTGTATACATACATAATGAGTGCGGTGCACACCGTCTTGGGAATGGACACACTTGAAGCTCTGATTCAGGGGGGCAAGTGCAATATATATAACCTAAACTTTTGTACCCCTATAATATGCTGAAATTAAAAAAACAATAAAATAAAGAACAAGGAAAAAAAAACATTCCAAGGCTTTAGACAAAGCTTCATCTCTTTAACGAATTACAAAGCAACGAATCTCTAAACCTACCTGTAACCTGAACTGCCACCCCCACTAGATGTCTTGCCTTTTCTGACCAAACCAATGTATACCTTCCACGTATTGATTTATTATTTTACCTTCAATTCTTGTCTCCCTGAAATGTATAAAACCAAACTGTAACCCAACCAAGGTGGGACGACTTACTCAAGACTTCTTGTGTGTCACTCCCGGGCCTCAGTCACACACAGTGGCTCAGAATAAACCTTTTTCAATTATTTTAGAGTTTGGTTTATTCCCACTAACATTCTAAAAGTGGTAAGAAACAAATTTTGTCTTTTACATTATTTAAATTATCTAAATCATTCGATTCCTTTGAGTCCTGAAGTATTGGTCTTAAAGTGATATTGCAACTTAGCTGGCACAGTATTATTTGAAAATGTTCTATTGCATTAAATACAACAAACTAAATTACTAACATATGGAAGACAGAATGCACTGAACAATTAAAGAGGTGATTTTATTCAGTCTGTTGCAATAGGGAGAAGGTTGATTAACGATGGACATCTCAAAGAAAAGGAAGGGGCCCGTGGCTTTATAGAGACAGGTTAACAAAGGAGTCATGGTAACGGGTGGAGGTGGGTCCCAAGTGCAAACACAGGCTGGTCCTTTGCAGTCAGCCGTACCCTAGAACATAAAGGGTGGGGAATTTCTCAGCCATCATTGCTTTCCAGGGGCACAAGGCTCAAATACAATTCAACATGCTGTTCCCTCAGTTATCGGTCATCACTGAACAACTCAGAGGCCGTCATAAACCTCCTGAGTGGGTGACACAGGGTCTAGGAAATTGTCTTTCAGGGATTCCCATCTGTGTTGCTCCTGTACAAACAGCTGAACCATCTGTTAGAAGTGAAAACCATCTGCCTAAAATGAAAAGGGAGAAATATTAATATAAAAGCCTGTGTCAGAGTGAAGAGCTTGGAGCTGACCTGTAAAGTGTCTTTTCTGGTGAATTCCAAGAGGCAGTGAGGAAAGGCTTCCAGCGATTCAACAGCACGGCTCCCTGAGCTTCTTAAAGCTCCCAAGCTCAGAGGCCAGTATTCTTTGCGATGGCACAGTCCTGGTTGACTCCCAGATAAGGGCCTGTGTGACCCAAGCCTTCTGCCCGCTTGTCCAGGGAGAAACCCAGCCCACGAAGGGTCTGCTGTGGTGGTGAGTCCTTCCCCGTCAACCGTCGTGCTGCAGTTTGCAGGACTGGTCTATATGTGGGTCTACATGTGGGTCTTTTGACCACCTAGAGTCCCAGTAAGGATCTGGGCAGCCAGGCTTTCGTTCTTGGTGACTGTGATGCCAAGTCGGGCAGGAAGGAAACGTTTGTTTAGACAGTTATAACCAATATTGATGGAAACTGGGAAAATTCAAAGTTTGGCAATTGACAATATGGGCAACGTAGCAGGATCCAGTGCAGTCTGCAGGTAGGTGCCAAAATCTATTCTTCTACTTGCGGGTGGGGGAGTCAGTTAAGTTTCTACCAGATAAGATGGAGTCTGCACATCTGTCAGTCACCTTCAATCTACAAGAGGCGCAAAACAGCCCAGGGAGGTGCATGGGGCTGCAGCCCAGTAACCTGGAGTAACGGGCTGTGAAGTAGACATAGTTTTCCACTGAAACACAATTCTTTTTCTGTAGTCTCTCCCCTATTTTGATAAAAAAACAAAAAACAATCTCAAAAAAAGGTTATTCTTGACCACACACACACACACCCCTGGTCTAATTAAATTTCACCCAGTCACTTTCCCAGGCTCAGCAAGAATGGTCCTTTGCCATCCACCTCCTACGTTCACTTTGCTGGAAGTTGTCATAAGGAATGTCAGGTGGGACTTTTGTAAAACCACCTGAGGCCAGCAAGCCAAGGTGAGAACTTCCCACCAGATCTCACCTGCAGCGCCCTATAGATTTGGGCAAATTTCTCTCTTCTACAGGTTCCCAAAATGTCCTAAGTGTCCTGGGCCTGTCAGGAAGTGACCTTCCTTACTCAGGGTAATTCTGGGAATGCTGTAAACCAGATACCAGGCTGGTTTTCCCAAGAGGGTTTTGTAAGCATCGGCTCCATAAAGCCGACTGTAACTCCTTAAAAGTGTCTGATGTGTCTGATTAAATGAGCATCATTATCAAATATGACATCCCAGGCAAGGCCTTGGTTGCATAACCAATGTTTCCAATTATTTCCCATTAACAAAGAAAGACCAATTCTTACTGAATTTATGACAATAACTTATAATGCCACGAAAATAAGAACACTTAGTAAGAGTTTTTAATTCTAGAGGGGTTAGGCAGGAAGAAATCGTAGCCTCCAGGGTGGCTGGCCACTTGTCCCACCCGCCTCCTGTGGCCGAGGTCCCCCAGGGAACACGCGGGCAGAGGAGGGTGCGCATAGGCGCGCGCGCGCGCGCACACACACACACACACACACACACACACACACACTCGCAGGGCTACGGCCAGAGGAAGCCAAAAGGGACAGACTCGTGGGAGCAGCCAGCAGGTGGGCGCAGGGCTCCTCACCCCCAGGCCCCCTGGGGCATCGCGTCTTCCTGTGAGAGGCCCGCTGCTGGCAGCGCCCAGGCTTGGCAGCTGAGGGTGCCCAAGGGCACGCCCAGACAGTGGGAGGGGACGTCCCAGTTGGGCAAGGCCACCACCCTGAAGGCTCACTGAGCAGCGAGAAACCCAGGGACAGGCCGTCGGCTAGCGATGCTACTGTAGGAGATGGTCTATTTCCTCATTTTCCCCTGGAAGCCTCAGGGGACAACCCGGAGGAGCGCTCGCAGAGACGCTGACCACCCAGCATCCCCGGATCCTTCGCAGGAACAAGCCATCCCCAGCCCCGGTGCATGTGTGGCCAGTCCCTGCACTGCACCAGACTCTGCCACCCACTCACCAAATGCCAGGAGCACCCCCTGGGTATGGGGACAATCCAAAATGTTCCCTGTATTTCCAACACGCTCCAGAGCTGCACTGGCCATACAGTAGCCACCAGCCACACGTGGTCTTTATAAATATAATTTTATAAAAAGTATAAGATTATATTATATACATCATATATAACATGTGTGCATCATAATAATGTTTTAAATATAATTCAGTATAAATAATGAATTAACTAAAATTAAAAATTCAGTTCCCCAGTTGCACTGGCCACCTCTCAGGTGCTCAGGGCCACATGTGGCTCGTGGCTGCCGAGTTGGCCAGGGCTGGCCCACAGCCTGCCACCGGTGCAGAATCTCTGCGGGCCGGCATCCGTCTGGAGGCTCCGCTGCCCCAGGGTGGAGCGAGGATCATGTCCTTCGCCACTCTGCCTGCGCAAGGTCACCAGGGCCAGGCCCTCGTCCTGGACAGGGACTGAGTGGTGGAGGCAGCCAGGCACCCCGTGCCCAGGGATAAGCCCGGCCGCTTACCTGAGCTTAACAGACTCAAGTTTGCCAGAAAAGCCAGGGCACCTAAGACTGCAATGGGCTGGGAAGCAGGGGTGCAAAGAAGTGAGACTCGAGATCACAAACATGCAGGCAGTTGGTATTTTTTTAAAAAATAAAAGAGGAGGCCGGGCGAGGTGGCTCACGCCTGTAATCCTAGCCCTCTGGGAGGCCGAGGCGGGTGGATCGCTCGAGGTCAGGAGTTTGAGACCAGCCCGAGCGAGACCCTGTCTCTACTAAAAATAGAAATAAAATTATCTGGACAATTAAAAATATATATAGAAAAAATTAGCCGGGCATGGTGGCGCATGCCTGTAGTCCCAGCTACTCGGGAGGCTGAGGCAGGAGGATTGCTTGAGCCCAGGAGTTTGAGGTTGCTGTGAGCTAGGCTGACGCCACGGCACTCACTCTAGCCCGGGCAACAGAGCGAGACTCTGTCTCAAAAATAATAAATAAATAAATAAATAAATAAATAAATAAAAAATAAAAGAGGAAACTCTCCAAGGCACTGGCAGTGTCACCAGCCAGTACACAAAGGGCTGCACAGTGGCTGCGCAGGCCAGGCGGCCGCGGGCGTGGACGGGGACCAGACGCGGAAAGCCCGGCGTCAGCAAGGCCACGGAAGAGGTGTCTGGGCTGCAGGGCCCAGAGGGACCCCAGAGAGTGGCAGTGGGAGCCGCAGGAGCCTAAGGGGTCCTAGGATGCCGGGGTGGTGGGAGGGGATTTGGAATCGAATCTTTAGGAGCGGAAGCCACTGAAGATTGTTGGGCAGAGGAGGACGTGACCCGATTTCGGGTGGCTGCCAGCAGACCCGCCACGCTGAAGGAGGCGGCAACTGGGCAGCTCCGGTCCCCGCCGGGCCAGGGCGGAGAGAGCGCAGCGGAGCGGGCCAGACAGCGAAGGGAGAGGCCACCGTGAAAACCTCTCAAGGTCTCCCCAGAGTACGGAGAGGACCTGGTGAACAGGGTGCTGCTTCGCCCGCGCGCGCCCTGCGGGAGCTGGGAGCCGGATCCCCCCGCTGAGATCTGACCGCGGCCAGAGGGCGCTGCGGGCACCGGAGGGGCCGTGCGGGTATTTGGAGGGGAGGAATGTTCTAGGAGAACCAACAAAGGCACTGAAGTGGGAACATGTTTGACAGATCCAGAGACAGCAACGCCACCACGTGCTGCCCAGACTGCAGGAAGCTGCCGCGGGGGAGGTGGCGGGGTCCTAGGGCGGCGCAGGGAGCGCACGACCTGACCCACGCGGACGAGTTGCCCGGCGACGTGCGAGCAGCCGTGAGGAGGGCACAGGCCGAAGCAGGGGACGCGGGGCCAGCCGCGGAGGAAACGGTCTGGTTTGGGATCTCTTTCCAAGGTGGAGCTGGTGTGATTTATTGACGTGAGGAAGGAAAGGGGTGGTTACAGATTTGGGGGCTGCAGGGGGGAAATCGGGAATGAAGTGTTTGGTTCCACATGTCCTTTTCCAGGGCCCTATTAGCGCTGGGTGGAGGGGTGAGGGAGGCGCTGCATGCAGAGGGTTTCCGGCGACATGGGCTGGGTGAGAGGGTGAGGAAACAGGTGTCTAGAAGGAAAAGAGGAGATGCCCCAGGGCACGACAACGCTTAGGGCACAGGAGGAGGAAGAGCCAACAAGGAAGCCCTCAGCACTGTGCCAGCCACCCGCTGGTTTTAAGGACACAGCGACGGTGTGGAGCTGCGCTGAGCTTCAGGAGGCTGAGGACTGAAACTCGCTGGACTCAGCAACACAGACGCATTTGGTGACTCTGTCACCAACATTTTGCTGGCACGGGGAAATGAAGGCCTTGTTGACAAGCTTCAAGGGAGAAAGGGAGGAAAGAGGAGACTTAGAATGCATCGTGCTGCAGTGCTAGAGCAAGGCCTTTTGTTACGCCCTTCCATCAGCGCTGCCCGTGCCTTGTACAGTACTGCCCCCAAAGAAGGCCTTTCGGCAAGTGGGAAGCTCACAAGGTTAGAAACCAGAAACCACGACCTCTAATCCTGCCCTATCGCCAATTTTCTTGGTGACCTTGGGCTGGTTACTTAACTTCTCAGTATCTTGGTTTCCCTCACCTATAAAACGAGCAGGACAATCCCTGCCTTTTCCATCTGCATAAACGATCAGGTAACATCACTTATGTACCCATTCTGCTTTCTGTCTCTGTGCGTTTGACTAGTATCTCATATAAATGGAATCATACAGTATTTGTCTTTTTAGTGACTGGCTTATTTCACTTAGCATAATGTCAAAATTATGCTTCATCTTGTAGGATGTCAAAATTTTCTTCCTTTTTAAGGCTAATATTCCATTGTATGTCTACATAACATTTGGTTTATCTATTGCTGGATACTTGGGTTGCTTCCACCTTTTGGTTATTGTGAATAATGCTGCTATGAACATTTGTGTTCAAGTATCTTGAGATCCTGCTTTCAATTCATTTCAATATACACCGAGGGTGGAATTGCTGGATGGTAATTCTACTTTTCATTTTTTGTGGAACCGCCATGTTTTCCACAGTGGCTGTACCATTGTACATTCCCAACAACAGTATACATGTACAAGGGTTCCAATATCTCCACATCCTTGCCAGCACTTGTTATTTTCTGTTTTCTTTTGTTTTTTTTGATAGTAATCATCCTAATGGTTTAGCCCACGGTAAGTGATCAGGATGGGCACTATGATGATCAAGTGAGGTTAACAAATCAGAATGTATTTTGAAAAAGAATTGTATGTGTCAGGATCCAACCAGGAAAATGGAAAGCATTGAAAGGAATTTAATGAGGGAAATTGGGTGTACAGGTGAGGGAAAGGCTGAGAAGCCACGCAACAGAAAGTCATTAACACATGTGCCCAGAGTAGAGGACAGAGGAGTGTTATCAGTCCATTGGCGGGGGTCACCGAGGGGAAGCCAAGGTGGTGAGGGGAGCTATGGAGGCCCACAGGGAAAATACCTGGCTTCTCCCACCAGGGCCTCCCATTGGCCAAACCTAGCTAGAAGCCAAGTGACAGAAAAGTACGCAAACAGCCTACAGAGGTCAGTACAGCCTCCTACGTCCCCCAAAAGAGGGAGAGCAGGGAAGGCACAGTCTTCTGGGGCAAAGAAGCCAAAGATCTGTACAATAGTAAACTGCTGTGTAATTTATCCATATTGCACCTCAAAATACACAAAAGACCTCCATGCCATCACATCTTAAATTCACCATAGCCATTTTTAACGTCTAGCAAAACAGGCTGGGGCTTTTAGTCAATGGCTTCGGAAAGCATCGATTAATACAAAGGTTTTCAGGCACCTTTACCGCATTGAAATTGACAGCTGTGCCCATTCAGTCAACATAGGTTTGTTATTGTATCTTTGCAGCAAGATTGTCAGATCCTAGGGAAAGAGAAGAGACCGTGTCCTTAAGGAGCACCTGGCACAGCCTTAACAAATGAACTTTGACAATCATGAAAGTGAGAACTCAGATAAAGTGCACCTAAGTGACTAGCAGCTGCAGGAGGAAGCTGAAGGGAGAAACCCTGAGAGGTCTGGAGGGGTGTGACCTGAGAACCACAGGCAGACACTCTCCAGGAGGCTCTGAGAGTAGAGCACGTGGGAGTCACCTCAGAATAGATCAGGATTGACTGGAATACGGGCAAACTTGTCAGACATTTGACGATGAGTCAGGAGACCTGGGCCCAGAGATGTCTGGAGAGGCGAACCAAAGACACACAACCAGGAGCACCAAGTCTTGCACGTGGAGCATGAAGGAGTCAAGGATATTGTCAAACCTCTGGCCAAAACAAGGAACAGAAGAAAGAAGTGGGTTGATGTCAGTGGGAGTTAACCCTTCCTCTATCAACTCTATGGTAAGCGATCAGGATGGTCATTTATTATCAAGTACGGTATCAAATCAGAATGCAACCCGCCCCCAAAGAAACCACCGAGTCCTGCAGGTCTGAACGTTTTAATAAAAAATTAAATTTTGAGATAATAGTAGATTTGCATGCAGGTGTAAGGAACGATAGAGCCCGTGTACCCTTCACTCTGATTCCTCCATCTTGCAAACTATAGCTCAGTATCACAGCCGTGGTAGACACTGACAAAGTTAAGGACCCTGCACATTTCCACCAGCAAAGGGTCCCTTGAGTGACCTTTCAGAGCCACGGCCACTCTCTCCCCCCAACTTTTAATGCTGACAGGAATTATCCTGGCCGTAGGGCGCCTACTCCGAACAAGGAACAGCGTGAGGCGCTGGCGGGTGACTGCGGAAAGACCTCGGGGTAGAACCTGCACGCCCGCTGCCCAGGCACTGCCCGAGCACTTCCGCGCGCGTCGCCGGCCCCGCCCCTTCCGCCGCGGCCGACCAACCGCCGCCCGAGGGCCGAGCAGAGCCGGAAGTGGACCGCAGCCCCGCGCTCCCGTCGCCCTGTCCGAGATGGCGGATCTCCATCGCCAGCTACAGGAGTACCTGGCGCAGGGGGAAAGCGGCAGGACCGGCGGCCGCGGAGCCGCTGCTCGCCGCGGGGGAAGCGGAGGGGTCCGCGGCCGGGGACGGACCGGCGTGGGCGTGGCTAGGCCGCGGGGGCCTGCGCTGGACGTGGGCGCGGAGCCCCGCGGAGCCAGCGGCGGCGGGCCCGGCGTGCGTGCCGAGGGTGACGCGCGGGCAGCGGCTGGCGGCGGGCGGCGGGTGCCTGCTGCTGGCGGCGCTCTGCTTCGGCCTGGCCGCGCTCTACGCGCCCGTGCTGCTGCTGCGCGCGCGCAAGTTCGCGCTGCTCTGGACGCTGGGCTCGGCGCTGGCGCTGGCGGGAGGCGCGCTGCTGCGGGGCGGCGCGGCGTGCGGGCGCCTGCTGCGCGGCGAGGAGGCGGCGTCGCGGCCCGCACTACTCTACGCGGCCGCGCTGGGCGCCACGCTGTACGCGGCGCTGAGTCTGCGCAGCACGCTGCTCACGGTGCTGGGCGCCTGCGCGCAGGTGGCCGCGCTCCTGGCCGCGCTGCTCGGCCTGCTGCCGTGGGGCGGCGGCTCCGCGCTGCGCCTCGCCCTCGGCCGCCTGGGCCGCGGCGCCGGCCTCGCGAAGGCCCTGCCCGTGTGAGAGCCCGCGCCGTCGGGAAGGACGAGGAGCCGGCGCCGGCCAGCACCGTCGGGGACCAGCCAGCCGAGCCAGGGACTGGGCGGGCCGGTTCGTTAGCCGCCCGCCGCCCGCCGCGACACGGCCCGCAGACACGCGGACGGCGCGGGGCAGAGGCCCGCCCTTGACTGTGCCGGCCGCTCCGTGGACTCGGAGCGCCTGCTGCGACGCACGAACAGTGTCAGAAGCTCCTCGACTTCAGCGTTTTGTGCTATACTCGGCTCGGAAAACGAGATCTTGTCATTGAATTGGTGATAGTATGCTGTAACACGGCAATTGGAGGTTGCTTTAGCATTGTTTGGTCTTAGACTTGAGCTGAGAAAAAAACAATAGCTTTTCTTTGAATTGGCTGCTTTTGTGATTTTTCTCAGTTTTATCTTTTACCTTCTTGTCATTTAAAAAATCCAGTGGTCGATGTTTAGTTACAATAACTTTTGGTTTTGTTTGGCTATAGGTAAGACTTGGAAATTATTTTCTTCAGTATGAATCTAGAAGGATATCAGGTTAAACACTGAATTTAGCCATTGGATTTTTAAAAGTACTTATTTTAGTTAAAACGGCTAATCTCGGTTATTTTCTTAAAAGGAACTGCAAATATGGTGCTTTATAACGAGAGGAAAATTAGTTCTTTATTACACACGAAAGCAATAGACCAAAAGAAACTTTCTGCCCCCAAGAAAATGGTAGCCTGGAAGGTGCATGTAAAAAAGGCAGTAGAGGTCTCTGTGCAGAACTGGGCTTGGAATACTGGCAGATAGGAAGATAATTCTGCATCTAGAATTCCCATATTTGGTGGTGAACATAAATTTTCTATGAGATCTAATTTTATGGTTTGCTTTTTAAACTGTATATTACAATTTTCAGGCAGATCTTAAGGTGCTTTAGATGCTTTTTCGTACTTACTTGCTAAATTTCCTTCATTTTAGGTTCAGCGCTTTTACCCACCTTAATTTATTGCCAGAAAGTATGGGGCCAATATTCTGATGAGTTCCAAAAAACCACATATTTTGTCAATAGCTATAAACCAGGAAATAAAATATTTAGAATTTAAAAATTCTGTGCCAAGGGTTCTCATGCTTGGTTGCACATCAGAATTACTTGAAGAGCCCCAATGAGGTCAATTCAGTCTAAATATCTGGGAGGTAGGACCCAGGCACCAACATTGTTTTTAAAGCTCCCCAGATGATTCCATGTCCAGCCAAGGTTGAGAACCACTTCTAGGCATTGGCTTGCACAATTTGAAAATAATTGTTTTCCAGAGCTGGAAAACAGTGTTGCCGTAATAGTGTGTCATGCAGCAACAGAGCACTGTTTCTTCCTCCAACCCCAAAACTTTGTGTTCCTAGGTCAGTGCCCTAAGTCCTGTCGCAAGAAATGACACTAAAGTGGCCAACGTCCACACTCTAGGCTTCGTATTTGCTAAGAATACTGTCTTGTTCCCGTCATTAAAGTTACCTACCTCAAGAGGGTGCTTATGAGAGCAAATGCAGTATTTTCAGGGATTTATTTTTTTAATTGGAAAGACTTGTGCCATTGGTTGCTCTTTCTAGTCCCCTAGTTAAATTTGTTCTAGTTCTGAATTTATGTGGCTGGAAATTCTATAATGTTTAACACATTTTTATGTTGATGCTATTCTATTTCTTAAGTAAAATTTTAAAGCTTCCATGCAGCTCATTGGGGTGGCATGCACCTATAGTCCCAGTTACTGGGGAGGCGGAGGCCCGGGGGAGGGGGCAGGGATCACTTAGCCTGGAAATTCTGGGCTGTTGTGCACTGTGCTGACCCAGTGTCCTCACTAAGTTTGGCCTCAATATGGTGATCTTCCAGGAGCAGGGGACCAGCAGGTTGCCTAAGGAGGGGTGAACCAGCCCAGGTTGGAAATGGAGCTGGTCAAAACTCCCACACTGATCATTAGTGGGATCACACCTGTGAGTTGCCACTGCACTCCAGCCTGGGCAACATAGCCAGACCTCATTTCTTAAAAAAAAAAAAAAAAAAAAAATGCTTCCAGTGTTTTTCTCAAGAATTCAAACAATTCAAAATTGTTTGAAAATTTTTATAAAATTCAAAGCATATCTAGTATGTATTTTGATAGTTATGTTTTAAAATGTTATATATATCCTGAGTATTTAATAAATGCATAATGTAGAGACTTCTGTTTTCTCTAAATGAATTCTCAAAATGTGATCCGGTTATATGTTTACTGTGGTACTGTGTTATTAAAGTTAAAGCCTAAAGTGTTAATAAAATTCTTTCCACCTGAATCTCAGAAAAAGGGGCCTAATCTTGATATGGGTTTGGTCTCTGGATCCCTTTTTAGCTTCTTTGAATATGACTATAGTTTATGTCTAAGTTATACCAGTGGAGGGTAAGGAAAGAATATCCACAAACCTAAAGCAATCTTGAGCTTCCTAGTAGCATGTTTATGGTGGGGTGTTGATAAAATGTTTTTAATTTCAAAGTAAAAAAAAAATTACTCGGAGTCTCTAGGTGAGTGTGTGTGGTCAGTACTTTCTCACTTCACAAAAATAACTTTTACCATTTTTTTACATTCATAGAGAACCAGTTAGGAGATTTTTATATACTATCAAACTGTCAGACTTCCAGCACCACTAAATATGTCAAGTAAACTTGATTCTGATGCCAAACTGAAGCTGGCAATGTAATGAAGTGTTAGGGTGGCCATAGGAATGTCCTTTTAATAATAAAAGTTTTCTTATATTCATATAGAAAGTATCATGGCATATCTCAAACTGAATTTTTAGCTTCCAATCCAAACTGAACTAAATGTTACATTTATTTAAAACAAGAATTTGCCATGAACAAGATCATTCTGGCTTACTATGAGTTAGAACTATCCTCTGCCTTAAACACTGGTATTTCCACATAGCTAGTATAGAAGAAGAGATTTAAGTTTTAGGAGAGATTTTGGTCCATTCCTTTTCAACTTAATGTGTGAAATGATTTAAAGTTTTCAAAAGGGTATGTGTAGTTAGCCTGGCTTACATCAAGTTCCTCTCCTCACAAGACAATGCAAATCTAAAGTGTGATTATTAAGGAGATGCAACGAAGGGAGAGCCCCTAGTTGGACAGCCAGAAGTTTAAGTTTTTCTTCAGGGTATAATTTTCCATCTGCTAGAGCATGACTGACCAAGGCTTTGAATCTACTTCAAACTACATTAGAGTAGTTTTCACGTATTCCTCACTATAACAAAAATAGGGTGACAGGATGGCTAGATGAGAATCTGTTGAAAAACACAAGTTCCCAGGTGAAGTCAATGAGATGACCTAGGCGCTCACGTCAACTCTGTGTATAAATACCAGCAACAACTGTATACCCTTCAGCAGGTCAGATGCAATGGAAACCAAGGGTTTCCTTAAGGCAAGCACTCCACAACTGGTTGTTTTCTGTTAATTCTTGCTTAAATCACATTCTGTATTCATACAAAAACAACTTAATGTTTTTTCTCTGACAAACTGTACATATAGAAACAAATTTCCAATTGGACACAAACTTAAATTTGTGGAGGTGCTCCATGTCTCATGACACTAAAAAAAAAAAAAAAAAAGATTCCAGCTTTTATCTTCACAAAACAACATGGGACTTAGAGCAGTGAGGGTGGACGGGACACAAGCCCAGCTACTCTGGGCAGCCGGCAGCAGTCTCTTCATCTTGAAGACCTCAGTAGGGGTTCCTGGGAGTCAGCTGCCCCAGAAGGGAGCTCAGGGCTACAGTGGTGCAGGCTTCCTTTTGTTTCGCTTGGTTAATCCACAAGAAGTTCTTAAATACTGTCCAGAGCAGCCTCAGCGTGCTCAGCCCCAACTTCTACCGACCCCTTCCACCTCCCCTCGACGCCCCTCGCCGTGGTGGGCCAGAGTTCATGTTACTCCCTCTGCCCCAGTTACTGCCGCTCCGGCCCCCTCGAGAAGGGGCGCCACTGCCTGGAGGGCCCCCAAAAGGTTCGTCTCTGTGGTATCCATCGTGGTGATCTCCATCCAAGGAGCTGGAACGCCCTGATTTGGGCACTCTTTGGGAAGGTCCTGGGCCCCCCCGGCCTGAAACGAAACACAGATTTCACTTGTGACTTTTTGTATTAGCAATTGTTAGCCAGTAACTCCTAGTATAAACTTTTACTATCTGACGACAGCAGACCACTTCTGGAATGTTCTGGGACAACTGGCAATGGCATTCAGAACACTAAAAGATGTACCTCTGTCCCTTTCTAACCACCACCTCGTGGCCATGGTCCCCAGGGCTGTGTGACAGATGGCAGGAAGCCAAGAGGGAAGCACGGAGCACTTTCAGGGAGACCCGCCCCACACCGGGACGTGTCCCCAGACCATAAGAAGGCATATCTTCACCCTCCTATGCCAACGGTATTCTGAGGGGAGGTTTGAAAAGCACTGGCTTAACTTTAGAAGTGCGTGCTGCTGTTAATGACAAGTGCTCCAACTAGAATAAGTGTTTACTGTGACTGTTCTGTGACATATGGCACTTTTGGCTTCCTTTTACAAAGTTAGTGAAATAAAATACTTCCCGAGAAATAAAGGCACAAAAACCCCCAGCCAGTCACACTGGCTTTGAGATTATTTCTCCCAGGGACAGCTTAACTTGTTTCAGACTTACACATACAAATATGCATTAAAATTAAGGTATTATTAAAATTCCTTCTTTTAAAATTTTCTCATGAAATGGATAGGATTTGGTCCTATCTCCCATATGTGCTCTCAGAAGACTTATCAGCTTTATTTTGTCTTAAGTTTTTGAATGCAATTTAAATCTAGCAGAGATGAAAACGCTGGGAGAGTTAGCCAAAGGAATACTCTTGGCTTTTTTCTTACAAAGCGCCACCTGGGCCCTCCTGAGAGTGCCTGGGCAGAGAAGTTGGCAGCTACTACACATCACTTCCACACTAGCCACGGACCTTGGCCAGGGGACCTACCATGTGTCCTGAGTGCCTATGAAAGTCATCCAAAATTATAGCACACCAACTAGTAATAAAATGTGTTTTGAGGCAGGGAGATCTATTGGAGATACCTGAGGTAATTTCTGAGGGTTTTGCTCTGAGAAAAATCAAACTATCAAGAACAAAAGGCAGAACTTTGCAATGGAAGGACTGTAAACACAAAGCAGGTCGACTTGGGGAGCAGAGCACAAGCTGGGGCACACAGGCAGTGGTCTCTCCAGCAGCCTCCAAGCCACACCACATCCGCGGGCAGAGCTGTAGTTAGCTGTGGTGGCTATTACTCCAGGCTAAAAGTGCCGCCTATAAAATCAAGATTCAGAGTCTCAAGTTGTAGAGATAAGCTACTCCCTGGAAACACCCCTGCAGACCATGTTCCCCAGAGTCTTTGTGACTTTGGGCACAAGCAGTGTTCCTCTGGGCTCAGGCTAAAAAAAGCACCGCAGAACCAAGGAGAGGACAACTCTTCCCCTCCGGCCAAGGACACCCTCAAGGGCGCTGAGCAGCCGTCAGTGCAAAGCAGACTGCCAATTAGAGCAGGGGTCTCCAGAAAGCAAGCCCAGCAGTAAGAGCGCTGGGGCACGGTGGCAGAGGGCTGGAGTGGAACCTTGAATGGGCATGGATTCCTAGAGCAACTGGGGTCATGTGCAGGGCTGAGCTTGCAGTCACTGGGTGACAGCTCCAACCAGCACTCACACATTTGGGAACATGTGGGGCTGCACAGCTTAGGCCCCAAGGACATGCGCTACAGGTACAGGCGAGGCCCGCTTGGCCCCTGCAGCTCCTGGTGCTGTAGCCACTGGCCTCTTACCTTTGCCTCCGCGGTCCTCAGAAGGGCCCCCCGGGGCCTCCATTTCTCTGTGCTCAGCAGTACCTGGCCCATCGTGCCAAGGGCGCTTTCGAGGCGGTAGGGATGCCATGTCCATGCCTTGCAGAGAAGAGGAGCGCTCTCTGCTTGCAGGGGAGTGACCGTCATGAGGGGGATGATCAGGGCGTGGAGCATCACGGAAATGTTCATGACCTGGCCCTGAAATAAGCAGCAGAGTCTCCTCATAGTAAAGGACGGCGCGACCAAAAGCAGAAGGAAATGATGTTGCTGAGAACATGGAGCAACTCGAGAACCATCCGTGCAAGAAACACGTGCTGAGTACCCAGCGGAGGCCAGGTGTCAGTCACCATGGACACAAAGGCCACGATTAGAAATCAACGTACCTCCTAAAGTAAGAGGAGGCAGGTAGGGTCCAGAGATGGGGGTCTCAGATGTTTTAGTATGAGGACATCTTTACATTCTTAAAAATTATTGAGGACCCCAAAGAGATTTCATTGATGAGAGTTATATCTACTAATATTTACCATATTAGCAATTAAGACTGAGAAAATTGTAATTTATTTAACTTTTTCAAAAACTAAAAATATTTAGTAAAAAAAAGGGGTATTGTTTTATATTTAGATAAATCCCTTTAATGTCTGACTTAACAGAAGAAAGCTGGATTCTCACTGCTTCTGCATTCAGTCTACTGCCACAGAATGCTGCAGCTCCCTCGCGGACCCCTGGGAGGGCCTACGGGCCCTACTTTGTGAGCTGCTGGTGTAGAGCCACCACGAGCCACCCACCGAGCAGTTCTCTTTCCTTACCTGGCTCTCTGTTTCCATCCCAGGAGTCTGGCTTCCGTCCTCCTTCAAAGCGGGGGAACTCGTCAGGAGTGGGGAGTAAACCCTTCCTTCCTCCTACACAGAGAAGCAAACCACGGTGCTCTCAGACTGTTTCAGCTGTGTCACAACCACCTAACTCTGCCACCTTGTCCTTCCAGACCAGGTGTCCTCAGCACTCGCTCACCTCGTGGGGTACCCCGACCTCGACCTCTGAGATCTCGCCCTCGGGCCGCTTCATCAGAAGCATCAAAATTCTCCTCTGGACCAAAGTCTTCAGGACCAGGAAAACCATCCCTTCCCCTGGGGGGAGCACGGCCCTCGTGTCTCGGGGGAGCGCCTCTTCTGAAGCTGTAGAGGAAAGACAGCAGAATGTCCATCTCATGGAACACCTTGCTGCTCTAAGTTCATGTTCAGAGAAGCATAATGATATGAGAAAATATGATACAATGTTAATTGGGTGGAAAACAAAATAAAACTATATACTTTTTAAAATTTTGTTATTATTTTTTAGAGATAGGGTCTCACTCTGTTGCCCAGGCTGGAGTGCAGTGGCATCATCACAGCTCACTGCAGCCTCAAACTCCCGGGCTCAGGCGATCCTCTTGCCTCAGCCTCCCAAAGTGCTAGGATTATAAGCGTGAACCACTGCACCCAGCCAAACTTTCTCTTCCTCCTTCTCTCTCTCTCTCTCTATATATATATACATATATATGTCTGTTCACAACCTTTTGTGAATCTGGAAAACTATATATATATATATTTTTTTTTTTTTTTTTTGGAGACAGAGTCTCGCTCTGTTGCCTGGGCTAGAGTGAGTGCCGTGGCGTCAGCCTAGCTCACAGCAACCTCAAACTCCTGGGCTTAAATGATCCTACTGCCTCAGCCTCCCAAGTAGCTGGGACTACAGGCATGCGCCACCATGCCTGGCTAATTTTTTCTATATATATATTTTAGTTGGTCAAATAATTTCTTTCTATTTTTAGTAGAGAAGGGGTCTCGCTCTTGCTCAGGCTGGTCTCGAACTCCTGAGCTCAAACAATCCACCCGCCTCGGCCTCCCAGAGTGCTAGGATTACAGGCGTGAGCCATTGCGCCCGGCCTATTTTTTAAAGTATACATTGTACAATCCTAGTATTAGAGGCAAAAGCAGACAGGAAGGAAATATACTAGAATGTCAGGTTACTTTAAGTTTCTTTAAGGCTTTTAGGAATAATAATAGTGGTGAACATTTTTTAACTGCTAAATCATAACAAGTGCTATATATGTACTATTTCATTTCATTTCATTCTCCCAACCCCCATATGAAGCTGGTACTATTATTAACTCTATCAGTGAGTACACTGAGGCCAAGATTGCTGGTGTCATGTATTTAAGGACACACAGTAAGTGCCAGTTGTGATTTGAACTCAGCCCAGCCTCTGTATCATTGCCTCTCAAATACTTGCCATCATCTACATTTTTATGATGAACACTTATTACATATATAATCAGAAAATTGGGGGTATAGATCATGCCTTCCAATTATACTAGACTTGTCAGGGGGGGTATCTGCTCTGCCATTTGCCCCGGCCCACAGCCCCCACTCAGGGACATGCTTAAGTGGCCAAGAGCTGACGGAGCTCCCCAGCAGACTGGCACACAACTTCCCTTCTCTTTCAGGAATTTTGGAACTGGGAAACTAAGTTGGCTGGGAGTCTTGCTGAAGCAGAGAGGTTACGAGGAAGCCTGCAGGGAAGAAGAGACAGTGGCCTGCAAACAGAAAAAGGTGCAAAAGCATGCCAAGAGAGGCCACGACACAAGAGGGAGGGTGAGCCAGGGGCAGCCAGGCCAGTCTGAACGGGTCAGCCCGCCTGCAGCCTCCTCCCAGGACATTTCCCTTTAGTTATCTTCCAGTCCAATCTTCTACTGTGAAGATTTTCAAACTCAGAGTAAAGTTGAAATAGTATAATGAATACCCACAGATCCTTCACCTAGATTAATCAGTTCTTAACGTTATTGCCACTTGTGCTTTATCTTCTGTTTATTTACAAACACATTTTCTAAACCATTTGAAAATCAGCTGCTGACAATATGATGCTTCACCCTGAAATATTTCAGTATGTTTCTTCTAAGAACAAGGACTTTCTCCTAAATAACCACAATGTCATCACCACTCTCAGTAATATGTGATATTAACAGATTGCCCAATTCAAATTTCCCAAATTGTCCCTAAAACGTCCTTTACAGTTGATTGTTTTTAAATATAAAATTCAATCATGATTATATGTTGTTACTCATGGTCATGTCTCTTTGGTCTCCTTTAATCTAGAATAGTCCCCTCCTGTATTTTTGTCTTTATAACCTTGACATTTTTGGCAAGAACTGCTCAGACTTCCTCACGACGTGGGCATGTCTCACTGCCGATGGTGTCAGGGTGGTGTGCCACCCAGAGTCTGCTGCTGCAAAGGCACACTTTCCCCTCTGCAATTAACAAGCAATCTGTGGGGTGATTCTGTGGCACTGTGAGAACATCCTTTTGCCCGGTGGTTTTAGCACCCACAGATGATCCCTGCCTGCATCAGCCACTATACTGATTGCTCATAAAAGAGGTGGTTTCCTAATTATATCACTCTTCCTACAGGGATAACATGGCGTTCTGCTGTAAAAAAATAGTTTTCTCTTTGCCACTCCACCACTCCAGCTATCTTTTTAACATCCTTCTTGGTCCTGAGGTAACTTGACCAAATCATGCTTCCTGCAAGCAAAGACGGTGTGCCCAGGACACTGGCTGAAATAACAAGCTATGGAAGGGTGGAACTGGCCACGAGGAGATGGAGATGGGGAGCCAGGAAGAGGCTCAGCCGGGAGCACTGTTCCCCTGAAACACAGCAGGACTCTTCTTTTGCGCAGGCATCTACTACACAACTGCCTTAGTTACAAACGGATAGAGAGACTCCAATCTGCACTAATTAGCAAACACCTCCTGTTACAGACTACATTCTTATGCTGAAGCCCTAAACCCCAGTGTGATGGTACTAGGTCCTAGGAGATGGGACCTTTGGGAGGAGCGTAGGGTTGGATGAAGTCATGAGGGTAAAGCCTGATGGTGGAATTAGGGTCCCTATAAAAACAGACACCAGAGAGAGCTTGTGCTCCCGCCCATGTGAGGACACAGTGAGAAGGTAGTTATATGCAAGCTGGGAAGACAGTCCTCACCAGAAACTGACCCTGCTGCACCTGATCTAGGACTTCCAGCCTCCAGAACTGTGAGAAAATAAATTCCTGTTGTTTTAAGCCACCCAGTCTGTGGTATGCTGTTATGGTAGCCTGAGCTAAGACTCCTGCTACTGGACTGGCCCCTCTCAAACACATCTCCCCACTGAACAGACTCATTAATTCAACCCACAGTCACTGAGTGCCTGCAGTGTGCTGCCGCTGCTGCTCTGGGTCCTGAGGGCATATACAGTGGTGAACAAACCAATCCCCTGTCCTCGGAAAGGTGACACGCTTACAGGAGCTACAGGCAATAAAGACCGCCTCTCCCCACAATGTGGGCGTGGGTTCTGGCAGAGGCAGAGTGAGCACCAAGTCCCGGGCACAGGAGTGTGTACGGCACGTCTGCGGAACAGCAAAGCTGTGACTGCAAATGAGCTGAGGCTATGGGTCTGTCACTGACAGATGAAACACAACACAAATCGAGACAGAGTAAAATGTAAAATGTTGTATAAGATGCAGAGATTCAAGAAATCAATGAAAGTTATGCTGATGCCAGGCTTCTGTAAGGCATAAAAAGCCACTTCAATGAGAATGCTTGGATATCACTAAGAGAGGCTGTTAGAAACACTGGGAGTCCTTAAATCTTTTTCGAAAACTAACAGCAGCTCCCTATGGCCCCTGCTATGTCACCCTTCCTGGACTGCCATGGGCCAGGCTTTTCTCACCACCCCTGAGGGTAGGGATGGCCAACCCTAACTCAGGCACCTGCTGCCCACAGTGTGAGAAATGAAAGGGAAAGACACAGAGGGATGGCCGGGGGGCGGTCAGCGGCTGCGGTACCCGCAGGGGTGCTGAACAGCAAGGGCGGGGAGCCCAGCTCTGACGCTGACCACTTGTGGGCCTCAGAGCCCAGAAGCCACTCTGATTCTCGGTCTGGTCCCTCATCTGTAAGATGGGGAGGTGGCAGTTGCATCTTTCTCACAAATTCCTTAAATAAAATTCCTTAAATTAAAATATCCCTTAAGCAAAATTTCTTAAAGAGGTAATAATTTCCTAAATTAAAATAAATTCCTAAAATTAAATGAGGTAACAATATTTGGCACAGAGTTAATATTCAATTATCACCATCATTGATAATATTTTCAGTCTCATTTAAGATTTTACTAAATCGTTTTTTTTCCTCCACATTTATTCTATTCCTTTTATGCCTCAAGCAGGCTGAAAGTTCAAGCCTGATATAAGTGTAACGAGAAGATTATTTTTCAGTTTGGTTTGACTTATTATGATCTATAGGCAATTACACAAAAACTGCATCTATGTCACAATCCCTTTATTTCCAATCTAGGTATCTGTCTCACATTTCATCATTCTAATCAGTTCTAATCTCATAGTATACTGATGCCCCATCTCTGTAAAAGGACCAGAAAATAAACAAAGACTTCTAAACTGTAAAGATTTTTTAAAGACCCACATAAAGGTTACAAAGCATAACTTCTTTTTTAAAATCTAAATGCGCAATCTACAGAATGTAGGGCGAGCCATCGATGCAGCACTCTCTCCCCCCGAGTAAACGAGGTCAGAGACCTTTGTTGAGAGAACAGATTAAAAGCTCCAGGGAAGATGGAACGGACCCCCAAAGTATCTGTCCCACCTTTCTTCTCTGCGCCCTCGAAAACGTGGGTCCTCAGGATCCCGGGGGAACCGTTCGTCTCCGGGTCTCCGGCCTTCCCACGCCCCCGGAGGGCCTCGGGCTGCACCCCGGCCATCCCCCTCGCTGAATTCCCTGTGGTCGGGAGGAAACGGAGGCCCGGGGCCCCCTCGCCTCCACTTCTCCTCTTGTGGTAAAGGTCCTCCTCGCCCCTCAAATTCACGTAACCGGTGGCCAAAGCGCTTGTCAGGGTGGAAGTCGTCTGGTCTGCTGAAGTCATCAGGGAAGTCAGGGTGAGGGCCACGCCTATCAGGGGGACCCCTGCAGTCCTGGCCACCCCGGAAAGGCCCCCTCTCAGGCCCATGCTCAGGGCCGCCGCTCTGCTCATGCCGCCTCTCTGACATCGGGCCCATGTGATGGTTTGGAGGGCCGCGGGAGTCACCTAAAGGAAACAAAGCTGACTTTTACCACGTCTTCCAGGAAACCTGCCAATACAGGTCTGACCTGCAGCATCCGCTGGTTTCAGATGCATTCGTTTATTTAGAGTGTCTTCCCTCCTGGGTTCTCAGCATACTTAGGAGACAGATGTCCCTGAGGCATCATATAATGAAAAGAACATGGGCTTTGGGGGGCAGACATCAACTTCACTGCTCGTTATTTAAAGTAACGTGCCCTAGAGGAAGTTACTGATCTCAGTGAGATCAGCAATGTCTGTCCACTTCCTATTATGTATATTCTAGAAAACACGAGTGCTTCCTGAGCATAATAAGAATGAGCTTCCCTTCCCGGCCCTACTTCTTTCAGTGATTTCGTTAGGGCCACCTGCTCTATCCCCAAGAAGGACACAAGAAAGAAAATGGGCCGGGCAAGGTGGCTCATGCTTGTAATCCTAGCACTCTGGGAGGCCGAGGCAGGCGGATTGTTTGAGCTCAGGAGTTCGAGACCAGCCTGAGCAAGAGCGAGACCCCGTCTCTACTAAAAATAGAAAGAAATTATATGGACAGCTAAAAATATATATAGAAAAAATTAGCCAGGCATGGTGGCGCATGCCTGTAGTCCTAGCTACTCGGGAGGCTGAGGCAGGAGGATCGCTTGAGCCCAAATGTTTGAGGTTGCTGTGAGCTATGATGACACCACTGTACTCTAGCCTGGGCAACAGAGTGAGACTCTGTCTAAAAAAAAAGTAGGTAGCAAAGGGACATTCTGTTTTTGTTTTTGTTTTTTTAAGACAGAGTCTCACTCTGTCACCTGGGCTAGAGTACAGTGGTGTCATCATAGCTCATAGCAACCTCAAACTCCTGGGCTCAAGCAATCCTCCTGCCTCAGCCTCCCGAGTAGCTGGGACTACAGGCACATGCCCCTACACCCAGCTATTTTTTTATTTTTTGTACAGATGAGGTCTCACTCTTGCTCAGGCTGGTCTCGAACTCCTGGCCTCAAGCACTTTTCCCACCTCGGCCTCCCAGAGTGCTAGGATTACAGGCCTGAGCTACCCCACCCAGCCAAAGAAAGGCACATTCTTAATTCTTAAACAAAACAAGTTTTAAAAATGAAATTCCTCCACTGGCCCAGCTCTTGCCTTTTACTGCCTTTCCCTGGCAATGCAGACGAATCCCCTCCTGATTCCCAGCCAGCCACCATTTTCCCTTGCCAGTAGCCCTCTCCATTCATTTTTGTTCATTTCTCTTGGCCATTTCAACTTCTCTTCACCATTCAACATGTATAAAAAGTTTGGAAGTCTCAATATACAAATGCACCACCAGAAGGAGTCTCCCTCCTCCTTGGCTGTCTGTCCCTTTCTGCCCCCTCCCTCTACCAGTCCTCTCCCCTGGTCCTGGCAGTTTGCAAAGCCCCTAATTCCACTCCTTCTGGTAAAGAGGCTCCCTCACTCACTCAGTTCTCAGTAGTTCCTGCTGCTAATGGCTTCTTCCCTGATTTGATGTTGCTTGAACTTAGTGTAATCTCAGACATGGCAGATCTTTGACCCGAGGAAGCTGAACACATTCCATTTGGACTTACCTATAAACATTAATCCTCCCATTACCTCTATCTGTTTAAAAGTACCCTGCTCTTCCAAGAAAAGAAACCCACCACTACAAATTAGAAGGGATGTGGCCACCGGTGATGGGGCGGCGGTGGTGGTTAATCCAGTAGGGGATGGCAGGGCCACTTTCTCGGCTCTCCCTTCTCCCTTTGGTCCCTGGGAGGAGAAAGAGAGGAGGAAGAGAGAGAAGGGGAGGGGGTGAAGAGAAAAGGAGAAGAGCAAGGATGAGAGGGAAGGAGGTGGAGACAGACACAGGGCAGGGAGAGGGAGAGAGGCAGCTCTCAGTTTGCTGATGGCGGTACCTTGGGGGTAAAAGACTCTTTCTTAGGGTCCCCAAATGTCAGGGTTGGCTCTCTCAGGCCTTTCTTTCTCTATTTCCCTGTGGGTCCCCTCCCTTCTGTATACCCTCTGCTACCACTTCCACACAATTGGAAGGAAATAAACACTCCCTAATCCCTTTATCTCTCCCTTTCCTACCACTAATATCATACATAAATTCAAGGCTGAGCTTTAAATTCCCAAAGTTCTAGGGCTGTAAATGCTGACAAAAACTTTCCTTAATCTGATAAAACGGGGGGAGAGAATCCTAACATGAACACACAGTGCTGTGGGCTTAGCCAATTAAAAGAGTGAAGTTCTGTGAAGGGCAATCTCTGCAGTACTCCTTATTATCTGAATTGTGGTTTCTCCTTCCCACAAAAGTGTGAGTTGTATGTAACACTCCTCTCCTCGCTGCCCTGTAGCCACACTCCCACAGAGCTCTCTTGTCCACTGTGCTCCTGCTCCAACCTGGAGGTGGAGGGCTGAGCCCCACCCATCAGCCTAAGGAGGTAGCATGACCCACGGCACCCTGCATGCTCTCCTTCAACTCGGGATTCACTCTTAACTTCCAAATAGCCCCATATCTAAACACCAACAATTCTTATCTCTTTGTTTTTCATAATATCAACAACCTGAGGAACCACACATCAGTACATTGCTTTCTTTTTTTCAAATAGTGCAAAACAACGTAACCAGTTAAAGAATTCAACATATGACACAATTCGGGAGGACAAGGGAGTATTGATAAAAATACTATCAAAAAATTTAAGCAGAAGCAATTCAAGTCATTGGGATGATAAAAACATGCACTCACATTCCATGAGCACGGGAACCACCTGCATGGCCAGCTCATGGGCACGGCCAGCCTGCGGCACAGGCAGGACTGCCAGGGCCTGGCCAGCGGCTTCACTGCCAGCCCCGGGAGCTTACTTCCTCTGGCTGGCATTGTTGCCTAACTAAACTCATCTATAAAAACAACAAAAAGCAAAGCTCTTACCTGAAATGACTATGCCCTTATTTTGCCCAGAGGTTCAAATGACCATCCTATCAATTACTTACCAACAAAACTCCTTAATGTAAAATGTACACAAAGGTGGTAGAATACAATCTCTTATTCAGCAGAGCAGATGTTTACCTTTGTTGGGGCCAGGTCCTTGTCCAGGGTTCAGAGGGGGGATGCGACCTTGTGCTCCCTGTTGCCCTAGGCCTGGTATCAGGGGCGGGGGGCCTGTGCTCTGTCCTTCCTGAAAAGATATTTTTAAAGCAGTGGTGTGAAATCACAGGCTTGTGCTTCATGAATAGCAATATTGAATTATAATGTGATAAGATAAAAATACTGGGTTGTCCCAAAGTCTCCAGCAGTAAATACTTAGCTAGCGATAGTAGAACAAAATTGTCCTTAAATCAGGGGAAAGGAGATACTTCTCTTACTAACTATTAATTTTAAAAAAGCACTTGTAATGTTAAACCTGCTGACAGGTTTTATTTCAAGCTAGATCTTTACTTGTAATGCAAAGTAAGAACTTTGTATTACAATGGAAATCAATGGAAAGTCAGAAATCTTAACACAGCAACACCACCACTGTGCACAGAGGAGGAACTTCTGGCAAAAGTAAAGGCCTGGAGTTTGCCAGGATAGGTGAACTCTGCCAGCAATAGAAAGTAAGCAATTCTCTCTGAGCCTAGGGCTGGGCTTGAAAATGGGGGAGCAGGCAGGATGAGAAAAGGGCTCCTGCTGAGTGAGAACTTCACACCGGGTTCCCTTTCACACCCCTCCTATCTCTGCTCTCTAGCGCCCCCTTTCCTAAGCACCCTATTGCTGGTGCCCAGGGAAGTCAGCCCATCCATCCGCTGGATTCACTCACTAGGTTCCTGCAGCTTCCCTCTGATACAAACCTGCTGCTCCGATCCTCTTAATCTCATTGCTTAGGGACCCCAGAGCTCAACCTCAGCTTGTCCCTAGTCCTAAAGTTCTGTATTTTTATCTAGCCATGTCTAAATTCTGATGCTTCACACTGTCCAGTGACCTTGGATCAGGTCTCTTGGCAAACAAGTAAATAAATGACTATATATCTAGTCGTTCCTTCATATAAAAAGTACGTTTAGTGACTGGACCTGCTATGAGAATAGCACAATTCCAAAAACATCAACAGAAAATTTCACATCACAAACCAGCCACATAAAGGAACACCCTTGATAGGAAGTATGGACCAGTAGGTATAAATGGCCACCACTAACCCAGTGCCAGTAACTTCTATACTGCTTTGTGTCCTGTCCCTTTTACCCCGGGACAGCTCTTACAATACCTAAAAGCAGTTCCACTAAATTAAACCAACTAAAACAACTGGTTTAAATAATTAGCCTGGTCAAAGTGAAGAAAGTTAGATTTCAGCATATAATAAGAAATATAAGCAAAGATTCTTCATCAGGCAACTGCTGAGATTTGAAATGCCCTCTACAATATCAAACCTTCAGATTCATTCTACCAATATTTCCATAGGTCAATTAAAATTTTAGAATCATCATGTTTTTCATGTTAAAATCTTTTACTACATGGTAAAATAAAAACTCTCATTGAATTGTCTCAGAAACTCAAGCTTGTCCTTGTGAATCTGACATGTTTATAATTTCAGTTATAAGATGGTAGCTAACGTTCATTATTTTTTTACCTCTCAAAATGAAAACTGTTAATTCACTACCACACACACAAACAAATGCATAATGAATTCATAAAATATACAATACTTCAAGATTCAGGGCAATTTAAGATGGCAATCCTAGATTTTATTCAACTCATCCTAAATTCTGAAAAGTGCCTAGTAAAAATCTGGAAATAAATGCTATCAGATTCTTCATTGCTATGACATTTTTAAGTTCTGCAAGATCTACCCAAGAATATCACATAATTTACTTATTTAGCTACTTATTTTAGTTCCATAAACAAAATGGTTATCTTTACATTATAGATTCTTGGTGCGGTTTGGTAAAAAAAAAAAAAAAATAGACTGTGTTTTCTACACCCAGCCTCTGTAGCATCCCCTCTCCCAAGTGATAACCCAGGGACCCATGTTAATTCACACATTCACTTTTGGTCCACAACTCACTTCAGGGACAAAATCCAGTTGTTCATACCCAAATAATGCCTCCAGACTAAGAATTTCAGAAAAACATAAAACCACATAGCCAAACAGTGCTACATCCATTTGTGCTCGTGCAGTCTTTTTGTAATTCACCCCCAAGTAATGTGAACTCTCCTCACACCATCTCTCTAGCACAAGCTCCGTGAATGAGTAATAAAATTTAGCTAACAGAGTCCTCAAAAAAGGGTCAAGGAAATTTCTACAGAAATACTCCATCCTGTAATTACTTTCATATGTCAGCTGAAAATAATTTGAACAGAATTTTAGAATGCTCAATTCTGGAATCACAGATCTCTAAAAGCATTCACTGAAATAAAAATAGTCAGGTCTATAGTATACCCATGAGTTAAATACCCCATATTATTAATATCTTTAATATCCAGCAGACAAGTTGGAGGTGGTTCGCTGGCTGGCAGGCCCATGGAATAGCAGGCTACAAAGAAAAGGGCCTGGAAAAGGGGCCATGACAGCCTCAGAGTCATGCACCATGTAACATGCCTTCTCCTCAGAGACACAGCTCTCTTGGAGCCCAGAGAAAATTACCAACTATATTCAACTGAGACTTGATCTCTTCTGGAAGAACCTCTATTGAAAAAAAAAACCAAGGTGGAGAGTAAAGAGCAATATTGAGATCTACTTAACAGGGGTATAACCTAACTCACAATCCCTGTGATTTCCTTCTTCAAGCCCAAATGCTAGCATCTTAAACCACCATCACTACTCAAGAAACATTAACACCCAACTGTGGCTGCTTTTCACAGTCTTTAGCAGTAACACTTTAGTTCAGAGTGTATTTTCCCAATGTGTTAATGCCTACAAGTTGGAAATAAATAATACCTGGTTGAAGGGGGCCCGGGGTCCATCGCCTAGCAGAGGTGTTTTCTGCTGCTGGAACGGTATCGGTCCTTGAGATGGATGTGGCCCTCTTGCTGGGTTCTGCTGTCCCTGAGGTCCAGGGGGCCCTTGCATGCCACCCTGAGGTGGAGGTCCTAAAGAGCCCTGGGGCGGCCCCTGCTGACCTTGCGAGCCTGGAGGCCCTCGCAATTCCTGGGGAGGGCCCAGCATTGATCCTTGAGGGGGGGGGCCCTGCATGCCCCGCATCTCCTGAGGACCTCGCATTTCCTGAGGGCCGTGTCCTAGTAGTCCGCTTGGAGGGTGAGGTCCTCTCATCTCTTGAGGTGGGTGGCCCATCATCATCCCTTGGGGAGCAGGACCCTGATTCTCTCGGGGGCCGGGAGGGCCCTGCATTCCTCTTGGATTCAACCCCATCAGAGGTCCCTGAGATACAGGACCTTGGATCCCTTGAGACCCTGGCCCCCCTTGTATCCCGTGAGGATGAGGAGGTCCTTGCATCCCTCTGGGACCAGGTGGTCCCTGCATACCTTGCGTACCAGGAGGCCCCTGTGGGCCCAGGTGACCCTGGGGACCAGGTGGACCTTGGGGGCCTATGTGACCCTGTGGGCCAGGTGGACCCTGAGGACCCATATGACCTTGAGGACCAGAACTACCCTGGGGTCCAGGTGGCCCTTGAGGTCCCAAAGGCCCATGAGGTCCAGGATGCCTCTGCATTCCTTGAGGCCCATGCATGTCCTGAGGCCGCGGCAACCCCTGGGGTGGGCCCTGGGGTCCTTGTGGTCCCATGAATCCTTGTGGCCCCCCACCTCCCTGATGCAGTGGAGGACCTTGTGGTCCCATTTGTCCCTGGGGTCCAGGAGGCCTAAACTGTCCCTGTGGACCTGGAGGCCCCATTTGAGCCATGTTCATTGGCATCTGTTGAGATGGATGGGGCTGTTGAAAACCTTGAGGAATCTGAGACATTGGCCCTTGTCCTGGAAAGGGCTGGGGTCCAAGGAGAGGGGTGCCAGATGAGGGAGGAGGCTGAATTTGCTCAGCCTGTTTCTGTGCAAGTCTTTCAATTTTGAGTTGCTGGAAGTAAAGAAAGAAGGAAAGAAAAAAGCATGCTGAATAAATAAGCCAGAGCCCTTGAAGATGACAATATTACTGTCATGTATTCTGCTAAGGAGAGCCTCAAAATAAACATAAAAACTGCTCAATTTCTTAATGTCCCCATGTAATTCAAGTCTATGTAACACTCAAACACTGTGAGCACGCACAGCTTCATGACACTGAAGCTCCACACTCCCTTTAGACTGTTTCTTTTTAGGTGCTGGGACACAGCAGTTAGGAATATTTATATCCATCTTGATCAGGGAAAGCCCTACAATTTACCAGTATTTTGTCATCCTTGGTAGCTATTGTAGGTGAGAAAAATAAGAACAAGCCACCTGCTCTATGAACTGACAGAAAAACAAAAATTCTTTTATCTGTGGATAAATAGGTGAATTCAAATTAAAATTATGTTCGCTTTACCTTTTCTATTAAGAATGTATATTTAACTTCGGTGTACTCACTGCTCCACTGATCTGGTTTTAAAAGTCTAAAGAAACAAGACTCTTTTAGAAACCAGTCTCCTAACACAGCAACAAGAATGGAGGTGCCCGTCAGCCTCATCTGAGTCCCTTCCCTTTTCCTTAAGAGCACACCAATAAAAATGTTATCACTACTTTCTCAGATCGTCTTGAATCCCCCTACAGAGCTTCATATACCTCCAGAAGTTGTGGGTTAGTATACTGTAATGTGGCCATTTCTTGCTCAATTTCTGCTTGTGTTTTTTTCTTCTCTTCCAATTTAATGTCTTCTTTTCTGTCATTGAGCACCTCGTTTGGAGCAGGAATTGGAACTTTATTTTGCATCCAAGCCTAGGGAAAGAAGAGAATGTTAAAATACGCCCTAAGGAGGCCGGGCCCGGTGGCTCACGCCTATAATCCTAGCACTCTAGGAGGCCGAGGCGGGCGGATTGTTTGAGCTCAGGAGTTCGGGACCAGCCCGAGCAAGAGCGAGATTCCGTCTCTACTAAAAATAGAAAGAAATTATACGGACAGCTAAAAACATATATATATATATGGAAAAAATTAGCCGGGCATGGTGGTACATGCCTGTAGTCCCAGCTACTCGGGAGGCTGAGGCAGGAGGATTGCTCGAGCCCAGGAGTTTGAGGTTGCTGTGAGCTAGGCTGACACCACGGCACTCTAGCCTGGGCAACAGAGTGAGACCCTGTCTCAAGAAAAAAAAAAAAAAAAAAAAAAAAATATATATATATATATATATATATATATATACCCTAAGGATAAAAATGACAATGACAGAATGACATAACCATTCTATAGTGTCATCTGCTCAATCCAACCTATTGAACTGTATTTATTTCTAATACTACTTCTTAGTGACACAGGAATGGAGTTAAGTAGACAATTAATAGCTACAAATTGCTAAGGTGATAAAAGCTGAAAGGTATCACATGTTATTAAGAATGCAAAACTTGCCAGCCTCTCCAAAAGCGCACATGCACTTTGCATTGAAGGGACGAGTAAAGCAGAAGATAGACAAACAATGGAGAAGAGAGTCAACACACTCTCTCTGCTCCATGCCTGTGTCTTCTCCTTCCTCTGATAGCTTGGATCATAGTAAGTAGGTGAAGATAAAAGAAGATTCACGACAAATTCAATATAACTGAGGGCAGTAGATGAAAACTATATCTCAAAATGTATAAAATACGTAAAGAATGCTCAAAAAAAGAGTATATAGTACAGAAATACTTTCAAAAGATAAGATAATCCACGAGAAACATCAATTGAACTACCCAGCCATGATCACTAAGTGCCTAAATGAGGTGGAGTCACTTTTAGTGACCTACCTGCTGGAACTGCGCAGGAATAGGTTTTGCATAAGGAACTTTCTTCTGAGGTACTTTTTTCTGATCTTTTTGCATCACCTCCTCCATTCCCCAATCTAAACCTGGAATTGTCATTTCAATTTCATTTGATTCATCTTTCCCTGTAAAGAAAAGTAGTTTGCCTTTTAAATTAAAAAAATTGGCCACTGGATCAATGAATACATTTTTAGAAGAAAAGATTTTAGATACTATTATCAACATTTGTGAACATAAATCATTATAGCATTTCAATATAACTTATCAGGAAAATAATACACATGTCTAGAAAAATGTTAGAAAAATATGTATCTGTAACTTCTCTTACCCATCTGCTCTTGTTCCATAGCTAATTTTAGCTGTTCGGGTATTCCCATCCCTGGAATTACCGCCAGGCTATTAGGTTCAAGGTCATCTATAAATAGTAACACATCCATTGTTAATGGAGAGTTTATAAAAGTAGTGGCCAATAAAGTTAATGCTTTATAAAAATGAATCCTATCACTGGTGATTTATAAATCAATAAACTATAAGATAAAAATTAGTTTTGTATAATCTTCCCAACACCTAACACTTCTATAACAGAATATCAGATCTCAAAGGACAAATGTACAAGAGTCTCACCATATTCTACTCCATCTTCAGACATTCCAGGTAAAAGGTTTAGATTATATCGATCTCGCATTTTATCACCTGGTCGGTTTCGAGTCCAGAATTTGCTGTCAAAGTAATGAGAGGAGTAGAAGAGCAAGCTTTCAGTGTTTTTCCAGGCACTGGCACTTACTAGAACTAAGCAGCCCTTTGGTAAACACAATAAATTTTTCAATGCCTTTCTCTAAAAATTAAAAATGTGAAAAGGTTTTATTTTAATCAAAAGGTAAAGCAGGCCGGGTCTGGTGGCTCACGCCTGTAATCCTAGCCCTCTGGGAGGCCAAGGCAGGTGGATCGCTCGAGGTCAGGAGTTCGAGACCAGCCTGAGCGAGACCCTGTCTCTACTAAAAATAGAAAGAAATTATCTGGACAACTAAAAATATATATAGAAAAAATTAGCTGGGCATGGTGGCGCATGCCTGTAGTCCCAGCTACTCGGGAGGCTGAGGCAGTAGGATCGCTTAATCCCAGGAGTTTGAGTTGCTGTGAGCTAGGCTGACGCCACGGCACTCACTCTAGCCCGGGCAACAAAGTGAGACTCTGTCTCAAAAAAAAAAAAAAAAAAAAAAAGGTAAAGCAAAATTTCAAATAACCAAAGTCATATTCAATATCCAATCTCCTTATTACAATGTAAGTATTTGTAAAACCACTAATGCTTCTAAGAATAAGTTGGAATACAAACCAATCAATAAATAAAAATAAATATATATAATCTTTATTTCCTCCTGCTTCATGAGTACAGTAATTCTTTGCTCTTTTCAATACATAGCTTACCTAGTGTGGTCATTTGAGCCTGAGCAGAGAATATGTCCAAGAGGATGCCAGGCCAGACTCCAGATCATTCCTTCATGGGCCATCTCCATCCCACCCACTTCTTTCTCTACCCTGCAACAGCACCAAAGAAAGAAGTCTTTCTCGCAAAAGTTACAAAAAAAAAATGGCATTTTCTTTTAGTCTTAAAGCCACCAAAGCCTGTTCCTTTGAATCTGGTTAGTTACACGTTTCAGAAGAGTATTGGTTTGTCATCAGAAATTTATTCTTTTATCCAAAGAGCACTTCAGAAGGGAAGATGCTTCAAGCATTATTTTACCAATCAGAAACCAGGAAATCTATTTTATTCTCCCTTAATGACTTCCGCATCCACAAATAGAGGTGAATTTTCTATTCCAAGCTAGATTTACAGAATTGAAAACTGCAGGCAGTCTCTGACACAGAACATATGAACAATTAAAAAAAAAATCACAAACTTCATCATGTTTGCACACATTCAGGTACTCTCTTCATAAAAATACACTACTTCATTACGTAATAAATCTTACATACCCAACATGCCAGAATAACAAAGACCCATCAGACCCTCCACTGGCAAAAAGCCCTTCATGAACAGGATGCCAGGCCACAGCTGTAAAACAAAAACATGGGAAAACACAAAAACGATGAGGTTCTGAGAACGCTACAGGCAACGGTCATCAGGGCAGGGAACACCTCATGGCTGCTGACCTGTGGCTTCTTTCTTATGACCTCGGAAGACCTGAAGCTCCTCTTTCAGGTTTCGGATGTCAAAAAGTTTACAGAGGTGGTCACGTGATGCTGTGAGTAGCCAATTGCCATTGAGATTTAATTTCACTTCCATTACTGTGTTTTTATGGGCATGACTAGAAACAAAGCACCAAGAAAATAAACTTTCAGAATTCAAAACAAGTACAAATCAATATAATGACCATTTTTGTTGGAAAGAACATGGATCAAGATGGCAAGAGGTTTGGCCTAGAAATAAGAAAGCATGGAACATTACAGGACGACAGCTGAAAGTACACTTGAAAGAAATAGGTCAACGACAGAAATAAATGTCCACTATCTAAGCATAGCCATCATCAACCAGTTAAAATAGCAGAGCTTAAACTGGACAGAAAAGTTTATCTCTGAGCAGGTGAACAACTTGAACACATAAATTAATATTCAATAAAGCTCATTAAATTTTAAAAAGTCAATGAAATTCCTCTCATTAAGACAAAGCATAAAAATGAGCACCGCCTAAGCTGGGAGTCAATTTGAACTAAAGACAATGCCACAACCCAAAGCCTGCACACGGCCCATCTCCAAGGGACACCGCTGACAAGGCATCCTACATTGCTTGTGGCCACTGGAGCTGTGCAAGAAGGCATCCTTACTCCAACCAATTTGCTCCAAATATGGTTCACTTCCCAATCAAAAGTACCAGGATACAGCTGCTAGGTCAAAAAAAGTTAATATATTCACATAACTGTGAATGTTTACAAGTAATTCAAAGAGAAAACTATATTATGTAGCTGCATCCTAAGTAAGCATGTTAGACAAAAAATGAGAACTGGTTCAAAAATGGAGGGAAAACCTCTTTAACAAATAGATGTAGTGAGATGGCGAAGGCTGGACTGTATCTAACAGTAAGGGGCACACACATGAACTCCACACAGTGCCAAAAGGTATTCTGATGAGGAGAGACAGTAAACTAGAACAGTAATAACCACCTCCACCTCCTCCTCCTCTTCCTCCTCCCCCCCACCCCCTGTGATAACTATGTGGCAGAACAAAAATCAAGCCTTATTTCATTAGGAATTTAGAAACAAATCATATTTAATTAATAAGTCTATAGATCCAAGTCCATCTGTTGTCTAAACTACTTTTTCAGGATAAGAAAAGAGAAAGCTAAAAGTTAAAGAACACAGACAGCTTTGTTCCCTTCTGTTTAGGGATCAAGGTGGGGGTTCCTATCACTTACAGTGTTGCAAGACTCTGCCCAGTCTTGGGATCCCAGAACTTGATTGGCTGTTGACTATCTTTACTTCCTGAAACAACTAACCCTTTGGTTGGATGCCAGTCTACACATTTCACATCAGCACCATGCCCTGTCGGAAACAAGTTGGGATAAAAACCTAATCAGTCATATGCATTTAAAGCAATTTAAACCAAAGTAGAGAAACCTATTAGATGTTTTGATCTCAGTGTTGAGTCAAGTTAAACTTTTTAAAAACGACTCTTTGGCCTCTGTGTCTGGAAGTCTTTGGGATACAGAATCCTCTCCTCCTATGCTGGGACACACAGGAACCAGTCCTCTTCTCCTGGAACTAACCACATCTTCTTGCCTACTTGCTGGTAGGTCAGTCAAGGCTTTTTGGAAGCTGTACCTATCAAGCGCCTCATAAAGCTTTTTAAACTTTTCATGCTATTCCCAATTATCCTAATTAGGCACAATCCCTGTCATTCAGTTTGGTTTTCCCACTTTGTGTAGTTCTTACAGATCAAAAGTCCTAAATTCAGGGTTAAACACCACCACCTTCTAGATATGAAGACAGGAAAAGTATTCCAGCTTTCCACTGCTGTTTACCGAAAAGCAGGAGAAAAACAATACCTGCTTGATTCAAACGTTGCGATAATCAGATGAGATCATAATAAAAGCTACCCTATTGAGTGCTTAGTATATATTAGGAAGTGTACTGAGTATTTATAAGAATCACCTTTTAAATCCTCACAAAATCCTGAGTAAAGTATTAGCATTATCTCATTTTACAAGTGAAGAAACAGAAGGACTGGAGAGGTTAAATAACGTATCGCAGATTCCACAGCTAGCCAACAAGAGTAGGGATCTCAACCTGGTCTGCAGCATTCGAGATAGTTAGTTCACTCAACCACTAGGCTAAGGCATGAAGTCACTTCGCAAATGTAATACATTAACTACAAAACAATCACATAATTTACAAAACTGAAATAGGTATGATTTTGTTAAAAACTGGGAGCTGTACAGAGTCCCCAGAATCAAATATTTTATATAGCAAATGCACTAAGAAACAGGTGAGGAGTGAAGCAGAGCATTTGAAGCAGCTTCCTTCTCTAACCTGCATCAAATCCAGCTTCTGTGAAATTCTAAGGTGGAAAAACGAAAGGATACAGAAGAATACAGACAAAAGCAGAGAAGGAAGAAATGGTGTAGAAGCATTGGAAGTGATTTGTACAGTCCAGAAGGGGAGAAATTTACATTTCAAATGGCTGTGGGCTTATTCCAACACAATACCCCACACTGACAAGCACATAGGGGGATAAAAATTCTCCAGAGAAGTTTGATAGTAGGTACTAAAAGCATGAAAAGTGTGTCTCCCATAACCCAATAATCTCATGTCCCAGATTGTATCATAAGGAAACAATGGGTATCCAAAAAGATTTGTCTACAAGTACATTTACTGATGCAATTTACTATTTTTAATAAATGCCTCTGAATAAGACACAAATATATTACAAATTACAGTGTACCATATGTACTCAAAGGAATATGCTGCACCTATTATAAATGATCCTATAAATCATTTAATGACATGATTAAAGTGCCCATGATACTAAGTTTATTTTTTAAAAAATACACCAATCAGGGCTGGGCGCTGTGGCTTAGGCCTGCAATCCTACCACTCTGGGAGGCCGTGGTGGGAAGATCACTTGAGGTCAGGAGTTCAAGACCAGTCTGACCAAAAGCGAGACCCCACGTCTACTAAAAAAAAAAAAAAAAGTAAAAAAATAAAAAAATAAAAAATAAATCTAAAAAATTAAATAAAATAAAAAATACACGAATCAGTGTGTACCATCACTGTAAAAGGCAAACAAATCAATAACATGAGTGACTGTGTGAGCATATCTAAATACAGAAAAAAAAGCAAGAAGTAGACACACCAAATGCTTATCAGAAATATTAAGCTGAGGGAGGAGGGTACCAAGGTGATTCTTCTTTCTCCATGTTTTTATATTTTCTACAACAAACATATTTTGTAACTGGGATATGAGGGTAGGAAAGGGGAAGTGAGGTTTTGCTGTTGCTTGGTCTTTTATTAAGAAAATTAACTGAAGGCCAGGCATGGTGGCTCATGTCTGTAATCCTAGCACTCTGGGAGGCCGAGGTGAGATGATTGCTTGAGGTCAGGAGTTCGACACCAGCCTGAGCAAGAGCGAGACCCCATCTCTACTAAAAATACAAAAAATTAGCTGGTCGTGGTGGTGTGCGCCTGTAGTCCCAGCTACTGGGGAGGCTGAGGCAGGAGGATTGCTTAAGCCCAGGAGTTTGAGGTTGCAGTGAGGTATAATGACACCACTGCGCTCTAGCCTGGGCAACAGAGAAAGACCCTGTTCTCAAAAGAAAAGAAAAATAACTGAAGATGGAACAAGTGAAATATAAATACATTTCAGTCCCTTTAGCCCCTTGCTTGCCTTAAGAAACTTTAATTAATGATTTGACCCTAAATAGATGTGGCCAAGGAATTTAAAAACTCCAGGCCACTGTCACCTAAAAATAAACTTATATGTAGCTATGTATGAATTACAAGCAATCAAATTTAAGTTTATGGAAAATCCGTAAGAGTAGCTTTAAATTATAATACACTATGCAAAAGAGTTCATATTCTTAGGAGCCATCTCTACCCTCAACTTCTTGGGTATACTTTTAACTTTAATACACAGAGAAAGTATTTCTGTTTAGTTTTAAAATATATTTGCTTATTTTAAAGAAGTATATGAAAAGTAAAAAACTATCAACCCATAAAGAAGGACCAACAAAATATACTTCAGTTGCTTTAATTCTGTTTTCTAAAGTTCTCTAAAATTTATGTAAGTAAAATTCAAGCAGTGAGGAATCCCATGAAATTTACCCATATCCATACACATCACAACTATAAATCAAACTGACTGGTACTAATTGCTGGATTTTATTGTATTGGTTATTCTCAATAAAAGTAATAATACTAGCAAACACACACATATAGCACTATTCTAAGCAAAGTATGTATACCAACTCATCATTTTACATGTATAAAGCATAGACCAGTTAAAGAACTTGTTGAGGATCACACCATTGCAGACGAGAGATCTGAATGCAGGGAGCTGGCCCCAGAGCCTCTGCTGTTAAGGACTGGCCTTTTTAGAAATGAAAAGGTCAGTTTAAGAGTTACGGGGCGGTGGGGGGATTAAGAATATATAACTTCCTGTTTGCTTCTATATACATAAAGACTCACTGAAGGATGGTACGAAACAGAGAACTGGGACAGGAAGAGACATTTTTTAGGCTTTACATTATTTTACTTTTGAACCATGTGCATGTATTATCTACTGTAAAAAAATTAAATACAAATAAATAAGTTACCTAAGCAAATATGTTTAAAAAAAAAGTATGTGCAGCATCTAATGTATGTGGCTTGAAAAGGGACACATACATACACACGTACACTGTGCACTCATATACTTGCTCAAAAATGCATTAAATATGCCTGAAAGAATACATAAAAATTCATAATATTAACTGCCTCCAAGAAGGGAAACTAGGTAGCTGAGGGGACAAGGGTAAGAAGAGTTTTCATTGTATATTGTTTGAAACACATGAATGACCTATTGAAAAAAAAATTCAATTTTTAAAAATTTACTAAGTAACAGTAGATTCCTCTGGAAAGTGCATGTGAGATCTTTACAAGCAGCATTCATCATTCTTATAAGTTTTTTAAAAAGTGAAAAAGAAGAAAAATAAATAGATTAAGTGGGCACAGAAGAAAATTGATAATGCAACTGCTTCCTTCTTTAGGGAGAAAAAGTTACTGAATTTCCACTGAAGTGACAAAAACTATTTCAAATGATAAAATTCTACCCTCTCTTGTCAATGTTTATACATTTAGATCCAGAAGGATATGACTACTAGAAATTTACCCTAAGAAAATAAGAGGATTTTTAAAAACTTTTATATGTACAAGATAGTATTTGAAGCCTTATTCATAACAGTGAAAACCTGGAAACAAATTTTAGAAGTGGAATGATTAAATGAATTTTGCCATAGCCCGAAAGTAGAAGAATCATACAACTTTAAAATGAAAATTTTGGAAACAAAGAAAAAAGCTCGTGAAATAATGTGCACTAAAAAGCAAACAAAACACACACACAAACTATACATATGTTGTGACAATGATTACAAAAAACATGTGTATGGTTATGAAAATGTAGTTATGGATAAGCAGGAAATGAAAATTATACTGGGATAGTGGAAACAAAGATGAAGTTTTCCTATTCACATTTCCTCTAGTGTGATATTGTGGTTTTAATAATAATATGGGTTAGATTGTGTGTGTGTACTTTTTTTTAGTATGCTTTATAATATGAGAAAAAAATACCATTAAATGCAAGTTACTTTGCTAGGTAATGTTTTACCTATCAAAGTAGCAAACGTTAAACTTGGTGACATCCAATGTTCATAAGAGAGAGAAACAAGCAGTCTCATCCATGACTGGATGGAAAGTAAATGAGTGCAACTTTTGGCGGAGGCCGTGTGGTTATATCTATCACAATCTTAAAGGCACACAGCCTTTGATCCTGCAAATCCTCTGCTAGGAATTTTACCCTATGATTACAAAAGCATACCAAGATTTTATGTACAAAGATATTTACTGCACCTAGTTTAAATTGCCAAGACCTGGAATAACCTAATGTGTATCAATGAGGTGTTATTCAGGAAAATTAAGGTAAATCCATATAATTCCATACAACCCAGCTGTTAAAACTGAGGGAGAATGAGGGACCTTTTGAGGTGTTGGAAATGTTCTCTATCTTGGTTTCTGTGTATATATTTGTCAAAATTCATAGAATTGTATATCTTAAAAGGGTGAATGTAACCTTATGTAAATTATACCTCAATAAGCCTTTTAAAAAAATATAGGCAGAAAAAGCAAGGCATAGTATGGTTCCGTATGTATAAAAGAAAATTTAAGCTAGTAATTGCTTAGGAAGAAATGGTATGCGAATAAAGCAGCATTTATTCTTCTATAGTCCTTGAAGTTTCTTAATATGTGTTTTTATCACTGTATTTAATAGCAACTGCTTTTTGTTTCCCTCTATTCAAAACTCAAGGGAATGACTGATATCAATTAGGTCTTCATTTGCCAGTAGAGAACTAACCAGCGCTGTGGTCCCAGGAAGATGTGCTCGAGATGCTCAGCAGGGGTGCAGCTTGGCATTGATACTCTCAGACACAGCACAGTGGAATTAAGTTTCAAGGATATTATGGGTTTTGTGAATTGGCAAGCCAAATATAAAAACTTTATCTTATATAAGTTACTATTTCATAGAAAAATGGCTAAGTACCAAACACACAACTTATTTCCAACATTATCCCTAAAGAACACCTCTACACTAAATTTGATCATTCATTTCTGAAGGTACAGAATATCAGGATACAATTATTCAAAGATCTTTGTGACTCTCAAACATGGAAATTCCAAGAATGTAGTATTTGTAATCCTGAAGTAGTTAATACAGACTTAATGGAAAATTCAGGTGGTAACACTTTGTATAGCCTAGTGATTAGATCTTGTCATACTAAAAACATATTGCTAATGGCTAAAGTTTTTAAGACTAAAATTTTCTTGCTAACAGAAGACTATTTTTTAAAGTAGCACTTAATTATACTTCTCAGAATCAAGTCTCTAAAAAGTGAAGATAAATGTCTGGACAACATCAACCCTGCTCCAGACACTACAAAGCCTATCACAGGCACAAAGTATGGCCCCACAGGGGACTGACAGAAGTCTAGAGGTAGACTGCGGTAGACACACACAATCCTCAGTAGGATGGCAGAGCTTTAAAGAAGCCAGTGATATAGGTACATGGTGATCAAGTAAAGAGTCCAGAATCACTGGGAAAGGTCAAAGCATCTTATCCTGCTTGACTACAACTGGAAACATAGAATGTGCTTGAAGATATCAATAGTGAAACTAGGACACGCAATTGCAAAATTCTAAAATTAAGAGATTCCAGTTGTAAATTACTATAAAGAGCAAGACTGTCACAGATCTGTGTGTGGAATTCCCTTTGAACACAAATACTTAAGAATTTAACCCGCACATGTGGCTACCTAAATTTGTTAAAATTTTAGTTCCTCAGTTATATTAGCAACATTTCAAGTGCTCAATAGTCACATGTGACTAGTGGCTACCATACTGGACAGGATAGATATAGAATATTTCCATCATGACAAAAAGTCCTATTGGACAACTGGCCTTAAAGTTTCTCTTTGAATTTCCATAATCATATTATTTTTATTCACTCCCAGTTGCACAATTAACAGCAACAACAAAAAATTATCTTTAAATGACACTAGAGCTAGGGAAGACTGCAAAATTATCCAGCCCTATAATTTTTATAGATGAGAACACTGAGGCCTAAATGGTTTAAGCAGTGGTGGGAGGTGGCCCAGACTTCCTTCCTCCTGATCCAATCCTCTCTTCATCTCACTAAATATCCAAATGAAGTGGCAGAATAGTTCCTTTTGTTCGATTTCAATCATGAATCAACTTCCACTTTCTCAACTGAGGAGCTTGTATGTGAAAACTTCTGTACTCCTTTCCATATCTCAGAACTATACAAGAAAATAATTTAGGGAAAAAAAATCTAAAAATAAATACATAACAATTACTTCTAACTAACTAATAAGTAATCAGATCGATTCTGAAGACCAGGGCCTTAAGAATAAAAGAATATGGCAACCTAATTCCACCGAAATAAATTCCAAATTAACCTTCCATAACAGAGTTATTTTTTAGAGGTTAAGCCTTGATGGCAATGAATTCTGAATCATTTCCTAGCTAGCTAAATTATCTTGCTAAATATTCTCAGGATCCTAGCTAAATGAATAGTGACAGAATTAACATCTCTTGGACGCAGGTAACATCGCTTTGTGGATTAACTTGTGTTTAATATGCCAGAAATAATGTTCAACTTATTATTTCATAGTAATTATTTGCAGAAAGCAACCATTAATGCATTAAAATTCATACCAAACAGGAAGTAAACGATTTCACTTTTCCCATTTGATCATTCTTTCACACATTCATGTACTCTTCCACTCATTCATTACTTCAAAATAAGTGTGCATGATACCAGCATCTATTGGGCTCCTACTATGGGCGCTCAACCTCTGAAATATGTGATGACCAAACAAAACAAGGACTAAACATTGGGGGAGTATTTGTAGGATTACATAGTGCTGGAACGATAACTTTTTAAGAAAATTAATACTCAGAATAAAAAAGTTTTTTGGATCAAGATGGAAATTAAGCAAAAAAAAAATAAACTGATGCAGTTTTAGAGACCTTTCTCCACAAAATAAAAACAGAAAAATCCCTCTCCCCTTTAACAATATGCTACATAACCACGCTTGAAACAGCAAGGCGCAGAATGCAAATGAGATAATTTTCCTAAGTAATGAAAAAATGCTCAAAGTGTTAAAAACAGAAGAGATTCTAGAAAAGCAAGGCAGAGACTCCTCAATAAACCCTAAAATTCTGAGAATAACATGATAAATGTTTTAGGCTTTAGATAGTTGGTGAAAAGATATTCTAGACTTACTTTTGTGGATAGTGGAGCGTTTTCTGTTCATAATTTCCTATCCCAGAACCGTAAAGTGTAGTACAGTGCAGGCTAGAAACCCAGTAAGGGAAGGTGTTTTTGTTTTTTGTTTCGTTTTGTTTTTGTGAAATTGGATGTAAACTTTGTGCTCCTGGGCATTTTTCTCAGAACTTCACCCCTCCTCCACCTCATCTGAAGACAGCCTCATAGGATCCTAAGGAACCTGTCATCCCACACAGGTAGATAGCTCTACCTTAAGACAGTGCATAGGATCCCAAGGCTCGGTGAACAGTCTGAAAACCAATATACAATGAGTTTTATTAGAAGGTCAGAAATAGTATCCATTTTCCCATTTTATTATTCCTGGATCAGGCCATTTTATGAACAAATCTTAAGAAAAATTTCTTTTATACATAACTTCCACAAGGCACCAAGGTTTTCTAATACAGGAAGAAAAAAGGCAAACAAAGAATTCAAGTACCATCTTGTACAACATTAACAGTAGAACTGTTAAGAAAATGTGTTAAACATTAACAACAAACTCAGGCTACTTCTAGTCACAATAACATAAAATGTAAACAGATCAGTTTAAGACAAAGGGTATGAGAAGCCTTGGTCAACAGCCAGACACTTCAGTAGATCAGAGGACTCAAAATTTAAAAAATTAAGAAGCATAAGTTAACTTGTATGCTAATCAATGAATATGCAGTTTATTAGCATTTTACCTTCCTTTGATGCAAAATTATTTTCACCATGATCCAACAGTCAACATCAACTGAGAATGATTTCTATTAGCATCTTTGTTATCCAAATCTAGAAAGTTACATTAATGAAAAACTATAGAATTAAATGGAAAGTTAATTCTGGGAAGGGTACACCTCTAGGCAGTGTTTTTGCAACGTTATGTTCCAAGCAACAGCACAGAATCGTGGGTGAAGGGGTTCCGTGGTCAAATAAATTGAGCAATGCTGAATTTTAAAATGGACAACTTTCTCCATGTTTGAAAGCCTTCAGTCCTTGTAATATATACATATTACAAATCTGTAGGGGGACTTGATTATGAGTCTTCTTTTCTCAGAACACTTCCAAGTCCATCAGAAGACAGATACGAGAAACTTGAAACACTAGCTACTTCTGTTGTCTGGTACTGATGAACCTCAACTCAGGAGGATGGATTCCTCTGGGGAAGGAGGAGAAGACTTAGGAAGGGCACCCAAAGGGCCTCCTAACCATATCTGTAATGTGCACTTCTTTATTAAAAATTCACAACCAAGTATGGCAAAAGGTAAGGATTTGATTAGGACTGAGTGGTGGCACAGAAGTGTTTTTTCAAGTTATAACATTTTGAAATGTATGCTGTCAGAAGAGTAACTAATACACAAACATAAAAGTGCAAATTCAAATGGGATAAGGAGTAAGGAGGTAGATGTACCATAAATTTGCCAATGTCTACTTAAGTCACATGTTTAATTTGCATATGCAGGTAAAATGGTTTCTACTGATTTGTACCAGCAATGTATTCACATGGAAGAAACTGAAATTAAGCATACAACTCATAAGATTAATGCCATGTAATTAATTATTTCTGGCATCAAAGTGAACAAATCTTATGAATGTATGATGAAATTTGTAACTTTTTAGTCAAATAAAAACACAGGCATAAGTTTTGTGGAAACTTATACATCAGACTGCTGTTAAACTTTTATACAATAACGTGAGGGAAGAGTGTAAACAGGGAAGAGCACAATTGCCATGTAAGTCAAGTTTAAAGACTAGATTTAGAAAAACCTTGAGGATTATGAAATGGGTGAAATCAGGTGATCGATATTATTAGAAAATCTACAATATTTTTCTAAAACATTGCCTGAGGATGTATAGAATGTGTGTCAATCCTCTATATTCTTCAATTATAATAACCAGAAAGAAGCAATTTTGAAGTGTGTTGCTTTGTGCCAACTGGCAAATTCCCCTTTGTGGGCTTTTCTAAAATTTAAATCTTTTTTTTTAAAGGCTCTTTTGGAAGGTATTCATTAAAGATGCTTACAGGAATGCAACAACCAAATATTCTTCAACCTTACTGCTGTTGTATTCTTCCAGTTCTTTGATGTTAACACCAATATTATAAAGCACTTCAGCCATTTGTCTCAGATGGGAGATACTGGTGTCCCAAAAACATGCAGAAAGCAGCAGCAAAATCCTTCATAAGAAAGGGTGCACTGGTGTGTGTGTGCATGTTTGTGAGCATATAATTCAACAGTCAAATGTTCTCTAGCAACATTTCTGCAGACATTTATAATGCAATAACAATATACAGAGTAGTCAAGAAAATAAGTATATAGTAATCATTTGAAAAACCAGAAAAATGTAAAAAGGAAAGAATAATGCCTATACTTCATTAATAACAGAGTTATTAGTGCTAGCAGATAACCCAGTCCAAGAATGAAGAGAAGCCATGACTGAAACACTAGCTTATTATGTTGTCTGTCAACTCAGGAGACTGGGCACCTCTGAGGAAGGAGGAGACTGCAGAGGGGCACAAAAACGGGCCTTTAACCACATCTGAAATATGAAGGAAAAAGCAAAACCAAGAAGGAAAACAAAGGGTTTTCGATGATACTTCCGGAGCTCTTCTAGGATAAGCCTTCCTTTTGAAAGCAAGGTAAAAAGGTAAACTGGTTCACTGTCAGTTGGCTAGACTAAGGATACTTTTTTTCTAATTGAAAATTTGGAAACCTAAAGGCAACAAATAATCTTGGTCAAAGTAGACATAATTAACCTCATGGTAATCATAGTTGCTCACAGCATCAACTGTACTTGGAATCTGTGTTTTTCCACAATCTTCTTAGGCACATTCACAAATTTTTGGTAAATGTGGCTCTCTACAATCTTGTCCACTTACTGCTACTCACCTCTTGGAAGAACAGGAAGTAACAATGGCAGTGATGAAAATGTTCTTCTACCAGAACAAGGTAACATGAACCCCTAAATACTGCTGGGGGTGCCTGTCCATCACACTTTCCCAGGTGATTGTGTAATTTCAAGCTATTATTAAGATTTTTTTTCTATACATGAGTAATCTGAGATGACACATGCTCCACAAAGCAAAAATATAACTGAGAAAACCTCAACTGGGAGCTGGTTATACTAAGTTCTATCATATTAAAAACATATTCTGGGGCTGAGGGCAGTGGCTGACACCTGTAATCCTAGCACTCTTGGAAGCTGAGGGGGAGGATTACTTGAGCTCAGGAGTTTGAGACCAGCCTGAGCAAGAGCAAGACTCCATCTCTACTAAAAATAAAAAAATTAGCTAGGCATCATGACCCACGCCTTTAGTCCCAGCTACTTGGGAGGCTGAGGCAGGAGGATCACTTGAGCCCAGGAGTTTGAGGTTGCAGTGAGCTATGATGACACCATTGCACTCTACCCAGTTCGACAGAGTGAGACTCTGTCTCAAAAAAAAAAAAAAGTAATAAAATAACTATCTATTTAGTCCATACTGATATTTATATAAATAACTGAATAAATAGGTGGGGGAGAAGAGTCAGATCTCTCATGCATAAGATTTCCAAACACTCCACCTTTAAGAGGTAGTGTTATTACTCTCCATCCCTTAAGTGTGGGCTGTGTGCTATGACTTCACTCCAGAGAGTGTAGTAAGAAAAGGGGGGGAAAAAAGAGTAGCCTTACATTAGAGAAATCTGACAAACACCACCTCAAGCAGAAGATCAAGGTCAACATCAAGTCATGTAGATAGCACACACCCTTGACCCGATGTGAGGAAAATGGCACTTTACCTCTGTGATCTTCCTTCCCAAAACCCACAACCTCAAGTCTAATCATGTGAAAATCAGATAAATCCCAACTGAGGGACATTCCACAGCATAGCATTAAACTTCTCAACAACACACTGGCTGCAAGAAGATAGAGAAAAAAACCTTGGAAGCGCTGAAGTGGGGACAAAAAAAACCTCTGAATCTAGAATTCTCTACCTAGCCAAAGTCTTGTTATAAGTATAAGCACAAAAGAAAGACAGATAAAAACTTTAAAATTTTTACTCATAAATCTCAGAAGGGGGGAAAAAAAACACCTTAAAATTCCAGAAATGTGGAAACTAAGTAATGCTTATCAGGAAAATCCAAACCAGTTCAAATTAAACTTAACATAAACAATACCAGTATTTCCTTGTGGAAGTGTTTAAAATGTGCCATCTTCTTGTTCTTTATTGAATGCATAAATCAATGAATGATAGAAAGCCCAGAGAGCAAAAAAAAGATCTGTACACGTTGTTTAAAAAACAAAATGGGTTAGGCATGGTGGCACACATCTGTAATCCCAGCACTTTGAGAGGCTGAGGCAGGAGGATTGCTTGAGTCCAGGTGTTTAAGACCAGCCTAGGCAACATTGCAAGGTTCCACCTCTATAATAAACAAAATTTTAAAAAGCTGAGCATGGTGGTGCACACCTGTAGTCCTAGCTACTTGGGAGGCTAAGGCAGGAGGATTGCCTGAGCCCAGGAGTTCAAGGTTGCAGTGAGCTATGATCACGCCACTGCACTCCAGCCTGGGCAACAGAGCACAATCTTGTCTCTATTTTAACAAAAAAAAAAAAAAAAAAAGGGAATAACCAAGAGATGAAATTAGCTTTGTCCAACAGGAGCATATGTACAGTGTCAAATCAGTTGCATTTGGAATCAAGAAAAGGATACATTAAATATAATTTAATACAAATAGGTTCTTTGTTCAGTGCTCATATGCTATGTAACAGCTAACAATAAAAAATTTTGAATAAACCAGATCTACTTAACCCTCAGATGTCACTTACTAGTTATGCCCTCATGTAATTTGCTTAAATCTTGCTGAGTCTTACTACTGTCATGTGTAAAATGGAGATTATTACTCAATTATTGGGTTGTTTTAGGAATTAAATAAAATACTTGCAGCACTTAGCACCATGCCTAGCATACAATTTGAACACTCAATGAATAAAAAAAGTTTTCATTTTGATCCGATCTCAGCCCTAAAAAAGGTGACCATGGGGATACTTTCATACAGACTTAGTTATCTAGCGAAACTGTTACTACTATGAACAGAATACGGGGAAGCAGAAAATGGCTCGATTTGAGAGTACTTCCCCAAAGTGAAACTTTTATACAAGACTGCCAAATTTCAGTTTTCAAATTACCTCTGAAAAAAGAACACAGAGTTCTGATTACCAACAACCAACCCAAATACCAGATTTGATGTGGTACCATTTCTCTCAGAAATGGAAAACCTAAAATGGCAGACCACCATTACCTTCATTATAACTGTTTTTAGTAACTAACATGGATAATACTTCTAATATAACTACTGATTCCACTAGACTAAAATGCTATCTCCAATACTAACAAGATGACACCAATCACTCTTTATTTATGGCATAAATGTCTGATGAATCTCTGCATTTTCTCTATTTTTAAAGAATATTAACTTATTTTAGGGAAAAAAAACCTACAAGAAAAATGCTAGGTTTAGCTCAAATGTCTCTCAGTTATCTTAATTGATCACTAACCTCTAAATCCCCCAATGCCATGGATTACTTTAAGCTTCAAATATATGATTAAACATTTAATGTGTAAGATGTCTTAAGAAATGTAGAAATGACAGAAGTAGAGAGAACAGTAGGAAGGTAAGGGAAATTGTTTCAAGGTCACTAATGTGAAAAGCGAATTGTGCCTTGGAATAAAATCATGATTTTAGTACTAAATGAAATGATGTATGCCAGCCACTTCCTAAATTACTTCAAAGGATTGCAAAGGATGCATTTATTTCCCAAGACTGTTATAACTGGACCACAAATTTTAGGAAAATTTGAAAAGACTTCAAAATGTGGGTATTCTCTAAAAATAGATGGGCACAGGCTGATAAATGAATGAACCAGAGCAAAGAAAAATGAAACCAAAAATACACAGAAGGCTATAAGCTATCAGGCTAAAAAGGACTCTAAACTCACAAGATAGCTAGTGACAAAGGTTGTGATGAAGTAATAAGGGCAATAAAAGGGCAACTAGTCCACGTGGCCCCTTCTGACTACCTGTTTATGTAGACAAGCTGTCCTTACTTACATCAGAGAACTGCTTTGTAAAGAAAGCAAAATTAAGTCTGGGAAGAAACCCTAGAGTGGGGTTTGAGGATGAAGAGTAAAGCAGCATGAAGTTTGCGGAAATGTCACACTATGAACCTGAAGATGGAAAGAAGGAAGAGGAGGAGAAAGAGAAAGAGGAACGGGAGGGATAGAAAGGGTTAAAGAGTGGAATAAACTTAAGCACTCAATCTCGGAGACAGCCCACTTACTTTGGCAATTGTGGCAGTAGCCTGTTTCCTCCAAGACTGTCCTAACCACCCAGACACACATCCAGACACGCACGCACGCACACACACACACACACACACACACAAATACACATACACGCACGCCCACAGTGAGGTCTCCCATCCAGGCAAGGAATCTTTTAGGTAAGTGAACTTAACAAAAAAAAAAGAAAAAGCAAGACAGTGACTTCTACTAACCAATACAAACCATTATTCAAATATATGGCCAGGTAAGGATCACCTGAAAAATCAAATTGCAGGAAAGACAAAGACTAGGAAAAAGAAACAGATTAAGTGACATTAGGAAAAACAAACAGGAACAATAGATTTTCAAACCAAACAACACATAAACACCTCAATTACTATGCTAAAAGTTTTAAGGGGTATTTCATTAAAAACAAACAAAAACCAAAACAGGCCACTATGAAAAAGATCAGAGAACCACCAGGAGTTCTTGGAAATTAAAGATAGAGTTGATAAAACTAAAAATTCCATCAGAAAGGCTGAATAACATATTGGACATGATTGAACACTAATTTAGTGTTCTGGAAGAAAAACAGAAATCTATTTTATGGACAGAAACATAAAATATGAAAGAAAAAATACAAGATAGCTTCAAATGGCCCAATATTCATCTACTAAGAATCCCATAAAACAAGCCCAGACAATGGAAACAATAATCAAAGATAGAAGAAAAACCCTTTGAATGGAATAAAGATGAGGCTGCAGATTAAGGTGTGCAAAGAAAGATGAAGTTCAAAATATTTATACCTATACCCACAGGAGAAAAAAAAAAAAAAGTTCACAAAGAAAACCGGATGACTTTAAAACACCCAGAGAGGAAAACCAGGATACACACAAAACAATGAGAATCAGAATCACATCTTACTTCTCATGAGCAAAACTGACAGAAGATAATGGAGGCCTTCAAAATTCTGAGCCAAGAGGATTTTGAACCAAGAATTCATAACCCAAACTATGAATCAAGTTTAATGGCAAATTAAAGACCTTTTCAGACACAAGAAATTTTGAAATTTACCTCTCAAGTTCTGTTTCTGAGAAAAATTTTTGAAAATGTATTCAACTGAAAACAATGAGTGGACTTAAAAGAATGCCTTAAAAAATGAAAACAAAATCAATTTATTCAAACTGCAAAATTAAAAATCTAAAAATTTGCTATGATAAAGATTTTAATGACATTAAGAAAAATTAGAAATTTAAAGAAAAACTAAAGCAAACTTAAACTATGGCATTATTTTCAGCAGTTCACAGGACAATGGATTAAAGAAAACAGAATCTTACTTGATCTTAAACATTCTCAAGCAGAACAACTTTTTTTTTAAATTGCCACAAGATTATCATTCCTTTTTATTTTTTTCCTGAAGATAATAATTACCAGGTATCATTCCTTCTCTAAGGCTTGATTATACTACTTGTTTCTATTATCAATAGTAGAAATATCATTCACAGTAGGAATACTATTTTTTGGTTTTCATTTTTTAGAGTTTTAAAATAGAAGAGAATAGAAAATAATTGTAGCTAAAGAACATAATAAAAATGGTTTCAAAGCCTTGACTATGTATAGTACAGAGAAGTGAAAAAATGCTGAGGGGCATAGATTTCCTTCTGTAACTTAGTGATGAGCCAAGGAATATTGCCTAAAGCTGGTGGGCCCCCAAAAATAAAGGTTTAAGAACATTTAAAGCCATAAGAAAAAAAAAATCAAAACAATACAATTCATTATGACAAAAACCAGGAGGTAGAAGGCTGGCTGGTGGTGTAAGTACACCAAATTTCTCACCTTTCATGACAGAAAGTAAAAAGACACTGTGTCAGGCAGATATACCAAGAAATATATTATTTAAAATTCTGATGGTAAATAAAAACAAATTAATTTTAAGAAATTAACTCTGGAGAGAGGTAAAGTAATGACAGATCTTTGTATTTCAAATTCCATCACTCTATGGTGTCGGCAAAAAGATTTTACCATGTCCGCATATGCTTTTTTAAAATAAGGTTAAAATTTAAATGTTGGAGATTTCCTAAAAGGTTTATCCTATATTATCTTCAGAGTTTGGCAAAACCACAACAAGTTAAACTCATTAATGACTTCCTGAACAGTGAGGACATCTTCCAAAGTTTAAGTGTTCATACCCTCTGATTCATCCAGTTTATTGTCAGGAGTCTATCCTAAATAAAAATTTACATGCACTGGGGTAATGATGATATGGAAAATGACCATGATATATCGTGTAGTGAGAAAAGCAACTAGCAAAAGAATACATGTAGTACAGGCCGGGCGTGGTGGCTCACGCCTGTAATCCTAGCACTCTGGGAGGCCAAGGGGGGCGGATCTCTCGAGGTCAGGAGTTCGAGACCAGCCTGAGCAAGAGCAAGACTCCGTCTCTACTAAAAATAGAAAGAAATTATCTGGATAACTAAAATATATATAGAAAAAATTAGCCGGGCATGGTGGCGCATGCCTGTAGTCCCAGCCACTCGGGAGGCTGAGGCAGTAGGATCGCTTAAGCCCAGGAGTTTGAGGTTGCTGTGAGCTAGGCTGACGCCATGGCACTCACTCTAGCCAGGGCAACAAAGCGACACACTGTCTCAAAAAAAAAAAAAAAAAAAAAAATACATGTAGTATAATCCCCTTACATATAGTAATTTTTCAAAGTATCTTTTAATTTATGTATAGAAATTCTAGAAAGATACACACCAAACTATTAATAGAATAGTGCTTACCTCTGGATGTGAGACTGGGAAAGGGGAGGGAAAGATGTTGACTTTATACTTCTAATTGCTTGAACTTTTTATGAATTTTTATTACCTTCGTAAGAAGTGGGAAATTCTCAAGAAAAACAACTTCTACATTAATTCTACTCAAATCTTTCCTTACCTTTCCATCCCTCCATTCCCCCCCACTGCTGCACCCAACAGATTTCAGCCTTCCACATGGCACAATGTGAGTGTGTGAAACCACCTTACAACTGTCTCCAATTCTTACTTCTACGCCATACATAGAATATACCTGTCACCATGCATGATTGGTGAAAAAATGCATCTCAGTGTTGCATTTTGTCTTCGGCTCGGTTGGTTAGGGAATGGCGCTGAAGATGAAACCAGGTTTCCCGTGAGATCCCCAGATAAGCCAGTAATTGTTATGCAGTCAGCCTGCCTTTGTATTCATCAACTGTCACCTTCCCCATCACGGACAAGATATGAAAGGATCAAAGTAAAGCCATTTTAACTAGTGTAAACACTTCTTTAAAATCCATACTGACAGTGGGCTTCAGCTGGCACAGTGGTTGTATTCTGAAGAACACATTTGTGCATATGTATGACCGGAGCGTATACATTTCTTTTGCCAGTCAAGGACACAGAAATCATTTAATTGTGCTATCGATGCTTCCCAGAGACAGAATGCTGGTTAACCAGGTATCTACAGCAGAACTGCCTCTCTGTGCTCTGTGGGATCAATGTGATGTTGGGATGTGTGGGACCACAAAGTTCTCAGCTTCTGGCTGGTACTTATCTTCTGCCAATGGACTGAACAGAAAATCAAAGCAATGTGGCAGAGTGAACAACCTTAACTATGCTTCAAGAATGATTTTTCTTTCACTATGTATTTTTACAATCAGCAACAAAGAAAATCAAAGACTGAAGAAAATTAGATTAAATGAGGCCTTACAATGCAACCAAAGTGCTGGTTATAGATTTTGATTCAACTTACAATGGCCATTAAAAATGTCCAAATAAACAACTGATACCACAAAGATATATCATTTTTGACCTTTATATTTTTTCAAGATATTGTAAACCTAGTAAAACATAGCAATGGAAAGAATATTCCGCTATAAATCTATAGAATAACTCAGTATACCTTACACTTATCAAATATGAATTTATCTAACTAGAACTCAAAAACAGCAGCTTGTGGATTATCCTAAGTGAAGCATCCCAAGAATGGAAAAACAAACACCACATGTACTTGCTATTAAAATGGAAGTAAACAGTGAGCATACATGTGCACAGAAGAATGTAAAACTTAGCAGAAAACAAGCGGGGCAGGGGAGAGGAGGGGATGGGCAAAAACCTACCTAACAGGTACAATGAACACTATTTGGGTGATGGGCACACTTACAGTCGTGACTCAAGCATTACAAAATGATACATGTGACCGAAAACATCTGTACCCCCTTAATATTTTGAAATTAAAAAAACAAAAAAAAGCAGGCTGGGCGCGGTGGCTCACGCCTGTAATCCTAGCACTCTGGGAGGCCGAGGCGGGTGGATCATCTGAGCTCAGGAGTTCAAGACCAGCCTTAGCAAGAGTGGGACCTTGTCTCTACTAAATTAGAAAGAAATTATATGGACAAGTAAAAATATATGCAGAAAAAATTAGCCAGGCATGGTGGCGCATGCCTGTAGTCCCAGCTACTCGGGAGGCTGAGGCAGTAGGATTGCTCGAGCCCAGGAGTTTGAGGTTGCTGTGAGCTAGGCTGACGCCACGGCACTCTAGTCCAGGCAACAGAGTGAGACTCTGTCTCCAAAAAAAAAAAAAAAAAAAGGCAGTCGGTGGTTCTCAGGAAAGATTCAAATATATTATTCATTCAAAAATCAAACAAGTAAGCAAGTAAGCAAAGTCAAATAAGAGAACTTTGGGGCCAGAACATGGGGAATGCTGGGAGTGAAGGATTGCTTTCCAGCACTCCTATGGTTCTGAGATGACAGTGGAAGCAAAGTATAAGGACTTACACAAATAAAGCTTTAAAAAATAAGTCATAATTCCATTTCAATATAATGTTATTTATTTAAATGTGGCTTACAATACAATTTTATCAATGATACTTCAAAACCTAAGAATAACTACTGAAAACAGGATAATCATCTCCCATCCCAACTCTTGATCCAATAATCTCCTCCATTAAATAAACACTTTGAAGTCTTTCCTCATCAATTCCAACCTCTTAAATCAAATTAACTAAAATATGTGTTTTCTTTACTCCCATCTTGCCTTTTAGCATCTTTCCTTGACATACATGACTTAAGCAACAAACATTTGCTTCACCCTGAATTGTAGGAGAGCTTTCTTCTGTGTAATGTCTGCAGCCCTCACAACAGCCCTGTGAGGTAGGTATCATTAGCGCCACTTTACAGACAAGGAAACACAAGCTGAGAAAGACTGACTTGCCCAGTGGCAGAGCTGGGATTCGAAACTAGACCTGTTGACTCTCTGATGACTAATATTTAAAGCTTCCCAGAGGAAAATGAAGATTGCCCCAAGTAGAAACTATGATTGTACCTAGAATTTTGGAGCTTCTAGAGAAGAGGTTCAACAATATAACAGTTTCTTCTTCCCTGTCACTTAATCATCATGAAGAGTAATTATACTATATTCTTCTATCATTAAATCTTAAAAGTAACAACATACAAGAGTCTATCCCTCACTTTTCATAGAAAAAAAGAAGACTTATTACAAACAGACTTGCAGCCATCATTGACTATGAAAAGACACAGCAAACTGGCACTATTCTGCATCAATCCTTTTGGTAAGTGGATGGTTAAAAGAAGACATAAATGTAAATGTACTTACTATAGTAGATGATATTAATAAAACCATGAATTTTGTGGGGATCACAGAAGTGGATTTCTGCCCAAACACATTTAGTTTCAAAATGCAAAATATACCACATATCTATGTGGCGAACTTACATCAAGATGAATCCTGGCATCTATGCCGTATCTCAATCTATATGGCATAATTCAGACACAGACACAAAGGGTTATTTAATCATGGCCCTACCAATCCTGAAATCTGTGATAACTTTGGAATATGCTAATGCCTTCTCCATGCAAAATTATGTACTGTATTTAGTAAATAAAAGCTAAATGATAGCTTGTAATACAGCGTTTAAAACCTAAAATGAGTGGTCTTAACTATTAACACAAACCTAACTTTTCTAGTTTTAAAACTAATTCAGTTTTTGCCAAATTATAAAAGGATTCAGTGTTAAGGAGAATAACTTCAATATTATTCAAGGTGAATATACAACAGAAAAAGCTTATCTTGGAGTTTACTAGAAGACAAATTTTGTTCTGAAGACCTCCATGCTTTAAAGATGTCTCCAGATTTGCATGAGCTCAATAAATATCTGATTTTAAAAATATTTACCACTTTTAAAGTCACAAAAACTACAAAAATTACCTCATTAGTCATGGGAATACTATTCTCTGTACTATAATTTAATACTACAGTTCTTAATTTTAGAATATGTTATGTGAAATTAAGATACTACTAAAAGTGATACTCCGGGCCAGACAAGGTGGGGCTCACGCCTGTAATCTTAGCTGTTTGGGAGACCGAGGTGGGAGGATTGCTTAAAGGCAGGAGTTCCAGACCAGCCTGAGCAGGAGCAATACCCAGACTCTACTAAAAAAAGAAAAAAAATTAGCCAGGCATGGTGGCACACACCTGTAGTCCCAGCTATTCTAGAGGCTGCGGCAGGAGGATCGCTCGAGCCCAGGAGTTTGAGGTTGCAGCGAGCTATGATGATGCGAGTGCACTCCAGCTGAGGTGACAGAACAAGACTGTCTTACACACACCCCCACACATACACAGTGATACTCCAAAACCAAACGGCTCCAGTAGTCACTTGCACTGCTCATGAAGATAGGAATGACCAACCGCATCCCCTATATCCAGTGCCTCACCTGGCTCGCAGAACACAGAAATTATCTGAATAAATGAATAAACACAAAGATCTATTCAGAGATCTTTGATGCACATAACTAAGCTACAGAGTAGACCTATTAAAAACGTGGTTCCTTCTTTGCCTAAGGTAAATGACATTTCATAAGGAATTTTACCATTATTATAGTCTGTTATATTTAATAGATAATAAATCTTTAAAATCTCTCTATATCCACTGGTTTGTATTAACATATACCACATAGAAAATGAGCAGTTGACTCTTACTAGATGTAAAAAAGCAACTCCTGAAGCACTAAAACCTAGACACTAAATTTAGTGGGGTAAACCCTAGGATCCCTAAGAGAGATGAATGCAGGAAAACTGACTTATCTTATTTCTTAAAAACAAAATACTAATATTTCACACACGACTTCGTATAGCCAGCTGAAAAATGGCACACACTAGTTAATATGCCACCAAATGCTTCCCAATTGCTTTGTTTTTGTAAAAACATAACTGTTGGCATCAGCTGTAACGTGTTCCAACCTATACCTGCATGTCACTGCTACTTAATCCTGACCTCCCTAAATAGTCAAGGCTAGTTGGATTTGAATGCTTTGAGAAATAAAAAGTAGCCACAGATCTCTGAGAATTAATCTGATATTTAGAACTAAGTTTCAATGTTATTATAAACTGATTTGACATTTATAGCTTAACCATTTTGTTCTCCTGTTGGACAATCTCATCAAACATCTACATCAAATGTAGTCATTCTGAGACCATGACAAAGTGAGACAAAAGGAGGTCACTGGACACCCCACAAAATACGAAACATCTTTATCTTATGAAATCAGTGACAGCTATTTCTTCTTTCTAGTCTGCCCTCCCTGTAAGATTGAAAACCAATCAAAACATTGCTTCCACTTTCTGACAGCACCGAATCCAGAGCAAGCCCCCACTTCCTTAGACCCTCTCCCAAATTATCCAAAATCCAAATTCTAACACCCTCTTACCGAGACACCCCAGGGTTCCTTATGTTCTTTGTGGCAAGGAGTAATAAATCCAAATTGTTCAACTACACTTGCTGGTCTTTGGCTGAAGGGCATTCACAATTGTGAGAACAGCAGAATGCAAATAGACTAAAAGGTTCTAGGCTTACAAAATGACTCTAAAACATGGCTTATTAACATACATTTAAATTCACAGGGAGGGCAGCTTTGGATGACTTTGGCATAAGATTTCTTCCATTTTGCTTTTAATGTCAAGACCATACTAAAAAGTTTTGAATGGCTCAGATAAAGTAAAAAGCATTACTGATGATCATAAAGAAAACTGTCAAGGCATAGGAGAAGCCTATCTAGTCAAGTTTATTACCAAAATGAGCAGGAGTTAGTCAAGGTTCATTCCAATTGGAGGCATGTCCAAGTATCTAGGCTACACCCAGGTTTACGGGTATTTTAAAACAAGGGCTCCAGGAACATGCTCAACAATAATAAAACTAAAGATCTAAAGAAAAAGTCAAAGAGGGTAACATTTTTGGCAACAAAAGCCCTCACCTTAACTATTGGAACATCTGGATAGTAAGTTAGCTGTGAGAAGAAAATGAAGATTTTTGTATGTGCTCTTTCACTGAAATTTTTAATGTGCAGAATCTCCCACTTGGCAGCTGAATGTTATTTCTGTAAGTATTAATCACATCCAGAGGTACAAAAACCAAAAATCCAAATTTAGCACAAATAACAAGTTTCTTTAACACAAACAAATCTACCGTAGACACGAAGAAAGAATTTTATAAATATATATATTTCTTTTTGGACAGAGTGTCTCACTCTGTCACCTGGGCTAGAGTGCTGTGGCGTCAGCCTAGCTCACAGCAACCTCAAACTCCTGGGCTCAAGCGATCCTACTGCCTCAGCCTCCTGAGTAGCTGGGACTACAGGTACATGCCACCACGCCTGACTGATTTTTTGTACTTTTTAGTAGAGACAGGGTCTCGATCTTGTTCAGGCTGGTCTTGAACTCCTGCCCTCAAGTGATCTTCCTGCTTCAACTTCCTAGAATGCTAGGATTACAGGCATGAGCCACCACACCTGGCCAAAAAAATACATATTTTAAAACTAATCTATTGATATGTTTAACATAAAAGTTAAAAACTAGAAGTCGTTGAGAACTTGAAGGAAATGATAATCAAAAAGGTCCTATCTGCCCCCCTAAAAAGGGCAGAAAACATGTTTTTATCAACTATAAAATCAACTTTTTAAAAAGCCTATGAAAAAATCCCACCTATTTCCCACCTTCTAGATACAACTAGAAGACTTTCACGTCTAGGTTGTAGGGCCATGGGGTAAGTATGTGCCAGCTGCCCAAGTTCCTACTGTTTGCTTCAGGGCCCTGGAAAACGTCTGGAGCTGCAGTCTGAGACTGCAAACATAAAAGTCATTGTCTTCAAAAGCACATCATTTTTTAGGAAATCTGCACTATGTGGGAGTTCTGGGTGAGAGACAGGTAAATTTTCACCCTCACTGCCCTCTATTCATGCTGTACACATTGCAATCTCATTTCTCTTGTTAGATAGGCTATTACCACTTACTTTTTATGGATCATGGTTACTTAATAAGCAGGAGCTACAATTTAAACTCATCTTTGGATACCATCACACAGGTCAAAACCAGGAACTTCAATATAACAAGAACCAATTTTTTAAAAAAATGTTTAAAGGCTTGTTAAAATAAAAAATATTTATAAAATGTAATGCCTGTGTAACACACAGTAGAAAAAGGAAATGTGGTCTCCCTAAGATCATGTGGGAAATTAGATATTAACAAATATTTTAGGGAACAATAGGTTAAATATTCATAAGCTCCATTTTAAAACAGGTTTAGTAGCTTTAACCTGTATTCATATTGCCGTATTAGAAGTAAACTACTAGGAAGGCAGACCTTTGTACTAAATCAAAACCTCCCCTGTGTATCTCTTTTAAATTTTTTTTTTAATTTTGGATATGTAGATTTATTGCCTGGTAATGTTTAGCAATGTTTAACTCATGTGTGATTCTAAAATAATGATGAAGAAAACACCAGTGTTGACTACTTTAAAGACCAGACCTCAACAACTGTGCCAAAACTTAACCTTTACAATGACCATAGTCCTCAGCGTATCTCCTGGTCAAGGACTAAAATTTTCCTCCACCTTTGCTAAGCCTTTCAAACACCTATCATTTCATGGGCTTTCATTTCTAATATATGCTTCCTAAATCAAAAATGTATCAGCTGGCCGGGTTCAGTGGCTAACACCTGTAGTCCAGCACTTTGGGAGGCTAAGGCAGGAGGACTGCTTGAAGCCAAGAGTTTGAGCAGCGTGAGCAACACAGAGAGACCCCATCTCTACAAAAAATAAGAAAACTTAGTGGGGCATAGTGACACACACCTACAGCCCAAACTACTCGGTGGGCCGAGGCAAGAGGATCACTTGAGCCCAAGAGTTTGAGGCTGTAGTGAGCTTTGATCATGCCACTCACTACACTCCATCCTGGGTGACAGAGTGAGACCTTGTCTCTAAAAACACAAATTAAAATTAAAAAGTATCATCTTATTTCTTCAAGTGGGAAAAAAGATACGTAAAAAAAGTCAAAATATAAAGAAAAAAAATTACATTTAGGGGCCAGGCACAGTGGCTCATGCTTGCAATTCTAGCACTTTAGGAGGCCAAGGTGGGAGGATCGTTTGAGGCCAGGAGTTTGAGATCAGCCTGAGCAAGAGATCTCCACAAAAAATAGAAAAAAATTAGCTGGGTGTGGTGGTATATGCCTGTAGTCCCGGCTACTTGGGAGGCTGAGGCAGGGGGATCTCTTGAGCCCAGGAGTTTGAGCTTGCAGTAAACTATGGTGATGCCACTATACTCTAGCTGTGGTTAGAGTGAGACTCTCTCAAAAAAAACAAATAAGATAAAAATAAATATATAATCACATTTGAAACAGTTATAATAATTTTAAAAGTTAAGGTATTTTATAGCAACTGATCTAATGATTCCTCTGGAATTTAACAAACTGAATTAAATGCCTAGTGAATACTCTTAAAATTTTTGTTTTAATAAACATTTTATTTTCACCCAGAAGACCATTAGGAATTTATATTTGCATGGCACATTAAAACTGTAAAACTAAAAATATTCTCAAAAATAAATGATATAGACCAGGTTGTGGTGGCTCACGCCTGTAATTCTAGCACTCTGGGAGACCGAGGCGGGAAGACTGCTTGAGCTCAGGAGTTCGAGACCAGCCTGAGCCAAGAACCAGACCCCATCTCTACTAAAAATAGAAAGAAATGAGCTGGATAACTAAAAACATATAGAAAAAATTAGCCGGGCATGGTGGTGCATGCCTGTAATCCCAGCTACTCGGGAGGCTGAAGCAGAAGGATTGCTTGAGCCCAGGAGTTTGAGGTTGCTGTGAGCTAGGCTGACACCATGGCAACAGAGTGAGACTCTGCCTCAAAAATAAATAAATGATATAAATGGAACAGTTTGCAGAAATTTCTGCAAACTAAATGAAATGATCTGATTCAATCATTACTAAAAAAAAGTTCTGAAATTATTAATAACACCAAACTGGTATGTAAATATTCAGGACCTAGAGAAAGAACATTAAAACCGGGTACTGTACTATATGACTTAAAGAAAGGAGCAGGATTTTAGTACAGAAATCACTAAACTGAAGATGCTCTTTAATTCCAGATGTCACCTTTAGTACCAATCTGTTTACTCTTAGAATCACTTGGTCAGCCCACATCTGCTGCAGCCTATGTAAGGATTTGGCTCCCACCCTGCAACAAATTACACCATAGACTCTGGGGACAGACAGGTTATACTTCAGCTGGTCTGTCAAACTGACAAGTTTGATGGGGTGGAGGTAGACGATGATCAGGATGGCCCAACCAGATGGGATTAGATTCCTGTGTTTAAATCTTGTCTACTGCAACAAAAAATACAAATAGTATATGTTCCCCTAGACTCCTTACTGCTGATCATCTTACTTACCCCAAATGGCAAAAAAATAAAATAAAATAAATTTAAAAAAAATAAATTACAAAATGCCGTTTTACCAGAGCTCATCTAACTTTCTTATCACTAAATGAAGTTAGGAATTAATAATTTCTGTGATTAAGATTGGTCAGCAAGAAAAAAACCTACTCTCCCCCCACCCCAGGAAAACTAAATGCTGTCCTGATGAAACATTCTGGACATCAATGACCACAGCCTACTGCAATGTGATGAGCTGTGAAGACTGTTCATTGCCAATGTATACAGCAAGGCCTGTGTGGAACTTCATCAATTAAAGAAACATGTCTGAAGAAATGGGACAACTAGGGAAGTGCTGGACATGGTGCTGAAAGGAAGAGGCCATGTCTTTTAAATTTTTACCAGTAAAAGAACCAAGCACAGCATGTTGGCCACAGTGGATAATCATTAAATATTTTATGCATCTAACAATTAATTAAGATAAATTTTTAAATGCTTCTATAAGACCTTACAAAGGCCAATTCTTACTTCATTATCTGTTGGATTTTTTACATCTAAAAACATTAGAAAATCAAGACAACACTGTTTAAACAAGTGGTCACATTTATAAACTACTTGTAAATAAAAACCTGTATCACTGTAATAACAATAACTGAAAAACATTTAAGTAAGAAAAATAAAATACACTTCTGAAATAACCATTTTTATTCTTAAATATGCCAGAGTATGGATGGTTCTGAAATTAGCTTTGGAAATATAATAGCAGCTGACATTGATTGAACACTCTTTATGTGAAGGCACTAGTTAAACGCTTCTCATCAATTAATGCATTTAATTCTCAATATTACTCATTAAGGTCAGTACTATTTCTTAATCCCCATTTTATAGTGGGGATTCAGACACAGTACTGCAACTTGCCCAGTGTCACACACCTGCTAAGGGCTAAAACTGTGCACTAACATCCAGGTTCTAGAGCCTGTGGCTGTAATCATATGCAGTGCTGTCTCTTGATACACTAACTTTCATTGAGCTGCTTTTAGTAGCAGGAAACTAGCAGATGAAGCTACTTAGAACAAGTAATAAAACATCAGACTATGTTCAAAAGAATATAGAAGCAAATCAGTGAAAGATAACTAAGACAACTCTACACAATGTAAGGTGAAATAATAGAAACCACAAAATAAATTTCATTAACAGGAGAGAAAAAGGAAAAATAATTTAATGAAAAATATTTTTCAAAGCCTAAACTACCTAATAAAATACTATGGTGGGAATTGGGCATGAAGGAATCTTTGGACTACAAAAAATAGTCTTTATCTTATCTAGAGGTTGATTAGATAGGTATATAAATATGTAAAATACATTATACTATACATTTAAGATCTGTGCACTTTACTGTATATATCTGTATATACAATTAAAAAGCATAAATATATATTTTAAAATATTTTTAAAAGATTAGGTAGATTTTGAGGCTCCATTCACTACTTCAAACAATAGGGTAAATAACATCCAACGGGCTGGGCGCGGTGGCTCACGCCTGTAATCCTAGCACTCTGGGAGGCCGAGGCGGGTGGATCGCTCGAGGTCAGGAGTTCGAGATCAGCCTGAGCAAGAGTGAGACCCTGTCTCTACTAAAAATAGAAAGAAATTATCTGGCCAACTAAAAATATATATAGAAAAAAAATTAGCCGGGCGTGGTGGCACATGCCTGTAGTCCCAGCTACTCGGGAGGCTGAGGCAGTAGGATCAGCTTAAGCCCAGGAGTTTGAGGTTGCTGTGAGCTAGGCTGACGCCACGGCACTCACTCTAGCCCGGGCAACACAGCGAGACTCTGTCTCAAAAAAAAAATAAATAAATAACATCCAACGATTAGCAGAAGTTGGCAACATCTCCTTTTGGAATATATCCTATCCACATAACCCTCTGTAATGAATGTGTCTACATGCTTGACTTTCAGATTTTCCAGAACTGAGTTCACCCTAAAATACAAAACTATGCTTCACAGACAACATAATTCAGGTTAAATATTATCAAATCCAACCATCCATATGAAAAGGAAATCCCTTTGATAATCTCCCTAGCAGGCGATAAGCTAAATGTGGCAAAATTTCAGCAAAGGGAAGCCCAAGAGCTCACACAACAGTCTTGTTCTCTTATCTTTCTACAGAAAGAAATTTTTATAATTAAATCCAAATACAATGTCCTATATCATCCCTCTATCCTCCCTACCCTCTACATTCCAGACCTATACAAAATAAATCCAATTTTACTTCCATATAAAATTCCTTAAATATTTGAAAATGACTATAACCCTCTTCAAAGTTCCTTTTAACCAACCTGAATACCAAACATCCATTTACTGCTTCTCATGATTTCCAGACTCTTCTCCATTCTAATCAACTCCCCTTAAAAATGAAGCTCCACCATTCTGAACATCTATTTTTATTAAATGGGGAAGGGCATGACACCTCAAGAGTTCACGTCAATCATCTAAAACCCAGGACTGTTTATATGAACTCTAGTAAACCAGTCTAATAAACTCTGGAATTGAGGCTAGAAACTTAAGTACAGGACTTTACATTTATCTCCATTTAAAATTTTACATTTAAATTTCTGTTAAGATAAATATTAAGATATTTATATTTATATATTACATAAATATTAAGATAAGTATGAGATATTTATACTTATCTTAATATTTATCTTAATGAATAGATCACCATATCTTCTCAAATCCTGAAATCTAGATAACCACTACTTGTAGTTTTGACCATCTGTAAATTCACAAAGAAATCCATTTAAATTAATAAAAAAAGTTAACCAGGATGGGGCTAAGACATGAATTTTCTAGCATACTTGCCTCATAGGTAACATCGAGTGAAAACTTATTTTGGGAGTGACCTTTCAATCATGCAGCATAAAGCCACATTCCTCTACCATGACCCATAGATTAGTTCAGAAGATTGCCTATGGTCTGGCTACTGTGTCCTTGACCCCTCTAGTAATCCCATAAAAACAGGGTCGTTTTAGCATGACGTAATTCCAAATCACTTATTCTCTGCAGAAGCTGTAATGCCCCTTAATGAGCATTCTGGAAAGAGGCTTCTTTTTTTGTGTGATCAGAGCCTGTGTGTGCATACATGTGTATGTATATGTGTTGGTGCCTTTTTAAAAAAGTTGTATGTGTGGCAGTCATCCAGGAAGTTCATTTCAGAAGAGTACACATTACAAATTATTTATTAGAAACATCAGTCATTAAGCCTTAAAGGACTAAGAACTACTAATTTAACCTGTGATGACTGATAGCACCACAAATTACTTTTAATAATATACAAAAAATTTCTTTTGGGGATAAAAGATTCAGCTCCCTGATAAGCAGTTTCTAGGACCCACCTTTATACTCCTTGATTCTGTGCTCATGTCAACTTCCCTCAGTATTCTGTGATTGTTTCCATGTGGCAGAATACTTATAATTTCAATTTTTAATGAAACAAACCTGGAAACTGAGAGGACGCCACAGTCGTTAAGAGGCAAAGGGAGAAGGCCATGCTAAAGAGGCTATGTATACTCAATATTAACTCTGTCCTCTCAAAGCACTACAGTAAATACTAAAATATAAATTCAGGGGAAAAAAACAGAAACAGGCATTGGCAGATTGGTTTTGAGAGATTTAATGTGCACTTGGAGAAATTAAGGCTATTTTCTGAAGCAATCTTTAAAAAAGAATAAATGACCTAGAAACTACCATTTCTTCCCTTAAATAGAAATTCTTATTCTGGTCTCTTTGTAACTAAAGAGATCACAGCACTGTAGGTGCTTCTTAGAAATTGCTGAGATATGGTTTCCTGGTATATCATAAAAATGAGTAAAGGAAATAACTGACTATGGAAAAAAACAGTATTTGTTTTGGTACTTTAATTCTCTCATTGACAAAACATTATTTTATGATACCATACTTAAATCATACACTTTATTAAAGGATTTACTATAAATTAAAAAGCCGAAGCATATTACATATTTATCTAATTTTATCAATCTTTCCAAAGCTCAGAATTTTAACTTTAAAAACTATCAAAGACTTGATTAGCTGGGAAGCTCTGTAATATAACAGGGTAGAGGTAACTAATTCACCAGCAAATAAAAATCTAAGTCTCACTCAAAATAAACTGAAGCAGACAACTACAGAATATTTAATAAACACAAAGATATAAAGGCTCTTTCTGAAAATCGACTGCCTAAATTATTAGTCATTATTAGTCATTATCAAATGGATTTATTACTGTTAAAAAATTGGGATTTTTTTTTTTTTTAAAGGGACAAGGTTTCACCCTGCCACCCAGGCTGGAGTACACTGGCATGATGACAGCTCACTACAATCTAGAACTAAAAAGTTGGGATCTTCATATACAAGAGTGTCTGAAAATGGCTCCTGACTCTTAATTAAAACACTGAATACAACAGCAGCAGTGTGCAGCTCCACCAGCCCAAGAAAGCCACAGATTTATTTTCAACAAGTTTTTGCCATATTATGTACAATATTTTAAATACGAAAATTTAAAACAGTTCCTGTAAAAATAGGAACACACCATATAAAATGAATATTTTAGGACTCTACTAATTTCTTTAAATAATGTGCCTTAGAAGTTAAATAGTAAGTCTTTTTCCCAGATTATTATTTATGTCAGAGAACCTACCAAGAGTTTATATAATCCAGTCTTTTCAGGATAGCAGAGAGAAAAGAGCTGTAAATAAATTCCTCAAAATAAGAAACTACAGATAGAGAAAACAGGCAGCTATATGGGTCCACGTAGTTGTTTGGATGATTAAATGAGATGTGCTTGAAGTGCTTTTAATATTCAAACATGCTATGTCTGAAAGGAGTTACTCTGCTATGAGGCTATGTTAAAGCAATCTAGGTATTTTTGTTTTTTGTTTTAGACAAAATTTGGAGGAATATTTTGTTAAAACCTTGTAGAAATACATTACGTTCATTATCATAAAACACATGGTTTACCAATGTTACTTTAATACATACAATTATTTCCAATAAAAAAGCATCAGTTTTTCTTGAACACTCAGACACTGTAAACATGTCTTCACACAGTTCAAAACACAATGCTGAACCAAAAGATCCTTGTGGAGGAGAGGGGTTATCTTACCGAGTAAAAACCATAGTCATATGTAATCAGGAAGAAGCATACAGAGACTGATCAAAAGTATTAATACTATTTTTCTTCTTAAGCTGTATGGTGAGTACGCACAGGTTCTACTTAATCTCCGTAAGTGCTATATTAGAAAACTAAAAACCAATCTTACTTCCTAAATTAAGTCTTAGTATAATTCCTCATGTTCATGTTCTATTTTTATAACCTATTATATACCTTATACTCCAATCTGAACCGTTCATTGTGGTTTAAAATTTTTGTTGTTAAATATATCATACATTCAAAACCTATAACCTACATGGGAAGTTTTAAAGAATGTTAAAATGAACTTCAGTACCTAAACTAGTTACCTCTACTCCCTTCTCCCTACCAAAATCTTTACTTCACAATTCTGTCATTACAGTTTAGGAAGATACTGTTAAATATGTGCCAACATTTTTCTTTAAAACAAAAAAATGCAGTTTAATATAGCGTAAACTCTAGAGCCAAACAACCTGGGTTCAAATCCTAACCCCATCTCTTATAAGACATGAGATATATATGACCTTTGACAGGTTTATTTAACTTTGGGTGCCTTGGTTTACTCATTTGTAAAATAGGGAACAATCAGTACTTTTCTCACAGAGTTAATGGGAAGATTAAATACTCAGAATATGCTGATACATAGTAAGTATAATGTGTCAGCTATTATTATTATTATTATTAAAATCAAGAAGGTAAAACAAAATTAAGCACGCTGAAACCTGTAAATTGGATTCTTTTTAAGAGTATAATGGCTCTCACTAAAATGTATTTCACTACTCTTACTCATTCTGAATTTTCAACCTGACAGTAGTGATTTGCTTTCACCTCTATGCTATACTCCTAATACTCACATGACTCTTCTCCAATATTATCAAAAGTCTTTAAAGTTTGTGAAAATATCTTACGTTCCCGACTTAAAGAAGCATGAGGATAGAGGTCATTCCTTTTTAAAAACTCTCTTAGGTAACTTGCATATGAGATATGCTCATTATTTATTAAATAGATTTTAATGGTATTATTTTACTTGAAGTAAAATGCTAAGTAACCTATAGGCTCACTTAGTCTCAAGTACTTCTGGTGTTTAAAATGTTATTTTAGGTCAGGTGCAGTGGCTCATGCCTGAAATCCTAGCAATTTGGGAGGCTGGGGCAGGAGGATCACTTGAGGCCAGGAGGTCAAGATCAGCGTAAGCAAGACCCTATCTCTACAAAAAATAGAAAAATTAGCCAGGCATGGTAACGCGCACGCACCTATAGTCCCAGCCACTTGGGAGGCTTAGGCAGGAGGATCACTTGAGCCCAGGAGTTTGAGGTTGCTGTGAGCTATAATGATGCCAATGCACTCTAGCCTGGGAGATGGAGCAAGACCCTGTCTTAATCAATCCATCAGTCAATCAATAATGGTCTTTTAATAACAGTAAATAAACGAGTGCCATAATTCATATTAGAAAAAAATGAATAAATCCATACAAACTATGGCAACTTAACACATGCTTCTGTAATGAGTGGACGTGTACATAGTGTTTCTCAATGCTGCAGTATAATCAATTTCACAAATGTCTGTTTTTCTAACCTATGAACCAACCAACAGAGCCTTTTGAGAAGCAAATCTCACAATAGAACTATGCTCATTAAAAACCTTAGAAAATACTGATTACTTTTCTCTTATGTAACTTTGTCCTTCTCCAAGAAGCATAAGAACAATCTCAAAAATGACACTAAAAACCAACTGTAAATTCTGCACTCAAAAGTACAGTATCATGGCTTCTGTTATACGCAGGGACCCTGAAGGCTTAAAACTGAAAGACTACATTGAGAAGACATGACTGTTGTCTTTGAATACTCAATGAGTTGCCATGTAGAAGAGAGTACAGACTTAATTTTTGGTATTCCAGAAGGCAAGACAAGTTGTAAGGCAGCAGATTCCTGATATAAGGGAAGAACTTTCTGAAAATCAGACTGTCTAAATTTGGAAAAGGGAATTATATGAAGTAATGAATACTGTAACACTGAAAATGCTTGTGAGTACAAGACTGTTTTTTAGCAATGTTGTAGAAAAGGTAAGTATTTGATAAAAAACTGGAGTATAATCAAAAACTCCCCTTAATGAGAATATTCTCGGATTTCCTTAACACTTAAAGTGTCCCCAGAGTGATGGCATGATGCACAACACTAACAATGCAAAGGAGTATGCTTACATGCCTGATAGTCACCGTCTATGTGAGCTATATAATACATCACCCTTAATATAGGGCAACTCACATTTGAGAGGTTGGAACATCCTATCCCTGTTTGTTGACTTTGTGATCCAATTTTCTCTCCCCAAGTAGAGCTAAATTAAGCTCACTCCAAATTTCATTCAAAGAACTTCACATCATCCCCCTGACCCACCAAGTGGAGAATGGGAAATCTCTGAGATACATAAAATTTAGGAAAGTGAGGAATGACAGAAGGTGGATAATTGGAATCTAACACTTCTACTATATCAGACTTGCTATCAGAACTACTGCCTGGGTGGAATAATTAACTGAGTTTAATATATTCATATTTGTCTCATACACTCATTGGGGTACTAAGAAAAAAATATGACTGTAAAGAAAGTAGAATATTTTTTAGAAAGAATCATAAGACATAAACTAGAACGTAAATCCTAAAAGTACATGGACGCTCCTCGTGCTTTTGTGCATGTTTGAATGCAATTTCCATAAGACCTAAAATAGAGCCCTCGTATAAAAAAAATAAACTCAACTCTCATTTAATTAATATAGACATGATACTGGTGTATTTTTTTTAAGCTACAAGAAGAAAAGGTAATGATTCTACATCCATTTAACTTTATCTAAATTCACCTGGACGAAAATCTAAAAACATTTAACTGCTAGATAGTATCTCTCGTACTCTCTAAATTTCAGAGGAAAACTTCTTAAGCACTATTTAGCAACAGCTTCATTACCAAAACTAAATAATGCTTCACTGGAACATGAGATTGAAAAATGTTATCACATAGCAGATTTTGTTCTTTTTTTAATCCAAGCTGCAGAGTGATTTTATATCAGACTTTAGGTAGTATACAGTCCACTGTAAAATTAATAATTTTGATACCTTGGAATTACTTTTACTAAATAAAAATTTTGTTTCCTCTATGTTTCTAAGGATTTTCAAAGCCTAGAAAATATTTTTCAACTTATTTCTGTTTAACAGCTAAGACATCTACTAATAGTGAGGAAAGATACAACATTAGTGTGGCATTAGGCTAGCAGTCAAGTGATAAGATTCTTGTCCTGGCTCTGAACCTATTTTACCTTGAACATTTCACTTGAGCCTCTGGATCATGGTGCTTATCCATAAAATAACTCAGACTAGATGATTTTAAAGACTCTACTTCATTCTGAAGTTGTAAAATATGACTTTCATAGTGAGGATACTCCTTCAATATGACAGGAACCCTTATCCTTATGCTAGCTACAGTGGTATCTTACGGATGAACCCAAACAAAATACAATGTCAGGAGTGTTTATGCAAATGTGATCAAATATACTGGCTTGAAATATGGGTTAAACTATCTCAAGAGTCTTTCTTGTCTAGCTAGCATCAACATTATATGCTGCAAATAAAGCTCTGAAAAGCTGTAAGAAACTTACAATTCAACCAAGACAACTAACTCTGCTGACTCTTGAACATAAGGAGAAATCTGTGAATAATAATTTCTTTACATCCAATATCTATGGCACCCATTTTTTCACCCTGCATTTCTGTGCCAGAGGAAGATGCTGCTTGTGTGGCACACTGGAATCAAGGGTATGGGGTAGAATGTACTGATGGTTATAACAGTATAGTCAACAGGTTCAAATGAAGCACTTGAGAATACTACCTTCCCAGTAAATAATACACTAATGGGGTTTAGTTAGAAGCATAAATGTTTTTGTTGTGTTATCTGTATTGCATATATATATATATATATATATATATATATATATATATATATATATACACCACATGGTTACTTCCTTAACTCTGATAGCACTGAATTCACATAAATGGCATTGATGTACCTGTTAATATTTTAACAGCCCCACTTTATGAAGTCAAATAATCTGGTCCAATAAACTAAAATAATCCAAGTGGAAATATGGATTTATTTTGTGGAATGAAGAAATTCATAGAGGTTTATTTATAATTATGAAATCAGTAAAAGTAAACAAGCTATCCCTCCCAAACTTAGTAGGCGAGAGGGCCATGTAGTACAAATGTGGTATACTGATAAACTATTAATAGCTGCTTTCAGAAACAGCAATGCTGAGTAGTGTAGCTTTGAGACCTCTATGTTGTCAGTTAATTCATATTGTAAGCACTGCTAGGAGAACGTGAGCTATTTAAATAAAATTACAGTGTCAATATGTTGGGGAAAGGTATCCTGGATATAAGATAGGAAAAGAAACAGTCCTAAAAGATACACACAAATAAGCAAGTAATGGGGGAGGGAGAGCTCTTGTATTCAACCTATAGCTAAAAAAATTCAAAGACAATATTAGTCGTAAAAGTCTACAAAATGATTGTAAACTAGAGAGAGTCTGAGTTTCTTCGAAGAGCCTGAGATGGTGTGTATATGTGAAAAAATTAATGGAGATGTAAGCCGGTATTGCAGTATTGTGATGATTTAACCACAAATGCCTTCCCTATTTAAATATTCCAATCAGTACTGTTAGTACACGTACCTCGGAGAATTCTTTCCTCATGGCAACGAAGAAAGTCCCAGATTCTAACAGTGCCGTCATCAGAGCATGTAGCAAATTTATTATCCGTGGGTGAGAAACTGTTACATGAAGACACACAGCAGGGGAAAGAAGTCAGCATTTAACAGATTATCTGTGCTTCTCAGACAGGGAAAAATAAAAATACTGTGCTGCATTATAAACAGGAGAGGGAAGAATCCAGTGAAGAAGGCCTTAAAGAGAATGTTGTCAGCTAACACACGCATCTCAAAAGAAGACTTCAACTGAGTAGTTGCTTCTTAGTTTTCAATCATCAATATTCAGAGACCTTTACAAGTGTATTATCAGTACTAACGTACCCATGCTCCTCCTTTCAGTAGTAGTTTCTATCATATCAGCAAATTACATATAAGTTGATTTAAGTGTTGAAACTAAATGGATTCTATTTTTGCAATATTCCTGCAGTCTTTTAAATCACACAGAAATACTGCTCAAAAAAATTAGCATCAGCTTCTGCCTCAGACACTTCATGAAATGATAAGCTGAAAAACTGTGGGCAAGCTATTAAAAACCTGGTTGCTAAATAGCCGTACATACAATGCTTCTCATTTATGCAAAAGTTCTGTGGAAGACGTTCACACCTTCTTCTAGGGCAAGTAACTCCATGAATGTTGCACCTTTTGAAGAAGACTTTAAAACAGGGACATTCAGACTTATGTTTAAAGCCAAGGAATCTGCTGCAAAAGAGGGAGCCAGTTTATCTTCTCAGTACCGAAAGATCTTCAAATTTCTCAACTAACTCTAAGAACTCCCTTGAACTTTTGAATCCTATGACTAAGAAAGGACCAACAGTGAAAACTCAATATATGGGTATGACACTAAGGCAAAGTCTATAAAGTAGAAGCATGTTTATCCAACAATTTCTGTTAAGATTTTGAAAGCAGAAACCAATGACTACGGTGGATGTTTCTGTAACGATGTCAACCTCCTCCCATACGTGGGTGGTACAACCTTAAAGAATGCTGCTTAGCTTTATTCTGAGGCTGCAGCAATTCTTCAGGCTTGTGTTTGAAACTTTTTTTTCCAGTTTACTATACATATCTGATTGATATGTAAAAATGTACAATTCACTGAAAATATTTTAAACTCCACTTATACATTTACATAACTGATGTTATCAACAGTGAATCAGAAGAAAAGTCCTAGAGTCTTCTTGACAATGGTCTGCTTACAGCTGCAAAGCTTGAAGAACCCATTCATTAATCCGTAAATGTTTGCCACATCCAGAGAGTTATCTGCGAGGGTTTTTAGTTCTATACTTTCCTTTTGAAGTCATAGCATAACCAAGCCAACCAGGTCTTCACTTAAGCCTTTTTTTTTTCTTGTATTTTGTGTGAATTCTGAAGATGTTTTCTGTAGGCTTTAGATTTTATTCAGTTATGTAATTAAAGACTGAATTCTTTATTTGGAATGAAATATTCTTATCTTACACAGTAGATAATAAAAAAGAATAACGTATACACATTATTAGCCATAAATAAAAAGAGAAAACCAGTGCAAAATGCGGCAGACAATACATCTCTAACATATTGCAAAGGCTGATACTGGGATAACACTACTTCAGAAAGGTGCCAGCAAAATGGTGAATGTGTGAAAACAAAGGAAAATATTGTGTTTATAGGGTGCAGAAAGTTTCCCAGAATCTGACAGAGCCCATGCATCTCTGCACCCAGAATACACTTAGAGAATAATTTAACCATGACAATAGGGACTACAGAAAATGGTATATTGTGTATAAACCTGGCCTCTCTAATCGCCTCCTTATGTGCCTGGAACATCTTGACGTTGTTCATGTTCGACTGCCAATATTTCACATATCCTCCGTGGTCTGCTGTCAACATCCACATGTCATTATGTGACCAAGTCATGGCCCTCACTGGGCTGTCGTGAGCCTGTGAAAACAGAAAACATTTGTAAGATACTGCTTCAAAGAATACAACATGGAAGGCTTACAGGAGCAATTATTAACTCACAGTAATGGTCTGTACAATTTTAAGTTTAACAATGCCAATGAAGTGACTATATCTCAAGTTCTTCACACTACCACAGGATGACACTACCATCTGATGATTACTGTTACCTGTAATATTGTTTCAAAATTGAAAGTGAGTCCATTCCACAAGGTGAACTCTCCACTAGAAGCTCCAGTGACCAACCGTCTTCCTTCTGGAGTCCACTGGGGGAGGAACAAAGACAGGTTATACAAGGGCACAAATATTTCCATTTCACTAATTTTGAAAACATTGAGAAAGTCTTTATTTATAAAAATAAACTGAAATTAACAGATAAAAGATTAAGTACTGACTTTCACTTAAGTGCAGCTTAGCTTTATAAGCAAGGATTTATCAGAAAATAACTTATCATTAAATTCTTTTCCTGTGTGCAAAGAAAGCTCTATCACTTTGGCTTATTAGCTAAATTAAAAATAAGTACATTATAAGTACACACACCTACGCACTCTATAAAGCATGTCAAAACAAAATATGCAAAAACCTCATTTTCCTAGGCTACATGGTAGACTAACATAAATAAGGTAGTCAGTAACCAGAAAAATTCAAAGACTCAATGAAAGAATTGGTGTCTTACAACTACCAGTGGACAACCCAGACAGAAAAGTTACCAGTGTTTTATAAAAAAACAAAAACAAACCAAAAAAACCAAGGTAACAATACCAATTTAAGGACATTGAGGCTATCAAACCTCTCCTGCAACTAAATGTACTTTAAAAATCATTGTAAGCTCTCCTCCATTCAAAGTACCAAGGAGTGACAAGTTTTATATTGATCTACTTTCAAAAAAACATAATACAACACAGCCATGACTAATTAACATTACACAGATTTTTAAAATTTTAATTTTATTAATACACAATAGATACAGTATTTTGGGGGAATCACCACAGTGATAATTTTATTTTGCACTTAAAACTCTTTTTTGCATTTAAAATAATTTTTTACATCAATATTTTAATGTCACAATTTGCATACTGAAGAAATCTGTGACATCATGTGCTGGTCAATACAAAACACAACATATTTTTTCTTATTTTTTATTTTCAAGTTTCTATGATGGAACACACAACTCATTTTCCTTAGAAGATGTAAATACACAAAATGCCAATACAACAATCCTACTTTCCAAAATAAAAACTCTGACAAAGTTGAAAAATACAAGTGTGCTTATAGGAACAGTAGGATGAGGTATATAACATGAAGACTACTGGTAAATTACATAAATATACGTGACAATTTGGCTTTTCATTGCTTACCCATAGGTCATGATTTTCACTGCTACAAATAAAAGCCTCCTGCTTTCCTAGTTTCTGCTATTTACTAGGGATCCCAACCCAGTTAACAATGAAAGCGACCAACTATCAACAAAGAACCCACAGTTTATTCAATACCCTTTCATCTGGACTATGCCTCTATCATGTGCAAATTTTTCCTAAGAAAAATTACAGCTTGATCCCCAAATGAGAAAATTTACCCACCTAATAAAATACCATATGTTCGGATTTTATTCATTTCAAAAAGGTTTTCTGTGTTATGCTAAGAGGATATTAAATTAGCTGTGCATTACATCCTTTTCCAAATTCCCTGATTAGAAAAATTATACTACATACTGGTTGGCTCTACTTACACGACAGTGTTTCTTTACTGATGTTTCTACTGTTTAAAGCCTGTGGGGCAAATAGGAGGCCTAAGACTAACTACGACTTCTAAGGACCTCAGGCTGCCATCTCTTTCTCCCAGCCCTTCTCAGTTCTCCCTGTTGTCTATCACAACCTTCTAGTATCAGAAGACCTGTTTATTTTGCTAATGTGCCACTAATGTTTACCATGATTGCCTTTACTCTGTCTCCATTTTTTTCAATTGTTATTTGCTCAACTTTTGACTATTAAACCATCCTACACCTCTGGATGCTATTAACCAACAACTGCATCCTCAGGAATTGGAATAATAAAAACACAAAGAAAATGATTACAATAGCATCTATGGGAATATTAACTGGATATCTAGGAAACAGAGATGGGAAGATTTTTTTTATCGTAAATCCCTTCAAATTTTAAATTTTTAAAACATGTGAATGTTCTATTTATTAAAAATTTTTATTTTTAAAATCTCAGTGAAAATGTATGAAATGCCTACTATATACCTTCATAGAGCTGACAATTATGGTACAACATAGTTCTTCAGCTTTCCTCAGGTATTTTCCTTCCTAGTAACACACCTAAGAACTTTTCATTCACTTTGGGATGCTGCCTTTTTTTTTTTTTGGAGACAGGGTCTTGCTCTGTTGCCCAGGCTAGAGTGCAACGGCATCATCACACTCCTGCAACCTCAAACTCCTGGGCTCAAGCGATCCTCCCATGCTGGCCTCCCAAAGTGCTAGGATTACAGGCGTGAGGCACCACATGTGGCCAGTGCTACTTTCTAAACAGTAACAAGTGTTCCCATTCAAGGGCAAGTCCAAGACCTGCATTAATGTGTATCTATGATTCAGAAAGAATTCTATGGAGGCAAAATTAACAAAAACCACCCAAAAGTAGTATCTTACTAAATGTATTAAATAAGACATTTAGTAGATGAGTATTCCAAAATAAAATTACTAGTAATAAACTAATTATTGCAGATATACATTTAAAATAATGTTTAATTTTTCTTTATTCTATCAAATATATTTGCAGACTAACTAGCTCAGGACTAATTTTCTCACAACAACAGAATACTTACCCTAACAACAAATACGGGACACTTTACTTTATTTGTTGATGTCCGAACAAATTTTGTTGTTACCGCATTCATAGGATTATTCAACATTCCTATAGGTGGGACCAGCTATAAAAAAACAAAATTGGGTTCTTACAGCATCTGATTACACACAGAGCAGAAACCTGGGACATGGCAAGGTAATATCACTTCAACATTTAAAGGTAAATTTGGGACTACACAAGACTTTCAAAAAGATCTATTATAATGGACTACAATTAGTCTATATTAATTAAATGAAGAAGAAAAAGTGAAATACAGGTAAGTTAAATATCCATTATTACTAAACAAAGAATAAAATCAAGTTATCAGATTAAGTACCAGATTTCCCTAATTACTTCTCAAAGCCAACATAATTAAACATGTTCACAATACACCAACTTTCCTATTACAAGACTTTAGGGAGTCCAACCATTTGTTGGACATTCTTTTAAGCACCAAAAGTTTATCCATGATTAGATGAAAAGGAAAATTTAAATTCAAAGAAAATATAATCCATAGTTTATATAGATGTGTTATATTATCCCTTTAGGGATGTTTTATTTTAATTATAAGAATATAAGAAGGATCATTTTTATTGAAAGTTATTCTAACAGCTAAATCAAGTAAAATAAAAAGAAAGAAAAAAGATTAAAATGAAAAGAAATTTAATGTTTTTTAAAAACTGTTTTTAACTTGAGGTCACATATATTTAGGGTTACATGTACAAAGGTTTTTATTAAACTAGTATGACAATTCTTATACTTACATCATTATAATAACCTGCATCAGGCTGAATTGCCCGCATGTCTCTCTGATCTCTTTGCCATATTCTGTTCTGTTAAAAAATAAATAGATCAATTAATAAATTGGTCTAATTATACTCAATTTGAAATTAACTATTAACAAAATATAAACTATATTAAATGGGGAGAAAACAGGATTAAAAAATGTTATTCTCCTCTCTTCCCAGTTCTTCCCAGAGTCAGGAAAAGCTGGGTTGAGAGGGCAAAAAATTAAATAAAAGAAAAAAATGTTATGCCCTAAAATATAAATATTAGTGGGTATCTTAAAGAGATTTCCCCTCTTACCTTACTGACGTTGCTTAGAACTTCCCTCATTTTACTCACATCAGCCTCCACCCACTCAATCAAGATGCTGTGCACCCCAACACATGCTGACTGATGTTAACTTACAACAGGCTAGGAAGTAGACAGACAATTTTCCTATCTTGCTTATGGTTTTTCTTTTTTTTTTTAATTTAGAGAGAGGGTCTCACTCTGTTGCCCAAGCTGGAGGGCAATGGCACAATCACAGCTCAACGTGTAACATCAAATTCCTAGGCTTAAGTGATCTTCCCACCTCAGCCTCCTGAGTAGCTGGGACTAAAGCTATGCACCACCATGCCCAGCTAATTTTTAATTTTTTTTTTTTGTAAAGACGGGATCTCAGTATGTTGCTCACTATGGATTTATAGGTGTGACCCACCATACTCAGCCTTAAATTCTTTATTTACTTGTTTTAACCTAAGAATTAGCCTCTGTGATTGGGTAATTCCCTAGGTTATCCTAGCACTTTGGGAGGCTAAGAAGGGGGATCATTTGAGCTCAGGAGTTCCAGACCAGCCTAGGCAACATAGGAGACCCCATCTCTACAAAAAATAAGAAAAATTAGTTGGGCATGGTATCCCACACCTGTAATCTCAGCTACTTAAGAGGCTGAGGCGGGAGGATCACTGGAGCCTAGAAGTTCAAAAAAACAGTGAACTGTAATTGTGCCACTGCACTTCAACCTGGGGGACAGAGCAAGATCCCATCAAGAAAGACAGAGGCTGGATGCCCTGGCTCACACCTGTAATTCTAGCACTCTGGGAGGCCGAGGAGGAAGAAATGCTTGAGGTCAGGAGTTCGAGACCAGCCTGAACAAGAGCAAGACCCCATCTCTAGTAAAAACAGAAAAAATTAGCCAGGCATCATGGCACATGCCTGTAGTCCCAGCAACTCTGGAGGCTGAGGGAGGAGGATCACTTGAGCCCAGGAGTTGGAAGCTGCAGTAAGCTATGATGATGCCATGGCACTCTAGCCCAGGTGACAGAGGTAGACTCTATCTAAAAAATAAAGAAAGAAAGAAAAGAAAGAAAGAAAGAAAGAAAGAAAGAAAGAGAGAGAGAGAGAAAGGAAAGGAAAAAGGAAAGGAAAGGAAAGGAAAAGGGAGAGGAGAGGGGAGGGGAGGGGAGGGGAGGGGAGGGGAGGGGAGGGGAGGGGAGGAGAGGAGAGGAGAGGGGAGGGGAGGGGAGGGGAGGGGAGGGGAGGGGAGGGGAGGGGAGGGGAGGGGAGGGGAGGGGAGGGGAGGGGAGGGGAGGGGAGGGGAGGGGAGGAGAGGGGAGGGGAGGGGAGGGGAAGGGGAGAAGAAAGGGAAGAGAAGGAAAGAAAGAACGAGCTCAAAAGGGGAAGACTTGCAACAGACCCCTACCCTGCCTTTACTTAGCATCTCAGCATTGCTTTCACCCTATGGGACTGTAGTAGGTGCTCAACCCTCAAGTAGAGCCCTCTTCCTGATCATAAGCGCTACCTATCACCAGGGCTTGGAAGTGGGAGAATCCATATTCACCATGCCAGTGTCTCTGACACCCAAAGTTTTGATTCTAAATGTATGTTTCTCACAGAAATATTCCTATGTTGGTAGTCTCTTGTTATTTCATATACACTGTGGGTTTAGTAAGTGTTTTAAGGTTGGCCTAGCCATTAAAGTACTCTCTTCTAATTTGCTGTGAACCTTTAGAACAAATCCTATTTCTAAAATGGAGCCTTATGTTAATAACTTTTTAGAAGATGCACAGAGTAAAAAAAAGTACTGGTGGTTTAAGGTCTTCCTTAAATGCCCTCATTTGAAATTCCACTTCATCCCACTAATTCAAGAAACACAGGTATACTTATTACCCTACATTTAGAAACCTTTCTTCTTTTTAAATAACGGAAGTTTGATCATCTGAAGAACATTAATTGGACTTACCTCCAAATACTTAATTACAGACGGATTGTAGTCTATGGTTTTCCGGTTTACAGCTTTTCTCATTCGTTTTCCATCAAAAGTAAGCTGTTGCATTGCTTGCTGCTGTGCAAAATCAGGTCGCTTATAAAACAGCTGTCGAGGTGCCTGGTGTTGAAACCTTGGCATATGGAAAAAACGAGGAGGAGAACCAATTTCTGTAGCCATGGTGATGTTTTCCTTCTAGGACACTAGGATAAATAAAAAATATTATCATTACAAATATCAGCACTAAAAACATTTTTAAATGAACACTTTTTACACTTTTCTTCCCTTTTCTAACATTTTGTAAGTAGATAGATTGAAAGCTAGAAATGATACATCTACTTACAAAATGAATTAGCAGCCATGACTTGCTTAGTGACAGGGATACATTCTGAGAAATGCATTGTTAGGCAATTTCATTGTATAAACATCACAGAATGTACTTATAGAAACCTAGATGGTATAGTCTACTACACACCTATGCTGTATGGTATAGCTTATTGCCCCTACACTACAAACTTGTACAGCATGTTACTATACTGAATACTGAACACAATGGTTAAGTATTTCTCTATGTAAACATAGAAAAGGTACAGTAAAAATATGATATTATAATCTTATAGGACCACCATCATATATACGGTCTGACATTAACAGAAATGTCATTATGTGGCATATGACTGTATGTATATAGATTAATGGCAGAAACCAGTTATATACTTAAAAAAGACTAATTCGCAGAATAAGTGCTAATAGGCGTTTGTTGTAAGATTCAGCCTGAAGGAAGAAACAAAGAACAATTTATAATAGCTTGGAGGTGGGGGGTGTGAGTGGGTGTGTATGTGTGCATGTTTAGGGAAGAAAAGGTAGAATCATTGGAAACTGTTCACATTTTTTAAATTAAAATTTCATTTAGAGGCTGGATAGTAAAACAAGTTTTTAAGTTTATCTTACCCTATTTTATACAAGATTCACTGAAAGTTTTAAAACCTGACTTTTGTCCTTTTGAACTTCCTAGGAATAGTGCAGAAAGTGAAATAAACTACCCCATTTCATATTTATAATGAACGCAAGAAGTACATATATCTAAGTTTGGCAATAAAGCAACCAACACATAAACTTATTGTATGTGTATTTATTTATGTATAAAAGCAACATTAAACTATTATCTGAACACAAAAATGTTAAGACCCTACAGTTTTTCAACTTCAATGTTCTACACTTAATCTTATGTGCTAATAATACAAATATGAATGATTTTAAAATAAATTTTAAGCATATGTTAAAAATCAGGCCAGGCGCAGAGGCTCACGCCCGTAATCCTAGCACTCTGGGAGGCCGAGGCAGGCGGACTAGTTGAGCTGAGCAGTTCGAGACTAGCCTGAGCAAGAGTGAGACCCCATCTCTACCAAAAAGAAGAAGAAAAAAAAAAAAACCCAGCTGGGCGTTGCCTGTAGTCCCAGCTGCTGGGGAGGCTGAGGCAGAAGGATCAAGGATCACTTAGAGCCCAGGAATTGGAAGTTGCAGTGAGCTACAATGATGCCACCAATGATGCCACTGCACTCCACCAAGGGCGACAGAGTGAGACTGTCTCAACAACAACAACAACAAAAAAAACAGGGCAACTAAACACCTCTCCTCACAACCTCCTACCCCCTTCATTTTTAAATATATGTATATATAAATAGACTAAAAAAATCAGACCATTAAAAGCACACAAAGGACAGAAGTTAGAAGCATTTCCACAGTTACTTTTATTTCAAAAGAAGGAAAGACTGTAATCTCCATCATTTTTCTGTATGCTTAAATTTGCCTTATCTCACTCTTAGGACACTAAATAAAGGGCCTGAAAAAATTGATTTCCTTTGAACGAAAATATTCTTAGTACTATTTCATCCTTGTCAGTCTGGCCCCTCCTGAAACCATTAAATAATAATAATAATGCTATAATAATAACAGTAACGAGGAGATGGGTGGGTGGAGGGAAAAGAAATCCTGACCTATACACACCAAAAACAAATAATACAGTAAAATATGCATTTAACAGGCCGGGCACAGTGGCTCACGCCTGTAATCCTAGCACTCTGGGAGGCCGAGGCGGGTGGATTGCTCGAGGCCAAGAGTTCGAGACCAGCCTCAACAAGAGCGAGACCCCCGTCTCTACTAAAAATAGAAAGAAATTATATGGCCAACTAAAAAATATATATATAGAAAAAATTAGCCGGGTATGGTGGCACATGCCTGTAGTCTCAGCTACTGGGGAGGCTGAGGCAGTAGGATCGCTTAAGCCCAGGAGTTTGAGGTTGCTGTGAGCTAGGCTGACGCCACAGCACTCACTCTAGCCCGGGCAACAGGGTGAGACTCTGTCTCAAAAATAAAAAAAATGCATTTAACATATATTATTTCCACCCTTCTGGAGCAATTCCAGAAGGTCCCTAACTAATGTTAATTTGTAATGAGATGAGAAACATTCTGTTTCTTAGAACTGAATGTGAATTAGAATGTACAAAAAGCACTAAGCAATTGACTCAATGAAGCTGGTGGAGAAATCTGTTTACTCAGCTATCCCATGAATCCAGTAAGCTTCAGTATCCAGATTTCAATTAACAGCTTCAATTCAGATGTCTAGGCCACTAATTCTAAAAGGATACAGTTTTCAAAAGCATAGTTTTAAATTATTATTTTTTTCACTTTAAAATCATCAAACGTATACTTTTATCAGAATAAAATTATTCTAATTTTTTTTTTTTTTTTTTAGTAGCGTGGTCTCACTCTGTCACCTAGGCAGTAGTACAGTGAGTGGCTCAACCATAGCCCACTGCAGCCTCAAACTCCTGGGCTCAAGCGATCCTCCCAAGTAGCTGAGACTACAGGCGATAGTTTCTAACACTACTGACATCAAATGAGAATAATAAAGATTTTTACACATCAAAAGGTGCTTAAATATTATTCAGCCAAAAAAGGAATAAAGTATTGATACAAACTACAATATGGATGAATACCAAAAACATGCTAAGTGAAAGAAGTCAGCCTCAAAAAGTCACATGTTGTATGATTCCATTTGTATGAAAAATCCAGAATATGCTAATACACAGAGACAGAAAGCTAAGAGATAAGTGGTTGTGAGGGCCTGGGAAATGACAGGAAAGGAGAGTAAGTGCTTAACGGGAATGGGGCTTCCTTCTGGGATAATATTTTGGAACTAGAAGTCGTGGCTGTGAAACACTGCAAATATACTAAATGCCACTGAATTGTACAGTTTAAAATGGTTAAAACAATGAATTTTCTGTTACATGAATTTTATGTCAATTAAAAAAATGAAACAGTATATTGCAATGGGAAAAATTTTTAAGTGGACAACAGATGAAACAACAAAGTTGATGGTTGTTGAAGCTGGGTGGTGGGTACATGGATACAAAGCACTAACTACAGCCATATCAAGGATCTACTGTACAAATATGAGGAAAATGCCTGAAGTCAAATGCAAAACAGTCGTTACTAAGACTCTTTTGAATAATGTATATGTTAGAGATAGAAAAAAGTATTAATCCTTCATTTAAGACGTTATAGAGGACAAGGAAAAAATATTATCCCATTTACAGATCTGTTGAGTAAAACTTGTTTTTAAAAAAAAGCCTTTAACTTTTCCATGAATGGCTGGGCGCGGTGGCTCACGCCTGTAATCCTAGCCCTCTGGGAGGCCGAGGCGAGTGGATCGCTCGAGGTCAGGAGTTCGAGACCAGCCTGAGCGAGACCCCGTCCCTACTAAAAAAATAGAAATAAAAATTAGCTGGACAACTAAAAATATATATAGAAGGGATTGGCTGGGCATGGTGGCGCATGCCTGTAGTCCCACCTACTCGGGAGCCTGAGGCAGGAGGATCGCTTGAGCCCAGGAGTTTGAGGTTGCTGTGAGTAGGCTGACGCCACGGCACTCACTCTAGCCCGGGCAACAAAGTGAGACTCTGTCTCAAAAAAAAAAAAAAAAAAAAACTTTTCCATGAATGGTCGGTCAAGTACAACCTGTGTTCCAGAAATAAAGGTCAAGCATGAATAAAAATAATTATATTTCAAATCAACAACCAGGACTAAAATAAACCAAAAACAAACCTCCTCACAATACAGTGACCAGACTTCACATATATATACCTTTCAAACTGCAGCTTCACATCCTGCAAACCATTAAATTACTTGGCCAAAGTCACAACAGAGCCCCTTGGTGGCTGTTAGGGACTGAATTGTGTCCGCCCCCCCCCCCCCAAAATTCATATGCTGAAGTCCTAATCTCTAGTACCTCAGAACATGACTGTATTTGGATTTAGGGCCCTAACACAATCTGATTGGTACTTTTTAAAGAAGAGATCAGGGCACAGACAACACAGACAGAGATGACCATACGAGGACACAGAAAGAAGACAGCTACCTGTAAGCTAAGGAAAGAGGCCTCACCAGGAATCAACCCTGTTCATACCTTCATTTCAGGTTCTTGCCCTCCAGAAATGTGAGAAAATCCATTTCTATTGTTTAAGTCCCCTAGTCTGTGGAACTTTGTTATGGCAGCCCAAGACAACCAGTAGAGTGGCAGAGTAAGGGCAAAGTACCTGGACCTCCTAATTCTCCTTCAACGTGGGTTGCCAGCAGCTTTCAGCAATAATGACATAACAGCTTTCTCTAATATGAGAAAACTTGTCACGTGAGATTGAAAAATCAGTGACCCAGATAGGAAAAACCATCCCTCAAAAGTCATTAGAACTATACTTCGGGCTTCACTCAAGACTAATCTTCAAGGATTTAGATTTATAACCAAATGCAGAGAAAAAAAATAAGAGTTTCATCCTTCATGGCAATAATTACTGTGATTTGTACTCACTACAGTATTTACTTGAAGTATATTAGTAAAACACCACAACTTAAACTAGAAGTTAGGTTTGTCCCCAAAACATATTCACCTCATATCTGGAGTGGAGGGACAGGGAGGAAGATAGAGGGGTTGAGAAGGGAGAGGGGCAGGAGAGAGAAACTGGCCTGTGGTTCATGCCAGTAATCCCAGCACTTTGGAAGGCCAAGGCGGGAGGATCGCTTGAGCCCAGGTGCTTGAGACTAATCTGGACAACATAGCGAGACCTTGTCTCTATGAAAAAAATTTTTTTTTAATTATCTGGGCACAGGGGCACATACCTGTAGTCCCAGTTACTCTAGAGGCTAAGGCACAAGGATCTCTTGAACCTAGAAGGCTGCAGTGAACTATGACTGCACCACTGTACTTCAGCCTGGGCAACAAAGCAAGATCCTATCTCTTTTTCTTAAAAAAAAAAAAAGAAAAAAGAAAAAGAGAGAGAGAGAAAAACTGAGGTAGAGAATGGGCAAATAATTTGCCTATGGTTATTCGATACATACAACAGAACCAAATTGCTGAGACAAAAATCCACCTAAATCACTGAATTCATGCCTTTCTCCCACACAAACCTTCAATGTTTCAAACAATCAGCACAATTTTATCAAGTGCCTACTTTACCTTCTATGCTGCATCAAGTACAGCATATTGCTCTGATTCACTAAATATTCATTCCTAAATGCTTTTCTTTTTTTACTCTAATCCCATGGCAGATTCCATTCCTAATTTCATAGAACAATAGTTTTCAGGCTTTGTGGTGCTTGGTCCCCACCTCTATTGTTAGCAAATGTAAAGACTCCTGGATACACAAAAGTTTACAGCATATTCTTAGCCTTCCACCTTTCAACTACCCACCAAAATTAGGCAAGCCAGTCAACTTCTCTACACGTTTTCTCAACCTGTAAAATGAGGTTAATGTGGATAACCTCAAGGATTCTTTTTGCTTGAAGATAATATTTTGCATGAAATATTGTATTCCTTTAGCCAATCTAGTGACCAGTCTACTGAATGAAACTGAACATCCAAACTTAGTTCACCAATGTCTGTGTACAAGTACATCCCAGCATCATAATGCTACTTCTTGTCCCAACTAACCACAAAATAACTTTTTATAATCTTAGTCACATACTACCAAAATTATATAGTTAAAGATAAAAGTTAAAAGTGAATAAAAAAACATAAATACAAATTTCGTATTTTAGAACTATGCTAAACAATAACTTATTTATAGACTCTAAACCTCTAATTAAAATAATAAAAACTTGTTAGAGCAAGGGCTAACAAAACCTCAAAAACTGGGAACAATGATAGTAGAATGAACAGAAAGGAATTCAAGAGAAAGATAATATTTAAAGTGAAAATTATATGGAAAGATTGATACAGGATATGAACAGGCACCACCAAAACCACCAAGGCAATTATTAGTTACTAGCCATTAATACACACACACTTACAAATTGTCAAAACAGCTGAAAGAGCCGGGCATGGTGGCGCACACCTGTAGTCCCAGCTATTGAGGAGGCTGAGGCAGGAGGAATGCTTGAGCCCAGGAGTTCGAGGCTGTAGTGCACTATGAAATATGCAGTGTGCGCCTGTGAAAACCCACTGTATTCCAGCCTGGGCAACATTGCAAGACCCTGTCTCTAAAAAGAAAAAAAAAAGTTGAAAAAGCCCCTCGGCATGGGGAAGTATAAGATGAAACACAATTTATTTAAAGAACTAATCAGTGAGCCCTGGCTATTTGCCAGGCAATGAAGACAAACAGAAAGACACAAACAGACAGATACACATTCTGTTCTCAAATCTGAGACTTTTTCAGTACAGAAGAGCTCGAAAAGAGAGCCATGTGAGAATCTACTACACTGAGACCCCGCTACGCTGCATGCCAGGCACTATTACAGGCAGTACAGATACAGCACAGAAAGCTTACAGCACAAATCAGCCTTAAGAAGCTTAAATTCAGGGTGGGGTGAAGAAGACACTTGAGGAAAATAAATACAGATCTCTCTCTTTCACTCAGCATACCATGGCCAACATAATGTTTTCCCCAACCAAACATAATCCAAAATAATCTTTTCTCCAACCAAACCATTCTGACTCCATCATTAGAAAAATCTTACCACAGCAGATCTCCAATTAAACACAGAAAAAAGGTGTATTTCTTACAGGAAAACGACCTAGCTAAAACTCAACTAATTTCACAAATTCGATACAAAATTAATTTCCTAAGTGCTTCATACACTTGAGTAAAAAGAGCTTTAAAGTAAGATTCAGGAAGGCAGATTGAGGCTCTAGCATTTAAAAAAAAACAAAAAACCCTACAATGTGAAGCATCACGAATGGGCCTAAAGTAGTGTTTTTTCTTTAAACCAGAAATTACATCCTATTGGTGGTTCCTAAAATCACCGTGGCTGACAAGCGGCATAAAAAAATAGAATCTACAACTGAATCGCACATTTGAAAGAACTATTTTTGTGCAACTTCTGTTTCTGTTGTGTATGTGCACATACTGGGTCACAATATTAATTTTCTTCCTAGGAATTTATCAAGTGAAAGCCAAGGGTTTAATGTTAACAAACCACGCGGTGTTTCCTTCCTGTGATCTTCTGCTTATGATCACTTAATGTCTGCTGCCACTATATATCCATAGCCAAAGAAGGTCATACATAGCTACTGTCCAGAATGGGTATGGTACCTAGCCCCAGTAGCTGGAGAGCCAGAATTTGGTCCAATTATCAAATCCAACAATCCCTACACCACGTCAACCACTAATCAGAGCAGAGCTATTGATCAAAACAAGAAAACTTGTTTTCCCAAACTGAGATAACAGAATTCTAACCAAAAGCAAATTAATGATGCATTAACTAGCTAGGATAGCAGGTACAATTACTGTGGAGCTTTTTAAAATAATAAAATGTTTTAAGATTCCTACCTCCATTAACACTCCTGGACCCCAGCGTCAGAACTTCAGCCTGGAAACCTGTTTTAGATTATCTATCTCCAGTCCACTAGGACTTTTAGGGTACTAAAAGAAATTTGATACCTAATATGTCACCAAAATTTGAGGGGATCTACATGAGCAGTAGACTGAGCCAGTAACAAAACGATCAACCTGCTCTTTCTCTTCATTGCCCAGTATTTAATTAATATGAATCTAAACAAATCAGGAGAAATTACACGGAGATCATTGAGTCTTTTAAGGAATAAACAAAGAAACTGTTTAAATAAGTCGTTTTTAAAGTTCAAATGCTTCTCTACCTTGACTGTGGATACACATATCCAAAAGGTTACATATTATATGTTTCCATTTATATGCCATTCTTGAAATGCCAAAATGATAGAAATAGAGAACAGATTAGCAGCTGCCAAGAGTTAGGGATGGGGTACAGGGTGTGGTTATAAAAGAGGAATCCTTGTAGTAATGAACTATTACATATCTTGACTATGACAATGCATACACAAAAATACACATACAATAAAATTGCAAAGAACTATGCATACACACATACACAAATATAAGTACAAGTAAAACTAGAGGAAATCTAAATAAGATCTGCAGATCATATCATTGTCAATACTGTTTGTAGGCTGGGAGCGGTGGCTCCCGCCTGCAATCCTAGCACTCTGAGAGGTCAAGGTGGGAAGGCTGCTTGAGGTCAGAAATGTGAGATAAGCCTGAGCAAGAGCTAGACTCTGTCCTTACAAAATATAGAAAAAATTAGCCAGACGTGGTAGCACATGCCTGTAGTCCCAGCTACTCGGGAGCTGAAGCAGGAGGATCACTAAAGCCCAGGAGTTTGAGGCTGCAGTGAGCCATGATGATGCCACTGCACTCTACCCCAAGCAACAGAGAGAGACTCTGTCCCAAAAAAACAAAAAGCTCTGCTTGTGACATCGTACTATAGTTTTACAAGTTGTTACCATTGGGAGAAACTGGTTGGGTACACATAATCTCTCTCTATTATGGATCTCTGTGGACTGGGCATGGTGGCTCCTGCCTGTAATCCTAGCACTCTAAGAGGTCGAGGCAGGAGGATCGCTTGAGCTCAGGAGTTCAAGACCAGCCTGAGCAAGAGCGAGACCCCATCTCTACTAAAAATAGAAAAAAAAAAAAAACAAAAACAAAAAAACAACACTAGCCGGGGGTGGTAGTACACACCTGTAGTCCCAGCTCCTCAGGAGGCTGAGGCAGGAGGATTGCTTAAGTCCAGGAGTTTGAGGTTGCTGTGAGCTAGGCTGATGCCACAGCACTGTAGCCCAGGTGACAGAGTAAGACTGCCTCAGGAAAAAAAATAAATAAATAAATAATTTCTGTGTTATTCTTTTTGACACGGGGTCTTGCTATGTTGCCCAGGCTGTTCTCAAACTCCTGCCCTCAAGTGATCCTCCCACCTCAGCCTCCCAAGTAGCTGGGATTAACAGGCATGAGCCACTGTGCCTGGCTTCTCTATGTTACTTCTTAGAAATGCATGTCAATCTACAATTATCTCTATAAAAATTTCCATTAAAAAGTTGGCTATTTGCAGTGGCTCACAGCTGTAATCCTAGCACTTTGGGAGGCCAAGGCGGGAGGATTGCTTGAGGTCAGGTCAGGAGTTCAAGACCAGCCTGAGCAAGAGCAGACCCCATCTCTACTAAAAATAGTAAAAATTAGCCATGTGTGGTAGTGCACACCTGTAGACCCAGCTACTCAGGAGGCTGAGGCAGGAGGATGGCTTGAGCCCAGGAGTTTGAGGTTGCTATGAGCTAGGCTGACACCATGACACTCTAGCCCAGGCAACAGAAGGAGACTCTGTCAATAAATAAATAAATAAAAAGTTAATGTGAGCAATTCCCTAGCTGGTTAAAAAAAAAAAAAAACCAACATACTGAGGACACATTTATGAAATACTCAAAGCAAAGTGTTTTAAGACTGCTGCCATAAATTCATTGGTGACTACACATTAAAGACTGATTTTCATTAACCCTCAATGTAGTAGTTTTCTAGCTTTTATAGCTTTTAATACAGCCATAGCTGCTTAATTTTGCATTACTTAGCTGAAGCAGCCTCTACTATGTACAGCAGAACCTGTATCCATGTGTTTCACATACATGGAACCAACCGAGGAACAAAAATACTGTGGGTATAAATGGATAGTAGCATCTGTACTCAACATGTACAGACTTTTTTTCTCGTCCTGATTCCCTAAAGAATACAGTATAATAATTATTTAGATAACATTTACACTGTATTATTATAAGTAACCTAAAGATGATTTTGACTATAGGGGAGGATATACTCATGTCATATGCAAATAGTATATACCATTTTATATAACGGACTTGAACATCCATGGATTTTGGTAGCCTTGGTGGTTCCTGGAACTAATTCCCCCAGCCCCCCAGATACTGAGGGACAAGGGACTATTGTATTTAGCTATAAAGTTATTGAAACATTTTAGTGAATACTGCATTAGACATGTGTAATACATGTTACTCGATACTATACCTGGGCTTTTAAATTTATTTTATATGCCACTTCAAAAAGGTAGCTTTAACTACATAAAGCACATATGACTACAAATCTGGCTGTCTTAATGAGAAGTAACAACTCAGTATAAAGTGTGAATCTGGGATAGAGAAACCTGCACCGTTAACAGTTTTCAGTGGAGATTAAAGTCAGTGGTTACTGGGTGTGGTTTTTTTGCCCTTTCATCAGCATATAAATCCCATTTTTACGGCATTTTTCTTAATTGAATTACACATCAATTTACCAACTATTTTAACCGATAAAATTTGGGCAAACTAACTCTCACTGGATTACTGAATTTACTTTTACAAAAGTAGACAAAAAACTATGTCACATTTTCTACATAAGGTAAGTAATCATAAAACGACCTCTAAAATTAGAAATAAGAAATTCAAGGCCAGGCGTGGTGGCTCACGCCTGTAATCCTAGCACTCTGGGAGGCCCAAGTGGGAGGATCGTTTGAGCTCAGGAGTTCGAGACCAGCCTGAGCAAGAGTGAGACCCCGTCTCTACTAAGAAATAGAAACAAATTAGCTGGACAACTAAAAATACATAGAAAAAATTAGCCAGGCATGGTGGTGCATGCCTGTAGTCCCAGCTACTTGGGAGGCTGAGGGAGAAGGATTGCTTGAGCCCAGGAGTTTGAGGTTGCTGTGAGCTGATGCCACAGCACTCTAGCCAGGGTGACAGAGCAGGACTCTGCCTCAAAAGATTTGAGTCCGAGTCCAAGCCAGCAGTTTGTAAATTTTGCTGCACACTGGAATCAACTAGCAATCCTTAAAGAAAAATACAAAGGCTGGCACTCACCTTCATTTTGATTTAATGATATGGGGTATGAACTGAGCAGCAGAGATTTTAAAAATTTCCCAGGAGCAACAAAATTTGGGAACCACTGAATTGAGTAATTTGGGCAGGTTACTTCTGAAACAGTTTCCTTATAGGAGCAAGTTCTTAACTTTTTTATTTTAGGATCCCTTTACTCTTAAAACATGAAGATTCCTCCACATTTTTGTTAACTATGCTAGTTATAGATACTTGCCATATTTGAAATTAAAACAAACTTTAAAATATTTATCAATTCATTTAAAAATAACAAATCCATTATAATAATCTTTTTTTCCAAAAGCAATTAGTGAAAAGAACGGCATTGTTTTTCACATTTCTGCAAATCTTTTTAATGTCTAGCTTAAGTGAAAATAAGTGGATTCTCACATCTGTTTCTGCACTCAATGTGTTGTGAAGTATATAAAAAATATGAAAAATAACTGGATCCGCACATATATATCTGGAAAAGGGAAGAGTATTTTAATAGCCTGCCTCAGATAATTGTGAATATACCGTGATATTCCAACAAAACTTGGCAAGTGCTAGTTTGTTAAAGGTTAACTGCAAGGAGTCATCTGAGATCATATCAATAAGCTTTTTGTAGTGTTACACTCTGAAAATCCACTGATTTGTCTTGCAATTTTTGAATGAAAACTTTTACACATGGTTCTGCAACACCACATATTGATCTGGAAAATGCTGGCACCAGCAAAATTATGCATATCATCCAATTGTCACATTTCTTATAAAAAATAATCATTTTCCTTAAAATCACCATATGTCTCATCATAAAATATATTAATTATTAAGAAATGCAACTTCACAATGGCAAATATGAGCTTTCCAAAACACTAACATTGGAAACTCAAATTCTTATCACTGGCAAGAAATACTGACAACTGTTTTCCTCAAAGCAACAGGCTCCATTCATTCATTTTCAAGAAAAATATTTGCCATATGCTCAGGTTTGAATGCCTTAATTTGTCATTCTTTTCTTTTAAATTTATCTTTTTAATTTTGTTTTTCTTCTTCCTTTTTCAGACAGAGTCTCACTCTGTCTCCTGGGCTAGAATGCAGTGCCGTCATCACAGCTCACTGTACTCAGCAACTCCTAGGCTCAAGCTATCCTGCTGCCTCAGCCTCTGGAGCAGCTGGAACTCTACGCACACACCACCAGCATGTCCAGCTAATTTTTCTTACCTTTTTAGTATTTTCATATAGACTTTATTTTTTAGAGCAGTTTTAGGTTCACAGTAAAACTGGGTGGAAAGTACAGTTTCCATGTACCCTCTCTTCCCTCCCCCAACACACACAGCCCTCCCCACCCACAACATCCTACATCAAAGTGGTACACTTGCTACAATCAATGAACCAACAGTGATGCATCATTATCACCCAAAGTCCATAATATACATTAAGGTTCACTCTTGGTGTTGTGCATTCTGAGTTTTGACAAATGTATAAGGACATGTATTCATGGTATTATACATAGTATCACACAGAATAGTTTTGCTGCCCTAAAAATCCTCTGTGCTCTACCTGTTAATCCCTGCCTCCCTCAAACCCCTGACTACTTAGTGATCTTTTTAATGGATCCACAGTGTTGCCCTTTCCACAATGTCATACAGTGGGAACCATACAGTATGGAGCCTTTTCAGACTGGCTTCTTTCATGTAGCAATATACATTTACGGTTCCTCCATGTCTTTTCATGCCTTGATGACTCGTTTATTTTTATCACTTTTTACTATTATATGGATGTACCACAATTTGTTCATCCATTCACCTACTGAAGGACATCTCAGTCACTTCCAAGTTTTGGCAATTATGAATAAAGCTGCTACAAACACTCATGTGCAAGTTTTTAGGTAGATGTTATTTTCAACTCATTTGAGTAAATACCAAGAAGCAAGATTGCTGGATCATACAGTAAGAGTATGCACAGTTTTGTAAGAAACTGCCAAACTGCATTCCAAAGTGGCTGTACCATTTTGCAAACCCGCCAGCAATGAATGAGAGTTCTTGTTGCTGTGTATCTTTGACAGCATTTTGCATGGCCAGTACTTTGGATGGTAGCCATTTTAATCAGTGTGTAGTGGTATATTTTGTTGTTTTCATTCTGCAATTTCCTAATGATGTTGGTTATATTTTCCTGGGTACATTTTTGTCAGATTTATACCCAAGTTTCTTTTGTTTTGTTTTGGTGCTATTTAAATGGTACTGGTTTTTTCTTACTTCCTTCCATATCCAAATGTTCACTGCTAGCACACAGAAATACAATTTATTTTTATATATTGTCTATATATCCTACAACCTTGATAAATTCACTTATTCTGTAAGCTTTCTTGTAGATTCCTTGGGATTTTCTACATAGACAATCCTATCATCTGCAAATATCGGCAATTTTATTTCTTCCTTTCTGTCCTAAAAGCTCTTTTAATCATTTTCCTGCCTTATAGCACTGTTCCAAATCCTATGGGAGGAGGCATTTAGTCCTTCACTATTAAGTATGGCATTGACTATAGATTTTCATAGACGCCCTTTATCAGACTGAAGAAAATCCCCTTCTGTTCCTAGTAAGAATTTTTATCATGAAAGTATGTTGAATTTTATCAAATGTTTATTCTCCATCTACAGGATAATACATGGCTTTTTTATTCTATTAATAGGGTAAACTACCCTGCTTGATTTTCAAATGTTGAAGCAGTCTTGCATTCCCAGAATAAACCCCACTGATTATGATGTATTATCCTTTTTATATACTGCTAGATTTGGGTTACTAATATTTTATTGTAAATTTTAAATCTATGTTCATGAGGGATATTGGTATGGCTTTCTTTTTGGTAATATCTTTATCTGGTTTTATATCAAGCCTCATAAAATGAGTTGAGAAGTATTCCTTCTTCTAATATTTCTTGAAGGAGATTATGTACAATTGGTATTATCCTCCTTAAATGTTTGGTAGAATTCACCAGTGAAACCATCTGGACCTCAAGTTTCCTTTGTTCGGAAGGTTTTTAACTATGAATTCCATTTATTTAATAGATGTAGGACTATTCAGGTTATGTATTTTGACTTGGGTTTTGGTAGTTTGTGTCTTTGAAAAAATTAATCAGCTTCTCCTAAGTCGTCACCAAATTTGGGGCATAGAATTGTTCATGATATCCCCTTATTATCATTCTATTGTCTGTAAGATCTGCAGTAATACTGCCCTCTTTCACTCCTGATGTTGTTAACTTATATATAAGGCCCCTCCCTTCTTATATTTCCCCATCTACATCTCTCTCCTTAAACAGTCTGTCATTCTTTTAAGTCAAAATTGGGTTCCATGAAAAAAGTGAATAGTATGATACATAAGAGTGCTTTCCTTCAAGAAAAATGCCATACTTCCATAAATAGTAAAAGTTCTCTACCACACTTCCCATTTCATCACACAATATGTATTAGTCTGCTCAGGCTGCCATGATGAAATACCATAGACTGGTGGCTTAAACAACAGAAATTTAGTTTCTCACAGTTCTGGAGGCTTGAAGTCCAAGATCAAGATGCCACCATAGTCGAGTTCTGGTGAGGGCTCTCTTCCTGGCTTGATGGAGACAGCAAGAGCAAGCTCTCTGGAGTCTAGTAAGGGCAGTATTCTCATTATAGGGCCCCTACCTTCATGATCTCATCTAAACCTAATTATCTCCCAGAGGCTCCATCTCCAAATACCGTTATACTAGGATTAGGGCTTCAGCATATGAACTACAGGAGGACACAACTCAGTCCATAGTACCCTACATTAGAAAACATATACTCATGAGTTGACATTAAATAAAATTATTTTTTCCAATTTATCAATGACATTGTTAAGTGAAACTGGCTTTTTTCTTTTTAACTATCAATGAGGTAGGTATAAACATACAACTGACTACTAGTACAGTTTGGTAGCATTCAAACCTTGAATCATGCTACGGAGCCAGTTTTATCCATTACTGCTTTTATATCACAAGTGCAAATGTCAACAGTTAAAAGACCTAATAATTTCTTAGTATCTTAGTATTATTATGAAAATAGTTCTGACCTCACTTTGAAAATTCACCACTGACTGACAGAATTAAGTTCAAATAACTAACAAAGAAAAACAATCTTGCCAATAGATGTGTATTAGCAATTTAAAGTATTATTACAAATTAGTCACAATAGATATAACCAATATTAAAATTGGATCCATTCCTAAACTTTCCAAATTCACTTATGAAAATGATCAAGCTATACGTTTCATTTAAGGACTATATATCTTAAAGAAAACAAAGTTCATGAGATCTAAAAAATAATAATAATAATTTAACTTCAACATACGAATTTGGGGGGGGGAAGAAAAACAATAATAATAATTTAAAAACTACGGGTACCTTGGTTAGGTATCTTGGTTGTGATGAATAACCACATCACAAATAAACAAATAAATAAAGCAGGATAGTGGTATTCTATACATAAACACACTGATAGAAAAATACATCAGAAACATTACCAGTGATTGCCTCTGGGGAAAGAAAGTAAATAGAACAGGTATTAGTTACTATTAGAACATTATTAATTTTCTCATGTGTGATAGCAGTATTATGGTTATTTTAAGAAATCTCTGGTTGGGCGCCGTGGCTCATGCCTGTAGTCCTAGCACTCTGGGAGGCCGAAGTGGTAAGGAGGTCAGGAGTTCAAGGCCAGCCTGAGCAAGAGTGAGACTCCATCTCTACCAAAAATAGAAAAAAAATTAGCTAGGCAACTACAAATAGAAAAAATTAGCCATGTGTGGGGGTGAGGCACGCCTGTAGTCCCAGCTATTTGAGAGGCTGAGGCAGGAGGATTGCTTGAGCCCAGGAGTTTGAGGTTGCTGTGAGCTAGGCTGACGCCACGACACTGTAGCTTGGGCAACAGAGCAAGACTTTGCCTTGAAAAGAAAAGAAAAAAAAGGCAAATTAAAAAAAAAAATCTCTATTGCAAGAGATGATGTACACTGAAGTTTTAGAAGTCTGCCTCTTTCAAAAAGTTTGGGGGAAAAACCCTGAATAAGTAAAAAATATGCTGTACATAATTTATTCCCTCCCAAGTATTAGAAGACTTGTGAAGATGCTGTTCCATATCAGTGACACACCATTATAAACAGTGATTTTCACATATTACATAATACTGTGAGCCAAATTTGTAATGCTCATTTGTAATTTGAATATTTTTAAGCCTTGTTCCACTGTGAAAACACTACATGGTAATGACAGAATATCTGGGAAAAGGGAAAGTAAGGAGAAGAAGGAAGGAAATATATCACCATTAATTAACTGTATCTGCAAGTACGAATTATATACATAATTTTTACTCTGCTTTTTTGCCCTTAATTACAGCTTAAGAGTTTTCCATGTTACAAAAATCTCTGCAAATGTTTTTAACAACTTTCTAAACGTTCCACTAAGTAGTTATTAATGTAGTTTTCTTTAATGTCTCTGTTCAACACTTGATGTGTTTTAAATATCTTACTAAAATTCAAATAGCACTGATCATATTTATGCATAAAGCTTTTTCTGCAGAATCGTTTATTTTCATTACAAGAGGAATTACTGAATCTTTGCTATTTTAATTAGGTCAAAAATCATTCCTTCTTTCCTGTTTCAACTTTAGTTTTCGTAATTATTAGTAAGGTTGAATGCTTATTTTTTTCTTTTATTAACCAATTTTATTCCCGCCACTATGTACATTGTTGTCTCATGTCTTCTGTATATTGTTTTCAGGAATAAATCTATATTAATGTCTTTATTTATCATCTGTCTCCTATGTGATTAGGTTTAGGAAAAAAATTTCAGTATACACTTTAGTTGTGAATTTTGAATTAAAAAGCATACTTTTTTTTTTTTTTTTGGAGACAAGGTCTCAGTCTGTCGCCCAGGCTAAAGTACAGTGGTGTCATCGTAGCTCACGGCAACCTTAAATTCCTGGGCTAAAACAATCTACCTTAAAAAGCACAATTCTTATACCCCCAGAATTAACTACCAAAAAGTACCTTACAGGAAAAACTGTTGATTGCTTCCCTATGCTCAAACTATAGTTGGTCCTCATTATTCCCAGAGGCTGCATCTGTGAATTTTCGTACTTGCTAAAACTGACCTGTAGCCCTCCCAAAACAATACCTGTAGTGCTTTGGCAGTCATTCCACCTACCCAAAGCATGTGCACGTCCATGAATGATCATGAAGGCAGCAAAAATTTTGAGATGCTCAGAGTGCAAGTTTTCAGCTGAGGTCACAGAAGCTTCTTACTTCAGCTCTCCTACTGTAAACAAGTGTCCTTTTTACAGTCTATTGAGTATCCCATTTTTTCACATTTTTGTGCTTTTTGTTAGCGATTTCCTGTTTAAAATGCTCGCCCCCCCCATAGTGTTTAAGTGCAAGAAGGCAGGGATGTGCACTATGGGGAAAAATACATGCTAGATAAACTTGGTTCAAGCAGGAGTTAAAGTGCTGTTGGCCATGAGTTCAATTTTAATTGATCTACAATGTACATTAAGTAAGGTATCTTTAAACAGAAACACATAAAATAAGGTTATTTATTGATGAGCCAACAAAAACATCATCAGAGGCTTACAGGACTAACCCTGTATTTCCCTAGGATCAACAGTCCAATATTTGTTCATTCAGTTTTCATGGCAACTTTACAGAACATAACTACTGTGCATAACAAGAATTAACTAGAGTTAGTATTTACTATTAACAAGGAAAAATACCAGAATTAGATGGAACGATCCAAGAATTTTCTCTCCCTCTTTTTTTAAATTTCCATCAGCAGCAGAATCCCTTCTTCAAGTCGCATCTTCAAAATACAGAACAAAGCTGTACCACTCTACCACTACTTATGGCTCCTCTACAGAATTCCTAAGCACTGGGGAGGGGAACACAGTCAAAGAACCACAAACTAGGGAATCCAGGACTCTATTTAAGGCTCTGGTACTTCCATACCTTGGTGAAAATTTTGATATCTCTGGATCTTTGTTTCTCCAATCTCTAAAATTAAGGAATGGGATTAAGAACCTTTAATATCACTCAATACTTAAAATCTGTAAAGCGCAGAATGATTATAACTTACAATCTTTTACTTAACATTCAAGAAAACTTTTGGCATTTTTAAACCATGTCACAACTGGCTGTGATTCCCAGAAGTGTTTTTACATATTTATAAGCTTCAGAAAACCATCTTATGATTTAACAGAGATCCACACAGGCAACCTAAAAAATGGTTTTGCAGCTGGTCCAAGTACAATGATGTTTACAACTAATTAATCATAATCAGTTACAGATTTCTTTGTTCCTCCTCCACTCCCACTGCTTTACTTGACTAGCCTTAAAAAAATAAAATTGTTTTACAAAAAGGTCCTTCAGTTCACAAGTGCAAACCATAGGGAAATGAGTAAATAACTTCTGCATATCTATATCATGCAATTTTATATAAGCATTAAAAATGTTTGAAAATTGTAAACAGGCACTTGACCTAATATTAAATGGAAAAATCAGAGTGCAAAACAATTGTAATTATTTTAAAAGAAACGTGTGCTTGTGTGCAAAAGCCAAAAAATAGCAAGGAACGCATTAAAAAAAAGTTAACAGAGCAGTGGGGCATCGTGGCTCACCCCTGTAATCCTAGCACTCTGGGAGGCTGAGGCGGGAGGATCGCTTGAGGTCAGGAATTTGACCAGCCTGACCAAGAGTGAGACCCCATCTTTATTAAAAATATAAAAAATTAGCTAGCCAACTAAAAATAGAAATAAAAAATTAGCCAGGTATGGTGGTGAGTGCCTGTAGTCCCAGCTACTTGGGAGGCTGAGGCAGGAGGATCACCTGAGCCCAAGAGTTTGAGGTTGCTGTGAGCTAGGCTGATGCCTCAGCACTCCTAGCCTGGACAACAGAGCAAGATTCTGTCTCTCAAAAAAACACAAAAAAGTTAACAGAGCATCAAGCTATGCTAAAATCTTATTTATACCTTGGGTTTTTCCAAGTTGCCTACAACAAATATGGATTATTTTTATAATAAAGTAGGAGTATTTTCCATTGTTTAAAATGCTCTTCTGAAATCTCTTTCTCACAAATGCTATCTTCACTGGTATATTCTGGTAACAACGTTCAATTATTTTTGTAAATTCCTGCTTATTTATCAGCAGTTTTTGCAATTCCAAAGTATACTATGCATAATCCTAGAAAAGCATATATCACACTGGTAAAAACTACATGTCTATCTTTCTGTCTGAACTATAAATTCCCTGTAAGCAGGAATGAATATTTTTAATATCTATATTCCCAATGCTGTGCATAAAGCATGGCACATATGAAAATTTTAATAGATGTATGTTAAAATATATGCTAGCAGAAAATCACCATTAGAATACCAAGTAGTTGCTACAAGCAGGCTCCACCAGTTAATGCTAAAATTAATGGAAAAAAGTTTGAGAAGAAACAGTATACAGATGATCCCCAACTTATGAAGATGTGAAAGCAATACATATTCAGCAGAAACCAAAAATACCCATACGATCATTCTGTTTTCTACTTTCAGTACATTATTCAATAAATTACATGAGGTATTCAACACTTTATAAAATAAGCTTATGTTAAATAATTTTGCCCAACATTGTAGGCTAATGTTCTGAGCACACTTATGTGGGCTAGGCTAAACGATGACTTTCAGTAGGCTGGGTGTATTAAATTCATTTTCAACTTAGAACACTTTCCATTTATGATGAGTTTATCAAGATATAACCTCATTGTAAGCAGAGCATCTGTATTTACACAGTTTCAAAGTACCTCCTCCAGGATACTTACTAATTACAAAGGAAAGAAAAGTAATTATACCACAAAGAAGTGCAGCAGACACAATATTTGCTGATAGAATACAAATACTTTGCCTATTTCTGCATCATGGGGAATGAGCTAAGAGGATTTTCACCAAATAGAGTATGTTTGAGATGGTCTAATTAAAATACAGAATATGTGTGAAAAATGTAGTCCATTCTCCAGAACTAAAATAATTAACATGACAGGCCTCTTTACTGTCCATCTAAAGACATGCCCTATATAGTAATAGTTTTAAATAGAAAAAGAAAATGGTGGCTCACACCTGTAATCCTAGCACTTTGGGAGGCTAAAGTGGGAGGATCACTTGAGCCTAGGAGTTCAAGGTTACAGTGAGCAAGGATGGTGCCACCGTACTCCAGCCTGGGTGACAGTGAGACTCTTTCTCTTTAAAAAACAAAATGCTATAGGAGAGAATACTATGAGAAAAAACAAGTCACAGGTCAGGGAGCACAGATGTAAAACAGAAAAGTTTCAGATGAACTAATATGTGCAGTAATAAAAGAAGCAGTACACCAGGTAGAGAAGGGGAAAGGGGGCCGAGGAAGCAGCAAGCATAACGGAAATACTGAGTTTTTAAAGCAGTTCACGGATAGGGTAGGCAGAAGAGAAAGCAGCAGAGGAAGAAGCTGGAAACCTAAGTTCACAGATTACAGTAGGATCCTAAAATGCCTGGTATGTCAACTTTAACACGCTAAAGAACTTGATTGTATCAAATAAAGCAGGAAGCCCTAACTGGGGGTCCATGGATACAAAGATGACCAAAGGAGGTCAGCCCAGTGGCATACACCTACAGTCCCAGCTAGTCAGGAGGCTGAGGTGGGAGGATCACTTGAGCCTAGGAGATGGAGTCCAGCTTGGGTAATAGTGAGACTCTGTCTACAAGTAAATAAATGTTAAAAATTTTAAAAAGCTAGCAAAAGGAGTTCACTGATACCACCACCCCAAAGCTGCATGAAGAATTCTAGTATCAATATTTATACTTTTTCTGGGAGGTATACAGCTCTCATCAGATTCCCATGGGGTGCAAAAAGTACAAACACCACTGTTGTAGCCAATGGTGAATCTTACCAAGAATGTGGACAAAATTTGAATTTTGGAAAAATAAATTATTCTATGCACTGTAAGGAGGGATAAGAGGCAAGAAAAAAATTAAGTCACCAATTTATAGTCATAAAAAATTTAGTGAAAGATTTTAGTAAAAATATTTGCCTACTATGTACAGTCCATGGATATGGCTGCTTTCAACAAAATCTAAACTGCATCCTGGATCACTGTACTTAAATAAAAGCTTGAAAAATTAAAAAAAAAAAAATGGCCCATCTTCAACCTAGATCTACAGGTAGAATATTTACAGATTACAGATAACAACAATCCAGGTAGAAGATGGGCAAATTTTTTACAAATACTTATAAATTTTTTACTAAAATCTAATATTTTGACCTACACCAACAGGACTCTAAATGACTGCCTCTCAGGACCTACCTTACATAATATATGCAACAAGCTGCTTAACACTTTACTACGTAAAAAGTTGCCACGTAAAAATTGCCAAAGAGACAAATTAGTGATTTCAAATTCCCTTTGTCACTCATGCTGAAGAATGACTCCTCACCACTTTTGCGCTATAGATAGCCCAAAATATCTCTGAAAAAATTCACAACAAACTGATTAACAATGGTAGCTACTGGATAGGTTAAAGAGGGGTGGAAGACAGCCTCAAGACCTTTTACTGGTTTTTTAACATACACATATAATGCTAATTTAAATAAATGAATGAATGCATAAAAAATAAATAATTTTTAAAAATAATGCCACTAATTATAGTGTTATGGATATGTTCAGACTCACATAAAACTGGGAATGTATACTCTGGGCACAAAACTAATGTAAAAAATATAGTTGGAAGTGAGTATTGTGGGTAGAAAATGTGAGAAAAAACTCCCTAACATCAACTATAATTTGAGTACCTTATACACATGAGGGAGACACTGGGCTATACACTTGGTATATACATATACATCTATCTACACACACACACACACACACACACACACACACACACACACACACACACACACACAATCTACCAAGAAAAATTCTGTCAAATCCCATGATTATCTAGCAGATTAAAGACTAAAAATCACTGTTACTAAAATCAAAACACAGTAAAGCCCTAGTTGATAATCAATTTTAAACAAAGCTAGATATGACAATTCCAAGACTACAAAATAATTAATGTAACCAGTTGACTCCTGATGGAAGATTTTCCTATTTTAGACTTGACTTTTTTAGACATGGGGTCTCACCATGTTGATCAGGCTGGTCTCAAATTCCTGGGTTCAAGTGATCATCTGTGTGAACCTCCCAAAGTGCTAGGATTACAGGCATTAGCCACACAGCACCTGGCCTATTTTAGACTTTTCTAGCTATATATTAATAATATAACTGATGAATTTTAGCTCTCTCCCAAAGCCAATAAATCAAAAGTCCTTCCAAGCTATACATGAAATGTTCTGGGTTTTCTTCCTTTCTTTCTTTCTTTTTTTTTTTTTTAATAAAGTTAGTGTAAAGAACACTGGTATTCAAGTGACCTGGGTTCTGCCACTATTTGTGTGACTATGAACAAATTTATGATCTCCTCAGTCCTGTTTCCTTATCTTCAAATTAATGAGGCTATACTTGATAACTTCTAGAGGCAAATTTTTCTATAATTTCAAGACTACATAGGGAGCAGATAACAATTTCCAAAAATTCTTTCAACTTGTTTTTAAACCTGGCTTAACAACTAAACTGAATATGAAAGTATTTAATAGAACAGAAAAGGGCAATCATTCCCAAAGAGACAATCCTAAAGAGTTGGTTGGTCCTAAATATTTCAAATTATCAATAGCAAGACGAAATGATAAACTTAAGCTTTTAAGAGCCTCTTGATTTTGGAACAGCAGTTCTCAGTTTCTAGTTCTATTATCCACATTGACCTAAAAGTCCAACTAGTTCCTCAGCATATTTGGAATTTATGGTGCCTTTTTATTACCTTATGACCATCTTAACAGTTTTGATATTTCCCTCCAAACAAGTCAATCTGGGTTCTAAAACAACAGTGGTTATTAGGGATACAATGACCTGAAAATTAATCAAATACCTTAAAAAAAAAAAAAAAAAAGGTTAAAACCAATTTAACCAATGGAGATGCCCTTCATTATTTATTACTTGAGCCTCCCTTTATAAAATATTTGGTAGTTATTGAAAATTGCTTTTATCAGAGCCAAACTAAAGCTTATAGCTTTTTTTTTTTTTTTTTTTTTTTTGAGACAGAGTCTTGCTCTGTTGCCCGGGCTAGAGTGCCCTGGCGTCAGCCTAGCTCACAGCAACCTCAAACTCCTGGGCTCAAGCGATCCGACTGCCTCAGCCTCCCCAGTAGCTGGGACTACAGGCATGTGCCACCATGCCCAGCTAATTTTTTCTATATATATATTTTTAGCTGTCCAAATCATTTCTTTCTATTTTTTAGTAGAGATGGGGTCTGGCTCTTGCTCAGGCTGGTCTCGAACTGCTGACCTCAAGCGATCCTCCTGCCTCAGCCTCTCAGAGTGCTAGGATTACAGGCGTGAGCCACTGCGCCTGGCCTGCTTATAGCTTTCTAACCACAAAGTCAAACTCACTATAGCTACTTTCTAGTCAAAAAGACAAATTTATATTAAGGAACAAATTTATAATGTTATACCCAAGGAAACATTGTTGGATGAGAAAAATCAATTGCATGACTAACTGCCAATTACATTAATGACAGCAAATATATTCATGACCTTGGGTTAGGCAAACCTGCCTTAAATGATACCAAAAGCATAAACAAAAGAAAAAAATAGATAAATTGGACATCATCAAAATTAGAAACTTCTATGCATCAATGACAACATCAAAAAAGTAAAAAAGTAGTCCACAGAATGGGAGAAAATTTCTGTAAATCATGTTTTTTTTTTTTTTAAGACAGGGTCTGGCTCTTCCAGGCTGGAGTGCAGTGGTATGATCAAAGCTCACTGCAGCCTCTAACTGCTAGGCTCACGCAATGCTCCTGCCTCAGCCTCCCGAGTAGCTGGGCCTCTAGGTGTATACCACAACACCTGGCTAACTTTTTTATTTTTTGTAGAGATGGGGTCTCACCATGGTACCCAAGCTGGTCTCAAACTCCTGGCCTCAAGGATCCTCCTGCCTCAGCCTCCCAAAGTGCAGAGATTAAGGTGTAAGCCACCATGCCTGGTTTGCAAATCATGTACCTGATAAAAGATCTGCATCTACAATATATAATGAACTCAATAATAAAAAGACAATCCAATTTTTTAATTGGGCAAAGGACCTGAATAGTTACTTCTCCAAAGAAGATATACAAATGGCAATATGCATATAAAAAGATACTCAGCATCATGAGTCATTAAAAAAATGCAAATCAAAACCACAATGAGGCTGGGCTCCGTGGTATACTGGGAGACTAAGGTGGAGGTGGGAGGATCACTTGAGGCCAGCAGTTCAAGACCAGCCTGAGCAAGAGCAAGCCACAGTCTCTATAAAAAAATAGAAAAATTGCTTCTACTATAGGCGTTTGGGGAAAATAAAAAAATAAAATAAATAAATAGAAAGAAAAGGAAAAAAATAGAAAAATTAGCCAGGTACAATGGTGTGTGCCTATAGTCCCAGCTACCTGGGAGGCTGAGGCAGGAGGATTGCTCGAGCCCAGGAGTTTGAGGCTGCAGTGAGCTATAATGACATCACTACACTGTAGCCCAAGTGACAGACTGAGACCCTCTCTCAAAAACAAAGCAAAACAAAACAAACAAAAAACCCACAATGAGCACCAGGAGTAGTCGCCTGTAGTCCAGCTACTTGGGAAGCTGAAGGGGGAGGACAGCTTGAGCAGAGGAGCTCGAGGCTGCAGTGCACTATGGGCTATGACCTTACCTGTGAATAGCAACTGCATTCTGGCCTGGGCAACACAGCAAGATCACGTCTCAAAAATAAACAGATAGATGAATGGATAGATAAATAAATAAATACCACAATGAGATAACACTTTGCATCCACTAGGATAACTATAATCAAGAAGAGGGACAATAACAAGTCCTGATGAGGATGTAGAGAAACTGGAACCCTCAAATACTGCTGGTGGGAATATAAAATAGTGCAGCTCCTTGGGAAAACTGTTGGGAATTTCCTCAAATGTTAAACAGAGAATTACCATGTGACCCAGCAATTCTACTCTAAGTGTACACGCCCCCATGCCCAGGGAACTGAAAGCATTATATTCATACAAACACTTTATGGTATCATATGAAAATTACTGTTTCTGAGCCCAAATCATTGTAAGCATATGACAAAAATGAAAATCTTTTTCCTTATAAAACAAGAAACAAAAAATTCAAATGTCCCAGGTGCCTTTAAGTTCAAGAACCAGAGACTTTATAAAGCTTATTTTTGTAAACTGTACTTGGCCTGATGCAAAATGTTTAATTCTATCACTTTATGTGAAACTGAAATTTTGTTAAAGCTTTTTTTAGGCCTCCTACTTAAGATAGAAGTTCCCTTCCTATTACTGAAAAATAATTGTGACTGTGTACTGAGTATTTCCACAATAAACTGGTTAAAGCTCTTTAGTAAAACCTTTATTATTCTAACTTTTGAAACTGAATGATATCTATAGTGATAAAATACTACTATTTTTGGGTTATAAAAGTAAAACTTAAAAAACATAGTACTCAATTTTTTAAAAATGAGTGGAGGGAGGCCAAGCATGGTGGCTCACGCCTATAATCCTAGCACTCTTGGGAGGCTGAGGCAGGAGGACGCTTGAGGTCAACCGTTTGAGGTTGCAGCGAGCTATGGTGACGTTACTGTACTCTACCTGAGGCAATAGACAGAGACTGTCTCAAACAAAAAAAAAAGAGTGAAGGGAGTTTCTTATTACTAGTAAGACAAAAATAACTGCAGTTATCAAAACAGAAGTTTGGGACCCACCTAGCAAAAACTCCATAAAAGAACATAAATCGTAAGAGAAACAAGGAAATCACAGACTTTAAATAACTGCAATACTGAGAAAAATTATTAGCCTTACTTACTGAATTTTTCAGTCTGACATCTGCATTTCTTAGGGTGAGGAACTATATCTTGGCTACAGCAAAACAACAATCAAAAGTTGCTGCCGGCCGGGTGCGGTGGCTCACACCTGTAATCCTAGCACTCTGGGAGGCTGAGGCGGGCGGATCCTTTGAGCTCAGGAGTTTGAGACCAGCCTGAGCAAGAGCGAGACCCCGTCTTTACTAAAAACAGAAAGAAATTATATGGACAACTAAAAATATATAAAGTTAGCTGGGCATGGTGGCACATGCCTGTAGTCCCAGCTACTGGGGAGGCTGAGGCAGTAGGATCACTTGAGCTCAGGAGTTTGAGGTTGCTGTGAGTTAGGCTGACGCCAGGGCACTCTAGCCCGGGCAACAGAGTGAGACTTTGTCTCAAAACAAAAAAAAAAAAAAAAAAAAGTTGCTACACCTGTTTTACCACAGTTAAAAAAAATTTTTTTAAAGCTGTTACACCAAAGAAATAGAAAAATACTTTCTATTAATAGTAGAGTGACACTATGTCTAAGCTTGCCCAGGAGGCCCTGAGTTTATGCCCATTATCATAATAGTTGTTATGCATAATAGTTCTTTTGACCCTCAAATATGTCCCATTTGAATTATAACAGGAACTGAGTGAACATATTATCTATGGTACTATGCACACAATGGATTAACCAAAAGCTTGTTTAACCAGAAAAAAAGGGTGTGGAGGAGCCTGTGAACTGCTAAGGAATGATTTCTTAGGTATATTGTTAGGTTAAAAAAAACAAGGGTCACAGACAAATGTGATTACATCAAGCTTAAAATTTTTGTGCACAGAAGGACACAAAGGACACAAAATGAAAAGGCAACCCATGGAATGGCAGAAAATATTTTTAAATCATATATCTGATAAAAAGTTAATATCTAGAATATATAAAGAATTCCTACAACTCAATAAAAAAAATAGCCATATTAAAAACTGGGCAAAGGAGGCCAGGCATGGTGATACACACCCATAGTCCCAGCTACTCCAGAAAATCGCTTGAGCCCAGGAGTTTGAGACCTGCCTAGGCAACACAGTGAGAATCCTGTCTCTAAGAAACTTAAAAATGGGCAAACGGGGCCGGATGCAGTGGCTCACACCAGTACGGCTAGCACTTCGGGAGGTCAAGGCGGGAGGATGGCTTGAGCCCAGGAGTTCAAGACCAGCCTGAGCAAGAGCGAGAGAGAGACCCGTCTCTACCAAAAAAAGAAAAAGAAAAATCACTGGGGCTGGTGGTGCATACCTGTTAGTCCCAGCTACTAGGGAAGCTAAGGCAGGAGGACTGCTGGATCCCAGAAGTTTGAGGTTGCAGTGAGCTGTGATAAGCCACTGTACTCTACCCAGGCAACAGAGGGAGACCCTGAGACACTGTCTCCAAAGGAAAAAAAAAAAGGGCAAAGGATGGAATAGATGTTTCTCCAAACATGATATATAAACAATCAACAGGGATACAAAAAGGTGCTCAACATCACTAAACATGAGAGCAAATCAAATTGAAACTACAAAGATATCACCTCACACCTATTAGACTAGCTAATATCAAAAAAACAAATAATAGCAAGTGTTGGTAAGGATGTGGAAAAATTAAAACACTCGTACACTGTTGGTGAGACTGTAAAATAGTGCGACTACTATGAAAAACACTATGGAGGTTCCTCAAAAATTTAAAAATAAAAACAAATATTGCATTTCAAGTTCAAAAAAATTTAGGCCGGGCGCAGTGGCTCACGCCTGTAATCCTGGCACTCTGGGAGGCCGAGGCAGGTGGATCCCTCGAGGTCAGGAGTTCGAGACCAGCCTGAGCAAAAGCAAGACCCCGTCTCTACTAAAAATAGAAAGAAATTATCTGGCCAACTAAAAATATATATAGAAAAAATTAGCCGGGCATGGTGGCGCATGCCTGTAGTCCCAGGTACTTGGGAGGCTGAGGCAGTCGGATCGCTTGAGCCCAGGAGTTTGAGGTTGCTGTGAGCTAGGCTGATGCCACGGCACTCACTCTAGCCCGGGCAACAAAGCGAGACTCTGTCTCAAAAAAATAAAATAAAATAAAAAATTTAAAAAAAAATTTTTTTAAATAGAATTACCATATGATCTAGCAAAACCACTTCAGGGCATATACCCAAAAGAACTGAAAAGCAGGGTCTCAAAGAGATATTTGCATTCCTGTGTTCATAGCAGCACTTATGCACAACAGTCAAGAGGTGAAAGCAACCCAAATATCCATGGAAGGATGAATAGATAAACAAAAAGGGGTAAATACATACAATGGAATATTATCCAGCCATAAAAAGGAAGCAAATCCTGTTATATGATACAACATGGATGTCCCTTGAGGACATTATATTAAATAAGCCACTCACAAAAAGACAAGTACTGTATGACTACAATTATACATATGTAAATAGTCAAATTCAGAGACAGACAGTACAATGGTGGTTGGGAACTGTGGAGTTAGTGTTTAACGGGTACTAAATTTCAGTTTTGCAAGATGAAAAATTCTAGAGATCTGCTGCACAACAATGTGAATATAGTTAACTATAACACCACTGCACTTAAAAATATCTAACACTTAAAAATGGTTAAGATGGTAAATTTTGTTAAGTGGTTTTTACCACAATTAAAAAAAAAAAACAAGAGTCATAAGTATATACAATATGCCAACTTTTTTCTAACAACAGGAATAAGAAAACATACAAACAGGGTGAGAACAGGGGTGGAGAACTCAGAAATAGAAGCAAAACTTAAGTATTTGTTCAATACAGTATTAAATTTTAAAACACATAAATAACATATTAAAATTAACAGGACAAAAGCAAACTCTAATAATGAATATAAGTCAAAACAGTCAAACTTGATAATCAAAATAATCACATTGATGAAATAAACAGAAAAATGTTATTTCACGTAAGTGTTGAACAAAGTTCTCTGACTGTTCATCTTTAATGCAATATTGTCTGAAGGGAAAACAGGACTAAAAAGAAATCAGTTGCACTAAGTAGGGTTATTGTTAATAAGATGCTGGCACTGTAAATCTGAATCTGTTTTCTGTGCCAATAATGTTAACTTTTGATTTGGAATTTAAAATACCAATATAGGTTAGGTGCCCAGGCTCACGCCTATAACTTGCAGTTAGTTTCAGAGGCCAAGGCAGAAGGATCATTTGAGACCAACCTAGGCAACACAGCCAGACCCTGTCCCTACAAAATTTTTAAAAATTAGCCAGATGTGGTGGCACCAGCCTGTAGTCCCAGCTACTCGGGAGGCTGAGTCAGGAGGATGATGTGAGCCCAGGAATTTGAGGTTGCAGTAAGATGTGATGAGGCCACGGCACTCTGCCCTGGGCAACAGAACAAGATTCTGTCTCCAAATAAATAAGTATCAGAATCAGAAAACTTCCAATGAAATAAATGACTCAACCAACACTCAATCATTAGGTGAAACATGTTTTGAATAAAGAGGTACTCACACGATGCCGAAATTATCACCCCACAGATCAAGTATAATTGCAAAGGAGACAATATACCTTTACAATGAAGAAATCCGGTGGACACCACACTAACCAAGTAAACTTAGTATTGTAAATAATAAGGCAAAGCAACATCTGTTAGTCCCTACACCTTATTAAGGGACCATCACTAGAAGTTGGAGAACCAGACATTCTGTCCTTCCTGATATATACAATATAAATCACATATCACCTATGAAGTATTTTTGCCCAAAAATATTTGTCCCAAATTTAATCAAGCCTCTCTAGATCTAACTTCCAGCTTATAGAAATAAAAGGAATAGAGAAACAAGTTAAATGACATTTTAAGCATGCAATCAGAAAATTCCAAAATATGAAAGCTTCTTTAAACAGAAGATGCTACACATTTAATGATAATTGCCTTAGGCATGATAATAGTAATATGACTTTAAACTTTCTTAGCTGAAGCCTGGTTTGAAATAAAAATGTATACAAGTCCAGGAATAAATGGCATTATTCCAAAAAGATGCATCCTAAGGTATTAGGGGAGAAGGAGCAAATCTTTAATTTACTTTCAAATGGTTGGGGAAAGGAGGGTATATAGAAAGTTAAAGCAAAAGTGCTAAATATTAGTAACAGTTAAGTCCAAACAGAAGGTATATGGGTGTTCACTGTATTATTTTCACCTTTTCTGTATGTTTGAAATTTCTTGTAACATAGAGTTGCAAAAAAGTTACCAGAATATCCTATATACCAAAAAAGGAAAAATGCTCCTTAACAGTATCCTACTAAGTGGAACAGCAATTAGAGTACGGAGCAGGTGCTTATAATATGCAACAAACTCAGCCCAAAGCACAATTTTGCATTTATTATCCCACTCAAAGATCTGCTCAAAATGGTAAGGCATACAGCTAGATATCATGGGACACCAAGTAACAGAAGGCACTCACACAGATCCTAGATTAACTAAAACAAGTTATAAATAAATGGCAAGTCACTGAAGCCCTCATTAATGGGATGAGATTTAGCTGGATTTTGAGGAATGAACAGGATTATGAATAGTCTGAAAGGAAGGAGAAGACAATCCAGGCAAACAGGCTATAAGCAAAAGCCAAAGGTCAGATATAAACCAGGTCTGTGTGAAATACGGATCCCAGTAAAGTCACGAGGGAAATTTTCGTAGAAAAGTATTCATTCCTCAATTTTCATGATGATTAGGTCTTAAGAATACAAAAATATAAAGCACAACAGTATGTCTTCAACATGCTCACAAAGTAGTAGAGAAGATATATACAAAGTACATTAATTAGAAATATACACTGAATGGTTTAATAACACAGAGAAAGTAGTTAATTTACCAGAGGAATGAGATTGTCAGTAGGTTTTCAACAAAGATATGAGTTAATGTTTAAAAATTGAAAATAATTTCACCAATTAAATTCCAGTCACAGAAAGAAAAAAATGTTAAAATTTACTGAATGCCTACCATATACACAATATATATAGTGTATATGCTACATGCCTACCAAAGGCACTTTCCCCTTTGCAGTAAATTCTATAATTAACATTTTTATATATAAGGAAATTAAAGCTCAGAGAGTTAAACTAACTGACTCAATATAAAAAAAGGTAGGTATGTCCAGGCGCGGTGGCTCACACTTGTAATCCCAGCACTCTGGGATGCCAAGGCGTGAGCATAGTTTGAGGTCAGGAGTTCGAGACCAGCCTGAGCAAGAGCGAGACCAGTCTCTACTAAAAACAGAAAAAATTAAACTGTGTGGTAATTCGAGCCTGTAGTCCCAGCTACTCAGGAGGCTGAGGCAGGAGGATTGCTTGAGCCCAGGAGTTTGAGTTGCTGTGAGCTAGGCTGATGCCACGGTACTCTAGCCGCGGCAACAGAGTGAGACCCTGTCTGGAAAAAAAAAAAAAAGGTAGGTAGTAGTGAGCCTGGCATTCAAGTCTAGGTCCATCTTCCATCCACGGTTTATGTGCCCTTTCTAATACTACCCAACCCTACAGATTTGTAAGCACTCAAATAATGAATACAAGGTACGACACAAACTTTCTAAAGTGAGTCACTATCAGAAAATTACTAAAATGTTTAAGGGCCAGACAGGATGAGAGTAATGTAGGTCAGATTTTCCAACATACTGAAGAGCTTCTGTCTCTAGGACTAATGTAAATGTTTTTGCAATGGGGAGAGAAATGCTACCAAAGACAAATAATTTTCATGCAAAAAAGTTTTGAACCTAAATCACTGCTAAAAAAACAAAAGACAAAATATTTTTTAAGTATTAAAACCCTGGTCAGGCAACTTGCTTGTCACATAACATATTATAGCAACAGAGAAACTTTCACCATTCAAACAAAACAGAATTAACATCTCTTACCAGCAAGTTTCCACACAAGTAAAATTCTTGGAATAACAGTAGATAAGTAAGACTATCTGGAATCCAGGGTCAAACAAAACTTGCCAGTTTATGATAGTTAATTAAACATACTCCTATAATGAAGATTTCTAATCTGCAGGTTCCAGTTAACACAACTTTACCTAAAAACACTTGTCTGGCACTCTCTGCTGAGGCCAACGCAAGAGGATACCTTGAGCTGAAGACTTTGAGACCAGCCTCAGCAAAAGCGAGACCCCATTTCTACTAAAAATAGAAAAATCTGCCAGGCGTGGTAGCAAGCACCTGTAGTCCCAGCTACTTGGGAGGCTGAGGCAGGAGGATCACTTGAGCCCAGGAGTTTGAGATGGCTGTGAGCTAGGCTGATGCCTCAGCACTCTACTCAGGACAACAGAGTAAGACTCTGTCTCAAAAATAAATAAATAAATGAAAAATAAAAACACTTGTAAAATTCCAAATTTTTTGATAAGCAACCTCAAAAAGATTATAAATCCATTCATAAGCAAAAAACTTGCACTAATATCTTTGTCGCAGTTATAAAGCTTTACTGTAACCTTACTTTGTTATTCTGAAATACAAACCAGTTCAAACTTCAACAATAATCAAATAACATTTTCCTACCAATCTAATGTGAAAAGTATATAGACTTCTTTTTACTTAGCAAAGAGAGCTCTGAATGAGCACCTTAAATGGTTGGTAAAAATATAATTAAACGGTGGCCGGGCGCAGTGGCTCACGCCTGTAATCCTAGCACTCTGGGAGGCCGAGGCAGGTGGATCACTCGAGGTCAGGAGTTTGAGACCATCCTGAGCAAGAGCGAGACACTGTCTCTACTAAAAATAGAAATAAATTACCTGGCCAACTAAAAATATATATATAAAAAATTAGCTGGGCATGGTGGCGCATGCCTATAGTCCCAGCTACTCGGGAGGCTGAGGCAGGAGGATCGCTTAAGCCCAGGAGTTTGAGGTTGCTGTGAGCTAGGCTGATGCCACGGCACTCACTCTAGCCTGGGCAACAGAGTGAGACTCTGCCTCAAAAAAACAAACAAACAAAAATACATACATATATATATATGTATATATATATAATTAAAGGCTTAGGTCAAGAGAAAACTGTGATGGCAAAATCTTGCTTTAGAATTTTTCACCAACCAAAGAAAAGAATGCAAGTTGAGACATCAGCTTCATAGATAACAATTTATTTTTCCCTAAAGCACTATGATGTAAGCCAACTTTCTACCAAAATTCTTCCCAGGAGTACAGGAAAAACAAGATAAAATTTCTCCCTAAGTTTGAATAGGCTAAATACAAACTTCAGGTCTCAGCACAAACTCATATCTACATAGTATTGTACCTTCTTGCAGTCAAGGAGATCCATTAAAAAGTGCAAAAGTATCTTAAATAAAAGATGAGTGACAAATGCAATTAAGATTAGAAAAGAAAAATGCTACCAGGGGAGCAATTAACACGTTTCCTTTAACTGTCACTAAAAGTTTTGTTTGAAATAAATATTTACCACTGCACCACATTCACAGGCAAAAAACACTGCCTGCACTAGATATCCAGAGTGTATTTAAAGGCAACTCTATGGTCCCAAGAGGTGTTACTTTCAGCACACGGTTTTTGTTCATACTCTAGTATCTTCCAAAGTTCGTGAACTGGAAACTGAAAGTCATCTGTGTAGAAACTACTTTAAAACATTCTCGACAGGCTTTCTACAAGTAACCCGTATTTTTCAGATTTGATTTAAACCGATTCAATTAAGGAATTCCCTGTCGACCCTCCTCCTCCTCCTCATTCCGGAAGGCCCACTAACCACGAGGGTTACAACCAAGTGCGAACATGTATTTTCTTTTATTTAAAATGAATGGTTTCTAAGACCCTAAATATCCAGTTGCCAAAAGACAAGTTAAAACTGGAAAAAGAGAGTTATTAAAAGGACACTTGCAAGAAGTATGGTCTAAAGCAAACCAAATAGAAATACAACTATTCCAAAAGAGCAGGGCTTTGCCTGTCAAAGCTGTAGCCTTATCCTTGTTACAAATACTGATTTCAAACCACAGTTAACATCAAGGCTAAGCAAACCTTCAGCTGTTTTACAGGTTTGACGTTAACTTCCCGTGATCCCTTCAACCAACCACTCAAAGCTACACTCCCTTCAACTCTCGGCCCACCTCCTTCCACTCCTGCCCCAAATCTCAGTTTACTTAAACGCACTTCGCCCCTCCAAACTTCACGTCTTATCTGTGGCCTGCCCTGTCTTCTCGTCGCCACCGGTCCCAGGCAGGGACTTAGTCCTACCATATCCTCCTTCCCTGGTCAGCCTCAACCCTTAAGCCCCCTGTTCTAAAGCTGGAACCCGCCCCAATCGATCCTCCCAGCTTCTCCAACCTGTCCCCAGGGGCCCCTCCAGGCCCCCAAAGCACGCAACGGCCGAGCCTGAAAATGGCGGAGAGTGCCGCTGCTTCCTGCAGGAGAGCAGTCCGTTGTCGCCGCCGCACTCACCGTCTGGCGTTGAGCAGAGTTCCTAATGGCGAGCGAAGCGTTCGTTTTCAGTGTCGAGAACACCTCTCCTGCCTGGCCTCCCCCCTCCGCCCCTTTCAATCCCTCTCCTCCAAAGGAGCTGCCGCCATCTTCCCCTATGAGCCACCGAACGCACGCCCTTGCGTCATCACGCACCGGCGTACGGTGATACGTCACGCGCACCGGAGCCGTGGGCCTCCTGAGGGCTCGGTCCGCGCATGCGCATGCGCACAGATGGAGGGCCGGGCCAGGCCGCATCCGCACGCGGCCTGGCTGAGTGCTTTGTTTGTTCCGCGGCGAGGAGGTCCGCTTTGCCTGCCGGATGAAGAATGAGGCTAGGCCTTTTGGCAGTACCGGTTTTCTTCACGTTGTGCGCTAAGCTGGATGCTCTCAGAAAGAATCCTGTTTCCAAAATTTGTATGCGATATTTCTACGGAGGCGATGTGGTGGTTATAGCAGGATATTTGTCCAGGCCCACCGAGTCAAACTGTGGGCAAAGCGCCTGGCCTTGCTAGGTCTGTTCATCTGTGGGTTGATGAAAGCACCTAGCAGAGTCAGGCACACAATTAGGGTTCACACATTGCCCCACGCCAGCTGTGCCTCTAGATTATCTACTTTCTTCACTTAGTCGAGAGACCGAATTATCTTATGGTACAACCACTTTGGAAAACCGTTTCTGCTAAAGCTAAGTGGACGCTTATCCTGCGACCCAGAAATTTCACTTCAAGAGGAATGAGTGCATACGTCCACCAAAGGCATGTAGAAGAATGTTCAGCACCTTTATTCGTAATAACCAAAAAGTGGTAACCCAAATGTTCATCAGTAGTTCAATGGGTAAATTGTACTACAGTCATACAGTGGCTTCTACATAGCAATAGGATATAACTACTGATAAACACAACCTGGATGAATAAGGATGCTTGCTGTATGGTTCCATTTATATGAAGTTCAGACAATACAACAGCAAAACAAGTAGTTCTCCAATATGGATCAAGACTCTTCAAATATTTCTTAGTTTTTCCTTTGGGGACGAAGTGGAAAATAAAAAAATAAAAATAAATAAAAAACATTTCTTAGTTTTGACTCCATAATCTTCTAAAAATCTATCCTAAGGATAGTCTCAGAAATGTGAAAAAGATTTGTGTACTAACCATTCATTGAGGTTTAGATGATAGCAAAAAAATGGAAACACGTCCAACACAGACTATACAAAGTTTTTATGGCATCAGAAATGTTTATATTGTTTATGTACCTAGAAATAACCAAGGAAATATATAAAAATGGGTTTAAGGACAACTATTTTCTTCAAATACATGTTTTGCTTTTGTAGTCACAGGGGAAGGGTTTGTGGGTTTTTTTGTTTTGGGGGGGTTTTTTTGGCAGTAATAGGTTACTAAAGTATATTAAATTATTTATTTGATTTTTGGGGCTTTTTTGAGACAGGGTCTTGCTCTGTTGCCAGGGCTAGAGTACAGTGGCATCATTATAGCTCACAACCTCAGATTCCTGGGGTCAAGCGATCTTTCTGCCTGTTTCCCGAGTAGCTGGGACTACAGGCTTGCACCACCATGCCTAATTTTTTGTGTTTTTGTAGAGACAGGATCTTGCTATGTGGCTCAGGCTGATCTCAAACTCCTGGCCTCAAGTGATCGTCCTGCATTGGCCTCCCAAAGTGCCGTGATTACAAGTGTGAGCCACCATGCCCAGTCAAATTATTTGTTACTAAATGCATCTCTGTTTGTGGCAGTTTACAATTTATTAGGTCTTGTTGATTATTTAGCATCATATCACACATCACTTGGGGAATCTTTTGCTTTCCATTTTCCATTTGTTTGGACTCAACTTGGAAGCTACTGGATTAATAAATATCAGAACCCTACACCACCCCAGGTGTCAAGAATTTAATTTTTACTCCCTTGATTCCAAGAAGGCAGGGATTATCATAAACTTGAAAGCAACCACCAAAGATTTAGGAAAGCAAGAATCTCACTCCAGGCCAGGTGTGGTGGCTCACACCTGTAATCCTAGCATTCTGGGAGGCCAAGGCGGGAGGATTGCTTGAGCTCAGGAGTTTGAGACCAACCCGAGCAAGATCCAGACCCTGTCTCTACTAAAAATAGAAAGATTAGTTGGGCATGGTAGCACCTGCCTGTCATGCCATCTACCCAGGAGGCTGAGGCAGGAGGATCACACCAGCCCAAGAGTGTGAGGTTGCAGTGAGCTATGATGACACCATTGCATGCTAGCCAGGTCAACAGAGCAAGAGTCTGTCTCACAAAAAAAAAAAAAAAAAAGAATTTTACTCCAAGCTAGGATATGTGTGTATATCCCGTAAAAGAATATGGTGAAGAAAAAGAAAATGGATGGTGGGGGTGGGAGTAGGAGGAGCAGGGATGGGTAGTATGAAAGAACCTGTAAGTCAGTCTACAAACCACTTATTCATGCAGCAAATAGTTACCATACTGCATTCTCCTAATTTCTGGGAACAGAATAAACCAGATCTCAAGAAGTTCCCCACAGGCCAGGCATGGTGGCTCTTGCCTGTAATCCTAGCACTCTGGGAGGCCCAGGTGGGAGGATCGCTTGAGGTCAGGAGTTCGAGACCAGCCTCAGCAAGAGTGAGACTCCATCTCTACTAAAAATAGAAAAAAAATTAGCCAGACAACTAAAAATAGAAAAAATTAGCCGGGCGTGTTGGCGCAGGCTTGTAGTCCCAGCTACTTGGGAGGCTGAGGCAGGAGGATCACTTGAGCCCAGGAGTTTGAGGTTGCTGTGAGTAAGGCTGACGCCACAACACTCTAACCAGGGAAACAAAACAAGACTCTGTCTAAAAAAAAGAAAAAGAAAGAAAAGAAAAAGAAAATATTACATATATGTACTTTTTTCCCTAAACATATAGGATATCATACAAAGTTTATCTTCTCTTTTGACAATATTTCTTGGCATTTTTCCTTCTCAGTTCATATATAGACATATCTTTAGTCTTTTAAATAGCTTCTCAGTTTTGTATGGTTGAACAATAATTTACTTAACCAGTCCTCTACTGATGATGGCACTTAGGTCACTTTCAGTCTTTCACTAATATAAATAATGCTGCAATCACCTTTTTTCTTTTTTTTTTTTAAGGCCAGGTCTCACTATGTTGCCCAGGCTGGACTTGAACTCCTGGGTTCAAGCGATCCTCCTGCCTCAGCCTCCCGAGTAGCTGGGACTACAGGTGTGCCACTGGACCTGGTATCTTGTGTGTCCTTTATACATGTATATATAGCTCCATATATCACCTCCCCATTGGGTTAAAACAGATTCTTTCTTTCTTTTTTTTTTTTTAAAGCCAGTCAAATTTAGCAGTGGGGGTTGAATACCAACTTTAGCGACACTAATGTTAATAAGCTCTGACACCCCACTACCATCGGACCAGCCAACACAGACTATTGCTAAGCATCCTATTCCCATCATCTCTATAATGCAGGCTTCTCATCCCTTTCTAGAGGCAGAGAAAGCAAATGTGCTCTACCCAGCAATAACAAAAAATCGAAACAACTAAAGCAACTAGTGTCTGAATTAAAGACTAAAGACAATGCATAGAGTATCTTTAAATATACAACTCAGATGCTTCTAAAAACAAAAATGCTTGTTAGAATACTACATATGCAACTATACATCTGTACTACAAAACATGCAGGGAGAGAAAAAGAACCCTGAACCCCATGTCAGTAGTCTTGGGTCAGAGCACTGGTTCTGCCACCCGTGAACTGATGTTGGCCTCCATTGACTCCACTGCAATGCCTCTTACAGAATTTTAGGAGCACTTGGCAAGTTTATTCTCCAGCCCAGGGTTTGCCCTTGGGTTTGGGACTATTTGAATGCCACTATTAAAGCCTCATCCTTGTGTGTCCTAAATATTTTTCTATCTCTAGGAATGCCATTAGTCAGATAGTCCTAGATTGAAATCTTTTCTGGAATTTTCATCTTATCTCTAATTTTCTGGCTGCATAATATTAATTTTTCTGAGTTTCAGCTTCTTCCTTGGTAAAATGGAATAATATGGCTCAGTCTTCAAAACAAATTGCAAATCTGACCACATCTCATTTCCACTGCTATCATTCTAGTCTAGATACGACAGACTGTGCTTGCAGTCTAGTAAACAATGGCTTTTGCATCTTTAAAGGGGTTTAAAAAAAAAAAAGACTATGTGACAGAGACCTATAAGTAGCCCACAATGCCTGGCATACTCTCACCCCTTACAGACAGTGTGCTGATCCCTGCTCGAGCCCAAGCCATTTTTGCTGTGGGGCTGTAATAGTCTCCCAACTATCCTCCCTGTTTCCACTTTTCATCGGTTTCCCCTCCCACCCAACTCCAGTCTGTGTTCTACATAGCAGCCAGAATGACTATTTAAAACAAAAATCAGACCTTACTCACCCTCCCTACTTAGAACCTCCAAATAGCTTCCCGATGTGCTGAATATAAAATCCAAACTCCTTGCGCCATAATTTAAATGTTTACATCTGAAATCTCAGCTCCTGCCAATTTTTCTCTGACTCAGGAAGCACCAGCCACTCCAGCTTGTTTCCTCTGCACTCCCACCCCTACCCCTGCCCATGCATGCCTTCCCACTTGGTATATTCGCTCCTGGTCTGGAAATCATTCCACCTAGATTTACCCATAACTGCATCCTTGGCAGCTCAAATAGCATCTCCTTAAAGACATCAATTCCAAACACCATATCGAATGTAGCACACCTTCCCAGGCTGATCTAACTAGCAGCTTTTCTTGTGTCTCTCCCCACTAGAATAGGCTCTGGAGCTGGAACCTTGTTATCTTGTTCTCCTTTTTCATCCCAATCTATGTGGTAGTTATTCAACAAACTTTGTTTAATTAATAAAATATCAAATAATGAGAAGGTATAAGAGCATCAGAGATCGTAAGAGCATGAAGGCCTGTCCAAGAGTGTTTTTAAAAATTCCCCGAGGGTTGTGGTGGTTTCAATTAGACACATACAACACTTAACAGTGCTTAACCACAAACACCTGTGCTCAAGGACCTTCTGCCTGACACCTCCTCTATTTGGACACCTGCTCTATTTCGAATGCAAATAAACCTGGGAGTTACAGGGCCTCTGTTCCTGAGTGTGTGTATGTGTGTGTGAGAGAAAGACAGACAGATACACACACACACACACACACACACACACACACACACACACACACACACACACACACAAGATTGAGCCTGGGAGTACCCCAGGGCTATACCGGTTTTTTAAATATTGGAATACTTCCATAAGTAAGCTCTGACCATCCTCATCTCCCTGGGATTAGATCCAGCAATTAGAGGGTTAACACCTGACCACACTAAGGCCAGTGACCCCAGGCTGTTAAATATTTTGGTTTTTTTGTTTGTTTGTTTTTGTTTTTTGAGACAGTGTCTTGCTTTGTCACCCAGGCTACAGTGCAGTGGCATCATCATAGCTCACTGCAACCTCGAACTCCCTGGCTCAAGCAATCCTCTTCCCTCAGCCTCCTGAGTAGTAGGACTTGAGGCATGTGCTACTTGTTCTTATTTTTTATAGAGACAAGGTCTCATTATGTTGCCCCAAAGTGCTAGGATTACAGCTGTGAGCCCGTATGCCTGGCTAGGTTGTTAAATATTTTTAAAACCACCCCTACTTACTGAGAATTTGTTTACTGGCAGAAAAGAGTTTCTCAAAAGGTCAGTTTGGACTAGACCCTAAAGAATCTGCTTTGCCAAGAGCTGCTCTGTGCAATCTTATATAGGGAGGCCAGCTATTATTTATTATTAATATATTATTTAAGACAGCCCATTTTTTTGAGGTGGGGTCTTTCTATGTTGCCCAGGCTGGAGTACAGTAACTATTCACAGTTATGATCATAGCACACTGCAGCCCTGAATTCCTGGGCTTGAGATTCTCCCGCCTCAGCCTCCCCAGTAGCTGGTACTACAGGCATGCACCATCATGCCCAGCCTAAACCAGCCCATTTTTACCTATCAAAAACAAGACATATAGGTAACAGTTTAGTTTTTCCACTTCACAGAGGTCTATACAACTTCCAGCCTCTTCATCTGATCCTGAAACGCAAACACAGGTGATTTGAAAACCCACATGAGACTTGGGATGAGAAGCTGTGGGTCCAGGACTGTGTGATTAGGAGGATCAACAGCGGTTGACATGATAAGAGGTGTTGAGATATTGCTGAAATTTTCTAGGAGTCCTGCGTGCTGCTGAGCCCAGACCTAGCAGGGTCAGCAGGCCTGAGCACGAAGAGCTGGCGTGTCCACAGGGGAAAGGGAAGCGGGCATTTGGCACTTTCCTGTCCAGGCTAAAGTAACATGACCTGGATGAGAAGGTGGGTACAGTTCTCAAATGTCCCTTTAGGAGTGACAAATATATTCCTCTTTTGTGTCCACTTACAGAAGTATCTGATTTTTACTTGAGGCCACATCAAAATATTGTGATTGTGAACCATTTGGCTCCTGGAAAAAGCTTACCTATTTAATAGGTGAGTAATATTCCATGATGTACGATGCCATCTCTGTATTACTGGAAAAAGACTGAGAATCAGCTCTGGATGTAGAGCTTTTTACGTATTCAAGATATTTGGCACACAGGATAATTCCCAGCAACGGAATCACTAGGGGGCCGGGCCCAGTGGCTCGTGCCTGTAATCCTAGCACTCTGGGAGTCCGAGGTGGGAGGATTACTTGAGGCCAGGAGTTCAAGACTAGCCTGAGCAAGAGTGAAACTCTGCCTCTACAAAAAAATAGAGAAGAAATCAGCCAGGTGTGGTAGTGCACACCTATAGTCCCAGCTCCTCAGGAGGCTGAGGCAGGAGGATCACTTGAGCCCAGGAGTTTAAGGTTGCAGTGAGCTATGATGATGCCACTGCACTCTAGCCCAGGCAACAGAGAGAGACTCTGTCTCAAAAAACAAAAAACAGGCCGGGCGCGGTGGCTCACGCCTGTAATCCTAGCACTCTGGGAGGCCGAGGCAGGTGGATTGTTTGAGCTCAGGAGTTCGAGACCAGCCTGAGCAAGAGCGAGACTCCATCTCTACTAAAAATAGAAAGAAATTATCCGGCCAACTAAAATATATATATACAAAAAATTAGCTGGGCATGGTGGCGCATGCCTGTAGTCCCAGCTACTCGGGAGGCTGAGGCAGTAGGATCGCTTAAGCCCAGGAGTTTGAGCTTGCTGTGAGCTAGGCTGATGCCACGGCACTCACTCTAGCCCGGGCAACAAAGCGAGACTCTGTCTCAAAAAAAAAACAAAAACAAACAAACAAAAAGTGTAAAATTATAAAAGAAGAAATAGAAACCAAAATAAAAGATAATACACTGAGAAAAGAGGAACAGATTGATTTGGAAAAGATCAAATACACATCACAAAATGATAGTTTCTGAAATTAAAAACTGTGTATAGGGCTGGGGAGTACAAGCATGGAAGCAGGCAAGAGAATAACTACTAATGGATACAAGTTGCTTTCTGGGGTAATGGAATGTTTTAAATTTAGATTGTTATGATGGTTGCACTACTGTACATATATACTATAGACCATTAATTTGTATAATTTAAACTTTGCGGTATGTAAATTATATTTCAATAAAGCTGTTAAATTATATTTCAATAAAGCTGTTAACAAAAACCCCTCAGTGGATACATTAAAGGGCAGAGTAGGCATAGCTGAAGAGAGACTTAGTGATTGAAAAGACAGACTCTGAGAAATCACTCAAAATACAGCACCAAGTGATAAAACAAAAGCAAAATATGAGAGGCTGAGACATAGGAGAAGAAGAAAGCCAAATACAGTATAGATCCAATAAAAATCAAGGAGAAAGAGAAAGAATGAGAAAAAAGCTGCTTTAGTGGCAATGACTAAATTGTCCCAAATCATAAAAGACATGAATCCACAGATAGAGGCAGCACAGTAACTGTCAAATAGGATGAACAATCCAGGCGTGGCGCCATAGCTCACACCTGTAATCATAGCACTCTGGGAGGCTGAGGTGGGAGGACCACTTCCGGTCAGGAGTTCAAGACCAGCCTGAGCAAGAGTGAGACCCCCTCTCCACTAAAAATGGGAAAAAATAGCTGGATGTGGTGGCGAATGCCTGTAGTCCCAGCTACTTGGGAGGCTGAGGCAGGAAGATTGCTTGAGCCCAGGAGTTTGAGCTTGCAGTGAGCTGTGATGATGCCACTGCACTCCAGTAGGAGCGACAGAGTGAGACTGTCTCAGGGGCTCTGGAGGGAAGAATCCATACCTAAACACCTTGTAATGAAATTGTGAAACACACATAAAAGGGGAGAAAATTATAAAAGTAACTAGAAACAGCAGATTGTCAGTGTGTTGATAGTCTTTTTAAAAGCTAATGATTTTAAAGTTTTTAATTTTTACAATTTTTCCATCTTTTGTTTCTATCACTAAGTTTAAAAGTATTTTTTCAAATATCTTGTAGCTTCCCGTTGTCTTTGAATATGGATAAGTGTTAAACTCTGTTATTTTTTTTTTAGGAGGGAAAATAGATTTATTGCTTTCAACTAAAAGAACACAACAGAAGCATCATGTGTGAAACAAGGACAGAATTCTGGCTGTGGCTCAAAACTGCTGGGCAGTGAGTAGCCCCTTTTCTTTATTACTACACTGGTTTTGTGAGCCTGGTACCCACCTATCCCAGCACAGCCAAAAAAGGGAACTCTGGGTCTGCTGCTCTTGCGGATCTATAGACCTTGAAATGGATAGTTCGAACCCATGTCTTAGTCTATTTCATGGGTTTTGCACAACTGTAAGTTAGACATTCAAAATGGCTTGGTCATGCCACTCGGTCATCCAAGGATGAGGTGGTAACATCAGTAATTGCTGTACTGTAGGCAGCATGGCAAGTCTGGGGTTAGCAGCTGTCAGTTTCAAGTGTGAATGCAATGTTGCATCATCAGCATCACATGAAGGCACAGATGAAGAGATGTGCAGGGCAAGGTATGGGGGGAAGGGGTGTGGAGCTTCCATGCCCTCCATGAACATGCTACCTTTCAGGAACCTCCATGTGTTCAGCCATCCAGAAGCTCCTAAACTCTGTATTAACAAGGAGAATGCATTTAGGACATTAGTGGCCACAGGCTGGTGTTCATATGGCTCAGGAGACAGAAGTTGGTCTGAGTTTATAAGACTATCCATCCATAAAAACACAAATATTTCTGTGCCTGGCCCACATTTATTAGTAGTATTATAAAATATGAATATTGGAAGCCTTAAAAGGTGAAACACCTTGGTATTTTTGTTTTGTTTTTTTTTAGACAGTCTTACTCTGTTACCCAAGCTGGAGTACAGTGGTGTGATCATAGCTCACTGTAATCTCGAACTCTATACCAAATTGGAACACAGAGATGATTAGCATTGTCCCTGTGCAAGGATGACATGCAAATTCACGAAGCATTAATAAATAATTCTGCAGATTTTTTTTTTTTAAGAGTCTCACTCTTGCCTGGGCAAGTGCTGTGGCATCTGCCTAACTCACAGCAACTTCAAAGTCCTAGGCTCAAGGGATCCTCCTGCCTCAGCTTCCTGAGTAGCTGGGACTACAGATGTGCACCACCATGCCCGGCTAATTTTTTCTATTTATAGTAGAGATGGGTTCTCGCTTTTGCTCAGGCTGGTCTCCAACTCCTGGGCTCAAGCAATCCTCCCGCCTTGGCCTCTCAGAGTGCTAGGATTACAGGCATGAGCCACTGCTGCAGCTGGCAAGTTTTCAGATTTTTTAAAAATTTATTTTGTCATTCCTCTCCCATAGATGTTCTGCTGTTTCAATTCTGCAGATTTAAGGAGTAAGCAATTTGGTTTGTTTTTATAGTATGATAGCATTATTAGTTGTTATGCTACCAAATTCTTGCACTAATTCCTATGAAGCAAGATGACTTATCATCTATCTATACCTGCTCATCTGCCTGATGTGTTAATAAAAAACATTTATTGGAACATAATGTGTGACAGATACCTCCAGGCTCTTTAATTTCCTTGCTCGATCTTGTCAAAATATCTATGGGGTAGATACTATTATTATCCATATCTTACAACTGAGAAAACTGATGAGGCTCAAAGACGTGACACTGCAAAAGGCTATAAAGATTATTTCCTCCCAACATCCATCAAGAATATTTGTTATTTTTACATCTATGAGATGGGACATAGAAAACAAATGAATATTTGTTATTTAGAAACCATGTTATTTTGGAAACTGAAAGAATTTATAAAAATAAGAATTTTTTATTTTTGCTTTAGCCAGTAGCAGACATAAAACTACCTTGATTTTTTTTTTTTTTTTTTGAGACAGAGTCTCACTTTGCTGCCCGGGCTAGAGTGAGTGCCGTGGCGTCAGCCTAGCTCACAGCAACCTCAAACTCCTGGGCTTAAGCGATCCTACTGCCTCAGCCTCCCGAGTAGCTGGGACTACAGGCATGCGCCACCATGCCCAGGTAATTTTTTAAATATATTTTTAGTTGTCTGGCTAATTTCTAATTTTTTTTTTTAGTAGAGACAGGGTCTCGCTCTTGCTGAGGCTGGTCTCTAATTCCTGACCTTGAGCGATCCTCCTGCCTCACCCTCCCAGAGTGCAGGGTTACGGACATGAGCCACCGCGCCCAGCCAAAACAAACATCTTAATTCGAAGGTGACATAATGAGTGGTTCAGGACCACTTACTTCAAATCCACATTCCACAAGCCCAAGAAAAAAAGGCAAAGTAGCTGTCTACTACAGGCTGTGAGTCCCACAAAATCAGCACAGTTGTTTCCAGGTGTAACTGCTTCCCCCCTGACTCTTGGTTAGGCACAATGATGCCAAGGCTCTCTCAGTCATTAGCAACAACTCTTATTTTTTAAGAATTTCGGCCGGGCACAGTGGCTCACGCCTGTAATCCTGGCACTCTGGGAGGCCGAGGCGGGAGGATTGCTTGAGGTCAGGAGTTCGAGACCAGCCTGAGTAAGAGCGAGACCCCATCTTTACTAAAAATAGAAATAAATCATATGGACAGCTAAAAATATATATAGAAAAAATTAGCCGGGCATGGTGGCGCATGCCTGTAGTCCCAGCTACTCGGGAGGCTGAGGCAGGAGGATTGCTTGAGCCCAGGAGTTTGAGGTTGCTGTGAGCTACGCTGATGCCACAGCACTCTAGCCAGGGTGACAGAATGAGACTCTGTCTTTAAAAAAAAAAAAAAAAGAATTTCAAACAATGTCACCGGTTTAATTCTTCCTTTGGGATCTAGGTAAGACTGTTCTTTCTGTACCTAAGTTTACTAAGTTCTGGTCTAGTTTCAAAAAGTATAAACACATTGAAATTAAAACATTAAGAATAAAAAATGATGCGGGGGCCAAAAACTACGAGATGAGGCAGTCAACAGTGTGGCTTATGCACCCCCTACCCTTTACCCTTCCCAGAGGCACATTCAGGAAGCCACAGGCAGCCACTGCACGGCTGCTCCAAGATTACATGTCATCATGGCCTAACAGTCATTTGAAACAGCAATGTAAGCCAACACCAGCTGGGATGTTCTCTCCAAAGAAGCCCAACTGTCTTCTGCAATAGAATTTCTGTGCAAGTCAGACACAGACCCTGGGGAGGTGGTGCTGTGCTGGGCACATGGTCCTCCCAAGCAGCAGAGGACGTCTGGAGATTAATATTGAAAGCTGCGTTTTGTCTGGATATCATCAAGAATCTGCTGCAGCTCCTCGTCTTCAAACCGTCCCTCCAGGCTACAAGAAGAAAACCAAAAACAAAACGAAACAAAAGAAAACAAAGAGTGACTTAGTGATTGGCAGTTCCCCCACATTCTTCTTTGAGGCATGGTCATCTCTTCCCCACATCTCCAACATCTTTACCTTCCAACTGTGTTTTTTTTTCTGCTTTTCCTTTTAAAAACATTACAAAATATTTCAAACACACAAAAGGTATAAAAAATAGCTTTAACAGCCCTACTTGACTTAGATTTCCTTAATAAACGTAACAGGAATAACTGAGGGCTCTGTGTATGCTCCCCCAGCCCTGTACCTTCCCCTGCTTACCCAGAAATAATTATTGATACTGTCCTAAATTTGGTATTTATCATTCCCATACACATTTTTACACTTATACATACATGTATCCATAAGTAACATATAGCACTGTTTTTAAACTTTATATAAGAAATGGCATCATATAGTAGGTATGCTTCTGCAACTTTTTTCCTCAAAAGTCATTTTGGCATGTGTTGATATTATTCCATGTTGTTCTCGCTTGTTAATTTTTTTCACTGCTGTACAATAAACACTGTATGGCCAAAAGAGCCTGGGGGAGGGGGAGGAGGACATAAAAAAATATCAACACTGTATGGCCATACAATGATTCATTTATCCATTCTCTTACTGACCTACAGACTGTTGTCAAATTTCTGCTGTCACCAACAATGCACCAATGAACACTGGAATACACATCTTCCTGTAAACCTGTGTGAGTTGCCTTTAGGACATGTACCTAGGAATGGATTTTTGGCTCATGGGGTAAATTCACCTTTAACTTTATTAGACATAGTCAAATTGCCCTCAAAATGATTGTACTACTTTGCACTCCTACCATCATTTTGAGTTCCAGCTGTTCCATAGTCTGGCGTGGTATAAAACCATCAATCTCATACACTGTTAAAAAGGCACTCTCATTCAATACTGGCATTATCTACCCAAATTTTAAATATATACACCTTTCTAATGTAGCAATTATATGTGTAGGTATTTATCCAATATACATAGAATTTATCACAATTGGTACTAACCTTGGGATCAGAGCCTTGGACTCCTCAGCAGTCTCTGGGCAAAGGTTGGCCAAACAGGCCAACTCAAACTTATGAAGCTTTTTCTGGAGTAGTAAGCTAATCATAGGGAGAAGAATAAAAACAAACTAAAAAAATCAGAGAATCATCAATAGGAAAAGGTGATCAAAGTAGCATTTCAAAATACCTCAAAGGGAGGACTTAAAGTGTTCCCAACACATAGAAATGATAAATATTCAAGGTGATAGATGCCCTTAAAACCCTGACTTGATCATTACATATTCTAAGCATGTAACAAAGTATCACATGTACCTTATAAATATGTACAAATATTATGTATCAATTTAAAAAATGTAGCTAGTAAGGAATAGAAAAAGTAGAGCATAATGCAATCTTTTGATTATAGTTATACTGGCTGCAGAATCCCATTTTCAAATCACTTCCTATTTCTACCCCTGAAGAACAGGAAGCTCCAGCAAAAAGCAAAGACAAGGCAAGTGAGGAAAGCACAGGAAGGTGAAGCATCTGCCATCACAACTTGTGAAAAACCACTATATACCTCACTCAGGTTGTGAGAGGACTACGTAACCTTTCATCCAGGAGTTTATTTTGTTGCCCTCTGCTCTTCCTACTACTCTTCTTTGCTCCCTTCATTGTTAATTACATGTCAAACACATGATGCTAGATGTCCCCAATCTATTAGGTCTTTTGAAATGGAAGTAAATTTCTTTTAAATTTATCTAAAAATAAACACAGCATACTCTTTGTGTAAATCTATGTGTAAACTCCATCTTATTGTAAATGTTTTAAAAATGTCCAAACCCTATAAAAATATTATCAATACAAATACCATCTTGGAGTTTTATGCATCTACCCCTTAAAACAGAGCTCATCTATGGCAAATTTGTTTTTAGACATGACCCGTTTTCTGTTAAGAAACAAAACATTTACAGTGCTTCTTATCATTCTGTTATAAGCATAACAGCAGCCACTGTAAAAATTTAGAAAATATAGAAAGACAGAAAAATAAGTTATCCAGATAATTACCTAAACAAAATCAATATTATCATTCTATGTTTTAGAATATAAAATTATACATTCTGTAACTTTTTGTCACTTAAGCTATTTTCATTTTGTAATTAAAAAAGCCTATAGACTTAGTACATGAAAAGAGTTTCATAATGTAGTATATGCACGTATGTGGAGGGATTTGCTGTAAAATGAACAAATGCTTGCTTACAGATAATACCAAAATGGTGAAAATAACCTAAAATTTCACCAAGAAATAACCAAATAACCAGTGATAACATTTTTATGGAGACTCTCTCCCACATTTTGTATATACATTTTTAAACAAAAGGAATCATAACAAATGTTATTATGTAACTGTTCCTTTTTTTACTCAACAATACAGTTGCTAGATTTCCATGGTTGTACACACATCTAACTCTACCTTGAACATAGCAATCCATTAAAATGTTGTACCATAATTTACGTATCATATTTCCTGCTGTTAAACATTTCAGTTGTTTCTAATTACTCAACTTTTTCAAATAATGCTTTTTGAACACTATGAATGATTCTCTGCCCCAGTTCCTAACAAAGAGCTCCTAAAACCTTGTAGACAGGGGCACTAAGAAAATCTTTTGTTCTACTATATTTGGTCTCTGGCTCTAGTTCCTAACTCAGAGCTCCTAAATACCCTGAAATTTCCTGAGTCATAGAGAATCTTTTGTTTTAATGAGGTGACTCTTCGTGGGCTCCTGGATAATCTCTGGTTGGGGGCTGGTTGCCAGGGGAACCATCTTTGTAATTAGAGGGTAGGAACTTTCAGTCCCTCACCCCTGACAGTTTGAAGGTTGAGTTGATTGCCAATGCCAAATGGTTGTAATCAATCATGCCTATGTAATGAAGCCGCCATAAAAACCCCAAAAGGACAGAGTTAAGTTTCTCGTTGGTGAAGAACACACCTAAGTGCCAAGAGGTATCCTACCCTAATACCATCTTGCCCTATGTATCTCTTCATCTGGTTAATCTGCTTCCTTTAAAAATATCCTTTGTAATAAATGGGTAAATATAAGTAAAGTGTTTCCCTCAGTTCTCTGAGCCACTCTAGCAAATTAATCTAACTCAAGGAGGGGGTCATGGGAGCCCCAATTTATAGCCAACCAGTCACAGGTACAGGTCACAACCTAGATTTGCAATTGGCATGTGAAGTGGTGAGGGGGCACTTTTATGCAATTGAGTCCCTAATGTGGGACTTACAGGACACCCAGCTTGTGTCACTGGAGAACTGCTTGGTATGTGGAGAATTCCCCCCAACATCTGGTGTCAGAAGTATTCTAATGTTCCATATCACTGCAGCATGACTAAGTTAACAATAAATACAGTCTCAACTAGAAGGAGGATATTGAATGTTCCCAACACAAAGAAATGACAAATGTTCAAGATGATGGATATGCTAATTACACTGATTAGTATACATCGTAAGTATCAAAACATCACTGTACTCCACAAATACGTACAAGTATATGTCAATCAAAAAAATTTTAACAGGCTGGGCGCAGTGGCTTACACCTGTAATCCTAGCACTCTAGGAGGCCGAGGCAGGTGGATCGCTTGAGCTCAGGAGTTCGAGACCAGCCTGAGCAAGAGGGAGACCCCGTATCTACTAAAAAAAAAAAAAAAAAAATCCCTGTTTTGAAAGCTTTGGAAATCCAGTGCCAGACTGTGCTCTAAGAGGGCTTTTTACCAATGTACGTTTCCACCAAGAATGAATAAAAGAGTCTGTTTCCCCAACTTGTTGCCCTAGGTTTCCCATTCTTTTTTAATCTTTTTAAATCTACTTGGGTATTTTACCATGTCTTTGATTTTCTTGAGGATGAACATTACCTCATGAGAATCAGCTTGCCATTTGAAGTTTTAATGTGAATTAAGCCTTTAGAGACAATTCCATTTTGTACAAACTTTAGACTTTTTTTTTTTTTTTTTGAGACAGAGTCTCACTCTGTTGCCCCGGCTAGAGTGCCATGGCGTCAGCCTAGCTCATAGCAACCTCAAACTCCTAGGCTCAAGCAATCCTACTGCCTCAGCCTCCCAAGTAACTGGGACTAGAGGCATGTGCCACCACATCCGGCTAATTTTGTGTATATATACACACACACACATACACATATATATATTTTTTTAAAGTTGTCCAGCTAATTTCTATTTTTTTAAGTAGAGATGGGGTCTTGCTCTTGCTCAGGCTGGTCTCGAACTCCTGAGCTCAAAGGATCCTCCCGCCTTAGCCTCCCAGAGTGCTAGGATTACAGGTGTGAGCCACCGCACCCAGCCATGTTCAGGCTGGTCTTGAACTACTGGCCTCAAGCAATCCTCCTGCCTCTTCTGCCTCTGAAAGTGCTAGGATTACAGGCCGTGAGCCACTGCACCCAGCCAGGCTATGTGTTTTTTTTTTTACAACTGTGCCCTCTGGGAACGTGCTACCCTTCAGGAACCTGCATGTGTTCAGTAATCCAGAAGCTCCTAAACTCTGTATTAACAAGGAGAATGCATTTAGGACATTAGTTATTTTGTGAGAAGATAACAGATTTGGAATGTAAAAAGGAGAGCTAAAGGAAATTTTGGCCTCATAAATAATTTTAAAATTTTTAACAAAGACATTATTTTACTTATATTAAATTCATAGATGATGCCTGGGGAAAGAGGGTGAGAGGAGACAGTATTCTCTATGCAGTTGTTGTCCAACAGTTATAACTTTTAGCACTCACCTCCGAACACTGGCAATGGTCTCTCTGTTTTTGAAACGACTAAAACGGGATGTGTAGTTTAATGTTTTCATGAAGACCTCCGAGAGTTCCTGTTCATCCTCCGCACTCTCATTCTGTTGCTTTCGATGCTCCAGAAGCATATGAACTTCTGAATTTAGAAGTGTTTCAGCTGTTTCAAACTCTATTTGTGAGAAGCATAAATGTCAACTGAAAATATTCCTTCAAAAGTCTGCTTCTAAATGTCCATTTTGCATTTGAACATTTCTCTGCCCCTGCAGAAATCAGGGGCTTCCTACTCCACATTTTTACTTTCATCCACACTTGTGTATCACAAGGTACAGGGGAATTCATGAGATAGACAGTTTCTGACACCAAAGAACCTGACCTAGACATGCTATTAAATAATGATGCATCATTATCCTAATTACGCCAGATACTGATTTCAAAAGGAGCAAATCGCAAGACCTCCATCTCTACTAAAAAAATAGAAAGAAAGTATCTGGACAACTAAAAATATATAGAAAAAATTAGCCGGGCATGGTGGTGCATGCCTGCAGTCTCAGCTACTCAGGAGGCTGAGGCAGAAGGATTGCTTGAGCCCAGGAGTTTGAGGTTGCTGTGAGCTAGGCTGATGCTACGGCACTCTACCCCGGGCAACAGAGTGAGACTCTGTCTCAAAAACAAAAAAAAAAGGAGCACATCGACAATTACTTCCCTCTAGCCCGCATCAGCTCATAATCTTTATATTTCTCATAATGCTAATATCATACTCTCAATTTTAAGAATTATTACATGTTACATAGGGTCAAGTGTCTAATAATGTACCCCAAATTCTATTTTTGTACCTGCACAAATCTAGTATAAGCAATCTTTTAAAAATTAGGGTTGAAAGAGAGAAAGAGGCCGGGAGCAGTGGCTCACGCTTGTTTGTAATCCTAGCACTCTGGGAGGCCGAGGCAAGAGGATCGGTCGAAGTCAGGAGTTCAAGACCAGTCTGAGCAAGAGCAAGACCCCGTCTCTACTAAAAATAAAAAGAAATGATTTGGACAGCTAAAAATATATATAGAAAAAAAAAATTAGCTGGGCATGGTGGCGTATGCCTGTAGTCCCAGCTACTCAGGAGGCTGAGGCAGAAGGATCGCTTGAGCCCAGGAGTTTGAGGTTGCTGTGAGCCAGGCTGATGCCACGGCACTCTAGCCTGGGCAACAGAGCAAGACTGTCTCAAAAAAAAAAGAAAGAGAGAAAGAAACTATGGCTCCTTTCTGTAATATATAGCAACCTTTTCCAGTATTTTCAGCATAACACTATTAAAAATGCAACTATTCCCTTAGGAAAATAATTTTCTCCCTTATGCTCCTATAGGATCATATATTCCTAATATTTATCTCAAAGTATTAGAGTTGGTTTTTATCTGCCTTTCCCTTATCAATGAATTCCCCTAGAAGAGGAACTATTTGTAAACATGAATTCACGTTTACTTCACAATGAAGAGGAAGCAACAGTGAGGAAAAGCCAAAATGACTTGTAATTTCACATTTACATGTGCTATGGGTCTGTTTACTACTGATGAAATCACTAACACCTCCATCAGAGTAATGCCTTCCCACTTCCCCAGCCAGGTGACAAGAGCTTCACTCTCCTTTCACAACGGGGACAGTCTACATGGTACATCAGGAGGTAACAGTATTTTTATCTGAAATGTACTACTGAATATAATAGGCAACCAAAAGCCATTTTCTACCAGAGGGCAATAGAGTTTGAACAAGAAGAAACTCAAAGCACCTGCAATTCTTTTCCATTCCATTAGCCTATAATAGGGATACACCACACTGAGTGTCTACTGTATACCAAGAACTTTACTTCTTTTCATCTTTAACCCTCTGAGGTAGTGTAAGTATAGATGAAGAAACTACTGTCTCAGAGAAATGAGCAAAGAAGGTGGCACTAAATATCAGGACTGACACCAAAGCTCTGAAGAGACAATAACAAGTGATATAAGGCCATAAAAAGAAAAAATAGAGGAAAAAGCATCTAATTAGCTGGCCAGTCTCAGTCTGAGGCTACAGCATTAATATGGCTTTAGAAAATGGGAATTAAGAGTCTAAACAGTCAGACACGGTGGCTCATCTCTGTAATCCCAGGGCTTTGGGAGTCCGAGGTGGGAGGATCACTTGAGGCCAGGAGTTCAAGACCAGACAGGTAATATGATGAAACCTCATCTCTACAAAGGCTTAAAAACTTAGCCAGGCATGGTGGCATATGCCTGTAGTCCCCGCGACTGAGGGGTCTGAGGCCAGAGGATTGCCTGAGCTCAGGAGTTTGAGGCTGGAGTGAGCTACGATGGTGCCACTGTACTCCAGCCTCAAGGACAGAGCGAAATCCTGACTCAAAAAAAAAAAAGGCTAAACATGTATTACTAATAGTAAGAATCACACAACATTTACTAGTAAGTAAAACCATCACCACTAAGTTTGTCATAGCTACTGATGCTCCTAAGACTCCTGGAAAAATCAGCCAAAGTGAGAGATGCTCCCCTTTCTAAACTAAATTTACTCATCAAATGTAATGGGATGGAACTTTTAGGACACCAGGAAACTAGTTACCTGTCCCTATTACTTTTAAGGGCAATGCCCAAGTACTACTTATATATTACTTTCACCTCCTTTCAGCCAAGGAAAGGTGAAGGCAGCCAAACTGTCATTCAGAGGGCCTAGGAAAGGGGTGCCTGAGAGCCAGCACGGAGCCCTTGGAAGGCATCTCCAGGATTCAGCACCAACCCAACAGGCGTGGTGGGCGAGTGAGAGGCTCAGACACTTTTGTATAACTATGGAGAAGAGGGACCCAAGACCTCTTCCTATGGCTAATCCCAACAAACATTTTCTAGGTGAAGTCATACATATGCACAATTTATTTGGACTCAAAAGGAAGTAGATCAGGAGATCTGCATGTTATTCCCCCTTGTGTAGATATTTTAAGAACAATTGCCACAATTTATTAATCCTGTTCCTAAGAAGGAAAAGCAATTCCTTAGCCAGTATCTTACATAGGAATTTTCTTGAGGATCCTTCATTACAACCATTAATAATTGTTTTATGAGCGGAGTGGCATTTTCAGATGGTCTTTTTTCTTTTTTTTAAGAGGTCACCCAGGCTGGAGTGCAGCAGTGAGATCATACCTCACCATAGCCTCGAACTCCTAGCCTCAGCAATCTTCCCACCTCAGCCTCCCAGGTAGCTGGGGACTACAGGCCCACGCTACCATGCCCAACTCAATGGTCGTCTTATACTGCACATTTTCTTCTCTATCACAAAATGGTTTGGAGGATTTTTTTAGGTAGGGGAAGGAGTGACTGGGATTATATAATCCTTTTTGGGAAAAAGAGTTTACTTCCTGGCTGGGCGCGTTGGCTCACGCCTGTAATCCTAGCATTCTGGGAGGCCGAGGCCGAGGCAGGTGGATCACTCGAGGTCAAGAGTTCGAGACCAGCCTGAGCAAGAGTGAGATCCCGTCTCTACTAAAAATAGAAAGAAATTATCTGGCCAACTAAAAATATATATAGAAAAAATTAGCCGGGCATGGTGGTGCATGCCTGTAGTCCCAGCTACTCGGGAGGCTGAGGCAGTAGGATCGCTTAAGCCCAGGAGTTTGAGGTTGCTGTGAGCTAGGCTGATGCCATGGCACTCACTCTAGCCCGGGCAACAGAGAGAGACTCTGTCTCCAAAAAAAAAAAAAAAAAAAGTTTAAAAAAAAAAAAAAAAGAGTTTACTTCCTAATTTCTTCAGTATGGCTGCTGTTAATTGGCATCAATAGGTGAAGGACATATTTTATTTCTGGACAAATATGCTCATGAAAACTACCATTAAAGACACTCTTTCCTCATCTTTTCAGTACTTACTGCTGTTTCTATGTATCTGTATGTATTCTAAAATATATAATAAATATTTTTTCCATTTTGATATTTGTTAATGGAAAAAAACTCCAAAGTCTGTAAAATAATTTAAAGAGATTTATTCTAAGTCAAACATGTGTGACTGCAGCCTGGGAAGCCACACCAAAGAAGTCTTGAGCAAGTGGTCCCACCCCTTTGTTTTGTCTGTTTTTATACATTTTAGGGAGATAGGAACTGCAGGTAAAATCCTAAATCAATAAATGGAAGGTGTACATTAGTTTGGCCTGAAAAGGCAGGAGATCTCAAAGTGGGGGCTTACAGTTTATAGGTAGGTTCAAAGAGTCTTTGATTGTAATTGGTTAAAGAAATAAAGCTTTGTCTAAAGGCTTGGAATGTTTTAGGATAAGGAAGTCTGTTAATCGGAGACAAGCCACATGGTCAGGAACTCAGTTTTAAGGATTTTCTAGGGGACCCTTGGCCAAGAAGAGGTCTGCATAGCTGGTGGCAGGAGTTGGGGGATCTTAGGATTTTATTTTAGTTCAGGTGTCTTTATTTCATAGAGGGAAGCATTTCAGTTTTATTTTTAACTTCTTAATCACTTTTCTTCTACCTCCAATTGAACTCACCCGGCAGGGGTGGGGAATCTAGGGCCTTCTGGATCCTCCAGTGCCTTTCGACTGAATCCACATTTTACAGAACAAATCCTTTTAATAAAGGAATTTGTTCTGTGAAGTTTGGATTTGGTTGAGGGACCGCACTTGGGGATCTGGAGGACCACATGTGCCCTTGAGGCCACAGGTTCCCCACCCCTGTATGGCTTTGCTTTACACAATAAACATTTTATATGCATGTATCAGCAGAGAAGTTAAAAACATGTATTCAAGCCAGGCAAGATGGCTCACACCTGTAATTCTAGCACTCTGGAAGCCTGAGCCATCAGGATCGCTTGAGCCCAGGAGTCTGAGTAAGCTATGACAACACTTCACTCTAGCCTGGGCAACAGAGCAAGACCATGTCTCAGAAAAAAAAAAAAAAATAGATATTCAGAAGTCTGACACTGTTACTTGATAGAACTAAGATCTAATTATAGTCATCACTTGGTATACTGTATAAGTGGTTCCAGGGCCCTTGCCTACACTAAAAGGTTGAGCATACCCAAGTCCCACAATCAGCCCTGTGGAACTGATATATGAAAAGTTGGCCTTCCTTATACTCAGGTTTTGCATCCTGACCTGAGTTTGACTGCATAACAACAATAACAAAAAAAACGCAACCCAGTATAAGTGGACCGGCGCAGTTCAAACCTGTGTTGTTAAAGGGTCAAATGTAAACCAGATTCAAGAAAATCTTCATGTGTATCAGATGCTACCTAATTTTATTAAAACGAATATTTTCAGAGTGTAAAAAAGCCCACTAAATAAAAAGTACCAAGACAAAACCCAAGTATAAAAAACTGACTTAATTTATCATGACATTAAGAAAACCATCTCCTTTTTAGTTATTATATCTCAAAGAAGAAACATTTCCATTATGCAAAAAACTTCCATAAATCTGTCCTATGTAAACATTTGACCCTCATTCTATGAAATAAAAAAATGGCAGCAGGCCACTAGTCCCAGGTATGAGGGAGGCTGAGGTGGAAGGATCGCTTAAGCCCAGGAGTTGGAGGCTGCAGTGAGCTATGATGATGCTACTGCAGTTTAAGCCAGGCAACAGAGTGAGGACTTGTCTCCAAAAATAAATAAATAAGTAATTAATTTAAAAAATTAGCCAAGTGTGGTGGTGTGCACCTGTAGTCCCAGCTACTGGGGAGGCTGAGTCACGAGGATCACTTCAGACCAGGATTTGAGGCTGCTGTGAGCTATGACGATGCCACTGCACTCCAGGCTAGGTGACAAAGCAAGACTCTATCTCTTAAAAATAAATAAATAGTTGTATACAATATGTAGTCAAATTTTTTAAATGCTGTAGATTTCTACAGCATAATCCCATTTTTGTGCGTAAAATGTATGTGCACACACATACATTTCTAAATAAGCATAGGATTAGTTTGGAAGGATAAGCATTAAACTGTTTACAGTAGTTTCCTCCGGGTGAAAAGGGTGTGTGCAGTTTCACTTTTTACTGTACATCTAATAATTTTTAAAACAGAAGGATATTAAGATTTCCCGTTTATTTGTGTTTTTCAATAGCTGTAAGACATAGGATTTTAAATCTTTTTTTTTTCTTTTTTTTTTTTTTTTTGAGACAGAGACTTGCTCTGTTGCCCAGGCTAGAGTGTAGGGCCATCATCATAGCTCACAGCAACCTCTAACTCCTGGGTTCCAGCGATCCTCCTGCCTCAGCCTCCCCAGTAGCTGGGACTACAGTACAGGCCTGTGCCATCATGCCCACTAATTTCTTTTATTTTTGAGTAGAGTCAGGGTCTCACTATGTTGCTTAGGCTGGTCTCAAACTCCTGGCCTCAAGCAACCCTCTGGTTTCGGCCTCCCAAAGTATTAGGATTACAAACATGAGCCACCCTGCTGCGGAGAGGAAGCACCCTGACAGTGAAGTGTGCTTTACTTGCTACCATCTGATAAAGATGATCTCTTTGACCAAACTCTAGCCAGGCTCTTCTGAGCCCTCTTTTAGACTAAGCCTCAACTTGGTCCATAAAGACTGGAACAAACACTAACATGGTTTCTAAAGCTCAGGACCTTGTCTCTAGGAAGGCCCTCCCCGTCCCACTTAAAAAGGCATGCCTGAGAAAACTCAAGGCTGCCAAAATAATTTACTGCTTGTTTCAGCCAACACCTTAAGATAAGGCCCCTATCTCTCAATCTCTGTGGAAGGGTGAGAGTCTGACTCCAATAGGCACCCCAGTCAACAAACCAAGGTGGGTGTCACGTGGACCAACAGCCCCCCTTTCCCGCTTTTTGTAATTTCTTATTTTCCTGACTCTTCTGAGCCCTTGCTCACGCTCTCCCTATTCCTTCAGTTTACCTTCAGAACCCAGAGGTTCTGTACAAATCGAAGTTGAATTCAGTTCACTCTGGAATAGCGCAACATTATGTTATATTATTGATTATAATCTGTCCTTACCACTTTAACTAGTGTAAGGCTTTGTTTTATCTTGGACACATCCCTGTGAACTTCGCGGCTTGTTATCTCATAAACTACTTAAAAGAGGCAGCAAGACATCGTCCAGGAGGCAGGATGGAGTTGGGGGCCGAGGTTTCCAGCGATGGGGGCGTGGAATTAAGTCGGCCCTGTCCCCAAGGCACTGAGCAGGCGACGCCAGGATCTGCCGAAGCCCAGCCGCGCCCCTCCCAGGGCCGCGTCCCCTCTCCTCCCGGCCCCACGCGGCCCGCTGCGGCCAGGCCTCGGGCGAGGCGCGGACAAGGCCAGGCTTGCTGCGACCACGAGACGAGGCGGGGGAAGTCTGGCAGCCCCAGACCCACCTTTGGGAAAGATAAGCTGTGAGGCGTCCTCCTCTACGTCGCCAGCCCGCGGATCGCTGCCACCGGCAGCCATGGCTACACCGCGCGCCGCCGCTGCCACCGCCGGAAACGGAAACGGGGAGCCGACGGCGCCGGAAGGGGCGTGGCCTGCCTCGGAGCGGGGCCGAGAATGCCGCGGACGGAGACTGGGGCCCCGGGGGCGACTGCACGGCCAGGGGCGACTGCACCGCCAGGGGCGTAGGGGCCCGAGGGTTCCCGGGCCGCCGAGGGATGTCCTGCTTAGGCTCGCGTCAGAAGAATCCGCGCTCCTTCTCTTCTCCAGCACGCCCTTGCCTTTTCTCTAACAAAAGAAAATGAAATTGAGATCTTACCAAATAAGAACATGTATTTCTTTGATTTATAAATATAATAATTTTTGCAAAATTAATTTCTCTGTATCTGTATTTCCCGAAGAAATGTATTGGGTAAAGTCATAGTAGAATATATAGTATTGGCAGAATTTGTTACTATTTCAAAGTGTTTTCCTGCACAGTTTATCAGAGTTGCAGGACAGATGTCTTTTTTTTCTTTCTTCTGAGACAGTCTCGCTCTGTTGCCCAGGCTAGAGTGCAGTGGCATCATCATAGCTCACAGCAACCTCTAACTCCTGGGTTCCAGCGATCCTCCTGCCTCAGCCTCCCCAGTAGCTGGGACTACAGTACAGGCCTGTGCCATCATGCCCACTAATTTTTTTTATTTTTGAGTAGAGTCAGGGTCTCACTATGTTGCTTAGGCTGGTCTCAAACTCCTGGCCTCAAGCAGTCCTCCTGCCTTGGCCTCCCAGAGTGCTAGGTTTATAGGCATGAGCCACCGCACCTGGCCAGGACAAATGTCTTGAGGAGTCCGTGGTCCTGCATCAGCAGGATGGTCCAAGTGGGCCTGGAACTCAGTGTGGGACTCTTCTTCCATCTGTTCACCCCACAGGCCTTTACAGAGCACTGACTATTTGCTGGACCCTACAATGTGCTGGCCCAAAGACCAGCTGGATAACCAACACTTTGTATCTTCTGTACACACTTAGCAAGAGACAAGTCAAGAGATGAAGAGAGAAGAAGGAATAACAAATAATGCCTACAGTGATATTTCACAGGCTGATGTTTTCACAACATTTTCATGCAGGAAGTCATTATAAACACTTATGTGCAAGGTCCTGGGGTTAAAAAGATGAGTCAGGGCCAAGCATGGTGGCTAATGCCTGTAATCCTAGCACTCTGGTAGGCCGAGGTGGGAGGACCACTTGAGGTCAGGAGTTCGAGACCAGCCTGAGCAAGAGCGAGACCCCATCTCTACTAAAAATAAGAAGGAAATTAGCCGGACAACTAAAAATAGAAAAAATTAGCCAGGCGTGGGGGTGCACACCTGTAGTCCCAGCTACTCAGGAGGCTGAGGCAGTAGGATCACTTGGGCCCAGGAGTTTGAGGTTGCTGTGAGCTATGATGATGCCACTGCACTTTAGCCAGGGTAACAGAGCGAGACTCTATCTCAAAATAAATAAATAAATAAATAAATAAATAAATAAATAAAAAGATGAGTCAGGTATAGATCTATCCCCATAATGAGTTCACCAAGAGTAGTTGTTGCAAGAGCTGGCAAATTGTTTGAGAGAAAGTCAAACAAAGTAGAGAGAAGGGTTACTTCTAGTTGGGGTAGGTGAGCCTGCCTCAGGAGTATCTGGGGAGAACTGCACTGGTATAGCTTCTTAACATGGAGTCAGATGGAAATAAAACATCATATACATTAAGAGGAATATTCACTCTTAAAGGTAAATTCATATTTCATTGTCCTTAAATGTCATTTTCATTCTTGGGAAATAAAGGAAAGTACAGTAATTATACAGATCTTATGTAAACATGGAACAGTTTTTGCCAAAATTCACTTTTTATTAATACTATTATATAATTTTTTCAATCAAAAGAAAAATTTCCACCTTTATAACCTGTTAGAGTGCTTCTCAAAGAACTTCTTGCAGGCTTAATCACTCGTGTGTTCTACCTAGACATAAGTGTTCTGCCTCTAAAATAGAATGTGACACGTTTCCCTGTCCTCTATATACTCAAAGTTAATATACAGAATCTCACAATTTAAGGTAGTCTCCCGCAAATTAAAAACATTGTTTAACCAGGTGGGGTGACGCTGGCCTGTAGTGCCAGCTACTTGGGAGGCTCTGGCTAGAGAATTATTTGAGCCCAGGAATTCAAAGCTGCATGAGCTATTATTAAGTTGTGGCTCTCCAGCCTGGTTGGCAGAGCAAGACCCTCTTAAAAAAAAAAAAAAATTGCACTTGCTGCTGGAAGTCTGGTGGTAAATACTACAAAGGAAGCCAAAGAAATAAACTGGTAACAGTTGATTGTCTACTACTCACATATAACCCTCTCCCTTATGCCATTAATACAATCTCTAGAGATACAAAGGGATGGAGTCTCTGGGGGTTTTGTGTGATTCTGCAACAAGCCTTTGACATCCAGGTATGGAAACCTCCAGAAGGCTGTCCTGGGAGTCCTGGACTTTAAGGCCTGTCTAGCCTGTGGCAGTGCCACCTCCTGAGAGGGCTTATCTGCCTGTCCCTGAGAAGCCCTCACTCCTCAAGGTCGTGCCCTGCTTACGTCAGCACCCACCTCTTTCAGGAAGCCTGCCCCAAATTGAAGGGCTGAGCGCCGCCTCCTTTCGCATGCCAGTGAAGCCTAAGTTTACAGAGGGTTGTGTTCCCTGGCACACCCAGCACTGGATGACAGTCCAGAGGACCACAGCCTTCCAGCTATTGCACCATGTCCTGGGACCTGGGCAAAGCATTTCCAACAGGCTACCTTGGAGATTCAGTCCTGTCACAAAGCAGGAAATTAGGTTCAGAGTAGCAAGTAATACTTTGCCTCACAAATGGCAGGACTGGGATTTGAGCATAGGCCCAGAGGATTGTCAGCCCGTGAAGATTTCAGTTGTCAGCTGCCCTGAGTTAGTTCTTTGGTTGAGAGCCAGGGTGCAATCAAAGAATGGCCATAGTAGGGGTTGGGGGCAGGGCCTCTGATTGGCAGCAGGGACTTGAGTGACTGACAGGTGAACTTGAAGCCTTTATCTTGCTGTGTTTCCCTTAGAGTTTTGAAATTGGAGGGGTCACTTGTTTTTCAATGTGCCATGGCATATAGAATCTGTGTGAGTAGAAACAGAGTGAGTAAGCAGCAGGAAGGGACCCTAGAACCCTTGTCTGAGCTTCATTTTCCAGTGAGGAAAACAGACTCAGCAGGGACAAGACTTGCATTACGTTCCTCAGAACACTGCTATGGTTCTTTGTACAGTATTGGTGCAGAGTCAAGCCCTTTAACCAGTCCATTGAATAGTATTTCAAGTTCAGACATCCAAGCCAGGGTTAGACCCTAGATTGATCTGGAAACAGCTTTAGAGCACCTCCCCTACTCCCACCCCCACTCTAATTAGCACCACTGATCTAATCCGATGGCTCATTTCACATCTCAGAAGTTAATAGGGATGGCTAAAATGGCAAATACTGTTATATTTATCACCAACCCCCATCCTCCCCCAAATCAGCATCAGCACTAAGGAATTCCACGCTGTTTCCAGGCACTATTAGAGATAATATGAAATGTAATCTCTAGAACATTAATTTCCTGAAGAAACAAAAAATTCATCTACACACATATTACTAAAGTCTATAAATGTTTAACCAGCTGCTTGTAGTCTATTTTCAAAATTACCTAACCCTGACATGTTTATCTGTAGCCATGTGTTTTATGAGTTTTGCCAAATGTAAGGGCCTCAGAACTGGGTATCTTAAACAAAATAAAAACCTACCTCCCTGCAAATGAGGTTTTAAGCTGAAGACTGAGAATCCCAGTATATGAATGTTTATAATTTTGAAAAATGACTGTCATTTTCTCCAAACACATCTTATCCTTTCTGGGCCACCCCAAAACAGTAAACCTTTCCAGTTAGGTCAGACCACACCAGTATGTCCCAGGTCTTTGCTTGAATTAACATCACCAAATAGACCGGGCCCAGTGGCTAACGCCTATAATCCTAGCACTCTGGAAGGCTGAGGTGGGGGTGATCCTTCAAGGTCAGGAGTTTCAAGACCAGCCTGAGCAAGGAGACCCCGTATCTACTAAAAATAGAAAGAAATTAGCTGGACAACTGAAAATATATAGAAAAAATTAGCTGGGCATGGTGGTACATGCCTGTAGCCCCAGCTACTCGGGAGGCTGAGGCAGGATTGCTTGAGCCCAGGAGTTTGAGGTTGCTGTGAGCTGGGCTGACACCATGGCACTCTAGTCTGGGCAACAGAGCAAGACTCTGTATCAAAAAAATAAACAACAAAAAAAAAACCCCCAAATGATATCCTAAATTTGAGTGTTTTTTGTTTTTTTCCCCAAGACTGTTTTAGCTTTTGTGGAAAGGCCAGTTTATCTGAAAATCTAATGCAAACTATCTTTCTGAAAAAAACCCAAATCTTAAAGGGTACATGAATGATTGCTGAGGAAACCTGGCTCTAAAAAACCAGTGGCAGTGCTGCCAACCACAAAAAAAAAAAAAAAAAACCACAAGTGCAAGGTTATTGGGGGGTTATGAGCACCACTCAAAATCTGCAGGCTGACTGAATACTACCTTTTTAGCTGGCTCCAAAAATAGCACCACTGTTATGTTCCACATCATTCAAGCCACATGGTCAAAGAAACAGTCAGGGCAAAGAACAATTTTTATCCATTATGATTTATTCTCTACAATACTTCATTAAAGAGTTCAATGATTTGCACTCAGAAGTTATATAGCCAAGAGGCAACCAAGTGTAATACAAAGAATTGGTCTGAAGTCTTTGCACTGAAGGCCATATAGTCTCTTGCTTCAGGGAAATAAGAACAAACAAAAAGAACACATAGCTCCCTAGGCTCCAGAGTCTCAATAGAAAATAACACCAACAGTTAGTGAAATTGTAGATGTTAACACATCATGGAAAACAGAGCTTGTGCAAAATATTAAAATTAACACCCAGTACTTCTTTTGTATAGATGATTTTTATTATAAACAATAAAATATATGTAATGTCTTAACTACAAACCTTTCATGTTGAAAGGGCCTCTAACATGAGTTGTTTTAATACTATGAAGCAAAAAAGTTTAAGAATCTCACAGTGGAAACAATCCAACACCGACAAACTCTAGTGATCAAAGACATTCTCTTTAAATGTAAAACAAGGACAATTCATAATTACAGAGAGAATGTCCTAGCTGTGGGTATTATGAGACAAGCCAACTTTCCAGACCAAAAGGCACTCACAGCTAGGGATGAAACAAACTCTGAACCAAGCCAGCGAAGTTGGGCTGGTTCCTTGAAAACAGTGGTTACCTACTGTCCAGCTTGAGCAGCCCAAGGACAAAGGAAACAATCAGCAGAAAACATTCCCTTCTCTTTAAATCTACCACTCACACCGCATGTACTGGCCACCCTCATCACTGCTTTGGTCAAGCGTGTGGAAGGCAGTTCAGTTCCAGTTCGGAGCTGTCTCTCCCTATGCAAAGCTGCCACGTGGATGATCCAGACTCGGTATTTTTCCTGAGAGCCACCTGCCACACATTTCCATGAGGCGACCATGACCGTACACTTCCAGACCGCTTCCTGACTAGGCCCCATTCAGGACCGATACTGACAGTGCCCATTCCTTCCGGGGACAAAGCTTCCCTTGGTCAACTCCCGAGTCCCCTCGACAAGGCAAGAGGAACTGGAGCATGTCTACTGCTGGACTTGTGTGGGAGCATGAGGGAATGTGCAGGGAGTAAGGCTTCTTCACTCCAAAACCACTGAGCCCACTTCAGTGTGGTGCTGGGCTTAAGCAGCCCGATTCTTGTGCACTGATTTTTTTTTTTCCCCATTTCCTGGGTTTAAAATTTTTCTATTCATTTTCTTAAATGGCAGGTATTCTACCCCACCCTCAATAAAATAAAATAAAAAACATATTATACATTGGGGAAGACAAATAGGGCAACATTTCTACAAGAAAAAATAGGCTTGAGGAGCATGGCACTGTAATGCTTGCATGACCAGTCTCACTGAGCGTGCTCAGGGGTGAAAGTTTAGCACCAATTTTTTTGCTTTTTTTAATCTTTAGAAATTAAACACAACTTTTAACATAGAACACTTGAACAGTAATGAGTGTAGCCCTATGTATCAATACTGTTGTACAAATTGGAGGTGGGTGGCTTAGTCCAGAGCTGACCACCCTGACATCAATCCATGGCACCTAAGAGTAACTGCTGTCACATGTGTTTGTAACAAAACATTTATTATTCTCAGCAGCAGGAAATCATGAAATGACCCCTTCATTTTCATTTCCATCACCAAGGGAAACGTGGCAGGCTGTGGGAACCCAGCACAGCAGTTGGGGGGCTGTGGCCTGGACACCCTGATGTCACCGTTTCCCTTGCACGTCCCAGGTCCTTGTGAGCAGCACAGGACAGTACTGAGCAAACCCACTCACCCTCACCCTTTCCTTCCCACAAACCTCCCAGCACCGCCTGGAAGAGCACACATGTCCTTTCTCAGATTGTGCCCCCACTTCCCTCCCCCATTCCTGGCAGATGAAAACTCAAAGGATCTTTTGACTTGAATATTTGCCCATTTTAGAAAGCCACACCATCACCACATAAACTCTAAAAAATAAATTAAATCAAAACATTGTGTTCACCGGGTTGACACCCAATCCACTTCAAGAGTTCTCTAAGCATGTTGTTGAAAACCAGTGTAACGTCCTTAGGATCCTTTCTTCCAACTGGCCACTCTTCCTGTGAATCATTTTAGCAGTGCCTTTGTGACAGTGTTTTCAAAGCATCTTCCAAGTCCCCTAAGTTCTATGAACTCTGCCACCAAATGAGTGAAGAATAGGCAAGAGGGAGGAAAAACTTGCCGACAGCTATTTAGAAATCAGCAACAATGGGACAAGGAAATATGTCACACGAAAGTTTGAAAGACCTAGAATAAAATGAGCTATTTGGAAATTTGCCCTGGTGGGGTGAAGATTCCCAGCATGTTAGGCAAGACACAGATTCACCTTGTATAGTTACACAGCTTCATTCTAAAGTCCTATAAAGGACCGAAACATCAACAGTCTTCCCACTTCTATAGGCAAACTAGAAAAAGGAACTCCCCTGCTTAAAGGTCCCTCAGGACATTTGCCTGAAAAGAAACCAGCCTGGCGACCCCAGATTCTCTCCTATGACAAGGTGTCCTCCTAAAGCCCAACTCAACTGCTTGTTTGCACACCTGTGCTTCTGAGAACCTAGCTCCAGCTATAGGCACTGCTACCAGTAGAGGAGTGAGGTAGCCGGGTGGTAAGAAGAGGTCTCTCCTTTCACACCTGACCGCAGCGACATCGATGACATCGGGACCTCCCATGGGCATCTGCATTCCATTCCTCAGCAGGCTACACCACAGAGTTCTGTTCAATCCTGGGAGACTCAATGCAGGAAGAGTGCCAGAAAATCCAACTGAGAGTGGGATGAGAATTAAAACCTTCACGGCTTATTGAGCAATGAGATCTACAACGCCACCCGAAGGGCTTCCGATCTTGATGTGGGTCTCTGTCCAGGAGCCTTGACTGACTCATGGTGCCCACGTCCGACCCTAATGTGGCGTCCACTTATGAAGCATGGAGGTTGTAATCAACTCTTGGTATGCAATAAACTGGAAGTTTAAAAAAAGGAATTTAAAACAACCTAAAAATGTTTCTTGTTGGTCTCCGTTGCCCAGACTGCCAGGGGAATACACCTACTTGATCTGGGGAGGCTGTAGGGGTGTGTGGGTTAAGCCTTCATGGACCATCAATTCCAGCTTCCGGCGTGTGGCCAACACCACACATGTGGCCAATCACCAGACAAGGGGCTTCTGAACCCAGCGGTGATTCTCACTAGTCATGGAGGAGCCCCAATCCAACGGAACCCCATACTGAGGAAAGGCTGAGATAAGGCTTGGGCCCCTCAAGTTCTGTTTCATTCAATGTAACCCGCCCCCCCCTCAGTCAGCAGGAGGCAGACTTGGCAACGGAAGCTAGCATCATAAAATGGTGCAGTAATAGAAGTAACTGGACCAGGAAGAGGAGGCATCTGCTCCAATGATGTCATAGCCATTGGTGGCCACAGGGGGGTGGGACTGGTCATGCAGCCGTGTGTCAGGAGTAATGATTGTAGAGGGGCGGGGCATGAAGAGTGCCATTCTGGAAACAGTGCTGTCGAGAAGCAATATATTCTGCATAGCTGATTGTCACCTTCTCACTCCGGTACCTGTGTAAGGAAACAGGAAAGGGTATTAGGAACCCCAAACACTTCATTTTTTAAAGTCACTCAGCAGAGAAAACCAAAAGCTTATTCCACATTTTGAAAGAATAAAATGGAAGACCAAGAGCAATCTTACTTACAGAAAATGAAAGACAGCACAGAAAAACAATGTTGTTATTACAAATGAACAAGATGAAAAAGCACAATCACAATTCACCCCTGAGAACGTATTTCAGCACATCCCACCTTCACACACTACATATGCTCAGGCTGCTCGTAAGCAATCCGCTACTGGGGTCTGGATGAAGCATTTCAAGGTCAAATTACACGGGTGGCAGATTGGAAGATGGCTGCACCAAAACCCAGTGTAAACTGCATATCTACGTTCAGTTAAATGTGATAAATTTGACAGAAATGAAACCTCAATTTGCAGAAGAGCAACAAACAAGTCATTATAACTAAAAGGGGCACAGATACCTAATTCTGAGTCAAATTCTGATGAAGCAGGTTAAAGGATCCTTGGGGCTATATAGGACAGGTCTCAATCCCCAGATGAATATGCCATATCGCAGGGTCATCAGAACAGAATTCATAGCACTTTGGCTTTGCTCTGGAAAGAGCCATGAGTCAGGATGCGAAGCATGGGGTGTTACAAACCTATGGAGCCTACTACAGACCACAGGAGCTGGGTGTGACAATCCTTACCCAGAGCCATCTCTTTCCCACTGTAATCACTCCTCCACTGCAAGGTGATTATTCCTGAATTTTGACAGGGAAATGGCTGTTCAAATAAATTATAATGATAATAATAATAATAATAATGCTTTGTATTTGAAGAGTGTTTTTTGTTGTTTTAAAAATTTTTGGAATCCAAAGCATTTAAAAAACACTGGGTTATCTTCCAACAGACCTGTGAGATTAGCATACGCCTATTCAGCATTTTACAGAAGGGGGCCCAACAGAGGCCCACAGAAGCTAAACCTCTCAAGTGTTTCCAATTTCACTAGGGACGAGAAGAGAACTGATCACCTACAACGTTGCCTGGCCCTGGGCTAGAAATTCTCCATACGTTACCTTACCATACCCTAAAACAACCCTAGGGTATCATTCACATCTTACAGACAGGAAACAGGCTCAGAGAGGTAGAATAACTGGCCTAGGTCACACAGCTAGTAAGTGGTCGAGCTAGCATTCAGACCCCACGTCCATGTGCATTGTGCTACACTACGCAGCCTCCTCCTAAAAGTATTCCTCTCAAACAGGGGAGGTGTTTCTGTTTAACTTTTTGTAAAAACCATTTTCTAACTCTCTTGTGTCTCCTGCCACCTGACTGCATGTGTGGACAGGAAGCAGCACCTCAACTGACCCTGGACTTCCACAGAGAGACTTCTTTCCTAATCTCAATCTTCTCCCTCAGCCTCCCAACCAAGTGATTCTGGCAAAGCATCCAGGACTTGCTTGGCAGGCCTACACCCTGCAGCCCTGCGATCAGCTTAGCTGTGGAGATGCACGAGGTACCGGGGGAGAGTCTGCCTCCGCTGCTGCTGCTTCCTTGAAGCTTAAACCTCCCCCATGTTTCTTTTGATTAGGGACATTAGCAGAGAAAACTTTTTTCTTCCCCTTCCCTTCAAAAGTATCCTTCAGCCAACCCCAACTTAATTAAAATGACAAGGAAAACGAGACCATGGCTTACCTGGTGAGTTTGATCGTTTTTCTGAATTCACTGGTAATTGGAGCCTTAAAGCCACCTTTCCTGAGCAAGGAGTCTATTGTCTGAATCTGATCCCAGTCTGAGGAGGAGAGAGGCCACACTGCGGTCAGCACACAGTCGTGCCAGAGTGGGAGGACACGCTCTCACACGGCCGGTACAGGAGAAACGGGACTCAAACAGCAGCCGAATCTGCTAAGGGCAGAGGAAGCCCTGGGCACTGGTCCCCACATACCTGGTGCCCCGTCTGCCTCACTGACACTCCAATGGAGACATGAGATGATAGCCCGACACATGCCACATTGGCTGTTCCCAGGCTCCCTGCTCCTGTGTGCTTCCTGTCAGATGTTACCCCAGTATAATTATCTAGGAACAAACATGGTCCCAACTTAGACCGGCCTGTTGGCCTAGTCCTGGTACCCAAGCTGCTCTGTGGGAAGACAGGAATTTAAATTCTACAACTTGCATTCCTTTGGCCTTCCTTCAGTTTGATGACTTCTAGGAGTCCTGTTTTCTATAATAAAGAATTGACAGCAGAAAGGAAGCTGTTAAAGTACTGTACTAAGGTACCCCAAATTTTTAATTTTTCCAACTTCCAAATGACAAAAGTAATTTATTTACCTAAGTTATTGTTCACACCTTACCATTACAAAACACTATGGTGTGCCTCTATATAGAAGTATGTTAGATTTATGACCTCAAAGAGGTAGCCAATGGTTTCCTTTTTATGCCACAGCCACACTGCTTTTGAAAAGTTTAAACACAACACTAACGGAAACCAACAGGCAATCGCTTTCCGCATAATTAGTTCACTGATATATACTTAGCTGAGTATTTTTCTCTATTCCAGGTTCACATTCAGCAAATACTGTGTTTCACGTATTATTTTCAAAAACAGACTAATTCCAAGAAAGAGCAAAAACTGAGTTACATGTCACCGAATGCACAAGCAACATGTAAAGGTATTCTTCTAGATAGTCTTCCAAAGAGAAAACCTGCCCAACCCACGTTCTACCTTTCATGTCCCCATTGCAAGAACTTATTAACTACTGATTCTTTCCATACAGTAGGGATGTTTTACTCTTTGCCATGTATAACACTGTTTAATGATTCACGATCAGAAGTTCAGTATCTACAAATAGGCAACTTCCTTTTATAATGAATTCTTTAACACGGTCAAGTTGATTGCTGGAATTTTGCTACACTTACCACTGTAGTTTAAGGGGCCAAGAAATAAAACTATTCACTGATAAGAAGTGTTTGAAAAAAGCAGATGAGTAAGGGAAGTATTTACCCCTCTCCTTTTCCCAGCTCCTAGATCTTTCTGGGAGTGTACCCCTCGTTCTACAGGAATTTGATAGTTCCTAAAGAAAGGCACTCATTCTTAGTTGCAGTTAGGCTGAAAGATGACACACTTCTCTTTCCTGCCCTTTAACTGGCACCACTGTGAATAGTATTGTTCATTAAAATTCCACCGATCCAACTCACCTTGTTCCTTAGCAACCTCAGGTAAGTATGTGGCTGTACGTTTAACACCTTTTTCATTGATGAATTCAATTCGAATCCCATGGACCCCTACCTACAGAAAAAACACAACCACGTGAATGCCATTTATTTATTCTAATGAAACATCAGTCCCCCACATACACATTAATACTGTCCCCTGACCAGGTTGCCCAGGTCTTGGAATAAGGAAAGCTTCTTGCTTTTTATGACTAACATTCTTTCTCAGGCATAGAGGCCAAAGAAAGTTCAGTTTTAGGGAAGGGTTGAGAATATGACAGTTGTAGAAATAAATTCTTTAAGTAGCTCATCCAGTAATTTTGAATATTTAAAATATTCCATTCCTAGTCCATTAAAGGTTTTTATCTGGGTTCATGATTCTTCACATCTGATTCCTAATAAAAACTTTTACTCAAGGGCCTGCCAAGAGGGATCTGGAATATTTTTTCTTATCCCATTATTTCTTATTAGATATGGGAGGAGGATGTGGAAGAGAGTGGACCAGGAAGAAATGGGAGAAGAAACCCTTTACATTTACATCTCTTCCTACTCCTAACACAGCAGTACCTCTTCTGTCACCTACGCTGCCCACAGTTGGTTTCAAATTCAACTTTCACATTTTTATACCCTTTCTCAATGAAGGAGATACATTACCATGTACTAACCCGAACCCAAATGCAACGAGAGATGCAGAGTTCCAAATGCGGCTGTTCTCACCTCCCAGTCCAGGTAATCACTGGCATCCTCAAAGTTAGTAAGGAGGGAGACAGAGCAGAAAAGCTTAGGCAGCTCCTCTCGGGTCAGGGGGGGAAATCGGCTGTCCTTAAGTGCACTGGAGGGGGACAGAAAACATAGGTAAGGCTGCTCTGGACTCAGTAACCAGCATCATGTGCCACAGAGCCCACGGATTTATGAATCCTGAGATATGTGGAGAACATCTGTTACTCATCAATATTAACATGTTAAAAACAACTCGATGCTGTTAACTATCTATACGTGAACTGATGAGTGACTCACCAGATTAAGGCCCTTACATTTCCTGATTACCAAAAAGAGAATGCTCAAAATGTATCACTCAGAAGAAATAAAGTCAGGCAGTTGTTTCTGACTCTAGCCAATTGATCTACAGTTCTTAGTGTCTGGTGTCATTACCTGGTTAACGTGTATTCCCTGAGTCCTGAATGAAGATTCATGGCTGAGAAGGTCCCAATGCAGCCACGAAGCCGCTTGTCCCGCCCTGTCTTCCATGTCACAAAGAGCGGACTAAAAAAGCAAAACACAAAACATTCTCCAGCCCCAAATTAATCATGGATATGAAAAAAACCTTTTGGCTTTGTCCCTGTTTATTTCTGTTATTGCCCAGAAGGATTGTTTTCTGAATTGCCAGCTACCTGGAGGAATGACTCTCTGCCTTTCTGGAAGTGGCACAGCCCCTGGCTGGAAACAGAGAGGAAACCTATGAGACGACAGGAAGAAAGGCTTTCTGTGTAGCCTTTTCTATGTTCCATGCTGACAGCTTTAATTCACTGAGATACCACATTTATGCGCTATTTTTTTCTCTTCCTCTGCCCAGGACTCAACTTTTCCTTCTTCTAATTCTCCACTTTGTCCTCTTCTTTATTTTTATGGATAGTCATGTTCCCCAGCTCCATCTTTCATGATGACACACCTCGCCTGTACAGCCCCCTCATCCACAAGCATTCTCTGCAAGTCCACATTGTTCCCATAACTATGTCTGCCCCTGGCAACTATAAATATTTCCTGCTCATGCATTTTCAGGTAATAAAAGGTCTCCTCTAGAAAGCTTGTTATTCGTGGAAGTTGCCATTTTCTTTTTCTAGGCCCAAGTCATACTTTATTAGGCTCTATCGGATTGACAGATTTCTTGGGACATGCTTACAGAGCTGTCCCCTCTTCCTGAGATCCCTCCACACTCCTAATGCCCTTATCTCTTAGAATCTTGAGTTAATCACTTCTAAAAGGAAACTTAAGTTTTCAAAGTTATCTACTTCTTTGATCACTGTTACAAAGGCTCCTAGCAGATCTCCCATCTACCCATCTTTCCCTTTCAGTAAAGCACCCGCATATCACCAAAGTTACTGCCCCCAAATCTACTCAAAAACCCCTAAGACAAGACTTCTACTGCCTGTAGGACAGAAATGCAAAGCCCCGAACACAACAGCTAAACCTTCCCTATACATCGAAGTCACCACCTGTTCTTCCAAACCACATCCCTCTCTTGCAAAGGACACCCTGGATCTCTCCCAGGTTTGGGCTCTCCACCTGCTCAGTGGGGACTTTTCTGACCACGGTACCCCAGGGCAATACTTCCCTCAAAACTCAGAACATTGTCCTGCACATTTCCATTCCTTCGAACACACACAGTGGGTACCTTCCCTGTACTACTATTTAGCTGTGTGTTTGTGTGTGATTTGCCAACTCAATAGTATGTCTCCCGAGGGCAGGCCCTTTTTCTTCAAAGCCCTTCTCACACCCTGCCCAGGGCTCTACACAGCGTCCCTGTGGCAACCAGTAGATGAGGAATGAATGATCTCAGATCAACAAATGTGCCAAAAGTATCCCCTAAAAACAAAAATCAAAAAGCAGCAGTGCTCTTCAAAGCCAGCGCAGAGCTGCTTCCAATTCCAGATAAAAACACCAGCGTGAGTTTCTCTGCTTTTCTTTATGCTTTATACACATCGCTCATTTAAGTCACTGACACCGCTGAGGGCTTGGGAAAAGCAACAGGGTCTTGAACTAAAAATCATAAAGCAGATTCTGACTTCCCATGGGGTTACCACGGGCTGCTGAAGAGTGAGGGGACTCCTGCTAACGGGCATCACAGCTCCCATGAATGAGAGCTCCTGTCTCCAGCCTGGCCCTCAGACGCCTCCAATTCACTTGGACTTCAACACTAGTGAGGTCCCTAATGATGTGACTTCTCCATTTGAGAGGCTAAATGACCTACGTACTGCCATGTATCCACCAGAAGAGCCAAGAACAAAACCCCTCTGATTTCCAGAATATTACTTTAACAAGTCTACAATCTCCTCCGAACATAACTTAGCCCGCCTTCCATTAATGAATCCACTGAATGTTCTAAATATTGTCTGGACGTTTTTCGTCATTCTCTTCCCATTACCCTTTGCTCAAATGATGCTAAAACTTTATAAGCAGCAAAGCCGCTCAAGGGAATGACCCTAGGGAGATGCCATCATGCCCTCCTCACTGGCCCCAGCAACTGATTTACTCACTAGGGGTCATTGGTGAATCTAGGAAGTCGTGGCTGTGGGAAGCCATAGAGGTGACAGTAGAGTACGTCAAAGCAGTAGCAGCACATCTCTGCAGTCACCACCAGATTCTTAGTGGTGTTGGCAGTTCCATTGGGCCGGGGAAGAGGGCTCAGCGCTCCCGATGCGGGATTCATTCGTGTGATGGGAGAGTTTCCAGGTCCCAGAGTTAAGTCTGACACATTCTCCCGTCCACTGCTGCTGTCCACATGCTGGTGGTTTTGAAGAGGTCCTGAACTAGAGCCGGGGACAGTTGTGGACTGGTTCCCGTGACTGTGCGTTCCACTTCCAGATAATTTGGGTTTCTTGACCCCACAACAGCCTGCTGCCAACTTGGGCTCCAGTGGAGGAACACAACGTCTTTTTCCCATCCTGATTCGGTGCTCGAGGTCTGGAATGCTGCAGAACCCTAACCAAAATGAGAATAGTTAAGCCTTAATTTGAATGGTTAGTTCAAAGGAGAGAACAAAATCAAGAGAGAGGGTCTGCATTGACAGGGTCAAGGCTGTCAAATTCTTTTTCCCACCTCCAAGTCACATGGTCAAAAAGGGTCACCAGAACAGACCCCTAACCCTTCCCTAAAGGGGAAGTATTTTTTATTTTTCATAAATCTTCCGTATGACCAGGATGGACAGAGGCAGGCAACAAGCAGCTGCCTCTTCCCCAAGATGCCCGGGGCAGAAGGGTGGGGCAGCAGCTTGTGAAGCTGGGCAAGGACATTTCTAGACCCAAGGAAAGACTGCATATGGCTGTCAGCCTCGCCATCAACTGGCATTCTCTACCTTTTTTAGAGGCTCCAAATTGAACCATCCTATTTTTAAAGGACTCCAGAGGAACTTTCATGCTTTTCCTTGTTAACCACATCCTTCAGCATTTTCCTCAACACTAATTTGGATCTGTCTTCGTGCTCACAGCCCCGGTCCGCAGCAAGGATGAAAGGCAGCCAGCTGTCCCTCTCAAGAGGGCACGCTTGTAGCACAAGGCTTCCGCCTTCCTGCCTTCACTGCTCTGCCCACCCAGCCCCTCACTCATTCTCTTTGGTTCCCCTCTGAACTCACTCCCATTTCTACATACCTCCCTATCTTTTCAAGACCCCATTCAAAAAACCTGCAACCTAGCAGAAACCTTTATGTACACAAATGACCCAAGCTTCACAGTCCTTTTGTGACGTAGCCATTTCTGCCCTGTCATAGCTAGGCAGGCAGGCGCAAAGCCACCCAGTTCAATACAATGTTGGGCCAAGGAGCCACAGCATCCCAGTGGATGATGTAAAGGGAGGAAGGGATTATTTTTTTAATGATTTTTTTTTCTTAAAAAGCCCAAGGTAAAAATCTATAGCCATAACATGATCAAGGTCCTTTCTCTCTTCCTCTGTAAAGTGTCAACCATCAACAAAATCAGAAAAATAGATCCTAGTTATTTCAATGTTGATAATACCAAAGTTTGTAAAATGTGGCTGACTTGAAAAAATTAAACTTAGTTTTTTCCCTCAAGTTATTATATATCTTATTCTTTTGGCCACGAAAAAAAGAAAAGAAAAGAAAAGATTAAAGAAAGGCCAGGCGCGGTGGCTCACGCCTGTAATCCTAGCACTCTGGGAGGCCGAGGTGGGTGGATCGCTCGAGGTCAGGTGTTCGAGACCAGCCTGAGCAAGAGTGAGACCCCGTCTCTACTAAAAATAGAAAGAAATTAGCTGGACAACTAAAATATATATAGAAAAAATTAGCCGGGCATGGTGGTGCATGCCTGTAATCCCAGCTACTCGGGAGGCTGAGGCAGGAGGATCGCTTAAGCCCAGGAGTTTGAGGTTGCTGTGAGCTAGGCTGACGCCACGGCACTCACTCTAGCCGAGCAACAGAGCGAGACTCTGTCTCAAAAAAAAAAAAAAAAAAAAGATTAAAGAAAAAAGGAGAGAGAGAGAGAGAGAGAGAGAGAGAGAGAGAAGAGATATTTACACTGTCTTGCCTAAATTTTTCCCTGTGATTTGGACATGTAGCACATAATTGTCTTTTTAGGCACTGTTCTACAACATAGAATTTCAGTTGTAAATTCCACAACCTTTTAAATCAAACTAAGTATTTACATACCCATTTGCAAAGCCATTATTTCTACACAAACAACTTGTCACTTTAGGTTGAATGAGATATATAAATTTTACAAATATTATTTACGTTCTTCATATATGCTGATCTGTAACAAAATATCCATCTAGGGCAATTCTGAGTGAGATGAAAGTTGTCTGTAGTCAAGAAATAATAGTTTGCACATTTCATTGTCTAGCTTGAAACAGGGCTTCTTTTTGAGAAAACTTTATATATTTGACACAATAAAACCTTCCACGTTTCTGAGCATGGCCATCACCGGCTTATTTAGACTGTTAAGAGAGGGAGTAGAGCGTCTTGGTTAAAAATGCTACCTCCAGATGGCCTGGGTTCAAATCCTGGTTCTTCCAAGATTAACCTCTCTCTGACTCAGTTTCCACAAGACAGGAATAACTATAATACTTGTCTCCTGGGGAAATGAGTTTAACATATGTTAAAAGGCTTGAAACTGGCATGTGGCAAGCATCGATACTTCCAGCTGTTCTTATCAACCGGCTTCCAGTTAACTGCTCCCACCAGGAGGGCAACTGTGTGGGGGGCTACTGGGGGGACAGGACTTGGCTGTGCACTCAGGACTTAAAGTAGAACTCGTACGGAACAGATGTTATTCAAACAGGATTTCACAGAATCCTCTAAATTAGGGGTCCCCAACCTTTTTGGCACCAGGGATCGGTTTCATGGAAGACAATTTTTCCCAGACGGTAGGTGGAGGTCGGGGAAAGGGGACCTCAGGAGGTGATGCGGGCCATGGGGAACAGCTGTTAATACAGATGAAGCTTTGCTCAGCTCTCCCCAGGCTTACCTCCTGCTGTGCGGCTGGTCCACAGCCCAGCGGTTGGGGACCACACCTCTAAACCACTTGGCACAGCAGACAATGTTACTATCATTTTACAGAGGAGGAACCTTAGGATTAGTGGGCAAAAGAACTGCCCAAAGCCACACTGCCACTAAATGGCTGGGCTAGGAATTGGACCACAATCTACCAGACTCCATGGCCTGGGTCTTTTTGCCAAACCACATGGAAGAATGAGATCAGACAATGATATCCACTGGATCTGATCCCTTTCCTAGGGGGGCATGATAAAAAAAAAAAATTGCATTCGAGGGTATACTAAGAACTAATCTAATAGTTTATAGAATCTTGCCAACAAAAATGGAGCAGGAAAAAAATACATAGGAAACCAAGCCCAAGGCTGGGCATGGTGGCCCACACCTATAATCCCAGCACTTCGGGAGGCTGAGGCAGGATGATCACTTGAGGCCAGGAGTTTGAGACCAGTCTGGGCAATATAGTGAGACTTCGTCTCTACAAAAAGTAAAAAATTAGCTAGGCATGGTGGCTTGCACCTGTAATCCCAGCTATTCAGAAGGCTGAGATAGGAGGATTGCTTCAGGCCAGGAGTTCGAGGCTGCAGTGAGCTATGAAGCTAGGATCATGCCACTTCCACTCCAGCCTGGGTGAAACAGTAAAACTCCATCTTAAAAAAAAGAAAGAAATGACAAAGAAAAAAGAAAAACAAAGTCCAACATCTCAGCCATCACCCAGAAAAGTATGATCCCCTGTCACTGAGTCCAAATGTACAAGGTACAGTCAAGTGGGAACTCAGGCCAGGATGTCAATGGCCTCAGTTTTCACTTGACTCTACCTTGTGCATAACTGTGGGCAGTGGGCTAAGGACACAGGTTAGAGTGAAGCAGCAAGACTATCTCCAGAGAGCTAGAGTTTGGACATGGCCCTGAGGCACTGCCTCAAGAGCTCCAGAATTCAAAGCATCAAAGAGAAGGGATGAAAAACAAAGTTAAAAAAAAATTTTCTTATCATTCTCATTACACCAAACCACACCTGAAGGAAAAGCTAATGTCCTGAGATGGTGGCAACGACTCCAGTGTTCCTCAACAGGTAATATCAGCTACTAGACTAGTGAAACCCTCCCCCCACAGAGCAATAGAAGGAATTTTCAAACCATACTAATGCAGATGAGCAAGTCTAGAAGACTGCCTACAGATCCGCAATGCAGCATGACCACAACTGATACATAGTGTTATCACGTAAGGATTCCCCCACACCCTTCCAAACAATGACTTGAAAGGAAAAGAACCAACCAAATCTCATGGGTCTCTAGGCCCAAAAACTCCTCTGGAGGTCACTAAGTAACCAATTCAACTGATAGTCTCAATTAGTAACCAAAAGCAGAGTCAGACTTTCTGCATCAAAAATATATTGGAAAGCATTTCTTTAAAAACTTATTCTATAAATTTAAATCTATGGAAAATTTAAAACATGAACAAAGTGGAGAAAATAGCATAATGAATCCAATACCTAGCTGTGACAGTTTTCAACACATGGCCATCTTTACTTAATATACATCACCTAGTCTCTTCCACCTCCCATCCTTCTACTGAGTATTTCGAAAGCACATTTTTAAGGGGGTGAATATCTTACTAATCTGCCAACATAAAGCAAATGTTATTAATAACTCAACTCCAGGTCAAGAACAAGAAGCAAACCAGGGTGCTGTTTGTAAATAAAGGCCTCTTAAACAACATCAACCACTATCAACCAACCTCACCAAAATCTTCTCTTTAGCTTTGAGATTCCCCAAACCTTCCTTCAACGAAGCAGGCACTACTCTGCAGGTCCAGACTCAGCTCTCAGGACTACGATACCATGGCCAACACATGCCTGGTGCTCCAGCAGGTCAGCTTTTGTGAGTACAGGGAAAGACACTTCAGAATAATAGCATTTTACATTAGACAAACCATTTGTGTGACCAGCTAAAAACAAATATTCTATCTAATGACATATTCTACCTCTTTTAACACATTGACTGCCACACTAGAAAAAATTTTTTTTCCCATGGGGCCACAGTGTTTTATTATGCAAATAGAATAAAAACATCAAAAACAAAATTATCCTTCCTAATTTAATAAAAAATTTATTTTTTATTGTTTTCTGTGTGAGTTATATGCAATTAAATTGTCAATATTAATTGTAACAATAAGAACATCAACCAGTAAGATTTTCACTAGCCAACTGCAGTTATACATGCTTCATGAGGCCCCGGGCTCAAAACTAGTGTGAGTTAAATACAATTCACATGGCAGTTAACGTGTTTAAAACCGCAAGTGAATCTGTTCTCACCCTTTCCCCAAACCACATAAAAATCACCAAGGATGATACTTTGACCATAGTACAAGGTATTGTGAAGTCTGTTCATCTGATATAAGCGGAATCAGGAGTAAGAACCCTTGCTTTATAAAGCCACCAAGACCCTCCCAGGCCTACAGCTGGTTACTCTTGCAGAGCTAAGCTCAAGGGCCATGGTTAGAGTCAGCAGTAGCAATCTCCTTTTCCTACTGGTCATCCACTTTAGAACAATCAATGAGAAGGAACTAGTTAAAACTGGATTTCCACCAGATGGATACAATACCCATATTTCAACAAAAAGCTGGGGGAAGTAACAGAAACCACTGCTTTACCTGTTCAAGATCCCCTGAACTTGCAAGTGTCAAATAAAGCACGCCCTCAGTGTTGGAAGCCACCACCCCTTCCTCAGTTATGTTGGTGAGTCCTCAGCTTCCTTGTCCTTGCAGAACAATTTCTCCTTCACTTCATGCTCAGTACTCAAGGAGGTCCTGAACTTCATTAGGGTCCACAACAAAGGCTACTTAGTAACTCTATTCCTCCCCCTCTGTGGGGAAACTGAGCAGTGCTCTGCTGCTCTGGGCAGCCTATAACGCCACTTAAACATTCCAGCCAGCACTGAACTCAGCATTCCCGAGCCTGAGAGGCCAAGTCACATCTGTGTTTTATCTTTCACAACACCTAACACAGTGCCCTACATACAGTAAGCAAACACAAAATAACTGCCGATTGCCACCCACAATCTTATTTACAGATATTCTAGTAACTTTGTTTGGCTTTTTTTTTTATAAGCACAACCTGATCTTTAGTTCCTTGGTTCCACTGTGAGGTGCTCGCTGTGGACTGTCTCCAAAGGGTGACTGAATGACAAGTACCTGTTTTTTTGTTGTTGTTTTTTTGAAGACAAGAGTCTTGCTCAAGCTAGAGTGAAGTGGCACAATCATAGCTCACTGCAGCCTCGAGCTCCTAAAGTGCTGGGATTACACGCATGAGCCACAGTGCCCAACCACAGGTACTTATCAACTATGTCAACTCTATTTAGCCCGAACCAAGGGATGGTTTAATAATTACTCATGGCAAAATGGATTGCCAATGTGGATAATTCACTCTAAAAATTAGGTCAACTATCACCTAAATTGACTTCTTGCTCCAATTTATGCTGCTATCTGTCTTGTCTTTGCTAAAACACATCAGTAACTGGTTAGTTCTGGACCTGGCCTCAGGTGCCACTTAACATTAGCTGGCTCAAGGCTTTCCTCTGACATATACAATCTAAACTGCAATTGAGAAGAATTATTTTTTCCTTTTTGAATGATGGAGCACTTTACGAGCTACCCACTAGAGAGTTCATTTGCCTGGGTGGCAATAAATGATTGCAGAGATTAATACAAACCATTTCTCCTCATACATTGCTAATGTTTACAAACAAGGTATTAAGAACAGTACTGAGATGAGGATGTGAGGACACCCTGACTCATGAGGCTGGCTGGGCAGAAGGGCCTTCCTCCATCATTATAGGTCCCTTCTAAGGCTACGAAGTCCACTTAAATCACCACCTTACAGGGCAGAGTCTAGGCTTTGGGGTTAGAGTCTAAACTCAGATCCCAACTCTGACTTGCCACATATCAGCTTTGCAAACTCAGGCAAGTTGTCACATCTCTGTGGACTCAGGCCCTAGCTACCACAAAGAGTTATTTGTGAGCATTCAGTGAGTAAGACATTAAAAGCACTTGGCAGTTTTCTTCTGAACTACTATTTTTATTTATTTATTTTTTTTGAGACAGAGTCTTGCTCTGTTGCCCAGGCTAGAGTGCCGTGGAGTCAGCCTAGCTCATGGCAACCTTAAACTTCTGGGCTCAAGCAATCCTACTGCCTCAGTTCCCGACTAGCTGGGACTACAGGCATGCGCCACCATGCCTGGCTAATTTTTTGTGTATATATTTTTAGTTGTCCATATTATTTCTTTCTATTTTTAGTAGAGACAGGGTCTCACTCTTGCTCAGGCTGGTCTCGAACTCCTGAGCTCAAACGACCCGCCCACCTCGGCCTCCCAGAGTGCTAGGATTACAGGCGTGAACCACCGCTCGTGGCTATTTTTTTTTTTAAGATTAGTCAAGTGCAACAGTGAGAAGTGGGGAAAGTAAAACAAAGAGTTCAATCTGTAACTGACTAAACAATCAATTGGGACAATTCAACATAACTACTAGTTATTAAGTGTCTGCTATTACTAATACTACCACTCCTCCTACTAATAGAAGTAGGGTTGGTTATACAAATAACATGGCTTTGAGTCTTTACAATTTCTAGAAAAACAAATGCTCTCATAATATAATTCTATTAAGAACCACTTTGTACTCCAAAAGATCATATTATTAACATGGCATTATTACTCTAATGACCTTTATGTTCTTCCACTTTGGAGAGCAATGGCTTCTAACAAATCACACACTGTTTCCTTTCATTCTGAGATACTGAAAACAAAGAATACTGGGCTGAGAGAGTTGTATAGAATTCTATTCTACCAGGGTCCTCCTTTAAGCTTACAAACATACATTAAAGAGACTAAACTTGCTAAATATGCTATTATTGTAGAAGTCTTGACACATATTGATTAGTGGAACCACACTGTCAAAGTAGTTAGATTTCAAACAATAACCAGATTAAACCATCTACGAAAGCCTAGAGGTGGGGGAAAAAAAATCAAGATTTACCCTTTGAAGATAAGCCTCAAATCAGCCTATTAGAGGGCATGACCTCATCAAGATCTGGGAGGTAGGAAAGAGGGAAAGGAAAAGGGTTCTCTGCATTTTCTTCTGTTATCATTTAGTGTCTAGATGTCTGCTCAAATCAAGTCTTCCACAAAAGGGAACAGGCTGTTGTTTCCTTTGTGACACAGAGAGTTGAGATGAAATTCAATTTAATAATTATGAGTACTAAAATGGCACCTGAGCTATAATTCTGTCCTACTTATGGAACTATTCCAGGAAATAGTCAGATGAAAAACCCACAAACATTCTGGTAACCATTCCAAATAATTATTTCTATAAATTGAAACTCTGTCTCACTCACTCACACACACACACACACACACACACACACACACCCAAAACACTTGGTGTGTGAAAATTTTCCCCACAAAATACAGGCAGATCTACCTATACAATTGCCTTTTTTTTTCTTTAGAGATGAGGTCTGGCTATGTTGCCCACACTGGAGTGCAGTGGCTATTCACCAGTGCAATCATACATAGCTCACTGCAGCCCTGAACACCTGGGCACTAGTGATCCTCCCACCTCAGCCTCTCTATGAGAGACTGCAGGCTCATACCACTGCAGCTGCTTTTAAGATTTATAGATTTTTAAAAACATGTAGAACTACACATTTCCACATCAACTTAGCTTAAAGAAAAACACGTATGTAGGAGTCACAACTTTTGTTCCTCATCTCCCCTTCCTTTTCTATGTGACTCATAGCAAGGTGTCAGATCTTTCAGGGCCTCAGTTTTTATTTTTTTAGAGACACAGTCTCACTCCATTGCCCTGGCTAGAGTGCCGTGACATCAGCGTAGCTCACAGCAACCTCAAACTCCTGGGCTCAAGTGATCCTCCTGCCTCAGTCTCCTGAGTAGCTGGGACTACAGGTGCACAATACCCAGCTAATTTTTCTATTTTTAGTAGAGACAGGGTCTCGCTCTTGTTCAAGCTGGTCTGGAACTCCTGAGCTCAAGCGATCCTCCTGCCTCAGCCTCCCAGAGTGCTAGGATTACAGGCGTGAGCCACCACAGCACCTTAGTTCATTTGCAAAGCGAAAACACTTTGTTCCCTTCCTTCCTCACAGAGGGTTTGGGAGGCTCAGATGAGATGCGAGAGCACTCTGAAAAACTCTTACAAGTGTTAGCATATTACCATTAATAAACTCAAGGGGATGTAGCAGTAATAAAATTTTTTTCAGGCCGGGCACGGTGGCTCACGCCTGTAATCCTGGCACTCTGGGAGGCCGAGGTGGGTGGATCGCTTGAGGTCAGGAGTTCGAGACCAGCCTGAGCAAGAGCGAGACCCCGTCTCTACTAAAAATAGAAAGAAATTATCTGGCCACCTAAAAAAATATATAGAGAGAAAAAATTAGCTGGGCATGGTGGCGCATGCCTGTAGTCCCAGCTACTCGGGAGGCTGAGGCAGTAGGATCACTTAAACCCAGGAGTTTGAGGTTGCTGTGAGCAAGGCTGACGCCACGGCACTCACTCTAGCCCGGGCAACAGAGTGAGACTCTGTCTCAAAAAAAAAAAAAAAAAAAGAGAACCAATAATTTTCCTTGATCAGGAAATGCATTGACCTCTGAGTTAATTAACCTAAGAGTTAAAGCAATCTCTTTGGTTTTCTTGAGAAAGTATGTAATTTGGAAGGGTGGGAAGCCAAAACCTTCTGCACTAGAATATAAAGGAAGCGTAATGCCATATACCACCATCTAGGTCATTCTAATGGGATTACGAAAAATAACTTGTCTTTGCATATTTAAATTATTTTAAAAGAGAACAAGTGGAAGAACTTCATCAACATTTGGACTTCCTCATGGAAGCAGAAAAATACAAATGAACAAAATACACCTACAATCCTAAAATCCTAACACAGGCCTAAACTAAAAACAGCAATAAAATTCTATTCTCATTATGTCCAAGATAATACTCACTGAAAGCAGAAAATTTGTACTGCCAGAGGAATAGCTACAACAGAGGAGGGGAGCTATTTTGTCTCTGGAATAAATCTTCTTCCTTCCAATTCCATTCCTTCTTCCAGTACCTAAGATGGAAATGCAGATGCAGTGAACAAACAAAATCAAGGTAGCACAGAAGATACAGTTTTTGAAAAACTACAACTCAAGAGAGCAATTTCCGGGGGGGGAGGGGGCTACAAAACAGGCTCTCCTTACTTCAAAACATTTCAGACTCTAATTATGAGGCAACAGCGCAGTTCCAGGCCCTGAATCACCTCATCCTCGGAGTCATCACCCAAAAGGGAAGACACTGAGGATCTAAGGTTTTATTGAAGCTGATCATCAGGCACACATTAAAACTTCCCCCATCACCAACGTAGATCAAAAGTTGCTCTTAGGGCAGGATACACCATTTCGAGGCTCTCCACTGGTTTCAGAATACTAACATATTCCCCAATCCTCTGTAAAGACAGTAGTGAAGAATTACTGGACAGCATATCAGGGCCAGGAACCTGAGGGCAGGCCATCCTGTTATGCCAGGAGGAGATGATAGCTGTTGGTAAAAGTCACCCATTCTCAGTCTTCCACAAATCTCTACATAATTTCTTCAACTCTCCCAGTACTAGAGAATTGAGCTATTCCCAAAGATGTAAACAGGAGACTTCAGGCCCCACCCACTCTATCCTGAGAGAGGGCAATGAAAGAGGATAAGGCCCAGAGGTATAAAGGTGAGGGAGCGCGGCAAAGAGGAGTTCACATCAGGACAGGGAATGGAGGAGGGCAAGGAGTGAAGGGCAAAACCCACAGCCTGGGGAGGAGAGAGGCATAAAACCCGGAGTGTAGGGTGGAGGGATGATGGAAATGGGGGTCGGGGTGCTTAAGGAAGGAGGGCCTAAGGGCAGGGGTGGGGAAAAAGAGAAAAGAGGAAGGGGAGAAAGCGCGCGTGTGAAAAAAGAGTTAGGCAAGAAAAGGACAAGACAGAGTGGGGAGAGGAGAAGCCAGAGCGGGGAGGGGCAAACTGGGCAGAGGCAAAAGGTGAAAGGTAAGAAAAAAGGGTGTGAGGAAGGAGAGCACGGAGCACCGGGGGAGTCAGGGAAACGACAGAGCGACGGGTACAGCAGCTTGGGCCGAGCCGCGGGGGTGGAATACAGACGCCGGGCGGGGGAGGGGGCGGCGGGACAGTGGGTGGGGGCCGCCAGGCGGCGCCGGAGACCACCAAACTTTACACAGACCCGCGACTGTTTCCTGGAGGGAGTGCAGAAAACGAGCAGGAGCTGGAGTCTCGCTTCGCGGCCCGGGGCACAGGCAGCCGCCCACCCCCTGCCAGCAGAGGCTCGCCACCCCGCTGCCCTCCGCGGGGACCCAGGGCCCGAGGCCCCGCCCGCCTCCTTTCACCGCCGCCCGGGAACCCCTCCCCCACGCTGCCCCGGGACCCTCGCCCCAGGACCCCGGGGATTCACTCCCGGCCCCTCCGCCTGCCCCGGGGCGAGCAGGCCTGGCCGGCACGGCGGCGACAACCCGAGGGAGGCCTGGCCCGACGGCGGGGGAAAAGGAGGGCGCGGCGCAGTCCGAGTTTCCCACCTTTTCTCCTGGCCCAGACGCGGCTGGGGCGGACGGGACCTCTCGCGCTCTGCCTCCTCCTCCTGCTTCATGGAGCCATGCGCCTGGGTGGGGGCTCCCGAGAGAAGCGGGCCCGCGGGTGGGCCGGACGCGCGGCACGGACGGGGCGGGGCGAAGGAGGCGGGCGGGCGAAAGAGGAAGCGGCGGGGCGGCGGCGGTGGCCGGGAAGAACTAGAGGTATTCCCCGGGCGGCTGGAGGACTGATTCGAGCCGAAACCAGAGTCCTCCGATATCCCAGCAGCCACCGGAGGCAGTGAGGTAATGGAAGAAGAATGTAGGGAGTCCTCCAGTGGACCACACGCCCTCTAGCGAGCCGCGAAAACCATAGAGATCAAGGATCCGTCGGAGCACCGCCCCACCACTATCACGTGGCCTTAACCCAGGCACTTTATTGGCTGGCGGTGGCTCTACGGGGTTAAATTTTGGAGGCTGCTTTCCTTTCGTGGGGCTGAGTTCCAGGCAGTCTGAATATAAAGGAGCACACGGAAAGCCGACAGAAGGCCAGCGCGCCTTGCCGGGCGCAGAGCGGGTCGAGCAGGGTGCTGAGCTGTCAGGCCGGCCAGCGCAGTGCACGCCGGGCCGCCCCGGCCTCTGGAGAGGGCGCGGGGCACGCCGGGAGTCGTAGTCCGGGCTTGGCGGGCGGCATTGTCCCCTACGCGGCCGAGGTGCCGGCTTGGAGTCGCCGGCTGCGGTGTTCCAGCCTCGCTGCGGGACCCTCTCCCACGTCAGCGACCCGGCGCTCAGCTGCCGAGAGCTCTTCTCCCCAGGCACCTCGCTCACGTCGCCTCGCCAGACGCGGCCGCAACCTTCGAAAGCAGCGTGGAAGGGGCAGCTCAGACCAGCCTTAAATCAAGCCGAGGACGGCGGCGGCCAGGCCCGCGGGGAGGTGGGCCAGGCTCGGTGCCAGCCGCTCCGGCCGCTCGCACTGGCCCAGGCAGCCTTCTGATGCACGGGGGAGGGCAGATTCACCCAGCCAGGGCGGCACCGGCTCATGTCAGGGTCCGTCTCTACCACTCGTCCGTGAACTCCCGACTAGACATGACTTCAGTGGATACCCACTGTGCGGGATTATTCGGTAGGCCGACTAAACACGTTCTTCAGCACTAGCAGAGCAAGGCCCTCAAAAAGAACAGCATCTTTAAAAGAAATTTGGGAATGAATAATTTTAATTTCAGATACTTGTTACTTTTGACGAGATTTGATCTTATGGCAGCATTTTTATTTTCAATTATAGATGAGGTTACACTAAAAGTCTTATTTCTGCCCTAACAGCTCCAAACAACACTGTTAGGCCGGGCAGCAAAGGCAAGCCCTGCTTTAAAGCAATGTCTGTTTTGTTAAAAAATAAAAGACTCAAGCCCACAGATAGACTATTTTGTGTTTTGTTTTTCTGTTGATGCACAAAGGAATCCTTAACATGTTTGTCCTCAAGGACCAAAGAAAAGTATGTAGTAAAAAATGCAAATCATATCTAACGGTGAAGCTTTCCAGCAAAAACCTTCTGCTCTAGAAAGCATAATATATGCAAGCATGACAAGATCTACTGCTGCAGACTTTTAGCATAATTACATATAGGCAACAAAACCCAAGGCAGAGTGGTGCCTCTTGGACCTGGAGTTCTCAAAGAGAGCAGGCAAGGATGACAGAGAAAGGAAGAGGTAGGTATGTTTTGTGGAAAAGGAGTTGAATTTAAAAAAAAGAGCAATTTCTATAGCAGTTTTCATAATTCCTGTCAGACTTGACGTGCTTATCTGCTGTTGAGGCCGCATTTGCCACTTTCTAACCTCTATCTGCCTGAAAAACTACAAATTAGATGATTGTATGGCCTAGAGCCAGAAGAGTAGGAGGCAGAAAGCCAGAGGCCAATTTTTTTTTTTTTGTTTCTGAATAAGAAAGCCAAATCCTGACTTAAAATAATCAAAATAAAGTTTACATAGTGAAGGTCTTTCCAGCTTAAAGTCTTAAAACACGGCATCTGGAAAAAGGCCTTAGTCTATTGCTCCCAGGATGGTACTATATAGTCATTAAATAGCCCACAGATAAGGGAGTTATTGCTCCCTGGTTATCAAGCTGCCAGGAAGTAAATGATGGAAGTAAGTTGGACTTGAAACACTCCGAAATTAAAACAAAAACAAACCTTGCTTTGAGCTGTTGAAAAGGCATTTTATTGAGAAATAGGATCCAGATGCTACAGCTGTTTTTAACTGATGCTGAAAGGCAAAGGGTCAGGACTTAGAGAAAAGTCACTTCAAGGTCACTTCACATCAGCAAGGAATGATCTGAACTGATGGAAAGATGAACAATGAAATTATGAACAGGAGTAAGAAAGTGAGGGCAATATTTGCCATAAATATGGAAGAAACTATGTCTTCTTTATCTTCTCATTTCCTGTGCATAATACAGAAACCTGACACATATCAGGCATACAATTATTATTTGTAGCTTGACTGAATAAATGAAGAAGGACACCAACAAGCAGCAGGCAGATAATATAGTTGGGAAAGGGGAACTGCAGAAAATTGGGTGGCTCAAGCCCTCTGCATGGTCCTGAAATGTCACCCCAATCTCCTGTGATATAGCTGTACTACCCACTATCAGAATACGCCAGCACAAATTTTTTTTTTTTTTTTTTTTGAGACAGAGTCTCGCTCTGTTTCCCGGGCTAGAGTGAGTGTCGTGGCGTCAGCCTTGCTCACAGCAACCTCAAACTCCTGGGCTTAAGCGATCCTACTGCCTCAGCCTCCCGAGTAGCTGGGACGACAGCCATGTGCCACCATGCTCGGCTAATTTTTTCTATATATATTTTAGTTGGCCAGATAATTTCTTTCTATTTTTAGTAGAGATGGGGTCTTGCTCTTGCTCAGGCTGGTCTCGAACTCCTGAGCTCAAACGATCCGCCCGCCTCGGCCTCCCAGAGTGCTAGGATTACAGGCGTGAGCCACCGCGCCTGGCCCACCAGTCTTAAGTGTACAGCTTGACTAGCTCTTACATTAGTATCCATCCATGCAGCCACCATCCAATTTAAGATGTATAATATTTCCAGCAGCTCAGAAGGCTCCCTTGTGCCCTCTTCCAGTTACTAATTCCCCCTCAAAAGGCAACCATTATTCTGACCCCTGTCACTGTGGAATAGTTTTGCCTGTTCTTGAATGCCATGGACATGCAAATGGACTCATACAGTACATACTCCTTTGTGTCTGGTGTCTTTTGTTCACCATTATGGATTCCTTTGGTTGTGTGCAGCTATAGTTCATTCTTTCTTTGCTACATAGAATACTGTTCAATACATATTGAATGAATATACCACAAACTGTTTTTCCAGCATTATTTTTAAGCAATTTTGTTCTCTTTTTTGAGTCTAGAGATTTAAAATTTTCTTTACAAGATCTCATATTGTTTTGTAACCTTAGTGAAGGGATTGGGATAGAACGTAGGATATATATGGTTCTGTCGTACACACTAAATGTAGTTCACTCTCAAATTGCCATGGTTAAAGATGCCTGGGTCCAGTGCCGAAGGAGGTATTTCAGAGAGCAACAACACACCTTTGTGTGCTTAGCCTCAGGGGTACATCACACACCCTTCTCTCTGCCCTAATCTTACCTGCAGAGAAATTAATCCTCCTGATGTTCTACAGAACATCACTCTGATCCATTACACTGGTGACATCTTGCTAAATGGACCCAATAAGCAGGAAGTGGCAAGTACCTTAGATGCATTAGAAAATCACATGTGTATGCTGATCAATGTATTTTTATATAGAAAGAAAAAAGAATCCATATACAAAGCAAAAGTTAAAAAAGTAAAAAAAAAATCAAAAAACAAAACAAAATCTAATTTATGGAAGGAAAGAAAGAAAGAAAAAGAAAAGAAAGAAAGAAGATTACATGTGTTCCAGAAGGTTGGAAATAGACCCCAGTCCTGAGACCAAGTACTGTATCAGTTGGGGTCCAGAAAAAAGAAACAACACTAGGCATTTCAAACAAAAGGGGTTTAATTCTAGGAACTGGTCACACAGATGTTAGAAATCTAAAAGGACAAAGTAGATGTTGAGGTAACCCAAAAAATGAGCAACTGTAGGAAGCAGCTACCACCTCTAGGGCTGGGAGAACAAAGGGAAAGAGTTGACATCACCAGAACCTGGGAAGTGGAAGGACAGGCCACAGGGGGCTGGGACCTCTGAGAGGTGCCCTTAGGCCAGTGCTCAGGGAGCCTGAGAGGTGGGAAGCTGGAGCTGTCTGCACTTACTGGGTAGGTGCCATCGTTGCTGAACAGCACTGCTGAAAAGATGCCCTGCTCTTCTCCTCCCACCTTCCAGTCTTCCCCCAGCGCCTCCCATTGGCAGCATCTAAAAGGAACTCAGGTGACCAGAGTGTTTGCTAAACGCAGTTGCAGACTCCTGAGCCCAGCCTCGCAGAGCTGGACTGAGAAGCGTGGGCTGGGCCTGGGCAAGAAGCGGTACGTAAGGGCGCAGGCGTCACTCGAGGCATGGCCGAAGTGAAGCGGTTGCCTCTGGTTCTTCTGGGAATACGCCAGCAGCAGCTCCTTCTGGTCTTGGTTGAAACCTTAGAAGTTCTGGGCCTTCTCCCAATAATGCTGAAAGCTGTCACCATCCCTGGACTGTCAGTGGGACACATTCCAAGAGTTAATGCCTCAAAAATGTTGCAAAGACTCTGTTAATATAGTGAGTTTCAGTTTCTCAGAGGTGGAACCAAGCGAGATCAGACTACTTTTCCCCCTCACTGTTCTGTTAGGAGATCTTGATGTGCAGACGTGACGGGGCAATGATAAGACAGAATGAACAACTGACATCTAACCACAAAAGGAAAGGCAGGGCCTGGGGACCCAGAAGGAAGAAGCTGGTGGGAAGCGCAGCTGCAAACTCGGACACAGTCGGCTTCGGGGCTTCTTGGGGACAACAGAAAGTAACCAGTTGAATGGAAATCACTGAGCAGACACAGAGCAATAGAACCCACCACATCACCGAGGGTGACACCAAGGCAAAGGAAAAGAAACTGAGCTTGTCTGACGGCCTCAGGACCCCCGGTTCACTGGTCCCGCTGGAGTTCATGAAGGCTGGCCCTGCTGTGCAGCCGGCCTGTGGAACAAGTCATAGTGTGAGCTCCGCGGGGCAACAGCACTGGGCACAAAGGTGTTTGACTAAGAGTGAATAAATGGGTGAATTCCAAGGGCTGAACGTGTCATCAATATTTTCTTACTTCTCAGAGCAGGGATCTTAGCTTGTGGAGGAATGGAGTTCCTGAGCCCAATGTCCCTACCTCTTCTACACCGAGCTATGGGAAGGAGGGCCCGGGAGGGTGCCAGGAAGAGCGTCTCTCCCCAGAGCCGGTAGGAGAACACAGACACCTCACCTGCACGTGTGCACACAGCACTGGGCCCACTGTCCCTCTCTGGGCTGGGAATGAATTTGGTTTTTCTAGCCCCTAGGCTCAGAGGCATTTTTGACTCGGCATCGTGAAGGGACAGCATTAGCTCAGCTCCTGCCAGCTGCCCAGTTTAGACACGAGACCTTCCTTACGTGTTTCTATCTCATGCCTACTCAGAGAAAGGACTTGACTTAAAAATCTCCGAGGCCAGAACTAAGTTTTCCTCTATTGATTTTTTTTTAAATTACGCCACTTGAAGAACTCCAATCAAATGAGACTTTTGGGTCTTCAGAGCCACGTAATCCATGGTGCTTGTGTGGAAGAGCTGCTTCCAGGGGAGGTGGCAGGAATGTTGGGGCCACTCCGCAGGCCCCCACCAATCTCCCCCCACCCCTTGCCCAGCCCACTGGGACAAGGAAGAGGAGGGCACTTGGGCTGCTTTGAGTGGTCACTGTGCCCGTACCTAGAGCCTGTGCTCACCTCCCTGGGTGAAGGTCCCTCCCTGGAGGGCAATTCTTTGTTTCCTTGTCTGTTTTTTCCCTCTGGAATAAGAGCTGTTCCAAGACGAACTGGGGATCTTTCACCTCCATCCCACTAGCTCTCAGCGTAGAGGTGTGCGCATAGTACATGCTCAGTAAATGTTTAGATACATTTTATTTATTTTTATTTTTTCTCTTTTTAGAGACAGAGTCTCACTCTGTTGCCCAAGCTGGAGTGCAGTGGTGCCATTATAGTTCACTGCAGCCTTGAACTCCTGGGCTCAAGCGATCCTCCTGCCTCAGCCTCCCAAGTAGCTGGGACTACAGGTCATGCCACCATGCCCGGCTAATTTTTCAATTTTTTGTTTTTGGTAGAAACAGAGTCTTGCTATGTTGCCCAGGCTGGTCTCAAACTCCTGGGCTCAAGCCATCCTCCTGCCTTGGCCTCCCAAAGTGCTAGATTACAAGCATGAGCCATGGTACCTGGCCTTGTTCTGAGTTTGTAAAATATAAAACCTATTTTTTTTAATGCTGTTTCCTTAATTATTTGCATCCCTCCCCAGATCAGATGAAAGTCCTCATGCAAGTTGTGTAGAGATGGCAGACAGAGAGAGGGCAGACAAGTAGGAGGAAGGTAAGAAAGACAAACAGCTCAAAGACAGGCCGTTCTGGTTTGCCGGCTTCTGACCCTGGTGTTTCCAGTGGAGGGGTGAGTATCATGGAGGCAACGGTACCGACGCAGAGTGCTCGGCCCAGGTCCCCGTCCACCCGTGTCCTCTGGACGGGATCTGGAATCTCAATTGGCACAATCTCCAGGGGATTCTATTTTTTTTTTTTTTTAGTTTGATCCTAAGGCTAGTTTTTGAGAGAAGCCAGGCGATTCTAAATCCACCAAAGTTTGAAAAGCACTGGCTGATACTGTGGACTGAATTCTTTCCCCCCTCAAATTCATATGTTGAAGCCCTAACCCCCAATGTGACTGTATCTGGAGATCGGATTTTTAGGGGGTAATTGAGGTTAAATGAGGTCGTAAGGGTGGGGCTCTAATCTGACAGAGCTGTGGCCTCATACGAAAAGGAAAAGAGAAATCTCTCTCTCTCTGTTTCTCATCCCTTTCCCCCACTTGCCGTGTGAGGACACAGGGAGAAGGCCCCATCCGCGAGTCAGAAGGGGCCCCCACCAGAAACCGAACTGGCCAGCACCTTGATCTTGGACTTCCAGCCTCCAGAACTGAGAAATAAATATCTGTTATTCAAGCCACCCAGCCTGTTGTATTTTGTTATAGCAGCCTGCGAAGGCTAAGGCATCTTTGGAGATGAAAAAATGACCCAGCAGGCCATTGTTAGCTATGGAGAAGAGACCCTCTTTCTAGACCTGTGACTCTTGACTTCTACACTCCTGTTTAATTCTCCCAGTGCTGTATTTTATCACATATCTTCAGGGTACAACAGTGCGGTCACTCTGGAAGCCTCGTTCCGGAGCTCCTGGGAATTCCAGCTGCGTGCGGAGAGAGCGCGCTGCGCACCCGAGGCCTGGCCCCGTGTCCTGGCCCTGCCGCTTTGCCTTTGAACGAGACTCTCCCAGGCTCTGGCCTCAGTCTCCTCGCTTGTAGAATAAAGGAACTGGACTGAATTTCGGTTTTTTAACTTCTGAGCAACAAAACCTTCTTTTCAAAGAAAATCTGTGGATCCCCAATATCAACACATAAAAATCCAGCTTCCTTGGTAGAAAAGGAAGGAAGGGGGAAGCTTTTTGCTGTCTTGCACACAGTGGCTCCTGAAAAGCGGTGCAGCTGTGCCCTGGCCAGGGCAGGCTCGCTTTGTCCCTGACATCCTGGAATACTGAGCATCACACGCATGTCGCTCCTAAAGCGCCCTGGTTTGGCCCCTGACTATAAGCAAGGATGCTGCTGGGTGCGTGCCAGGCTCTCTCTGGGGGCCGCTTGCTAAGTTGACTTGGGAATCCTGTAACACACCCAAAATAATCTCTCAGCCTCAAGGAAAAACTATGTGACTGAGCTTCCCCTTAACTGAAAAGGAGTAAGTCAAAAAAAAAAAAGAGGAAAAAAAACCCAAAGCAAAAAATCTCAAGGCTATTACAAGTGTCCTTCCTTCACGCTGCAGCCACCAAAAATTCTGCTTGGAAAGAATCTTTCCAAGATATGGAAAACTATGTTTGTGATGTAAGGTTAAGTCAAGAAAGAATAGAAAATTTATATACAGTCTGATAACGACTATGAAAAAGTGCACATATACACATTTTAAAGAGACAGAGAGAGACAGAATCATAGCTAGGAACAAGGGCTTTGTGAGACCTAACATCAAAGTCCTAGCTCTGCAGTTTCCTTGACAGTGTGACTTGGGGCAAGTCAACTCCACTGAGTCTCAGTGTTCTCACTTGATAGTGGGATGTAGGTAACAATGGACATAAAGCATCAGAACAGTGCTGGCCACATGGCAATTAATGGCAGCTATGTCACCATGAGTGGTGGTGAAATATTACCAGTGCTTAAGCTGCATGAGCTTTTAAGAAACTTAGCTGACCCTCTCTTGATTTCTATATGTACATATATTCATAATAAGACAAAAGAAAGAAAGAAGTTAAAAGAATTGCTCTAAGAAGAAATGCTGTGTTCACATGAAAACAGCCTGCAGACCTGTCTGTCTGCCAGGGTGTGCAGGGGCCAGAGTCTGCAGGGCTTCTAGAAGGAGGGCCGTGGCCAGCGCGCTGGATTCTGGCGCTCAGAGCTAAGCTGCAGGCAGGGCTGGAAGAACATACGCATACGGCACGGGCGGGCCAGCAGCAACCCCTCGGCTTGCTCCCTTCACTTAGAGACAAAGTGTGGCGACTCAGACTAACTGGGGGCAGGAGCTGTCCCAAGGCAACAAAAAGAAACAAGAAAAACTCCAGTGAAAGTGGAGGTAATAGGCCAGGGCAGTGGCTCAGGCCTGTAATCCTAGCACTTTGGGAGTCCAAGGTGAGAGGATCAGATCACTTGGGACTAGGAGTTCAAGACCAGCCTGAGCAACAGCAACACGATGAGACCTTGTCTCTATCACAAAAAAAAAAAAAAAAAAAAATTAGCCAGGCATAGGGGTGCCCACCTGTAGTCCCAGCTACTTGGGAGGCTGAGGCAGGAGGATAGTTTGAACCCAGGAAATTGAGACTGCAGTGAGCTATGATTGCATCACTGCACTCCAGCCTGGGTGACAGAGGGAGTCCCTGTCTCAAAAACAATAAAGAAAGTGGAGGTGAAACAGGAGCATGAGGACCATGTTTCGACCATGGTGCTGTGAAAAGGCAAAGCTTTTGAAACACTGCTGAGCTGGTCCTCACGGTCACTCTGCGCTGGGCCCACAGCACCCAGTGAATACCAGGCAAGATGCACAGGAAAATGATGGTGTTTTAGAAACAAGCGTGTTAGTTTGCTGCTGGTGGTTTAACCAACAGAAATGAATTTTGTCACCATCTGGAGGCTAGAAGTAAAAGAACAAGGTGCCAGCAGCTTTGGCTTCTTTTGAGGCTTCTGTCCTTGGCTTTCAGATGGCTGCCTTCTTGCTGCGTCCGCACACGGTCACCCTGCAACTGGCTCTAGGAACACATTTCAATGACTCCCATATGTTTTTTTATAATATCCTCCCTTAACTGACTACTTGAACTTTTGTGTTGTTTCTCAGAAATGGTGGAAATTTTACAAGACAAAGGAGTTGAGACTCTGAAGACCCCTGAGCTAGATTCCTGATGCCAAGAATCACTATCCCCCTACCTGCCCCAGAGCACGTGGCCCATCCTCAAAAAGCCCATGACCTCCGTTGGTCTGGGAGATGGATTTGAGACTAGTTCTCCTATTCTTCTGACAGATGTCTTTTGCATTAAAATCCCTTTCTTCCTTGGCAATCCTCGTCTCGATAATTGGATCTTTCTGTGGTGAGCAACTGGATCTAGGTCAAAACCCCCTTGTGATACACCAAGGTCACATCCTTATCTGTGTCCTAATCACCTCCTCTTATAAGGACACAAGACATATTGGATTAGGGCCCATTCATAAGACCTCATTTTTACCTTAATTATCTCTTTAAAGACCATATCTCTGAATATAATCACACCGTGAGATACTAACCTTGGGCATTCAACATATGAATTTGGATGGGGACACAGTTCAGCCCGTAACAACAAGCATAACCACATTGAATGAGGTTCAAGCACTTCCGTTAGAAAAAAATGACACCAGGATGGTCCCATGATAGGACAAACCCTATGAGAGGCAATATTGTATAAGCAAATATAAGTACACCATCCCTTGTACTTGGTTCCTGTGAGGGAGTCTCTGAATCTTCAGAATTTTCTCAGTAGTAGGAGTGTCTTTGTTATTCATGGGCCCCTTTGATCCCACCTGAGTTCATGCTAAAGCGATGAGATGACTAGGTTGGGGGTGGTCACCAGAAAGTCTAACCATGTGATTGGCGGGATGGGGTTTGAGCCAGCCAGACCTCCATGGAGGGGAGGGAGCCGGACATCGTGTGCAATCAGGATCAAGCAGCCAGAGTTCAATCAGTTATGCCTACATGGTGAAACATCAATAAAAACTCTGGACACTGATGCTTGGTAGAGCTTCCAGCTTGGTGAGCACACAGATGTACCAGGAAGGTGATGCTTCCTGACTCCACAGGGAGAAAGCACAGAAGCTCTGCATTCAGGACCCTCCAGGGCTTGCCCAGATGTCTCTTTCCTTGGCTGTTCTTGTTGTATCCTCGATAATAAAACTGTAATTGTATGTATAGTGCTTTCCTGAGTTCTGTGAGTCATTCTTTTGAATTATCAAACCTGATGTGTGGTGTGGGCATCTCCCAGATTTATAGCCAGTCAGTGAGAAGTGCAGGTGTCCTGGGACCCTGCTTGTGGGTGATGTCTAAAGTCTTGTTGGGGCCTGTGTCCTTAAACCTGTGGAGTCTGACAGTAACCACTGTGGGTGCTCAGGGACAGAACTGAATTGCAGGACACCGGTTGGTGTCAGAATAGGTGGTGGTGCTGGAAGGCTGTCAACTGCACAGAAGCTCAACAGGGCACATACCCAAAGAGGCGATTTACCTGTTGGAATCCAGAGGCTTGAAATAATTGAAGGAGTCGACATAAAACATCTAGGTTAGTTTGGCAGAAAATCCTCCTCTCCTTTCCACCTGATCTGAGTACCTGAGGGATGAAGAGAGTTTCAGTTCTACGCACTTCCTCGATTTATCTGGGAATCGAGTGGCAGGTGTTATGGTATGACATAAAGAGCTAGATTTTTATCCATTTACCCTGGTTCCTTGGCCAAACTGCTCAATCTTTTTGGGTGTCAAGTTTCTACACCTGTAGTATCAGGATAAATGCCTACCTCTTACAACCATCCAAATTCCCAGCAACAAGAGAATGCATAGATCATTTCTGGCATATTCACATCAAGAGGAAGAAAAGCAATGAGAATGCACAATCTAAAACAACATGCACAGTATGGATGAATCTCACGTAATGTTGAACAAAAGAGGTAGACAGACTGTACCTTTACATGAAGTTCAAAAATGAGGCACATCAAATCTATGGTGCTAAGAGCTGGTATGTGGCTATCCTTGGAGTGGCAGCTGGGATTAGTGGCCGGGGAGTGGGGGACATAAGGGGAGTTCCTGGAATGTTGGTGATGACCTCTTGATCTGGGTGTGACTACACAGGTATACTTAGGATTTGTGCTCTTCTCTGTATGTACTTACTGCTTAAAAAATAAACCATATTCAAAAAGACATCTGCACTCGAATGTTTATAGCAGCACAATTCACAATTGCAAAGATGTGGAAACAACCCAAGTGCCCATCAATACATGACTGGATTAATAAAATGTGGTATATGTATACCATGGAGTTCTACTCAGCCACAAAAAGCAATTATGATCTAGCACCTCTTGCATTATCCTGGATAGAGCTGGAGCCCATTCTACTAAGTGAAATATCACAAGAATGGAAAAGCAAGCACCACATGTACTCACCACCAAATTGGTATTAACTGATCAACACTTATGTGCACACACAGTAATAACATTCATCGGGTGTTGGGCAGGTGGTGGGGGAGGAGGGGATGGTATATACACACCTAATGGGTGCGGTGTGCACCGTCTGGGGGATGGACACACTTGAAACTGTGACTTGGGTGGGGCAAGGGCAACATACATAACCTAAACATTTGTACCCCCATAAGATGCTGAAATAAGAAAGAAACCCATATTCAAATTAAAAGTTCAGAGGTGATGACCTCTCAGAACTGTGAAGATTAGGAGATCACACATGTGAGGCACCTGACAGGTTTTGGCACACAGTGTAATCTTTAGAGTTATTGGCCAAGTCTCCTCTGCCTGTCAGAAGAAAGGACAAAGAAATATGCAAATGAGCAAACTGGGTAGGGAAAGCATCATGGGCGTCAGTGGGGAGTAGAACGGTGTGAGGGGAAAGTGCAAGGAGCAGAGGTTTGGGTTTAGGCACCTCCACCCACTGAGCAAGTCCCTCAGCCTCTCGGGGCCACGCTTTCTCATCCGATTAACGACCATGACCATCCAATAGGTAGGCTGTCTAGACACACTGCGAAGCCCGCGTGGCACCTGAGCTGCACACACTGTAGACCTCAGCCACTGGCAGGGCCCCGATGACGACTGGGGGAGCCCCTGCTCTTGCAGTCAAGAGCCTCCTCCTCTCCACCCATTGGCTCTGCTCTGACTATGATGGCAAAGTCAGCTGTGAAGACAGGTTCCCCATGGCTATTAACCCTTAGGTGTTTGTTGGCCGAAGCTTTCAGTGTTGCTCTAGAATGCTAACTTTCCAAGAAACGCCATTCCAAATTTATCTTCAAGGAAATCATTTGCAGTTCCAGCTGCCATGTCCTCACATTAAGCTTATTGCTAGTAACGACTGTGCCAAGACAGTAGTGCCAGATACAGCCTTCCTGAGTGACCTTAAAAAAAATTAAGCTAATGGCAATTTTATGTCTTATGGAAGCTGTTCCTATCGCTCCCGGCCTCTTCAGCCTACATCTCAGCCTGGACGGTTCAGGAACTCAGCAGGAAGTTATACACGTGCAGATTAAGGTGCCTCTTGGTTGTATGGTTAATTTTAGGAGGTAAAGTCGTACCCATCCAAACCCAGCTTTAAGGATTAATGTGCACAGTGGTAACAACCATCACTTCCTCAGGCCCTGCTACAAGGCAGACATAGTGGCAGGCAGTTTCCATGTTATTTCAACAACAATTTCCACTGTTTACTTGGCCACCAGAGGGAGGAGGGGCATCCTCTCTGATAGCTCCTGTCCCTTCCAGGTCACCTTGGCCCTGCAAGGGCTAAGAAGCCACACGTTGTAGTTAGCTAGGTTTATAAAGCCCACACAACACCCTCACAGAATACACACCTCAGTGTCTAAGCGTGAGTGCAGGTGTCTACGGCCATGAGCCAGGCAAATGTGCTGTGGGGGAAGCGACACGTTAGTGCAACACAGATCAGATGCCTTCCCTCTGTCCTTGCAGACACACTCTTTGAAAAGAGGAGGGCCCATGGACAGGTGGCACAAAACAACCTGTGCTTCCTAAGCAGAAAGGGGGAAAGAAAGGCACTCAGAAAAAGTGGCATTGTGCTGTCATGCAGGTAGGTTCAGAAAAAATCTATTTATTTACCTGAATTTATGGTCAGGGCGGAGGGAACTCCTTCGCTTAACTTCAAGCCCATGTTAACTTGCATGAATGTTTCACATCCAGACATAAAGGAACTTAGTGTTTAAAAATGAGGGTAAATTAGGAGTCTAGTTTCTGTTGTGTTTTCTCTTGAAATGAGATATCATCACGGAGGCATTAGTTCGCTAATGTGATGGTGAATGAAAGGGAGGTGGTAAAATTGGTAGGAAAACTAAGCCAAAGAGAAATTTTACACTGGGAAAAATATTTGGAATATTTTTTTAACAGTCAAATGGTTAGTATCCAGAGTGATTATAGATTCTTGATTGCAAGTCAATAAGATAAACCTTCAACCCCCCAAAACTGGCCATAACATGAATAAAGAGGCAGTGTGTAGCATAAGTAATGCTAATGGCTAATAAACATACACTAAAAGATCAATGCTCCTGGAAATCAGGAAGGTGTAAATCAGAACATTTTTCCAACATTAGACTGGTAAAATTTAAAACCTTTGACACTTTCCAGTGTCTGGGGTGTGAGAAGCGGGAAAGTGGTGGTGTAGCCTTTTTGGAAGGTGACCTGGCAGCACCTATCCAAATCCAACCTCGGACTTGCTTTCTCTAGTGTGCAGACACTGTGGTATATTTCTAGACATGCAGGAATACTTATCTTTCCACATGTCATGGTCTGGAAAAAAGACCAGAAGGGCACAGCAATGGTTAATTACCAGTGGTTGCCATTGGAGGGGTGTCACAGCTCCACTTCTAGGACTCGTGCACATGTGCACAGAAATACTAATACTAGGTGCAGCATTATTCATGATACAAAAACAAATTTTTGCCACCTAATTGCATCTTTAAGGGAGAACTTCCATCATTTGGGAAGATGAGTCTTGAATCCATGATGCGGCATTCACATAAGGAAAACCACGCAGCTGGGAAGAGGAGCCTGGCTGAGCTCTACACCCTGACAAAGAAACTGTGAAGTGAAAAAGGCAGCTGCCCAACAACGGACTCAGTTTCACTGGTTAGTATAAAATCACTGCCCTCTCTCTCTGTGCAGGCAGACCTTACAGATACTGCAGGTTCGGTTCCACACTGCTGCATTACAGCAAATATCGCAATAAAGCTAGTCACAGAAAGCTTTTGTTTCCCAGGGCATTTAAAATTTATGTTTACACCATACTGTAGTTTATTAAGTGTACCATAGCTTTATGTATAAAAGTTGTACATACCTTAACTAAAAAGATACATTATTGTTAAAAATGCTAATGATCATCTGAGACTCCAGTAAGCTGTGTGCTGGTGGAGGGTCTTGCCTTGATGTGGATGCCTGCTGTCTGAGCAGGGTGGGGACTGCTAAAGGTTGGGGTAGCTGTGGTAATTAAAAAAAATTGCTTATGTCCATCATCTTGTCTGATAGTACTTTCTTAAAATAAGACGACAATAAAGTTTGCCACATTTTTCTGTAGCATGGGATGCTATTTGATGGCATCTCACCCACAGGACAACCCCTTTCAAAATTGGAGTCAGTCCTCTCAAACCCTGCCACTGCTGTAGCAGCTAAACTTATGTACTATTCTAAATCCTCTGTTACTTCGACAGTGTTTACAGCATCTTCACCAGGAGTAGGCTACATCTCAAGAAGCCACTTTTTTTTTGCTCATTCGTAACAAGCCCATCATCTGTTCAAGTTTTATCATGAGATTGCAGCAATTCAGTCACACCTTCAGGCTCCACTTCTAATTCTAGCTCTCTTGCTCCCTCACCACATCTGCAGTGACTTCCTTCAGTGCAGTCTTGAAGCCCTCAGAGTCATCCATGAGGGTTGGAATCAACTTCCAAACTCCTGTGAATGTTGATGTTTTGACCTCCTCCCACGAATCACAGATGTTCTTTTTTTTTTTTTTTTTTTTGAGACAGAGTCTCGCTTTGTTGCCCGGGCTAGAGTGAGTGCCGTGGCATCAAGCTCACAGCAACCTCAAACTCCTGGGCTTAAGCGATCCTCCTGCCTCAGCCTCCCGAGTAGCTGGGACTACAGGCACCCACCACCATGCCCGGCTAATTTTTTCTATATATATTCTTAGCTGTCCAGATCATTTCTTTCTATTTTTAGTGGAGACGGGGTCTCGCTCTTGCTCAGGCTGGTCTCGAACTCCTGACCTGGAGTGATCCTCACACCTCAGCCTCCAGAGTGCTAGGATTACAGGCGTGAGCCACTGCACTCGGCCGACAGATGTTCTTAATGGCATCTAAAATGGTAAATCCTTTCCAGAAGGTTTTCAATCGATTTTGCCAAAATCGATTAGAGGAATCACTCTCTACGGCAGCTACAGCCTTACAAAATGTATTTCTCAAATGATAAGACTTGAAATTCAAAATGACTCCTTGATCCATGGGCTGCAGGATGGATGTTGTGTTAGCAGCCATGAAAACAACATTAATCTCTAATATCCTTGTACCTCTCCATTACAGTGCCTAGGTAACCAAGTGCATTGTCCATGAGCAGTAATATTTTGAAAAGAATCTCTTTTTAGGAGCAGTAGTTCTCAACAGTGGGCTTAAAATATTCAGTAAACTATGCTGTAAATAGATTGCTGTCGTCCAGACTTTGTTGTTCCACAGAGTAGATTTAGCATAATTTTTAAGGGCCCTAGGATTTTTGGAATAGTAAATGAGCATTGGCTTCAACTTTAAGTCACCAGCTGCATTAGCTCTTAACAAGAGAGTCCTTTGAAGCTTTGAAACCAGGCATTGACTTCTCCTCTCTAGCTATGAAAGCCCCAGATGCCATCTACTTCCAATATAAGGCTGTTTTTTCTGCATCAAAAAATCTGTTGTTTGGTTTAGACACCCTCATCAATGATCTTAGCTTCATCTTCTGGATAACTTGCTGCAGCTTCTCCACCAGCACTTGCTTCACTTTGCACTTCTGTTACAGGGATGGCTGAAACCTTATGGAATCAACCTCTGCTAACTTCAGACTTCTCTTTTGCACTTCTTCCCCTCTCTCAGCCTTCATAGAATTGAAGAGAGTTAGGGCCTTTCTCTGGATTAGGCTTTGGCTTAAGGGAGTGTTGTGGCTGGTTTGATCTTCTATCCAGACCACTCAAACTTTCTCCATATCAGAAATAAGGCTGTTTTGCTTTCTTTTTTTTTTTTTTTTTTTTGAGACAGAGTGTCACTTTGTTGCCCGGGCTAGAGTGAGTGCCGTGGCGTCAGCCTAGCTCACAGCACCCTCAAACTCCTGGGCTCAAGCGATCCTTCTGCCTCAGCCTCCCGAGTAGCTGGGACTACAGGCATGCACCACCATGCCCAGCTAATTTTTTCTATATATATTTTTAGTTGTCCAGATAATTTTTATTTCTATTTTTTTAGTAGAGACGGGGTCTCGCGCAGGCTGGTCTCAAACTCCTGACCTCCAGCGATCCACCCGCCTCGGCCTCCCAGAGGGCTAGGATTACGGGCGTGAGCCACCACGCCCGGCCTGTTTTGCTTTCTTATCATTTATATGTTTACTGGAGTAGCACTTGTAATTTCCTTCAAGAACTTTTCCTTTGCATCCACAACTTGCTAACCGTTTGGTCCCAGAGGCCTAGTTTTTGATTTATCTCAGCATTCAACCTGCCTTCTCACTAATCATTTCTAGCTTTTGATTTAAGTGGTATATGTATACCATGGAGTACTACTCAGCTACAAGAAACAATGGTGATATAGCACCTCTTATATTTTCCTGGAAAGAGTTGGAACCCATTCTACTAAGTGAAGTATCTCAAGAATGGAAAAATAAGCACCACATGTACCCACCATCAAATTGGTTTCACTGATCATCACCTAAGAGCACATTTAGGAATAACATTGATCGGGTGTCGGGCAGATGTGGGGGGGAGGGGATGGGTGTATACATACACAATGAGTGCAATGCGTACTGTCTGGGGGATGGACACGCTTGAAGCTCTGATTTGGTGGGGAGGCAAGGGCAATATACATAAACTAAACTTTTGTACCCCCACAATATGCTGAAATAAGAATAAAAAAAAGAAATAAAAAAAAATAAAGTGAGAGATGTTAGACTCTTCCTTTCACTTGAACACTTAGAGAGCACTGTAGGGTTATCAGATGGCCTAATTTCAAAACCATTGTGTCTGAGGAAACAGGGAGGCCCAAGGAGAGGGAGAGAGACGAGGGAATGGGTGGGCAGTGGAGGAGTCAGAACACACACGCGTATCTGTTAAGCTTGCCATCTTATGTCAGTGAGATTGGTGGTGCCCCAAAACAATTACAATAGTAACATCACAGATCATTGATCACAGATCACCATAACAGATAAGAATGAAAAACTTTGAAATAGTGGGAGAATTACCAAAATGTGATACAGAAACATGAAGCAAGCCCACACTGTTGGAAAAATGGTGCTGATATACTTGCTCAATGCAGGGTTGCCACAAACCTTCAAATTGCAAAAAACATAGTATGTGTGAAGCACAATAAAGCAAGGTACGTCTGTATATGCTTGCCTATCTGCATGTCTTCAAATGGGACAGAAGGTGGCAAGGGCACATACAACGGCTAACAATAGTTTCTTCTGGAGACCACAGAGACAAGCACAGAGTGCAGGGGAGCGGTGAAGGGCCTCTTGTTTTCCTTCCCTTCCTGCGACTCACCTGGATCCCTCACTGCAGGGGTGGTGGACTCATTGCATGGGAATGAGCCAATGCATCTTTCAAAGTTTTTACCCCTTTAATAAGAATAAAATTAAATATTACTAATATTTAATAATAATATTAATATCAATATATAAGTACAAATCAAATAAAATACACAGAATTGATATTTTTATTAAACTCAAGAAATAGAAATATTTATAAAAGGATAGGGAAAAATCCAAAGTTTGAATATTGGTCTTATTTGCCATAATGATACATATCTGTATTTATTATAGAGAGAAAATGTAACCCCAGAATTAGAAACTATCCAGTCCAAAATGTCCATTGTACAGATAAGGAAACTGAGTCCCAGAGGCGGAATGACCTGGCCACGCCATGAAAGCAGGGCAGCCCCACTGGGAGCACCATCCAAGTCTCAGGACCACCAGGCCAGCACTTATTCCAATGTTTTAAAAGCTGCCTTTCCTAAAAAGCAGCCTCTTCTATCCAAATATTTACCATCCTGACCCTGAACTTTTGTGATCTGAGATTTGTTGCATTAAAGAGGCATTGGGCCAGGCGCGGTGGCTCATGCCTGTAATCCCAGCACTCTGGGAGGCCGAGGCGGGTGGATCGTTTGAGCTCAGGAGTTTGAGACCAGCCTGAGCAGGAGCAAGACCTTGTCCCTACTAAAAATAAAAAGAAATTATATGGACAACTAACAATATATACAGAAAAAACTAGCCGGGCATGGTGGCACATGCCTGTAGTCCCAGCTACTCGGGAGGCTGAGGCAGGAGGATCGCTTGAGCCCAGGAGTTGGTGGTTGTGGTGAGCTATGATGACGGCACTGCACTCTACTCAGGGCAACAGAGCCAGACTCTGTCTCCAAAAAAACAAAGTTTTGTAGACATGACTCATATACCACAAAACTAACCCTTTTAAATTGCACAATTCAGTGGGTATTAGTATTTTCAGAGCTGTAAATCTATCACCACAGTCGATTTGAGAACACTTTCCTCTCCCCAAAAGGAAACCCCACACCCTGCAACAGTTCTTCCCATCCTTCCCTCCGCAGGCCCTGGTGACCACCGTCTCCTTTCTGACTATGGGTTTGTCTCTTCTGGACGGTTCCTATACATGGAATCATGCAGTATGTAGTCTTTGTGACTGGCTCCTTCCACTTCATGTTTTTATGGTTCATCTATGTTGGAGCTTAATCTGTGGGATGGATACACTGCGCTGGATCTCTCCGTTCTTCAGTTGGTGGACATGTGGGTTGCTTCCACATTCTGGCTATGAATCACGCTGCCACGAACATCTGTGTGCAGGTATTTTTATGGACATGTATTTTCACTTCTTTTGGCTATGGAGCTAGGGGTGGAATCACCGGGGCACGTGGTAACTTGAGGTTTAACATTTTGAAGAACTGCCAGACTGCCTTCCAGAGTGGCTGCACCAGTTTACATTCCTACCAACAGTGCACGAGGGTTCCAGTCATTCTGCATCCTAGACAACATGTATTGTCCATCTTTTTTGTTATAGCCATCTTACTAGGCATAAAGTGGTATCTCGCTGTGGATTCGATTTGCATTTCCCTAATATCTTTTAATGTTCCATTTGCATATCTTCTTTGGAGAAATGTCTATTCAAGTGCTTTTAAGTGGGTTGTCTTTTTATTATCGGAGTATAAGTATTCTTTATATATTCTGGATACAAGTCAGATATATGGTTTGCAAATACTTTCTACAATTCTTTGGATTTTATATATTTTGTTTTGTAGCTGGAAATGGCTTAGCACCTTACTTTCCTTTGCAAAATGGGTTTGGCAGTTAGCTGCAGGTTAGTATTTGAGAAATTATTCCTAGCTCCCACCCTGAAGTGCTGGCAGAGCTACAGGTAGCTTTCAATTACTGATGAAAAAAAATCCTAAGTGCTCAATTTTGATAAGGAAATGGGGATATATGTGTGTCCCTGCAGAGTTGATAGGATGATTAGTTTTGTTCTTGTTCTTAAAGGAAATAAACGTCTCACAAAAGCCAAACTAACTGTGGCCCCATTTGGGGCATGTGGGGACTGGGAATAAAATCTTTTATGGCTAACCTGCAAATTCGGCTTTTCTATCACATACATCTTATCCTTATGCACAGAAGTGGCAAATCAGAGAGGGTGATTTTCCCAGTTGTCTGATGGTCCTAAATGCTGTGTGCATAGCGGTCCCCTCTCAGTAAGGGTTCTCAACTCCAAATGGCAAAAATCCTCTTCGGCTGCTTTGAGATGAAGAGTTTATGGAAGGACACAGACTTCTTTGCAAGAGCTGGTGAAGCAGGTTGGTCCGAGGCTGTGCAGGGAGAACCACAACCCAAACTGCACCTTACCTCTGGTCCTTCGAGGACAGCAAGGCTGTGGTTGCTGAACGCAAGACCCCAGAGCTCACCCCGTGGACACAACGCCTCTGGCTTTAGTGCCGCCGGAAACTGGGAGTCTCACCACCACTTCAGGCGTACACTCTACCTTCCTGACCCTTTGCGTGTCAGTGGTGTACTTCAAACCCAGGGAGACAGAGCCAACTAGCTTGGTCCAAGTCACTCGCTGTGGTAGACCCCTCTGGAACTCACCCAGATCCAGTCTTCTTTTCCTGCTAGGGATGTAGGAGAGTGTACTTTCTTGTTCCTTTAAACAGGTCAATGGGCTGTGAGTCAGAGTGACAAGCCTCACTTGTGGGCTAAAGCATTTGATTGCCAGTGCGAACCTCTCCAGCACTCTAGGCCCCTGGGGTGCTGACGGCGAGGGCCAGGTCCTCCCAGTGTGGTAGCTGCAAGGTGGTTCCACCTCTGTCAGTCCGGGGTCCCCAGGTGACTGGAGCACAGCCCTGGGACAACCAGTGTCAGCTGTGTAACACGAGCAAGGAGTATACCTTGAGATTTTAGAGTTGCTGGTTCCTGCGGAACAGTATAGCAGAGAGTCCATACTAACAACATAAACAAACATAAACAACAAAATCAACGGGCAGACCGAAGGGCAAGAGGAAGGACGTTTAACATCACTTTTCTTCTTGTCTTCAAAATAAGGCAGGCAGCAGGATGGGGGCCATGGAAGTCAGAATCGGCTAAGGAGTGTGTAACAACTCACCCGCCAGAAAACAAACAAACAAAAACAAAAGTAAAACAAGGGAGTCAATTATCTTCCTTTGTTTATAATAATTATTATCTATTTCAAACTGTCTTTCTCCTATTTAATCTTGCTTCTATATTAAATTGGTACAATTTTCACCTCCAGTTCTTTTGCCTTGACTTTTCCATCGTTGCGTTCTTTATTTTGAATCTCCTTGTTTGGCTAGATTAATCCCTGAGTAGCTTTTTCAGCAGTCTGTCCATGTGTTGGTTTTGTATTTGAATAGACATTAGTTCTCAGGTGAGAAGCGATTTTTGAAAAAAGAAAAAAACTAGACATCTGGACTGTGCATAAAACTTGTGTCAATCTTTCCCTTAGAATTTTGTAGGCATTGCTCTATAGTCCCTGTTATGGAATTTGGCGTGGAGAAGTCTTAGGCAAGTTTGATTTCTGACCCCTTGAAGAAACTTTTTTTTTAATAGCTTATTGAGATATAATTTATATACCATAAAATTCCTATTAAAAGTTTACAATTTAGGCCAGGTGCAGTGGCTTACACCTGTAATCCTAGCATTCTGAAAGGCTGAGGCAGGAGGAACACTCGAGGTCAGGAGTTCGAGACCAGCCTGAGCAAGAATGAGACCCCGTCTCTACTAAAAATAGAAAGAAATTATATGGACAACTAAAAAATATATATATAGAGAAAAAATTAGCCAGGCATGGTGGCACATGCCTGTAGTCCCAGCTGCTCGGGAGGCTGAGGTAGGAGGATCGCTTGAGCCCAGGAGTTTGAGGTTGCTCTGAGCTAGGCTGATGCCACGGCACTCTAGCCCGGGCAACAGAGTGAGACTCTGTCTCAAAAAAAAAAAAAATTTACAATTTAATGGATTTTAGTGTATTTACAGAGATTTGCAACTATCACCATAATCTAATTTTTCATAATCTAACATTTTCATCACTCCAAAGAGAAACCTCCTACCCATCAGCAGTCACCCACCACACACTCCTCCCCACATCCCCTTGTACAACCGACCTATTGATTTGCCTATTTTGGGAGTTTCATATATGTGGAATCATATGTTCTGTCTTTTGTGATTGGCTTCTTTCACTTAGCATAATGTTTTCGAGGTTCATCTCTGTTGTACTGTGTATCAGCACTTCATCCCTTTTTATGGTCAAGTTGTATTCTACCATATGAATGGATATATCATTCCAGTCATCGGTTGATGGATATTGGGTTGTTTCTACTCTTAAGCTATTATGAATAATGTTGCTATAAACATTCATAAATGAGTTTTTGTGTGGACACATATTTTCAATCCCCTTGGTATATACCTAGGAGTCAAATTGCTGGATCATATTGAAACTCTATGTTTAAATTTTGATAAATTGCCAGACTGTTTTCTAGAGTAGCTGCACCATTTTAGATTCCCATCAGCAATGTATGAGGGTTCCAATTTCTCCAGAATGAGGACATTTGTTACCATGATTTTTATTAGAGTCATCCCAATGGGTGTGAATTAGCATCTTATTGTGGTGGTTTTTATAACTAATAACATTGATTATCTTTTCATATGCTCTCTGGCGTATATATTCTTTGAATAAATGTTTATTCAAATCCTTTGTCCATGTGACAAACTGGGTTGTCTTAACCCAATTTGAGTTTAAGAGTTCTTTAAATATTCTGGATAGAAGTTCCTTGGCAGACATAGGATTTACAAATATACTCTTCTGGCCAGGTGCAGTGGCTCACACCTGTAATCCTAGCACTCTGGGAGGCTGAGGCTGGAGGATCGCTTGAGGCCCAGGAGTTCAAGACCAGCCTGAACAACAGCAACATCTTAAAAAAAAAAAAAAGAAGTTATTGCTATTATTCAGGTGTAGTGATGCACACCTGTAGCCACAACTACTCAGGAGGCTGAGGTGGGAGGATGGTTTAAACCCAGGAGTTCGATGCTACAGTGAGCTATGATCATGCCACTGCACTCCAGCCTGGGCAACAGAGTGAAAACCGACCTCTTTAAAAAACAATTATTGCCTAACTCAACACACTATGTTTTCTTCTAATAGTTCTATAATTTTAGCTCTCACATAATAGGTTTTTGATTAATTTTTATCCAATTTTTGCATAAAGTATGGGGTAAGGATCTGAAATCATTCTTTTGTATGTGGACATCCAGTTGTCCCACTATCATTTGTTGCAAAGACTATTATTTCCCATTGAATTGTCTGAGCTTACTCTTTATGTCTGTGTGGCTGAAGAAATCTTTATCTTCCAAGTTCAGAACCTTAACCAGGTAGGGCCTTTATGGCGATGGTTCCGTATCACTTTTTCCTTGCACATGTCCCTTTTATTATTTTTATTTTTTCAGAGATAGGATCTTTCTCTGTTACCCAGGTTGGAGTACAGTGGCACTACCATAGCACACTGCAACCTTGAACTCCTGGGCTCAAGTGATCCTCCTGCTTCAGCCTCCTGAGGAGCTGGGACTGCAGCCATGTACCACCATGCCTGGCTAATTTTTAAAAAAAAATTAGTAGAGATGTGATCTTGCTATGTTGCTCAGGCTGGTCTTGAACTTCTAGCCTCAAGTGATCCTCCTGCCTTGGCTTCCCAAAGTGCTGGGATTACAGGTGCGAGCCATCACACCCTGTCTCTAATCTACCAATTTTTTAATTTGCTCACATTCTCTTGGTTCAAAATTGGCTTCTTCCACCAGCCTATGCATTCCTGGAAGGCAGTGATAATCCAGTTCATCTTTCTGCCCCCACAGCACCCTGCAGGGTTCAATAACTATTTGTTCAATTCAATTTCAGATTCAGTTCAGCTGCCCCTGCCACAGACTTTTCTCTGACATTCTTACTTTCAGTGATCATTGCCTTCTCTAAGTCCTGAAAGCACTTTCATTTTATACTTCTGATTTACCACTTAGTACATGCTACTGCTTATTGCTACCTTTCTATTTTATGTACGTAGTATGTAATGAAATAGCCAGAAAAGTACAGATCATGTTTTGCTTTATCCATCCTCAGACATAGCCCAAGGCCTTGCTCAGATCAGAAACTCAAGACATGATGATGATGATGTCAGTAAAGAAAGCAACAAGTTTTCCAAAATGCAATTATTTAGCACACTTGAAAAAAACCAAACAAACCTCTCTTCAATCCACTTGTGGTAGGCAGAAGTCTAAGCTGGCCCCCAAGTTTCCTGACCCCAAAGCACACAACCTTTATAATTTCTTCCCCGAGTGTGGATAAGACTTGTGAATATGATGGGATTTCACTTCCATGATTAGGTGGCAAAATTGAAGGGATTTTTCAGGTGCAATTAAGGTACCAAATCAGTTGACTTTAAGTTAATTAAATGGAAGATCATCCTGGGTGGTCCAGATAATCGGGTGAGCTATTTAAAAGAGGCCTTCCCTGGCCAGCGCGGGGGCTCACGCCCGTAATCCTGGCTTTCTGGGAGGCCGAGGCGGGAGGATCGCTGCAGCGCAGGGACTCGACAGCAGCCTGAGCACAGCGAGACCCCGTCTCTTTTTTTTTAAAAAAAAAAAAAAAAAAAAAGAGGCCTTCCCTGATAGGGGAACTATGAAACCAGAAAGACACTTTCTTGCAGGCCTTGAGGAGGAAAGCCACCATGTCTCCCACAGGAACTGAATTCTGCCAAAGACCCTGAGAGCCTGGAAGGAGCCGCCTAGCCTCAGATGAGATCCCAGCTCCGGCGAATGATCATGACCGTGAGCCTGGTGGGACCGTGGTCAGGGGACCAGCTGATCTAAGCGAGGCTCCTGGAGCGCGGACACTGTAAAGGAATAAAGGTGTGTTGTTTTAATCTGCTATGTTTGCGGCAACTATGGGAACCTGGACATCTGTAAGAAGAAGAAAAAGCAGGTATGACTCACACCTTGAATACAGCAGTTGCAGCAACCCGCTGCCCACAAATCTCAGAGATTGCTTCAGAAATACCGACCACATGCTCTTAAAATGGGATAAGTCAATTTATAAGTGAGACCTTTAAAACACTGCAGTGTGGCCGGGCGAGGTGGCTCACGCCTGTAATCCTGGCACTCTGGGAGGCCGAGGCAGGAGGATTGCTCGAGGTCAGGAGTTTGAGATCAGCCTGAGCAAGAGCGAGACCCGTCTCTACTAAAAATAGAAAGAAATTATCTGGACAACGAAAACTATATAAAAAAAATTAGCCGGGCATGGTGGCGCATGCCTATAGTCCCAGCTACTCGGGAGGCTGAGGCAGAAGGATCGCTTGAGCCCAGGAGTTTGAGGTTGCTGTGAGCTGGGCTGATGCCACGGCACTCACTCTAGCCCGGGCAACAGAGTGAGACTCTGTCTCAAATAAATAAATAAATAAATAAATAAATAAATAAATAAATAAATAAATAAATAAATAAATAAATAAAACACTGCTGTGTTAATCTGAATGAAAAAACACGTACATCTCAGTCCATTTGTGTTGCTGTAAAGGAATATCCGAGCTGGGTAATTTATAAAGAACAAGGGTTCACGTGGCTCTGGTCCTGCAGGCGTGCAGGAGGCTTGGCGCCAGAGTCTGCCTCTGGTGGGGACCTCAGGCTGCTTCCCTCACAGCAGAGGCGGAAGGGGGCCCGTGTGCAGAGAGCACACAGCTAGAGGAAGATCGAGACAGGGGAAGGGGGGCCCAGACTCTTTTAAACAACCGGCTTTATGGAGCTAATGGAGCGAGAACTCACTCTTGACCTGGAGGAAGACGTTAGCCATTCATGAGGGACCCGCCCCCATGACCCAGGCACTTTCCATGAGGCCCCCTCCAACACTGGGGATCCAATCTCAACATTAGATTTGGAGGCGTCACACAGACCAAACTATAGCAATATACACATGCTTTCTTAACACGGTTTCCATTTCCTTTAGGTTAAATGAAAAGGTAAACCATATGTGAATCAAGAATTTATTAAAAGAATTTTATTAAAGTCAAACTGTCCAAGCATAATTGGTGTGGACAAACTGTTACTGATATATAAGAACTCAAGGAATACTGGATCTCCGAACCCTCCTTGAGGAACCTACTAGAAAACAAGTTTCAGATGATCAAAAAAGTGACTAACGAGACATTGCCATAGGACTAGTAGTGACCATTAAATATACAGTTCTTTCTAGAATTAACACTGAGGGTTAAAGGGAAGAAAAAATATATCATGGCAATATGCTTTAACATTGTAAGTATAGCACAACTATTTAAAAATTGGGGAAGAGCCCTCAAGGCAATGGAGCTTAATTCCCCACCCCTAAATGTGGGCTGTACTTAGTGACTTGCTTCCAACAAGTAGATTAGGGAAATGGGGGAGGGGAAGTAAATTTACACTGAACAAACCTGGCAAACACTACCTAAATGTATGTTTGTGTGTGTGTGTGTGTGTGTGTGTGTGTGTGTGTGTGTGTGTGTATATTTTTTTTTTTTTTGAGACAGAGTCTCACTCTGTTGCCTGGGCTAGAGTGAGTTGCCGTGGCATCAGCCTAGCTCACAGCAACCTCAAACTCCTGGGCTTAAGCGATCCTCCTGCCTCAGCCTCCCGAGTAGCTGGGACTACAGGCATGTGCCACCATGTCTGGCTAATTTTTTTCTATATAGATTTTTAGCTGTCCAAATCATTTCCTTCTATTTTTAGTAGAGATGGGGTCTTGCTCTTGCTCAGGCTGGTCTCGAACTCCTGACCTCAAGCGATCCTCTCGCCTCGGCCTCCCAGAGTGCTAGGATTACAGGCGTGAGCCACCGCGCCTGGCCAGGTTAATTTATTATTGAAGAAAGAGTTTAATGAATTAAGTATAGCCTAAGTGTACAGTGTTTATAAAATCTACAGTAGTGTAATGTCCTAGGCCTTCACATTCACTCACCACTTACCGACTCACCCAGAGCAGCTTCCAGTTCTGCAAACTCCATTCATGGTTAAGTGCCCTATATAGGAATATTGTTTTTTATTTTTAATTTTATTTATTTTTTGAAACAGAGTCTCACTCCATTGCCCTGGCTAGAGTGCTATGGCGTCAGCCTAGCTCACAGCAACCTTAAACTCCTGGGCCCAAGCGATCCTTCTGCCTCAGCCTCCCGAGTAGCTGGGACTACAGGCGCTCAGCACCACGGCCGGCTAATTTTTGTAATTTTTGTAGAGATGGCGTCTCGCTCTTGCTCAGGCTGGTCTCGAACTCCTGAGCTCAAGTGATCCTCCTGCCTCGGCCTCCCAGAGTTCTAGTATTACAGGCATGAGCCACTGCGCCTTGCCTGTGTTTTATTTTTTATGCCATAATTTTACTGTACTTTTTAATGTTTAGATATATTTAGATACAAAAATACCATGGTGTTACAATTGCCTACAGTATTCAGTGCAGTCACATGCTGCTCCTAGGTGGGTAGCCTAGGAGCAACAGGCCTTACCATGTAGCCTAGGTGTGTAGTAGGCTGTGCCATCCAAGTTTGAGTAAGCACACTCTGATGTTTGTACAACAACAAAATTGCCTAACAACACATTTCTCAGAACTTATCTCTGTCATTAAGCGGTGCATCACTGTAGATCTATAACTAGCAAGGAGACTGAATCAGTAATGACAACCCTCTTAAGGAACAAAAGCCCAGAATCAGGTGGCTACTCTGATTCTATCAAACATTTCAAGAAAAATCAAGCTGGATGTGGTGTCTCACACCTGTAATCCCAATCCCACACCTTTGGAGTCCCTTTATAGAGTCCCTGTCTCTATAAAAAATTAAAAAATTAGCCAGGTGTGCTGCAGGTGCCTATAGTCCCAGCTACTGGGGAAGCTAAAGTGGAAGGATCACTTGAGCTCAGGAGCTGGAGACTGCAGTGAGCTATGATCACATACCACTGCGCTCCAACCTGTGTGACAGAGCAAGATCTCGTCTCTACAAAAAAAAAAAAAAAAAATCAAAACCAATTATTCAGAAACTCTTCCAACAAATTGAAGAAGAGGGAACACTTCCTGTATCAATCTATATGGCTAGGGTTACCCTGATACCAAAATTAGACAAAAGTATACGAAAACTACAGACTAATATCCCTTATGAGTATAGATGCAAATACTCAACAAAATACTAGCAAACTAAATTCAGTGGCATATAAAAAGGATTATTATACACTATGACTAAGTGATATTTATTCTTGTAAAGCGAGGATGGCTCTATATACTAAAATTAACAGATCGTATTAATAGAAAAATAAAACTATATGATCATTTCAACTGATGCAGAAAAAACATTTGATAAAACTCAACATCCTTTCATTATAAAAATACTCGATAAACTAGGAATAGTAGGAAACTTCCTAAACATGACAAAGGCCATATATGAAAAACCTACAATACCAGGATCAGGATCAAAGCAATAGTGACCATTTGCACCAGTTCTATTTAACATAGTAGTAGAAGTTCTAAGAAGAATAATTAGGCAAGAAAAAGAAAATGCATCCAAATTGGAAAAGAAGAAGTTATTTCTGTATGCACACGATAGAATCTTTTTTTATTTTTGAGAAAATCTTATAGGTAGAAAAACCTAACAAGCCCACAAAACTACTGGAGATAATAAATAAATTCAGCAAATCTGTAGGCTATAAATCAACACCCCCAAACTCAGTTGTATTTTTTTACTTTTGCAATGAATAATCTAAAAGCAAATTTTAAAAAATTCCATTTACAAGAGCATGAAGGCCGGGTATGTTGGCTTACACCTGTAATCCTAGCACTCTGGGAGGCCTAGGCAGGAGGACTGGTTGAGGTCAGGAGTTCGAGACCAGCCTGAGCAACAGTGAGACTTTGTCTCTAAAAAAAATAAACATAAAAATAAAAAAATAAAAAATCAAGTGTATTTCTATATAGTAACAGTGAGCAATCCAAACATGAAATTAAGAAAACAATTCCATTTATAACAGCATCAAAAACAATAAAGTGCTTAGGAATGAGTTTAGCAAATGAAGTGAAAAACTTATACTCTAAATATTATAAAACATTGTTTATTCAAAGAAATTATATTAGTATTAAATAAATGGAAAGACATCTCATGTCCATGAATCAGAAGATTTGAGATGGCAAAATTTCCAAAATTTATCTATATATTCAACATAAACCTTATCAAAATCTCAGATAACCTATTTGTAGAAATTGATAGCTTGACCCTAAAACTCACATGGAACTTCAAAGAACTTAGAACAGCCAGGTTAGAACAGCTTCTTTAAAAAAAGAGAAACAAAATGGAGATCTCACACTTACTACAAAGTTATAATAAACCAAACAGTGTGGTAGTAACCTAAGGATACGCATATGGACCTGTGGACTAGAATTGAGAGTCCAGAAATAAATCTTTACCTATACAACTAATTGATCTTAGACAAACTGCCAAGAAAATTCAATGGGTAAAGCACAGTTTTTTCAGCTCACGCCTGTAATCCTAGCACTTTGGGAGGCTGACATGGGAGGATCACTTGAGGCCAGGAGTTCAAGACCACCCTGGGCAACAGTGAGACCCCACCTCTACAAAAAATAGAAAAATTAGCTGGTGTGGTGGTGCATGCCTGTCGTCTCAGCTACTCGGGAGGCTGAGGAAGGAGGATCACTTGAAGCAAGGAGACTGAGGTTGCAGCGAGCTATGATGACGTCACTGCACTCCAGCCTGGGTAACAGAATGAGACCCTGTCTCAAAAAAAAAAAATAAAAAAAAAAAATAGTTTTTTCAACAAATGATATTGGAACAACTGGTTAGCTATATGCAAAAAAATGAAGTTGGACCCCATCTCCCTCACACTGTATGAAAAAATTAACATGGACTAAACACCAATATAGGGGTAATAGTTACATGGTGGATTGTTTGTGTGGGGGACAAAAATGTTCTCAAACTGATTGTGTTGATAGATGCATAACTCTGTGAATACAGTAAAAGCCATTGAATTATATACTTCAAGTAGATGAATTATTTATATGTGAATTATAATATCTCAATAAATAATTTTAAAAATGAAATGAAAAAGTGTTATCATTACTGATCCCACGGACATCATAAAGATGATAAGGGAGTACTATGAACAACTCTATGCCCACAAATTGCATGACTAGATGAAATGATCCAATTCTTTGAAAGATAGAAACTAGCAAAACTTATACAAGGAAAAATAAACAATCTGAATAAGCCTATATCTATTTTAAAAACTGAATTAACAATTAATCTTCCAAAAAAGAAAGTACTGCATCCAAATATTTTCACAGCAGAATTTTACCAAATATATAAGGAACAAATACTAATTCTCTATAATCTCCTCCAAGAAACAGGAGGAGAACACTTCCCAACTCATTCCATGACGCTAAAACCATATAAAGATACCAAAACCATATAAAATAGCACAAAAAAGAAAACCACAAACCACTATCTCTTGCGAACATAAATGTAACAAAATATTGGCAAATTGAATCTAACAACATATAAAAAGAATTATATACCACAACCAAGTGGGATTTACTGCAGATATGTTGGTTTGACAGGCTGTTTCAACAGTAAAAACTCAATGAATATAATCTACTATGTCAACAGGCTAAAAAAGAAAATTTGTATGATCAGTTGACACAGAAAAGTATTTGCCAAAATTCACCATCCAATGACTGAAAACTCTCAGCAAGGTTGGAATAGATTAGCACCTCCTCAACTTGATAAAGAACGTCTACAAGCCAGGCGTGGTGGCTCACGCCTGTAATCCTAGCACTCTGGGAGGCCGAGGTGGGAGGATTGCTTGAGAACAGGAGTTCGAGACCAGCCTGAGCAAGAGCAAGACCCCATCTCTACTAAAAATAGAAAGAAATTATATGGGCAGCTAAAAATACATAGAAAAATTAGCCGGGCATGGTGGTGCATGCCTGTAGTCCCAGCTACTAAGGAGGCTGAGGCAGGAGGATCTCTTGAGCCCAGGAGTTTGAGGTTGCTGTGAGCTTGACACCACAGCACTCTAGCCCGGGCAACAGAGCGAGACTCTGTCTCAAAAAAAAAAAAAAAAAAAAAAGAACGTCTACAAAAAACCCTACAGCTCTACAGCTAATGCCATACTTAATGGGCATAAATACACACTTTACCCCTGAGATTAGGACCAAGGACGGAATATCCCCTCTCTCCACCCTATTCAACATCTTGCTGGAAGTCCTATCTAATGAATTAAGACAGGAAAAGGAAATAGAAGGTATATACATTGGGAAAGAAGATATGAAACTATTTGTTCATTGATGGATTGATTGTTTCTATAGAAAATCCCTAGGAATTTGGCCGGGCGCGGTGGCTCACGCCTTTAATCCTAGCACTCTGGGAGGCCGAGGCGGGTGGATTGCTTGAGGTCAGGAGTTCGAGACCAGCCTGAGCAAGAGCAAGACCCTGTCTCTACTAAAAATAGAAAGAAATTATCTGGACAACTAAAAATCTATATAGAAAAAATTAGCCGGGCATAGTGGCGCATGCCTGTAGTCCCAGCTACTTGGGAGGCTGAGGCAGTAGGATCGCTTAAGCCGAGGAGTCTGAGGTTGCTGTGAGCTAGGCTGACGCCACGGCACTCATTCTAGCCTGGGCAACAAAGCGAGACTCTGTCTCAAAAAAAAAAAAAAAAAAAAGAAAATCCCTAGGAATTAAAAAAAAAAAATCTTTTGCAAATATAGCAACATTGTAGCACTCAAGGTCAATAATATAGAAATGTCAATTGCTTTCCCATGTACCACCAATGAACAAATGGAATTTGAAATTAAAAACATAGTGCCATTTACAATAGTACCAAAAAAAAAAAATCAAATACTTAGGTACAAATCTAATAGGCACAAGACGTATATGAGGAAAATTATAAAATTCTGACAAAAGCAATCGAAGAGCTACATAAATGGAGGGATAATCCATGTTTGTGGATTAGAGCACTCAACATTATGAAGATGTCAATTCTTCCTAACTTAATCTGCGTATTTTATGTAATTAAGCAAAGTCCCAGCAAAATATTTTGTAGACAGTGACAGTCCATAAATTTATAAGAAAAGACAAAAACGGAGAATAGCCAACACAGCTGTGAACTTCAAGACTTACTATCAAACCACAGTAATCAAAACAGAGTGGTATTTGTGAAAGAATAAACAAACAGATCGATGGAACAGGATAGTGAGTTCCACGATACAGGCAACTGACCTTTGACAACGGAGCAAAAGCGATTCAATGGAGAAAGGATAATCTTCTCAACAAATGGTGCGAGAACACAACTGGATGCCATAGGACCAAAAAAAACCTTGATAGACCTTCTCAAAAATTAACTCAAAATGGATCATAAACCTACATGTAAAACATAAAACTACAAAATTCACAGAAGTAAACTGGAGAAGGTCTAGGTGGCCTTGGATTTGGCAATGTCTTTTTTCCCTGTTTTTATTAATTAATTATTTATGACAATAAGTCCTTAGATAGAATGTCAAAAGTATGATTCACGAATGAAAAAATTAAGTTGACATTTATTGAAATTAAAAACATCTGCTCTTCAAAAGGCATTAAGGGAATACAAAGAAAAGCCACAGACTGTGAGATGTGAGAAAATAACTGCAAAACACATACCTGATAAAGGACTTGTATCCAAAATATACAAAAAAGCCTCTAATGCTCAATAGGAAATCAACGTAATTAAAATATGAGGAAAAACCTGAACAGATACCTCACCAAAGGTATTTAAGATGGCAAACGAACATGCGAAAACCCTCAGCAACATGTCATTAGGGAACTGCAAATGAAAACAATGAGATACTGTCTTTTAGATTGGCTACAATCCCAAACACTGACAATACCAAATGCTGGCAAGGACGTGGGGCAATAGGAACTCCCACTGTTGGTGGGAATGCAAAATGACACAGCCACAGTGAAATACAGTTTGGCAGTTTCTCACAAATCTAAACACAGTTTTACCTTACGATCCAGCAATCACACTCTTAGGTTTTTACCTGATTTGACAAGTTATTTATACACAAAAACCTGTGCACAAATATTTATAACAGCTTTATTCATAATAGCCAAAAACTGAAAATTTCTCTATGTCCTTCAATAGAGAAATGGATAAAAAACTTGCATATTTACATACTAGAATAGGACTCAGCAATAAACAACTCACTGAAACATACAAGAGGATGGATCTCAAATTATGTCGAGCAAAAGAAGCCAGACACAAGTATGTACTGTATGCATCTGTTTATATAAAGTTAAAGAAGAGACAAATTTAATCTATGTTAACAGACTGCCACCAGTGTTTACCTTTTGTGGGGGTGGGGCACAGGTGTACTGCCTACAAAGAGGACTCCTTCTGGGGTCACAGAAATGTCATATATCTTTATTCGGGATTGGCCTTGGGTGTACATATTTGTTAGAACACATGAGATTTTGACAAACCTTATTAAGATTTGGTCATTTTACATTGTATTTATACCACAATGAAAAAGGTTATATGAAAAAAAAAAAGTTAAGATAATGGCTATTTTAGGGGCAAGCAGAAGGTTGTGACTCAAATACAGCAGTTATAAGGCTTTAGGTGACTGACAAGGTTCTATTTCTACCCTGGGTGGTTATTTTAAAGTTTTTCTTCCTTTAAGAATTTGTCAGAGAAGAAGTCTGTGATTTAAAAAAACAAAACAAAACAAAAACAGAGAACAAGCCTGTGATTAAAAAAAAATTCACAAAGCCATACATTTGCTTCAGGTAGTAGTTTTCTGGTTCTGCATGGTATTTTACAATTTAAAAAGAAAAAAAACCTACATCTTTTAGGGTGTCCATTTCATCCCAGCTTGGGGTAGACTATATGATCTGGAAATAACTTTTCAACCCTAAAATAGTGACTCTATATTATTACTATGATAAAATCACCAGAAATATACATAAGGCATTTTCTATTTAATGATCTTCTGAAATATCCAGGTTTTAAAAAATAGTATGAAAGATTTTTCTAGATGAGCCAGATGGGCTAAAATGTTTTTTCCAGATTTATGTTTCTCTGATTTTCCACTGTAAAGAACAGAAGCCAAATCTAAGTCTTATTCAAATACATTTTCAATTCTTTCTAATCTTTAATATATGAGTGACATTTTTCTGGAGTAGAGTCACTTAGTCTCTGGACTTCTCAGCACTATCTCCTGGTCATAAATCCCTGGTAAGTACAACTTAACATAGAATCAGTAATTAAAATGTTGTAGTCTGGGTGTGGTGGCTCACACCTCTAATCCTAGCACTTTGGGAGGCTGAGGCAGGAGGACTGATTGAGCCCAGGAGTTCGACACCAGCCTGGGCAAAACAGCATGTCTCTACAAAAAATTTAAAAAATCAGCCAGGTGGCCAGGTGCGGTGGCTCATGCCTGTAATCCTAGCACTTGGGAGGCTGAGGCGGGTGGATTGTTTTGAGTTCAGGAGTTCGAGACCAGCCTGACCAAGAGCGAGACCCCATCTCCACTAAAAAAAATAGAAATGATATGGACAGCTAAAAATATATATAGAAAAAATTAGCTGGGCATGGTGGCGCATGCCTGTGGTCCCAGCTACTCTGGAGGCTGAGGCAGAAGGATCACTTAAGCCCAGGAGTTTGAGGTTGCTGAGAGCTAGGCTGACGCCACGGCACTCTAGCCTGGGCAACAGAGCAACACTGTGTCTCAAAAAAAAAAAAAAAAAAAAAAAAATCAGCCAGGTGCGGTGGCACATGTCTGTATTCCTGGCTACCCGGGAGGCTGATGGAGGACTGCCTGAGCCCTGGAGTTGGAGGCTGCAGTGAGCTATGACCATGCCATTGCACTCCAGCCTGCACAGCAGAGCGAGACTCTGTCTCAAAGAAACCAACCAAACAAAAAAATAAAATACAATAGAAAAAATTTCTAAAAAGTTATGTATAAGCATCTGCCCATACAAAGCTCACAAATGTACAAAAATTTTATCTTTATTATTCAGAACCTGTTAAAAAGCCAGCTGTCTTTGTACAGGTGACTAAACAACTGTGGAATAACCATACAACAGCTGCTCAGCAATACAAACCAATGCACTGCTGAAACGAACAAGAATAAATCCCAGCATCCATTCCCACCATGCTGAGTAACAGAGGCCAGACTCCCTACCCCCCAAAAGTTCAAACTGTATAATTTTATTCATTTAAAATTCTAGAAAATCCATACTAAACTAGAGCGACAGAAAGCAGATTAGCGTCCGCCCAGGGTTGGGCAGGAGGCGATACCTCCAAGGCACAAGGCGGCTTTCGGACTGGCAGGCAGGTCCGCTGTCTTGACTGGCGATCGTTTCATGCACATACGTGTCAAAGCTTACTGAATTGTATAAAATGTTTCTTGTATGTCAACTATTCCTTTTTAATAAAGCTGTTTTCAAAACCGTTGTGTCTTTAGATAAGATTCTTTCCCTCTGCCTCTCCTAACTTCTGATGATAGTGTCCTCATAAGGTGAAGGAATAGTGAAAACACTATTACTCTAACCTGCACTGACTTCAAGGCTTGTACTGACAAACTTACTTTGAAAAGGGTTATCTAGTTTTGTTTAAATGGTGACAATACCTTCAGAGAACCCGTCTGTACCACAGGATCCCAAACATCTGAATCCCGTCCCACACTGGCCAGTGTGGGCACTGGGGCAGTGTGTGCACAGATGAGAAGCTTGGGCAGAGGACCCTGGTGAACAGCTGGTAGTATCTAAGCCGGCTCCACGTCCTATTGAAACGCTCTGGTGAAGCAGCCTTCATTGCTCCTCGGACGCCTTCATGCCACGTAGGCCTCGGTGGCCTAACCCTAGGAAGGCCAAAAGTCGGCTTTGCTTCTTTCTACCCCAATCTCACAGCAGATGACAGTTTACCATTCGAATCCAGGCGGGACAGAGAATTGGCCCCAAGGGCCCAGGCATATACTCCTTGTCTAAAACTGCTCAGGTCAGGGCAAAGAGAAGAGCTCCAACCCCAACTGGTAACTGGCTGGAAACATGTATCCTAAGGAAGGAGGGCGGTAAGATCGCGCTCCCAGAGGCAGCAGCCTGAGACAATCTTTGCTGGCCCGTCACACATAGGGCAGATAGAAGGGAGAAAGGTTGCTGGTCTTGTGCCCAAAGGAAGCAAGCCTGAGTTACCCCACCATTCAGCTTAGTTCAGAGGAAGGAAGAGCAACCTTGTTAAGAGAATCCACCCACCTGCAAGCTCCACCTCCAGTACTGCAGCCTTAACACATTAACTGCCATGTGAGTTGTATCTAACTCACACTAGTTTTGAGCTCAGGGCCTGGTGAAGTGTATGTAATCCATATGTCTCTTTACCTTGGGAGCCGCATGAACTATTTTTCAAGTTGCATATAATTCACACACAGAAAACAATAAAAAATAACACATTTTTCATTAAATTAGAAAGGATCGTTTTGTTTTCAAAGTTTTTATCCCATTTTTGTAATGAAACATCATGGCTCCAAGGAAAAAAAATTTTTTCTAGTGTGGCAGTCAATGTGTTAATAGTCCTATAATTAGACAAATTTATATCTGTACTGGGCCACAATACAGGCTTGTATTTAAGATAACCGTGGTCCAACAGACTTTACCACTGTAACATCTTCACATTATCAGGATAAGTGGTACTCTGTGGACTAACTAAACTTTAACAAAGCAGACTCTCAACAATGTGCGAGAAATCGCAGTAGGGGAAACACTTAAGTGAAGTTCAGAGTACAGCACTGACCCACTTTACAAAAGGATGCGAACTGCGCATGTACAAAACCTTCTTTGATGCCTTTATTACTGTTTGGAGATGTGTGGTACATACAACCGCCAGCGTCATGCCGGCTACAGGAGTACAGATAGTCAAGAAGGAACCGCAGAACACGGATCTGAGGGCAACTCACGACGTTGCCTGCTCCGAACCTCCACAAAAACCCAACTCTGACACACGCAAGACAGACCATATAACAATTTCACTAGGAAATGGTTCTTTTAAAAAATGACAAGAACTCCTTTAGAGTGTGAGCTGTGGCAGCCTGCTTGGTGCTGTGGCACTGCTGTAAAGGCCAATTTGGGCATTTGTAGGTCAGGCAGAAGAACCAAATGGGGTAAGTGGAAGAGGTTTTATTTTTCAGTGTAGAGAGATAACAGATGGTCCGAGCAAACACTTTTAGTCCAGGCTCAGCACGGGGCCTGCAGGAACCCACCAGGTAGTCTATGACCCGCATGGCGGAAGAACACCAGCCATCATCCTTGTCACTGCTTCCAAGTGGTGGACACTGATGCATCAGGAGTCACTCATGACACAGGGCAGACTCAACAGGGACAGGTCTGAACACAAGAAGGGGCCCACTTGTGTCTGGTCAGCTGAGGTCCTTTCATGCCATTGGATGCCACGGGTCCCTCTGCTTTCACTTGTGAATTAAGGAATACTTCCTTTATTTCAGAGTTCCATTTTGGAAATAACCAAAACCCTCCCCCCACCCCCACCAACATTCTTCACGAATTCTGTTTCCAAACTCCTGATTCTTCTGGGTCTACACTTTTTCCTTTCGCTTCAATTTTGACACTTTCTTGACAGTCCCATTCTTGTTTAGAAGCTTCAGGACACGATCTTTATGATCTAAAACCTTAAGCATGGAGTCTCTGGCCTCACTGATTTGATCCATCACAAGTTTACACCTCTGCATATTCCCCTGAAACAGAAGACATCACATCATCAGCCAGTGACCATGAAGAGGACAGCTTTTAAAGAGCTGCTCACCGTTGGGAGAGGCCATTTTGAGGCTTTCATATATAGAAAATGTCTTAGTGTTTCTCAGTAATGAAAGCTGAAGCAAATAATAGGTTTTTTTTTTTGAGACAGAGTCTCACTCTGTTGCCCAGGTTAGAGTGCCCTGGTGTCAGCCTAGCTCACAGCAACCTCAGACTCCTGGGCTCAAGCGATCCTCCTGCCTCAGCCTCCCGAGTAGCTGGGACTACAGGCATGCGCCACCATGCCCAGCTAATTTTTTTCTATATATATTTTTAGTTGTCCAGATAATTTCTTTGTATTTTTAGTAGAGACAGGATCTCGCTCTTGCTCAGGCTGGTCTCAAACTCCTGACCTCGAGCGATCCTCCTGCCTCAGCCTCCCAGAGTGCTAGGATTACAGGCGTGAGCCACTGCGCCCGGCCAGTAATAGTTTTTTATTAAAGATATTAGTGGATGTGGGAGGGAAATGGGAGATGTAGGACTTCATAGTAAGCAAGTTCGTAAAGTGGATGATCAGAAGGGAAAAGGCTCATTCAAACCTGTATGAGTTCATTTATTCGGTGCAGATCATCATCAGTTGCAGCTTTTTTCTTTGGGATAATCCCTTCCTGTAGGTTGGTAAGTCTTTCATAGACATCATGTTCTAGATTTGTCTGCAACACATGAGAGGGAGGACATCATGACCTCAGAGATACTTCTCTATGTCAACCTCAGGCAAATGAACCCACTTTGAATCACCTTTCTAAGCTGGTATGAGAGCTGTTGGGATGGCAAAGTCCTTTCTCCCAAGAACTAAGGTTAACAAACAATATAGAATATTGATCAACAAAGATTTACATTATAATTTGCCATAGTTCAGAGTCTATCTTCAAAGATAACTTTGAAGTTATAATATTGCCGTGAATTCACAATTTCTCTGAAAAACAAGTCTACAAGTTTCATGGAAATAGTTTTTTGTAAGTAAAAACTAGCCAAGGCACTACATTTTTTAGATACTGACAACAGACAATTTTCTTCAGATCATTGCTACTCAAAAGAAGGGAAAACTTCATGATGCTGTTGTCTCTTCACCCAGTTGGTGAAGGAGGGATTCTTGTCCTACGGTTATGGAAACAGCTGATTATGTAAGACGCAACGTTGCACAGCTGGGACTGACAGCAGTTCATGAGTCACACACACAGTCATAGTCATACGTCTCTTAACAATGGGGATACATCTGAGATCTGTGTCAGGCAATTTCACTGCGCGAATGTCACAGAGTGTACTTACACAAACCTAGATGGTGCAGCCTGCTACACACTTAGGACATACGGTGTGGCCTGTTGCTCCTAGACTACAAACCTGTATAGCATGTTACTGTACTGAACACTGTAGGCAATTGTAACACAATGGTAAGTATTTCTGTATATAAATATTAAACATAGAAAACGTACGTAAAATTGTGGCATGAAAGGTAAAAAAAAATGGTACTCATATATTGGGCACTTGCCATGGATGGAGCTTGCAGTACTGGAAGTTGCTCTGGGTGAGTGAGTGAGTGAGTGGTCAATGCGAAAGCCTAGAACATTACTGCATACTTCTGCAGACTTTATAAACACTGTACACTTAGGCTACACTATATTTACAAAGCAAATTTTCCTTCTTCAGTAATAAACTAACCTTAGCTTACTGTAACTTTTTTACTTCAAAACCTTTTAATTTGTTAAACTTTCTGGCTCTTTTGTAATAACATTTAGCTTAAAACACAAATACATTGTAGAGCTGTACAAAAATATTTTCTTTCTTTATATCCTTATTCTACAAGCATTTTTCTATTTAAAATTTTTTTAAAACTTTTTAAACTTTTTTGTTAAGAACTAAGACACAAATACACACATTAGCCTAGGCCTACACAGGGTCAGGATCATCAATATCATCGTCTTCCACCTCCACATTTTGTCTCACCAGAAGGTCTTCAGGGGCAGTGACAGGCATGGAGCTGTCATCTCCTGTGGTAACAGTGCCTTCTTCTGGACGCCTCCTGAAGGACCTGCCTGAGGCTGTTTTACAGTTAACTTTTTCTCTAAGTAGAAGGAGTTCACTCTAAAATAATGATTAAAAAGTATAGTAGAGTAAATACTAGAAATAGGAATTTTTCAGCTCCAGTATAATCTTATGGGACCGCTGTCATATATGCAGTCTGCTGATGACCGAAACATCATCATGGGGTGCATGACTGTACTCACAGCTTGGGGGAAGAGGACACAGCACACCATGCAGGTCCACATGGGACTGCACTCGGAACAGACTGAACAAACAGGGGCTATGGAGGCAGACTTGGGAGAAGTACACCCTGGTCTCTGCGTGAGGACGTGATTGGCTGATTTGCGTAATACTGGAAGCTGGCAGGGAACTAAAGCCCACTACTCAGTGAGAAGCAGGAACTGTTCCTGGTCCCCATGATAAGAAGGTTGTGTGGCTAAGAGACCTTATCTGAGGGAGCAGGGCAGCGAGAAGGGGTTTACGGTTAGGCCATTTGAGGCTCACTCTGTTTCAGATGTCATGGCAACACATGATTCTGAGTCCTTAACTTTACACCACAGTTGTTCCATGTATTTTGGGTCTGGGTACAAGAACTCAGATGTATTTTGATTACAATCATATGTAATCGATATAATGATTATAATATATAGCACATACAAAAATTCTAGCAAGACCCATGTTAGCTGGAATGCTTCAGTATTACTCAAAAGAGAATGTCCTATGAACTCAGACATCTCCAGCATCTTCTTTAGCAGGACAGAACAACTGCCGGAACTCCACCTACCAGCTGTAGTAACTGGGCAGCACAGAGGTGGACCTTCCAGCCTTGGGCACGGCAGGACACTCCTTTCTGATTAGCTATCTCCTGCAGCATCGCTTTCTTCTCCTCTGGAACCATAGAAAAATAAAAATAAGCATATTTCAATTTGTAAAAAGCTAAATCATTTGTGTGCAAACAGCCTAAGTGTCAATATCTTATCAAGAATTTCTTTACTTGAGGCAGTGGTTTCATGGCAGGAGAGGCAAGCTGAGAGCACCCCGGGCTGCTCACTCCCCGCCTCTCCCTCCACTGAGCGCTGAGCTCCTGCAGCAGGGCTGTCACTCAGAGAGAAGCTTGCTGTGTCCCCACCTCCGTCTCCAATGGCCTGGCTCAGAGATTTTGCCAGGGGAAGAAGTGGGCTGTAAAACAGATAACTTCTAATCTCTTCCCAAAGGAACTGACTCCATTTGCAAGAGTGTGAAGAAGTTTAAACCTAAAGGTGCTCCCAAGAACACAGAGGGCGTGGAGAGGCAACAGGGAGAAGACGTGTGCGTCTAATGACGGTCCGGCCTAGACCGTGTGGGCTGGTCTGCAGGAGAGAGCACAGAACAGACGCAAGAGGACAGCCGGAGGAGCCCTTCTGAGGGCGGAACAAATACCGAACATTGACCTTGGAAACTGTTCTGCCCAAGAAACTACAATTTGACTGGATTAGTTTTGTAGAGGAATCTGGGCTCCAGGGCACTGTTGAAAACGGTAGAGGAAATAGCCAGCAATCAGTGACTTTATTGGTTGGGTTAGGTCAGGGAAAGCGTAGAGAGCCCTTACAAAGCCACTGTCATCTCAGGGTGGCCGTGGGCATGCCCCAAGACAGGCCTCCCTGGGGAGAAGTATCAGAGACAGAACACTTGTATGGGAGAGGGAGGGTCGTGGTTAGACTTTACTAAACTAATCCAGCCAGTCACTAAATAAGCCCAAGAGTGGGAGGACCAGTCTGAATTGCTTCAATACATTGTCTAAACAGTCCAGTTTCCAACAAAAAATTACAAGGCATGCAAAGAAACAAGAATGTGTGGCCCATAATACTTCTGAAAAGAATGCAGGCGACAGAAGGTGTCTGTGAGAACGTTCAGGTGTCCAGTGTAACACCAAAAGCCCATAACAAACACGTTCAGAGCACTACAATAAAGCAAGACTGAAAAAGTGTGGGAAACTAGGATGACTATGACACATGAAATAGACACAGAGACATAGAAATTCTAAAAAAAAACCAAATTAAAATTCTGGAGTTGAAAAGTATAACTAAAATTTAAAAATTCACTAGAGGGGCTCAAAAGATCTGAATTAGTACAAGAAATAATTAGCAAACTTAAACAAAGATCTACAGGGATTATGCAATCTGGAACAGAGAAAGAAAACAATGAGAAAAAATGAACAGGGCCTCAGAGAAATGTGGGACCCCGTTAAGAGAAGCAACAGATGTGTGAGAGGCATACCAGAAGGAGAGAGAAAAACGAAAATAAATATTCCAAGAAAAAAATGGCTAAAAACCTCCCAAATTTATTAAAAATAACCAAAACACCAAGGAAGCTGGAGGAACTACAAGTAAGACAAATGCAAAGAGACCTACAAACGGACACCTCATAGTAAAATGTGAAAAACCCAAGATAATGAGGAAATCTTCAAAGCAGCAAGAGAGAAAATGACACTTCATTTATTAAGACAAGAGAACCCCAACATAGCTAAGAGTGGACTTCTCACAGAAACAAGGCAGGCGGGAAGCAAGCGGGACGACAAGCTCAGAGTGCTCAAAGCAATACACGAGATCTAGTTTCTGCGTATCTTGACCAGCATTTACCTTAGCACTTTTATTAGAGATGCGGGTCTCACTGTGTTGCCCAGGCTGGAGTGCAGTGGCTATTCACAGGCATGATCACTGTGCACTCCAGCCTCAAACTCCTGGGCTCAAGTGATCCTCTTGCCTCAACCTTTCAAGTAGCTGGGAGCACCACCATGCCTGGAATTCTTGTTGTTTCTATTTTACTGTTTTTAGGGTTCTTTATAATTTAGATTTGAGTCTGTTATCAGATACGCAGTTTGCTAATATTTTCTTCCAGTCTGTAGCTTGTCTGTTCATCTTTCTAACATAGAGTCTTTCACAGAAAAAAAGGTTTTATGAAATACAATATATTGATTTTTTTCTTTTATAGACGATGCTTTTGGCATTATGTCTAAGAACTGTTCACCAAATCCTAGATCCTGAAGATTTTCTCCTAAGGTTTCTTTAATGTTTTACAGTATCATATTTAACATCTATTAGCTTACATCTCTAGGGCTAAGATGCTAAATCGATCAATCAATCTATTAGCCATTGTGAGGTAATTTTTGTATAAGGTGTGCAGATTACGTTGAGCTATTTTTTTTTTTTTTTTGTCTACAGATGTGCAGCACCATTTGCTAAAAAGATTCTCTTTCCTCCATTGAATTGCTTTTGCACCTTTGTCAAAAAACTGTTGAGCATATTTGTCTGGGTCTATTTCTGCATTTTCTATTCTGTACTATTGATCTATGTCTGTCTCTTACCAGTACCACACCGTCTTGACTAGTGTAGCTAAATCATAATTCTTAATGTTGGAAAGAATGATTTCTCTTGATTTTTGAGATTATTTCAGCTATTCTAGTTTCTGTGCCTTTCCAGAGTTTAGAATAAGCTTTTCTATGTCTAAAAAAAACCCAGCTGTAATTTTGGTAGGAACTGTATTAAACGCATAGATCAATCTGGAAAGAACTGACATCTTTAATGTGTTTCGTAATCCATATTGTATGTTTCTCCACTTCTTTAGATCTTCTCTCAGCAGCATTTTAGTTTTTTTGGAAATAATTTTTAAAAATTAATATTTTTATTTCAGCATATTACAGGGGTACAAATGTTTAGGGGTTTTATATATTGCCTTTGCTCCATGTGAATCAGAGCTCCAAGCGTGTCCTTCCCCCAGAAGGCATGCACCGTAACCATTAGGTGTGAATATACACATCCCCTCCCTTCCCCCTCCCACCTGCCCGACACCCGATGAATGTTACTACTATATGTGCACTTAATCAGTTAATACCAATGTGATGGTGAGTACATGTGGTGCCTACTTATCCATTCTTGTGATACTACACTTAGTAGAATGGGCTCTAGCTCTATCCAGGATAATGCAAGAGGTACTAGATCACCATTGTTTTTTTGTGGCTGAGTAGAACTCACATATACCACATTTTATTAATCCATTCATGTATTGATGGGCACTTGGGTTGTTTCTGCATCTTTGCAATTATGAATTGTGCTGCTACAAATATTTGAGTGCAGATGTCAGCATTTTATAGTTTTCAGGAAACAAACCTTGTACATCTTTTGCTAGATTTATACCTAAGTATATCATTTCTAGGGGAGCAACTATAAATGGTATGTTTTAATACCAGTTTCCACAAGTACTTTCCAAGTATCTAAAAACACAATTGATGTTTGTGTTGATATTGTATCCTGTGATCTTACTGAATTCATTTGCCAGTTCCATGAAGGTTTTTTGTAGAATCCTTGATATTTTCTTTCTGGACAATGAAGTCATCTGCAAATAGGGACAATTTATTTCTTTGCAATTTGTGTGGCCTTTACCTCTTTTTGTTGCCTGATTGTGTAGCTAGACTTTCTAATATTGTGTTGAGTAAGAGCACTGAGAGGACATCTTGCTTTTTGTCAATTTCAGGCAGAAATCATTTAGTCTTCCACTATAAAGTATAATGCTATCTATAGGTTTTCTGTAGACTTTATCAAATTGAGGAAAACCCCTTCTCTATTTTTGAAAGTTTTTATCATGAAAAGGTGTTGAATTTTGTAAAATATTTTTTCTGGATCTGTTGATATGATCATGTGATTTTTCTTTTCTTTATTTTTTTTTGGAGACAGAGGCTCACTCTGTTGCCCAGGCTAGAGCGAGTGCCGTGGCGTCAGCCTAGCTCACAGCAACCTCAAACTCCTGGGCTCAAGCGATCCTTCTGCCTCAGCCTCCCAAGTAGCTGGGACTACAGCCATGCGCCACTATGCCCGGCTAATTTTTTCTATATATATTTTTAGTTGTCCATATAATTTCTGTCTATTTTTAGTAGAGACGGGGTCTCAGTCTTGCTCAGGCTGGTCTCGAACTCTTGAGCTCAAACAATCCGCCTACCTCAGCCTCCCAGAGTGCTAGGATCACAGGTGTGAGCCACCTCGCCCAGCCTAGTTCTATGTATTTTTAAGAATTTCCCTTGAGACTTCTTTGACCCATGGACTAACTATTTAGACATGTGCCATATAATTTTCACGGTTTGGAGCTTTTTGGGTTTTCTCTCTCTTATTGGTTTCTAAATTGATTCCATTATTGTCAGTGAAGATACGCTATGATTTTAATTCTTTTAAATTAGTTGGGGTTTATGATTCAGGCTATGGCCTATCTTTCTATATGTTCTATGGCATTAGGAAGAATGTGTATTCTACTGTTGTTGGAGTATTATTCTATCAATGTCTATTAGACATTGTTGGTTCATGGTATTCTACAGTCTTGCTTATCTTCTGACAAGTAGTTCTATCAAGTGCTAACAGTGGTGTGTTAAAGTTCTAACTATAACTGTTCATTTTTCTATTTCTACGTCTAACTCTGTTAATCCATCATGTATTCTGAAGCTCTTGCTTTCTGCTGCCTATACATTTAGGATTGTTTCCTGGCCAACTGATTTTCTTATCACTATGTAATGTGTCTCTTTTTCCTCTAGCAATATTCTTTCCTCTGAAGTTTACTTTACCTGATATTAACAGAGCTACTGCTCATTTTATATAAATTAATTTTTGTATATATTTTTCATCCTTTTCCTGTCAATCTACCTATGCTATTGTATTCAAAGTGAGTTTCTTGTAGGCAGCATATAGTTTGTGTTTTTTCATCCACTCTGCAATCTGATTTTTTTTTTTTTTTTTTTGAGACAGAGTCTCACTCTGTTACCTGGGCTAGAGTGCCATGGCGTCAGCCTAACTCGCAGCAACCTCAAACTCCTGGGCTCAAGCAATCCTTCTGCCTCAGCCTCCCAAGTAGCTGGGACTACAGACATGTGCCACCATGCCCGGCTGAGTTTTTCTATATATATTTTTAGTTGTCCAGATCATTTCTTTCTATTTTTAGTAGAGATGGGGTCTCGCTCTTGCTCAGGCTGGTCTTGAACTCCTGATCTTGAGCGATCCTCCCGCCTCAGCCTCCCAGAATGCTAGTATTACAGGCATAAGCCACCGTGCCCGGCCTGCAATCTGTTTTTAATTGGTATATTTAGACTACATTTAAGGCAATTACTGATAATGTTAAGGCTTAAGTCTGTCATCTTATTATTTGTTTTCTGTTCATGCAATAATTGTAGTATGGCTTAAATACTACCAGGCGAATCCCTAAATACTTTACTGCTATGAAATTCTTGTGGCATGAAGAGATGTTTACTGGCCAATATCCTGCTTCCACTAAAGGTCAGCATTGTCTGACCTCTGGAAATCTCACCTTCTTTTCAAACCTCAAAGTATACTTGTGAGGAAGAATAGCCAGGAAGGACCACCACCTCTGTACTTCTAGAAATGAACTGTCAGCACCGTTACCCCTGCTCTTGGACACTAGACCCCATCCAAACTGGACCCATCTTGAGTCTTCAAGAGAACCCTCAGAGAAGTTTCTAAGCAGAATTTATGTAAGAGAATGGGAAATGTGACCAATTCTCTGGAAACTCACAGTTCTCTGTGCATTTATTACAGTAAAGATTAACAACACATAAGGTCCATCAATAGAAATATTTGTAGAGTATTTCCAAAGTACTGTCAGCCATTTTCATTACGTGTGGGTTTATTAAATGTTATTCTCAGGTTCAACAACAATAACAAAGCACTTATTAAGGGCTTACCCCTAGACCACTCCACTGTTTTAAACAAAAGGTCTTTTAAAAAAATGCTTATGATACACATACATTTTAGCACCCTAGAACCCCTACGGACTGTGGCCTCTGTTAAACAGCAATCTAGCATGGCTCCCCCGCAGCTGCTCAGGGGCCACGGAGGTCACCCTGTCAGCACTTGGGGAGACACTAGCGCAGTGCATTTTACTAAAACCAAGGCTGTCACTTAACCATTACACTGGAATTCCAATAAGCGCATACAGCTTTCTGGGGCAAAAGATAATTTTCTAAGTTTAATACTCAACAGGATATTTCAGTTGTTAAACACTAAAGTCCCAAGATTTTACAATAAAAATTTATGTTTTTTTAAAACTAGAAAACTGTGATTCTGTATTTTTCTTCTATTGTAATTATAATATAGCCAAGTGTTACACCAATTTCATGTATTAACACTGGATGTTAAAAAAAAATACTGGATGTTTCTGGGGAAACTAACCTTTGACCCGGACGTCACTGTACCTCTGAAAGTGGTGGTAAGCAGCTTTCCAGGGGTTCCGATAGTGACGGAGCAAAGTAATAGGAGGTCTGGGACGCACAGGGACATACCTCACACCTTCCTCGTCTATACAAAAGGGAAGAAGACATTAAATAACTTCGTACATGTTTTCAACAACCCTCAAGGTTCAATTCCAGTAGGTGAGCTCTAAGTAAAACTGACTGTGTAAACGCCTCTGGGATGGACTCGTGACCTAAGTGGGGAGCGGCAGGAGAGCACAGTGGGCACAGGTGATCATTACCGATATACTCCTTGGGAGGAGACTTGCGCTTCTCGGCCTTCACCAGGAGACTCTTGGCAGCGGACTTCTCATCATCAGTGCTGTTCGTCTCCATCATGTCGCCTTCTTCTGTTGAGATCACGTGCTGCTGCTTTCGAGGCTTTTTCCTTGGGGAGGCACCAGGTGGGAGGTCACTTGCAGGCACAGACAGGTTGTTTGCCAGCAATGAGAGAGACGGCGACACAGTGCTGGTAGCCAGTGGAGGAACTGCTGTCATAGGAAAAGGAGCACAAACATCTGTAGGAACCCAAGCATAACGGAAAGCTTCACTTGATTTCTAGCAATGGCAATGACTGAGGAAAGAGCACAGACACCTAACATTTACTGAGTCTTCCCATGTGCCTGGCACTGTGCTAAGCATTCTAATTGTGGCAGAGGCTGCCAACTGCCCCCTAACACCCCACATCTTTATCTTCCTTACTTCCAGGACCCTCATGTTGACATGGGACTCCGCTCAAAGAATGTATTTCCTAGCTTCCGTTATAGGTATGATAGGATGAAAGTAAAAGTGTTCTGTGGAACTTCTAGGAAGTTTCCTTAAAAGAAGGTGTAAAGAATGAAGAAAGCGACAGAGACAGAAACAAGGAGTGACTTTGTACTCCTTGTCTTCCTTCTGTTACCCTGGAACTCAGATGTGACGACTGGAGCTGCAGCAGCTATCCAGAATCGAGAGCATGAGGGTGCAATCCTAGTGGGGGACAGAGAGGGAAAGAGCCTGGATCCTCCATGACTCGATGGAATACACATATCATCCCTGCACTGTATGCCTTAGGACTTGCTCCAAAGGAGATAATAAAATCTTACATGTTTAAGCCACTATTTAGGCCTTTAAACATAAATTCCTAGCAGGTAACAAATTAACTCGTAATCTTAAAAATAATCTGAATAAGTAAGCATTATTATTCTCCAATTCACAGATGAGAAAATGTGGCACAAGTCATACAAGTACAAAGTGGCAGAGTTGGGAGGTGACAGAAGCGGTCTAGTTCAGAGCTTGTACTCTTAACTACCATAGCACTCTGCCTCCAGATAAAAAGCTTTCATAGGCCGGGCGCGGTGGCTCACGCCTGTAATCCTAGCTCTGGGAGGCCGAGGCGGGTGGATCACTCGAGGTCAGGAGTTCGAGACCAGCCTGAGCAAGAGTGAGACCCCGTCTCTACTAAAAATAGAAAGAAATTATCTGGACAACTAAAATATATATATACAAAAAATTAGCCGGGCAGGGTGGCGCATGCCTGTAGTCCCAGGTACTAGGGAGGCTGAGGCAGTAGGATCGCTTGAGCCCAGGAGTCTGAGGTTGCTGTGAGCTAGGCTGATGCCACGGCACTCACTCTAGCCCGGGCAACAGAGCAAGACTCTGTTTCAAAAAAAAAAAAAAAGCTTTCATAGTGAGGAAGTAAATGCTTGTTTGTGCTTGTATGAATCACACATCTAGGGACTTAAAAATCACGTTCAAGGTTTACCTGAACTCCTACTTCCACTCTGCAACATATCTGCCCCATCCTTTTCCTCCACCCGACTTCAGCTACCCACTCCCAGTACTCATACCCCAAACTCCGCCGTTACCAGCAGCTGCAAACCACCTCACACCCAACCTCAATTTCTAGCATCCAACTCTCCAGGCAAATCCAACGCTCTTTCCAGGTCACTCTCCTTAGAATCCAGCTTCCAGCACTCTTTAGGCCCATGAGAAACTATTACTCACTCACCTGACCACGATCCCATTGTCACTCGTCCCTGTCTGTCCTCCCCTATTGCTGGTTGAAATTCTACAATCATTTGATTCATTTTCTTCCTTCACTGTCCCTTTTCTTGCTTCACTATACTCACTTATCCAAAGCACAAGAGGTAAATCCAATTTTCCGACTAGTCTGTACCTATGCAGCTGAATGCAGCTAGCGACACACAGCAATGCTGACTGGCCGCACGTGGACAATCCTCCCATGTCTGCTAAGGCTAGTCTCTTTCCAGATGATTACTTCACACCTTCTCCTCATGAGACCTTCAATGCCTCCTCCACCATCTGTACTCTCAGCAGATGGCCTTGCTATCTACGTTAAAGACAGGCGCAATCAGAAGAAAATGTCCATCAAGTCCCACCACCCCATCTCCCCACATGCATGTGACCCTGTAGTTTCCTTCTCTCTGTATTGGCAGCAAAGGTACACCCACCTACTCTCACCTCCTCAGACAACACTCCAGGAATTCACGTTGATTCTTCCCACTCTATTGGATCATTCCCATTAACAGACAAAACTCTTTATTTGTTTCATCTTAAAAACTTCCTCTTGGCCAGGGGCAGTGGCTCATGCCTGTAATCCTAGCACTCTGGGAGGCCAAGGTGGGTGGATCATTTGAGCTCAGGAGTTTGAGACCAGCCCAAGCAAGAGTGAGACTCCGTCTCTACTAAAAAAATAGAAAGAAATTAGCTGGACAACTAAATACATAGAAAAAATCAGCCGGGCGTGGTGGTACATGCCTATAGTCCCAGCGACTCGGGAGGCTGAGGCAGGAGGATCGCTTGAGCCCAGGAGTTTGAGGTTGCTGTTAGCTAGGCTGACGCCATGGCACTCTAGCCCCAGCAACAGAGCGAGACTCTGCTTAAAAACAAAAAACAAAAAACCAGTAAAAACCAAACTTCTGGCCAGGCGCAGTGGCTCACGCCTGTAATCCTAGCACTCTGGGAGGCCGAGGTGGGCGGATCCTTTGAGCTCAGGAGTTCAAGACCAGCCTGAGCAGGAGCAAGACCCTGTCTCTACTAAAAATAGAAAGAAATTATATGGCCAACTAAAAATCTATATAGAAAAAATTAGCCAGGCACAGTGGCTCATGCCTGTAGTCCCAGCTACTCGGGAGGCTGAGGCAGTAGGATCACTTAAGCCCAGGAGTTTGAGGTTGCTGTGAGCTAGGCTGACGCCACGGCACTCACTCTAGCCCGGGCAACAAAGCGAGACTCTGTCTCAAAAAAAACCAAAAAAACAAAAAACAAAAAAACAAACAAACAAAAAAACCCAAACTTCCTCTTGACATCATTTTCCTTCAGATATTACCTTCTTTTGTCTATCCCTTTAGAACAAACTCCTCAAAAGTGTTGTTTACATACAGTGTCTCTATTTCTCTCCTGGCTTTCTCTTGAACTCCCTCCTAATCACCCTTTGACCCCATCATTACACGAAAACTGCTCTTCTCAAGATCTCTATGACCACTGTGTTGCCAAATCCAAAAGTCACTGCTCAGTCCTTATCTTCCTGATCTGTCAACAGCATGTGATCCAGCTGATCACCCCTCCTCCCTTAAACAGTTCTGTCCCTGCCTTCCAGGACAGCACATACTGTAAGTTGTACGCCTGCCGCTCTGGACCTGGGTTCAGCCTCCTTTGCTAGACTCCACCTCTTCCTCCATCTCACAATGGCACAGTGTCCTAGGGCTAGCTCGGGGGCTGCTTCTGTTTTTAATCTGCATTCATTCCCTACGTGATCTCATCCACTCATCCAGGCTCATGGCTTTAAACACAATTTACATATACACTGACAACTTCCAAATTTACACCTGCAACTTCATTTTCTATTCCAAAAGCCAGTCTGATAGATCCAGCTACTCAATGTCTATATTTAGATGTCCAACAGATACCTCAAACTTACTGTGTCAAAAACTGAATTCCTAATCTCTCCCTATAAAATGTGGTCCTCCTGCAACCTTCCCTAACACAGCCAATGGTAATGCCATAGCTTCTAGGGGCTAAGGGCAAAAACCCTGGAGTAGCCCCAGATACTCTTAACTTACACTCAACATCTGTTTTTAAAGAAATCCTTTTAGCTTTACCTTAAAAAATATATCCAGTATTCTACCACCTCGTACCACTTCCACTGCTACTATCCTGGCTGAGCCCCCAGTGTTTCCTGAAATTAACGCAAAAGCTGACAGACAAGTCTCCTTGATTCCATCCTTGCTCCCATAGTCTGTTCTCTACCCAGCAGCCAGTGTTCTGCTTCAATCCTAAGTGAGCTCAGGGCACTCTGCTGAATCCCTCTAACAGCTCCCTGCCAACCCCAGCAAAGCCAGAGTCCTTACAATGACCCTCAGGCCCTGCTCAACCACGACTCTACTTCTCTGACCCTGTCGTCTACCATTCCCCTCACTTACTTCTAAGTTCCAGTGACCTCTGGCTCTTTCCTAAATTTTGAGCCCACTGGGCATACTCCTATCTCGACTTTTGCACTTACTGCAAAAGTCTTGGGCTGGGATACTCCAATCCTAGATACACTCATGGCCAGCACTTCATCTCTTTAATGTCTTAACCAAAGGGCACTTATTCAGTGAGGCTTTCTCTTAATACCCTCTTTACAATTTTGGCCTCAGCCCCAACTTTCCCTTATATTTTGCCCCCACTTTATTTTTCTCCAGAGCACTTATCCCGTAAACATATATATAACTTATTTATCTTTTTATTGTTTGTCTCCCTCACTAGAATGTGAGATCTAAGAGGATGAAGGTGCACTTGTTTTGGCTGGGTGCAGTGGCTCACACCTGTAATCCTAGTACTTTCGGAGGCCAAGATGGGAGGAATGCCTGAGCTCAGGAGTTTAAGACCAGCCTGAGCAAGAGTGAGACCCCGTCTCTACTAAAAATAGAAAAAATTAGCCGGGCGTCGTGGTGTGCTACTTGGGAGGCTGAGGCAGGAGGATCACTTGAGCCCAGGAGTTTGAGGTTGCTGTGAGCTAGGCTGACACCATGGCACTCTAGCCCAGGCGACAAAGTGAGACTCTGTCTCCAAAAAAAAAGGAACCATTACAATCAACACATTTTTAAAACAAAACGAACCAATCAACAAAACGATGCCCTTGTTTTCTACAAGGTTATACTGTCAGTGCCCAGAACAATCCCTGGTATAGAGCCCACAGGCTGAGGCAGGATTACTGACAGCTTCCTAGCACAGAGCAGGGAGGAGAACTGTGCAAACAGCGAGCAGATGAACAGCAAACTTGCGCACATGCAATTTCTCCTTCTCAATTTATCCATGGTATCTTTGAAAAAATGTGTCAAGACTAAGTATACCCATGGAAAGTTACGTCTTGGCATAATAAATAGATAAATAAATAGCAGGTGTAAAAAACTATAAGCACAGCACAAAATCACACCTCTTACTGAACATGCGACATGGGAAATACAGGCCTTCACGCTGAAATGGCAGGTAATACCAGTGGGTAACTGGAGCACAAAATAACTTGATTTCCACTTTGGATTTGTCTATATTTCCTAAATTTCATACACTGAATATGTTACTTGTATAATCAGGAAAAACAAGATTCCATAATAAATTATTAGAAAAAACAAAACCCAAACAAAATAACAAAAAAAGAAACCTACAGAGTGACTTGACTTTCACAAACTGGAAGTTTAGAGTTAAGATGAAGAGAGAAGGCCGGGCGTGGTGGCTCACGCCTGTAATCCTAGCACTCTGGGAGGCCGAGGCGGGAGGATCACTTGAGGCCAGGAGTTCAAGACCAGCCTGAGCAAGAGCGAGACCCCATCTCTACTAAAAATAGAAAGAAATTATCTGGCCAACTAAAAATATATATAGAAAAAATTAGCCAGGCATGGTGGCGCATGCCTGTAGTCCCAGTTACTCGGGAGGCTGAGGTGGGAGGATCGCTTGAGCCCAGGAGTTTGAGGCTGCTGTGAGCTAGGCTGATGCCATGGCACTCTGGCCCGGGCAGAGCGAGACTCTGTCTCAGAAAAAAAAAAAAAAAAAGGATCAAGAGGGAAAAGGGGTAATGAACAGTTTAAAGATTTTACTAATCACATATAAGTTTATCAGCAACATGAATCTTTATTGTATAACAAGGCAACAAAAACTCGCAGGGAATAAACTGCAAATAAATAGTACTTGGCTATCACCATATTGTGACCCATTTTACATGGTAGTATTTTCTTAATGAAGACAAGGAAGCTATATTGAAGGATATCTATGGGGAGATAGTCATCTTTTTCATGATTTTGGCCAGAAATTAAATTTAATTACCAAAGCACAGCAACATGGTTTTTGTTTTCACAGGGAGTTTATTTTTATTTTTTTGAGAAGGAAAAAGAAGTTTATTAATTAGCCAGGAAATGACGGGGTTGGCAGACTCCCATCTTAAAGTACCAAAATCCTTCACAAGGAGTTTAATGCTTTTGTCCATTTATTAAAAATTACTGAAATGCAACATCTAAAATGGGCATCAGGGAGTCTGGCTTCCTGGCAGAGGTCAGACAGGAGTCAGGAAGGAGGACTCTCGAGCAGAGTCAGGAAAAGGGCAGCAGTGTCTGCCAATGCAGAGTGTTCTGGGAAGGAACTTACCAGAAACTGGCCTCATGATGTCCATTGGTTCTACTTCTTCTTTTACTTTAATCTCAGGTACAGGAGGACCCAAGACAGAGGAGAGACTGCCACCCACAGTGGCTGACGGTGGTGGTGCAGCTGCAACTGTGGTGATGGGTGGAGTGACAGGGACTGCTCCAGGAATGGTTGAGAGGGCAACGGCTGGCTGTGACGGGGGACTGGCTGCTGCAATCATGGTTGGAATGGCTGGTGGAGGCTGCTGGGCAGTTGGAGGGACAGCAATGGTAGGCTGATCGTTACTTTGACTGGATACAGTCTCCATAGACATAGTGACCGGAGGGGCCATAGACACGTGGATTTCGGGCTTGGGTTTGGCACTGCAACACAAAAGCGAACCACTTCAACAAATAAGAGAAAACTGCATTAACCTGCTACATCTCAGATGAAGAATATCTTTGCCCAAATTATTTTTGTACAACACATAGCACAACTGACACTCTATTCCTTGATCTTAAAAGTTCAACATTAAGGTAACTTTTAAAGGAAATTCAGGTTTTTAAAACATTCTGTATGCCCTACCCCCATCAAGTTTTTATAAACAGTAATAAAATTAACTTAGAAAACAACATTTTAGGCCTGGACGCAGTGGCTCATGCCTGTAATCCTAGCACTCTGTGAGGCCGAGGCAGGAGGATCACTTGAGCTTAGGAGTTCGAGACCAGCCTAAGCAAGAACAAGACCCTGTCTCTACTAAAACAGAAATATTAGCCAGGCATCGTGGTATGTGCCTGTAGTCCCAGCTACTTGGGGGTTGAGGCAGGAGGATCGCTTGAGCCCAGGGGTTTGAGGTTGCTGTGAGCTATCACGACGCCATGGTACTCTATTCAGGGCAATGGAGTGAGACTCTGCCTCAGGAAAAAAAAAAAAAAGGAAAAAACAAAACATTTTAAAGAGATCGCTTAGTCACATCATTGTAGGACAACCAATTTTCATTATATTAATGTACTTCTTCTAGAATGCCTTAGTACATGTGTTATCTTTGGAGTTGTTGTTGTTGGTTTTTAACTGTAGTTGAGAGTGGAGAGGGGTTGAAAGTTGAGGCAATCACTAATGGCCAATGATTTAATCGTGTAGTACCCAACACCTAGGGCTAAGGACCAGTACCACTCCATGGCCTGTTAGGAACCAGGCTGCACAGCAGGAGGTGAACAGTGGGCAAGTGAGCAAAGTTTCATGTGTATTTATAGCCGCTCCTGACATCGCTGGCATCCCCGCCTGAGCTCCGCCTCCTGTCAGATCAGGGGTGGCATTAGTCTCACAGGAGCGTGAACCCTACTGTAAACTGTGAGTGCGAGGGATCCAGGTTGCGGCTCCTCATGCGAATCTAATGCCTGATGATCTGAGGTGCAGCTGAGGCAGTGATGCTAGCCCTGGGGAGCGGCTGCAAATACAGATTATCATTAGCAGAGAGGTTTGACTGCACAATAAATGTAATGCACTTGAATCATTTGAAACTGTACCCCCCCAACCCTGGTCTGTGGAAAAATTTCTTCCATGAAACCAATCCCTGGTGCCAAAAAGGTGGGGGACAGGTGATTTATGCCTGCGTGATGAACTTTCATAAAAACCCGAAATGACTGGGTTCAGGAGCTTCCAGATAGCTGAACACATAAAGGTTCTTGGAGGGTGGCATGCCCAGACAGGGCACAGAAGCTCGGCGCCAATTCCTCTATACCTTGCCCTAGGCATCTATTCATCTGTAGCCTCTGCAATGTCCTTTAGTACAAGACAAGTTGGGGATCACGGAAATCCTGATTTACAGCCATCCAGTCAAAAACACAGGGAAAACCACCTGGGGCTTGTGACTGGCATCGGATGTTGGGGGATGTCTTGTGGGAACAAACCCTGAGCCCATGAGATCTGACGCCATCTCCAAGTAGATAGTGTCAGGGTTGGAGTAGAGGACACTCAGCAGGTGTCTGATGCAGAACTGATTGGTTGGTTACTGGTGGGGAGAATTTCTCACAGAATTCTTGGTGACCAGAGGTCACAGAATTTTCTCTGTTGTTGAGTGAGAGAATAGAAAAACACTTTGGTTTTTACTCCTATAGTCTCAGACTGCCAATTGCGCACTTGGGATTTTTATCCTAGAAAAATAAAAATGTATGTCTACCAAGAAGGCTGTATACAAATGTCCACAGCAACTGTATCTGCAACAGCCCCAAACTAGAAACAACCCCAGCATAACATCGATAAACACATGGATATATTCTGGCACATCCATACTAACCAACCAAAACAGAACAAATTATTGATACACACTGTAACTTGGGTGGACCTCAAAAGTGCTAAGTTGAGTTAGGTCAATATAATTAGATTACTGTATATCAAATATATCCATGCATATGCAGTTTTTTATGTATATGATTCCGTTTATATCAAACTCAAAATGACAAAATTATAGTGATGGAAAACAGCTAAGTGGAAAAGGGTTAGGGCTGGGGGAAGGGTGTGGTTTATAAATGAGGGCTTGTCTTGTTCTTTATTCTGATTATGCTAATAGCTAAACAAATCTATACGTGTGATAAAATTTCAAAATATTATACAGCCTCCTCCATCTCAAAAAGTACATATGAAAACCAGTGACATCCTAATAAGGTCTGTAGTTAAGTAAGTAGTATTGAACCAATGTCAATTTTTTTCATTTTGAAAATGTACTAGAGTTATACAAGATGTAATCACTGGGCAACAAAGTTAGGGTACATGGAAATTCTTTTTATTTTATTTATTTATTTTTTTTTTGAGACAGAGTCTCACTCTGTTGCCCGGGCTAGAGTGCTGTGGCGTCAGCCTAGCTCACAGCAACCTCAAACTCCTGGGCTCAAGCAATCCTTCTGCCTCAGTCTCCCGAGTAGCTAGGACTACAGGCATGCGCCCAGCTAATTTTTTCTATGTATTTTTTTAGTTGTCCAGCTAATTTCTTTCTATTTTTAGTAGAGACGGGTCTCGCTCTTGCTCAGGCTGGTCTCAAACTCCTGAGCTAAAACGATCCACCCGCCTTGGCCTCCCAGAGTGCTAGGATTACAGGTGTGAGCCACCACACCTGGCCTCTTTGTATTATTTTTGCAACTTCTTGTTAGTCTTAAATTATTTCAAAATAAATATTTAAAAAACAGTGGTCAGTGGGATAAGTATTTTTCTGGAATTAAAGAAAAAATAAACAGTGACATTAAGGCCGGGCATGGTGGCTCATGCCTGTAATTCTAGCACTCTGGGAGGCTGAGGTGGGAGAACTGCTTGAACTCAGGAATGTGAAACCCATTTCTACTAAAAACAGAAAAATCAGCCGGGCATGATGGTGTGAGCCTTAGTCCCAGCTGAGGCAAGAGGATTGCTTGAGGCCAGGAGTTTGAGGCTGCAGTGAGCTATAATATGGTGATGCCATATTACATACATATTACATACATATTACATACAGTGATGCCACTGTACCCAGGGCAATAGAGACTCTGTCTCAAAAAACAAACACACAAAACAATAGAGACATCAGGAAAAATGTGGGAGTAAGAGTCTCTGAAAATTCTCTCCTCCGTAACAGCAATGACAATAAAAAAACTGGCACGCACACAAAAAAGGCAGAATCAATTTCTTCAGAACTCCAGAAGTTAAAAAAAAAAAAACGCTTTCAGTATTCTGCCAAAATTATTCAAGAAAACTGGCTGAATCTAGGCAAGAACAGCAAATCTCATGGTGCTTTAATTTGCTCTATTTCTATTCCTCTAGCCTGGCAGAGGCTTTCAAGCCACCGGTCCACGTTCACAGTGAAAACCAGTAGCCTGAGCGAGCAGAGGGGCTGGAGCCCTTTCGAACCCTCATCTGCAGGACATTGTCATTACACGACTCATCTGGTTGTAGTCTGGAAGAACCCACAGGCAAGACTGTCTTTATTTGCCCTGACTTGGAGTCTGTCCAGTGTAAACACCTTTTTCCCCAAGGTGTATTTGCTGAAAAAAATTAGAGGTAATTGACGAACAGTTGATTGAGAATATTGTAGTGGCTGGGGCAAACAGCAGGCTTCCCAAAAAGCTTCAAAGAAAGGCAGAGGAAGGAAATATCCACAGGGGCTTTGAAAGCTCTGGCACATTTCTGGCAACCCAGGAAATGACATATAGACTAGGACTGTGTGCATGCCCAGGGTTGTGTACGTGGCCGGGCAAGAACCAAGAAGGCCCTAAGCTCTAACCTTTGGCTGACCTTGAGGCTCTACATAAGTAGAAAATGAAGGATAAGGCAGAGTTGTGAACTGCCTGCCAGAGCATTTTTTTTCTTTTAATTTTTCTTTCTTCTATTTATTATTTTTTTATTTCCCTCCTCCAATCTGAAGGAAGAGAGCATTGAAGGGGTACCCCAAGACACATACAGAGCCCCTTGGCAAATGCAAGGAGATTTTTACTGGCTCTAGGCATTTGAGGAAATCTCTGTTGATTCATTAGTTTGTTTTTTTTTTTTTAAAGCAAGGAAAACTTTATTCAGGGCTGTTGTAATTGGGGAGTGAGATGAATTTAATTCCACTGAAACAAAAGGTGGAATGATTTTTAAACATGGGGTGTGTTAATAAAAAAGTACTGGAGTATATTAAGGGGAAGGTTATTCAATGTGCTTTAGGCCATCTGTGTTTGCTAACTGTCCCTCACTGAAGTTAGGTTCCTACCCTCTCAGAGACCAGGAGACAGGCACTCTATCTTTCTTTCTTTTTCCTTTCATTTCTTATTTAAATATATATTTAGTTATTTTTTGGAGACAGAGTCTTGCTCTGTTGCCTGGGCTAGAGTGCCATGGCATCAATCTAGCTCACAGCAACCTCAAACTCCTAACCTCAAGCGATCTTCCCACCTTGGCCTCCCAGAGTGCTAGGATTACAGAAGTGAGCCACCATGCCTGGCCTAAATATTTATGTATGTATGTATGTACTTATTTATTTTTAATTAATTTTTTAAATTTCAGAATATTACAGGGAATTGACCATTAAGTTAACACAAAAGAGAATTCAATGGCCATATGAGACAAAGATGCAGATTGGACAGAATTAGTTCATAAAATTCACTCAACTAACAATACAACAAGTAGCAGCAAGAACAAAACCTGGGGAGGGCAGGGAATGGGTGGGGAACCTGCAGCCTTCTGATTTCAAGATTGGTCTTTTTTAAGCACCAAAAGAGGCAAGAAAAACTTCACCTTTCTCTGCTACACCCATTTTAATAAAAGGATTTATTCTGTAAAGTTTGGATTCAGTCAAAAGGCTGCACTCAAGGATCCAGAAATCCACATGTAGCCCCAAGGCTGTTGGTTCTCCACCCGTTACTCTCAGCAAATTGAGAATATCAATTAAAAGACAGAAATTATAAAAAGGTCCAAACAGAAAATCTGTAGTTCGAAAGTATAAATGCTAAAAAGGGGGGGAGGGGGAACACCAGAAGGGCTCGGCTGTATATTCGAGCAGGCATAACAAAGAATCAGTGACCCTGAAGATGTGTCAATGGAGAGGATTCTGTCTCAGAAACAGAAACAAAACTGTGAGGAAAAATAAACAGAGCCTCAGAGACAGGTAGGATACCCTTAAGCATACCAATATTCACATAAGTGGAATTCCAGGAGGAAAGAATAGAGAGAAATGGGTAGAAAGAATATTAGAAGAAATAATGGCTGCAAATGCCACCAATTTAATGAAAAACATTAACCCACATGCCCAAAAATTTATGAACTCCACGTAGGGTACTAAAAGAAATCCACACATAGACACATCATAATTAAATTGCCAAAATGTAGATGGATATTTAAAAGTGAAATTCTAGGCCGGGCGCGGTGGCTCACGCCTGTAATCCTAGCCCTCTGGGAGGCCAAGGTGGATGGATCGCTCGAGGTCAGGAGTTTGAGACCAGCCTGAGTGAGACCCCGTCTCTACTAAAAATAGAAAGAAATTATCTGGACAACTAAAAAAATATATATAGAAAAAATTAGCCGGGCATGGTGGCGCATGCCTGTAGTTCCAGCTACTCGGGAGGCTGAGGCAGTAGGATCGCTTAAGCCCAGGAGTTTGAGGCTGCTGTGAGCTAGGCTGACGCCACGGCACTCACTCTAGCCTGGGCAACAAAGCGACACTCTGTCTCAAAAAAAAAAAAAAAAAAGTGAAATTCTGTGATTTAATAGTGTCAAAAAGATAAAATAAGGCAAAATATTAAAACAGTTAAATCTATTTGATTAGCATTATTTTTTCTAATTCCCCTTACATTTACAGATTTTCATATTAAGTTAAAAAGAGAAGACTTGAAGATAAAATTGAAGATATCACGTAAAAAGAAAAAAATATGGGACAAAGAAATGGTAGATGGGAGAGAAAAGATTAAAAAATTAAAAGTCATTCCAAAAGTTTATCTGACAAATTGGAGTCCCCCCACAAAAAAAGGATGAGATGGAAATTGAGCAGTATGGAACAAATTATAAAAAAATACTATATTAAGACTTCCCTGTACTGACCAGGAGTTTTTAGATCAAAAAGCCCACTGAGTATCCAGCACATTAAAAAAAAGACAAACCCAAATTTTACTGTGAAATTTCTGACCGTTGGGAACAAAGATCATTAAAGCTTTCAGAAAGAAAGAAACACTTTAGAAATCAGGATTCAAAATGATATCAGGCTTTTCAAGAGTAACAACAAAATGTAGAAGACAACAGAGTAACACCTTAATATTTCTAAGGAACAATGATATCCAACCTAAAATTTTCCTGCCATTTTATAATTTATTTATTTTATTTTAATTTTTTTAAGGGACAAGGCCTCGCTCTGTCACCCAGGCTGAGTACAATGGCATGATCATAGCCTCAAACTACTAGGCTCAAGTGATCCTCTGAACTCAGCCTCCCAAGCAGCTGGGACTACAGGTGCACGCCACCATACCTGGATAATTTAAAAATTATTTTTGTAGAGATGGGGTCTCACCACGTTGCTCAGGCTGATCTCCAACTACTGGGTTCAAGCAATTCTCCTGCCTACACCTCCCAAAGTGCTGGGATTACAGGCATGAGCTGCTGCACTCAGCCTTACTTGTAGTTTTGTACTGTTTATCTTGATTGCCTTTGTGCTAATCTGTTTTCTAGATCATTAATTTTTGCTTTTATACTTATTACTTCCATTTATTCCTTTATTTTTTGTTCTTTTTAGCCTGAAAATTAATTTTCAATATTTTTTAATTGACATAAAAATATTTAAGGCTATGAATTTTCTTCTGAATATTGCTTTAGTTGCAGCCCATTGATACTGATATATAATGCTTTCATTACAGCATGTTTTAGATATATTGCGACTTTCATTCATACTTTCTTTTTGACTGTTGTTTCAGAGCATTTAACAATGGGTAAATAGGGCTTTCCGTTTTCTGCTTTCATTACTATTTCTAGTTTGACTATATTGAGATCAGAAATTATTTTCTGGGATTTGTTTAGATTTTCCTTGTGCATAAAAACAAATTACCCGTATATATGTTCCCTGGGCACCAGAGAAGGTGTAATTAATGCACTGAATTTAATAATATTAAGTCTACCTTAATATTATTTAGATTTATTATATCCTTATTTATTTGTTGTCTATTTGAAGTGATGTGGCCTGAAACTGAATTAAACCTGTTTTGCTCTGAATCTGTCCTTTTAAACACTCCTTGTACTTCTCGTAAATTCTGTTTTATGAATCCTGATGCTAGATTATTGGGCTACACAGATATTCTTAATTGTTAAATCTTTGTTGTAAATTAGATTCTTCAGCATTATAAAGTGCCATCTGTGCTTTGTTTTTAAGCTGAGTTCTACCTTTTCTGATAATTAGGATTTCAATTTGTCTTTGCTTAATATATCTTTTGGAAAAATATTTGTTTAAGTAATTTAAGTCCTCAGATGACATTATCTTTTTTGAGTGGTATTTTTTTATTGGTTACCATGGGATTACAATTAACATCCTAAATTTATTTCAATCTAGTTTAAATTGATACAAAATTAGCTTCAATGATACAAAATTAGCTTCAATAACACAAAAATGAAAGGATGGAAAAAGATATTCATGCAAACAGTAACCAAAAGAAAGTCAGGGGAAGGGTCTATATCTACATCAGGTGAAACAGACTTTAAATCAAAAACTGTTACAAGACAAAAGACATTATATATTGATAAAAGATTCATCAAGGCTGGGCGCGGTGGCTCACACCTGTAATCCTAGCACTTTGGGAGGCCAAAGCGGGCGGATTGTTCAAGCTCAGGAGTTCGAGACCAGCCTGAGCAAGAGCAAGACCCCGTCTCTACTAAAAATAGACAGAAATTATATGGACAGCTAAATATATATATAGAAAAATTAGCAGGGCATGGTGGCGTATGCCTGTAGTCCCAGCTACTCGGGAAGCTTAGGCAGGAGGATCACTTGAGCCCAGGAGTTTGAGGTTGCTGTGAGCTAGGCTGATGCCACGGCATTCTAGCCCGGGCAACAGAGTGAGACTCTGTCTCAAAAAAAAAAAAAAAAAAAAAAAGATTCATCAAAAGGTAACAAGGACAGAGAAATGGAGAGTTATTAATCAAAGTGTATAAAGTTTCACTTCAGCAAGATGAAGAAGTGCTAGATTTGCTAGACAACGTTGTACCTATAATCAACACTACTGAAATGTACACTGAAATTTCTTTTTAAGAGGGTAAATCTCACATTAAGTGTTCTCACCACAATAAAGAAAAAAAAGATATAGAAATTATAAACCTTTACATTTCAAGGAACAGAGCTCCAGAATATATGAAGCAAACACTGACAGAATTAAAGGGACAAATAGATAGTCCTACAAGAATAGTAAGAGACTTCAATATCCCAGTTTCAATATGGATAACACATCCAGACAAGTTAGCAAAGAGAGGATTTGAACACTAAACCAACTAGACCTAACAGACATGTATAGAAACACTCCACCCAATAACAGCAAAATGTACATTCTTCTCAAGTGCACATGGATCATTCTCTAGGGTAGATCGTATGTTTAGTCAAAATTCAAATTTCAATAAATTTAGAAAGACTGAAGTCACACAAAGTATCTTCTCCAGCTACAGTGGAATGGAGCTAAAAATCAATAAAAGAAGGAAAACTGGAAAATTCACACCGACATGTGAGACTTCTTCCCTGGGTCAGATGATGGCTTTTGAATATGTGAGAATAGCACCTTAAATTTTTGGCTTCTTCACAATTTAACAGCTACAGACAAGACAATACTTTTAAGTTTAATCTGTATGATTAACATTTTCTTTATCACTTTCTTAAATCTAGACCAGGGGTTGAAAAACTATATCCCAGTCTAACATGTGTTTTGCAAATAAAGTTTTTTTGGAACATAGCCACACCTGCTTGTGTACATGTTGCCTAGGGCTCTTTCCTGCTAGAACAGCAGAGTCGAATACCCATGACAGAGACCCACAAAACTGAAAATAATTTACTACCTGGACCTCTACTGAAAAAGTTTTCCAACCTCTGCTTAGATGATCAGTAAAACAGTTAATGAAGCACTAATGACAATTTCTGTGGAATAAATGCTCTGGCCAAGACCACTTTCAAGCTGCTAATGCTACATTGCTAAGTATGGAGTTGGGAAGGGAGAAGTAGCACATCATTATACATTATTTCCACGATAATAATAATAATAAAATATATTAGAATAATTAGGAAATGACTTTAAGTATTTACTTTGTTTTAATACAATTTATATATGAGTTTATAGACAGTAATATAATTTTTTTAAATGGCTATATTTAACGACTGGCTCATAGAATTCCTGATAATTTAACAGTCTACTCTTGTGAGTCAGTACAAGTCAGGTTCAGCATGCCACGCCACCACTACTTCACACAGGCAGTCCGTGGGTTACAGATGAGACATGCTCCTGAGAACATCTGTAGGTTGGATTTGTATGTAATTGGATTCCTGATGAACAGCACATATATGGTAATAATAATAATTAAAACAACAGTATAATGGCTCACACGTGGTAATAGTAATACAGTATAATACTGTAATAAAAATTCTCCTGTACTGTACTAAGTTACTATTGCGCTCTTTCTTTTAATGCAAACAAACAGAACATAAAAACAAACTCATACAAAAAGTTTAGAACAGAGATAGGAGAATTTTCAAAAAAACATTAAAGGTTAACACACTTAATGTTGCATCAGCGTCTTGCCTACAGGGCATTTTTGAGGCAGGAAGGCAGCTGACGGCTGTGGGAAGGTGACGGCGGGGACGGTGCCGGAGAGGACGGAGCAGGTGCTGAGGGTCAGGGTCCGACCCTGGTGCTGGAGGAGGGAGCTCACCACTGAAGTCGGTTTCTTGAAACAGCCGTCTAGGGTTGTGTGCACAGCCTTTTTCTTTTTCTCCTCATAAATAGCCTTGCAGCAGTTGACATTCTCACTACCTGCATGGTAAACCTCTGTAAACCGCTCAGTGTTACGATCTTGGCCCTCAAGCTCAAATCCTGCTTCAGTGAGACCAAAGGCTTCAGCTACTTCTTTTGTTTAAACTTTTTTCTTGGCTCTGGATCTTCTGATTCTTAGTGTTCTTGTGTTTCTATCAGCGGCTTCTCTAAGTATGAGCTAGTGTAAAGCCGCGCCGACAAACCACTTACCCCACGCGGGTTTGTTTACACGCGTGGCCTAGTTCCCGAATCATTAATTTAATTGTTTAATTATAAGTTATCCTTATGGGGGACTTGGGGGCCCGTTTGAAAGTATGGAATGCTGTTGTCTGTAACCCAGAGACTGCCTGTATTTCATTTCAACTTTCCTGAATTACTTTGTTTTAGGCATGCCTCTCTATACAATGAAGAGTTAGGTTTTGCTTTGTAATTCAATCTGGAAAAAGGTTTATTTCAACAGGTGAATTAAGGCCTGTATTAGTTTGCTAGGGCTGCCAGAACAAAGTATCATAAACAGTGTGGCTCAAACAACAGAAGTGTATTGTCTCACAGTTCTGGAAGCTAGCAGTCTGAGATCAAGGGGTCAACAGGGCTGATTCTGAGGGCGGTGAAGAAGAAACTATTCCATACCTCTCCCAGCTTCTGGTGGTGTGCTGGCAATCTTTGGCGTTCCCTCACACCACCCCAACCTCTGCCTTCATGCTCACATAGCATTTATGTGTCTGTGTCCTAACTGTCCCTTTTTATAAGAATGCCAATCATATTGAATTGGGGGCCCACCCTACTCCAGTATGACCTCATCTTAACTAATTATATCTGCAGTGGCCCCCAATTCCAAATAAGGTCCCATTCTGAGGTACTGGGGGTTAAGAGTTCAACATACAAACGTGGGGGGAACACAATTCAACCCATGACAAATCCATTTACATGTTATGATATGACACGTTTCATCTCACTTTTACAACAGCATGTCCTGTATGGTTTTTCATCTTTGTTTCTCTTTTTATTTTGTTCACTTTTTCATTTCTATCCTCTATGACCTATGCCGTTTTATGTAGATTTAATTTTGCCTTCATCCTGTGGTGTCTTCCAGCTCTTTACTAAGTTCTTTCAACTCGTGTCATCTCTTTATGTTTTACCATTTACTTTGGGAGTTTCTGCATTTCATTTCTGTGTTTTCCTTCATAAAGGTGGTTATTTCATTAAGATATTTAAACTCATGGGGGAATATTTTGTTATAAATTTCATCTGTCCCCTGTCAACATTTTTATGGTCAGTGTTCTTAGTGAACAAATTACTTTATTTTGTTGCTCTTTTCCTATGTTTTCATTTTAGTTATCTTCGTATCAATCCTTTTATTATCAGTAAATGGAGTTGGGCTATTCCTAAAACTGCCATTTTCCTGAGATTTCTTTTACTTGGGTTTGCGAGTGTGGGGAGCCTGCTCTTCCAGGCAGTTATTTCCTCACAATCCAAATGCTCTTTTCTTTCAGGTGCCACAAAAACAGAGTGGCTGGCCGGGTGCGGTGGCTCACGCCTGTAATCCTAGCACTCTGGGAGGCCGAGGCGGGTGGATTATTTGAGCTCAGGAGTCCGAGACCAGCCTGAGCAAGAGCGAGGCCCCATCTCTACTAAAAATAGAAAGAAATTATATGGACAACTAAAAATATATACAGAAAAAATTAGCCGGGCACGGTGGCGCATGCCTGTAGTCCCAGCTACTCGGGAGGCTGAGGCAGTAGGATCGCTTAAGCCCAGGAGTTTGAGGTTGCTGTGAGCTAGGCTGACGCCACGGCACTCACTCTAGCCTGGGCAACAGAGCGAGACTCTGTCTCAAAAAAAAAAAAAAAAAAAATCCAAGTCCATGTTAGTTTTTGAAAAAAGAAAAAAACAGATTTTAAACAATGAAAAAGAATGCATTACATTTTGAAAACTTAATTTCTAGTGTTGGCCAAGAATGTGGAGAGAATGAGAAGCCATATTTCATGAGGATATAAATGGGTACAGTGATGAGAAACCAGAATTTAAACTGCACATTTACTCTGATCCAGTAATACTATTTCCAGAAACATAGCCCAAAGAAATGACTGCAAAGGGGCTCAATGATACAGAAACGAGAGTCACTGCAGTTTTACTACAGTGATAAATGAAAAGAACCTGAGTGTTCATTAGCGGAGGACTAATTACATGGCATCAACACACCTAGGAACATCACATAGTATAGGAACAGAGTGCCCATTTTTTTGTTTTTCATTTTCTTCATCTCTAAAGATGCTAAATCCTAAGGCATGGTCCTTACAGCACTTCTATTCTCTGTTTATACTCCCCTCCATTCTCATGGCTTTAAAGAATATGCAACTGGGAGAAGAAACTTCTGAGCCCTGTTGAGGCTTTGCAAAGCCTTTCAGGCTCCTACAGCCTAGCCACAAACTGCCTTGCTCCTCCCCCATCTCAGTGGTGGTGTAGATTAATAACTCTCCCGGGCACCATAGGGTTCCTCCTAAAACTTGGGGTACTTAAGTACTCCATCTGGGGGACCACAGTCTACCATGGACACATGAAAACATCCTGGCAGCTGGTTCTATTATGCAAACATCAACCAATGACAGGGAGAACAACAATACAGCTCATTATAGCACCTTCCAACTAAAGCAAACAGGGTGTGGCTGATTCATGCCCACAAGTGCCACCCACCACCACTGAGAGTAAGCTGGGGGATCTGACTCATTATACATTGTTGGGAAGAGGTGAAGACAGCAGGTCAGAGGTAAACTGAGAGGTATACAAAACCTGCTAGAACACCCCAAAGACAACAGGACCAGCACTCTCCCTGGCACACTCAGGGATCAATCTTTGGGCACCTGGAGACAGGCCCATAAGTCAAGCCCTAGCACCCCCAGTCTCTATCGAGAGGCCAGATGCAAAGGAATCGGCGAAAGAACCCCAGAAACATGAAAAATCAGAGTGAAAGGACAGCCCCCCCAAAGAAAACAGTAAGTCCTCACCAATGGATACCAACCAAAATGAAAAGACTGAAATGACAGATAAAGAATTCCAAATATGGATTATAAGGAAGCTCAATGAAATACAAGAGTAAATAGAAACCCAACACAAAGAAACCACAAAAACAATGCAGGAAACGAATGAAAAATTTACAAAGGAAATCGAATTATTAAAAAAATCAAACAGAACTGGAAATGAAAAATTCATTCAAGGAAATACAAAACACCATGGAAAGCCTTAAGAATAGGCTAGATCAGGCATAAGAAAGAATGTCAGAACTTGAAGACAACACCTTTAAGTCAGTCAGAGAGAAAGATCTGAGAAATAAGAGGAACACATAAAATCTACAAGAAATATGGCATTATGTGAAGAGGCCTAACATGAGAATCATAAGCATCCCTGAGAGCAAAGAAGCAAATACACAAGGGTTGGAAAATCTATTTGAGGGAATAATTGAGGAAAATTTCCCTGGCCTTGCTAGAAATCTAAATATCCAGGAACAAGAAGCTCAAAGGACCCCTGGGAGATTCGTCGCGAAGAGGCAATCATTATGACACAAGTCACCAGACTGGCCAAGTAAACATAGGAGTCATAAGGTGAACGCAGCAGGTAACTTACAAAGGAAAACCCATCAGACTAACTGCAGACTTCTCAACTGAGACCTTACAAGCCAGAAGAGACTGGGACCCCATTCTTATTTTTTTCCAAACAGAATAATGGCCAGCCTAGAATTTTGTACCCTGCAAAGCCAAGTTTCTTATATGAGGGAGAAATGAAGACTTTCTCAGGCAAGGAAACACTGAGGGAATTTGTCAAAACCAGACCTGCCCTGCAGGAAGAACTCATAACTGCATTGTACACGGATCAGCACAATGGCCACCTATCAGTATAATATCAACCAAAAGCTGAAGGTCAGAGCCTGGATACCATCATGGCTCAAGAAGTAAAAGAAAGCAATAAAGTTCTATTCAACAGGATGAACAGAAATCCATCCCACTTATCTATTCTTTCAATAAATGTGAATGGCTTGAACTTCCCACTCAAGGCTGGCTGAATGGATTAAAAAAATACTAGCCAAGTATCTGCTGTCCTCAGGAAACACATCTAACCCATAAGGACTCATTCAGACTCAAGGTGAAGGGATAGAAAACAATATTCCATGCAAATGGAAATCAAAAGAAAGCTGGTGTAGCCATTCTCATAACAGATAACATAGATTTCAAATCAACAAAAGTAAAGAAAAATAAAGATGGTCATTATATAATGGTGAGGGAACAATTCAACAAGAAGATATAACAATCAAATATTTATGTACCTAACATAGATGCGCACAGATTCATAAAGCAAACCCTACTGGATCTAAAGAAAAAAAATGATAAACAGCCGCATCACAACAGCTGGGGACTTCAACACTCCACTGACAGAAGGGGACAGATCCTCCAAGCAGAAAATCAGCAAAGAAATGATGGACATAAATGGAACCCTAGAACAAATAGGCCTAACAGACATTTACAGAACATTCTACCCAAAAACCACTGAATATATGTTCTTCTCACCAGCTCATGGAACATTCTCTAAAATTGATCACATTGTAGGCCACAAAACATGTCTCAACAGATTTCAAAAAACAGAAATTATACCATGTATCTTCTCGGACCACAGTGGAATAAAATTAGAAATCAATTCCAATAGAAACACTTAACGCTACACAATATCATGGAAATTAAACAACCCACTGCTGAATAGTTATTGGGTCAAGCAGGAAATTAAGACAGAAATCAAAAAATTCTTCAAACTAAATGACAAAGGGTACACAAATCACCAGAACCTGTGGGATTCAGCAAAAGTAGTCATAAGAGGAAAATTCATAGCCATAAATAGCTTCATGCAAAAGACAGAAAGATCACAAATCAACAATCTAATGAATCATCTCAAGGAACTGGAAAAGGAAGAGCAAACCAATCCCAAACTCAGGAGAAAAGAAATAACTAAGGTCAGAGTAGAACTAAATCAAATTGATAACAAAAGAATTATACAGAAAATTAATGAAACAAAAAGTTGGTTCTTTGCGAAGATAAACAAAATCGACAGGCCTCTCATTACATTAACCAGAAACAGAAAAGAAAGGTCCCTAATAAACTCAATCAGAAATGAAAAAGAAGATATTACAATTGATACTACAGAAATACAAAATATCATCTCTGAATACTATAAAAATCTCTATGCACATAAACTTGAAAACACTGAGGAAATGGACAAATTCTTAGAAACACACAAACTCCCTAGGCTCAATCACGAAGAAACGAAACTCATGAATAGACTAATATCAAGTAATGAAATTGAAGCAGCAATAAAAAACCTCCCAACAAAAAAGTCCCAGACCAGATGGTTTCATAGATGAACTTTATGAGACCTACAAAGAAGAACTTGTACCCATACTGCAGAAATTATTTCATAACATCATTATGAATATATGTTTAGCTATATTGTATCAGTCCCTCAACAAAACTGTTCAAATTTCAGTAACCAGTGTATACTGTGAGTATAAAGTACAGTCTTTGTTGCTAGCTCTACAGTCCACAAATCTTTATGTAACTGACAGATGTGCAGCATGATCCAAGTGACCAATCACCCCTTCTTTTGAAGTCTGGCAGTGATCAGTCACTGCATATCAGAATAACAGTTCACAAAGACAGTAAAGTATGTAGTTGTGTTGTTCTGGTTTCCCACTGAAAAACCAATGTGAAGTTTTACAATAATGGAAGGTTAAAAGAGGGAGCTGGCCAATAAAGATGAAAATGCAGCAAAAACCCAAAAAGTGATAATGCTAGAGGCAAAACTGTATGTGATTAGATTTGAAAATGGCCCAAGAAAGGGAAGAAAAAAATGAAACCTAGGCTTATACGCAGCTGTGGTATGAACGATATTGAAAAAAATCCAATAAATATAAAAAAGAAGATAGAGTCACTTTAATACCATCTTTTAGTTTAAATTGCACTAGGAATAGAAATCCATTAATCGCAGAAATGGAATGTTTACTTCTACTTTGGATTGAAGACAGTAATAAAAAAAACGTAATCGTTCAATGCCAAAGTGTTGAAGTTGGTTGCCACACTAAAAGAAAATGGTAATTAGGAAAATGAAGAAAAATCTTTTATTGCCAGTAAAGGCTGATTTCATCATTTCAGAAGTCAGCATGAATATGAGTGTTGTTAAGTGAACTGGTAAAGCTGCCAGCACAGAAAAAGATGCTGCTATGAAATTTACACCCAAAGTCCAAACAGTCATGAAAGCAGGTGGTTTTGACTAAAAGGACAAAGAGGTCCCAGAAGTGATCCTGGCAAAAAAACTTCATATTAAAGGAACTCTTGCAGATATTTCACAACATTGAAAATGCAAAGGGTAAGATGTTGGAAGTGGACCCAAACTTAGAAAGGAGTATGACAATTTGCCGATGCTTAGAAGAATTTCTGCGCTGTTCTAAGTTAGACACTGAGAAGGCAAGCACTGTTCCAACCACTCTCGTGTTTCTAATACTTTAAACTATATGGCACTAAATAAATATTAGTTTCATTATTTTTTCAATTCCCTATATAGTACAACTGACAATGAGACAGGTTTTAGTATTTTCACAGAGTTTTTAAAGGTCACAGAATTGTAATTTTCTCCATTGATTAAAATCACTTTGTAATTTCAGCTTGCGAGGCCATTTTTATGTTTCTGAACTCATGTGCAAAGTGACAACTACAAGTACCCGTATATCAGAGTCTTGGACCCTGCTCTTTCCTCTACCTGACACATTCCCATACTGGGGAGCACGTGGCTTACTCCTTCATACTCTACTCAGAGAAGTCTTTCTGTAAATCATCACTCTCTTCCTCCCATCACTTCTTATTCTCTTTACATTTTCTCTGTCCTCATGTATCTATTACTTCTCTACACTAATTAGAAAGTAAGCTTAAAGGGAATGGAAACTTTGCATCTATTTTAATCACTGTTATATTAATATATCACCAGATCCAAAAGTGATGCCTGGTACAAACAAGGCATTCACAATTTTTCTCTTGAAAACAGCTTTATGAAGAAATAGATCTAAATATACTAACATGGTAAGCTATTAATAAGTAAAAAGTATAAGGTGTAAAACAATCTAATCAGCAAGACCTAATTTTTAAGAGTCTATCAATCTATTAATATCTATTGTGTATGCAGAAAAAGATGTGCAAAGATTCTTATCAGAAGTATCACCAATCAGGCCAGGCACGGTGGCTCACACCTGTAATCCTAGCACTCTGGGAGGCCGAGGCAGGAGGATCGCTCGAGGTCAGGAGTTCGAGACCAGCCTGAGCAAGAGCGAGACCCCGTCTCTACTTTTTAAAATACAATATTAAAAAAAAAAAAAAAAGAAGTATTACCAATCAACATCATTCTGGGAAGTAGGATTTGCAAGGTTGGTGGGGAAGAAGACAATGATTTTTACTTTATACTTTAAATATTTTTATATTCTCTACATTTTCCAGTATGATATTACTGGAAAATGAATTTCCAGTATGATATTACTGGAAAATGAATTTCCAGTATGATATTACTGGAAAATGAAATCAAGAAGATAACAAAGAAAAAGCACACATTAACTACTGTCATGAAGCCATTTTTGACAGCTGTAACAACTAGGTGTTTGCTGTAAGGCAGGCTCTGTTCTAAGTCCTATAAATGCATCACTTCATTTAAATATACAAGAAGTACAAGAAGCCTATGAAGTAGATGTTAAAATTGTGCCCATAGCTGCAAAAAAAAAAAAAAGATAAAAGGAAAAAACTGTGCCCACTTCATCAATGAGGCAAATAGGGATCAGAGAGGTTGAGAAATGTGTGCAGGTCGTTTAGGTAGAAAGTGCATTAAAAAGATACACGCTTATTAGACTCTTCCCTCTGCCATGATGTATAATTAAAAGCAAGAGTGGTAAGAACACTTAGGTGCTCACCCTGCAGGCCTAGGTGACCCAGATGTACTCCGCATAGAGCTCTCCACTCGAGGACTAGCCACATCAGGAGGCTGAGGAGGAATGAGGGTTTTCCGAACTGCCATTCTGGAAGAGATAAGAGATAGACCCGGAAAATAGCAGTCCAAGGGCATTAAAGGATAAGAAATACAAGATACGCATTTGCCAGGCATACTTATGGCAAAATAAAAGCAGTACATTGACCATGTATTTTTTAAATGGATTTTTATTTTATCAAATAACATAGGCACGTTGTAAAAAAGCCAGATAGCACTAAAAGGCTTTTAACAAAATACAGCAAGTCCCTTCCTCACCCCTGCCTGTTTCCTGCCAGTTTCTCTCCAGGAAGCAACCACTGTGACTCTTTTAAGCTGCTGCTTATACCATGCCACATCTCCTTTCTACTCAATGTTATTAAAATTGAAATCCATGTCAAGTATTTATACAATCATTATTATGCCTTTTTGTTTTGAGACAGAGTCTTGTTCTGGAGTGCAATGGCGTCATCACAGCTCACTGTAATCTCAAACTCCTGGGCTCAGGTGATCCTCCTGCCTCAGCCTCCCGATTAGCTGGGACTACAGGTGTGCTCCATCACGCCTGGCTAATTTTTTTTCTATTTTTAGTTGCCCAGCTAATTTCTTTGTATTTTTAGTAGAGATGGGGTCTCACTTTTGCTCAGGCTGGTCTTGAATTCCTGAGTTCAAGAGATCCTTCTGCCTCAGCCTCCCAGAGTGCTATGATTACAGGCGTGAGCCACTGTACCTGGCTTCACGCCTGTGTATTTATATAGATCTGAGCAAGTTCCTGGAAGCCAAGCGAAAAAAGTTTATGAAGGAAGAGTTAGAGATCAACTGTGTCATGCAATAGAGAGGCTCTTTAATGCTCTGCCTGAGAATTACCCATCTGGCTAATAATATAGAAGTTAGTCTTGACATTTTAGTTTCGGTAGAGTGGTGGGAACAAATGCCAAATGAGAACGGGTTTGAGAGAAAATGGCTGGAACCAGGATATACCACTTTACAAAAACTAATCATTAATTGACCCAGGTAGTGATCATTGCAGCTACTAACATATCAAAAAGAGTGACCATCAGACATCATCTATCTCCTGGTAAAAGACTAAATCACCAATCTTGCCACAAGAAACCGGAAAAAAAAGAGAAAAGAAAAGAAAAGAAAAGAAAAGAAAAAAATCTGATGAAACCGTTAGTTGAACAGAGTTCCTTAAAAAGATATATCTAAGTCCTAATCTTTGGTAACTGTGAATGTGACCTTACCTGAAAAAAGGGTCTTTGCAAATGTAATGAAGTATCTATAGATCTTTCTGGATGTAGGGTAGTCCCTAAATCCAATGACTAGTATCCTAATCACAGAAAGGAAAGGGAGATTTGAGACACACGGGCAAAAAGGGAAGGCCATATGACTACAAAGGCAGAGACTAGAGTGCAGCATCTGTAAGCCAAGACTCAAAAGATTGCCAACAGTCACCAGCAATTAGGAAAAATGCATGAATAGATTCTCCATGAGAGCCTCCAGAGGGAACCAACCCTGCCGACACCTTGATTTCAGACTACCAGCCACTAGAACTACGAGATAATAAATTTCTGTTGTTTTAAGCCACCAAGTTTGTGACAATTTGTTATAGCAGCCCAGGAAACTAATACAATGGGGATCCCATTGACAAAATTCAGAAACAGAAACTCAGTAAGAAATCTAGTCTCTTCAACAAATAAACTACAAGAGAAAGAGATGGAAGACACATATCTAAAATGGTCTTAGAAGTCATATTGACTAATCACAATATGTGCATCTTATCAGAATACTGATTCAAATAAATAATACAAAACAAAATTTGTGACATTTGAGACCACTGGAAATTTAAACAATGATTGCATATTTGATGATATTAAGGGGTTATTGTTTTTTAAAGTATATATCTCTCAAAAGACATGGTGATGTCCAGGATTTGCTTCAAAATAATATGGCAGAAGGGGGTGGGTAGGCATACAGATGAAACAAAATTGACCACGAAGTAAAAAGCTGATGACTGAAGTTGGGTGATAGGTAGATACCCATATCTTCAAAATTGTATTATGTTTAAACTTTTCCATAATGAAAAGTAATGAAAAAACAAAAAAAGAAGACCAACCTCTCTATTACCCCCACGGGCAAAAAACACCACAACCAACCAACCAACCAACCAACCAAACAAACAAACAAAAAAACCTGTGATGAAATATACCACTACAAACCCACAGAATGACCAAACTTACAGAGTGCCAGTAACAAGTGCTGTTGAAGATGAAGCAATGATCCTCACTGTTGGTGATAGTGCAAGTGAGTATTAACCACTTGGAAAACCACTGGCATTATCTACTAGAGCTGAACGTAAGCCCAACCTGTGACCTAGCAAATCCCTCCTCGGTATGTAACAGAAATACATTCATGTATGAATCAAAAGTCATGCACAAAAATGTTCAGGATAACACAGGCAAAACTTGGAAACAACCCAAATATGCATAGATAAACTATGGTATTGTGATACAATGATATTTTATACAGCAATACAAAAATGACAATCACATGCAATAATGTGAATTACACAAAATTGAATGATGGAAGTCAGACTTTCATATAAAATTTATAATATGTGATTCTATCTATGGGGTTCAAACTTAGAAAACTGGTTGCCTTTGGGAAAAGGTGCGGGTAATGTTCTGTTTCTTAACCTATTTAGTAGTAGGATGTGTTTACTTTGTGCTAACTCATTAGACTACAGTTTTCTATATTTCGATGAAATGTTGAAAGAAACTGGCAGAAGTGGAGTTAGCAATTATAGACAAATCCTATTTGCTAGGAGGAGTAAAACAATGGGGTGGCAGATGGTAGAGGAATGTGGGCTCAATAGAAGGCTTCTTTTATTTTAGATGGAAGAGATGACAGCATGTTTATACTTTTCATGTGAATGACCCACTAGCAAGATAAAAAATGTCGATGTAGGAGAGAGAGGGATCAGAGCTATAGCACCGTTCTTGAGTAGGTAAGAGGAGGAGACGCAACACTTTGGAGAGGAGCCCAGAAAGGTCATCTAGAGGAACAGACAGGAGGCAGGACATGGGGTACTAACCCTGTAAGTAGATGTGATAGCTGTAGTCTGTGAAAGTTCTTTAGATCATTTCCATCTTCTCAAAAAAATACGGAACAAGTTTATCAGCTAACTGAAGATGGGAGAGGAGGTCTAGAAATTTTGAGAGAAGACATAAAATATTTAATAGTTGTCTAGGAGAGTACACTTTGTTGGTCTACTCTAAGATCCTAGTGAGATCTATGAGGCTAAGCAATGCCATTTGGTGGGGTGGCTTTCCCTGCCACCGTCTGCTGCATACATTAAGCAGAAAGTTGGATTTAACTTTTGTTTTGACCAAGCAAAGAGTCAGGCAAGGAGGTTTAGGCATATAGCAAGGAAATGACTGGAAGTGATCACAGACTCTGAATCAGGGAGAGCAGAGAAGAGGCCTAGGGGGGCAGTGAGGAACATGAAAAGGTGGGATTGAAGGCCGCTAGGGGGGCTGTTGGAGCTGGAGTACTGCTAGGAGGGAGGCAGAAAGAGAGAAGCTGGGCTGTGGGACATGGAGCACAGAGATGAGGTCAGGGAACGAGAGCTGAGCATGTGTGCGCATGCTGCTGTGGAGGGCGGCGGTGGGAGAAATATTCAAGCACCTGAGGGGCCAGAGAGCTGGAAAACCACTCCTGTTTATTACAGGTGAAGACAGGAGTGCTACTGTCACAAAAGAGTACCAGATAATACTTCTCAAGGGCACACAAACAAACCTGCAAAACTGAACTTGAATCTGATTGAGCCCCTAGATCTGCTCTGTCCAAAAAGGGAGTCATAGGGCACTACTGAGCACGTGAAATGTGGCCAAGTGTAACTGAGGATTTGAATTTAAAAACACATACTCATTTCAGTTATTGAAAAACTTTTTCTTGTGTCTGGAATAACTTGGCTGTGTGAAACTTTCCCAACTGCAAATTTTAAGAATTCTAATTACAGATCAAGTGCTTCTGAGGAGGAGCAATGGCCTGGAAATGGCAGCAAGGCACAACGAGTACACCCATCCCACCTTAGGCTGAGCGACAGGAGGCAGGTGGAAGACAGGCAGCACCACTCTGCAGAGCTGCAGGGCAGGGCGAGTCCTGAGGAAGAGCCAGGGTTAAAGCAATGAGGGTGGATAAAGAAGTAAATGTGCAGGGGTCCCACGATACACTAAATTATAGAAGGCACACACAGGGCCTTTGTGAGGTGACCAAGTATGGAAGAAGCAAGCGTATCTTTGTCTCTAGTGCTGTGAAATTTCAAAATACTGGAGTGGACTTATTGTAGCCATTGCATCTACTGTGCTGAGCATTTGTTTGTTTCTTTTTTTTTTTTTTTTGAGACAGAGTCTCACTCTGTTGCCCAGGCTAGAGTGCTGTGGCATCAGCCTAGCTCACAGCAACTTCAAACTCCTGGGCTCAAGTGATCTCAAGCTCTCCCGAGTAGCTGGGACTACAGGCATGCACCACCATGCCCAGCTTATGTTTTCTGTATATTTTTAGTTGTCCAGCTGATTTCTTTCTATTTTTAGTAGAGATGGGGTCTGGTTCTTGCTCAGGCTGGTCTCGAACTCCTGAGCTCAAACGATCTACCCACCTCGGCCTCCCAGAGTGCTAGGATTATAGGTGTGAGCCACCATGCCCGGCCTGAGGATTTCTTTAAATCAGGAAACTCCTGTCCTCCAGTTTGTGTAATTTCTGTCAATTACTTTATAAACAATCCCTTCTTTTCTCTGATATCTCTTGCTGAAACCCCATTATTTGGAGGCTGATCTCCTAAACTGGTTCTTTTACTTGTCTTTTCTAATTTTCTTTTTTTTTTTTTTCCAATTTTCTTTTCCCTCTACTTTTGAGATTTCTTCAACTTTATCTTCTACCTCTTCTACTGAGTTTTCAATTTCTATCATATTTTAAATGTCAAGACAAGTTCTTTCATCCTCTGAATGTTCCTTTTGTATAGCACTGCGTTCCTGTTTCATGGATGCAATCTTTTCTTTTGTCTTTCTGAAGATATCATGGATGGTTTTTATTTGTCTTTGTTCATTTGTTTTTAGTTTTAGTCTCCCTGCCTAGACTGTTTATCTTCCAAGGTGCCTCTGCAGTGTGTTCATTGTGGTTTCTATCCTTCATGTTAGAGGCCCCCACAGATACCTAGCTATCCTTGCTTATACGTTTGTGATTTGGAGTAGGGGACTGAACTGCTGGCTGAGAGCTCTGAACTTCTGAAGGGCTTGTCTACTGCAAGGTTCACTATAGGGTGATTTAATCCTATCCACAGGGAACCCCTAGTGACAGCATCTTTAGAGCTTTCCCCTTGGACTGGCTAGACTACCCAGAAAGAAAGTAGATCTTCTTCTCACTTTCTGTTTAGATAGTCAAGTTCACCTGCCAGGGTTCTATCAACCAAAAGGGCAGAGGGGACTGTGAAGTTTCAGCATTGCATACATGGTTGGTCACTTAATCTCCTTCTGGTAAAATACTCATGGCTTCCATAGTGCTGGCTGATCCAAGTGGATCATCTACAGAGTTCGAACTTTCAGTTTCCTGCTAGGGAGGGGAAGCGGCAGTACATTCCAGAAGGTGAGTAGAGAATGGGATTCTGGGCTCTAATCACTTCTCAAACAGATTTTAGCCTGCCCTCCTTAAAAGAGTGGGCCCCCTCCTTCACCGCTGGTCCTTCCTGTTCTTGGTCCTTTTGAAGATTCTCCAATTTAAATAAGGATGGTTCTCAACTTTCCCCTATGAAGGCTTCACATTTAGCTTTCTCACAGGCAAGGGAGCAATCACTTGTCCATTTGCTTTCTAGCTTCGAAGTTCTGTTACTATTATGTCCTCTCCTGTTCTCCCTGCGCTTGTGTATTTATAATCTTTTCTTAAATTTATTAAATCTTTTAATTAAAGTTCTGTAGGGTTTTGAGAGAGAGAAATTTAGACGTGTGATCGATATGCCATCTTTTTTTCTTTTAATTTTTTTATTTAAAAATATTAAGGGAGTACAAATGTTTTTTTACATGGATACCTTGTATAAGGCTTAAGTCAGGCTTTTTAGTGTGCCCATCACCAGAATACTATCATTGCACCTGATAGGTAAGTTTTTTTTTTTTTTTTTTTTGTGAGACAGAGTCTTGCTGTGTTGCCCGGGATAGAGTGAGTGCCGTGGCATCAGCCTAGCTCACAGCAACCTCAAACTCCTGGGCTTAAGCGATCCTACTGCCTCAGCCTCCTGAGTAGCTAGGACTACAGGCATGCGCCACCATGCCCAGCTAATTTTTTGTATATATATTTTTTAGCTGTCCACATAATTTCTTTCTCTTTTTAGTAGAGACGGGGTCTCGCTCTTGCTCAGGCTGGTCTGGAACCCTGACCTCAAGCGATCCACCTGCCTTGGCCTCCCAGAGTGCTAGGATTACAGGCGTGAGCCACCACGCCCGGCCCTGATAGGTAAGTTTTCACTCCCTTGTCCCCTCCCAACCTACCCACTTCTTGACTTCCAACGTCCTTTACATCTCTTTGTGCCCATCATTTAGCTCCCAATTATTAGGGAGTACATGTGGTGTTTGTTTTTCCATTGCTGAGATACTTCACTTAGGATAATGGTCTCCAGTTCCATCCAAGTAGCTGTAAAAACATTATTTCATTGTTTTTATAGCTGAGTAGTACTCCATGGTATATATACATTGCATTTTCTTTGCCTACTCATAAATTGATGGGCACTTAGGTTGATTCCACATCTTTGTAATTATGAATTGTGCTGTGATGAACATTCAAGTGCAGGTGTCTTTTTGATAAAATGACTTCTTTTCCTTTGGGTAGATACCCAGCAGTGGGATTGCTGGATCAAATAGTAGGTCTACATTTATTTCTTTAGGAATTTCCATACCGTTTTCCACAGAGGCTGAACTAACCCACAGTCCCACCAACAGCATGAGCATTCCTATCTCTCTGCATCCATGCCAGCATCTATTATATTTTTACTTTTTATTAATGACCATTCTGACAAGGGTAAGGTGGTATCTCACTGTGGTTTTAATTCACATTCCCCTGATGATTAGTGATGCTGAGCATTGTTTCATATTTGTTCGCCATTTGTCTATCTTCTTTTGAAAAACTTCTGTAACATGCTTTTTGCCTACTTTTAATGGGGTTGTTTTTTGCTTGCTGATTGGTTTGAGCTGTTTGTAGATTCTGGGTATTAGCCCTTTATCAGATGTATACTAATAGTTTGCAAATATTTTCCCCCATTCTGCAGGTTGTTTACTAACTCCATTGATTATTTCCTTTGCTGTGCAGCTTTTTCATTTAATTAAGTCACATGTATTTATTTGTGTTGTTGCTGTATTTGCCTTTGAGGTCTCAGTCATAAATTCTTTGCCCAGGCTGAAGTCTCAAAGAGTTTTCCCTGTTTTCCTGTAGAATTTTTATAGTTCCATACCTTACATTTAAGTCTTTCATCCACGCTGAGTTAATTTTTGTATATGGCGAGAGATAAGGATCTTGTTTCATTCTTCTGCATGTGGCTATCCAGTTTTCCCAGCACCATTTATTGAATAGGGCTTCCTTTCCCCAGTGTATGTTGTCATTTGCTTTGTTGAAGATCACTTGGTTGTATGTACATGATTTTACTTCTGGGTTCTCTGTTCTGTTCCATTGGTCTATGTCTCTACTTTTATACCAGTACCATGCTGTTTTAGTTACTATAGCCTTGTAGTATACGTTGAAGTAAACTAATATGATACCTACAGATTTGTTCTTTTTGCTTAAGATTGTTTTGACTATTGGGCTCTTTTTAGGTTCCAAATGTAGCTTAGGATTGGTTTTTCTAGATCTGTAAAATATGATGTTGATATTCTGATGGGGACTGCACTGAATCTGTAAATGACTTTGGGCAGTATGGACATTTTAACAATGTTGATTCTATCAATCCATGCACATGGGATGTTTCCCCATTTGTTTGTGTTATTTATGATTTCTTTCCTCAACGTTTTGTAGTGCTCCTTGTAGAGATCTTTGACCTCTTGATTAAATATGTTTCTAGGTATTTTGTTTTCTTTGTAGCCATTATAAATGGTATTGAGGCCTTGATTTGACTTAGCTTGACTATTGTTAGGATATAGAAATGCTACTGAATTATTATTTTTTTTTTTTTTTTTTGAGACAGAGTCTCGCTCTGTTGCCCGGGCTAGAGTGAGTGCCGTGGCATCAGCCTGGCTCACAGCAACCTCAGACTCCTGGGCTTAAGCGATCCTACTGCCTCAGCCTCCCGAGTAGCTGGGACTACAGGCATGAGCCACCATGCCCGGCTAATTTTTTGTATATATATTTTTAGTTGGCCAGATAATTTCTTTCTATCTTTAGTAGAGACGGGGTCTCACTCTTGCTCAGGCTGGTCTCGAACTCCTGACCTTTAGCAATCCACCCGCCTCGGCCTCCCAGAGCTAGGATTACAGGCGTGAGCCACCGCGCCCGGCCGCTACTGAATTTTGAACACTGATATAATCTGAGACTTTGCTGAATTCAATTACCAATTCTAGGAGTCTTTTGGTGGAGTCTTTAGGGTTTTCTAGATACGAGATCATATTGTCAGCAAACAGGGATAATTTGACTTACACTTTCCTGATGTGGATACCCTTTCTTTCTTTCTCTTGGCTGACTGCTCTGGCTAGGACTTCCAGTACTATGTTGAATAGAAGTGGTGATCATGGGCACCCTTGTCTTCTTCTAGTTCTTAGGAGGAATGCTCTCAACTTTTCCCCATTTAGTGTCATGTTGGCTTTTGTCATAATGATGTTGTCATAAATGGCTTGTATAATTTCAAGGTATGTTCCTTCTATGACTAGTTTGTTCATGGTTTATCATCAAAGGGTGCAGGATTTTACTGAATGCTTTTTCTGCATCTATTGAGATGATTATATGATCTTTGTTTTTAGTTCTGTTTATGTGGTGAATCACATTTATTGATTTGTGTATGTTAAACCATCCTTGTACCCCTGGGATGAAACCCACTTGATCATGGTGAATTATCTTTTTGATGTGCTGCTAAATTTGGCTTACTAGCATTTTGTTTAAGACTTTTGGTGGATCTATGTTCATAAGGGATATTGGTCTGTAGTTTTCTTTTTTGTTGTGTCCTTTCCTGGCTTTGGTATCAAGGTGATACTGGCTTCATGGAACGAGTTAGGGAAGATTTCCTCCTTCTCGATGCTATGGAATAATTTCTGTAGTATTGGTACCAGTTCTTCTTTGTAGGTATGGTAGAATTTGGCTGTGAATCCATCTGCTCTGGAGCTTTTTTTGTTGGGGGATTTTTTTTTTTATTGCTGCTTCAATCTCGCTACTTGTTATTGGTCTGTTCAGGATTTTTATTTCTTCCCGATTCAGGCTTGGGAGGTTGTATGTTTCCAGGAATTCATCCATTTCCTCTATGTTTTCTAGTTTGTGTGCGTAGAGGTTTTGGAAGTATTCACGGATGATATTTTGTATTTCTGTGGTATCAGTAGCAATATCTCCTTTTCCATTTCTGATTAAGTACTTGAGTCCTTTATTCTTTTATTTCTGGTTAATCTGGCCAGTGATCTATTGCTTTTGTCTTTTCAAAGATTCAACTTTTTGTTTTGTATTGACCCTTTCTATTGTTTTTTTGGTTTCCATTTCATTTACTTTTGCTTTGAGCTTTGTTATTCCCATTCTTCTGCTGGCTTTGGGTTTGGTTTGCTCTTCTCTACTTCCTTGAGCTGTGACATTAGGTTGTTAATTTGTGATCTTTCTGTCTTTTTACTGTAGGGATTTAAGATTATGACTTTCCCCTTAGAACTGATTTTACTGTATCCCACAGATTTTGAAAGTTTGTGTCTTCTTCATCATTTAGTTGGAGGAATCTTTTGATTTCCATTTTAATTTCATCATTGACACAAGGATCATTCAGCAGCAAGTTGTTGAATTTCCATGACTTTGTATAGATTTAAGGGTTTCTCTTGGAATTGATTTCCAGTTTTATTCCACAGTAGTCTGAGAAAGTGCATGGTATAATTTCGATTTTTTTGAATTTATTAAGAATTGTTTGTGGCCTAAGATGTGATTAATTTTGGAAAATGTCTCATGTGCTGATGAGAATAATGTATATTTAGTAGTTTTTGGGTAGAATGTTCTATAAATGTCTGTTAGGTCCATTTGTTCTAGAGTCCCATTTAATAGTCCAGTGTTTGTTTATTTTCTGCTTCAATGATCTGTTCAGTTCTGTCAGTGGAGTGTTGAAGTACTCGGCAGCTATGATGCTACTGTTTATTTCTTTACTTAGTTCTAGTAGAATTTGCTTTACGAGTCTGGGAGCTCCTGTGTTAGGCGCATATATATTTAGGATTGTTATGTCTTCTTGTTGAATTTCTCCCTTTACCATCATAAAATAACCGTCTTTGTCTTTCTTCACCATTATTGATTTAAAGTCTACTTTATCTGATATGAGAATGGCTATACCTGCTCGTTTTTGATTTCCATTTGCGTGGAATATTTTTTTCCATCTCTTTATCTCGAGTCTGTGTGAATCCTTGGGAGTTAAGTGCGTTTCTTGGAGACACCATATACTTCGGGTATGTCCTTTCATCTGTTTAGCCAAGTCCTATGCTTTTCAGCGGGGCATTCAGATCATCACATTGAGTGTTAGCACTGACATGTGAGATGTAGTTCTGTTCACCTTGTTTTGTTTATTAGAGCTATGAGCTTCAAATTTCAGGTGTTTTTACAGTGGTGGGTATCTACTGTGCTGCTGCACATATAATGCAATTTTGGGTATTTACTGTAGTGCAGGACTAGTAGTAACAAATTCCCTTAATGTTTACTTATCTTGAAAAATCTTTTTTTCCTCCATGAATTATGAAACTTAGTTTTGCAGGATTCAAAATTCTTGACTGGCAGTTGTTCTGTTTAAAAAGACTGAAAATTGGGCCCCAATCCCCTCTGGCTTATAAGGTCTTAGCTGAAAAGTTTCCTGATAGCCTAATGGGTTTTCTTTTGTAGGTTAGTTGTTGTTTCCATCTTCCTGCTTGTAGAATTTTCTCCTTCATTTTGGACTTTGGCCACATTGATGACTATGTGTCTTGGAGATGTTCTATTTGCTATGCATCTTCTCTGTGTTCGATGACCACCTTGTATCTGGGTATCTCAATCTCTGGAAACACCAGGGACGTTTTCCTCAATAATTCCCTCAAATAGGTTTTCCATGCTTTTTTTCCTTCTCCCTCTGGGATACCTATAATTTGGATACTGACTCACTTCATTTAGTCTTATACTTCTCTGAGTGATTGTTCATGCTTCTTTATTCTTTTTTCTACATCTTTGACTGACTGGATTAGTTTGAAAGCTTTGTCTTCAAGTTCTGAAATTTTTTTTTTTTTTTTGGTAAGCACAAAAATGAGGTTTATTGAGGAGAGAAAGATAGGATTATAGGGCAAGAGCAAGGTATAGGTTTACAGAGCATGATACACACACCACAGATGACGGCCAGAACTGTTGTTGCAGCAAAGGGAAAGCAAAAGGAAGGGTGTAAAAAAGGGGAAGGTCTGAAATTCTTCTGCTTGGTCTAGCCTGTTGTTGAGGCCTTCTGCTATATTTTGAAATTCCCTAAATGACTCTTTTGTTTCTTTAAGTCCTATTATATGTTTTCTTATGTTGTCTCTCTTTAGCAAGTTTTTTTTTTTTAATGTCCTGAAACATTTTTTTGGATTCTTTGTGTTGGTTTTCAACTTACTCTTCAATCCCATTCATCTTATTTGTCATTCATATTCTGAATTCTATCTCTGACATTTCAACAATTTCCTGTATGTTATGGTCCATTACTGGAGACCTATTGTGATCCTTTAGGGCTGTTGAAACAGCTTCTTTTTTTCATGTTGCCAGAGTTCTTACTCTGGTTCTTTCTCATCTGAAATCTCTTCTCTCAGCTCATGACAGATAAGCTTGTAGTGCACCTGTTCTCCTCTGCCAGGAACTCTCCTACTTAGTGCAAACAAGGAGTGGTCCCTAGATGGCATATTTGTGTCCTACTCTGGAGATCTGACCCCACCTGAGATGGGTGGATGTACTGGGAGCATTTAATGCTGTTGCTCTTCCTGCATCTCCTCCCTGTGGTTGTCACTAGTGGTCCTGGCTTTGCAGAGTGAGTGAATGCCCCACCTAGTTCTATCAGTAGCAGCAATTGTCAGTCCAAGCCAGCTTGGGAGCTGCTCCACTCAGATCTGTAGGCTGTGGCATGTCAGTCTGCACCAACTTGAGCGCAGCCCCGTTCATGCCTGTGGGTGGTGGTGATTGTCTGCTCATGATGGCTTGGGAGCTGTCACACAGATCCTTGGGTGGTGGCATTTGTTGCCCCTTGTGGCTTGAGTGTTATCCCACTCATGTTCTCTGGCAGTGGCAACTGATGGCCTGCACCAGTCTGAGGGCTGCCCACTCAGATCCACAGATGACAGCATTTGTCAGTTGTGTACCAGCCTACAGGCAGTGGTGACTGTCAGCTGGTGCCAGCTTGAGAGTTGTCTGGGTTAGACCTACAGGCAATGGTGTTTCTTGGCCTTTTTGTCTTGAGCATAGTCCCACCCACCTCTATTGGTGACGGCACTTGTCAGCCCCCTTTGGCTTGAGAGCTGCCCCATTCAGTTCCTCTGGTGCTGTGTTTGTGGGTGGAGATCCAGATTGAGTGTAGTTCCACCCAAATCCTTTGGCAGCGGTGACTGTCAGCTCACTCCGCTGGAGAGCTGTCCTGTTTAGATCCTCTGGCTGTAGTATTTGTTGGCTGGGTGCCTGCTTGAGCCCAGCCCTATCCATGTGGACAGGCTGCGGTGACTGTTGGATGGCCAGATCCCTGTGCTGCAGTGGGGTTGTGTGGCACCTGCCCACGGGATTCACAAGAATGCCCAGCCTCCCTGTTCCCACCCCCTACCCTGGACTGGCAGGGTCAATGGGGAAGCAGCAGCAATGGAACTGACCCCTGGTAGAGGCAGTGCTCTGGGTCTAGGGTTTTAAGATGGCACCAGCCATAGCGCTCAGGGTTTGTGAGCCAGTGCGTCACTACTGTACACTCTCTGGAGCAATGGCTCTGCACAGTCTCCAGAAACCTTCCTTGTCAGTCCTTTGGCCTTCTGCAGTAGAGGGCATCTCCTGCAGGTCAACAGCAATGATTGTGGGGGGAGTGTGGAGCCCCAGGATTCTCCCCTCTGTGCCTTCCCCACGTGTGCACTCGTCTTCCCTGTGTACCTCCAAACGGCAGAGCAGGTTGCCTCTCTTCCTTCCCTTTGGGTGCCTCCTGTTGCCTCTCTTTTAATTCATAATATGTTTTCTCTTAGATGAGTGATCTGAAGGTGGATAGCCACTTGCAACCTTGAATCCTCTGTGTGAGAGTGGTATGTGCAGGCTGCTTCTGGCCTGCCCTCTTGGCCCTCCTCACTCCAATTTGCCGTCTTAACCACAAGTTTTGCCTTGCATTTTTATTAAAGAGGTTACTTTACCATGGCGTGACTTTATTCTTTAAAGAAGGCCTCATTTACAAAGTATTCATAATAAGCAAAGATAGAGACTCCAGTCTGTGCAAACCTCTGTGCAAAAGCCCTGTATGGACCCCAGTGCAATTTAAGTCTGCACTGTGCTTTAATGTTGTGATGCTGATACAATCAGCTCAGCTGAGCCACAGAAACTGCTCTCTGTAATGTGACTGCTCACCTCCCACCTTCGGAACATTTAAGTTTATAGTGTAGCACAAACATTCCTGCCTATGGTCCACTCACTGAGAGGCCTACATGGCCACACAAAACACTATCTACTAATAAATGTGAGTCTTAGTACACTTCGGAAATTGCCCTTAGCAATGATTCATGCTGAATAATGAGGAAACAAAAATGGTATCAGTTCATGTAACCACCTAGACAAGTCTGATAAGTTAATTATAAGTTAGTTTAAGGGTTCTAAGATTGAACTTCCTGAACTGGAGAGAACTAGAGCAGTATACAACAGATGCTCAGAAACTGACACCCCACTGACTCAAGGATTCCTAATATCCCATAATCTGGGCTGGGTGTGGCTCTACTGAATACCCTATGGTCAAGCTGTTTTGGAAGAAATTAAAAAATGTCATAGAAAATGAGAGATTAGTTTGCCACCAGCATTAGGTATGAGCTCCTGTTGTTTATACCAATTACACCCAGAACCAGGTGTCATTTAGCAGTACGGAGTTTACTCACCCATCTGTGGCAGGTTTCTTCCGCAGTATGCTTGGCCGGGGTGACGAGCCCTGAGCGGGAGCATTGGTGCTAGCACTCTGGCTGTGGGTCTGCACCACGGTTGTTGCTGCTGGTGCAGCACTGAATGGATTGCTAATAGGGTTGGCTACGATTGTGGCTCCATCTGCCAACACCACTGCTGGAGGAAAGAGAGGCAACAGGAAAGAACAATGAAGAGAGGGCAACAGAAGAAACAAAATATCTCATAAGCCATAAACAAAAATAATGAGACCACGAGCATTAGATATCCATATTTTACCTGTCCGACTTTAACAATATAAGGGACAGGAACATAATGTTTATCTGCCTAAAAGCAGATGGCAAAGTGGGAGAAGTTATTGAGTCTACTGATGTGTCATCAATACCATTATTTTTTCTTTGCTATGTAGTAACAGTTACTAATAAATGAGATAAGATACATAAAGTACATAAAGTAGCTAGTATAGCATCTCATTCTACTAGTTACTTTACATTTTTCACTCTTATAATTCTTACTATCAGTATTATACTCATTTTAGAGATGAGAGAACTGAGAGTCAGGAAAGGCTAATAATAAAAGGAAGAGCCACAAATAGAAAACATGATCTACGGGCTTGATAGCATGCTCAAAAGTACACTTCAAAAAATGTCCTCATACAGTTTTTGTAAAATACCAATCTCCCTCAGTCCCTAATAATGGTATCATCCCTGGTCTACCTTTAGGAAGACCTTCAACCAATAGATATTTTAACTATAAAGTCAGTACCAAAATACTGGTGAGCATGAGATCATAATCAGAAACTACCCATGGATGAAAGTTTTTGACCTATAAAAATGACAATTTCATGAGTTAATCTAATATGATGAGTTTTCTAGCAGGTGCTCTTAAAGATACAGGCACATCATCCTTTTAGGTGGCTCACTATGGGTAAACTGCATCTCTATGGCAGTCAGTGATGAATAGTCTGAGAGATTTTGATTAAACAGTTAAATTCAGGGAAACCAATTTTCTGGTGAGTACATGTGATGCTTGTTTTTCCATTCTTTGGATACTTCACTTAATATAATGGGTTCCAACTCTCTCCAGGAGAACCAAAGAGATGTCGTATCACCGTTATTTCTTATAGATGAGTAATACTCCATGGTATACATATACCACAGTTTACTAATCCATTCATGGATTGATGGGCATTTGGGTTGTTTCCACATCTTTGCAATTGTGAATTGTGCTGCTATAAACATTCGGGCACAGGTGTCTTTGTTATAGAATGACTTTTGTTCCTTTGACCTAAATGCACATCGGGGAAGGATACCAATTGGATATCAGACTGAGACGAGGGGTGGGGGAGGGGATGGGTGTATGCCTACATGATGAGTGCGTTGCGCACCATCTGGGGAATGGTCATGCTTGAGGGTGCTGACTCAGGGAGGTGGGGGGGGAGGGGATGGAGGTATGACTACATGGTGAGTGCCAGGCGCAGGGTGGAGAATGGGCACGCTTGAGGCTCTGACTCAGGGGGATGGGTGGGACATGGACAATGTACATAACCTGAGTTTTTGTACCCCCATGATGAGCTGAAATAAAAAAACAAAACAAAACAAAACAAAAACAAACAGTTAAATTCAAGATCTACATGGTCATTAAAATGATCAGTTCCTAGTTGATCTCTTCATGTTATAGTTAATGCAAAAGATAACCTTTAAAATCAATACCCTGGCCGAGAAACAGCTATTTCTTTAACTTCATCAGAGAAACAGCTAATTAATAATCCAAGCACAGTGACTTATTCCATTTTTCAAAGTGCCTATTCCTGCCAGGCGCGGTGGCTCATGCCTGTAATCCTAGCACTCTGGGAGGCTGAGGCGGGAGGATAGCTCCAGGTCAGGAATTTGAGACTGAGCAAGAGCGAGACCCCGTCTCTACTAAAAATAGAAAGGAATTATCTGGACAACTAAAAAAAAAAAATATATATATATATATAAAAAAATTAGCCAGGCATGGTGGCACATGGCTGTAGTCCCAGCTACTCCAGAGGCTGAGGCAGGAGGATTGCTTGAGCCCAGGAGTTTGAGGTTGCTGTGAGCTAGGCTGACGCCAAGGCACTCTAGCCTGGGCAACAGAGCCAGACTCTGTCTCAAAAAAAAAAAAAAAAAAAAAAAAAAAACCAACATGGCCAAAGTGCCTATTCCATTAGTTAGTATTAATATTTCTTTTTAAGCACTGATATTAGCTAACATTAGTGTAAGATTTTATAGCTTTATATATACCTCTGAAGAAAATCTTTAAATGATGAGAATACTACTTATAAGGTGAATTTACTCCCTCAACTAAGAGCTGTTTATAAAAAGAAAAAGCTCTGACCATGTGCAAATGCTTATTAGGCTGTTTATGAAAATTATTTCTTATGTTTACAATGATCCCTGAAAGGTAAGTTCTAAGCAACTCATATTACAAAGAGGAAAGTAAGGTCTAGAGAAATTACCTGAGAACACAAAGTCAGTGGCAGAGCCAGGCTTTAAACTCAGATGTATCTCTTTTCCTCATACCCTCTTCCATGCAAAAAGTTAAAATTACCTGAAGTCTTTCCTTCAGGTTGTGGTTGCTGAGTACCCATTGGTGCAGGCTGAAGCCCTTGTGTGTTGATTGGGGTTGCTGAGTGAATCCCCTGCGTGCCAATTGGTGCGGGTTGTATCCCTGGTGTCCCAATGGGGGCCGGCTGGATGCCCTGCGTACTGATGGGTGCTGGCTGAATCCCTTGGATATGACGAGCATGCGATGCATCTACTGTCATCAGTTGCATGGGGTTTAAGTGGACCGTAGATGCTACCCCAACACCCGTCTGGGCTGTGATGGCAGAGTTTGGAGCCTGAGCTGAAACTAAAAATAATGCAAAAGGTGACTACAAGAAGGTTAGCTGTCATTAGACAGTCCACGAAAACAGAAAAACACTAAAATGAAAACAGAAGTTCTCCACTGTACAAGATCTAAATCAGTTAAGAAAACAAAAACATGGAAACTCTACATACTAGGGATTGTTTGTTCCTTTTACTTCCTACCAGTATGATGTGGTCTTTCTGCAGATTACTAGAAATATGACTAGAATGAGAAAAAAGCAATCATCTATTAAATTCCATATATTAGCCAGGCAACTATGCTAAACAAGTAATACAGCAGGTATGAATTTCAAATGTCATATATCCAACGTATAGAGGGAACAAGCAAGTGTCCTTTTTCCTACAAAGCAAATACTCCCTCTACTGTGAATATTAAAACCAACTAACCAAATAAAAAGAATGAAAACAAAAGCATTCACAAAATGCAACAAAAAAGAAGGGATGTTCCTCACTACTTTTGGAAAGAAAACAAACACAAGAGACTTTTCCCCCCCTTCAGTCATCAAAACAATCCAGAGATGGAGGAACCTGTTTCCAGAGATATTTAAATATCTTACAATGTTTGAAATTTTAGACCAGCACTGTCCAATGGAATACCAAGTCACACATGGGACTTTAAATTTTCCAGTAGCCACATTAAAAAGCAAACACTAACAGGTCAAATTAATTTTGATGATATATTTTATTTAATCCAATATATCCAAAATACTATCAATATGTAATCACTACAAAAATCATTAATAAGATATTTTACATTCTCTTTTCTATACTATATCTTCAAATTCCAGGATATATTTTACTCTTAAAGTACATCTCAATTCAAATACTTAAGTTTTATCAGAAATTCTTAATCTGTATTTTGATTCCATAAAAGCATACAATTGAAAAAGTAGTTTTAAATCTCTAAGTTGTTCCAAACATATTTGAAATTTCTCAAATTTTAATTAAACAAAATTAGAAATTCAGCTTTTCATTTGTACTGGCCCCTCCAAGTGCTCGAGAGCCATGCGTGGCTCTGGCTGCTGCACTGCACCACGTGGCAGGAGGGCCACGTCCACAATCTGGGCAACAAGGCTTTCTGATGCCCAGAGTGACCAAATGGCCCTATAGGAAAAGAATACACAAAGTCTGAGGTTCGAGGATTGTTTTTCCTAGATTAGCAAAAAGAACACTATTTACAAGTCAGGCTAGTGACAGGTGAGCCCAGTGGGATTAAAATAACATAATGGAAGTCCCGTAAGAGTACAGCTTTATTCATTGTAACTACTATTGTTTCAAGAGGTAGCAAAAACTGTTAACATGATCATCCTCAAGGTGGGATAAAACTATGCAATTATCACTATCAAGTAACAACTTCTTATAGATCACAAAGATGGTGATCAGAGACCTTAAAGCTTCACATTTTAGCCTTACCCCGAATCTGAAGCTAGAGTAATCAAAGCCCATACTAGAAATCCTCCCTGATTAACCTTTATCTCATTGCTGCCAAAAATTAAAACGTGAAAAGTCATCTTAAAAGCAGGGCGCATACCTGGATACTGTCGAATAGTGGACACAGAACTGGTGATTGGGGTGTAGGTATGTGCCGCCAGTGGGTATGCAGAAGGGGGGTAAGTTGGCAAGAAGTACTGGAACTGAACAGGAACAGACGGTCTAGACATGGAAAACAGGTGATAGCAAACCAAGGGGTTATTTTCCTCTTTACCTTGATATGATCCAATCGCCTGGATCCTCTTCATACCTTTCATAACTGTCAAACTAGCTTCTCCCAAATTGGGTACCCAAAAAACTACTAGATCACATAACACAGACTGAGAAAGTGCAAAATTAAAAAAAAATAAATAGAAACTATACCTTTATCAATAAATGTAAAAACACAGATAATATTTTACAGGTGATTTTTTTTTTTTTCTGTAGAGACAAAGTCTCACTCTGTTGCCCAGACAGGAGTACAGTGGTCCTCAAATTCCTGGGATCAAGCAATCCCCCTCCTCTTGCCTCAGCTTCCCAAGTAGCTGGTACTATAGGCATGGGCTACCACACCCAGCTAAGTTTTCACTTTTTGTAGAGATCGGGTCTTGCTATGTTGCCTAGGCTTGTCTTGAGCTCCTGGTCTCAACTGATCCTCCTGCCTTGGCCTCCCAAAGTGCTAGGATTATAGGCATAAGCCACAGTGCCGGCTTATGGGTGACTTTTGAGAATAACAATTACCAAAAATGACTGACAAAAACTCAATATTCAAAAGTCTTTCCCACTAAATCCTACTTGAAATACACTAAACTCAGATTGTTTTTACTGGTCAATTTTATCAAACATACATACAACAGATAATCCCAACCCCATATAAACTGATTTGGAGATAAGAAAAAGGAATGAGATCCACCTTTGTTTAATTTTTAGTTTTTTTAGAGATGTTGTTTGCTGTGTTGCCCAGGCTGGAGGGCAGTGGCTAATCATAGGTGCAATCATGGCACACATAGCTTCAAACTCCTGGGCTCAAGCGATCCTCCCACTTCAGCCTCCTGAGTACCTGGGACTACAGGCATGTGCCACTGCACCTGGCTCCCAAGTTATTTTTTGAGCTTGATACTAAAATTGAACAGGGACAGTATGAGAAAAGATTATAAACAAATCTCATTCTTCATAATGACAAAAAAATTCCTAAATAAAAATAAATTAATTACCATATAAAATTAAATATCACACATAGATAGGAATGATTCAACATTGGAATTTCTATTAATGTTTTTAGATCTTACAAAATCAAAAAAGAACAGGCTGGGCGTGGTGGCTCACACCTGTAATCCTAGCACTCTAGGAGGCCAAGGCGGGTGGATGGTTTGAGCTCAGGAGTTCAAGACCATCCTGAGCAAGAGCCAGACCCCCTCTCTACTAAAAATAGAAAAATTAGCTGGACAACTAAAAATAAATAGAAAAACTTAGCCGGGCATGGTGGTGCATGCCTGTATTCCCAGCTACTTGGAAGGCTGAGGCAGGAGGATCACTTGAGCCCAGGAGTTTGAGGTTGCTGTAAGCTAGGCTGACGCCACGGCACTCTAGCCCAGGCAACAGAGTGAGACGCTGTCTCAAAAAAAAGAAAAAAAAAAAAAGAACAATCACTTGAAATGTCAAAAAAGATAAAAATATTTGGTACAGCATTCAATACTTATTCATGATGTAAATGGCTAAGTACATAGAAGGAAACTTTGTTCCTCAAATTGAAACTAGTATCTACCAAAATCTGTAATGAAATTTCAGAATCCCCTTCAGGTCCCAGGAATAAGACAAGAAGGCTCACTATCTCTGCTCTACTAACACTGTATTGGAAGCCCTAGTCAACACAGAACAAGACAAAAAAAAAGTATAAAAAACCAGAAATGTAAAGACCCTCTTGTCTCCCCTCAAAACTGTCCTTATTCATAGACAAAATAAATATCTACATAGGAAATTCAAGGGAATCTGTATGAGTTTAGAGTTAATAGGAGTATTCAACAAGGTGGAGGGACAAAAGATCAACATATTAAAATCTGTAAGTATTTTTATGCACACTAAAGATCAAATCAGAACATTTAAAAATCATCTAATTTTGAAATTACTGTGTACGTACTGTACAGGGTTCTCACTGTGGAAGAGGCAGATACAAATACAGAATGGGGGAAGTGAGGCGTTGAACTACAGGATCAGCATGTACTTAAATGTTTAATACTGTTATATATCTCCTACCTCTGCCTGCTGAAAGGGCCTAGAATGACACTCTGTAGCAATAAGCACAGACAATGTCTAGATCTTGGTTTCTGAACAATGAAAGGGCTCCTTGGAGAAACAGCAGATTCCAGGGCTCAAACAAAGTTCAAGAGGAACCTGGAGTATCTTGTTGTTGTGGAAAATAAGGAAGGACTAGAATGGAGGGAACGTGGCAAAACCCACTGAAGCAGTCTGAAAGGGCCTCAAGGAACAAAAGACAACTTGAACACCAACAGACGACAGCAAATCCAAGAGCCCAGGCTGACTTTTTAAAAATATTCAACAAAATAAAGAAATATCAGAATGTCAACTAATAAATGTGGAAGAAATAATAGAAAAAGTCACTATTTTACAAATATCTTAATAATTGATTCAGCCAAGAATTATCAATAGATGCTAAAACTATTAAGTGAACGTTTATTGGGGAACAGGATATTTATAGTCTCAAAGTATTTCCATATAGATTACTTGTTTACAAAGGAGAAAAACATGCCTTTACAATGGAAAAAACTGGCAAACTTCACCTTCCCCAAGTAATTAATGTTAACATAAAGCAATAATGGGACAAAAAGACAACATGAGGTCTCTGATGTAACAGTGAGAAGAATGTGTCACTTAAGCGGTAGTGCCTCTAAAAATGTATAACCTGAATCTAACCACAAGGAAACAATGTGAAAAACCAAATTGAAGGATATTTTCCAAAACAGCTGTCTAATCTATACTCTTTGAAAGGCCATTGTATGAAAGAAAATGGAAAGCTAAAGAATCATTTCAGATATCTGTCCTGTAGTTAGGTAACGGAATGTCTTTGTTCTTAGGAGGTCCACATGGAGGTACTGATGGATAAAGGGCAACAGTGCTGCAACCCTTACTCTCAAAATGCCCCCCAAAATTACATACAAACCAAAAAAATGGATAGGAGGAGAACATTCATCAAAAGGAGAGAGGCTTAATAAAAATACATTGTCATAACAATAAAGAAATTATACGATGCGTTATTTTCAGGGGCAAAATATGAAAATACAAATAATAAATATATGCCATATTTGTGGGACATTTGTTTTACTGAAAAATCAAAACAATGACACAATGGGGCAGAGTAACCGACACATTGCCTCCTACCTGTTGTCACTACGGGTTTCCATGGCCACAGGATTTGGAGAGGCCCGATGTCCTGAAATGGGAATCAGGCTACTCCGCTCTGCGGGATAATCAGGCTGGATCCGAGGAGAAGTGTGTGTGATTTGCTGAGGCACCACCTTGGCTACAAACAGTAAAATTCAATTACGTGAGCACTCATATACTTTTACTGGCATGTCAGAATATTCTTGGCTAGCAGCAATCTTATGAATGCGAACAGTTAAAATAAGCCTAGAATTTTAGTTTTAATCGAAATAAAAAATGGAAGATGAGTATACAAGCTTCACTGATTTATTCCAATCCAATCATCCACTGATACATATTCCTACTGTTATTTGTTAAAGCTGGGTTCAACATTAATATTCAAAGATATCAGCAACCAGGCCCTTTTTTTTCAATCTGGCTTCTTGGATATCTTTTTTTTAAAAGAAGGTACTGCTTAAAAAAAAAAAATCAACAAAATTTTGAATCCCAAAACGTCAAAGTCCTTATATTCTATTCCAGGTCCACAGCTAATTATAAAATGTAGCTAATTAGCAATGAGAAGATCATTTTAATTTCCAAGTCTCAGTTTCCTCATCTGTAAGGAAGGCTTCTTTAGATTATCAGTTACTAGTTTCCATGGTCCTTTCAATGTTCTGTGATTGTGCATAATACTTTTCAGCAAAATCACAACCAATATGACCACAGTTTTCAAATTCACCTGAGGCTCAAAGTTTGTACTCCTTAACAACATGCAATCACATTTTGTTTAGAAGCTATACCTGAACTGGAACATATTTTACCATTCTTTACAGAGCTGTCTATTAACTCTATGCCTGGGAATTTGGAAAGAAAAGCTGGGACCTATATCTGCAATACAGAGGGCTAGTTTGCATCTGTGGGAACTATCTCACAGATAGAAGTTACACCAGTGACAGGCACATAAACCTAGAGACTAGGATGATGCCAATATATTACCCAAAGTACAGTGCATTTAACACTGAAGGTAAGCTCCACAGACCCACCATGATACCCAGCCAGCTCCTGTGGTAGGCAGCTGGAGACATTGCTGCAGAGTGATGGTTGAGATGCCCACCTGACCACTGATGGTGGCATCTACTGGTTAAGACAGAGAAGCTGACATAATGGGTCTTCCATCAAGAGGGCAAGCAGAGAGGTGTTGAGTGGGAAGCAACTAACCCTTGTTTTTAACTGAGCTCCATAAAAGGTAGGAGAAAATGATGCTTCCAATAGGAATGAAACTGGCATTTGTCAGAGTAGCTAACCAGAGGTTAGTAAGCAGACACAACTCACCACACACTTACAAATTTAAATGTTTACTTTTTTCCTAATTAAAAAAGCCACACATTCTTAATTATTTTAAAAAAAGAGGAAATATACAATATAGAAATCAAAAGTCTGCCATAATGCTATCTCAACAGATAATCCTTATTTTCTGAATGTGACCATCTATAATTCTTCTATTTTTTATTTTTTGGAAACAGGGTCTCGATATGTTGTCTGGGTATCGTAATAGCTCACTGTAACCTCCAACTCCTGGAGTCAAGTGATCCTCCTGCCTTAGCCTTCCAAGTTTCTGGGACTACAAGTGTGTGCCACCACCCCCATCCTAATTTTTCTATTTTTTGTAGAGATGGGATCTTGCTGTGTTGCTCAGGCTGGTCTCAGACACCTGGCCTCAAGAAATCCTCCCACCTCAGTCTCCCAAAGTGCTAGGATTACAGGTGTGAGCAACTACACCTGGCCTGCTTTCTATAATTCTGGCCACTGTGATGTGTGGGCCAGACCATGGAAAGAATAAGGATGGTAATCTATTGGACATGAATGTTAATTAGAGGCAAAAACCTTATGCTTATGATTAATTGGGCTTTTTTTCCCTGACCCAATATATTCCTATTAATGACACTGACTGAATTCAAAATTTAATCTCACCTCAGAAACCAAGCATAAATTGTAAAAAGCCATTTAGGCAAATTTAATATATCTCCTATATCCCAACTTGAAAATGCATGCTCTAGGGTTCTATCACATTTCTCTTTTTAACTGAGGTACCTTTTTAGAGGGATCCTATTGGGATTCAACCAAGAAATATTTGGGTTAGTATATAAGAGACAAAGGAAACCAGAGCGGAAACCTGATGGAACTGACGAACGAACGTGTGTACGTCTCCTAGTGTGCGCAGTGATGTCTGAGGAAGACAGAGGGACATTAGTAAGAGCCAACTCTAGCAAAGGGTGAGGAGAGTAAAGAGGAAACAGGATAGTCCTTCTAGGGCACAAAGCCCCCTCTTTACTGGTCTGATTTTCATCACAGAGACCCTAGTGAGGTTCCTGACTGTAAAAGGCAAGAGAATGGGCTTGGCTTTATCGTGACAGCACTGAAGACAGCTGACCACTCTGCTGGATACAGCCAGAAAGTGATTTGAAATGACAATATGAACAGTCCACCATCTTTCCCAACAAATGTGCGTTAATGTTAAAACAATATACCTACAAACAACACAAACTTCTTTTCAAAGAAGTGAATTAAATTCAGAAGGATATACAGAAGTTTGGTCTTTCCAACGGCAGGTAACAGTGAGCAGTAGCACAAGACAGACCCAGCAGCAGCGCCCTCTCTGCTAAAAGCCTTCTGTGGGGCTGAGCGCCTAACTCAAGGCCTGGCCTGGACAGCTAGGAGTAGGGACTTCCTGCGTCCTACCATTATTCCAGAAAAGTGCCCCCAAAGTTTGCTGAGGGGCCTGAGAACCTGCAGTCTTTCTCACGTGTGTAGGAAGGGAAGAAGGGATCCAGCGGGTAGGGAAGCCACACCTCTATGTCTGGTCACCAGATGTTTTTTCTTTGAGACGAGTCTCGCTTTGTTGCCCGGGCTAGAGTGAGTGCTGTGGCGTCAGCCTAGCTCACAGCAACCTCAAACTCCCCGGTCACCAGATTTTTGAAAGTTCAGTTTGTCAGTGTGTCCTCTTCACAAAAAGTAGTCTTACTTCTAAAAGTACACTATGTGAAAAATATGGCAGCTGCCTCACATCTTCGTGAGTGGAGAGCAGTGAGATGACTTGGTCATCATTACAGAACCAAGGCAGAGGCAACACTAGAAACTAAAACCTGTGGCTGGTGGGGCAAAGGGAGCAGCGGCCTGCCTCACAGGCACAGCCTCTGCTTTGGGAGCCATGGCAGTGAGCTAGCAGCCCTTCACAAAGGTGTTGGCGACCTAGCGCCTACAGGCCAAACCAGCTTGCCGCCTGTTTCTGTGTGGCCCGTGAGCTAAGAATAGGTTTACACTTTCAAATGGTTGGGGGAAAAAACTCAAAAGAATACTATTTTGTGACCTATGAAAATGATATGAAACTCAAATTTCTCTGTCATAAGTCAAGCCTCATTGGCACCCAGTCACACCCATTCGTTTACACGCTGTCCATGGCTCCTTTCAAAACACAAAAGCAGAGTATGTAGCTGTGCCACAGACCCACGTGGCCTGCAAAGCCTACAATGTTTACTATCTGGCCTTATGGAAAAAGTTTGCCAACCCCTGCTCTTGATGACTCAGGTTTGTATTCAAAGTATACATACACTTAAAAAGAAAATAAAAAAAGTCTAGAAGAAATGATAAAATGGCCATGAAGTACCACGGGGTGTCACTCAGATGAGAGCCTACGGACCAATGGGATCTTCGGTGTTCCTCCCACTGTTGTCAACCAGAGATTTTTCCTGAATAATCTCTTAAAATGTGTAAGTTTATCTCATTCCAGACCTTTGGTTTTCTTGCTTTTCCTGTTGTTCTTGTCTAACTATGTCAGTAACGTTAACTTATTTCTATCAAGGGCACACACAGAAAAGGTAAAGTCTAATGAGTAAGGAAATCAAAACCAGAGCTAAAGTTTACTTTTTACTCAAAGATTGTTGTCCTCTTTTACTCCCTAACATCAATGCCAAATCTGTATGATAAACAGTATTAAAAGTCACATTCAGTGCCGCTTTGAAAATCAACAATAAAAAATCAACACTAGTGGTCAACATGAAGGCCTGGTCCAAGTGGCTAAAAAGTTCCTTGTAAACTTCTGTCTGAAGGCTGCACGACACTTACCGACTGGGATGTTTGAGGTCGTCACAGCAGTAGCATGGGATGAATGGGAGGGCACTGTCATGGTAACAATTGTACTTGTGGGAGCTTGTGTGTGTGACACAGATCCTGAAACAGGGCAAAAAGGAAGTTCTTTAACAATGGCTTCTCTGCATACATTACAGATTCTCAAAAACCTGGTCAGTGAGACCCCTCATACTTTGTTTTTCTCCAGCAAGAAGAGGAGCAAGGTTACAGACTTACCAGCTGTGGTTGCTGAAGGAATGGTGTTGGTTGCCAGAATAGGAGCTACTGTTGCTGCAGCCACTGGGGTACCAGTACTGAAGATAGTTTTCTGTGGGAGGAACCCCACAACACAGAGTTATAAAGAACATTTCCCACTCCATCCCATCTACAAGCAAACACTGCCTTCAATACTGTCACATCCTTGCCAAGTTTTGCACTATTCTGGTTTTACCCTACAAAGAACACAGGTGGTTTTTCACCTCTCATTTTACCTGAGCCATCGTATGAAGCTGCTGTTTTGGTGTCCCTAATGCAGGGTGAGATGGTAGCGTGATTCTTGTTGTTACATCCCGTGACTGGGCAGGACGCTGAATGCTAATTGCTGCAGATGGTGGATGCTGGATGGACAAAGTTGGTCTACTGAAAAGATAACAAAGACGTTATGATTTATAACTTGTCCACAGACACAATGCAGGCAGTCAAGGACATTTACTATCTCATGCTAGATTATAGCCATGCAAGCTGTATTTTTTCACAGATCTGGGAAGTCACAGTTAAACGGACACTTGGTCTTTAACCACACCAATGAAGTAAAAGGCCCATGAGGTTCTCTCCTGAAACTGCCTAAAGTCTCTTAAGGTAACAATCTGTATCACAAACTGAATAAATTAATCCTTAGTTATTCTCAGTATCTTTGATGTAATCTACACTCCATAACAATCCTGAGTAGGCATTATGATAGCAGTTGCACTTCGCTCTGTGGAAAAATCTAAAGATATACAACAAAGTTCTCACATTATAATTTTCACAAAGTTCCGGAGGGAAGATTATAGAAAACCTTGATTAACAGCAGCTTCAACTGTGACCCGTGAAGCACCAACTTCCCCCCAATGTTACATCATTCCTTACCAGATATAAGAACGCTCTTCAAACGATAAAAAGTTACAGTTATGACTGCCTAATGATTGACAGGGCTATCAATACAGGATGTCCAATTAATTGGCAGCAAGCTACTGAAATTGCAATAATGGCAAGAAAACCTGACAATATAACAAAGCTGCCTTCTCAAATCAGAAGCAGGAAAATAGACTATTTAATGAATGGTGTTGGAAAGACTATGCAACCATTTGGAAAAAAATAAAATTGGATCCCTACTGCAAACAGATAAATACTAAAGTGATCAAAGATTTAAAAGCAAGTAAAATGTACTTGAAGAAAGGATAGGAAAATTCTTTTATAACCTTGGAGTGGGGGAGAGCTTTCTAACTAACAAAAGCTTTTAAAATCCAGGAGCTTTTTAGAAGATTGATAACTTTTACTACATGAACAAATGAACCTACTCAGCAAAACACACTATAAGTAAATTTAAAAGACTCAAAGACAAACGTATAATCTTCCAATTTTACTAAGAACCCCTAGAAATTGAGAAAAACAATAGCCAAATAAAATTAGGTAAAGGAAATGAAAACACAAGTGGTCCCTTAACAAAAAAGGATGCTTGGTGCTCGTTTTGGCAGCACATACACTAAAACTGAAACGATACAGAAAAGATCGGCATGGCCCCTATGCAAGCATGACACGTACATTCACAGAGCATTCTATATTTTTATTAAAAATGAAAGAACAAAAAAAGATGCTCACCCTCGCTCTTAAGAAGAGAAATGCAATTTAAAACACATCGAGCTATTGTTCACCTATCAGACTGAAAAAAATCTGGAGGGAGTGTAAACTGGTATAAATCCTAAGGAAGGCAATTAGATGGTAGGTATCAAAATTACAATTGCACATATCCTTTGATCACTATGGGGAATTTATCCTTCACATATTCTTGGAAACATGCACAATGACATAAATATCAATATAAGGTTATTCACTGTGATATTCTCTATGATAGTAAGGACTAGGAACAACTTCAAGTCTATTCATACAATGTATTGCTATATTTCCACTAAAAGAGCAATGAAATTATGTGCTGAAATGGAAAGCTTTCAATATATTTTGCTATATTTTAAAAAAGCAAAGAGAAATATATAAATATTCTTTTGGGTAAAAAGGATAAGAGAACTGCATCTGAATTTGACTATTTATATGAAGAAATGCTAGAAGTATACTCAAAAAGCTATTAGCAGGTTACCTTTGAAAGGCAATGTGACCTTGTAGATGGGGCACAGAGGCAAGAGTGGCACTCCCTATTGTATGCACTTTCATGCTTTTGTATTTTGGAACCATGTGGATATAAACTAGGAAGAAGAAAATGTGATAAGTTGAGCTCTAAGGTGACTTGATTGGGGCAGTATGTCTCTAGCTAAGCAATGTTTCACCAGAAGGATCCTCTCTCAAAGAGCTTTAACAAATCAGACCTGGTGGGATATCAATGAAAAAAGTTTACAATCTGATTAGAGGATGGTTTTCTCCCCACAGAAAGAGAACTAAATGGCTTATCATTCGAGTTCACAGGAAAGCTGCAAGTCTAGCCACAGAGGTAGCAATGGAATTTGGTGGAACTCATTGAGGAGAAAGCTGACTATTAGAGACTGGATTTTCTATTTTTCTTTTCTTTTCGTTTTTTTTTGAGACAGTCTTGCTCTGTTGCCCGGGCTGGAGTGCCATGGCGTCAGCCTAGCTCACAGCAACTTCAAACTCCTGGGCTCAAACGATCCTTCTGCCTCAGCCTCCCGAGTAGCTGAGACTACAGGCTTGCGCCACCACGCCCGGCTAATTTTTTCTATATATGTTTTTAGTTATCCAGCTAATTTTTTTATATTTTTTTAGTAGAGACGGGGTCTCGCTCTTGCTCAGGCTGGTCTCGAACTCCTGAGCTCAAACAATCCGCCTGCCTTGGCCTCCCAGAGTGCTAGGATTACAGGCGTGAGCCACCATGCCCAGCCCTGCATTTTCAATAGCTGTTGAAATAGGTCACCAGGTACACTACCATGAAAGCTACCCTCTCACAACATTTACAATTAAAAACATTCAGAGAGATACATGTATATATAATTAAATTAATGACAAATTTCAGGATGGGTGAATCTAACATAAACATAATTTTGAAGACCCTCATAACAAAGAAGAATGCCTACGGAATCACCTGGAAAGGACCTCCTCAATTCAAACTTAAATGCACTCATATTTTAAGAGGTCCAGTGCATATAAAAATATACCCCCTCAAAAAGTTCATATTAAGTATTAAGAATGTTTTTAAACATTTTTTTAAAGCATATAGTAGTCGTTGATTTTAATTTACTCTAATGAAAAATAACAAATGTTAATATTTATATAATACACAAGCCATGTTTTAAGTGCTTTACATATATCAATATAGTTATTTCTCATAATGATCTCTAAGGTAGGTATTATGAAGGCTACTTTCTGGATGAGGAAATTGAGGCATTTACTCTCTGACCCAGCACTCACACATCCACAAATATACCTCGAGGATATACCATCACAAACATGCAACAGCATATGCCAAAATACAGTATATCCAAGCTCGGGGGTATAATGCAGCCAAAACAAAAGAACGAATAAAAGCTCTATGTACTAATTTGGAGTATAACCAGAATATACTAGAAAGAGAAATATGAAAGGAACAAAATAGTATGTACTTAGATATAATACGCAATATTTCTGGTAGCAAAGGAGGAGAAACAAGAAAAATATGTGTTTATGTATACTAACTTTTACAAAAAGGGACTCTGAGAAGGCACACCAAACAATAATGAGATGGCGACCAACCAACAGCAGATAGCAACACGGTGGGGATAGGGAGACTCACAAGACCATCTTTCCTTGACTTTTGAACGAAACACATTTTACATGTTTTAAAAAGTTAAATTAAAAGGAAAAAAGCAAACCCTAAACTTAAAAGTAATCAGACAAGGGCCGGGTGCAGTGGCTCACGCCTGTCATCCCAGTACTCTGGGAGGCCGAGGCGGGCGGATTATTTGAGCTCAGGAGTTCGAGACCAGCCTGAGCAAGAGCGAGACCCTGTCTCTACTAAAAATAGAAAGAAATTATCTGGCCAACTAAAAATATATATAGAAAAAATTAGCTGGGCATGGTGTTGCGTGCCTGTAGTCCCAGTTACTCGGGAGGCTGAGGCAGGAGGATTGCTTGAGCCCAGGAGTTTGAGGTTGCTGTGAGCTAGGCTGATGCCACGGCACTCACTCTAGCCGGGCAACAGAGCAAGACTCTGTCTCCAAAAAAAAAAAAAAAAAGATACACAAATACTGTCACGTACGGTATGTTATAATCAATGACAGACTGCATAGAAAATGGTGGTCCCATAGATTATAATGGAGCCGAAAAATTCCTATCAGCTAGTGAAGTCATAGCATTATTATTTTATTTTTAAAATAAATTTAGTGTAGCCTAAGTGTATAATGTTTAGAAAGTCTATAGAAGTGTACAGTAATGTCTTGGCTTTCACATTCACTTATCATTCGCTCACTGACTCATCCACAGCAATTTCCAGTTCTGCATGCTCAGTTCATGGTAAGTGCCCTATACAGGTGTGCCAGTTTTTAATCTTTTACACCATATTTTTACTCTACCTTTTCTATGTTTAGATATGTTTAAAAACGCACATACTTATCATTGTGTTACAACTGCCCCCAGTATTCAGTACTGTGTCATGCTGTCTGTACAGGTTTGTAGCCTAGGAGCAACAGGCTACACACCATAGAGCCTAGGTGTATAGCAGGCTACACCATCTAGGTTTGTGTAAGTATGATGCTTGTACAATGTCAAAATTGCCTAATTATGCATTTCTTAGAACATATCCTGATTGTTAAGCGATGCATGACTGTATAAAATCTTACAAAGCAAGGAAAAAAATGTATAACGTTGAATTTCATTTGGAAATACCAGTATGAAGACATGACTATCTTTACTATACTCAATACCTTTGTCCCTGGAAAGGGGTTAAAAACAAGAGCACTTCTAATACCCAGATCTTAGGTTCTCAATACTATTATCCAGTAAAAGGAAATAAGGAGACATGGCTAATTTCAAAACTAGAGAAGCAGGAAACAGCCCAAGACATCGTGTATCAGAAAGAATAAAGTACACTAAGGCTAATACTTCTGTCATCAAAAGGGCACTTGAGCCAACTCTAAGGGGTTCTTACTAGCCAAATTCAGGGAAACTGGGAGAAAAAGAAAGGGATTTTGATTAAAACACATAGAATATATAACATCTATGAATCCATTGTAACAACCCTCCTACCAAATAAAAGGCCAGAGAGATTAAGTAAGGTCACTCAAAAAGTACTCCCTAATCTGTTGTCTTCATCACTACCTGACACATTGAGAATCCCTTATGCAGTAGTGTTCCGGATTTCAGACTTGGGAATATTTGCATTATATACTCACTAGCTCAGCATCTCTAATGCAAAAATCAAAAATGCTCCAATGACCACTGCCCATTGCCTTTGAGTGTCATGTCAGTGCTCAAAAACTTTTGGATTTTGAAGCATTTTGGAATTTGGATTTTTGGATTAAGGGATACTCAACCTGTATTTCTCCCCGTGATCAGCAATTTTTTTTAAACATCCTGAAAGGCAACTCCAGGGACAGAGACCCATTTAGTTGAGTTGACGTCTACAGAAAATAAGGGAGTTAATTTACAACAAGTGGATTTGTCATCATCCTCCAGGGTTCAAATAGGTCCTGGTATGGCTTCTTTGGAGGGAAGATAAGAGTACTCCAGGCAGAGACTTCCAATTTGATATTTTCTCCTCCTCTCAGAGAACAGTAACAAGCAAAAAAAACAAAAAAAAAAGAAAAATTCAGTCTCCACCTTTGGCAAACTAGGAGACACCTGAAATCTCAAAAACAAAAAGAACAGATAGAACTGCCAAAGGCAGGGATAACCAAACAGGGACTCAGGAGCCAATGGAGAGGATTTCTGAGGCTATAATTTCAGAGATAAAATCCCATAAAGTATAATTCTCCAAAGTGATGAATGAACACACTCTGATATAGGAAACCAAAATCTTTTGTTTATAACAGTAGAAACGGAGATGGCAGTGAAAGGTTAAGAAGCAAAAGACACAGGGTTGAACTAGGAATCATACAGATGAGATAAGTCTCATCCGTGGGGAACAGTGTGCAGGGAGACCCGAGAAGGAAGGGAGAGGCTTTGCCATTCTGAAAGGTCTATCTTCACTGGCAGGAGAGGAGGAATGGTCAAGAAAACTCAGGACATGGAGCCATTTGGAACATTTCTCCTAACCCACTATGTAACCCAATCAAAGATGAGTACTCAAAAAGGAACTAACACAGGACCTATTCAAAGATGCTATAAGAAGAAAAAGGTAGAATAAAACAAGAGAAACACACTAGAAGTGCTTTTACTGGGCAGATGAAAACTTCCATGAGTTAAAAAAAAACAATGAGGCCAGGTGCACTGGCTCATGCCTATAATCCCAGCACTTTAGGAGGCTGAGGTGGGAGGATCACTTGAGGTCAGAAGTTAGAGACCAGCCTGAGGAACATAGCAAGACACTGTCTCTACCAAAAAATAAAAAATAAAAACAAACAAACAAACAAAAAACACCAAAAATTAGGGCATGGTGATGTGTGCCTGTAGTCTCAGCTACTCAGGAGGCTGAAGCAAGAGGATCGTTTGAGCCTGAGTTTGAGGTTGCGGTGCGCTATGATGATGCCACTGCACTCCAGCCCGGGCAACAGAATGAGACCATGTCTCAAAAAACAAAACAAAAAACCATAACAAAATAACTGCTTCTAGGAAAAAACAAAGCAAAGAATAGGAGCTCAATGGAAGTGACAACAGGACAACAAAAGAAGATAAAAGTAAATGTGCACAGCTCAAGAAAGAAACATAAGACAACTGTTTAGCTGTTTCAGGAATGAAGGCAAAATTAAAGAGTAGAACAAACAGTGGCTGAAAACAAAGTAAAGGACAGAGAACCTCATGAACAGAATCAAAGGGAACAAGCAGTTTAAAAGGATTACATAAGCATGCAAAAAGATCCAACATACACATAATTGGATGCCCCCTAATAAAATGGAATGGAATGTATATATAAAAATATAATTCATGAAAACTTTTCATAGTTTTATGTTACAAATTGTAAAGGCATATCATGTTACAGAACAAAACCACACATAATGGTCATAACAAGACATACTCTACTAAAGTTGTTGAAATTCAAGATAAAGAATCTTGGGCCATCAGCCAAAAAGATCGAGTTTTTTTTTAAGGGGTTAAAAAAAATCAGGTTGGCCTCTGACTCTCTGCAGTATCATTCAGCTCTAGAGAAAGAGAAAAAAATACTCATGGAAAGAATAATAGAAACAACAAAAAATTCTATCAGCCAAACTACTGCTTAAGTAAAAAGGTGTCTGTGAAATGATTCTAAAGCGTGTAACGATTCAAAATATTGGTCCTTTAAGATAAATGCTTCTTGAAGAAAGTAATAGAGGATAAATTTCATTCAACCACATGATGAATGAAAAAAAGGTCAAAGAACTGGACAGGATTGAATGCATTTAACAGAAAAAGAAAGACTTACCACTGAAATTTTTCTGCAATTTTATTTCTTTGTCTATACCTTGAACCAATTGCATTATCATTGGTTTGGCTAGCCCTTAAGTGTTTGGTAGAATTCTAGGAAACCAGCTGGGCCTGGTGCTTTGCTTGGAGACAGTGCTTTGAAATTTTCTTCTATTTCTTCTATGGAAATTGGCCTGTTTAAATTTTCTATCTCCAGAATTCAAAGAAGATTAGAAATTAGGAATTTATCAGAATTACAGTAAGTAGAAAAATCATCTGATCATTAGGGTTTTTGTCTGTTTATTCACTGGTACATTTCTAGTATTATATGAGTAAATGGTGCAAAATACATTCAACAAAATTCAGTATCTAATTTTTAATTAAAACACTCAATATATTGGAAAAGATATTTGGATAAAATGACTTAAAAAGCCATAACTATAGTTTCCACTGTACAATCAGCCCTCTGTATCTGTGTATTCCACATCCATGGGTTCAACCAAACACAGATAGAAAATACTTGAAGAAAAAAAGAAATACACAAAGTTCCAAAAAGCAAAACTTCAATGTGCTGAGTGCCAGGTACTACACTGAAACCACACTGATGAAGCGATGTGAAGGTATCAGCTATTGCAAATAATCGAGAGATGGTTTAAAGTATACAGGAGGACGTGTGTGGGGTACATGCAAATACTACACCATTTCATGTAAGGGACTTGAGCATCCACAGATTTTGGTATCCAGGGCAGCTCCTGGAGCCAATCCCCAACAGATACTGAGGGACAACTATAAATCCATTTATACCTTTTGATTTTCATCATACCATATGAATATAATAACTTTTAAAAGTTAACATAAAGTTAAAATAAGCAACAACATGTAGTCTATTGTATGTTGGGCAGCTGTCTCTTTATACCTCAGGCAACATACTGAATTACCACAAAGTAAAGTACCCCCATTTTATTGAAGAGGAACCTAAGGATCAAGGGAGTTGAGAAGTTTGCTTTATGTCACACAACTAGCAGATAATAGAGCTAACGGTTAGAGGTAAGTCCTAGGCACTATTCTTCACTTAAATGTTATTTTTTTCAGAGTTCCATTCTAGATCCTCTTCTCTCTCTCTATTGCCCTTGGACAGACTCCAAGTATCTCAAAGCTTTAACTGTGGCCCACATGTTGATGACTCTGGCACGGACATCTCTTCCACCACCTGCTGACAACAGCCCCTCAGCCGTTCCATGGGTCAACTTGGCATCTGAAAATTCAGCCTTCTTTCTGTCCCTTGTTTCCTTTTCATTTACTAGATCAAGCAGGAAGAAGCCAAAGAGGCATCTCAAACTCCTTCCTCTCCACAGTGATAATCAAGTCCTGGGGGTGGCCTCTGGTTTCTACCAGCCCCACTCTCCAGGCCCACTACCCTTGCTTTTATTCGGTGAGTCACTCCTTGTCCACATTACCACCAAAGACCCCTTTCCCGGCATCCCCATCCAGGGGTGGGGAACCTGTGGCCTCAAGGCCACACGCAGCCCTCCAGATCCCCAAGTGAGGCCCCTCGACCAAATCCAAACTTCACAGAACAAATCCCTTCATTAAAAGGATTTGTTCTATAAAATCTGGATTCAGTCAAAAGGCTGCACTCAAGGATCCAGAAGGCCAAATGTGGCCCAAAGGCCACAGCTTGCCCACTCCTGAGTGGCTGGCAAGAATTAGGAAAGACCACGAGAGCTCTGGGAGCTCCTGGCAAGATCCATATCCCACTGCCCTCCCAACCTCACCACCCTATGGCCGGAGATCATGAAGACAAACACCTCATGTCTTCAACCCTGTTACCCAAAAGCCTCTGAGATCATTCCTTATCAACCAGACTTTACCCCTGTATGGCTCTATAAATCTTTTAATTGTACTACAATATCTTCTCTTTTCAAACACCCAACACTTCCACTGTACTCTCTGGATTTACAATTCATTTTTAGCAAAATCCCCTACATATCCTCAAACCTCTCCTCTGAACGTATCCTTTTCTTTCTTGCTTTAATGAATCCTGGCTCTCCTCTGAGAACCCTGCTTCCCTCCAGCCTCTCCAGTGGGAGCCATCTTCTCTCTCATAGCCCTCTTCTCCATCCGTACTCTCTCTCTAGATTATCTCCTCCAGATCTCTTCTGTGGACTTCAGACTCATTTATCAACCGATCTCTCACCTCCACTTGGGTGCTCAGAAGTCACCACAAAATTAAAATGCCCAAAACCAAAATCTGGAATTTCTCTCAAAACCTCCCACTGCTCTCTACCCTGCTATGCACACAAGTATAATCCTTACTCCTCTCCTTTGCTTACACCCGCAGATAACTCCTCAGAAATTTTCTTGACTCTATCGTCAAAATCTTCCCAGAATCTAACTATGTCTTTCAGCCTCCATCACCATCTCCCCTATATTGTGGCTATCCCATTACACACAATCTCTCTGCTTCCAACTTTGCTCTCCAAGGCCTATTCTATCCAGCAACCAGGCTGATCCAGCTGGAACTTCAGATCACATCACTACTCTATTCAAAACTCTGCTAAGGCTTTCCATCACACCCCAGCAAAGCCTAAACCCTTAGAGGGGTTCACAAAAGCCTATGTGAACTGGAGACCCTGCTACCTCCTAAACTAATGTCTTGCCATTTTCCTATTATCGATCTCCTTGCCACTCCTCACAGATGGCAAACATACTGTCACACAGCCTTTGCACTTACTCTCTCCACTGCCTAGAATATTCCTCTCCCAGATAACCATACATATAGCTCACTCATTTCATTCCATCTTTCAATTTTCTACTCAAATGTATTCTTATCAATAAAGCCCTCCCTGACCACATTATACGAAATAATAAGTCCTCTGCACCACCTGCCCTGTCACTCCCAATCCTTTACCTTAATTTTTCTCCTAAGTACTTTTTGCCATCTAAAAAACTACATAACCAAGTGCGGTAGCTCACACCAGTAATCCTAGTACTTTGGGAGGCCGAGGTGGGAGGATCACTTGAGCCTAGGAGTTCAAGACCAACCTAACAACACAGCAAGACCCTGTCTCTACAAAGAATTAACCAGACATGGGTAATTAGCCAGTCACGGGTGTCTGCTGTCCCAGCTACTCGGGAGGCTGAGGCAGGAGGATCACTTGAGCCCAAGAGTTTAAGGTTGCTGTGAGCTAAGCTGATGCCACAGCACTCTAGCCTGGGCAACAGAGTGAGACCCTCTCTCTCTCTCTTTCTCAATCAATCAATCAATAAAAAGCTATATATTTATATATTGTGTCTCCAGACCCTAAAAACAGAAGCTCTATGAGGGTGAGAATTTCTTTGTTCACTGGTTTAGCCCCAGTATCTACAACACTACATAGCTCATTCAAAAGCATTCAACAAATACTGAGTTAAATGAAGGAATGAAAGGAAAGGAAAAAGAGAGGGAAGAAAGGAGGGTGACAGGATGGCTCAATCTTCATACCCCCAAGTATACCTAAGTGCTGAATCAGTAGCATGTGCTGCTGTTGTGGTGATGACTGGAGACTGAGCTCTGGTGGCTGAGACAGTTGCTACCACCGCAGGAGGGATGGCATTGGAGGTGGTCACAGGTGGACGAGACTACCAATAGAAGAGAAAAAATTTTTCATGTAAATAAGAAGCAAAATAAAATATAGTTAGCCAACACTAATAGTATAATTTAAACCTTAGGCCTCTAGATAAGTATGTTTCTGCCCCAATTAAAGTGAATTCTCTCTTTTGCACCAATCTGTACAATTGGGACCTAAGTTATGGATACACATAGTCATACAGAGTTGAGTAACAGACATTGGAGACTTCAAAGGTGGGGGGGTGGGAGGAGCATAAGGGATGAAAAGTTACCTATTGGGTACAATGCACACTATTCAGGTGATGGGTATACTAAAAGCCCAGACTTCACCACTATACATTATGTCCATGCAATAAAACTGTACTTGTTCACCCCTGTAATCCCAGCACTCTGGGAGGCTGAGGCAGGTGGATAGTTTGAGCTCACGAGTTCGAGACCAGCCTGAGCAAGAGCGAGAACCCTGTCTCTACTAAAAATAGAAAGAAATTATATGACAGCTAAAAATATATATAGAAAAAATTAGCCGGGCATGGTGGCGGTTGCCTGTAATCCCAGCTACTCGGGAGGCTGAGGCAGGAGGATCGCTTGAGCCCAAGAGTTTGAGGTTGCTGTGAGCTAGGCTGACACCACGGCACTCGCCCAGGCAACAGAGTGAGACTTTGTCTCAAAAAACAAAAAACTGTACTTGTACCTCCTAAATCTATTGAAATAAATTTTTAAAAAGCTAAAAATTAATTAATTAATTAATTAATTAAAGTGAATTCTCACCATTCTGATTAAGGAATTCTCTTTTCACATAGGATGTTGTAAGACCCAGAGTAAGAATTATCAAAAAATCCTATTTTGGTAGGGCAGTATATGAGTCCTTTCTTTGCAAATATCACCGGAGTCACAATTCTAACCTTCTGTTAGAACAAACTGTGATCTAACCCTTGAGATCTAGAGTTCCTGTGGATCTGCTGTCGGTCCCGGTGCAGACATCTACACTACCACACAACCCAGGGCCTTCCACAGAGGGCCTGCTCAGCTACTGGACGGAGCTGCTGGCTCTCAGGCCATCTAAGTTAGCTTACAAAAGGCAAACACACACAAGGTACCAGTGTTCTTTCCCGGCTAAAGAGTTAAGGTGTCCAGGTGCTTTCTGGATGTTTGCACATGGACAGAGAGCACTTATCACCACGTCTCTGTGTGGAATCTTCACCTGACAAACAAGCCCTACACTGGGTCTCATCCACCTGTCCAATCACCAGAGTCCTTGTGATTCTTCCCTCTTTCTTGACCCTGATAGATGCAGTGATGTCACCAAGCTCTGCCCATTCTTCATCCTTATTCCTCACCTGCAGCCCTCTTACCTGTGGCTCCTATTGTGCACAGCTGCATGTCTCATATTAGGGCTACTACACTATCTTCCTTATTAGGAAGTTGTCATCTTTCTCACCCTTCATATACACTCCTTAGGGCCTTCTCACCCTCCAACTGTGTTTTTTGGCCAGTAAGGTCTTTATTTTGTTTTAACTTGAAAGCTGTAGGCCGGACATGTACTACACAGCGTCCTAATCAAGATTCTTCTTGGCCGGGCACAGTGGTTCACGCCTGTAATCCTAATACTCTGGGAGGCCGAGGCAGGAGGATCGCTCGAGGTCAGGAGATCGAGACCAGCCTGAGCAAGAGATAGACCCCTGTCTGTACTAAAAATAGAAAGAAATGATTTGGACAGCTAAAAATATATATAGAAAAAAATTAGCTGGGCATGGTGGCACATGCCTGTAGTCCCAGCTACTCGGGAGGCTGAGGCAGGAGGATCGCTTGAGCCTGGGAGTTTGAGGTTGCTGTGAGCTAGGCTGACGCCATGGCACTCTAGCCCAGGCAACAGAGCAAGACTCTGTTTCAAAAAAAAAAAAAAGATTCTTCTTTATTATCTTAAACCCAGCTGTTTCACACTTTACCTGTCTGACTTCTGAAGGCATCTGAATCTCCACCTCCTATATGTAATTCAGCTAGATTAATCTTATCTTTCAAAGACCTTTCTTCAATCATACACAAAGCCATTGTGTTAAAAAAACAAAACAGCAGCTGTCTACTGTCAACAAAATCAAGTTTACACTAAGGGTCCCCAATTTGCAGATACCACAGTATTTCCTACTAATCCTTCAATAGTACTGAGGCCATAGACTTCCTTCAACTAAAGTTGAAAGGCATAGACCATCTTCCTGGAAAAGCATACATACATGCATAAAAATATGCATAAAGCTTTTACGGGTTCATAGACCTCCCCCCCATTAAAACCCTTCTCAGTCCTAGCTAGCCTTTACTAAACACTGTCTACAACCATCCCTCTCTTCCTTGCCATTTATTTGTTCATTCCTCCTTCACATTCTCTTCACTTCTCTGAATCCTCATTACCACACCCACCCTAACACAAAGCTTTCCCTCACTTTTCCACGTTCCTGCAGCTTGCCATTCAACATCGTGTATCTTTCAAACTTCCCTATGTCTTGGCAACTATAGTGAAAGTTCCTGAGGTCAAGGACTCTCCTAGTGCCTGGCAGAGTGTATACCTCCGATTAGGCCCTCAATCCTTACTGGCTGACTACCCCCAACCTTGACATGCCTGAATTGGTTGGTGAATGATGTGCTGTACTGCTGGTTGAGCTGTAGCAGCATTTGGCAGCTGCGAAGTCGGCCTCAGGACTGTGGTTACTTTAGAACTGGACATCACAGCAGCAGCTGCTGCACCTGAAAAAAAGTGTTTTTATTGGCATCGCTTATGGGCTCACAATTATATTCCCTGGGAAAATAATCAAAATAATCCCTAAAATTCAGATACTATGTCGGTATCCAGCTAAAGTATGTTATGTATACTTCCCATTATACAGAAAATTAAGAAAACATGTACTTAAGAGATTTAGTAATATTAATAATTTGTATTGATTCCAAAAAGACAATCTTAAATGAAACTATCTGTTGTTTTGTTCTTGTTTTTTTTAACTGCAAGTGCAAGGTGGTGAAGCAGACAATGAACAGCACACTGTGGTGCCGCTGCCCCGACTGTGGCGAGGCTCAAGCTCTTTACCCACCGCCGCCTTTGCACTGTCAGTGCAGAGGTTAACACTGTGACAAGGGCAAAGAGTGTCTTCGTGTTTGCATGAAAATAATACTGACCCTGCAGACCCCCTAAAAGGGTCTGTGAACCACACTTTGGGAACCACCAAGTTATGCTATAACCAAGCAAACATGGTTTTGTTTGTTAACCTGATTTTGCCAATAATCCCCAATGTTTTATAATCTCTAGTAACAATCTCTGGTCAAAGCTCATGAAATTTATTACCTTACAGCCTATTAGAACTTAATTGTAAAAACAATCTTAGCTGGATGCAGTGGTACACACCTGTAGTTTCAGCTACTCAGGAGGCTCAGGCAAGAGGATCACTTGAGCCCAGGAGTGGCTCAGGCAAGAGGATCACTTGAGCCCAGGAGTTTGAGTCCAGCCTGGGCAACACAGTGAGTCTCTGTAGCAAAAAAAAAAAATCTGGCCGGGCATGGTGGCTCCCGCCTGTAATCCTAGCACTCTGGGAGGCCGAGGCGGTGGCTTGTTTGAGCTCAAGAGTTCAAGACCAGCCTGAGCAAGAGCGAGACCCCGTCTCTACTAAAAATAGAAAGAAATTATATGAACAACTAAAAAAAAATATATATATATATATATATATGCATATATATATAAAGTTAGCCGGGCATGGTGGCGCATGCCTGTAGTCCCAGCTACTCAGGAGGCTGAGTTCAGGAGGATCGCTTGAGCTCAGGAGTTTGAGGTTGCTGTGAGCTAGGCTGACACCACGGCACTCTAGCCTAGGCAAGAGAGAAAGACTCTGTCTCAAAAAAAAAAAAAAAAATCTTATTGCTATGTAAGTAAAAAAAATTGAGTAGCCATTATCACTAAACTTTAAAAAATTGAGGATTAATATCTGTGAGTTATTTATTAAAAAGGTGACCACGTTTAGACTATCAAAGCTTTAAGGAGTTCCACCATATAAAGGATAACTTTTAGACCATGCTAAAAATGTGTATTGTTCTAAGTTTAGTTTACTTCTATTGCCCCGTAACATTATTATTATTTTTTTTTAAAGGAAAGAGGTTTATTTGGCTCATAGGTCTACAGGTTATATTGTTCTGGAACTTTAATAAGCTGATTTTGGATACATTCTGTTTTACCATATCTTCTCCCAAACGTATATCTGCCATTGCATTTCAGGAGTTTGAGCAAAATGTGTAGTCTTTACCTCGAGGTAAATGAGAAGCTCCAATGTGAAGAGGGGGTCCAGGAGCATTGCTGCGGATGATAGACATCTGCACATTTGTAGTCATGATGTGATGCAGGTTACTGGGATGCCCCTGAAAAAACAGGATATAATGTTATTTTCATGTGCTTGGTCTTAGCCATTGCCTCTAGGAAAGCAGTTGCCTCAAAATGTGGGTCAGGTTGTTCCTTTTAGATACTGAGTACCCCAAGGGAAAAGGCTGAGAACATTTAGCTTTAGTATTTTACACACCATACTGTATAATGACCCGTGCCAACAGGCACGTGAGCAGTGACTGCTGCAGGCCCAGTTAGCGACTAGATACCAGTCACTCAAGACATATTTGGCTGTCTACTTTTAGAAACTCTCATCTGCAATATTACCTGTTTACACTTTTCTCTGTCCTGGCTCAATGCTTATTTTTTCCCATTCTCACTATTTCCTTCACATGCCACTGCACCCATCCATCCTTTAAGCTATGCAGGATTTCTAAGTAAATGTTGGTTAGCATCCTCTGAGTTCTCCCCTATGAGCTCTTCAGCTCAGCCCTGAAACATCCCTTCCTCATGCTCTCCCAGCCCACTGGGTCAGTGGTTCTCAGGTGGGGGGGGGTCCCCCTACTTCTGGGAGTGCTTAGCAGTATGACAAAAAGGAAAAAACACAGTCCATCTTTTTGAAATATCAAATTTTCTTGAAAACATGAAGGGAAAGAGTTTTGAGATTTTGCTTTTTTCATAGGTAAGAAATATATTTCATGAATCAAATACACATCGTGGAGTAGGATTGCAAAATTTCAAAACAAAAATTTAAGTAAAAACAGGAGACTTTAAAATAAATGTTCACAAGTAGACAGTGCTTGAGAAAATCCGCCAGTATCCCAAGAGTTACACATCTGCTCTCCTCAGAGAAAAACAGAGGGAAGCACTGCCCACCACTACTGCCAGGAGGTTGTTCTCAACCCATCAGAGTTGTCTACCTAAAACCAAAGACAAACTGGATTCAGACTGCTGAAGGGCATGAACAGCTCCACCTAGACTTGTACCTCACCATGAGGGTAGTGCCTTGCATATCGCAGATGCTCAATAAATTCTGGCTTAAATGACCACTGTGCATACTGGCTTCTACTCCCTTCAGCTATCCTCTCTCAAACCTATAACCTTCCCCTTGCAGTTATCAGTGACAGTTTAATTTTTTTAGTATAGTTCCTAATGTACTACTGGCATTCAATAAATAATGATCATTAGTTTGGCGTCTAAGTTTGAAAATCAGCAAATGAAGAGGGAAATAAAACCTGTTGTCCACTGATTGTTGCCACAGGAATGGCTGAAGCTTGAGGGATGCTACTCTCCATGGTAACAGTAACCTGCCCTGGAACCTTGGGGGGAAGTGACAAGGTAGAAGGTGGAGCAGGAGCAATGGGACGGCTAGGCATGGTGGGCTTCGGGGGTGGCTGCAAACAGAAAACCACATGAGACACATCAATGGCCTTGTACTGGTGATGCATTTCACTCTACAGTTAAAAGTATACAAATCAAATCCGGTGAGTGCTAGCAAAGATGCCATAAGCCTTGTTACATATTTTATCTATTAGCATCATAACTTTTCCACTGAAGTACTAGCATTTCCACTTCACAGATGAGGAAATGTTCAAAGCAAGGCTAAGTGACTTGCTGAAAGCCACACACACAGTAAAAAGTATAACTGGGAATAAAGCCCAGAGCTTTATGGCTCACAGCCTTTCTTCTGAACGATGCTCCCCTCCCAAGTTTGGGAAGAAGTAAAACTCCCAGTAACTGAAACATAACCCCAACGTGATACACAGGCAATATTCTCAGATACCCCCAAATAAGCCAGCTATTAAAAGAAACATTGGAGACAAGTGCTACTTTAACACAGAAACTACCTTAGCATGTCTGTAAGTTGAATAATATCAATGTCGAAATGGGGTACCTGAAAATATTCTATGATGCCAACTGTCCAGCAGCACAAGACTAGGCACTGCAGAACAGCAGAGCTCTGAGTTATACAGAGGAGCTAAACTCATAGGTCAAAAAGACAAAATGAAGTATGATCCCTAGGATACAGCCTAAGATTCTGTGAAAACTGTTACAAACATTAGCGAGTCTTTAGCTGGGGTTCAGTGTGAAATTTTAAACCTCTCCATTACCTTCATAAGTCCCTCCGAAAACGAAAGTGGCACTGCTGGCGTCAGGTGTGCTGGCGGGGCTGTCACTGCAACAGGGGTGGCTGATGCGACAGCATGGTGTGTAGACAACATCTGTACCTGTGGATAGGGCCTTACCACAACGGGCTCTTGCTTCTCCTCACGGGACTGGAGGGAGCTGCTGGAACCCATGTGCTCCCTGGCACTGACTTCCGAATCTCGACCAGATTCATCATTGACTAGGAAAGACATTAAGGGTGAGATGGTATGTCATAGTCTCCCAACATTAATACAGCAGCACAGACAAGATTGGCACCTGAAGTTAACTTTCAGGATTGACAAAGTGACAAGGAGAACTTGGGCACTGGATTCTCCTGATGGACCTCAGACCCAAAAGTCACAACTGTGGAACACAGGATTTATTCTGGATATTGTGGCTTTCCTATCCTTATGAACAAAGGGCCTGACAACCATCTAAAATGACCTGAAATAGATGAAAGCACAATATCCTTATATCCCATAAGACAATTTTATTTAAAATATTTTCCTAAAAAGTTACAAAAACCTGACATTATAAAGATATTTTGGCCTGGTGTGGTGGCTCATCCCTGTAATCCTAGCACTTTGGGAGGCCAAGGCAGGAGAATTGCTTGCAGCTAGGAGTTCGAGACTAGCCTGAGCAACATAGCAAGATCCCATCTCTACAAAAAATAGAAAAATTAGCTGGGCGTGGTAATGTACACCTATAGTCCCAGCTACTCTGGGAAGCTGAGGCAGGAGGATCCTTTGAGCCCAGCAGTTTGAGGCTACAGTGGGCTATGATGGCACCACTGCACTCTAGCCCCAGGCAACAGAGGGAGACTTTGTCTCAAAAACGAATAACAACTCCCCCCAAAAAAGATATTTTAAGTACAGTTCTTAACTGCAAGACACATAATTTTTTAAAACTGAGGGTGATGGGAGATACTTTTCACTGTATTTTTTTTTCTTTCAGAAGTCTGAACTACCGGAACACACAATCTATTTAATAATTAAGTTAAAAAAAATCAAAGAACAAATATTAATAAAGGAAGAGTTTGTGAAAATATTAACTTGTATTTATCCATCATTTTTCCAAAATAGTATTAACATTCTCACTTTTCTGAACATAAAGATAACATTTACTTATGTAGGGAATTTAAATTACTTGGAAAATTATAAAGAAAGTAAAGCTGCCCCAAAATCTATCCCCCAAAGGGACCAACAGTTAACATTTTGGCGGAACTTTCAGATACTTCTTACCTCTTAAATTTTGGATGAGTTTTTATTCATTTAACTTTTCCACTAAAGTATAACCTCCATAAAGATAAGCGCACAAATGTTAATTCTGCAGCTCAACGGACTTTCAAAAACAAAGTAACCAGCACCTAGCTCAAGAAACAAAACATTACCAGTCCCCTAGACACCCTCCCTCCCAAGGAAGCCCAATATCCTAACTTGTAACACTACGGATTAGTGCTGCCTATTTTTGTACTTTATATAAACAGAATAACAAATGTATGTCTCTTGTGTTTTGCTTCTTTCACTTACAGGTATGAAATTCACCATATTATTGCACATACCTGTAGATCCTTCATTCTCAATGCTGTATGTGCAATGACATTGTGTGAATAAAGCACAAAACTATCCATTTTACTGTTAAAAGGCACTTTAGTTTTCAGTTTTTGCATTTTGAATAGTGCTAGTAATATTCCTGTACATGTCTTTTAGTGAACATATGTACCATTTCTATTGGATATATTCTTAGGAGTGGAACCACTGAGTAATATGAAGTACTGCATCATTTTTTAAAGGCTAAATCAGATTCTACTGCATAGATAACCACTATATTATTGATGGACTTTTAGATTATTTCCAAATTTTTGCTATTATCAACAACCTTGTCCAGTGATCTCTTCAGGAAAAAATTTCTAAAAGTAAAAATGCTAGGTGAAAAGACTGATGTATATTTTCTTTTTTATCACATACTGACTTTTCTCCCAGGTCATTCAGAATTTTTAAAGTTCTGATTTATAAAACCACTTTAAACAACATGGCTATCCTAAGAGTAGAAACTTCAATGATTTTTTTACAAACATCCTCAGTAACACCAAAGAGCTGAATGGTTGGGTCAAATGGCAAGTACGTGTTTAACTTTACCAAAGTACTTTCCAAAGTTCCCACTAGCAGTATGAGAGCTCTAGCTGCTCTTCACTCTCACCACTGTTTGATATACAGCCATTCTAGTGGGTGTGTAGTGTGCACATCACTGTGGTTTTAATTAGCATTTCCATGATGACTAGCAATGTTGAACATCCTTTTATGTGATCATAGGCCATTCATACACATCTTCTTTTGTGAAGGTATGTTCATCTTTTCTCCATTTTTTAATCAATTAGCATTACTGAAATACAATTAAGATATATAATTCACTAATTCTTTGTATTAGATACATTTTTATGAAAGTATACATTTTCATTTATTTATAAATACCTAAGGAATAAGATCACTCAGTTTTATGGTAAGTGTATATTTAATTTTATAAGCTATTATCAAACTGCTTCCTGAAGTAGCTAGACCATTCTGTATTCCTACCAATAATGTATGAGTTCTATTTGCTCCACAATCATACCAATATTTGTTATTGTTAGTCTTTCTAATTTCAGTCTTTTTAGTGGATTCGCAGTAGTTTCTCACAATGGTTTTATTTTGCATTGCCCTGAAGATTAATAATGCTGACATTTTTTCATGGGCTTATTTGGCATTCATACAGCTTTTCTGGTGAAGTGTCCATTCAAATATTTTGGCCATTCAAAAATAATCAGGTTGTCTTTTTACTACTGAATTACACAGGAGTTCTTTATACATTCAAAATATAAGTCCTTTACAGTACATTAGTGTATTTATCATAAATGTTTCTGAATCTGTGGCTTGCCCTTCTATTTTAATGGTGTCTTTTGAAAAGCAATCACACTAAATTTTGATTAAGCACATTGTATCAATTGCTTCTTTTATGATTACTGCATTTTGTGAACTAAGCAATTTTACTCCAAAGTTGCACATAATTTCTTTTTTTCTTTTAGAAACTTTGAATTTTAGATTTCAGTCTATGACACATTTGGAGTTAATCTTTCTGTATGGAGATGGTCAAGTTCGATGCTATTTTTTTCCCCATATGGATATTCTGCTGTTCCACCACTATTTTATTGAAAAGGTTATCATTTCCCAATACTTATGCACTTTTGTTAGAAAACAATTGACTATATACGTTGGCATCTATTTCTAGATCCTCCACCTGAATTGTTGTGGAAAACAGAGTAAGCAAAGATATCCCAGAGAAAATAACATCTAAGATGAAACCTCAAGGAAGAACAAGAATTAGCCAAATAACTAAGTGTGGAAAAGGCAGAAGGAAAATTGTAGCAAAAGGAAAAGAATGTGCAAAGTCCTAAGGCCATGAAAATTGAGAACTTTTCATCATTCATTCAGAAAATATGAGTAGATACCATCAGGCAGGAGGTATAAAGTAGCTTAAAGTAACTTCAAGTCTAAAGAGAATTAAAATAAATCTGTAACAAAAACTAAATTGTCGAGAAGGAGATAAAGCAGTAAGAAATGAGGCTGAAATATTAGACAAGGGTCACAGCTTATAGAAAGAAACAAAGACAGAGCAATCTAAGATGCCTCAGCTACTAGTTTGAGCAATGATTAGACAGTGGTGCCATTTACCATAAGGAACACAAGAATTTGGGGGTGAAAAAAGGAGTTTATTTCATTTTGCAATGCCACTTTTTTACTTAACATATAGAGAAAAAGAGAGTATTTGATGGAATTCCTCAACTTCAGCACTGCTGACTGGACACTTTAGTGTGGGCGTTCTCATATCTTGGAGGATGTTTAGCAGCATCCCTAGCCTCTATCACATGCTAATAGCACTCTCTAGTTGTGACAACTAAAGACATCTCTAGACATTGCCAAACATTCTCATCAGTGAGAACCACTGATCTACAGCACTCAAAAGGTGTAAGACTAAAAACTAAGTTGCATACATGTGTATACAGTTGACTGTCCATATTCCATGGGTTCTGCATGGGTTGAACCCCATCTGTGGGTTCAACCAACCATGGATGGAAAAATATTTGGGGAAAAAAAGATGGCTGCCTCTGTACTGAGCACATACAGACTTTTGTCCTTGTCACTGCTCTTTTAGCAATACAGTATGACAACTTTACATAGCATTTACATATTAGGTATCATAAGTAATCTAAAGATGATTTAAAGTATAGCAAAGGATATGCATAGGTTATATGCAAACACTACACCACTTTATAGAAGGGGCTTGAGCATCGGTGGATTTTGGTATCCAGCAAGGGTGCTGGAACCAACCTCCCATGGATACCAAGGGACAACTGCATGTACTTTTTTTAAAACCTCTTTTCCTAGATAGTAAGTTCCTAAAAGGCAAGACCTACGCCTTACACATCTTTGGGCACTCTCATAGCACTATACTAAATGCCTGGGCATTAATCAAACAAGAACACTTCAACGCATTTCAAAAATACTTCTTATAGGCATGCTTTACTGTAAGCTACATGTGTACTCTTGTATATGTGAATGAAGTAGTTAAAACAGGAAGAAAAAAGCCCTGTTTAAATTAGAATAGCAATTAAATTTCTATCCAATAAACTAGTATCTAGTAAAATCCTAGAAAGAATTTGCTAATTTTTAAGTCAGAAAACTGGCTATATTCTTCAAGCAGAAAGAAATATAGAAGAATATTACAATCTCACCTGTGGCAGCTGGGTTTATCAATCCTGCAGAACCACTGTTTGCAATCTGAGAAGGGGTCTGGCTCAACCCAGTGGGAGGGGCTCCTAACCGAGGAAACTGTTGAGAACTCATTTCCACCTGCAGTACACAGTCACATGGTTATTACTAGATTCTCAGATTAGAATCAACATTGAGAAATTAAAGCATCTTTAGTACCTATGACACATTCCTTTGGAAAAGCAAAAGCGGCATCATTTATCTAAACGACTCATGATCAACAAAAGTGCAGACATTATCTAAACTACGTAAGTTTTTCATGTACATCAGTTCAATGAATAACGACATCATTTATATGGTGCTAGAGGATACCATGGCCCTCCATAAATACTTGTGGGTTGCTATGCTAAAAAAATCAACACTGAATCCTGTACCACAGCCACACGATAGGTATTACCACAATGCGTATGTCATTCCTCTGCGTAAAGTTTTGTGGAAAATGGCATGTCTCTTTGAAACACTCAAACCTCACACCAAAGTGAACAAAACTGTGATTAGTATGGGACAGGAACATTCGGAGGGGGGATGCCCAGCCCTAAGAAAGGATTAGAAATCTTACATCAAGACCTGATGCAGAAAGAATCTCAAATGCTTTTCTGCAAAGTCCTCCATTTATGGGTTTCCTTTTCTTCCTCTCTTTCACAGCCCCCCACCCCCCGAGCCAGAGGGACCCGAAACCTCCATCTTCTCTAAAATCGTCCCAGACTTTTCCCTCCGGGGCCAAGCTCTGCCATCTCCCCCGAATCGCTCGTAACCCAGCCCCACCCCGAACTCCCCGCTGAGATCGGAGGACACAGGTTTTCATACACTTCGGTGTCTGAGACTCCGTCTCGGGGGTGGGGGAAGCGTTCTGGGAGCCCCCGAACAAGACAGACGCCGTGCCTCTTTACCTGTGGCCGCCGCCCGCCACCCGCACCTCCCGCTTCCATCTCGCCAGCCTGGGGGTGCCGCGGAGGGCCCATCTCGGTGGCAGCGCTGGGCTCCGGCACGGAGAAGAACCGTGCTGGACGGCGCCCTGGGCCCGCCGCTGTCCAGCCCCGCTGGCCCCACTCACCCCGGCCGCCCGGCCGCCGCTGGGCTCCCAGTCCTCTTCCCCCGAACCTGCCCCTGCCTCCCCCGCCCGCCCATTGGCCCCACGCCCGGCGCGTCACTGGAGGCCCAGGACCAATCCACCGCGACCTGCGCGCTCTGGGCCCGCCCCACCCTCCCGCCGATCGCCAGCCAATCAGGCGCGAGCCTCGCCGGGGCAGCCCAAACCCCTCGAGGCTGAGCCAATGGCAGAGGAAGACAGGGGCTCCCGGGGAGGGGGGCGGGGAGCTGGGAGGCCCCGCCTCGGCCCGGGTCTGAAAGCGGCGGGCGCAGGGCCCGGATGTGGAGAGTCACTTTAAACTGCTCCAGGAGCCAAGCTCCCTGGGCCGCCCGCCCGCACTCCCCCAGCCGCGCCGCTTCCCCGCCAAGGCCCACGTCCGCCACGCCCCCACGCCCGGGTCAGCCCATCCCTCCCGGTGCCTCTCCCTTCCTCGCCACAGGACACCCGGCCCCTGTCGCCGGCCCAACCGCCGTGCCCAGCTCGCGAAGGAGCTGGGGTCCGAGCGCAAGAGACGAGGCACCTCTGCCCTTCCCCGGGGACGCGCAGCGGGACGGACGCTGCAGCCCGGCTCGGCCGCCCCGCCCCCTCGTCTCCTCCCCTCCCCTCCCGGGCGCCTGTCCCGCCATTACCTGGGTGCTGCGCCGTGTGGCCGCCGCGCCGCCTCGAGCCGTTCCCGTGCGCTCTCCGCCTGTGGGGCGACGTCCCCAGGCTCCGGACCCGCAGCCGCTGCCGGGGCGATAGCACTCTGCCCCCCACCCCTCACTCCAGCGCCGCTGCTTCCGCCGCCGTAACGAGCCTCCCGCCTATTGGCTGGAGTGGGCCCCGCCCGCCTTTGGGATAGCCAGTCGCCGTTCGGCGTGAGCGGGAGAACGGACGGGTCCGCCCCCACGGCCGCGGATTCCTCTGGGAAATGTAGTCCTGCGTGCCGGGAGGGCGGGCCGCGAAGGGGGTGGAGAGCGCCGGGGCGGGGCCTTCGGGCCACTGCGCCGCGGCAACACACCCCTTTGCTGTCTAGAGTCGCTTCTGCCTGTTCTGTCTGCGCAGCGGGAAGACAGTGGAGCCTGTCGTTTGCCTCAGCCTGAGGAAACTAGGTTTCACTTTCCCGAGGCGAGGAGGAGCGGTGTGGCGCGGGAAAGGTCAATGGAGGCCAACTGCGGCCGACTGTGTCCTGACTGTGCGCGAGTCCCCGCGCCGCGCCTGGGACTTACTGTCGCCCCCGAAGGCCGCGGTCGGCGAACCCTCAGCACCGTGGGCGGTCCGGCGCGCGGCACTGGCGACCCTGTCGGGTTTGCGGCCAGCACCCGCCCGCGAAAGCAGGCCGCTCGGACGGGCAGCTGCGCACCCCTGCCCAGCCCTTGCGGACTGTAAAGAAGCAAAAGGGGGTAGTTTTGTCGTTTTGTTTGGGGTCGAGGGTTGGAGTTTACACACCTGTAGAAGTCTTACCAGATCTGCTTAGGCAAAATTTGGGTTTGACAAGGGATTACGTTCCTGTCTTCCCTTTACAGATGGTAATTTAGGCCTGGAATTTTGTGATTAGTTAAGAAATAAAGGGAAGCTCAAAAAACACCTGTGTAAGACAACTGCTTGGTTAAGAGTGCAGCTCCTGGCTACCAGGATTAAGTCTCAAACATTCCTCCTCCTTCAAGCCATTTTCCTTTCTTACCTTCTTCCCTTCATTCTCAAACTTTTGGAAGTAACTGACATAATATACTTTGGCCTCCTCTCGGCCTAGACAGTCTCCACCCCTCCTTGGATTCTGCTCTTGCCACTCTTCTCAACCTGGTCCCCCAAAGTTGCCAGTACCTACACAACTTGAAACCCAGTGGTCCTTGCTTAGATCTTATCTTGCTCGGCTTACTGACCTGTAGTACTATAATTTCTCCTTTAAACTCACTCTCCTGGTTCTACTCCTATCAAGCTGCATTATACCTCCTCTTTCTCACAAATACAGCATTCGCAAAGGCCCCAGTGCTCTTCTGATGTTATACTACCTTCCTGAATGGTTTAATATACTCCCACAGTTTCCAATATCATCCTTGGAAATGTTACCTATGCGCTCACCTCTGAGTTGTACACCTATAGTTCCAGTTCCACCTGCTGGACCAATCCGCATAGGTAGGTGTCTTTCAAGCCCCTCAAACTTACCATTGAACACCTTTATTGATTTGCCTCGCCTATGTGCTCCTCCTGATTCATGGGTTTAGTTAGTGATACCACTATCCTTTCTGCTTTCAGCTTCCTACTTGGTGTTTCACACCTTTCCATCGCCCTAAGTGACCACATTGCATTGGTGTGTACCGCTGTACTTCCCTTCCAATCACTTCCACAGCTGCAGCTCCAGCCTTCATTATTTCTTGCCTGGATTACAGTAATGTTGCCCCCACTCAAATCTCTTCTTATCCCCAATCTGTTCTCCAGAATTCTTTTTCTAAATCACTAATCTAACCCTGCCCTTCCCATCCACATAGATCCAATAACTTCAGAATATATTCCAGACCCCTAAGCCCAGTATTCAAAGGCCTTAATAATTTGGTCCTTTCCACCTCTTTAAAAACTGGGTACTCTCTCGGCCGGGCGCGGTGGCTCACGCCTGTAATCCTAGCACTCTGGGAGGCCGAGGTGGGTGGATCGCTCGAGGTCAGGAGTTTGAGACCAGCCAGAGCGAGACCCTGTCTCTACTAAAAATAGAAAGAAATTATCTCGACAACTAAAAATATATATAGAAAAAATTAGCCGGGCATGGTGGCGCATGCTTGTAGTCCCAGCTACTCGGGAGGCTGAGGCAGGAGGATCGCTTAAGCCCAGGAGTTTGAGGTTGCTGTGAGCTAAGCTGACGCCACAGCACTCACTCTAGCCCAGGCAACAAAGTGAGACTCTGTCTCAAAAAAAAAAAAAAAAAACAAACAAAAAAAACAACTGAGTACTCTCTCAACAACAGTTTCTACCAGTTCTCTGCCCAGTTTTGGCTTCTAGGGTTTTGCTGTGACCTGAAGTTCCTTCTATGGCCCTTGATCCTCAGCAATCATCTAATAGATTTCTAACAATTCTATAATGCCTAACTGGAAAGAAAATAATTTCTCTTCTCCAAGAAGCCTTCCTTGAATTCCTTTCCTTCTCCAACCCCCTAGGATACTTCCACGGAACTTCCTCCTACCTCTCTTACAGCACTGATGATCTATGTCTACCTGTATTCTTCCTGAAGTAGGTGGAGAGAAAAATTACTCCTCTTTATATCTCCTTTCAATAGGGTTTTATATCCAGGAAACATTCAATAAATGTTTGCTGAATATAATCATAAATACATTCATAGTGCATGAGTGAAACTGAGTTTTCCTTAGTTACTAGAGACAGTCACTGCTGCTTTGTTCATCCATGTCTCCAGTCCCTCACGTAGTAGACACCTAACGAAGGCACATGCTTTACTCAGCTTTGTATTGCTAGGGTTGAGAATTCCCATCCACTGAGCTTGGTGTGCTAAAGACCAGGCTGAACCTTCCACACTCCTCAAGTATTCAAGCCCTTGCCAGATTTAGGAGCTTATTAGTATTCTGGGTTCTTGAAAATGATGTTGTCCACCCAAGATATTTTAAATGCATTAAGCAAAGATACGAACAGGCAGCATATCTGCTGGCTGATTTTCTAGAGAAAAGCAAATAATGCTTTCCCCCTAAGCAGCCTGAGGTGATCTATGAAAATGGTTGGCTATTCACTTGACCCAGAATCCCCCACAAAATTATGCAAATAGAGAGGTTCAAATTTTTTTTTAATTAAAAATTTTTTTCCCCAGACTTTAGCATTATACAATAAAGAGGCTGAAATTTTCATGCTCACTTTAAAAACACCTGGGAAACTACCCAGGCCATCAAGGGTATGCATATATGAAAAGTCACCAAGTATCTGAAAGATGTCACTTTATAGAAACAATGTGTAACCATTCCAATGTTACAATGGCAGAGTTGGTAGATGTGTCCAAGCCAAACAGGGGGGCTGGGCACAGGTTGGTGGCCTAAAAGAGAGCTGAATTTTTGCTGCATATGCTTAAATTGTGGAGAGTAATGCTGAACTTAAGGGTATAGATGTAGATACTCTGGTCATTGAGCACATCCAGGTGAAGAAACCACCGCCAGACTTGCAGAGCTCCTGGTCAGATTAACCCACACGCCAGCTCTCCCTGCCACAGCACCATCATTCCTCCTGAAAAGGAGCAAATTGTTCCTAAACCAAAGAGGAGGTTGCGCAGAAGACAAAGATATCCCAGAAGAAACTGAAGAAACAAAAACTTATGGCACGGAAATGAATTCAGCATAAAATAAATGCAAATAAAAGCTTTTTAAAAAAGCAAATTACTACTGTCTGCCAACAAAGAGGACAATGTGTCCGTGAATGTGTCCTGTGGAGATCAGTCAACTATCAGCGAGTAGTCCACAAGAGTTGGGGAAGCCTCAGTGGACCTCTCTGCCACTGGACCCAGATGGGTCTCACTCTGTCACAGCCTGGGCAGTCTCATGATACTGACCCTGCCGTTTCTCTCCATCCAAATACTCCTCCCCTTGGCCCAACCTCCAGCCAGGGCACAGTTTAAACATTTAAATACATGTCTTTGTAAACTACTGCATGGCTTGGTCTCCGGGCATTTCCCTCTTTTTAGGGCCCCAGAATTCAATGTAAAAGTGGAGTCCTTGATTTTTAAAGATCTATCACCTAACAGCACATTTAGGAATAACATTAATCGGGTGTCGGGCAGATACTGGGGGGGAAGGGATGGGTGTATACATACATAATGAGTGTGAAGCGTACCGTCTAGGGGATGGACACACTTGAAGCTCTGACTCAGGTGGGGGGCAAGGGCAATATATGTAACCTAAACTTTTGTACTCCCATAATATGCTGAAATAAAAAAAAATAAGATTTAGATGCTCTGCCTTCTAACTGCATCTGCTATTCATATATTAAAATTATTAGGCCCTAAAAACTACAAATGCTTTGTTGGCCCTGTTCCTTAGTGAACTCCACCCTGAGCTCAATGGTCAAGATAAAACACAGAGAATAAATTAAAAGCTACCTATCTATGTGAAACCGGTCTTCTTATAAAATCCTATGGTATATGGCCAGATGTGGCAGCTCATTGCTGTAATCCTGGCACTTTGGGAGGCTGAGGTCCGAAGTTCAAGACCAGCCTAGATAGCATAGCAAGAACCTGTATCTACAAAAGATTAAAGAAATAATCGAGGCTGGGCTCGGTGGCTCATGCCTGTAATCCTGGCACTCTGGGAGGCTGAGGCGGGAGGATCGCTTGAGGCCAGGAGTTCAAGACCAGCCTGAGCAAGAGCGAGACCCCGTCTCTATTAAAAATAGAAAGAAATTATCTGGCCAACTAAAAATATACATAGAAAAAATTAGCCGGGCATGGTGGCGCATGTCTGTAGTCCCAGCTACTTGGGAGGCTGAAGCAGGAGGATTGCTTGAGCCCAGGAGTTTGAGGTTGTTGTGATCTAGGCTGATGCCACGCCACTCTAGTCTGGGCAATACAGTGAGACTGTCTCTTAAAAAAAAAAAAAAGTGGGTTTTATTAAAGGAGAAGTAATTTTGTCTAGCTTCGAGGTTTTTAAAAGTTGTTTAAACTTGTTTTTAAGAGTTGTTTAGTTAGTTGGTAAAACTAAATGGATATAGAAAGTTAAGGAAAGAAAGAGTGGGAAAATTTTAAGAGGTTATAAAAAATTTATGGAAATCTTACTTTGTGTGGTCAAAACTGAGATTAGATTTGTTTATAAAGTTTTGTTAAAATTAGCTTTACCATTAATAATACACTGATACAAAAGTATTATTTGGTTTTCTCTTTTGAACAAGATTTTCATGTGATACTAATAAGAGATAGTAAAAGATTTTTGTTTACCTTTTAAGTAAATTGCAAAAAAAAAAAAAGAAGGGACCAAGAGAGAGACAGATTTTGTTGCCTCATGTTGCCTGTATTAGGTCTTTTGACTATTTGGGAAACTGAGTCTCCTCTCTAACAGAGAGTAAAGTTTTTCCTTTTTCAAATCTTTGAATTGTCACATTGGCTAAATAAATAATTATGATTTTACAGTGACCTGTGATCCTATTTTAATATCAAGTGTTCTAAACCTTTGATATTTGACAAACTTCCCAAAATCAAATTTCAAATTCCAAAATTAAGGCTTTTTGCCCTTAACTAACTTTTGGCCTGCATTGTCAAATAGGAAATGGTGTTTCACTTTCTTTGAGTTATATATATAAATGTATTATTAATATGTGTTCCCAAGTTGTATGAGATTCTCAAATTCCTGATATGTCTTGGTATATGTTATCAGTAATAATTATGATTATTTGTTAAGTTGTTGTATGCCACAAAAATAACCATTTTTTTTGTCAGTCATAGCCTTATTCATGGTTTTTTCCTCATTCATATAGTGGCAAGGAAAAAAATCATAATCAGAGTTATTGTAAGCACTTTTCCATCCACAGACAATTATTATTTTACTTTGATTTTTCTTAAAAAGTGGTTTACAATTGGCTACAGTCCAAAATTTGCTTCTTCTTCAAGGAAATTCATGGAAAGGACCCTGACAAGTACTCTTGCATATAGGTTTCTGATAACTTTGGAGATGATACCATTGGGCGAGGTAAAAACTTCCAAGACTAACTGAAAGGCTGATGTATTTATGAGGATTGCTAAGCTGACATCAAGCAGATCAAGAGTTAATTGCAGGCACTAAACTGATAGAGGACTAAAATGGTTGATCTTTTTAATGACTTCTTTTGTTTGAAACATTGCTGATTCTTTCTATGTTTTGTTTTCCAGAGTCAAGAAAATGTATTTTTTCTTGTGAGCTATTTTTAGCGTTTCACAATTGAGTAAATGTGGAGGCGAAAGTCATTCCATCTTGGATACTTATCTGCCATGTTAACTTTTGATTAACTCCAGTCTTGGAAATGCTGCCAAGATTTCTACTTTATTTACTGTTCTTTATGTAAGCCAAGACAATCTTGATGTTATCATAAACACGTACTTATCATAAATCCTGCCCTTAAGAAAATTATAGGCTATGATGCGCATAGCATCCTTGCCTTTTCCTGATAACCCACTTTCACTGTCTTGCACATTTCTGCTGGGGCACATCTCCCTTGCCCTACATTGTATGAGCCTTGGGGCTGGGGGCTAGTGGTGCAGAGTCTACCTGTCTTCCTGCTGCCCAAGACCATGCTTCTATCTGTCAGTTCCCCGATAAATTACCTTTTACTGATAAATTAGATGTGTCTGCCTCATTCTTTGGTTCCTCTGTTCCTTCGGCTTTTGGAGGTCGCTTTGCATATACAGCTCTTTCAGGAAATGATTGGAGATCCGGCCAGGAGGAGTCCAGGAACTGAAGTATGGGCAAGAGGAAGGAATCACAGGCAAGGGAAATCTCAGGGTGGCCCTCCACATCTATGTGGGGTGTTCCTCATTTGCTAGATGCCTGTGCAACACCACTTGGGTACCGGGCTGTGCTGAGTATGCCAGAGGGCCTAGAACACTTGTTAGTAGAAAACTACATGACCCATTGGGGTGGGGAAAGCTGCTGGGCAGCGACGACAATGGGTTGGCCGCTATTATGGGCTGTGCGAGAGGCCTTGGAAGTACAGTGAGTGCGTGACGTGAAGGTATGAAAGCTAGAGTTAGAAAGCGATATGAGGACCTTCATGCCCATATTAGCGTCTGGGTTGGCAGATAAGCTCAAAACTCAAGAGGCACAATTAGAAACTCTAGCATGACACTTTGTGTGGCTGGGAAGGTGAAAACTGCACCGGCTGAATGTGTGAGCTGTCCTTGCTCAACTGGACTGGGATGCCAAGACCTGGAGTCCTAGGGCAGCAACTTGTGAGTCAGATGAAGACATAGAGGTTATCTTGGAGGAGGAGAAGGATTATCCTCTCCTTTTGAGTGCAAGACCACTCATGCAGTGGAAAGCTAAAGCTCAACAGGTGCAGCCAGGCAATAATGGACAGCCTTCTCAGGATAGCTGAACTATGAGAGTCTATCTCGAAAGGATTATTGGACATAGTGAAAACTTACAAACAGCTGTAAAGAGAAAGCTGACCCACAGGGATGGTGTAACGGCGGGACACAGGTGGAGATGGCATCTCCCTAGCAGGGAGTGAGGGTGAAAACACGAGCAATATCACCACTCATCCTGCGTGGAGACAGTGTGTGTTTGATGCGAGGACTGTCCGTGGCAATCCTAGTTTTATGGACTCGATGATCATGGCCATGAGAGACGCCTGGCCAAGCGAAGTCCACTTCCCTGGTCAGACCCTGGAATGGTGATCTCTGGAGCAAGCACAGAGTAATTTAAGGGAGTCGAACATGTGACAGGCCACATATGCCCCTCAATTTGCAGCTCCAGACATGGCTGAGCTTACTGCAAGCATGAAAAATAAGTTGCTACAAACTGCCCCTGCAGTTGGCACAGCCCGCTTCTCTCCCTCTCAAGTCCTCCTGTGGGATAAGATGTGTATGAAGTGCGGGAAACTAGCTGATCTTGGAAAAACTGAAAAGGGAAGGATAAAGTCCGGCTGGTGACCAAGGGAAAAGGAAAAAAGATGATGCCAAGTCCATCATACACTAAAAGGCAGGTCTAAGTGGCCCACTTAGGGTTACCAGGAAACAAATGTGTTATGATTAGATCTCAGCTAGGATAGACAAATAAAAGATAAATCAGCAACTCCATGCCACGTTAGTGGGCCTTTGGAAAGACCTGAATGGTTCAGGCCCCTTCCCAGCACCTGCCAGAAGAGGAGGAAGGAGGAGAGGAAACTCCTCGTGAAAGAACTCCAGTCTCTGTTCCGGGGTGGATTCCTCTCCAGCCTAGAGACTAGGAGTAGGGCTGAGGTCTCCACCTTTGAGCAATAGGGGGTGACTGGAAGCCCCATGTGGAGCTCATAATTTATTGGAATCCAAGAAACAGGGAGAGGACCTTAGCTTTAGTGGACGCAGCTGCAGAATGCACCCTAATTCACGGAAGCCCATAAAGACACTCTGGTAAGTGGGCAGCTGTAGTTGGTTACAGGGGATGAACAAGCCAAGTCAAACAACCTTCTCTCTTTGGTATTGAGTGGAGTCTCCCACTTACTAGACTGTCTTTATCTCACTGATTCCAGAAAACATCTTGGTTATGTACATCCTTTTAGGATGCACTTTACAAACCTCTGTGGGAGAATTCTGCCTAATATCTGGGCAGTAAAAGTTGTTTTAAGAGGGGAAACAAAATGGCACTCTGTACACCTTCCTCCCCCACAGCATGTTATTAACATGAAACAATATTTTCATCGGGTGGAACAGAAGAGATCACAGCCACCATATAGCCAGCCCAGAGTCCCTTCAGCAGCCCTGCATGGCTGCTAAGGAAACTTGATGGCACCTAGCACGTGGTGGTGGACTACAGGGAACTGAATCAGGAGGTTCCCACGATACACACTGCTGTGCCTGAAATAGCTCAAGTGATAGAACAGCTAACGCATGCAAACCACAGGCCCTTGTCCCGCCGTGTTAAATTGAGCCAATGCCTTCTTCACCACCACTGTACACCCTGACTCACAGAATCAGTTTGCCTTTGCTTGGAATGGCTGACAGTGGACATTCCAAGTGTTGCCCCAGGATGAGGTATATAGCCACACTATTTGTCATGGAATAATTGTTAGAGATTTAACTCTGTGTTCACCACCGCCCACTGTTAAACAGTTTCCTTGGATTGATGATGTTATGCTAACTGCTGAGGACTTGTCATTGCTACAGCAACACCTCTGTGCCTTGTGTACCCTTCTGCAACCCAGAGGATGGGCCACCAATGTGCGGAAGACACTAGGCACGGGACCAGCTGTAAAGTTCCCGGGGGTCACTCGGCTGGGTAAGACTCGCCTTATCCCAGGTGCAGTCATTGACAAAATACAACAATTTTCCATGCCTAAAATAGTTAAACAGTTACAAAGTGTCTTAGGTCTTTTGGGATATTGTTGGGCTTTTATCCCATATTTAGCTCAATGTTGGCATTCCCTATGCTGACTAGGAAAGAAGGGGTCTAGTTGGTGCTCGGATAAAGAACAAGAGGTAGCATTTGTGAAAGTTAAAATACTAGTGGCTCAGGCACAAGTCTTAGGTTCTCTGCTTCCCGGGGTACCAACATCCTTAGATGAGGCCTTAAACACAGGGGGACCAGTTGGGCCCTCTGGCAAGTCCAGCATGGAAGAGCAATTCCCCCGGGATTCTGGTCATAACTATGGAAGGGTGCCGAAACCTGCTATTGCCCTACCAAACGACAGGTCTGGGGGTATGTAAGACCTTGCAGTAAGTTGAACCCATAACTGCTGCTTTGCTGGTACCGGTAAAGACAGGTCTGCCTATTAAAGGCTAGATAGGAAGGTTGTTTTCCAGGCTTGTCTCAGCTATTGCTCAAGCCCCACTTTACAAAAGTGGCATGCGTTCCTGCAACGAGGTTGTGCCTGCTCCATGAGCCCCTTGAGGAATGAACTGCGTGCTACCCTAGGGCCAGTACACCATGAGACCAGTGCTTCCCCTCTTGCAGAGCGCCCACAGGAGATGGCTCCAGTGGTACACAAAGGCATGGCCCCCAGTTCTGAAAATTCTTGGTGCTCAGATGGGTGGAGCCGCAGTCACCCCTGTGGATGGACAGCAGTGGCTGTACAACCTCAGATAGTATCCGGTTGAGGTGGGAATGCAGCAAAGCTGTCAATGGGCAGAACTCTGGGCAGTGTGGTTAGTTGGTACTCAGGAACCATGGCCTATAGTTCTCTGCACAGATAATTGAGTAGTATTTAAGGGCCTTCCAACTTGGCCTGCCCAGTGAGCCTGAGATGACTAGCATGAGCTTAAAAAACCCCTACGGGAAGCTGTCAGGTGGAGAAACATTTGGGAGTGGAACCCACTGTGAGCTTAATAGTATATCATGTGTCAGCACAGAGGTCAGACTCCCCTCGGTAATATGGAGGCAGATACCTTAGCAAAAATGAGAACACTGGCTCCCTTGCAGTCACCTGTGCTGGCTGGTTTGGTACATAAACACAGTGGGTGTCACCGTGCACAAGTGGGCTGGCAGACAACAAGGGTGCAGGACTGCCCCTCAGCTGCACGGATCTAGTGGCAGTAGTGACAGACTGGTTAGGACACTTCCACCTGCACTCACACTGTACCCCACATACACCGAGAGACATGCATAAGACAGCCACCCCTGAGACAGTCTGGCAGGGAGATCACATTGGATCTCTGACCTAAGCTTGGGACAAAAGTATGCACTAACGTGGATACTGCCGTGGGCTTGTTGCAGGCCTTCCCTTCCCAAATGACAAACCATTCAGGGCTTGGAACAACTCAGTGTCACGTATGGGTATCTTTAAAGAACTGATAGTGACTGAGGTACACATTCCACTGGACATGATGTCCAAGATTGGGCATATGAAAGGGACATAGACTGGAGATTTTCCTTCATTGAAAGGAAAAATGGAGGCTGGGTGTGGTGGCCTACGCCTGTAATCCCAGTACTATGGGAAGCCCAGGTGGGATGATCACTTGAGGCCAGGAGTTCAAGACCAGCCTGAGCAACATAGTGAGACCCCTGTCTCTACAAAAAAAAAAAAAGAAAGAAAGAAAAATTAGCTGGGTTTTGTAGTGCAAACCTGTAGTCCCAGCTACTTGGGAGGCTGAGGCAGGAAGATCACATGAGCCCAGGAGTTTGAGGCTACAGTGAGCTATGATTACACCACTGCACCCCAGCCTGGGTGACAGAGCAAGATCCTAAAATAAAAATTAAAAAAAAAATCCACCAGAAAAAAAGTGGTATTTTAAAGACACAACTGAGAGCAGATTGGCACCACTCCAATGGCTCAGGACCACTGCAGAGGACAGTCCATCAACCATAGTGTAAAGAAAGTTCAACCAGATGCATTTATACCAGACCTCATAAAAGGCCAACAGCAAATGTTATTTAGGACTTTCCAAGACCTCAAGCCAGGGGAGGGGACACTTGAATTGGGGTTGAACTGTCAACTTCCCCCAGGTTGGAAAGGGTTTTTCTTGCCAGGGAATGAGGACCTCCCAGGCAAACCAAAGTGGTCTCCATCGATCCTGCTGGTGTCTGGGCAAAGACGCTCCACACACTAATACACCAGAACATGCTCCTTCTAAATGGCACTCTGCTCGGCCATTTGACGTGGTTCTTTTCCGCCCCTGTATCCTTACAGATGTTGCCAGCACCTTTGCCCCTCAGGCAACATGCTCAGTGTGCACCCTCAGCCCATGATCCTCAGGCTGCCTCATCTTAACTAGCAGACAAAGCTGTTATACCAGAGTCTTTTTGTTCAATGGGGAAGAACTGCCCCACCAAGGATCTACTGAACACTTGTATTTCCACCAACAATCTTCCGTTCCTGCTGCTGCTCTGCTCTGTGAAAGGAGAAGTAAACATCTTTCTACACTAGACTCAACATGATGTCAACAGCTTAAGAAAGAATACCTGCTGGGTTTGTGGTTTGTAACCCTGTTCCAGCACCCTTGGTCACCTGGGTGGGTACCACCTATGCAGGTAAATGACTGGCAGAACTTATAAATAGTCTTTAAACTCTTCACCAGGGAGTGTAACTTTGGCATCTGATGTGACAAGGGATGATGTATTTAATAATTAGTTGACCTATAAACATGACAATTAATAGTTCTGAATGTAGAAAGCCCTTTTCAATAAGTGTCACACAGACTATGTAATAAATATAGCTACCCCACAACATAAGGACTCTAAGGCAAGGAGCCCCATCGTAAGACCTTAAAAGTCATACTGTAAGGAAGATTTCCTTCAAATTTGTGATGGTTTCATTTGGCTGATACCAACTTATGGGCATTTAAATTAATTAGTGCCCCTATGTTGGGAACAATGGAACCATACTTATGTTTCGTGGCCCAACCATACTTGAGGGGTGGGCTGGATGCCCCAGGAACAATGCCAACGTATTATAACACTGCCAGCCACGGACTGTTTGCCACAGACTGGCCTCGATGACCTGGCATAAGTTGGCTAGCTCCCAATGGTACTGAATGACTATGTAGATCCAAATTCTGGCCTTGGTTACCACCAAGGTGGCTAGGACTTTAGGTTTTCCATGGGTTCAAGGACAATGGACAAAGTCAATTGGTAAACTTGCTAATTTCCCACATATGGTTAAAAGATGGACAAGGGCTGTTTTCCATTGGTGTGATCATTTAGCTGTGACCTTTGTACCACCTTTAGGTATTGAGGATGTGATCTGGCATGTAGAAGCCCTCACTAACTGTACTCAATGGCCTGTCAATGACAGCCTCCAAGGTATTTCTTTAATGAACTCTGAAATGACTCTCATGCGCAAGGCCATCCTGCAGAATTGTATGGCATTCGATGTATTAACTGCTGCATAAGGGGGTACTTGTGCCATTATTAAGACTGAATGTTGTGTATATATTTGTGATAATTCTGGCAATGTAGGGCTGGGTGTGGTGGTTCATGCCTGTAATCCTAGCACTTTGGGAGGCTGAGGTAGGAGGATTGCTTGAGGTCAGGTGTTCAAGACCAGCCTGAGCAACATAGTGAGACCCCATCTCTACAAAAAATATAAAAAGTAGCCAGGCACGGTGGTGCACACCTGTAGTCCCACTACTTGGGAGGCTGAGGCAAGAGGATCACTTTGAGCCCAGGAGTTTGAGGTTACTGTGAGCTGTGATCACACCACTGCCCTAATGCTCAGACAACAAAGTGAGACCCCCCATCTCTAAAACAAAAAAAAAAAAAAAAAAGAATTCTGGCAATGTAACTCTAGCCCTACAAGACATGCATAAATAAGTAACCACAATGTCTGACTGGACCCTTTCTTTCTCTCAGTGGCTTTCCTCTCGTTTGGATCCAGGAAAACATGGTTTCAAAAGTTATAATACTATTAATTCTGTGTCTTATACTTGGCGTAGGTACCATTGCCTGCTGTTGTCTGTATTGCTGCTGTGGCCACTGCTTACAAGTAGAAACCAAACTGAGGCAACACGTCACCCACAGCCTAGCCTCTACCCTTAGGCTCAGGAACCACTGTGGAAGAGGAGGGCATATGAGGTTGTAAGAGCTGGATTAGAAGGGTGGAGTGCACATATCACTCCATCTTGGATGCTAATCCACCATGCTGACTTCTGATTAACTCCAGTCCTGGAATGACCGTAAAATTTCTATTTTTTTTACTGTTCCTTGTGTCGGCCAAGACAACCTTGATGTTATCATAAGTGCGTACTTATAAATGCTGCCATAGCATCCTTGTCTTTCCCTGAAGGGTTGACTTTAAATGTCCTGCACATTTATCTTTTTCTGGAGCACATGTACTTTTCCCTATGACACATAAGCCCTGGGGCTGGGACCTAGTGGTGCAGAGTCTACCTGTCTTGCTGCCACCCAAGACCACGCTTCTATCTGTTAGTTCCCCAATAAATCACCTTTTACTAACACACTGGCTGTGTGGCTCATTCTTTGGTTTCTTGGCTCCTTCTGTTTTTGGGGGTTGCTTTGCATATGCAGACTTTTCGTGAAAGAGTAAAGTACAGGTCTGTGAACAAAACTGAAACATTTATCTTTCTCTCTACTCGATTTCTCCAGAATTTGGAAACTATTTGTGAGTATTATTAATTTATAGCAATATAGTTATTTGCATAAGTTCAATAAGAATGTGTTTTCTTTTATAACAGAACACAACTGGAGACACTGGTTATTTTACCAAGGCTTTGACTGGAATAATATGTTTTCAGATGTGACCAGACTGGTTTGAGGAATTGAGGTTGACTCTATAGAGGTGATAAAAGCCCCTTAAAATACAGGGCAGGTACCATGTCTACAAGGTTCCTTTACAAGCTTCCTGACCTGGGGTAAGTAAACAATGTTACTTTCTGATAGGCCCAAGAAGCTCAAGTTGTTCTGGGAGCTTGAGAAGAGAGGAGTTCACCCAATCATGGACATTGCAGGCAAAGTCTGATGGTGAAAACTTAGCTTGGTTTACTAGCCTTGAGGCTTTTAAAAGATTAATCTGAAATTCCTTATGAAAAAGTTCCAGAAAAGAGCCTATATGGGAGTCCACTTGCTCGAGCCTTCTTGAGTGTGGCTCTGGAAAAAAAAAAGAGCCTATATGGCCAATGGCTATTTTTGCTGCACTTTATGCAAGTAATCAGGCCAAATATAATGAGACTAAAACTTATTTTGCAAATAAATATGTCCTGCTATGATTTATCCTTGGTAGAAATGGGGAACTAGAGAGAGAAAATTATGTTTCAGAAGAAAACTCTAGTGTACCTGTTATTAGATTCTAGCCCTTTTCATTGTTTTTTTTTAGTTTTTATTATTTATCTACAATTTGGAATTAATCCTGAATTCTTTCCTAACTTCAAGTCTCCAAAATAACATTTTCAAAATTTCCTTCCAGTTTTCTCACTGGGACTCAAGCAAATTGTTACAACCCTTTTCCTGAGGCCCTGCAGTCGGAAGCTCATACCTTGTGCCACACAAACTACAGGCAAGAAAAATCTGTCTGGTTGCCACGGCCCTACTCCCACTTTCACCGAAGACGCTTCAGGTCTAACATCTGGACACCTCAGGTGATTGCCTTCCAGCCGCTAAGGAAACTGGTTTATAGATTGCTGCAAATATTTACCTTTGTTTTTCTTCTTTTTGAAAGCCTGTCTACAGCACTACCTCCTGGAACGAGACAGCTGTTTAACAGGACGGGCCTATCTGCAGAAATGGGAGCCTGGTTCAATGCGATCACTCGCCACTCAACTGTCAACTCGGCTTTTCTCTCCACAGCCAGACTCAGCTTTTAGTGTGTGCAACTTCTAGGGAAGTTCCACACGGGAATGTTGGCGGTCAGAAACTGATACCTTCAAATACGGTGCTTTAACACAATGAACTGAAGAGCCTTAAGACTCTCTGAAGTCTTCCCACCCCGTCCCTCCCAAAGCACAGGATGAAGTTCTTCTCTGAAGTTCCTTTATCTGCCTAAAGTCTGGACCCACCAAGAACAATTGTTTTTTCTTCTTGCTGTTATCTCATTATCTATTGCAGAAAAGAAGACCAAGAATGTAACCACATCTGAAAAGACTCTTTCACAACATAATGTCTGTCTCTCAAATTCCAAAGAGAACTATTTACTAGATAGTCTCTGTCCTTGGATCCATTAATTCTCCAGAGTGATCATTTACTGCCCCTTGACAGAATTCGTCTTCTCCACCCTCCCACAACCTGTTTGCCAGGATTACAGTCCCCGTCATTTCTGTAATCTCAAGATGGGTATATCCGCTTCTGAACCCCTCTGGGGTCTGAGCAATCACTCTGTGGTTCTCCTGTGGTACACGGTAATAAATCTGCATGCCTTTCCTCCAAGGAAGCTGCCTTTTGTGAGCTGATTTTTCAAACCAGCCTCCGGAGGGCCAATGGGAAGTTTTTCCCTTGGCTTCTACACTGGCCAGACCTGTCTGGGCCATGTTCTCCTGCTCCGAACCACATGTCTCCAAGTCACCTGACATACTCTCGCAAAAGGCTGGGCACAGACTGCTCTAGAGGTGGCAGTGCTGTTTTCCAGTATTCAAGCCTACTTTGCTACTTCTTTTACCACAATATTTTTATCTATCCCAACACTCACATCTTTTTGATGTAATGCCATCAATGCAGACATCGAGCAGCTGCTTTTGACTTTCTTCGCTCAGTTTCCAATCCCTCTGCCACCCCCTTATCATTCAGGATGCTCTTCTAGTCCCTCTTTATTCCTCAACTCTGTCAGCATCCCAGCCTCTGCCTTGCCCACCACCAAAACCAAACAAAAACCCCCAAAGCTAAGCAGGAGTCCTCTTCTGGAATCCTCTGGGGAGGAAGAGGCATGAGAATATGTCAACATCCAGATGTTGGGGTGCAGAGAATGATTCCCTCAAATATGGCATTTGGGCAAGTCTAATGCTTTTGAAAATCAGAAATAAGCCCCATAATCAAAGTACCTCTAATCCCATCTTGTTCTCCTCTCTTACATCACCCCAAGGGCAGTGTGGTAGTCTCTCCGGAATTTCCTTATCTGACCAAGAAATCTTCATACCAAAAAAACACAATTGCCTCTATTCCATCCCTGAATTCTCATTTCCACACCTGGATGGACTACCTCTCAAACTCATTCAAATTCCAAAGAGAGTCATTTATAAGTTAAGTTCTGTCTCTCTGGTCCATTCATTCTCCCTAATAATCATTTACTGCCCCTCAAAATGTAATGGGGGGGCAGGCGCAGTGGCTCACGCCTGTAACCCTAGCACTCTGGGAGGCCGAGGCGGGTGGATCGCTCGAGGTCAGGAGTTCGAGACCAGCCTGAGCAAGAGTGAGACCCCATCTCTACTAAAAGTAGAAAGAAATTATCTGGCCAATTAAAAAATATATATAGAAAAAGTTAGCCGGGCATGGTGACGCATGCCTGTAATCCCAGCTACTTGGGAGGCTGAGGCAGTAGGATCACTTAAGCCCAGGAGTTTGAGGTTGCTGTGAGCTAGGCTGATGCCACGGCACTCTAGCTGGGGCAACAGAGTGAGACTCTGTCTCAAAAACAAACAAACAAACAAAAGTAACAGGGGGAATGGCCTGAAAAAAGGTAAAAATGTTTTTGGTCTTTCTAACCACCCCCCCCACTCCTTTTGGGAATTAAAACCTGCATCCCTGCCTCAGGCCAGTGGTTGGTAGGGGCAGGGGAGTGTCCTTTGTTCTTTATACAACAGGAGATGGCTCAAGGGAATTGTCTGGGCAGAGGTCATGAGATTGTCTTAGTCGAAGATGGAATGAATCAGGACCATCACTATAGTTGAACAGCAATAGCCCAAAGCTGAAAAGCTCCCCTTTAAATGCTCTGTGTGTCTGCTCAGAGACAGGACATTGGTACTTTAAGATGGGAGTCTCACAGCCTCCTCATTTGCCGGGAAATTAATAAACTTCTCTTTCCCTCTCCTCAAACCGTTTGTCCTTGTTCTTCGGATGTGGCCTCAGGGACAAGTGCCCAGCTTTTGGTATCAGAATTTGGCATCCCTGGGTGGGCCCATTTGCACCTCAGTGGAACAGCACCCAGCAAGTGCGGCTGTGGCTAGAAGAGGTGGGGAGCAGCCCTGGGTCAAGCTGTGGGTCTCCACTGGGAGAAGCATCGCCATTCTGGCTGAGAGGGAGAGGAACTGCCCCAGTAGCTGCCAGAGCCTGTTTAACTCTAGGGGAGCTTCTATCTCTTCCCCTGCCAGGATCAGATGCAGCTCCTACCTACCTGGACCTTGTTGGGGAGAAGGAAATGGATCTGAAAATGTCTGGAGAGCCTTGGCCATTTTTCTGAGTAAATTCCCTGTCATGCACACCAAGACCCTTGATTCCACCCATTTGGGGAGGGTTTTGAACCTTCTGGCCCTATAGCAGAACATTTGCTTGGAGGCACCATTTAGGCTGGAAGTCACGAGGTTGAGTGGAACTAAAGAATGTGTTTTGGATTTGGAGCTCATTTGCAGTTCCCAGGGAATGGGGGGACTAGGCCACCCATTTGGGGAGGGTTTTGAACCTTCCAGCCCTGTGCCAGGGCATTTGTTTGGAGGCACTGTTTTGGTGGAGGCACCATTTGGGGTGGAATTTGTCCCCTTGGGAATCCCATTTGATTGATAGGCCTGGGAATTTTAGATTGTCTGTGTTGGGAATTCCCTATATTGTTTGTATTTGATTGTGAGTTTTGTCCTAACATGGGAGGCTCCATTTCTGTTTCATCTGAAAGTCCCCTGGGAAGAATTTTGGCTGAATGGTCAACTTACAGCCGTGAACTTATATCTGAAGGAAGAATGATGTATTGTTGTAATATCCCCTGGCCAATGTACGTGTTGGAGTATGAGGAGAAGTGGCTGTTGAGTGGAACATTAAATTATTATACTATCTTACAACTAAAATTATTTTTTCAAAGGCCAGGTAAATGGGATGAGATCCCATATGTACAGTCTTTTATGCAATTACGTAATGAAGAGTCCAGAAAGCCCAGGACAAAGTTAATGGTACAAAGGAAACCTCCGCCTGTAGTTGGTGAGGGGAGCCTGGCCCCAGATGACAGAATTGAGGAAGAATTAGCCAGGTTAAACCTCACGGACCCTTTCAATGCAAACTTCACCAAGCCTCATCCCCCATCATCAGCCCCCAACCCTGGCACCCTCCACTGCTGGTCGAAGGGCCTATGGTCAGGGTGGTCAGGGCTGGGATTCCTTAGTCCTATGCCCCCCTGGATTATGACCTGGAAATAGGAATGGTCTCCCTCCAAGACCTGTCAGGGAACTCCATTCAGCCAGAAAGCCCCCATAGCAGGGGCAGGGAAATTTGCCTTGTGGCAGTACCCCATAGGAGGCTTGAGTGCACAAGGACAGCCAGCAGCAGGGTATTATTGGACTTACACCCCATTTCCACCTGGGATTTATTGAATTGGAAAAACTCAAACCCAATTTATAGAGAGGACCCCCAGAGAACAATGGAGTAGTTAGCAGCCATCTTTGTGACATACCATCCCATTTGGGCAGACATACAGACCTTACTGAATATCTCACTCACTTCAGATGAGCATAGACTAGTGATGGACAAGGCCAAGGCTCCTAATCTCCATGGCAAAGATCCTAATCAAACCCCAGACCTCAACGCTGCCATCCCAATGGCAGAACCACACTAGGATCCTAATACTGATGCAGGCAGTGTGAGAATAAAGCATTACCAGGAGTGCATTCCGGCAGGCCTCCACAGGGAAGTGCCTAGACAGAGGAGTTTAAACAAGGTCCAAGAGTTACAACAAAAAGCTAATGAGGTTCCTTCTGAGTTTTTGAAATGCATCTATCAGATATATCAGAAATATATAGATGTGGATCCAGAAGCCCCTAATAACATGTGCGTGGTTAATATGACTTTTATAGGGAAGAGCACTCCAGATACAAGGAGCTGCAGCATGTGAAAGGAGTGATTGACATGAATCCCTCCCAGCTGGTTGGCATCACCTTCGAAGTATAAAACGCCAGGGGAGAACAAAAACTGAAACCTGTGCTTATTCTGGTAGCTGTGCCAACCAAGGGTCCTTTGAGACAGTCAAAAACAAAGGGCGGGGGCCGGGCGCAGTGACTCACACTTGTAATCCTAGCACTCTGGGAGGCTGAGGCGGGAGGATCACTCGAGGGCAGGAGTTCGAGACCAGCCTGAGCAAGAGCGAGACCCCGTCTCTACTAAAAAATAGAAAGAAATTATCTGGCCAATTAAAAAATATATATAGAAAAAATTAGCCGGGCATGGTGGCGTATGCCTGTAGTCCCGGCTACTCAGGAGGCTGAGGCAGTAGGATCGCTTGAGCCCAGGAGTTTGAGGTTGCTGTGAGCTAGGCTGACGCCACGGCACTCTAGCCCGGGCAACAGAGTGAGACTCTGTCTCAAAAAAAAAAAACCAACAACAACAACAACAACAACAACAACAACAACAAAAACCAAAAACAAAGGGTGGGAAAGGCCACTCCAGGGTGAGGCACAATCAGTGTGGTCTTTGTAAAGAGGAAGGACACTGGAAAGAGCAGCGCCCAAAGTTGCAAAGGGCTCCAGGTAACAGGGAAACCCCAGGAGAGCAAATGGTCTTTCGAGACCGGGACTCAGATGATGAATGAGGGCACCCGGGGCTTCATGCCTCACTAAAGGCTCCAATCCACATATGCCCACAGGAGCCCTGGGTATAATTGACAGTGGGGACGGGATGGTGGACTTTTTAATTGACACTGGAACTAACTTTTCTGTCCTAAACTCTAAACTAACTTCCCTTAGCAAAGACACGGTGTTGGGGGTGACTGGTCAGACCCAGCAGTGGCCCATGCTCCAACCTCTTGCGTGCCAACTGTGAGAATGGAAACCGAGATGCAGTTTCTTTTATGTGCATCCAACAGGGCTCCTAAGCCAGGATTTGTTCTGCAAGAGGAGTGCCCAAATAACCTTTTCTCCAGAGAGGCAGCAGCTCCACCTACAGGTCACACCTGAAACTGTACTGCAGTTTCAATGTCTACTCGTGGACAGAGCAGCAGCAGCAGCAAATCCTGTTCCTGCCTGGGTCTACCAAAGAGTGAGTAAGGCCGTATGGGCTGATGGGACCCCAGGATGGGCAATAACAGCTATGCCAATTAGCATTTTGTTAAAAGAAGGGGCCTCATGCCCTCACAAAAAATGATACCCCCTTAAAAAGGAAACATTGGAAGGAATCCAAACTATATTGAACAGATTTCTGGAGCACGGACTAATTCATCTATAATATGCCAATTTTACCAATCAAGAAGCCCAGCACCAATGAGTATAGATTCGTGTAGGATCTACGTGCTATTAATGATATTGTGCAAGACAAACACCCTATGGTACCAAACCCATATACTCTACTGACAACAATACCAGGGACTATGAATGATATTCAGTATTGGATTTAAAAGATGTTTTCTTCTGCAGTCCTTTGGAAAAGAAGACTTAACTCCTTTTCTCATTTGAATGCCAGTATCCCGAGACTAGGACAATGCACAGTACTGCTGGACTGTGTTGCCCCAAGGGTTTAAAAACTCTACAACCCTGTTTGGTGAGAACTTGTCAAGAGACCTGTGGAACCTGCAATTGGATCAAGGGATTCTATTACAATATGTGGATGATTTACTTGTAGGCAGCCCTGATTATGATCATTGTTTTCCAAATACAGTGGCTGTGCTAAGTCATCTGGCCTCATGTGCCTATAAAGCGTCACCTAAAAAGACATAGATTTGCAAACAGCAAGTTACTTATTTGTGATTCCAAATTAGCATGAGAACCTGAAGCCTCATGTCAGACCAAAAGCAAGTCATCTTGAATCTTAAGGTGTCCAGAAATAAAAGGACACCAATTGTGCAAAAAGGAACCAACTGTGCAGGTTCTTAGGAATGGCATGGTTCTGTTGCATCTGTATCCCAAACTTTGGACTAATAGCAAAGCCTTTATGAGGTCCTTAAAGGGACAGATGTGGAACACCTGGTCTCGACCACCGACTGTTAAAATGCTTTTGAGAGACTAAAGCAGAGTCTTATGACTGCCCCTGCTTTGGAGTTGCCTGACCTGCAAAGAGAATTTAAATTATATGTTCATGAAAAACAAGGGATGGGCTGGGAATCCTAGAGCAGACAGTGGGAAACATCCCACAGCCAGTGACATATTTGTCAAAGGAGCTGGATAATACTGTGACAGGATGGCCTCCTTGCCTCTGGGCAGTGGCAACTACTTGCAACCTGTTGCAAAAGGCTGAAAAATTCACTTTAGGAAAATCTGTTGTAGTATATGCACCACACCAGGTTCTGACGTTATTAGAACAAAAGGGGGCACCCAGTCTTGTCTGATCTCAGAAGCTAAGCAGGGTTGAGCCTGGTTAGTACTTGGATGGGAGAACAAAAGGCAGTGGTTATTGGCTGATTGCAGGAAGACTGGGAAAATACCAGGCCATCCTTTTGGATAATCCCAATGTTAAGTTAAAGACCACGTCTACTCTTAATCCTGCCATCCTGTTACCAGTTGAAGAGAATGAGCCTCTGCAGCATGACTGTTTAGGGAGTCTGGAGGCTGTCGATTTTAGCAGGATGAATCTGTCAGATCAGCTGGTGCAAGAGCCAGATTGGGACCTTTTCACTGATGGGAGCAGTTTTATGGTCAACAGACAGCACCAGGGCTGGATGTGTGGTGGTTGGGGAATGACAGGTGCTGGAAGCAATGGCACTGCCACCTGGGACTTTAGCCCAGAAATCTGAGCTGTTTGCTTAAACCAGAGCTCTCCAGTTATCCAGAAGGAAAAAGATACCTTCTCAGGGTAGGTAGAGGCTTATCCCACCTGAACAGAGAAAGTGTCTGAAGTCACCTGGGTCCTTCTGAAGGAATTTATTCCAAGGTATGGACTCCCTTCCTCTAATCAGAGTGATAATGGACCCTCCTTTAAACTGGAGGTAACTCAGAAACTAAGTAAAGCCCTGCATCTAGAATGGAAATTGTACACATTGTGGGGACCTCAAGCTATGGGAAAAATGGAGAACATGAATCATACTTTACAGAGGACTATAGCAAAATTAATGCAGGATGCTCCCCCCCCCCAACGTGGGATAAGGTATTGCCACTCACCCTCCTCTGGATGAGGGTAGCCCCTAGAAGCAGGCTTAAGTTGAGCCCCTATGAAATAGGTTACGAGAGACCCTTCCTAGAACCCTGAGGTAGGTATGTTAACATAATCATAAATGAAGAAAACAGAGTAAAGTAATAATTAAACAAATAAGTCAGATGCTAACCACTATACATGAGCTTGGCTCTTTTAGGTCCTTACCTCAGCTGGAAGCACCCCTCACCCCTTCAAACCAGGAGACTAGGTGTTGCTTAAAGCCTGGAAAGAACAAGGAGCTGAACAACAACTACAGAAAGGTGGAAGGGACCCCATGAAGTGCTTCTACAACTCACACCTCATTGAAATTGTCAGAGGTAAAACCATGGGCTCACCATACCAGAGTAAAGAAGTGACCCAGGGAAGAATAGGAACCCAAATGCCAGTGGATAAAGGAAAAATGTACAAACCTTCCATCTAAAACAGTGGTCCTCAACCTTTTTGGCACCAGGGACCAGTTTCATGGAACACAATTTTTCCATGACCAAGGGTGGGGGAGTGGAGTGTCCTGGGTGGGGGAAGGTGGTGCGGAGCTCAGGGAGTGATGCACAGCCCATTTCCAAACAGGCCATGGACCAGTACTGGGCCTAAGCCTGGGGATTGGGGATTGCAGATTTAAAACATCGTCCCAATTCAGCAGGACCTAGATCGATGACTACGTCACCCCTCCTCCCATAGATATGGAAGGGTAAAATTGACAGTAGGCAATATATAACAGGGGGAATGGCCTGAAAAAGGATAAAAATGTTTTCTGTCTTTCTAAAACTTCCCACACTCCTTTTGGGAACTAAAACCTGCATCCCTGCCCCAGACCAATGGTCAGGAGGAGCAGGGGAGTATCTTTTGTTCTTTATAGCACAGGAATTGGCTCAAGGGAATTGTCTTGGTGGAGATCATGAGATTATCTTAGCCAAAGATGGGATGAATCAGAGTCATCCTCTATAATTGAACAGCAAGAGCCTGAAGCTGAAAACCTCCCCTTTAAAAGCTCTATGTTCCTGCTTAGAAGGAAGATGTTGGTACTTTAAGATGGGAGTCTTCCAGCCTCCTCATTTGCTGGCAAATTAATAAACTTCTCTTTCCTTCTCCTCAAACCACTTGTCCTTGTTCTTCTGATGTGGCCCCGGGGACAAGTGCCCAGCTTTCTGTAACAGAAAGAATTGTCTACATTTCCCATCTCCTCCCTTTCCCATGAAATAGGGACCATAAGCTTCTGAACTCCATTGGGGGCTGGGGTAGTCACTCTGTGATTCTCTCCTGTGCACATTAATAAATCCGTATGCCTGTTCTCCTATTAATCTGGCTTTTGTCAGTTGATTTTCAGTAAATCTTCAGAGGGTGAAAAGGAAGTCTCTCTTCACCCCAACACAGACTATGTCCTGGATTGGTGAGAGAGAAATAGAAACAGCTTCACTTTGGCCCTGGATGAATGGGAGTTGCTGTACAGAGGTAGTGCCCTGGATGCTGCACTGAGGGGAGTGGGGAGCTAGAGAAGCAGCCTGGGACACCAGAGGTGGCAGCAAAGGAAGCAGCAAAGTCTGGAGGGGCAAAGAGAGAATTTTATAATATTTATGAGGGGTCTTAAAAGTTCATGGAAAATGCATGTTATGAGAAAACTATGCATGGATTTCAAAATTTTTGCACCAGAATAAACAGTACTAATTTGTGATAGCAAACATGTCTGAACAGAACCTAATTAGAGGCACTGTGTTGAAACTGCAAGGGGGTTTCAGCCTAGGTCCAGTTGCTCATTGCACAAAGGTCCAATCATTGAGACAACCAGGATTACCAAGAAAGAAAGGAATTTTCAATACGAGAGAAGACTTGTTGGGAGAACAGTAGAAGCAGAAGCTTCCTCAAATCCCTCTCTCTGACTAATGGAGACCATGGGCTTTTAAAGGAGGGCCATGTGCCTTGGGGCTGGTTGAGGGAGATGATAAATCTTGGTACCAGGGGTCTGCCCTGGGACCTTTAGAATCTCAACTCTTTTGTCTTGGAGAAAATCCACCATTTGTGGAAAACAACTCAAAAGTTCAAGTAGTTAGTTAAGAGAGAGGATTATAAAAAAAACATATAGGAGCCATGGGAATTTGTTCATGGAGCCAGTTACAACTTCCCTCTTTTTAAAAAAATTCATTTCTCAATCTTGGGGAATCAGGACATAGATCTATCTGTCTGCTTCCTGCTGAAATGGGACGTAGTTGGGGCATGACGGAGAATGAAAATATTGGACCTGTAACTGAAACTTTTTAGTACATATTGCTGAGTTGCACCCTCTGCCCACCAAGACAGCAAAGTATATAAAAAAAAGTATCCAGCCCCCTCTGGGATCCCTCCTGGGAAATATTGTCCCAGTGTCCCTCAGATGGAATTTATATCCAAAATTCCCCTGGTCACTCATGAAAACAGTTTTAGGGAGTTAGTTTAATGGGCAAGGAGAAGTGTTGGTGAGGATTTCCAACAAGCCAGTGTCCCCATCGTCCAGCTATTTAGACAATAATAGGCACAAGGGGTTTTCCTCATTGACCCCACACATAAAAATCTACTCAGAGTGTGCACCAACCATACCTCCTTCTGTTTTCTGGACCCTCTGGAACCTGGTGTGTTATCAATTTCCTTAGACCTTGGGGAAACATTTGCTAACATACTATTGTACAAATAGTAGTCCCCTGGCTACCCAATGGGAGGGAGAGGATTAAAGCCAATTGGTTGGACAATTGCCAGGCTGCTCTTTTGGCCCTCAAGTCTACCACAGACAGTTCTCTGATGTCCCTGGCAGTGCTTGATGGCTACCTCCCTGGGCAGTAAAATGGCTTTTAATATAATAACTCAAGAATTTGTGGTCCATATTTAATTTTCTTGTTTTCAGAGGTAAGGTACCCTTATTTCTTTCAAACAGCTTTCTGAGCAGGTACCACCATAAAGATATCTTTACAATCAGTCTAATTAGTACAATTAATTTATTCTTCTGGGCAGATGTCCCAGTGGGGTAGGGCTTGTTGCTCAGTTACTTGTTGGCCGGTAACCACCGCACCCCCAGCTTCCCATTGTCCCTGTTCCATAAGGCTGCTTCCTCCATAAAGAGCTCCTCATCTGGGTCTGACAGGGGCTGCTGAGGCAAGTCCGGGAAACCAGAATACAGCTGGTCAATGCACTGAGTGTCATCACAGAATGAGGAATCAGACTCTGTATGTGGCAGGGTGGCTGGATTGAAGGTGGACACCACCTTCAGAGTTATATCAGAATTATCTTACAAAATAGCCTGATACTTATCCATCCAGTGGCCATTAACTAAAAGTCTCCCTCTTGTTCCAGCAGGGTTAATACCTAATGCACGGTATGAACAGTCATCAGTTGCCCAAGGGCAAACTTTTCAGCTTCCTATAAAATATCGTAGGTATAAGCCACCACTCTCAGACAAGTGGGACCTCCTTTGTTACCACATCCAGTTGCTCAGAGAAATGAGGTCCAGGTTGCTTATGATCCCCTAAAGTTTGTGTCAATACCCTGCATCCAATTCCTTGCCTTTCCTGAATGAACATTAAAAAGCTTATGTAAATCTGAGGGGCCCAATGCAAGGGCAGCCATTAATTGTTGGTTTTTTTTTCTTTTTTTTGAGACAGAGTCTTGCTCTGTCACCCTGGCTAGAGTGCTGTGGTGTCAGCCTTGCTCACAGCAACCTCAAACTCCCAGGCTCAAGCGATCCTCCTGCCTCAGCCTCACGAGTAGCTGGGACTACAGGCACGAGCCACCATGCCTGGCTAATTTTTTCTATATATATTTTTAGTTGGCCAGATCATTTCTTTCTATTTTTAGTAGAGACGGGTCTCGCTCTTGCTCAGGCTGGTCTCGAACTCCTGACCTCGAGCGATCCACCCTCCTCTGCCTCCCAGAGTGCTAGGATTACAGATGTGAGCCACCGCGCCCAGCCCATTAATTGTTTTTAATACTCAAGAAAGCATTGTGTCATTCCCTGGTCCAAGTGAGTGGTTCTTTTTCTTCCCCTTTTAAGGATTTACAGAGGGGTTTTACTATCAGCCTGAAGGTAGGAACCTAAATCTGGCAAAACCCAGCCATACCTAAGAATTCTCGCAACTATTTGTGGGTGGTGGGGACTACTATTCAATCTACAGCCTCTATCCAACATGGGAGGAGGCTCCAAGTTCTAAGAGGATTAAAATTCCAAGTATTTGATATTGGGAAGTAAAATCTTAGCTTTTTCTGAGATGCTTTATATGCTTTGTCAACCAGTAAATTTAATACAGTTATGGCACATTGCCTTGATTCAGCTTCAGTCTCACAGGCTATAGGGGTATTGTATACATACTATAAAATCATTCTGTTGCCTAAAATATTTCCCTCAAATTTCTGGTGAGAATTTTTCTGAAGATTGTCAGGGAGTTTTTAGCCCCCTGAGGAAGGAGAGTCTAGTAGTACTGGCATTTGGCTTTAGACTTTGAGTCTTCCCAGTAAAAAGCAAATAGTTTTTGGGATATGGGAGCAAGAGGAATGCAAAATAAAGTGCCTTTTAAACCTACTGCTGAGTAAACCAGTAGGCACATCCAATCTCCCTTCCCTTCGTGGCTGGAAACTCAATTTTAAGGTTTGTTGGTTTGTTTGTTTGAGTCCCCTTGGCCAGGAGGAGCTCTACTCAGTCAGAGGGGGGAAGGTGGTGAGCTTACATTTCCCCCTTTTTGGCCAAGGTTTGCCAGAGGCAGCATCAGTGGCCAAATTTTTATTTTGTCCCATTGTTGTGAGGGATTGGGAGTGGTGGCTACCTGCCCCAGTTCCATCCTGTCCCTTGGTGGGAACTTTATGGCCAAGATACTTAAAGTCAAAAGACTTCTAGCCAATTAAATGTTCTAGATCAGATGGAAATGGGGGTTGACAGGCATTTATCAGTCTGTTAATCAGAGACAAGCCACTGGACATATTCCCAGACTCAGCGATTTCTTATGTAAATCAAGGACCCGCAGGTTTACCTTGCACAGCCTCAGGCCTGTTAATGAGTTACAAAGGACGTCTCCGAGAAGGGAGGGGCATAATGAGGCGTGTCTGGCCGCCCTTCTCATGGCCAACAACTCAGCTTTAAGGTATTCCCTTGGCCAAGAGGGGGTCCCTTCAGTCAGCTGGTGGGGGGAGCCTTAAGATTTTACTTTAGTTCACATAATTATTACTTTTAAACTTAAAAAAAACCTACCAAGATAAACATAAGTATTCTAGTAAGACTTGCTATTCTGAATAATGTAACATCTTTAAGTTCTATAACTATAGAAGTTTAACACATCTTGCTTCATGATGTTAACTAATTACATTGTTTTAAAGTACCAACATTCCAAAATAAAATTTATTGATAGGACATCACCTGACTATAGACTGAATAAACCTCTATCAATCCTTAGCATCTCAAATAAGGACACAAAGTCATAACATTTTTACATAAGGATTAAGATCAAGCTATTTTAAAAACAATCTAAATGGTTTCAAACCGCTTTTCTACTTAAGTGCAAATTCGAATACATGTAATCCATCAGAACAGCAAGATTGTTTTCAGATTCTCTCTGGTTTCTAACAATAATTACTCTACAAAAATCAACAGTTCAGGTATTTAAAAAAAATTTCGTAGGTAAAGGCCTTTACTGTGGCAACATAATGTACACATAACAGGCTGGCTCGCGGCCAGTACTCAGAACAAATCAAAGTGAGCCAGATCAAAGGGGCAGCTCCAGTTGGATTTAAACAGGTTTTGTGTGCGCCTTTCCACAGACGATAAAGTCAATGGAAGAGACTGAATCCACAACTAGAATTAAGAGACAAAAACCAAAATACCTTTAAAACTCTTTGATCATAAATTTCTGTTTTACGCTATCATTTACTTAGAGTATTGTTTATTCTAATATTGACACTTATTTTTGTTTGGGCATGCTTACTTTTTACCTAAACAAGAAACTTAAGGTTAAACACCTGGGTAACTTTGCCATTAACTCAGGAGATTCAGCTGTTTTCATTACACCACCTTATCAAAAATCACACAAACACAGATCATTTTGGTTTTTTTTTTTTTTTTTTTTTTTATGAGACAGAGTCTCACTCTGTTGCCTGGGCTAGAGTGAGTGCCGTGGCATCAGCCTAGCTCACAGCAACCTCAAACTCCTGGGCTTAAGCGATCCTACTGCCTCAGCCTCCTGAGTAGCTGGGATGACAGGCATGCGCCACTGTGCCCGGATAATTTTTTCTATATATATTTTTAGTTGTCGAGATAATTTCTTTCTATTTTTAGTAGACACAGGGTCTCGCTCAGGCTGGTCTCGAACTCCTGACCTCGAGCGATCCACCCGCCTCGGCCTCCCAGAGGGCTAGGATTACAGGCATGAGCCATCCCACCTGGCCGATCATTTTGTTTTGACCGGGTTTATAGTTTTATATCTTTTGTGTCAAAGCCTGATACCTTCAAATATAAAAATGACTGGTAAACCCAGGCAAAAACGTATGTTGATAATTTTGAAGACATTTTTATTTTTATTTTATCAATTTTTTAATAAAAACAATCCCATAGCATATATTGTCATTTTGAAATAACACAAGGGTAATCAGAACAATATGAACAGATGTTTTAGAACTATATTCCCAACAAAGTACACCTAGAAAAACTGTATTGCCATCTCAACAATTTCTCACCTCATTGGTCAGTTCTAGTTAGAGACACCGTGTAGCGGAGTAACGTCATCTCCTTTCAGCCTGGGGACGAGGTTGGTGGGTGGCGCGGTCACCTCGCTCTTTCTGGCCCTGGCCACGGTGCTCCGCGGTGGAGTCTCACAGAGACCACGCTGACCCGCAGGCTACTGTAGAAAGTATCTTCAATAATTTTTTTTAAAAACCAACTTATTTACCAGAGATTATTAAATTCAGGTAAAGTTGAAAAGACTTTGGTCTTATTTACTTAATTTATGAGGGCTCCTTTTTTTTAATAAAGCCAATCTGGGTACCATAGTACATGTGTACATACACGAAACATATCTAAATGCATACAGAGGCACACAAAGTTTCAATAACTTATCTCAGAACTCTGGCCGTGACATCCTCTGAAGTTCCACATAAATCCGTGTACATTATGCTTCTGTTCCTCTCTTCCCCTTCCCGACAGTGGGCATCCCTGTATTTCGGCCAGGTTGCCTCCACGGAGGGAGACGTCTTTCAGTGTCCTAGATCTTAGGACAGAGATGTCTTCTAGTCTTTCAGACTTTAGGAAAGAGGTGTCTTTTAACCTCTCAGACTTTAGAACCTGCTGCAAGAAAAAATATCATTAGGGGTGCCCTTCAACCTCCCAGATCCTGGACTGTGCTTATAATACCATCAACAGCAAATTTGAAGTAGGCCAAAAGAGAACAGAGACAAAGAGCTTAATAGGCTGCACATTTACATAATACAGATAAACACTCAACATAGAGAGAAATTCAGGAGGTTCCAAAAAAATGAACTGCAGTTTCACCTATAAGCCCTGAGAGTCCCAAATCAAAACAGGTTAGTTCCTACTCTCACAGGTGGGGGCTTATCCAACCCAAAACTAATGGGAATTCCCTCAGAATTCCCCAAATTGAGAGGGCCTTGCCTATCCAGATGCAAATGTCAAAATCCAAATCTGAGGTTCTTCCTTTGGAGGCAATCACCAGTGCGTTGGAGGCCTCTGACGGTGGAGCTGGAGGGAGAGCCCAGTATGGCTAAAGCTGCTAAGGGAAGCTTTTGGTCTCTTCCCACTCTGCAACCACGGAAGCAAGAGCAATGCCATCTGAGGAGCCTCCCTAATTGTCAAAACTACAAGGGGATTTCAGCCTAGGTCCAGTTGCTCATCACACAGACAACCAGGATTGCCAAGGAAGACAGGAATTTCTAATATGAAAGATGCTGGGAGAAGCTGCCTCAAATCCCTCTCTCTGACTGATGGAAATCACGGGCTTTTTAAGGCGGGGACCCATGCCTTGGGGCAGGTGGAGGGTGATGGTGAGTGTTGGCATCAGGGAGTCTGCCCTGGCCTTCAGAATCTCAATCCTTTATCTTGCAGAAAATCCACCATTTCTGGGAAACAACTCACAAGGTCAAGTGGTTAGTTAAGGGAGAGGATTATGAAAAACATTTAGGAGCCATTGAAATTTGTTCATGGAGCTGGTTACAGCCCTGAGAAGGATCAGACATCAGTTTGATAGGAGCCCTACCAGAGCAGCATGAATTCTGCTAGAATTGAAGGAAGAGCAAACATCAAACTTACGGTGACTCCTGAGTGGAAGAATGGTGAAATTATTGATGCTTTATGAAAAGTTTAAGGGGACAATGTCCCAAATAAACCAGCAGTTTACTCATTTTAAGAAGTGACAAGGCAATGCTGAAGATGAAGTTGGCAGCAGCAGAGAATCCGTGTCAATTTGGGAGGAAAAAATTAATCTTATTTGTGCCCTAATTGAAGAGGGCTGATGATTAACAGCAGAAAAAATAAGCAACACCATAGACATCTCAACTGGTTCAGCTCACACATTCTGACTGAAAAATTAAGGTTGAGCACATTTTCCACTCGACGGGTGCCAAAACCATCGCGCCCAGATCAGCTGCAGATGACAGCAGAGCTCTCAACGGAGATTTTAAACACGTGGGATCAAGATCCTGAAGCGTCCCTCTGAAGAACTGTACAGGAAACGAAGCGCGGCTTCACCAGTGTGACGCTGAAGGCACAGGGCAGTCGAAGCAGTGGCTGCCAACAGGTGGGCACGGTCCAGGAGAAGAAAAAGCAGAGCTGTCAAGACCAGAGGCCATGGCCGCAGTTTCTTGGGACACTCAGGGCGTCTTGCTTATTGACTTGCTGGAGGGCCAAAGAATGACCACAGCTGCTTATTGTGAGAAAGTCAGCCAAAGCCTTAGCAGAACAACCCCCAGGAAGCTTCACCAGAGAGGCCTCACCTCGACAGTGCTCCTGCTCACTCCTCCCATCCAACAAGGGCAGTGCTGCGAGAGTTTTGATGGGAGATCATCAGGCATCCACTTTACGGTCCTGACTTAGCTCCTTCTGACTTCTTTTGTTTCCCAATCTTAAAAAAATCTTTAAAGGGCACACAGTTTTCTTTAGTTAATAATGTAAAAAACGACTACATTGACATGATTCAATTCCCAGGACCCTCTGTTCTTTAGGGGTGGACTATTTAGCTGACATCATGGCTTCCAAAATTGTTTCAAACTTGATGGAGCTTATGTTGAGAAACAAAGTTAAAATTTTATTTTTAATTCCATTTTTTGACCTTTTTTTTTTTTTTTTTTTTGAGACAGGGTCTTGCTCTGTTGCCTGAGCTAGAGTGCAGTGACATCATCACAGCTCACTGCTCCAATTCCTGGGCTCCAGTGATCCTCCCTCTTCAGCCTCCTGAGTAGCTGGGACTATAGGTGTGTGCCACCGTGCCAGGATAAGATTTTTTGTATTTTTGTAGAGACAAGGTCTTGCTATGTTGCTCAGGCTGGTCTCAAACTCCTGGCCTCAAGCAATCCTCCTGCCTCAGCCTCCTAAATTGCTTGGATTACAGGCATGAGCTACTGTGCCTGTCCTCTGTGAACTTTTTGAAGTCCCTTTGTACAAATGTTTGTATTTGAAATGCTTTTTTTCCTCACCTTATGAATTCTGTACACTCAAAATAAAATAAAATGCCAGTTTCAACACTGGGCACTCCTGTATTACTGGACTTGTCCTCATGAGCCACCATTGCAATCACTTGACCGCTGCAGCCCTGAGTAGCTGAGACAGTGCTGTAAAATCAGCTCACATGGGACCAGGGGGAGCTGCCTCCTGCAGGTGTGTTTGGAACAGGAAGGAAAACCAACTGTGCCTGAGTCCTAGAAAGCTAGAGAACCAGAGAACAACAGCAGCAACAAAATATGAAAACTAGTAACTGAATATGGCAAGCTTATCAGGTACAAGGTCAATGTATAAAAATCAATTGTATATCTATATTCTAGCAATTAACTTTTAGAAAATAAAATTTAAGAAAATAATGCTTAAAATAGCAACAAAAAATAAAACACTTGGGGATAAACATAACAAAATTTGTGTAAGACTTATATATTAAAACCCTCAAAGAATTGTTGAGAAAAATCAAAGAACTAAAAAAATGAGGACATAAATCTTGAGTTTGGATTGGGACCTCAACATTAAGGTGAGAATTTCTCTCCAGATTGATCTATAGTTTCAACATAATCACAATCAAAATTCCAGCAAGCTTTTGTGGGAGAAATTGACAAGCTGGTTTAAAAATGTGTATGGAGATGCAAAAGACCTAAAAGAGCCAAAACATCTTAAAAAAGAATAAAATCTGATTTCAAGTCTTCAAGACTTACTATAAAGCTATAGTAATCAAGACACTGTGGTATTATTGCCATAAAGACAGATGTGTTGATCAATGGAACAGAATAGTCTAGAAATACACCCCCCCCATATACATGACTAATTGCTTTTCAAAATAAGGCATGGTTGGTCTGAGTGCAGTGGTGTTTACAGCTAATTGATCACAACCAGTTACAGATTCCTTTGTTCCTTCTCGACTCCCACTGCTTCACTTGACAAGCCTTAAAAAAAAATTAAAAAATCAAAATAAGGAAAACAAGGCAAAGGTAATTCAGTGGGGATAAAATCATCTTTTTGATGGATGTTACTGGAACAGCTGAGTATGTTTTGGAAAGAACAAATGATGACACTTGAGCCCTACCTAAAACTCTATACAAAAATTAACTCCTGCTGAACTTGTGGATAAGCCTTTCAAATATGTTCAAAGAAAGAAAAAAGAAATAAAGTTATCCTAATTTCTTACTTATATAAATAATAATGCCTTATAAGCATCATATTTAATGGCATATGTGTGCAAAGGTAGATGACATGCAAGAAATACTCTTACATCATGCATAGAGCTATAAAGCATTTGATTTTTGATAAGTCAAATAATAAATTTAAAATACCTTTAAATGACAACCTAATTTTTACCATTAACAAACATTGAAAGGAATACTTATAGAATTTGCAATCCAACTTGATAAGAGTAATGATGGTGGAAGTTCTGCAATCCTTTAAATTCAAGTCTGATATGTAATGCAAGACAATCATATGGAGTATTTGTTCATTTATTTATCACATATTTATTTAGTACCTAGTATAGGCCCGGCATTATTCCATAGTCCAGGTGTTGGGACCATGACCAAACCAACCTCTATTCATGGCACTTATAGCTTACTATTGTCTAACATTAACTTCCAATACAAATAGACATTTATAGAATTGGAAAAGTGCAATGTGAACAATATAAATTTTTTATTGTTCAATAGTCTACAACACACAGTATTCCCGTGACGTCTCCCATCCAAGTACTAACAGGCTTGACCTTGCTTAGCTCCTGAGATCTCACCAGATCAGATGCATTCATGGTATGACTGAAGACAATAAATTAAACTAAAAGGTAATAAAAGAATTAGAAGTGACAGAGTAGTAAACATGACCAGAAAT